>NC_090840.1:16003214-17269285 GCF_028021215.1 Eschrichtius robustus
TGGTGTTCTAGTATTCAGTCTTTTCTGAGTGGTGATGAAAAGCGTGTTGTTCCTGGAATTTAAAGAAGGGTTCAAATTATGACTCTGTCACTTAACAATTTGAGGACTTTAGGAAAGTCTCTTAACATCTCTGAGCCTTAATTTCCTTTAGGTAAAATAGAAATAACAGCTGCTCTACCTAGCTCATAGAGTTGTTTTAAGAATCAAAATAATGGATGTGAAGGTACTTTGTATCCTGTAAAGCTCTTTGCAAATGTAAAGTACCATTGTCCTTGCCAAGGCTTTTTTTCTCTCTGTTCATTAAAGAAAATGTTGACATTCTCCAACCATTAGTTAATCATTCCTCTAGGGCCCTACTTTTTTGCAGACAGAACAGGTGTCAGGCTCTATGATGAGATTTGGAGGAAAGTAGAGAAGAAACCCTAGAGTCTTTTAAGTGACCTTCCAGCCTTCAAAGAAAGGAAGGCTGGTTCGTATAAAACCCTTTTCCTTGTCATGTCTCTTCTACTGAGGCCCCTAAGGAAATACAAATTCCAATAGAAACCATACACTTGGAAGAATATCGTTAGTATGTATTTATTAAAGGGGAATTATAAATGCATTAATTTAATTGACTTAACCCATGACTTCATTGTAAAGGAAAACATATAACAACCTGATTAAAAATCACTTTAATTCACTGTATTGTGTAACATTTTAATGTTTTTTTTCCCCAAGCAACAGTATTTTGATTAAAAGCAATCTTATTTTTCTTCTCTAAATTTCATCAGGACAGTTTTAATGGTTTAATTATAAGTCTTGTCCCTTTATCATAACTGTCATAGAAGATCTTGTCAAAATTATTTCTTGTAGTTTGGGACGAACAGGAATACTTGTGGCCATGAGTAATACAAGTAGGAGATGAAGGACTCTTTTCTTTATATTTGAATCTGCTAGTTTCCCCCAAGCTATTACACTATTTAAATTTGCCTCAAAACTTAGGAACATAATTTAGTGATTATATTTTTGTAATAATTAATTTAGTAATATATAATATAATAATTTATATTAAGAAAAGAAAAGAGGAATAGATTAAACTTCTGGCAGCAGGAATATAGGTTAGATAATCACGTTAACTTAATGACCGCCCAGGACAGTGAAATGAACACTTTCAGTACTTAGTGGTTGGTTCTGAGTAGGAAGTTTAGCTTTAGCAGCAAACGTGGCTTGTTTCCATCCATCCCTGCTCCCCACCCCAGACTTCAGATTTTACCTACTCTTAGAATGCAAAGAGAGCGGACCCCTCATCCACCCCACAGCCCCCAAACACACACACACACTGAGAGGGCCAAGTTCCTGAAAATCTCTGTGACGGGAAAATTCACACTTAAAGAACATAAGACATTACCAGATAAATTGAATTAGAAAGACTGAAGTTTTTAGTACATGAAATAAAGAGAAGAGTCAGTAGCGTTTCAACCCTTTGATATGAATAATAATGGATACTTTACAATTAATTCCATCAATCACTGCTTGCTGCTGGAACATTTTCAGGATCTCTATCTGCTAGAGTTTCAATGAGAGGTAAAAAAATATTCAATTTGCCTTATAGGAGATAACACATATACTAAAGGGCTATTTCTTTTGTGTCTGATGCCCTGTCTGGATCCAGAATTGTTGACTCCAGTTTCCCAGACAGTGGTCCCAGAAATGCAGGATAACATAGAGACTTGACATTTATCAAGCTTTGGGTAGCCTTTATTTTACATATTTGACCTAACTAAATAGATATTTCCTAAATTATGGATCAAATTAAAGATTCTATACCTTGGCTCTAATCACTGCAATTTGCATGAAAACACACCACTGGCTCTTATGTGTAACTCAAATTCCTCCCTCCTTACAGTAGAGTGTAGTTTCAAAGCTCAAGGGTACTTTTCCTCAGCTGCCTTTATCTCTGGAGAGGGGTCAATGCAAAAAGTTCTATATCTGCTCTGCCATCCACTCTATCTTTTCTATTCCTAATCACTAGTTCCTTCTTTTTCTACTTATCGGTAATAGGAATGATTTATAATCTAAGTATTCGGGAAATCCAATTCTAAAAAATGGTTGCTAATAAAATGTATACAGGAGACTAGAATTTCTTGTAAGAGAAGATTGCTGCTGGGAAAAGATTCTTGTGCTTGGGTGAAGATATTTTTATTTAGTATTTAAAAATATTTTCCTAGCTCAGTGAGGTAGGTTTATGAGATTGTCCCTTGAAAGAAGTTTTGGACGGCGATGGGAAGAAAGGTTGAGTCCTTGGCCAAGTGGACAGGGGTTTATATGAAGGACTTGGGGTGATGCTGAAGGAAGGGCACTAGCAATGCTGAAGATCAACTTTGCCCATCTCACTACTTTGCCTAAAGTAGAAATAAAGTCTTCATTCTCCAAGAACTTGAAATCCAGTTTCTATAGCAAGAATTTCTTGCCGTGGATTTGTGAATTACTAGAATATATTATCAAAATAATTTGTAGTCGTTTGAAAATTTTTTTAATGAAAAAAGTTAAAGCACAATATTTTTAGAGGTAGATTGGATTAAATATAATACTGCAGAGAATACTGGAAAAAATGAGCTTGTACACACTATGGCTCTGAGATAGTGACTAAGGAAATACAAAAGATCATTTTCATTTAGGAAAAAACAGACCATTTTCAGCCATGGCGTATTTTAGAGAAGGAATATCTGAATACTTGGTTAACTTTATCCCCTATTTTTTTCCTGTTTTAAATGTCAGCATGGTGTCTGGCACATAGGAAGTACACAACACTTATATGTTGTTTTTAGCACAACTATAAGGACAAGATTATTGTTTTCAGTCTAGAATCTAGAGAAGTTAAGGCCTATGTCTGCTTTTCTCTTTTTTTCATTAGGTTTTATAGCTCTGTCCTTTATTTAGGGCTAACCCTTCTTATTTAGCTCTCTGTTTCCTAGCTTAATAATTTTATTCTCAAGTTTTTTCATCAGCATTGTATTAGTTTGTTAAGGCTGCCATAACAAAATACCACAAACTGAGTGGTTTAAACAACAGAAATTTATTTTCTCACAGCTCTGGAGGCTAGAAATCCACGATTCAGGTGTCGGTGTATTTGGTTCTTCTGAAGCTTGTCTCCTTGCCTTGCAGATGGCCGCCTTCTGGCTGTGTCCTCACATGGTCCTCCCTTGGTGTGCATGTATGTTGTTTGTATCCTAATCTTTCCTTCTTATAAGGACACCAGTCGTATTGGATTAGTGCCCACTCCTATGATCTCATTTTACCTTAGCTACCTCTTTAAAGGCCCAATACAGTTTGGGGTATTTGGGATGAGGACTTTAACATATGAATTTTGGGAGGACATAATTTGGTCCATAACAACCATCTTGAGCAATGCCTTTTAGTGCTTCAGGAGTTCAGATAGACCCCCCCCACAATCGGCCTATGTAAAAGACCAAGATGAGGACTATGTAGATTTGAAAATCTTCTGTTAAGATGATCATATCCTATTGCCAACTACATACCAAGAACCAAAAGAAATTGAGCACCAAGTCTAAATAAAGTTATATATTCTCATTCTCTCTCTCATTCTATATAGTAGCCATGGGCAGACATTTATACCTTAGAATATTAGGAAGGACAAAAAATGGTGTCTGGTGAATATCTATGATTACATGAAGAAAGCTATTTTACAGTCTTGAATTGTGGTATGTGGTCTTAGATTTTGGTGGGCTTGATTTAAATGAAAGAAGCACTTCTTGAGAGATGTAACTCTTAGGTACAAGGACTCATTAGGGCAACAAATACTAACTAGTATTAATAGAGATGCAAGATATCAGTGCTTTGTCAACCCTCAAAGGAAGATTAAAATGTTCAGTATGCATGGTTTCAGTGGCAAGAGGATTTAATTTTGAGTTGAATCAAGTTCCACATTCATCATGATTCTCTGGGTTCTTCTTTTTGTGGCTCTCTGAAACATGGAGTTCTGATCTTTGAAGTTTTTCTAAGACGTTCTCTTTCCTCTGTTTGAGTTATTTGGCGAATGATAAATTGTTAATCTATAGTTCTTCCCGTGTACCCCTCCCACCTTGGCCCACTCCATTACTGATCATAACCTCAGCTTTTTCCTGCTGGAGTTCTCAGCTGGACTTGGTCGACTATCTTATCCTTACCTCATTGAGTGGCCTGCTCAGATATCTTGAAAATTTGTTAGCCAGCATTCTTCTCTGAGTCCCTTGCCTGGGAGATTTATTTCCTCCTTTTATGCCTTCCCTCAAAGTTTTCCTGGAATAGAATGTTTTAAACTCATACAATTCTCTCACAGAATCCTGACAAGATATCTTACCTTGAAAAAATTATCTTCAGGTTCTAGTAAAAAGGACACTTCCTTGAAGACTGACTTACTGGTTCTGTCTTCAACTCCTGAAAATACCAAGTTTCTATAGTTCTTTCATGGGACCATCCTGAAGAGCTTCTTTTGTTGAAGATTCAGTCACTTATGTGTCTCCCAAAGAAATTGCACAGCCATGTCTGTGAATGTCATTGCTGTCCTCTAGAATTTTAATAGATAAGCCATGGGGAAATCTACTAGACACCTGGAAAGTTAAGGATCCTTTGAAAATTGATCATTCATTTGTGGGATCTATGGACACGCTCTATTAACTATCCACTTCCTTCCTCTTTCCTCCTCTCCTGCAATGACCATGCTAGAAAATGGAATTTGCTGCAAAGAGATTTAAAAATGAATTATACTTCCTTCAGAAAGGTCCAGTTTGTTCTTTTGGAGATATATATATATATATATATATAATTTATCTTGTAATTGACTTTTAAATTAGGGGATGTAGTAGAATAAATAATTCTTCAGGAAAAAATTGACCTCAGAATGGTAGATAAATGTATGTTGATAAAAGTGAGTTTCTATTACAGCTTGTTTTGGTCTTTGTTTTCTAAGGGAAGACAATTAGCTGTGTGTTGGGCTCAGGCATTTGTATAATAAATGCTCAGATGTTAAATTTTATTCTCATTTCCCAAGTTTTGACTGGGTCTTGAGTCAAAACTGAGTGTGGACTGCAGAAATCAGATGAAATTTGAACTCATCAGTTTTGTGTTGTATCAGAGCTTTGTAAAAGGTCTATTTGTCTTCTATTATTAGCAGAATCAAACGCTGACTTCTTTTGGTTTGTCTACTATTTTTTTTTCATTGTTGAGCATTCTTCATCCAACGACATAATTAGATAACAAAAATTTTGCCTTTTTTTTTTTGGATAGAAGACATCAGTTTAGCCTAATTTAAGTCAGACAAAATGGCTTAAATGGTTCTTATATTTAAGTTATGAGAAATTTAGAGGCATGGAAACTTGCTTTCTTCTACCCATATAAAGTCGTTTATATTGATTTATATTATTTCCTTTAAGAATTATGATAGGTCAGGCTGGTTGATTTTGCAGGCTTTCCATTGCCCATACATATAGAGAAGATCTTTTTCTGTTACAGCTAATTTGATAAACTCTTCAGGTAACGTTGCTGTTCTAGTCTCAAATATTTTATAAGTAGAAATGGAACTTAGCTGTTTAATATGTTGATATAAGTAAAAGATTATTAGCTTCTTTTAAAATAAAAGTGCTCATGTTGTAACATTAAAATGAATAAGTTTGTAGTGATACATTTGTATCCTATTCTAAGTGTAGTTTAAGAAGAAAAATAATTCCTTGAAGCTGTTTTTTGAGACCATTAAGAAAAAAGAGGTTAACAAGTAAAACACAATGCAGGCTGCAGGCTCGTAATATGTAGCTTCTCTAATGATCCCTCAACTTTTAAAATTTGTTGGACATAAAAGCGGTGCTAATCTGATTAGTAACTGTGATTGAGTAAATCTACTGTAAAAATGGACCGTGTTCTGGTTTTTAACATGATACCATGAAAGTCATTTGAGAACTGCCTCTGTGGAACATAAAAGTCTCTTTGATGGAATATTTATTCCATGATTAAAAACTATGTTTATACATACATATACACATAAATACGTATATGTGTGCATATATATGATTTGTATTGTTTATTTGCATAAATAGTTATAAAATTTAGTTCTTAGAAACTGATAGGCAGAAAAGAAAAATAGTATGACACAAACAAACATCAGTCAAGTCTGGATGTGAATGTGGTTACCAAAAATTAAGACCCAAGATTATCCAGATTATCCAGTACTCTTTTTAACTTCCATCCTGCCCTTCTCCAGACGTATGTAGAGAGAAGAGAACTAATATCTGAGAGACAGTTGTGTGTAGGCATTTTACATATGGTAACTCATTTAATTAGAAGAGTAAGAAGGACATTTGGAAATCCTGTGATGTTGAAAAAAATCTGTTAGCTATATTGTGAGACCTTGGAAATATTCCTCAGGCCATCTATCTAGTTTGTAGCATATTTTCACATGTCACTTTAGCAGTCACGGATACTTCTTTTAAAGCAAAGAAGTTCATTCCTTGGCCTCCACATACACTGCAATTAGACCTTTTGCAAAATGCCAAAAACCTCCAACAGTTTAAGCAAAGTCCACAGAAATGTCAGCACTGCTTATTAATGTATTTATTGGAAAAAAAGGAGTTCATTTTCAAATTGTTAATATGTATGAAAATATACCAAGAGGGGAAGGTTTTAAGGAAGTAAAATAAAATTGCTTAATTCATAGTTAATCTGGAGTTTAAACTGAAACTTCCTTTTTATCACAGTAGATTATCTATTAAAATGTCATTCTGTGATCCCATTTTAATATTTTTTATAAATCCAGTGGATACCTTATTTATAAATAAAAATCACTTTATGCTTTTATAAGGCTTTTTGCACAAGAATTTTGTTATTAACCATGTTATAAAACATGAGTGCAGACATCATGAAAGACACTTTATAATATGTGAGATGGGAGCAATTGGCTGAACAAAGTTAGGATTTTGTTTCAACTTGGCCATTTGGCATTTATCCTTAGTTGTGTGGCAATTTTTGAAAGAATTGACCAAGTTTGCTCCTATTTAAGGATTGCAAACAGCACACTGTTTGTTTTGTGCTGGAGTCTTCCATCTTCAAAGAAGATGAAGATTAATGAAAAGTTTTCTGAGAATAAAAAAGTAAATTCCAAGAAAACTTGCATTTTTAGATGCATTTTACTGTGAAATCAGCAATTTGTATATCCCTTAGGTCACAATTATACGAACACATGAATTGTCTCCCTTCTGTAGCTTATGTATATATAAGGAAGAAGGTAGTAGTGGGGACACTATATGGAGATTGGGACAAGAGCTTTCAAGGTTTGGGTGGGGCCTTTGGGTTGACTACGTAAGCATTTGATTTAACGTGTAGGGAGGACGGGTGGCGGCTGGGGATAGTGGTTAGGAGAATAGAGTATATAACAACCATCATGGTTAAATTATCCTTAATTATATTACCCATTGGGTCACTAAAGAGTCCTGAGTGTAAAGTCCAAGTTCCTATTTTAAGATCTTTACATGCATTAATTTTTCCATCTCTACCTGTTACTTCCCCAAGGAAGGATAATTTTCAGTTATCACCTTTTAGAAGAAATAAACTGTTTTCATTGCCAATGAAATTCAATCTGTTTCTATCCAAGAAGGAGAAATTCTCCTATTGAAGACCACCATAACTTTTACCAACAAAATAAATGGCACATATGATATTTCTTTGGCATTTATTGTCACAAATTCTTGAGTTGTGGTTTACCTTTTAAATAAAAAGAGCCGAATTTATTGTCCAAGTGTGAACTAAATCCTAGCTCTTCTACTTACCAAATGTGTGACCTTTCATAAATTACTTAATCTTTCTCTGCCTCAATATCTTATTTGGGATAAGAAAATAATAGGGCTTCTGTATAGATTAAACAAGAAAATACAAGTAAGTCACTTCAAACAATGAGAACTAGTTAAGTGCTGGCTACAACTATTATTGTTGTTGTTGTTTGTCATTGCATACTTTAATTTCCAGGAATTTCTGGGGGTCCTTAGGACCGATCTCTGGGTTAGGAAGTAGAACTTTTGGACCAAGGAGTTAACTATTTTTAAGCCTCTTCCTAGGTATTATTGAACTGTTTTTCTAAAAAGATTCTACTAATTTATGTTCCCAAAGTACCTGTGCAAGTTTCCATTTCACCTGTACCAACACACTATTATATGTAATTTTGAATCTTTGCTAAGTAATGCTCAAACATGATACCACATTATGGCTTTAATTTTCATTTCCTTGATGATTAAATAGGTTGAATTTAAAATGAGTTTATTTATTTGTAAAAGGTCGTTGTTCTGTTTTTCTTTGCAGTCTGATTGTTTTGCTCATCTATGTTTATGAGGCCTTTGTTTAAGGATATTAGCCCTTTGTCTTATTTGTTGTAAATATTTCTTCCTTTTAATTTTATATTTCATGTATATGGAAATTTTGTGCTTATATTGTGAAATCTGTTGATCTTTTTCCTTTGTGATTTCTTCCACTGAAAATCTACCATTCTTAAGATTTATGAAACCTGCTGGCTCAGACTAAGTCCTGATTAGAGTAGTGTAGAGAATTGTTTGCTCATGAGTTTCAAGGACTTGGAGTCATTTATTTGTGTGAGCTTAGGAAGTCACTTACTCTTACTGTAATGAAAACTTATCATCAGTCATCATAGCAAACATTTCCTACTACATATAAATTTATATTTACATAAACCAATTAGATACCCAGTTTATGTTGATATAGCACATTATAGTTTACAAAACACTTCTAACATGCATTTTGTAATTTTATTTCACTCTTCATGACAACTTTATGAAATAGAATAAGATGGGTATTATTACATTATTATATTTCCATATCTCAGAAATGGTTGGCTTTTCTAAGGTTATGCAACTAATAAATGTCAGAGTTTGGACTTGACTAATACACCAAGTAACTTTTTAAGGACTTAACTTTTTTGGATTTTAAAATTCCAAATTCTTGCTGTTCCAGATACCTTGCTAGAGAAGAGGAAAGGAAACATTTGTTAAGCTAATATTTATATTTAAAATATTTACATTTGAGCCTCTACCTTGATTAAAGTAACCTTTAATTTGTTTTAATATTCCCTTTGGCAGGAACTATATAATTTCCTATTAGTAAAGACTTCTTTTCATTAATCTCATTTCCATGTTAGAAACTGTCTTTTTTTTTCTTTTAAATCATCTTTCGGTTAGGCTCTGCATTTTTACTTCTGTAGCAATTAGTGCTCATTTTTGCCAAATTAATCAGACTTCTTCCCCTTTCTTTCCAAAGATGAAACTGATTTTTGGCTCTCATAAATGTTTAGTCACAGGATGCTTTACATAATCATTATCTCCTTTAATTTTCAAAATAGTGTATAAGGTTGATATTATTATTAAGTTTTCCACTTTACTGGTAACGAACAAACTTAGACAGATTACCTAACTTGCCCAAGGCCTCACACCTAGGAAATATCCGTGCTTGAAACCCAGGTATTTCCCTGCTGCATCCTACCACCTCCCTGGCAGGGATGACTGAAATTCTTTTCACCTGTTATGATCCTAGAAGTAGTTTTTCTTATGTGTCTGAGCAGCTGTAAATGCACTTCTTGGTTCCCATCCCATAAACCTAATTCCATCTCAGGGTCATTCTGCACAGCTTGACTTACACATAAAAGTTAACTTTTAAGAGGTTTACTTTAGCTTGATAGCCATCTATTCACTGATCTAGAAAGCAGGTATCCTGAGTGCAATTTCCTTTCTATAAATGAATACATTGCCCCACTCTTCTGTGAGCTCATTCTTATAGAGTATCACATTTGCATTATTGTTCCAGACTAGATGAGGGCATACAGACCTACAGTTCTCAAACCCTCTTGGTCTTCAAATTTCCACAAACAACTGGGCCTGGACATTCCTGGGACCCAGACATTGAATTTTTTTCTCTTTTGGAGAAAAGTAAAAGAAAAGAGAAATGGAAAGTACTTGGCAAAAATAGCCACAAATTGATCTTGGAGTGGAAGAAAAGATTTATAGAAAAAGATGAAAAGGGCTGAATTCCCACAACACAGACAAAAGATGATTGAGGGGGGAAGTCTTTACTTACATGGTTGACATGAAAAAGGACTGCTGAGGAAGTTTAGTTGTAGCAGCGTGTTTAATGTAAAACGTACATATTTATATATATATATAAACTTGGAATGCTGTGTAATCACTGGATTATTCATATTAATATTACCAGATAACCCCCATACAGTGTTCCTGTGTGCTAGACAGTTAACTTGTTCAATCCTCAAAATAATCTTGTAAGGTATACTTTTATCTCTGCTTTATAAATGAGATTTAGAGAGGTTAATAACTTGCTCAAGGTCACAGAACTGGTAAGTTGTGGAACTGCTAAACAAACCCTTAGTAGCACTTACCATGCTCTGTATTTATTTACGTGCTTTCTGTCCATCTCCTCCACTAGAATGTAAGCCCCAAGAGGGGACGCCAATGTTTATCTTTTCACTGCTTCTCAAAGTGCAATCTAAATATAAGAAAAAAATCATAGAATACTTAAGACATACAAACGATTTAAAGAATAATGCAATGGGTATCCACAGACTCCCCACCAGATTAAAAATATGGCATATCACCAAATTACAGTTGAAACTCTCTGCCTAGTTCCCCCAAATGAGCTCACTTCCCCAAAGTAATCATGTATTTCTGTCTCTTTTTAAAAATTATATTTTAAATTTAAAAATTTATATACTTTAAAAATTATATACTCTAAGCGATATATATCATTTTGCATTAAAAATTTTGAACTTTTATAAAAATGTTCATATGTATATATTGTTCTGCAACTCACTGTTATGTTTGTGAGATTCAACTAGGTTGATATATGACACTTTAGTTCATTCATTTTCACTGCTACATTGTATTCTATTATAATAACTATAACTCTGTTTATCATTTCTCTGCTGGTGGACATTTAGGTTGCTTCCATTTATTTTAATGTAGTCCAAATTCATATTAGCTTTTGAATAACCAACTCATACTGTTAATTTTTATATGTGCTGTCGCTAACCTATGACTTTCCTATCTTGTTTCAGTTCATTTTCTGAAAAATTTTAATGCAAGACCTTGTATTTTGCCCCAATTATATTTCACATTTAAATTTTTGAGGTAAATTTTTCATTTAAAAATCGATCTTGTTAGCTTCACATAATTTTTCAGCTTGTTAATTTTTGGGGGATTGTGGTTTGATCACCTAGTTATTTTAACTCTCCTTCCATCTGAATGTTATTCACAAATTTGATAAGAAATTCTTCTATGTATTTATTCAAGCCATTGATAAGAATTATGTTGAGTAGGATAGGAACTGTTACAAAATGAAGCAGAGTCTATAACTTACCATGCTATTGTCTGGATTTAGCACAGATCAAAGCAAAGCAAAACTGGTGAATTTATTTTTTAGGACTCAATTTGAGGAAGTAAAACATATGCTACTTTAAACTACCACAGATTCAAGAAAGATCCTGAGACTGAATATTGTACTCTGGATTCTCTCCCAAGTATGATCATTGAGTTGGATTAATTGATCAGATGAATGAGTGAGAATACAGGGAAATGGAGTTAAACAAAGTCATGCTGTTGTTTTTCACCTAAGAGCTCATCCTAATATGATCACATCATTTTGTTTTTTCTTTAACTGTTTCTGTGGTTTGAATTTAAGGCTCTTACGTCTGTCAACCACAAGGAGGAGCTATGGTCTAATAAGGAAGAGGCTTGCTTCTTCAGGTTGGGAAGGGCAGCTCAAAAGATGATTTTTCAGAAAAGAGGCCATAGCTTGGAAAATTATCTTTATCAAAAATGACGTTTATACAAGAAAATTTAAATGTGTAATCTAGTCTTTATTTTCAAAAGGAAAAGAAACAAGACAATTATATATGATTAAAATAAAGCCCCTTCCACTAAGAAATAAGTGTTTTCTTTTCTTTTTCAATTGGTTAGATATATGCAACAGATCAATTGGCTCATTCTTTGATTCTTCACCCAGAACCATAGGCTTTAGAGTGGACAGGGATCTCAGCGTCACCTGGTTCAATTCTTTGCTTTCAGGCATTCAGGTATTAAGGTTTTAAGAAATATAATACGGGCTCAATAATCGTTTATTGAATGAATGAATGACCATTCATTAATGTAGGCCAGGTAGGTTAATTAAGTTGACCATGGGCAAACAAGTAGTAGTCAGCCAACGGGATAAGGATTTAGGAAGAGGAGAGATATCACACCAAATCCCAGGTTTCTAATTCCTTGGATTATACTTCATATACAAAATCATGCTATTCCTTCTGCGTTCCCTGCTTAAGTATAGTCTAAACGTAAGTTAACAAACTATTTTTAGCCATGTTCAAAGATGCAGTAGTCTGCCTTGGGATATAGTGGTCTTCCAGCCATTGTGCATGTACAAATGGGGGCTGGCACAATCTACTTGTTTTGGGAGCTTGTAGAGGAGATTCTTGCATTAGATGTAACTTTAGAATAGCTGACCTCAAAGATTCTTTTCACTTCTAATATTTTAGTTTATTTTATTTCATTCTATTTTATTCTTTAATTTAAAGAAAACATTTTATTATGGATAATTTAAACATACAGAAAAGTAGAAAGAATTTTACAGTGAATACCCATGTACTTAACACGCAGATTCTACCATTAACATTTTGCTACAGTTGTCCTGTATCTATTCATTTCTTTATCCATCTTATTTTTTCGTACATTTCAAAGTAAATTGTCGACATCAGTATACTTCTCCTTAACCACTTCAGCATGTATAATTTACAAGTAGAGTTCAATATTTGTTTCATTGTTTTAGGTAAAATTTTCACCAAAAAAGGCAGAAATCTTAATTGAACATTTGCTGAATTTTGACAAGTGAATACACCTGTGTAACCTAAACTCCCCTCAGATAGAGCATTACCATCACTCTAGAAGTTTCTGTCCTGTCCCTTCCCAGTGAATCCCTGTTCCTCACCAAGAGGTAACCACTGTTTCTTTCTTTTAAAGATAAGTTTTCCTGTTGTAGAATTTCATATAAATGGAAGTACACTATGTACTTTTTTGCGACTGGTTTCTTTTACTCAGCATACTATTTTGAGATTCATCAGTCTTGTTGCCTGTATCGGTAGTTTTTTCCTTTTATTTCTGACCAGTATTCCATTGTATGAATACACTACAGGTTTTTTTTTTTTTTAATGCATTCTCCTATTGATGGATACTTGGTTTTTTCCAGCCCTTAGTTATTACAAATAGAGTTGCTATAAACTTTTTTTGTGCCAGTATTTTTTATTCAGGAAACAAACACTTACTGGATACCTTGTATCAGTCATTCTGTTAAAGGTATTCCCATCGTTGTTCCATTTCACAGCCTCGTGACAACCTGCCAGATAGTTATGATTATCCCTACATTACAAATGAGAACACTGGGGTTCAGGGACTTTAAGTAATTGGTTCAAATTCATACATTCAGTGAACAAAACCAAAACACAACCAGGAGTCAAAAGCAGTCACATCTTCCCTTGAAGCCCATGTGACCTCAAAGATATGGTGTTCTCTCTCTGATATTAATTTGTCCAGGTCACATAGTTAGAGGTAGAGTAAAGTTTCTGACTCTAAGTTTGGCTGTTCTTTCTGCTACATCCTGCTGCTGCCGCTGTGTGGTTTTAGTTTGTCTCTTCATTGTGTCCTCTGCAAAGGTAGAGAAAACAGCTGAAGGGTTTGCTCTTTATGAGACATTTTCAAATCCATGTGATTAAGCGACCTTGTATACTCCTTGCTGCTAGACTAAATACTGTGACAGCAAATCCTTTAACCTTCACTTTATAGATCATATTTTCAGCCTCTAATATTTTTGCTTATCCTTTTTTGTTGCAATAAAATAAAACGTATGACATAAAATTTACCAGCTTAACCATTTTAAGTGTACAGTTCAGTAATATTAAGTATATTCACATTGTTGTGAAAAAGATCTCCAGAACTTTTTCATCTTGCAAAACTGAAAGTCTATACCCATTAAATTCTAATTCCCCCTGCCCCCAAGCTCTTGGCCACCACCTTTCTACTTTCTGTTTCTATGAATTTGACTATACATTAGAAACCTCATATAAGTGGAATCATACAGTATTTGCATTGTTATAACTGGCTTATTTCACTTAGCATAATGCCCTTAAGGTTTATCCACGTTGTAGCATGTGTCAGGAGTTCCTCCCTTTTAAAGGCTGCTTATTATTTAATTTTTTCACCTCCTGTTACTGTACATTAAAGAAAAAAGCACAAACTGGTATATTCTGAAAGGCTATTTCCTGATATAGAGGTCCTGCAATATTCTCAAAGGGAAGAGTGTTGCTCTGAAGAATGAAATGTGGGTGAAAAAATATGACCTAATTCCATATGCATTAAATCCTATGACTTGAAGATATACTGGGCAGATAGTGAGATAAATTTCATAGTCTAAAACCCATATTCTATGTCCTGAAGGACTAAATTTTACCTGCACAGCTCTACCTACAATATGAAGAAGTATGCTTCCAAGGAATTTCACTAAAAAAGGGAATTTTAACCTCTGTTTTGAAGGCTAAATTTACAGCTTTGTGCTTGGATGCTAGTGTTTCTTTCTCTTTTCTTTTTATATACCACATGGAAAATATATTCCCTGAGAGATTAGGACTCTCAGGAGATTTTAGGACTTAGGCTTTAAATATGTGCTCAGATAAACCAATGTACTATATTTATGTCTGCTTTTCCCAGGGATAGGAGTCATCATCCCTTTAATAAAATTGTGTTAGTACTTGCTTAAACATGAAGACTATTTTATCTGTAGGATTTTAGTGTAACCTCTTGGACAAAAACTGATATTCCTGCAAAATGTGTTTGTCATCTATTTTGTTTCCTTTCTATTTGTTTTTTGAGATACCCTGTTCAGCTTCCTCTGGAGAATCTTATATCTGTCTAATCAACAGAGAAGACAGTCTATTTTTAATCATGAAAAAGAAACTACCACTTGCTGAATAATTGTGTGTGGGTGGGGGGTAAAGCACAGTCCCTAAATTTCAAGGGTCTCTGTCCCTAAGAAGAGAGCCACCAGCAGATGGCAATCCCCCTACATGGAATCTCCTTCCAGACAAATGGCAAGTACCTAAGTAATTTGATACTCCAGTGAAGTCACATGCCATTTAAAATTTTCTCTCAGCTATTATCTCATCTCTTCCTTCCTTCTGACAGTTCTCCGACTCAGCACTTTGTGTATACCATCCCAAAGGTCAAGCATGGCTACTAGGATGGGTGCTTTGAACGTGGTCCCTGGGTTTCATACTTGGAGCAGACATTTTTAATAGGCATGTTACGTTGAGTGCTCTCCACTGCGACCTTGATGGGGCTATTTGCTGTACTCACTTCTGTGATCTCCTGGGCTTGGCTAACCCATGTTTGGGGTTGCTAAGCATTGAAATACAGGAACTTATGAGCAAAAACCCTGAGGCAGAGAATGTTGTTTACGTTTTATTTAAATAAGAAATGTGGAGCTTCCCCCCCCCCCCAGCTCCCCCCAAGAAAAGCTGTGATTTTGAATTTGATTGGTTGGTTTAGCTCTTTCTATGCCCCTCCATTCCTCTGTGGATTGGGTCTGGTGGTGGGCTTCTACAATAATTTCCCACTCTTTTGCTTACAAAAATCCACCTGCACCATACTGTAACCTTCCAGAAACTGGTTGAGATCTGGAAACTCTTAAGAAATTTGAAGCCTATGGCTGATACTTTATTTTATTTTTATGCATATTTTAAGATTTATTCTATTTGCAGGAAATTTTCTCTGATCTTATACCTTTTCATTGATGTATATGTAAGAAGACGTTTTTGGCTGCAACAGAAAACGCATCTTAAATTGGTTTAAATATTAAGGATATTTGTTATTTTCTATAATAGAAAATCCTGAGATAAAGCGGTCTGCAGGGTTGGTTAATTCAGTGGATAAACAATGTTATTGGACACCGAGATTCTTCTATATCTCCACTTGGTCATTCTTAGCTTTGGCTCCATCCTTAGGCTCCTTCTTATGAACATAATATGGTTTCTAGCAGTTCAGCATCATCCAGGAGAAAAAGACTCACTTTTTTTTAAAATTTTTATTTTTTGTTGGGGTATAGTTGTTTTACAATGTTGTGTTAGTTTCTAATGTACAGTGATGTAGAGTTCCCTGTGCTATACAGCAGGTTCTCATTAGTTTCCTATTTTATACGTATTAGTGTATATATGTCAATCCCAATCTCCCAATTCATCCCACCCCTCCTTCCCCCTCTTGGTATCTATAGTTTGTTCTCTACATGTGTGTCTCTATTTCTGCCTTGCAAACCAATTCATCTGTACCATTTTTCTAGATTCCACGTATATGTGCTAATATATGATATTTGTTTTTCTCTTTCTGAGTTATTTCACTCTGTATGACAGTCTCTAGGTCCATCCACATCTCTACAAAAATGACCCAATTTCATTCCTTTTTATGGCTGAGTAATATTCCATTTTATATATGTACTACATCTTCTTTATCCATTCATCTGTTGATGGACATTTAGGTTGCTTCCATGACCTGGCTATTGTAAACAGTGCTGCAATGAACATTGGGGTGCAAGTGTCTTTTTGAGTTGTGGTTTTGTCTGGGTATATGCCCAGTAGTGGGATTACTGGATCATATGGTAATTCTATTTTTAGTTTTTTAAGGAACCTCCATACTGTTCTCCATAGTGTCTGTATCATCTATGACAAAGGAGGCAAGGATATACAATGAAGAAAAGACAGCCTCTTCAACAAGTGGTGCTGGGAAAACTGGACAGCTACATGTAAAAGAATGAAATTAGAACACACCCTAACACCATACACAAAAAGAAACTCAAAATGGATTAAAGACCTAAATGTAAGGCCGGACACTATAAAACTCTTAGAGGAAAATATAGGAAAAACGCTCTTTGACCTAAATCACAGCAAGATCTTTTTTGACCCACCTCCTAGAGAAATGGAAGTAAAAACAAAAATAAACAAATGGGACCTAATGAAACTGAAAAAAGACTCACTTTTATACCCCAAACCCTGAGAGGCCTATATGCATCTTTGACCCAACTACAGGCAAGGGGATAGGAATCAGTATGCTTGACTGGAATCATTTAGACTGGAATGAAGGTTAAGGAGAAATTCCCAATGTTTACTGCAGTATCTATGGAACCCATTTGTACCTCAAATCTGTTTTTAAGTTCATCTATAAGCTCTTTCAGTCTCTGTGAAATTTGAGGAACAAAGTCTTAAAAGAACAGTCATTTCTAATGAAAGATTAATTAAAGACTTTTATATGAGAAAAAAAATTTGAGTAAATTCACAGAGTTTTGGGCAGGTCAGTAACTGAAAAATGTGTATCATTATGTCTATCCTTTACAAAAATTACTCAAGGTATTATTTGATCTGTGAAAAGCAGGCTTTTACTTTAATAATCTTAAGATATAAAAGAACAACCTCAGATTTTTTAAAAAGGAAATGTTATCTATGTATAATCTGTAAGCCTGATAAAATCATATCATTCAATCTTTATTTTCTGGGCCTTAGTTTCCAACTGTGTAAGGAAGGACTGGGTGATTTTTCAAATTTTTATTTATTTATTTATTTATGTGAGAAGAGTGGCATTGTTTTATATTAAGTTCTTTTTACATAAATTTACATCACATTTTTTTTTATTCAAACAGAAAGTCACAAAAATTATAATCATCCTCATCAGTTCACTCCCTCAATTTTTCAACTTTTAATAAGGATATAATTAAAAATAAATATTTTTGCTTATTGAAGCATTTACTTTTTTAAAAAATGAAGTATAGTTGATTTGCAATATTTCAATATATGTATATTCTTTTTCAGATTCTTTTCCATTATAGGTTATTAAGCATTTACTTTAATAAAGAAATACTTCATCAGATTTCCATGAACTTCCTGGTTAAAGTACAAATCACAATATGGTTTTACGCTGTATCATATTCAACATTATTTCTTCATCTATTTGAGATTTTTAAGAAACAATTTATTTGGTAATAATTTCAAGCTTAAAGAAAAATTGCAAGAAAAGCACAAAAATCTCCTGTATACTCTTCACCTAGAGACCCCATTCAAGTATCACCAACTGTCCCCTTGACGTCCTTTATAGCATAAGGATCCAGGATCACTCCCTGCAACCAGTGGTCACCTCTCTCTAGATTCTGTCAGTCTGGAACAGTTCCTCAGTCTTCCTTTGAGTTTCATATCCTTGACTATTTTATGGTCACAGATCAGTCACTTCTTAGACTGTCCCTGAATTTCAGTTTTTCAAAAGTTTCCTCATGGTCAGATTATGCAGTTTTGGCAATAATGTTACAGAAGTGATGATGTGTTTTATCACTGCATTCCAATTGGACGGCACACAATGCTGATTTGCCCCCTTGCTGGTGGTGTAAACTCTGATCACTTGATTGTCATAGTATCTCCACTGTAAAGTTGTTTTGTTATCTTTGCAATTAAGTGTTTTATGTGAAAATACTTCAAAACTATATAAATACCAGGACCTGCTGTATAGCACAGGGAACTATACTCAATATTTTGTAATAACCTATAAGGGAAAAGAATCTGAAAAAAAAAGAGATATATATGTGTATATAACTGGATCACTCTGCTGTACAACTGAAACTAACACAACATTGTAAATCAACTATGCTTCAATAAAACATAAATAAAAAAGAAACTATATAAATACGCATTCCTCACCTCACCTTCACTCACTAGTTTTAGCATGCACTGATGTATCATACTTGATATAATTATTACTATGATGGTTTCTAAGTGATGTTTTTTCTTATTCCGTCATTTTTCTACATTTATTAGTCAGTGTTATGCTATAAGCAGAGCTTCCTTTCTCCCCATTTATTTATTCATTTACTTATGTCAGTGTAGACTCGTTGATTCCTATTTTATTCAATGGTTTATAATCTGTTATTGTCATTATTATTATTATTATTATTTTTGGCCACACCACGTGGCATGTGGGATCTTAGTTCCCCAACCAGGGATGGAACCCACACGCCCTGCAGTGTAAGCGTGGAGTCTTAACCACTAGACTGCCAGAGAGGTCCCTGTAATTATTTTGATGTTCAAATTGCCCAGATTTGGCCTAAGGTGTCCCTTCAAGCTAACTTCTGTGTCTTTTTGAAGTGTCTTTTTTGCTGTTTTAGCATTTCCTTATCTCTTGGTGCCAAAATATGTTTCAGGCCCATCTTGTACTTTCCTTGCCCAGCCCTGGATTCAGCCATTACTTCAAGAAGCTCTAGCTCCTTTTCGTATACAGTAGAATTTAGAAACCAAGAACTGGGTGCTAGGTGTGCTCATTGCTATTGGGATACTGCTGATCCTAGGCCAGAGCTAAAAATTATGCACAAGTACACGCATTCCTTTACATCTATATTTATGTATTCTGAAACTATATTTTCACACTGATAACACCAATTCCAATCCAATACCATAGGGTTCTTCTCAATCATTGAGAAAAATGGCTCCCATTGTCATGAATATATTTACTCATTTGCTCAGTCTTTTGTATGTAGCCAGCTACTGACCTTGTAAGGCTATCCCTGCTTCTCTTCCCCAATACCATCTTCACATGGGCTGTCATTGCCAAGTGTAGCCAGACTGCCCCTGCCACCTGGTTCTAACACCGTCTTCAAGGGGTACCTTTTCTGAGCTGCTCAGGCTGCCTTTTCTCCCCAGCTCTGATATCATCCTTCTACAGGCCACTATTACTGTCCTCATGGGGTCTGCCCCATGAGTTTTGGACTGAAGAAGGAGAGCAAAAAGGAAGGAAGAAAGAAAGAAGAATGGAGAGCTAAGAAATTATGAGTTAAAATAAATAACAGGGATTTGAACTATCATTAGAGTTAGGATCTATGCCCATGGTTTGCTATTTATTCTTCAGTAGTTTTTTAAAGTTTCATGTTAAAATGTACTTTAACAGAAAATTAGCATAATCCCTTCTTCAAAAAGAAATATACAGATTTAAAATACTATTAAAAAAAGCACAGTGAAAATGATTGCATATAACCTGAATTTGGCATATGGTGTCACAAATACAAGTCATACACACACCTAATACAACAGATTAATTCAGGCTTCCACTATGAATATAGTGGAATTATAGTAAGTATAGCATGGGTTCTGGCTTAAATTGCCTGAGTTGCTTCATATATGACTTTGGTTAAGTTACTTAAACATTTTGTTCCTTAGTTTCCTCACCTGTAAAATGTGACTCATAATAGTACTTATCTTTCAGAATGATTTTGAGGATTAAATGAGTTGATAAATGTAAAGTCCTTAGAATAGTATCTTATACTTAGTAAACAGTATCATAATCATCGCTGCTATTATTTTATTATCATTATTTGTATTGCTATATCCCTTTTTTTCCACAAATATTTGTCCTTTGAGTGTTTACTATCATATCTCTAACTTCTTTAAAAGTTGCCCTAACTAACCTTTTGTAGACTTTATTTACAATATTTCCCTTTTCATATGAGCTGGTGATCAAAATTTTCTCCTCCTTTTCCTCTTCCTGCATAGGCATTCTCTTGGCAGTTACTCAATCTAGCCTCCTCACCTCTATAACTCTGCTTTGTTTTCACCTTTTTTTTCCCTCCTGCTTGTGAATAAATGCCTTACCCAAGTTCTGAGGGCTTTGCAGAACTTTAGAAGATCAAATTTTTCTTCCGTTGTGGGTCCTGGACTTGGCTGTGTGACCTTGTGAAAGTTGCTCAACTATCCTGAGCTCCAGGTTTCTTCAACTATAAAATGAAACTACACAGTTTTGCCTCATTGGGCTACTGTATGGTTGGTTGGTTGGTTGATTGATTGATTTAAAAAATTAGATCCAATTGATATATAACATTATATTAGTTTCAGGTATAAAACATAATGGTTCAATAATTGTATATACTGTGAAATGATCACTACAATAAGTCTAGTTAACATCCACACCATACATTGTTACAAAGATTTTTCTTGTGTTAAAAACTTTCAAGACTTATTCTCTTAGCAACTTTCAAAGGTGCAATACAGTATTATTAACTGTAGTCACCATGCTGTACATTACATCTCCGTGACTTATTTATTTTATAACTGAAAGTTTGTACCTTTTGACCCCCTTCACCTATTTCACCCACCCCCCATCCCCACCTCTGGCTATCTTTTCTCTATGTCCATGAGTTCTGTTTCTGTTTGTTTGTTTGTTTTTCGATTCCATGTAAGAGAGATCATATGGTATTTGTCTTTCTCTGTCTGACTCATTTCACTTGGCATAGTGCCCTCCATTTCTAACCATGTTGTTGCAATAGTAATATTTCATTCTTTTTTATGGCTGAATAATATCCCATGAAAATATATACCACATTTGCTTTATGCATTCATCCATCAATGGACATTTAGGTTGGCTCCATATCTTGGACATTATAAATAATGCTGCAAATTAGTGTTTCATTTTCTTTGGATAAGTAACCAGGAGTGGAACTGCTGGATTGTATGGTAGTTCTACTTTTAATTTTTTGAGGAACCTCTGTACTGTTTTCTGTAGTGGCTGCAACAGTTTACATTCCCACCAACAGTGCATAGGGTTCGATTTTCTCCCAACACTTGCTATTTCTTGACTTTTTGATAATAGCCATTCTAACAGGTGTGAAGTGATATCTCATTGTGGTTTTGATTTGCACTTCTCTGATGATTAGTGCTGTTGAATACTTTTCGTGTTGGCCATCTGTATGTCTTCTTTGCAAAAATGTCTACTCAGATTCTCTGCCCATTTTTTAATTGGATTTTTTCTTTTGGCTATTGAGTTGTATGAGTTCTCTATATACTTTGAATATTATCCACTTATCAGATATATGATTTACACATATTTTCTCCCATTCAGTAGGTTGCCTTTTCATTTGTTGATTGTTTCCTTTGCTGTGCATAAGCTTTTTAGTTTGATGTAGTCTCACTTATTAATTTTTGTTTTTTGTTGCCTTTACTTTTGGTGTCAAATCCAAAAAATCATTGCTAAGTCTAATGTCAGGGAGCTTACTGCCTATGTTTTCTTCCAGGAATTTTATGGTTTCACATCTTACATTCAAGTCTTTAATCCATTTTGAGTTACTTTTTGTGTATGGTGTAAGATAAGCGTCCAGTTCCATTCTTTTGCATGTGGCTGTCTAGTTTTCCCAACGCCATTTATTGAAGAGATATACATTCCTGTTTTTTTTGACAAATTATTCTTTATTGATTAGAAATGAATGAAACATGCAGCAAAGTACAAAGTCATAAAAAGGGGAGGGGGGATGTCAAATGTTTTTACATCTTTCATAATCTAGCATACGTCATAAGGAGGAACCTCCATTTATTGATACGCCATTATTCTGTCCGCCAGATTATTAGGGTAGGCTCTAGGATTTGATTCAAAACTTAAGCAACAACTCAAACAAATCCATTAGTCATTTAGAAAGACCATACATTTCACAAATAACATTGGCACGTATTACCTTGTGCTAAGTTAGTCCTTACCCCAGGGACCAGGGGTATATCCCCATTATATATTCTTGGCTCCTTTGTCATAAATTAATTGACGATATGTATGTGAGTTTATTTCTGTGCTGAATATTCTGTTCTATTGATCTATGTGTGTTACTGTGGTTTAAATGCAACAATTTGATAAAGCACTTAGCACAGTGCTCAAAAAATGTTAGCTATGATTATGATTATGATACTAAATTGGAGGAGTTAATTCTGGCCTTCTCCACTTTGGCTTTCTTCTCTTTTCTTGGATGCCTTTCTTCCACATCTTAAATATTTGCTGTAATGCTGAGAAAAATGGATATATGCAGCTTCAAACAGTTGTTGGTGAGTTGTGTCTGAAAAAACCTGAAATTTTGGATGTTTTAGAGTGATGTGATGAATTTAGGATTGTGGACTCCAAGATGAACAACTACTGAGAGCCAGTATAATGATTTTAAGGGCATAGACTCTGGAGCCAGGTGCTGGGTTTCAATCCGAGTTCTTCCACTCGCTAGTTGGGTCATCTTGGGCAAGTTACTTAACTTCCCTGTGCATCAGTTTCTTCACCTGTAAAGCGGGGTTGATAATAAAATACTTATTCATAAGACTGTTGTGAGAATTTGCCAAGTGAAAATATATGAAAGTACTTAGACTGGTGTCTAGCACTTAGTAAGCATTGTAAACACGTAAGCCATTCAACTACTGATCTGTAATGGCCTTTCCAGGAGCATGGGTGGTTTCCTGGGACCAAAACCAAATCATTCTTATTTCCCATTGTTTAGATGTTGTTTTCCTTTGTATGTAGGAAGTTGAATTTTTGTAGTAATCATAGTACATATATATTACAATTACATACAGATTACAACTATATTAGGTATATAATTTAGTTTTCTTACTTATCCATTCTACTGATACGATATGATGGATTGATTGTGGTGTGGGAGAGATATTTTCTCTTTAGCCCCTATCCACATGACCAAGTGAGACGGGAGTGAGAAGGGAGGCAAAGCACGTCAGTGATGTGATTCACTGGAGGATGTCTGGATGGCTGAGAAGCAGTGATGGATGCCTGTCCTTTCTTCCATGAGACTCAGTTGCTTAAAGAGCCGTGGAGAACCGAGTCAGCTGAATGTTTTGGCTCAGTCCATCTTGTTTGTGGCATAAAACCCCATAAAATCTCTTAAATGCCTGGTGCTTTTTTTCCTGCCTAGCTGATTAGTGCACCTGAGGTTAAAGTTTTGTATTTTAGACTTGAAGTCACTAGCAAAAGAGATTTTTTTTTTGAAGGGGTATTGCAATATTTTGGTATAATACCTGTTTTTTGAAAAGTTTTTTTTTTTTTGGGTTTATTTGTTTCACATAAATTGGACCAGTACAGATTAGGCTTTGAATATGATTGTTCTTTAAAACATAGATTATGATTAATATCTGTTTAGATTTTTCTTAAAGGCAGCATATGATAAAAAGGACATTCATTCATTAAACAAATATCCATTAAGCATCTAATAAATGCAGTCAACTACTAACTGGTATTGTGAAACTGTTTTGTGTATGTTATAGGATAAAGCAAATAAGTTCAGTGTAAGAAGTAATAAAACTGTAAAATTAAATATGTTAAAAAAAAATAAAGGCAGCCAGCTGTGCTGGGTGAAGAGAAAATATGTGTACACACACACATTGCCTCCCCCACTCACCAGATGAAAAGATATTTCTTCTCTTACAACTTCCATCTGGTGGGGAAACAGATATTAATCTAAGAATCATGTAAATAAAAGAATAACTGTAACTGATGTAAGAACATGGTCTTGAGAGAATGTGTATTAGGAGAAATCTATCTACTAATAGAAGCCACAGAAGCCTTCCTGGAGGCAGTGGCACTTGAGCTGTGATCTGAAGGATGAGCAGGAGATAACACTGCAGGGGCATTGGGGAGTGAAGGAAGGTGAATATTCCAGTCAGGGGCATAGAGGATGCAAAGGCAGGTGGCAGGAGGGAGAATGGATTGTCTGAAGAGCATAAGGAAGGTCAGAGTTGCCCGAATTCAGAGGCAAGGAGGAGTGTGGTTGGGTCTCATGGGCCATGTTAAGCACTTGTGTTATCCCAAGTTTGTTGGAAAGGACCTCTCAGCTGTTGAGAGAAGCTTAAGCCAGGGCTTATGGTATATGAAAAAAAGAAGAAATGCAAAAAAAAGCTAATAATTAGGGATCTCATTTTAATACTCTCAGTATATGAAAATACAATTTAGTATAAGTAGGTTGTTCGCAAGATAATTACAGAACTTACAAAAGATCAGTTGAAAGCATACTGTAGGTGGTAGAGGGTGGTAATGGGACACCACTTTGAAGTGGTGTGATGAGCACCTTCTCCCAACCCTGGCAGTGTGTCTCTGGACTGTATATACATATGTCCTCATTTGGAGGTAGGGTCAAACTTGAAGTTCGTGGCTTTTCATGAATACGAGGCTGCGCGGCCTGCCTTTATTCAGACATGGTCTGAATAAGGAACTATTGAAATGTTGCAAGCAGGGGAAAGTGATGTAGTCAGACCTGCATACTGGAAAAAAAAAACAACAACACTCAGTGTAAACTGAGCAGATTTTAAAGGGGACAGTGAGAATTTGGAAAGATCAGTTAGGAGACTACTGCAGGAGTCCTGACAGGAGATACTAGAGGCAGGTACTAGGGTGATAGCTGTGGAGCTGGAAAAAAAAAAAAAGGATTGTTTTAGTCTTTGTTTAGTTTGAAATGTATGGAACAACCATAATTTTGGACTTTATAGAATAATGTGCCCATATTGGTGCTAGAATTAGGTAACGAGTAAAAGTTAAGCAGAAATGTCTAAATTACACCAATACAGTGATTCTTTTTTTTCACATAATAATGTCTTTTCATGTTCACGTATCTAGATGTACTTTAAACTTTTCACTTTCCAAACAGCTATTTGCATCTATAAACAGTCACTTGGGTATGGAAATAACACAATTTGCCCATGTTAATACTTACACTTTGGCTTTGTTTTTAATGCAGAAATTGCCAACCAACACTTATTGAGCACCTACTATGTTTCAGGTAATAAAGGATTTTAGTTTATGATCTGCAAATTTGTATTTTTCCCCTACACTCTTATGACATTTTGATAATTACGAAAAAATTTTAAACTATTTCAACTTAGTTTTAAATAGCTTGGAGGTTAATAGTATGAAAATGTAAAAGGAAAAAGAAGTTAAGTTCTTTAGTTCTTGAATATTGTGTGGAAAATGCCCTGTTTTAAGAATCCTCGTAGCCTTTTCACCCCGCTTTCCCACTGTGTGCCCAGAATAATTGATTATCCATGAGTGATCCTACAAGCATTGCAGCAAAAAAGGCAGAAAACAATGGACAAAGGTAATGAAATTTCACATTTTGCTTTGCCTACCTTTTCTTTCCAACTAACCTAAGTTAATAAAACTTCACATAAAAGCCTTTGAAATTTCATCACGGGTTTTGTGAAAGAGGTGAAAGTTGACCTAGAAGCCTTGACCTATAACTTGGCGGCTACTGAAAGTCTAGCCTCATAATTCAGAGGTCCAGTGACAGCTTTGCCTATAAACTCCAGTCTTCATTTCACCGACATTTTCAGGTTTAGTCTCCTTGAAAATGCTAACAAAAGTGAAGCATATCATTCCTCTGCTTGGGATAGCAATGGTGATGTTTATGGAACCATTTGCTGTCTCAGGGGTAATCTCCCGGATAATTTGGATTAACCTTATCGGGTCTCCAGATACCACATTACCCAGGGTGGATGATCTCCAGAATAACCTTTCCAGATCTTAAAGCTTTAACCCCAGCACCATGTTTTATCAACAGAATGATATTCAACAGAAATTCATTGAAAACTATCCAAGTAGACTTATTTCAACTCTTCTGGTCTGAAGTGGGCTTCATCCAGTCAAGAAAACTTAACGCTGTGAATAATTCTAATTAGAAAGCGGGACATCCTGACATCTTCTTCTGTAGTTTTTTCCCAAGACAGCTGTTACGTATCAAAGTGTCTCCCTCCTCGTATTTGTTTAGGTTTTGAAACTGATTACCTGGAATAAAGGGAGGAGTGCTTTTGTTAGTTTATTTGCTGGTAGAAAGAGTTTGCTTAAAGGAGTGAAGAATTTTCCCCAAGGAAGAATTTGTCTTTTGGGCTGACAGCAGAAAGAATGTTTCATTTGTATTGATCAAAGTCCTTCTGTGTTTGTGTGTGTGTGTATCTGTTGTGTGTGTGTGTGAGTGTGTGTGTACGTGTGTGTGTTTGTAGGAAATAGGGAAGTCAAATGCCCTCCCAAACTGGGATCAACCCTGAAATTCTGTCCCACTCAAGATGTCTACATCCTAATAAAGCTTGTTCTTTTAAAATCTAATTTTAATTAGATTAATAAATCTAATAATAAATTAATAATAATAAATTGTTAATAATAAATTACTTCTTAGTACTATAAGGCTAGAGCTTACAGTTCAGTGTAAGGCTATGAATTTCACTGTCTCAAAACTAAAAAGTAGAAAAATGAAATAAATTAGCAGTTGTGATTGTAATGGGGTGAGAAGGTGAGCACAGGTGGTTCACTGCAGTTTATGTGGAAAATCTTCATCCGATTTGAATGAGTTTAAAGTGGTGGAGCAGCGTGTGGTGGTTGATAAATCTAATGTCCTATCTGTAGTGGTTGGAATATTTCATGGTGTCAGTCAAAAAGGATAACTGAAGAAAAATTCACTTTGCATTCTTCATCTTGAAACCTGGCCTATGCTTCTGAAAGTGAGCTGTCTGTAAACTTTTACCCAACGTGCATCCATTTGTTTCTAAAAATGAGAGTCTGAAAGTAAGCACTTGAGACTGACCGTGAGAAAATGTTGGCTGCAGTTGAAGTTCTGTGAAGTCAGTGATGCTAGTTAGGGTATTTTTTACATGTACGGTCAAGTCAAAGAAAGTGTTGAGGTTGTCTTGTTCAAAAAACAAGATCCTATTGTTGATTTACTTTATTTATAAAATAGCCTCAAAGTAGCTGTGTGGTTTCAGACGAGTCATGTAACCTCACTGGCCTCCAATTTTCATGTTTTTCTTGTTTTATCCTCAGGTGCTAGTGCAGTGCTTGGCCGATAATAGGAATAAAAATGATATATGATATAAATGAGGAAGCTCGGATTGCTAATTTTTAGAATTAGAATTTAGAGTTCTAATTTTTAGAATTTCTTTTCAGTTCTAAATTCTGTGATTCAGGCATAGTAATTTTGGTTTCTTTATTCTTTCAATGAGGAAAATCATGCCAATATCTCTGGCAAGGCTATCATGAGAATTAACTAATATGACATTTTCCAAGATATGCAGGTCCTACAGAAAAAGATAACAAGACCACATCTTCTTTCCTTTCAAATAGTTACACTTTTTATTCATATTTTGCAAAGAAATAAGAAAAATATTTTGCATTGATCAAATGCCACAATTATGTCAGGTACCATAGAGAAAATAGAACCTTCTTAGCAAGTTCATAATCTGAATACCATTTCAAGGCGCTAGTATTAGTCACTGAGCTTAGAAATGACTGCATGCCAATGTCTGAGAGAGTCTGGTCACAGATATCGTAGCACAGGAAAGAATCAGACTGTCATGAGCCCAGACATGGCCAGAGGGTAGAGAGTTCTCTAAAAGCCTGTTCTATTAGTGGGGCTTTTGCACTGCTTTTTATCTTTGTGGTTTGGAATGGTAGCCACCATTTTGTGGTCTCAAAAAATATGGAAGCCAGTTGCTTTGTGCTCCAGGCCATGAGTGGGTTAATCATCCATCTTGGTTCTCGGTTAATCCACTTCTGAAAAGTTGATAGTAGCATTTACACCATCAGTTTATTGTGGATTCATAATGAATGGCTGTAGAATAATCTGAGAAAGTTTTATTTCTATGACAACTATGTGGATATTACCTATTTTCCAAGTCTGTGAAAAGATCGAAATAATTTAGAAGCTCATATTTACTAAAATATTCCAAGTGGAACTTGGGCCCTGTGATTTTGTCACTCACCTTCCTTTGCTAAAAGACTTACTAACAAAAGAAAAGACAAGGAAAATAAGGGGGAGACAGTCTGTTTATTTACTGGCAGTGAGAAGTGTATCATTTGCAAAATCTCCCAAAATCATGATATTTTCTTCAGCCATAAAAGGGGCTATCTGAAAAAGTGTTAGTATATGTCCCAGATTCGTACTAATTACACATAGGGATTCCAAATAGCAATTTATACCTTACACTTTACTTATAGAGAACTGAATCAACAAAGAAATAGTGTTATATGGGAAAAATCCAAGAGTCAGATGTTGGGTAATGGTTTACATTAATTTTTTTTTATTCATTTATTCATCTCCTTATTCATTCAACCAATATTATTAAGTTCCAGGTACTGAGCTGGGTGATGAGGATAAAAAGATAACTAGTCTCATGTTTTAAAATTTAATTTCTTCCTTATTAATATTTATAACTTTACTTCAGTAAATAACTTAGGAGGGTTTATAATGGGTTATTCTGATATTTCTATTAATAAGTACATTTCTCTTTATTTATGAAGAAGTTTATTCTCTACCAGAAATCTCTATGAATGGGGAAGGCCTTGAATACTCTAATATATCTATAACTAGTAGAACTATATACACATTAAGAAATAAACATAAGATATTAACACAAAGCATGGTGCTTGCAGGAGACTCTCCCTATTGCAAACAGAAGAATTTTTAAGATTGAAACAGAAGCTATGTGACTGTAGTACTGACTCTTCTCAAATATTTAAAAGTGTGAACCATGAGTGTATCTTAGACTAATCCTTTAGAGAGTATTTTCTTTTATTTGATAACTGGCCTAAGGAAAGAAAAAAAAAAAAGGAATGTATTGATTCCATATCTGAAAAGCCTAGGGCTTCAGGCATTGTCTAATCCAGGGACTCAAATTATATCAATAAGGTTAAGTCTCTCTCTTGGCTCTGCTTTTCTCTGTATTGGCTCCAGTTTTTGAGCAGGCTCTTACCTCGTGGTGATAAAATGACTGTTAGTAGTTCTAAAATTATGTCCTATTTTGCCAAGAATTCAAGTGGAAGAGCATGCCTTTTTCCCAATAGTTCCAACCAAAATATAAAATTGAGTTTCATTGACTCTGGTTGGTGTGCCTTGGATCACATACTCAGTCTCGGAGCTGTGCTGGTGCCAGTCTCACCCAAACCACATGCACTGGGAATGAGGAAGATCAGGCTTCTATTAGAAAGAGAGAGTGTGAATACAGCTGTCCATTACATTACTTTTAGCAACATCTAATATCTAGAAAGGTCCTGTCTGTCCTCTGGCTTATATCATAGTGGAGGGCTCCATTTCGACCTCCTCTCTCTTACCCCAGAGTACACATATTTTCCCCTATCTCACACATTTAGTTTTGCTCATTAGTCTCTTTATGAGCGCACAGTTCACAACCAGGAATTTTTAGGACGGTGAAATCCTTAAGTGGAGAATGTTTCCATTTATAGCAGAAGAATTGCTCTGTGCTGTTTGACCATATGGCCTGCCTTGGTGTGAAGACACGTATTCTTATGTCATCAAATCTCTTGATATTACAATAAAATCAAATTTTATAGAGCAGGATATGTATTTTGTGTCCTCTTCATAGGAGTTTTTAATACTGCATGTCTCCTCAAAGAAAAAGGAGCGTGAATTTACATAAATTATATTAGAAATCCTTTTTCCTTTGAAAATTAAACTTTGCATCCAACTGGATAGTTATACTTAATCTAACGGATTTCTGAGTATTCAAAAACAGTTAACATCTGCCGATGAACCCATAAGGGAATCAGTACATCATAACAATCGGAAAAAGTATGAAACTTTTAAATATAACTTTCCATGAGGATGCAAGATCAGTATACTCCATTAAAAACATCTATGGGGTTATTTAGTAAAGTTTCATTGTATTGCTGCCCACCCTTCAGTAATTTATTTCTGTATGAGATTCTGCATTCCCAAAGACTAAAACTCTTTGGCTAAACTAGCCCTTGTCATAGTTTGAGATAATTAAGATAAAAAATTCATTATTTAATTTTAACTTAAAAACTCTTATTGGGGGGGTGATCGAAACTGAGCTAGATTTCTAGTATATCAGTAAACCATAAATGTAAGGGAAGAAAAACTCAGAAGGTCTTAAGTAGAACAAAACAGGCACACAAATACCCGAAAATATTCAACACAAATAATTACAACACAGTATAAAGATAATACTCTTAGAGCTGTATGAATTCCATACTCTGAAATAAAGCATAAAGTATCAGAAGTGTTCATGCTATCTGGACTTTTAGAATCACTGAGAAGTCTATTAAGTCTTGGATGAAAGGAGTAGGAACCTCAGAAAGTTTACTTTTATTTATCAGAAGATTTATTCTTAGCAAGTGGGTGTGTGGGCAAGCACCCCTTTTCTTCCTCGACTCTCACATAGATTTGGCTCTTGGTTTAATCTCTCCAGCATGAAAAATGGTCCCTAGTTTATATCAGTAAAAATCCTTGCTTTGAAAAAATCTGGACAATCTTACTACATAAACTCCCTAAAGGAAATAAATCCATAAATGACACAAATTCCAGAAGACTGGTTGAAACTTTCATGAATGAGAACTCTGATTTGAGAAAAACCACAAGAGTAACACCTTCACTAGGAAATTCTGATTTTTTGAGTCTTAACTGTGAGTTGTGCATTGGATTCTCTTACAAGGACAACTGTGTGAGCAGGTTTCTTCTCAAATCCTTTGCAATGGTTTCCATTTTGTTTTTCATTTGAGTCGATTTTAGGAAGTGACTGCTAATACTTGTTACTATAGGATATTATTTTCCTTTTCCATTTTCATTTCCTTTCTGTTTGATTTTTTTTTAATCACTTTATGTTTTTTACAACTTGTGCTTTTTTTTTTGTAATAAATACTGGAGGCATTTTGAGATCTGGATTATGCAACATTCCAACTAATAATGCAGTACTGATGTGTGATGAACACAAATTTTATTATTATTGCATATATAATGAGTTACCATTTTCACCATTTTAATGTGCTAGGCATAATGCTAACAGCTTTATCTTTCATAGCAAGTCCAAGAGGCGAATAGTTCTATCCTCATTTTACAGATTAGATGACTAAGGTTTAGGTAATTTAACCATTTTGATGTTAGCTACAGATTTTTTGTAGATGCCCTTTATCAGGTTAAGGAAGTACTCTTCTATTCTTACTTTGCAGAGATATTTTTATCATGAATGTTGAGATTTATCAAAGGCATTTTTCCTTCATCAATTGACATAATCTATGATTTAAAAAAATTTCTTAATGGCAAATTATACAAATATTTGATTTATTCTCAAATATTGAACCAGCTTTACATTCCTTGGATAAGCCCCAGTTTGCTCATAGTGTTGTCTTCTATGTTGCTGGATACAAGTTGCTAATATTTTGTTGAGGATTTATGCATCTGTGGTCATAAGAGCACTGGTTTGTAGTTTCCTTATAATGTCTTATTTCTATTTTTGGTATCAGTGTTATCCTAACTCATAATATGAGTTGAGAAGTGTTATTTCAACTCATTTTCTGGAAGAGATGGTGTAGAATTGATATTATTTCTTCCTAAAATATTTGGTAGAAATCTCTAGTGGAACCATCTGGGCCTGGAGTTTTCTTTGTGGGAAGGTTTTCAACTTCTTTCATAGACATTTTGTTAATTTCTGTCTTTCAAAGTACTGGCCCATTTGATCTCAGTTGTTCAATTTATGGGCATATAATTATTTGTAGTAGTTACTTATAATCCTTTTAGCATCTGTAATCTCTCATTCCTGCTAGAGGTAATTTATATCTTCTCTTTTTTCTTGATCGGTCTGTCTAGAGGTTTAGAAATATTATTGATCTTTTCAAAAAACCAGCTTTTGCTTTCACCAAATTTCTTTAAAAATTTTATTGATTTCTTTTCTTAGATTTGTCTTTTCCTTTCTTCTGTTTGGTTTGGGTGTACTTTGCTCTTCCTCTTCTACTTTCTTTCCTTATTTCTTTCTTTTCGAACATAAGCATTAACTGCTATGATTTACCCTTTAAGAACTCTTTTAGCTGCATTCTGCAAATTTTGATATCTTGTATTTTCATTTTCATTCAGTCAAAATATTTTCTACTTTTCCCTGTGACTTCCTCTTTGACCCATTTAGAAGTGTGTTGCCTACATTTCAAATATTTGATGGATTTTCCAGATATATATATATATGAAGGATATTTTCACTGGATGTAGAACTCAACAGTACTTTTCTTTCAACACTTTAAAGAGGTCCCAGTCTGCTGGATTCCATGTTTTCTAATGAGAATTCTGCAGTCAAAATTTTGTTCTCCTATATGTAATATGTTATTTTTCTGTGGCTGCTTTCAAGATTTTAAAAATTTATCTTTGTTGAACAGCAATTTGGTTGTTATATGTCTGTGCATGCTTTTCTTTTTTTTTTTTTAAATTAATTAATTAATTTATTTATTTTTGGCTGTGTTGGGTCTTCATTTCTGTGCGAGGGCTTTCTCCAGTTGCGGTGAGCGGGGGCCACTCTTCATTGCGGTGCGCAGGCCTCTCACTGTCGCGGCCTCTCGTTGTGGAGCACAGGCTCCAGATGCGCAGGCTCAGTAGTTGTGGCTCACGGGCCCAGTTGCTCCGCGGCATGTGGGATCTTCCCAGACCAGGGCTCGAACCCATGTTCCCTGCATTGGCAGGCAGATTCTCAACCACTGTGCCACCGGGGAAGCCCTGTGCATGCTTTTCTTTGAGTTTATCCTGTTTGGAGTTTGCTGAGCTTCATGAATCTCTGAATTTATGACAAATTTCTTCAAATATTTCTTTCTGCATCAGTCTTTCTTCTACCCTTCAGGGATTTCAATGACAAAAAACAACAGGAGAAACAAACAAGAAAAAGTGGGTGTCTTTCATTCTCTTTAGCTCACTGGGATCTCTTTCCTCAGTCCTCTCCCCAGAAAGCCAGGGGTTTTTCAGAGGTTTTGCTTCCTGTATCCACTGCTCAGTTTTGCATTGGGGTCACACTTGGGTCCAAGCTGGATGATATTGGAGACAATAAAACAGCAAAACTCACTTTTATTATAGATCGTTCTTTAAGCTTTGGATCCCTTGTGCAATTTGGCTCCAATTATTAATTCTTCATGATTCCCTTCTAATTGCTTTTTAATTTGCTGAGAGTTTTTAGCTGCAACAGTGGGAGAGAGGGGCGGTAGTAGGCTTGCTCCTACTGGAGCACATGGCAAGTCTGAAAGTATCATCTCTGATTTTTTTAAAAAAAATAATACGTCATGCACATGCTTCCATATCAACACATGCAGATTTGCTTTGTTCCTTTTAAAGTGACAGAGCACTCCATTTTATGGATGTATCATAGTTTACTCAATAAGTTGTATGTATATTTTTTTGCTATAAACAAAGCTGAGACAAAGTTTTATGCATATATCTTGGCATTTTTTTGTATGTGTATCTGTAAGGTAAATTTCTAACTAGGGAATAATAGTTCAAAGGATATGTACACACACCTCCACAAACAGTGCCTAAGAATGCCCATTTCTCTACACCCATGCTTGACTAGAAACCTAAAAATGTTTGCAGTCTGATAAGTGAAAAAGGCGTCTTGTTTTGATTTACATTTCTTTCTATAGTGGTCAAGGACGGCTGAGCATTTTTTCATAACTTATTGACCGTTGTGTTCCTTTTTCTGATAATTGCTTAAGGTTTGTATTTAGTTAGAAATACAAACCCACCACCACCCCACTCAGATTTTAAATAAATTCAACCAAATCTTCCACTGGTTTCTTTATGATTTTATTCAGTCTACATTCTTTACCACTGGCAGTCAATGCAAAATGGTGAATTAAAAAGAAACTCCAACATTTAGCAAAGTTGGCTCATGTACCCTTAGGTAGATTTTTCATATATGTCTTACAGGTCTAAGTCAAATTTTGTAATTGAAAGAACTTGATTCTTTGATTTCCAGACTTGAGTTTTGAATATTGTTAAACTAAGGGTAGCCTATGAAGGCTGACAAAGTGGAGAGAAAAATATACAACACATTAGCTTCTGTCCATGTATGTGGCCCTTTTGGCTGAAGGGCTACAAGAAAGGGCACTGGTGGGATGTATTCTCAAGGCCAAGTTGTTCTGCTTCATTTGCTGACCTGAGGGGATTTCTGCATCTACTTGATGGCTATAGTGAATACCGGCCACACAAGCCATTGGCTTAGAAGGTAAACACTTATCTGCATAAATGATCTGCCACTGAGCTTGAATAGTGAATTGAGGAAAGAAATAGAAATGGGTTTTCTATCCTTTCTCTGTTCTTTCTGTGTTCGTTGCCTTAAGAGATATGCGGAGAATAAATGTGTTCCTTTTAATGGAAATTCTTTTTCACATTGATGTCAATGTAAGTGATATGTCTTTCCTCCAATGAATGAATGAAACATTTTTCCATGATAATTACATTTACATGTAAATAATAGGCAGCATTTTTTTATTTTAAAATTTACATACAGTAAAAGTCACTTTTTTTGGTGCACAGGTCTATGAGCCTTGACAAATGTGTAATTTGTAGAACTACCACCACCAGCAGGGTATAGGTCTATCACCCCCCAAATTTCCCTGTGTTGCCCCTTAGTTGTCAACCCTTTCCCCATTTTCAGTCTTAGCAACCAATGATCTGTTAGCCGTCTTATAGCTTTGCCTTTTCCGGAATCATATACAACATTTAAAAATGGAAATGGGAAACATGCTAACACATTTCAGTCACCACTTCCCATGACAGTCACTATGCTCTGCCTGCTAGAGACCTAGGAGGATTCTATTTGAAATTCCATGGACCGTTTCATCTCTGCCCAATCTCTGTGGACTCATAAATCTTTTCTCACAGAGTTAGTAATCTTAGATCTTTGGTCAAAACATTGTTATGTTGTTTTGTATAAAAGTTTGTTCAGTTAAAAACAGTTAATAGTGATAGAATAGATGATACTTCCTATTTTTACCTTTTCAAAAAGTAGACATGCCTTTAATGACAGTCTGGACTGAAACCGTAGCTGTTGTCATGACTGAGGACTTTCTGTAGATTGACGTACCTGTGTATTTAGAATCCCTCCCTCCCTCTCACCTTCTCTTTCTCTTCCTGTCTCCAAACAGCACATGTATACTGAAGAAAGGTAGAAAATATTTATGAGCATAGCAGGGAGGGAGACATAATTTAACTAGTATCAATTCTTGCACAGTATAGACATGGTTAATTGTCTGTGATTGTTATCTAGACTTACTATGGACACCACAATAATAATTTCTGAAAGGTTGTTACTTTTTATTATACTCAAACATGACTTTTAATTCTGTTTTGATCTTTATTTATTTACAATATCACATCACATTTATTCTTTGCTTTGTAAGTTTTGCAAAGGCCCTTGGCCAAAAACAGTAATATTCTGATAAAACCTGATCTGATTTGACTATTTGAATTAGTTTAAATACTAAAACTAGAAAATAATAGAAATAATTTGTGCCAGTTAAAAGGACATTGTTTCAGAAAATTGAGTAACTTCAAATTAACTTTTTATGATGACTGTCCTGTAATTTTATGCATAATTTTCCCTTAATTCTCTGGAACGTTACTAAATTAGTCTCTGGAGGTCTTGTTCAAGTTCAACCTATTTTTTTGTGTAAATGGACAAGGTCCATTTTTCAAAAATTTTCTGTGGCATTGAAGTAAACATAAGCTATGTCCCTAGTGCCTTGGATGGAGACTGCTTCAATGATGAGTAATTAACTCCTGCATCCCTACAGTAAACTTGTATGTACTAAAAGGTACAAATATTACCTTCACTGCATCAGATTCAATGTTAGGTACTGGGGATATAGAAAGATTTCGTTCTTTGCCTTCAGGGAGCTCATAATAACAATGACAATCCTCAAAAATGTCTTTTTTCCCTTGGTGAACAGTTTTATTTTTACTTTATTTTTTATTGAAGTATAGTTGATTTACAATGTTTTGTTGCTTTCAGGTGTACAGCAAAGCGATTTAGTTATACATACATATATATCTATTTTTTTCAGCTTCTTTCCCCTTATAGGTTATATAAAATATTGAGTATAGTTCCCTGTGCTATACATTAGGTCCTTCTTGGTTATCTATTTTAAATATAGTACTGTGTATATGTTAATACCAAATTCCTAATTTATCGCTTCCTCCTCTTTCCCTTTTGGTAACCTAAGTTTTTTTCTATGTCTGTAAGTCTATTTCTGTTTTGTATATAAGCTCCTTTGTATCTTTTTTTGTTTTTAGATTCCACATATAAGCAATATCATATGGTATTTGTCTTTCTCTGTCTGACTCACTTCACTTAGTATGATAGCCTCCAGGGCCATCCATGGTCTTCTGCCCATTTTTTGATTGGGTAAAAATGTCTTTTAGATCCCTATAATCTTTCTTTCCTTCCCCCATTTCATCTCATCAATCACTAAGTTCTGTCAATATAACTCTCTATCGGTGGTTCTTAACATCGGCTGCACAGGTTAAATCTCACCAGGGAGCTTTAAAAAAAATACCAATGCCTGGGTTCCACCCCCAGAGATCTGACTTGGAAAATGCAGATGATTCCAACGTGCATCCAAGAATGAGAACCGCTGCTCTAGATCAGGAGTTGGCAACTTTTCCTGTAAGGGACTAGATAGTAAGTATTTTAAGCTTTGGAGCCATGTTGTCCTTTTTGCTATTCTGCTATTATAGCACAGAAGTAGTGAGAGAAAATATAATTTTCTGTGTCATGAAATATTCTTCTTGATTTTTTCAACCATTTAAAAATGTAAAAACCATTCTTAGCTTATGGGCTGTACAAAAACAGGCAGTGGGTCAGATTTGGTCCACGGCTGTAGTTTGCTAACCTCTGCTCTAGAACAGCTCAGAAACCTAGGTGCTCATCAGAATCATCTGTGACTTTTCGAAAAGTGTCTGGTCTTGCCCCTGGAGATTCTGATTTAGGAGGTCTGTGTGGCACCAGGGAAATCTATTGTGCAAGGAGGGTTTAAGAATCCCTGTTCTGAATTTATTGAATCTTTCTTCTCTTCCAAATCCTCACCCCCATTTCCCCCTTTCAGGCCTTCATTATCTTGCACCTGCACCTTGGTGATCACCTCTACCTATGTTTCTAGTCTAGACTCTCACTAACCAATCTTCTACACTTCCACATTTCTTACCTTGCTTCAAACCTTCCAATGGCTTCCATTGCCTACAGGACAAAGTTCATATCCTCTAGCAAGTCAGACAATGGTTTTTATTATCTGGCTTTTGCCTATGAACTAGTCTCCTCACACTCTTGGTTCATGGCAAAACAGGCTACTTGCAGTCCACACTACGCTCTCTCTTGTTTGCATGCTTGGGCTCATGTTGGTCTCCCCCTCTGGAAGGCCCTTTTCTGCTGGCAAATGTCTACTTGTCCTTCAAGATACAGGAGCATTCTTTCCCTCCTCTCTTTTCACAGCTGGGTTAGCTGTCTGGATTAGATGACCCTCTGATGAGTTCCCATAGCCCATTAGCTTACCTTTTGCATAACATATATCATATGACATTGAAATCATCTGTTTATAAATGAATTATTTGAAATCAGGAACCCAGTTTTATCTTTATAACATAGCACTTCTTGCAATACTTGATACGTAGTAGGTGCTCAATAAATGCTTATTGACTGGAACCCTGTAAAGAAAGCAGGGCAGGTAATATTTTTCCCACTGTACAAACAAGAGAACTGAGGCTCTGAGACAATGATGACTTCCTCAGGGTTTGCCCAGCTACTAAGTCGGGGAGCCAAAACAAATTTCTAGTTTCTTATTGGCAGCTTCAAGCTTTCTCCCTCACACCCCAGATTCCTCTGAAGCACAGCTGCAAGCCATCTGTGAGCATTCTAGCTACATGTTGTTACATGTTGTTGTGGAAGGTACACTAAACTGGGAGTTATGAAATCTGACCCCAACTCTCAGCTTTTCTAGTAATTGGGGATACGGACCCCAGCTTTCTAGTCTGCAAATGAGGAGATTCAATTGGATTCTTAGGATTTTTCTTAATTCTTAAAGAAAAAGTTCTGTCAAGTAGTTATTTTTACTTAATTTGTTTATTTTCAATTCCATTTATTAGTAGAACCTGATACCAAACTAAAACACAGAAACGTGAAATAATTTGTTCAGAGCCTCCCTGCAAACTGGTGGTAGAATAGGCAACAAGCCTCTGTTACTTTTCTACTGCTGCCGTAATAGGTTGCCACAAATTTAGTAGCTTAAAACAACACAAGTTTATTATCTCACAGTTCTGGAGGTCAGAAGTCTGGGTGGCTCAGCTGGCTTCTCTGTTTAGTCTCTCACAAAGCTGAATAAAACTGTCAGCTGGCCTGGGCTCTTATCTGGAAGCTCTAGGAAAGAATCGGCCTTCAGGCTCAAACAAATTGTTGGCAGAATTCAGTTCCCTGTGGTTGTAGGACTGATGTTCCTGTTTTCTTGCTGGCTTGTGGCTTTCTTTCTTCATCTTCATAACCAGTAACTGCGGTATACTCACTGACCTTCCTCCCATTGCATCTTTTCTGACTCTCTGCTTTCTTCTTTGGCTTTTAAGGGCTCATGTGATTATATTGTGCCTGCCTGGGTAATCCATGATAGTTTCCCTCTATTAAGGTCAGGTGATCAGTAACCTTAATTACAATTTCAGTGTCTTTTCATAGCACTACCTAGATTAGTGTTTGATTGAATAGCCAGGGGATGGGAATCTTGGGGAACATCTTTAGAATTATGCCTAACACAAAGCCCAAACTACCTGATTTTTAAGAAAAGTTGCTGGCCCTCATTACATATTTCCTAATACAAGTTTGTTTTTCTTGGTACTTAGTAATTCTTAGCACCTCCTTTATTCATGTAACCTAGTTACAGACATACCCTCCCACCCCCACTAACACACCTCATATGTGACATAACACATATTTAATATAATTTTTGGTAGAGCAATTATTAGAGCCATCTATCTGTTAATTCATCAATTATTTATTAAATATATACTTTGTGTCAGTAACACTAGTTTTAAGTGCTGAGGATACAATGGTGTAAAAGTTGGAAACTACATACAAAGAACACATTCTTTTATTTGTTCATCACTTATCTATCTAACACTTATGTGTCAGGGACCCTTTTAGGTTCTGGGAATACAGTGGTGAAATAAGATATTGCTCTCACGCAGTGTATATCCTAAGTGAGAAGTCTGAAACTAAACAGATGAACAGGGACTTCCCTGGTGGCGCAGTGGTTAAGAATCCACCTGCCAATGCAGGAGACATGGGTTCGAGCCCCGGTATGGGAAGATCCCACATGCCGCGGAGCAACTAAGCCCATGCGCCACAACTACTGAAGCCCGTGCGCCTAGAGCCCATGTCCGCAACAAGAGAAGCCACCGCAATGAGAAGCCCGCGCACTGCAATGAAGAGTAGCTTCCACTCGCTGCAACTAGAGAAAGCCCGCGCATAGCAACGAAGACCCAATGCAGCTAAAGATAAATTAATTAATTAAAAAAGAATAAACAGATGAACAAATGAATAGATATTACATTGTTGGGTGGTTTATTAGTGCCAAGAGGAAGATTAAAGCAGGATAAGGGGGTAGAGAGTAATAAGGTGGGGAAGTGGGGGCGTTGTTGGGTGTTGTTTTAGGTTGGATAGTCAAGGAAGGCTTCTTTTAGGTAGAGACTTGAGTAAAGTTTGAAAACTCTAGTTGGGAAGACAGAAAAATAGGCCAACAGTGATTACAGTGAAGTAAATGCTATGAGAGAAGTGAACATGCATATGAGAGGATAAGAGCATACAGAGGACTAGCATCCAAGTCAGAGGCCAGGGAAGCCTGAAGGAGTTGATACCTAAGTCAACACTTGAAAGATAGGTATGAATAAAATAGTCAGTTGGAGAGGGGTGTTGAAGGCAGAGTGAGCAGCACATGGGAAAACATGCATGTTATGAGAGGCAGAAAGAAAATTGCATGTGGTTCAGATTGGCTGTGCTTTGAGTTTGGTGAGGGGAGAAATAATGGGAGATAAGGCTAGTGGTGAAGGCTGGGTTAAATATTAGAGGCTGTTGTTTACTATGTTTAGAAGTTTTATATAGAAGACTACTTGGAAGCATTTTGAGCCCAAATATGACATGATCAGATTTATAGTTTTATAACAGCACTAGAAGTCATGTGAAATATGAATATGAAAAGGGCATGAATAGAGGAAGAGAGAAGAGCTATAGCCATACTACATGAAAAGTAGACCAATGTGGCTCTGGTGGGGAGAAAAGGAAGGGGCAGAATCTAGAGATAATATAGGTGAAAGTCTTCTGGATGTGAATGGTGAGAGGAACAGAATCAAGTGTCTGCCATAGTTGACTGGGTATGGCAAATTCATGGAGATAGGAAATACTGGAGGAGGAATAGATTTGAGGTACAAGTTGAGGTGTTCAGTTTTTGATGTATTGAATCTGGGTTCCCAGGGGATAGCTAAATGGGCGTTTTCAACAGGCAATTTAAAATTCTTGTTTGGAGCTCAGACTGGAGAAATTAAAGACCATATTGATGGTAGTCGTAACCACAGAAATGAAGGAGACCACACAGGGAAAATGAATAAGATGGAAAGAGAAAATGGGCTTAAGAGAGTGGGGAAAACAGCCTGCAAAGGAAACTAAGAAGAATTGGCTTCAGGTAAGTAATGTCACAGAAGCCAAGAGAGTTTCAAGAATTCTTTCTCTTTAGTATCTGAAAAAATCACTACATCTTTTGAAATGACAAAATAATTAAACAACAAAGATTAAACAGTTAAATTCCAGTAACAAGGAACACCAACCTTGCCCTGACTCCTCATTCCATTTCCCCCAAGTAATATAGACCACTGGAAAGTTTTGTAGCTCAAGAAAAAAAAAGTAAGAAACCATGGAAAATCTAAAATCACCAAAATGAATGGTCTATAAAAGTGTTTTCCAACAGTCATGGAGGGCACTTTGCATCACAACCAGTTGAGGTATGTGTGAAAAATGAAAATTCCTAGTCTCCATCCCAAATACTACTGAGTTAGAATTTCTGCAGAGAACAAGAAACATGCATTTTAAACAAGTTCCCCAGGTGATTTTTATGTACATTATCAACTGAGAACTACTCAGGTTCAAGAAACACAGCAATTTTTTAAGTGTTGAAAATCTATTCTCTGATAGTTAGATAAACAAAATATATATTAATGTCAGCTTGAATAAAATAAGAAGTATCACTAAATAGTGAAAACTGCCATTGATAATTATTGGAAGTGCTGAAGAAGATCAGTAAAGTAGATTATAGATTGATATAACAATATACCCATCAGGTTTATATAATAATACATAATAATAACATATTGCTGGAAGAAGAAAAATGGCATGGAATTTATGACAAAGTAAAATGTAATAGAAGAAAATTTCCAGTAATTAAAAAATTATTAACTAGAAATAGAAAGGGGTCATAGAGTCTTGGTCATTATTTTTTAATGCATTTTTATTGGGTTCACTTTTATTGTACGTAAAAGTACGCTAATCATAAACACACAGCTTGATGAATTGTTACAAAGTGAGCATACCTGTGTCACTATGGCCCAGATCAAGAAAGAGAATATTACCAGTCCCTCAAAAGTCCTACCCAGGTCCCTCTCTAGTCACCAGCCTCTCTCCTCCCCAAAGGTAATTGCCTTGACTTCTAATACCATGGGTTACTATATTCCATTGTTACTTTCACTCAGATGCATGGTTAGAGAGATAGTGGGGCATTCGCTCATGTCCTGATTAAGCCTTAGTCTTAGACAGGCTCTGTGAACCTGGGGTCATGGGTATGGGCTTCACAAGTGTTCTTGCCTGTTCTGTAGGTGTGATACTGGACCTAATTCTTTCCCCTTCCCTAAGGGTAGAGCTTCTGCCTCACCCCCCTCCCCACTTCCTATCCTCAGATGCAGTGGGCTTCTACCAATGCTCTCAGGCTACAGTTTTGATGTTCTTTCCCCTGAAGTTTAAAGCTTTTTTTCCATAGGAGAGATCAGGGCGATAGGCCTAGATGGAGTTTTGGCAGTGGCTGCTGTTTTTCTCCTTCAGAGATCACCGTGGAGGAAGATTTCTCAGGATTCTCTCTGATCTTCTCTGTAAGTCCCCGGAAGCATTTCTGGAGGATCTGCAGAAAGGTGCAGAAGGTGCAAACTCTTCTTATGTCTGTGACCCCCAGGGGCTTCGTACTCTTGCACCAGCCCACACTCAGCCTTTAGCAATTTGTTAAAAACTTCTAGCTTAATCTTCTTACTGGCTGCTATGGACTGAATTGTGTCCCTGCAAAATTTATATGTTGCAGCCCTAACTTCCAATGTAATAGTATTTGGAAGGTAATTAGGTTTAGATGAGGTCATGAGGGTGGGGTCCTCATTTAGGATTAGTGCCCTTATAAGAGACCAGAGAGCTTTATTTCTCTCTCTCTTTCTCTCTGCCATGTGACAACACAGTAAGAAGGCAGTCATCTGCATGCCAGGAAGAGTGCTCTCACTGGAATCCAACCATACTGGCACCCTGATCTCTGACTTCCAGCCTCCAGAACAGTAAGAAAATAACTTTCTGCTGTTTAAGCTACTCAGTCTATGGTATTTTGTTAGGGAAGCCCAAGCTGACTAACACACTGGCTTATATGCTGTTTGCCTGTATCTACTCCAGCTAAGCAAATGCTAAGGTCCTGTTTCTCCCTGCAGGTGCCAATCTCTCTCTCAATTTGGGATTAGTAGTTCTGTGACCTCAGTTCTCTGGCAGATTCAAGATAAAGAATTATTTTCAATTTGTTCAGCTTTTTCTTTTTCTGAAGGTGGGAGTGATGCTCTTTCCAGCTCTTTATTCTCTGAGCTGAACTATGAAGGTTCATTAGTGACCTCTTGGCCACGTTGCCCTAACCCACTTCAGCGACAGGCTGCAATAGAAATTTACTTCAGATTCAGCATTCAGAATAGTAGTGTTATGTACAATAGATCTGCTATGGGGCAACCCTTAACAGAGAGGTAAATAGGGATTCAATTGACTTTCTCTCTCCTCTTCAAGTATATGTACCACAAACATATTTTCTGAATTAATAATGGGGACATATTGTCTGGCACATGGTCTGGAATGTTACCAAATGCTCATAAATGGGGCTGTCTTGGAAAATCTGTAAGTACACAAGACATAATGTAGCCTTGTGGTGGATACACCACTTAGATTCCCTTTTAAGGAAGGACTTGTTGCTCGTTGTGGAGAATGCCATCAGTAGGTAGCATCTAGTCATCAGTTTCCGAAGGGTCTGCCTCAGCTTCTGAGGGCTGCCTGGCTTGAGGTCACACCCTTCCCAGGCAGCTCACATCCTGTGACTGAGAGGTATGGGTTATTCTGACAGTCAATGCTCACCCCAGGGCTCCCCACCAGGTTGATCAAGAATTTGTCATCCTTGTATTGCAGTTCAACTTCTTCGTTTGCCCAATCCTGCTTCCCCCTCTTTCCTTTCATGGTGTGGATCCCTAATAAGTAATCAGCACTCTAATCTCCTATCAGTATTGGCTTCCAGAGAACCCAACCTGAAACAAGCACTGTACTTTAATTTTTTCTTTTGTAGTTTTTATCCTCATATTGTTCATAGTAGCCATCACGTTTTAAGTGCCAAAAAAGTGTGTTGATTGATTGTTGACTGATTTGGTTGATTAGAATCAGTGAGAAATGGGGTGGATATCATAATCTTAGTTTACTGTGGGATGCACTGCCTTACATTTTTTCAGCCTTGACTTCATTCTGGATTACTCTCTTTCTCTCATTCCTCACATCCAAGCCTCCAAATGTATTTGAAGTCCTACCTTCAAATTCTTCCATTCTTTCCCACCCTCAGCCAATCCATTTTTCACAAAGAAACCAGAGTGACCTTTTAAAAAATAGAAGTCAGATCATATCCCTTACAAAAAATCCTTTGATGGCTTCTCACTGCACTTAGGATAAAGTCCAAATTCCTCAGTGTGGCCAGTAAGGCTTTGCATGAAGTGGCTGGGGCTCGCTTCTCTGGTTTCACCTTTTATTATTTTCCCCTTTGCTCCATGTCTGCCTGTGCTTTGACCTCACCTGTTCCTACCTCACAGGGCCTTTTCCTCACAGTTTGTTTTTTTTTTAACTTTTAATTTTATATTGGAGTATAGTTGATTAACAATGTTGTGTTAGTTTCAGGTGTACAGCAATGAACTTATTTTCCTCACAGTTTAACTAGAATGCCTTGCCAAATCATTAGCTGGGGCAGTCTCATCTTTCAGTTGAAAAGCACCTTTTCTGAAAGACCTTCCCTGATCATACTACCAAAAGTAGCTTTCCTCTTTTCCTCACATTTTTCCTACATCACTTTTTAAAAAATTGTATTGGAGTATAGTTGATTTACAATGTTGTGTTAGTTTCAGGTGTACAGCAAAGTGATTTAGTTATACATATACATATATTCATTCTTTTTCATATACTTTTTGCATATAGGTTATCACAGAATATTTAGTAGAGTTCCCTGTGCTATACAGTAGGTCCCTGTTGGTTATCTATCTTATATATAGTAGTGTGTGTATGTTAATCCCAAGCTTCTGACTTATCCCTTCCCCCCACATTTCCCCTTTGAGAACCATAAGTTTGTTTCTGATATCTGTAAGTCAGTTTCTGTTTTTACATCACTTTTTACTATTTGAAATTACCTTATTTGTTATTTGCTGATGCTCTGTCTCACTCTAGTAGAATATAAGCTGTAGGAGGTCAGATCCCTTATCTATCTTGTTTACTTTTGTGTCCAGTTCCTATAATAGTATAGTTCCTGGCTTTATAAATACTTATTCAAGGAATGAATAAATGCCATGGTTGAATTTACTCAACTTCCTCCAAATTTTGGCACCTTGTAAATGCAGATTCTCATAATCTTTAGAACTATAGCAGGCAAGCATATGGTTTTTTTGTTTGTTTTTTGTTGTTTTTTGTTTTAAGCCAAATTGCTTGGATTCAAATACCAGTTTTACAGATTACTAAATGGTGTGACACTGAGCAAGTTACACATCTCTGCAAGCCTCTTTCCTCCCCTTCCTGCCCGCATGGGGATAATACTAATTAGTATCTACCACAAGAGTTATGATGAGGAATATATGAGATAATCCATGCAACACGATTAGAACAAAGTATACTTAGAATAGGTTCATAGTACTCCATAAATATTAGTTATTAATTGTAGTACAGGGTGTTATATGGAGATATTGCCCTAAATGTGGGTAGAATCCACAGTCATCTGAGCGCTAAGCTTTCAGAGACAGTGGGAAAGTTGTCCTGCTTCAAAATCTTCTACACATCTGCTAAAACCGCTTGACATTTTATCTTTAGGTTTGTTTTTTTTTAACATCTTTTTTGGAGTATTATTGCTTTACAATGGTGTCTTAGTTTCTGCTTTATAAGAAAGTGAATCAGCTATACATATACATATATCACCGTATCTCCTCCCTCTTGCATCTCCCTCCCATCCTCCATATCCCACCTCTCTAGGTGGTCACAAAGCACCGAGCTTATCTCCCTGTGCTACGCAGCTGCTTCCCACTAGCTATCTATTTTACATTTGATAGTGTATATATGTCCATGTCACTCTCTCACTTCACCCCAGCTTACCCTTCCTCCTCCCCATGTCCTCAAGTCCATTGTCTACGTTTGCGTCTTTATTCCTGTCCTGCCCCTAGGTTTAATAGAACCATTTTTTTTTTTTTAGATTCCATATATATGTGTTAGAATACAGTATTTGTTTTACTCTTTCTGACTTACTTCACTCTGTATGACAGACTCTAAGTCCATCCACCTCACTACAAATAACTCAATTTCGTTTCTTTTTATGGCTGAGTAATATTCCATTGTATATATGTGCCACATCTTCTTTATCCATTCATGTGTCGATGGACACTTAGGTTGCTTCCATGTCCTGGCTATTGTAAATAGAGCTGCAATGAACATTGTGGTACATGCCTCTTTTTGAATTATGGTTTTCTCAGGGTATATGCCCAGTAGTGGGATTGCTGGGTCATACGGTAGTTCTATTTTTAGTTTTTTAAGGAACCTCCAAACCGTTCTCCATAGTAGCTGTATCAATTTACATTCTTACCAACAATGCAAGAGGGTTCCCTATTCTCCACACCCTCTCTAGCATTTATTGTTTGTAGATTTTTTGATGATGGCCATTCTGATCAGTGTGAGGTGATACGTCATGGTAGTTTTGATTTGCATTTCTCTAATGATTAATGATGTTGAGCATTCTTTCATGTGTTTGTCGGCAATCTGTATATCTTCTTTGGAGAAATGTCTATTTAAGTCTTCTGCCCATTTTTGGATTGGGTTGTTTGTTTTTTTTTTTATATTGAGCTGCATGAGCTGCTTGTAAATTTTGGAGATTAATCCTTTGTCAGTTGCTTCATTTGCAAATATTTTCTCCCATTCTGAGGGTTGTCTTTTTGTCTTGTTTATGGTTTCCTTTGCTGTGCAAAAGCTTTTAAGTTTCATTAGGTCCCATTTGTTTACTTTTGTTTTTATTTCCATTTCTCTAGGAGGTGGGTCAAAAAGGATCTTGCTGTGATGTATGTCATGAAGTGTTCTGCCTATGTTTTCCTCTAAGAGTTTTATAGTGTCCGGCCTTACATCTAGGTCTTTAATCTATTTTGAGTTTATTTTTGTGTATGGTGTTAGGGAGTGTTCTAATTTCATTCTTTTACATGTAACTGTCCAGTTTTCCCAGCACCACTTATTGAAGAGGCTGTCTTTTCTCCATTGTATATTCTTGTCTCCTTTATCAAAAATAAGGTGACCATATGTGCATGGGTTTATCTCTGAGCTTTCTATCCTGTTCCATTGATCTATAGTTCTGTTTTTATGCCAGTACCATACTGTCTTGATTACTGTAGCTTTGTAGTATAGTCTGAAGTCCAGGAGCCTGATTCCTCCAGCTCCATTTTTCTTTCTCAAGATTACTTTGGCTATTTGGGGTCTTTTGTGTTTCCATATAAATTGTGAAATTTTTTGTTCTAGTTCTGTGAAAAATGCCAGTGGTAGTTTGATAGGGATTGCATTGAATCTGTAGACTGCTTTGGGTAGTATAGCCATTTTCACAATGTTGATTCTTCCAATCCAAGAACATGGTATATGTCTCCATCTGTTTGTTTCACCTTTAATTTCTTTCATCAGTGTCTTATAGTTTTCTGCATACAGGTCTTGTGTCTCCTTAGGTAGGTTCTTTAGGTATTTTTTTCTTTCGATTCAGTCATGGTTTATCCTCACCAAGCAGCTATGCAGGTGGGATGAGGAACGATCAGAGTAGAAGGACAGAAGAGAGAGTACCCAAAGACTGGGGAATACTGATGTAGAAGGAAACCAGCAAAGGTGGGTGCAGGTAGCAGATAGACTGTGCCAGGGAGATCCAGAGAGGGTGAGAACATAAGTGAGAGGCTGGACATAACGAGGGCTCCTATCCTTGGAAGGATTGGAGGAAATAAAGCCCTTGGATACAAAGGAACTGGATCTGGGAACCAAGCCAGAGATTAAGGAATAGATGACATCTAGTTCCCAGACTGGAATATAAGATAGTTAATGCAGCTGGGGAACAGAGCTCCTGTAAAGGGAAAAATATTGCTCTCAGATTTGGTCATTTGGTTATAATATAACCAGAGGTATTTAAGAGCTGGAATTCAAAGAGTTCTTGAGATCTTTACAGTGGAGGCATGGTTGGTACAGTAACAAGGACTTGGGCTAGAGACAGACACTTAGGTTTCAGCTCTGCTGTTGCAATCTGTCTTACTTTGGGTAGGTTACTTAACTCCTCTGAACTTCATTTTCTCTATCTGATGAAAAAGAAAATTATATATATATATATAGTAGTTTTTCGGGGAAGATTAAGTGAGCTAACTCGTGGAAGCATTCCACTGAGTTCCAGGCATGGCATAGAAGCTCAATGAATGAGAGTTTCTTTCCCTGCTATTGGTCTTTCGTATGTTTGTGTGAATGTTTTTGCATTTGCTATACTAATAATAGTTCTTTTTGCCTGCCAAGGGCAAAACATTGTAGCAGTGAACAGTTTGATTAAGGGAAGGTGGGAAAAAAAAGGAAGAAGAAATAATAGTGAGTGTCAGACTTGGGTGAAGTATCCAGAGGGGTATCACTGATATGCTCTAGGGCAGGGGTCCCCAACCCCTGGGCCACAGACCAGTACCAGTCCATGGCCTGCTAGGAACTGGGCTGCACAGCAGGAGGTGAGTGGCGGTGAACGAGCGAAGCTTCATCTGTATTTACAGCCACTTCCCATCGCTTGCATTACCACCTGAGCTCCACCTCCTGTCAGATCAGCGGTGGCATTAGATTCTCATAGGAGCGCAAACCCTACTGTGAACTGCACATGCCAGGGATCTAGGTTGCACGCTCCTTGTGAGAATCTAATGCCTGATGATCTGAGGTGGAGCTGAGGCAGGGATGCTAGCGCTGGGGAGCGGCTGCAAATACAGATTATCATTAGCAGAGAGGTTTGACTGCACAGAGACCATAATAAATCACTTGCTTGCAGACTCATATCAAAACCCTATCAGTGAGTGGCAAGTGAAAACAAGCTCAGGGCTCCCACTGATTCTGCATTATAGTGAGTTGTATAATTATTTCATTATATATTACAATGAAATAACAACAGAAATAAAGTGCACAATAAATGTAATGTGCTTGAATCATCCCCAAGCCATCTCCCTCCCTCCTCCCCCTGGTCCGTGGAAAAATCGTCTTCCACGAAACTCCCTGGTGCCAAAAACATTGGGGACCGCTGCTCTAGAGTATTCCAGGGTAGTCCTCTGGCAACTGGGAAGAGGGCTTGCACATGCCCAGTTAACTCCTCCTCGTCTTTCCTTTGACTTACTCAGGGAAGTAATCTCTTTTCTTATTTCCCTGCCATATCACAGTGATTACGGAGTGTGCCTTTATTCTTGTGATTCTTTGATTACTAGCTGTCTTCCTCACTGGGCTGCCAGCTCTGTGAGGGGAGGGGACATATCTGTACGCATTGTGTTCACAGTATGCAAAGTAACCACGACAGTACCTCGCACATAGTAAGAGGGCTCCAGGATCGGGAAGCGGAGCACTAAAAAAATTGAAGTGTTGAGATCATTTAAAACAAACTTTTCTTCCTTTATAGTTTTGCCTAGGGCCTTCAGAATTGTTAATTGCTGCACAGATATTAAGATTCATTTGAGAGATCTTGGAGATTTATAAACTCTTATTATCTACATCATGGGCAAAACTTTCTTACTGGAAGGTCTTGATATAGTTACTTATAAAATCTGCTGGTATCAGCAGAAGTGCATGTAAGACCTATGAAGCAACAACTGTACATTATGGCTGCTGTAGGTGTGTGTGTGTGTGTGTTTTAAATAAATTTATTTATTTATTTATTTATTTATTTATGACTGCGTTGGGTCTTCGTTGCTGCGCACGGGCTTTCTCTAGTTGCAGCGAGCGGGGGCTATTCTTCGTTGTGGTGGCTTCTCTTGTTGCAGAGCACAGGCTCTAGGCGTGCAGGCTTCAGTAGTTGTGATACGCGGGCTCTACAGCACAGGCTCAGTAGTTGTGGCGCATGGGCTTAGTTGCTCTGCGGCATGTGGGATCTTCCCAGACCAGGGCTCAGAACCCGTGTCCCCTGCATTGGCAGGAGGATTCTTAACCACTGTGCCACCAGGGAAGCCCGCTGTAGGAGTTTTAAAGAGAATGAATATAAAGATTGCCTATACCTTGGTAAATTTCAGAAAAATATGATATCTCAATAATAATTATTCCATTCCACCTATTTTTAGGAATACATGGGTTTTTCTTTTTTACAAATAAAATTATATTCATCAGAGTACCTAAGAGTGGAATCTTATTGTGAAAGTTGAATGCATATTACATTAGTGATAAACAAAATTTTTGTCTGAAAATATCGTGTGAAGTATGAAACTTACCTAAGAGTGAAAAGATAAATTTCATCTTAAAAGTATACTTACCATAAATTAAGTTCCTCTATTAACTTTTATTAAGATTTTTTGTTCAATCATGGAAAATAATCTGAAAATTAAACAACACTTTACTTATTAGAAATTTTTTGGGGGCATTGGCACAAAAATGAAGATTGTTAAACTTGAGCTAGAGGTTTTTCTTGGAGAGTGGGTATGAAATATGACATCTTCTTTTTTGATAAAACAGCAAAAATAATGATGTAGAATTAGTGAGTTAACCAGTTTTCAAATGAAAACAGTTCAGAAAAAAGAATGCATAAAAGGTGGACATTAAAGGGAAAAATTTGCATTTACCTATCTCAGATTGTTAGGACATGATTGTGATGTTTTTCTAGGAAACTGTCTACATTTTTGACTAATTGTTTCCATTATTTTGAAATGAAGGAAACAAAAAAAAATATTTGAACTCACTAGAGTAAGTGAAATCAGCATTTTCTACATTCTTTCCTTAGCTACCATTTATTGACACTCTACTGTACATGAGGCACTGGCCAAGGCCTTTAAATATGTTCTCATTGTCTTCACAACAGTTTTATAGATGCAGAAACTGCTGCTTGCCCAAGGTCACAAATTGAGTAGGAACAGCCTGAATTTTCACTCTGATCCATCTGAGTTTCCATTAAAATATGTTGCATCCTCCAAATTAAAATTCTAAAAATATGAACATGATAAATATGATTTCAAATGCTAAACAGAATTCAAAGAATCCAATAAAACAAAGTAGCTTCTTTTCCAAAGTGTTCAATTAATGATAGCATATATGAAAAGATTTTTATATAAATCTTTTGACAAATCTCTTAGATAATGGGTCTCTACAGATAATGTCACTGATTTCCAATGCCCTTATTGGGAATAATTACCTATTGAGCTAATTATAGTGGTGACATTTTTCTTAAATAGAAAGGAGAATGAATACATTTTTATCCGTGTAAACATTCATCTGTTCAAAATCTTTTCCCAACTGATTACGGGGTATTATCATTGTTAATAAGAAGACGAGGCTGAGATAAATACATTAAAAAACTCCCTAAATTGGCTACTGGGAAAATAGCTTCTCCAACAGAGAGAGGATAAGCAGTTCCTCAAACCAACAATGGCAGGATGCTCTACGGGACAGCGGGATCTCTCTCTGCCCTTGCCTTCTGTGGCACATGACAAACAGTAGTGAAAATTAGCAATTATTGGCATTTGTCAACTCTCTGGTTCCGCGGCAGGAAAACGGAAACAGCAGCAATCATGCTCAATTTAAGTCTCTCGTGATGTCAGGCTTTTCACAGACTCACACGGACATCAGAAGAGACTCAAAAAGGTTTACAGATGTGCAGTCAGCTATGACAGTGATGCTGCCAGCCTGGCTCACGGATCAGCTCACGATTAAGATATCAAAAGCGATCCCTGTAGCTTGCTGACAGCTGGTTCAATTGTTTGCACCTGTTTCCCCGGCATTACACATGTGTCTGGAATGGATTATTCTGGCTTGCGCTAGACACATTTCACCTTTTCTCGCTGTGACATCCTCCAGCAGCATCACTGCCGAAGACTAGGCAGCTCTCTACAAGGGCCCGCGAGGGAAGAAGCCGGTGTGCTTCTGGAAATGGCTCTGGGATGTCGGGGCTGACAACGTTATCAGTTAAGGTTGGTTCTTGATAACAGTTAACAGTGATATATGAAGAATGCTTGCATCCTCCACGAATCAGGGAGAGCTCTGAGATCTGACATCTCATAGGGATGCTCTGCTCTCTTCAGATACTAGTGTCACCCTTCAGCTAGCCATCTTAACTCTGTTGTGGAACCGGACAGGAGTATAGGAGCTGTGCTAGGTCTCCTGAACCTTCGTGGTGCCCTGGATACCTCTCTCACGCTCATGGGCAAGTTCACCGTGAAGCTGACGAAGCTCAAGCTTCAAATGCTTGCAGTTACATGGGTCCTCTCCCAGGTTCTGAGAGCTGCCCTTGCAAGGCGTTCACATGGTTGTATGTTTTTGTAAAATGTGCAAAAGTAAGGCGTTTTAACCACAGTGGGTTAGGACTGCTGTTTCTTTCCACTTTGACTTCTCCTCTGACATCCTTCCCATCATGTGATGTGGTGCTGGTGTGGTTGTGGGCACTTTTAATGTCTGGCTAGGGGGAAACTGAGTTGGGGACACATTTATTTTGGGTTTGGTGGAATATTTTTTTGCGGTTTTGCAGTCACTTCCGTGTATATTTAAGTTATTGCTGGCTTCCAGGAATACTCCTACTCTCCATTATTTATGCCTAATTTTGAATTCATAGTCTATATTCTTTTTCTTAAGGAGGGTCCCCTAAATTATAAAAGTTTCAGTCCCCACAATATCTGATATCTCCTGCTTGCTCTTTGTATCCGGTCACCGAATCTTGTCAATTCCATCTAGGACCCTAGTACACTGGCTCTTGAAAAACAAAACGCCCTGATTTATAGTGTTTGCTAGTTTCTGTGGCCGATTTCCATTGCTGATTCCAAGCTACCAATGGTTTAACGACCAGCTAACAAAAGTTCTGAATATATAATGATTGACCCTTGCAAGCTGGTAGCAGATGGCTCCAGTATGCCACGAATTCTCCCTCAGCAGTAGTTCTACGAACTGGCCTCTTTTCTTGTCTTCATTTCTAATTACCTTCGTTCAGACTTTCTTCTCTCTTCAATCCCATCCTCCCAAGACCATTGTAACAGCTGATTATTGTGTTTCCAGTTACCTGGCTGTTTTGAGCTCAGTCTATCTTCTAAAATATCACCAGATTTACTTCTTAGAATGCAAATTTGACCACGTGAGCCTCTTGCTTTAATCCTCTTCTGGCTTCCCTATTATCCATAGGGGAAAATGTAAACTTCTGACCTTGTTTACAAGCTCCTTCATGTTCTGGCTCTTACCCGTCACCTGGCCTCATCTCCCTCCATAGCACTGGGGCTTCCTGAGTGAATGCAATCTTTCCCAAACATGCTGAAACCATCACTTTTCTGTGCCTTTGCCCATGCTGTGCCTCTGCTTGAATTCTGCTTCTTTTCTTTCTCCACTTGGCAAACTCCTTTGTACATGTCTATGCAGTGGTCTGTTTTACAGACTGTAGAAAAGTTCCCCTGCGCTAAGGCCACCTCAAGGATGTCTTCTGAGGGGACTCACTGAATTCACAAAAGTCCACTTGAAAACCCTGGACGAAAAGAGGGACAAAAGAATGAAATATCTCCATAATAGTAGCAAATAAGATGTTGTCCCAATATATAAGACTACTCCTTTCATTGCTGGCTCTAAAGTGAGTCAGTCACTATTGCAGGATTAAAAAAACTGTGCTTAAGTATGGGCTCCTCAAGCCAGGAGTCTGAAATTTTAACCTCAGGTTTTCTATCCACATCAGCTGTCAGGGGTACTCATTATAATAATGCTCTCTGCTTGCTGGACCTATAACCTGTATCACATTGTCACATTCAAAAACCATCTGTGTCTCTTGTACTTTCAGTTGCATTTTCTGTGAAGATTACTCACCTTCATAAGGTTCTTGGGTCCTCCAGCAGGATTCTTTCCATACTTTTTATACCACCCTTGAGAACATGAGTAGTCATCAGTTTATGTGCCTGTCTCCTATGACTAGACTATATGCTCTTCAAGAATATGAACGATGTCTTGTTATTCTTGGTATTTTCAATGCCTGAGGAAAGGGGCCGTCAGTAGCATATAGAAACCCTCCATCAGTATGTAGAATAAAGAATGGATGGGTGGGTATATGAAGGAAAGGATGTGGCAGGCAAGTCAGTGGTCAAGGTAGGTGGTATAAGTTTTTCAATGTCCATACACATAGCAATCAGAATACTCTATTGCAAGATGATAGCACTGAATCACAGTTCAGGAAGTAACAGTGGAAGCTCTTGGTTTTGTCACTATTAATGTTTACAAGCGTAATGTCTTTATGAAATTAATCCTTATTCTTGATATGGTAATATTTAAACATTAAAAAGGAGATATAGTTGAGAATAACAGGAGAAACTTTACTAGAATACAAGCCTGGCTTATGCATGTAGTGGTTAAACCATGAGCACCTAATGCATACTTAGTGTTATTTGAGAAAAGGGGATGAACAGGGCCAACTAGGGGAAGAGGTGGTAAGCTAACAGAGGAGAAAAGGAAAAGCAGTGTGCCAAAGAAATGCAGAAGACGCTGTTGTAATAATAAAGAAACACTTGCTACTAAGAAGAAACTGGGATGGAGGACAGGAATGAGGGAAGGAATGAATATTTAGAACAGAAAGGCAGTAAACTAAGTGAAAAAATGATAGGAATTTCTGAAATGAGTGAGAAGATATTGCAGGCCCTAATTGCAGATTGATTTACAGAGCACTTTCTTATACATTGTAAATATACATTATATGTTGATGTTTCTGAACTTTATGACAGTGTTTCCCAAACTATGTTCTGTGGAACACTAATGTCTTCAAGATGGTAATAGTTGTTTCACTGGAAAAATATTCCACATACTTTATAACCAAACCTTTTGCAAATTCATTTACTCAGAGATTAAAGTGTCTGAGAATTTTAAAAACATTTCCCCCTTTTTTAACCCAAATTTCCCCAAACTGATCTTTCGTCACTTCTTTCATGAAACATCTACTGAGACATCAAAGGATGAGAGTTTTCCCCAGAACACAGTTTGATATATTTATTTATGTATTTCATTTAATTCACTTTAAGGAAAACCCCAAGTGTGACATGGAAGTTAACTGTTTATTTCAACCAATCTTAATTTTTAATAATTATGGAAACAAAATATGCACAAGCAACTTACTATTTGAAGCTCAATTTTCTTCTCTTCGGTATGATGATGGATGACTGCCTCACCATCTTGTGAGGATGAAGGGGAATAGCACCTGTGAAAATGCTTGGAAAAATTTAGAACAGCTGCTGGAAGGCAGCATGGCCAGACCACCAGACATGTGTCAGGAGACCTGGGATGCCTGGGTTTGACAACTAATCTTGCCATTAAGGGTGTGGATTTAGGAAAGTTATATGTACTTCCAGAATTTCACTTTCACTCATGTATATGTATATGAATATCTCATACATATACAAGGGACCTGGTCTGAAAGAGTTATAAGGTCCTGAGTTGGAATTATTTGACCATAAGCTGAACACAAGATGGGATACAAGATAAGTGTCCAGGGGTGAGAAGTAGAAAGCAGCTGGGAGGGCTACAAAGTAGAAAGGAGAGCTCACAGGGGAGAGAGGAGGGCATTGTTGACCAACTCTTGCTGGGCGAAGAACCTCTTTGGTGCTGGGCAATGAAACCAGGATTGGAGGGCCTTGGGGTGGTGTCTCCTTTCCTGTCACCACCCACATGCTTATCATCCCTGTGTCAGCTTGTCCCTATATTGGCTGCCTGTGATGAAGTCTATCCCTCCTGGCTTAGGTCATGGGCCAGTAGCCACTGACTCTGTGGCACATAGGAAACCCTCTCCACTTCTTTTTAAGGAGAATGGTCTGGAACTGGTCTTCTATCTCTCACTTATCTCAATAAGATTGCACTGAGCTCCAGGGCCCATTGAGCCTGGAGCTGTAGACTTTCTCACCATTAAAACATGTTTATGGCCTGATCGGTGATTTGCATTAGTGTAGGGCCATCTGACTGGGTCTTTTGTGCCTAGTTTCCCAACTTTCTCCATCTTCCCAGGGCCCTGGTATCTAGTTCTTCCTTCCATCTTTCTGGAATGACTCGAGAGATTTGAACTTTCATCTAATTCCTGTATTTTCTTTTTCTGCTAGGACTTAAACCAAAATCTGATTTTCAGGGTTTTTTTTAGGACACTTGGCATTTGACTGTGTGGTCTTGCCATAGCCTAAGGGATACTCCTAAGCACCCCCCATGGGATGGAGATATCTGTTGCAAAATAAAAAAAGGCTTAAAATGTTATTATTATTTTTTATGTTCATGAAATATGTGCAAATGACAAAAATTCCTGATATAACTGGTCAAAATTTATTGCCTTTCAGGAAAGCAATTTTGTGGCCTACCACCTATACTTTAATTGATACCTAGAATCACTGTCACCTTCAAACCTGGGTGCTCTTCCTTGGTTTGTTCCTCTACATTATCCCTACACTATTAGCCAGGGTCAAACTTCCCTGCACTTAGTATTGAAAGACCAGAGTATCCTTTCTGCCAAACTGTCAGGCTCCAAAGTTAGTTCCAGCTTGTTCTCTTCTCCCAGATGGCCCACATGTATGATTGCTAGCCTTCTGCAAAGAAGAAGTATGGAGGGTACAGTGGAATCACATCATATTCACATTTAAGTGAAACAAGTCCAACTCTAGGAGTTCAGAGTGATAGGGTGGAAATAACATCATAGATTCTGCCCACCATTCCACAAATTGTTTATGCATCTGAGTATGAGCAGGAAATGGAAGGGAGAAATCTGTTTCCCTTAATCAGTCTTAGTTCCCTTTTGTTTCTCCATGGTGTGGGCATCTCACAGGGCTGAGTGTGATTGCTGTATTAAAGATATAAATTTTACTTACCACATGGTCCTTAAGTGTAATCCAATTTAATATTTGCTGCTCAACCAAAGAAATAGTCACCTGGGCCAAAGCTGCAGGAAAACTGATTCTTTTGAGAGCAGTCTCTGAGCATTCCAGAGCATTCTGTCCAATAGAACATTTTGTGATGATGGAAAATTTCTTTAGTCTATATAGCGTCCAACATGGTAGCAAGTGGCTACATGTGACTATGGCATACTTGATGTGTGGCTAGTGTGATGGAGGAATTTAAATTAATAAAAATTAATTTAAACAGCACAACCTCATGCTACTATATTGAACAATATTAGTTTTCTATTTCTGTTTGGCAGATGACCACAAACTCAGCAGTTTACACACACGCCCATTTATTAGCTCACAGTCCTTTAGGTCAGAAGTCTGGGCTACCTTGGCTGGGTTCTCTGCTTAGAGTCTCAAAAGACTGAAATCAAGGTGTTGGCTGGGCTGTGTTCTTGTCTGCAGGCTTGGGAAGAATCTGCTTCCAGGCTCAATTCTCATTATTGACAGAGTTCAGTTTCTTGTGGTTGTGAGACTAAGGTCCTTGTTTCCTTGCTGGCTGTTGGCCAGGGGTCACTTTCAGTGGATAGTGGCCAATCTCTGGTCCTCCCACATGTCCCTTCCATCTGCAAGCCAGCAATGGCTTAGCATATCCTTGGGGTGCTTTCAGTCTCTCTGACTTCCCCTTCTGCTTCCAGCCTGAGTAAACACTCTGCTTTCAAAGGGTTCACTTGATTGGGTCAGGCCCGCCCAGATAATCTGTGTATTTAAAGGCTAACTGACTAGGGATTTTGCAGATGCAATGGTACTTAGATTCATGTTGGATTGAATAACCAGGAATGGGACTCTCAGGAGGCCATCTTCCAAATTCTGCCTATCACAGCCACCTTCTTAAGATTCCCAATGACAATTTTGACCAGGCTTGGTTTTTGTAGCTCACACTAATTTTAGAACCCAACTCCCAAGTAAAATATGACCTCACAGTACATAGAGTAGCTTCATTGCTTTGGTTTTAAATTCTTTTCTGTTCTCAAGAATCACATTAAAAATGTAGACACCTAGGAGTTGGTGGGTGGGGGATGTAGGTTTTGTGGAGTAGGAGAGTGTAAGCCTATGTCTACTAAGGCTTTAACTCTTCACACTCTAGTTAAGGTTAGGTAACATATAGGTGAGACGGGCTGGCTGAATTGTGGGGAAGGAGGACGGAGAGCCACCTGAGAGTCTTGGGAGGGAGGAGTCTAAAGGGAGGACATCATGGCTACCAAAGGATGACTTAATTCGTCTCTCTCAAAGTTATCTACCACTTCGTTGTTTGGGCCATAAGTTGCTGCTCCATGCCTTCGCATATTTTGAGAGCTGTTAAGGTCAACATAAAAACCATGACTTGTTAAAAGAGAGAGATCCCTCAAATCCCTTCGAAGTGATATAGGTCTGTGTTAATGGAAGCATTATGTTCTGAACCAGAAAAAAAAATTATTTCCAGTGACTTGGCACTAGCCTTGCCTGAACATATTTCAACTGCTTTTAGTTTGGGATACCACATGTTGAAAAAGAGACAAATTAGGGAAAATACAGAGAGCGGCAACCAACATGATAAAATGTCTAGTTGAAGGTTCATGGCGTGGCTCAGGGGATTGGTAATGGGATATAAATCCTCTCTCGTCAGCACTTCATTTTTAGCAGTGTCTATCTGATGGCTGTCATCACTGCTTAGGCTCAGAGACCCGCCTGGGTGGAACTGACAGGGTATGTTGTTCAGAATGTTGTAATTCATATTCTGAGAGTATCATCATCAGAGCTTTTTTAACCTTTCCGGTGAAGAAGTGAAGGGTTAAACACAGAGGCTGAGTCAGCTATTCACTTTGACCTGAGCTGGTTAGTTCCAAGTTCAGCTGGGTATATGCTAATTACTCGGCATAGTGGACTTTGCTATATTTGAATTAGGATTGAGAGAAATTCTTTTTCTCAAGTTTAAATAAATATCCACAGTCACTGAACTAGTTCAAGAAGTTTGCAATCTGCTTCAAGGTTAAGTTAAAACAATTAGAATGCCAATTTATTTAGCTACAATGAGAAATACAATGATAATCTAAACGTCAATGCTTGTGTTGATGAGATCTGTGCCTTCAGTCCCTATGGGAAGATCTCCAGTGGAAGCCAAATCATGATCAGGACGTTGCTCTGTCCTGGCACTGTGTTCTTCAAATGATTCTAAAATAGCTGGATGTATCCATCTACAATTTTTGATCGAGTCTGGATGACTGGCCAGCTTGCTTGGTGGAATGAGGATGAGGCCTAGGATTCACGAGGCGTCGGTTTTAGTCTGTTATTTCATCTGTTATTAACTCATTAGGTGGTGCTTGGTAAATAGGTAAAATAAAAACAAAAACTGGTAATAAATGGTCTCTAAGACCTTTTTCATATAAAATTGTTTGATTTTATGTATATGCTCTAAAGACAGCTACATAGATAATTAACTGTCTTAGTTCTATTTGCTAAAGACCTTAAGGCTTTTTACAAATATCAGTCAATTCAATAAACAATTGTTCATGGCTTCCTATGTGCAAATTATTGGAAGTAGGCATGGTCTCTTCCCACAAGGAATTTACATGACTAATTAAAATATGAATATTGTCATTGTGAATTAATGCAAATATTAATAGCTATGAATGATAACATGAATATGATAGTATAGTGTAAATAATGACTGATGACAATATAAGACAGAATTAAATAAAGCCAGCAATAGGGGTGCAGATGTCTGAGGGATAGGATATGGAGTAGGGAAAAATATATTTCATTGAGGGCGATTAGAGGAGAATTCATAGAGTATAATATCTGAGCTGGACTTTTAAGGATGGGTATGTTTAGCAAACCTGGAGAACCACTGTTCTAGGATCAAAGTTGGTGTTGCTGTAATGGGATGGGAATTTCAGCTTGCCTGGTAGGAGAGGAGGATACAGGAAGAGGCTAGTGATACAGCAGCTTCAGGGCCCTCAGTCACACGGACCACTTCTGCAGTCTTCTATTTGGGCTGCCGTAACAAAATTCCACAGTCTGGTGGCTTAAACAACAGAAATTTATTTTCTCACAGTTCGGGAGGCTGGCAATCCAAGATCAAGGTGCCACCCTGGTTAGTGTCTCCGGAGGCCTGTCTCCTCGGCTTGTGGATGGCCACCTTCTCTCTGTGTCCTCTCATGGCCTTTTGTCTGTGCATGTGTATCCCTGGTATGTCTGTCTCTTCTCGTAAGGACAGCAGTTGTATTAGATCAGGGCCTCACCCTTATGACCTCATTTGACCTTAATTACCCCCATAGAAGCCCTATCTCCAAATACAGTCACACTGGGGGTTAGGGCTTCAACATATGAACGGAGGGGGTACACAATACAGTTTATAACAACTGCTAAGGCTCTGAGAGGAGCCCTAACTTTGAATTCACATGATCATATTTTTTCTTCGTGAAAAGTGAGGTTTTTTTGTATTCTTTAAGAACACCCTCTAAATGGGATAGGTTTCAGGGCCCATAAAACCTGGGTTCTCCTTCTGCCTGGGAGCAAGATATTCATTAGGTCCCTTGTTCAGCAGGAGAGGTAGCCCTGAGTAGGTATGCTGTATGGGGGGAGTGGGCAAGTGAGAGGTTCCCCCATCATCTGACATGGGGGACATCGGGGCTGATGTGAATCCCAAGTTCTGATGAAGCTATGAATACTTTTAGATTGGAGGATCAATACATAGGAGTTAAATGTGTGGGTCCACAGCAATCATCCCAATTTCTTGATCCTATACCACTAGTGTCAAAAGGAATCAACACTAATGGAAATCCAAAGGGAATAAGACATAATGGAGCAACACTAAGGGCATTTAGGGCATAATACTGTTATCAAAGTTGGAGGAAAGTGTGGTCAGAGTTGGTTGGAGATGAAGTCGGAGAACCATTCTGATTCTTTTTTTCCTGACATAACATAAATATAAATTAGATTTAGGAGAAGATTTCTTGGCCTCAGAGTCAGGAGAACAGTTAATGTTAGTAAAGGATGAAGACATTCTGGGAGCAGGGGCATGTATCCTATTTCTGTTTCTTCCTTGAAAGTCCTCTAATCTTCCTCCTGTATCACGACTTCTTTTCAGAATCACTTGGGGGACTTGTGAAAAATAAAGATTCCTATGTCTAATCCCAGACTGAAATGAATCAGAATCTTTGGCGGGTGGGACCCAGAAATCTTCATTTTGAAAGTTCAGACTTGATTTTTTTACTCTTTAGAGATTGGGATTTACTGTCCTACATCCACAGTACAGTAGAGTACAGCTCTTAATTTGTATTTCTATCATTAATATCTATTAATTATAACAACACTACTACTCTTGAAGCACTTATTATGAGCTCCATACTGTTCTAAGCAAGGCTCACCTAATTTTCATGGTAAACCTTCATGGCAGATAATATTACTTTCACCTTGCAGCTGAGAAACCAAGGCTCAGAAAAGTTAAATTTCTCAAGGCTGCATAAGTAGTATTGGTCAGAAAGTGAAGGGGATAAAGGAGAAGGAAAATTTGATAAAATATATTAATTTGCAAATATTTCTGTTATGTAAAAAGTACATGAGATTTATATATTGCCTGAATTGTGTGGCTGTTACAATAAATATTAACTCCTAAGACCCCCACCTGCTTGGGTATTGCTGGGCTATACTGATAAACTGATATTCTGATGAAATGGAATGCCAGGAAATTCCAGGCACTTGTGGCAGAAGAAATAAGATTTCATGCACTTCTCTTGCCAATGCTAACATCCCTCTATGACACTTATGAGGCTATGGGGACTTGTTTGGTTGAATAATGTTCACATTTTTGGTTTGATAAGAAATTTGGGTACTTCGAGAATAAGATATATAGTTTTGGAAAATATGAATCAAAACCTATTGTGTGATAATCTATTTTATTTCGGTTGTATATGGATCAATAAGTATGATGTTTTATTTTTGTCAAGCAAAACAAAACAACTCATAGTCAAAATGCACTGGGAAAACTGTAATACTCCATCCTTTAGTCCTCCACAGTTCCACTTAAAAGAAAATAATTTCCGGGCTTCCCTGGTGGCGCAGTGGTTGAGAATCTGCCTGCCAATGCAGGGGACATGGGTTCGAGCCCTGGTCTGGGAAGATCCCACATGCCGCAGAGCAACTGGGCCCGTGAGCCACAATTACTGAGCCTGCGCGTCTGGAGCCTGTGCTCCGCAACAAGAGAGGCCGCGACAGTGAGAGGCCCGCGCACCGCGATTAAGAGTGGCCCCCGCTTGCCGCAACTGGAGAAAGCCCTCGCACAGAAACGAAGACCCAACACAGCCATAAATAAATAAATTAATTAAAAAATAATAATAATAATAATTTCCATTCAATGGACCAAACAGCATAATAAAATTTCTTGAGGCAACTCTTGCAATTACCATGTAAGCTTATAACACAAGCAATGTGTGTATTCCTTCAACAAATTTGCATTTCAAATATACGAAAAGAAATAAAATAGCCATGTTTATTATAGTTAGACTGACTGGAAACCAATTATAACAAATGGCAAAAGAAAAAGAGTCTAAGTCAATGTAACTCATTTTAACAAGTGTAGTTCTCCTTAAATTAAGAAGTCAATTATTTCATAGATGTTTTATTCTGCAGATGATGAGAATAAATATTTACCTTTTAAAATATTTATTTAAATATAGATTTCTAGTTTCTAAATGTTTTTCTAATTTTAAAATATTTCAAAATATATTGAAAAATAAAAATAAATAGAATTCACCTGCCATCCCTCCATTTATGTTTGGATTTTATAAAATAAGGAGCTAGAGACTTCTTCCACCATACATTTTCTCTGCCCAGGGTTAAAAACTATTGGCTAGCTATTTGATGTATATCATTCCTCTTTCCTAGGTTTCTACTTTATATCCATATATATATTTGATACCCTAAATTAGAATATTATTAAATGTATTTAACTAGAATCAGTTTTATTTAATAAAAATGTAGTATGGACATTTTCTAAGTCATTTCATGCAGGACTTTTTAGCTCTTTAATGGCTGTAAATTGTTACTATTGAACCATTTCCCCTATTTTTTTAATTTTAATTTTGATTTTTTCCCCAATTTAATTTCCCCCTCTTTTTGCTATTGTAAACATTTTTTCAATGAATAGCCTTGCAAGGTATGCACATTTCAAATTTCAATAGATATTGACAACCAAATTACTTTCCACAAAATTTGTATATTTTCCCCGCGTATTTGTATTTGTATATTTTTCCCCACGTTTGCTGGCACTGGCTATGAGCAATCTTTTTAATCACTGACAGTCTGCTGAGGGCAAATTATATTCTGTTTTACTTTGTGATAAACAACTGGATGATTCTAAATGTTTTCATATATTTAAATTTTTTTCTGTTATGTTTCTAAAAGGTACATGTGCTGTAGAGTTAAGAATAAGAAAAATAGATGCTTAGATAGGACTAAACAGCCCTTAAAATAACTGCCATTCACATCTTTGATCTCACATTCCGTGCACCTTTTATTTGCCAGGATGGGTAATTAATTCAAAATATTGTAAACTTTAACCTCAGTTTTTGCTTCTTCTATAAAGGGGACTAGATACAAGAGAATAAGTAATTCTGCTTGTTTGAGAAATTCAAGCTGTTTTGTTTTGTTTACCACTTGTACTTTGTTTACTGGGAACAGTCTCCATCTTTATTGCCTCGTATTATATATTATATTTTTAATTTTGAAATCTACATGAAACACCAAAGATTATGATTTTGGACAGTTTCTGACTAGTGTTATTCATTTGAGCTTTTTCACTTGTGTTCTCATAAATTAAAACAAATTTTTTTATTTAAAATAAGTTATTGGATCTTGGTGGATAAGAAACTGAAATGAGATGCTCTTTACTCAATCAAACCCGCAAATACCTTTGCAGGCTTAGTCATAAGACCCAGCACGGAAATAATACTTGTCTCACAATCAGGTCAGAAATGATAACTGAAACCATGGAATCCTTAAGATAAGCTACCTGTGTAATCAGGGGAAATAGCTGAAAGCCTAATAGAAGGCTTTGTGTTGGAGGACAGTGATTGAAGTTCAAAAGGCTTAGGAGAGGTCAAGTTGGCAATGTCAGGTATTTCCCCAAGTTTACTTCATTCAATTAAGTTGGAACAATCTGCTCCTGTGAAAGAGTTAGTGGCTTTCCTTACACTGGGGGGCCCAGGCAAAGGGATGCTTGGTTTCCTCTGTACCAGAAGCTATGTCTGGGATAATTTTTAAAAAGAGATTGAGTTGATTTTCATGAAGTCTCTGTGGGAAACTTACGTGCAGTACAATGACTGGAAATCTTGTGGGTTTACTAGATACATTTAAAAGGGATGGAAGATGCAGTTATTTATTTGCATGTACTAGCCAACTATCACAACGTAATTCTTTTCAAACTTTTGTTGTTTCTAAATGGGATGACCATTCATGCGTCTGCCACATTAATTGAGCTGGTTTTCTTCCTGTTTAGTCTAAACTACTGTTGATTGCTTTGACCCCTGCCCAGATGAGGGAAAAAATGCCCTGGATTGAGGGCTTTCTTAGGAGGGCCTGTACTCTCAGCTCAAGGCTGCTTGAACTGGGTGGATTTTAGGGTAGAAAAGTGCCTCCAGTTGATTCCTTAAAAAGTAAGTTTCACATGCTTACAATTTTGTCTTTTTTCTTGGTATGTCACTTCTTTTTTCTTTTTGAAATGTGCCATCTTATTTTTTAGTTGGAGTAATTATTTTACAAACAAGAGTGAACTTTGTGGAGGAATAGAAATGGGACATACCCTGACTGCAGCAAATGATCAGATTACAGAGATAAATTGATACATGAGAGGTTCCGGAATACTGGGTAATTATGGTACATACCTCCAGGAAATTCACACACACACACACACACACACACACCACACAGACACACACCCAACATTAACCCCCTGCATATGTGTGTGTATGTGACTATATAGATTTTGATGATAAGAAGGATTTAGGAGATAAAACCTATTTTTAAGTTGAATAGCATTAAATGTCATTATCAATGTGTTTATTACAGTTTAAGATATATTTCTAAAAGCCATAACTCTAATAACTTTTCACTAGTCAGATACTGGGCAAAACAAATATGGACAAAAATGATTTCATCCAGTGCTAACGAAATGATTTCATCCTAAACGTGGCTAACTGTTAGATTCACTTGGGCATACTCAGCCCTCCTGAATCAGAATCTCCAAACCTGGGACCCAGCAATCTATAGTTTAACAAGGTCTCCAGATGATTCTCAGAGTCAGCCAAGTTTCTGAAGCCTAAAAAAAGGTCAGTCTAGAATAATAAGTTAGTTTGTTCTAATTAGTTTGATGTTGAAGGAATTGCACAATTTTCTAAAGAACCATGAATGCATGGTTTTGGTAATGAATATGAACACTATAGTAAAAATTGCCTCATTGGAGCTTCCCAATATAGTCCTCTGACTTATGCATTGTGAGTTCCATTTTACAGATGAGGAAATTGATATTGTTAAAATAATTAATCATAAGGTTAATACCTAGGAAAACCCAGATTCAGCCCCAAGCCTTCTGGCTACATGTGCAGGACTCCCAGCACATTGACTTGAGGCAAAAATCTTTAGAAGCCTTTTCCAGTAGGATCTCTAGTTTAGGTCTAACATCTTGTCTTTCTGTCATCCCCCAAATAACTGTTGAGGTCAGTGTTATTTCAGTTTAGAATACATTTCTTGAGTTGCTATATGCCTAACTTTGAGTTGGATGATGGGTTAGGCCTCAGAGGGATGAGTTTTTCCCTCCCCTCATTGGGGAGATGAGCTTTACTTGGGATAAGAGTAGAAAACAACCGTTTAAAGTGACTAAATGTACGTTGTGGACTTTCAGTGCAATAGCAGTTCAGAGAAAATTATTTTGGGCTAAAATCTGGGGGGAAGACTCCAGGAGAAGCAGCAGGATTTCATCTGGGTCTTGAAGAGTGGGATTTGGGAAGTTCAGAAGACATTACAGGTATGGGGATAGCATGAGCAAAGGAGTGTGTGTGTGTGTGTGTGTGTGTGTGTGTATGTGTATTTAGTCAAACTCAGTGCTCAAGAGAGCACTGGTTCAGCTGAGGAGCAGTGAGAAAGAGGGCACAGGGTGTAGAAGATGCGGCCATGCCTCATCCTTCAAGGAGGCCAGACTCCACAGGGCACTGAGATTGTCGAGTTAAAAAGTGCCTTTGGAGTCATTGCCCTCTTCTTATAGGTGTTATTTATTATTCTCTCATGTATGTGCTCTCAGCCCCCAGAAAACACCTTAACCTAATGCTCCAAAAGTCTTTGTCATTGTCCAGAATCAAATTAAGCACAGCAAATATGACCATTGCTGTGAGACACCCATGGGATTTGGGATGTCGAAAGACACAAAAGCTTCAGCATAATAGGCAGAGAAGCAGCAGGTTCCTGGGATAGGACTAATTTTTCTCTGGCTGTTTAGTAACAGGTGGTATTTATCTAAGCAGACTGCCCTGGGCAGCTGGTTGATGGGTTTTTCCAGCTGGACATCTTCTCCCCATTTAGTGCAACCACACCTGCTTCAGACAGCAAACAAGAGCCTTTCTCATCTCCAGTATCTACATGTGGGGGGCTGGGGTATAGATGAACCATTCAGCTTCCAGCTGTAGTGTTTCATGATGTCCAAGGAGCCCATCTGGCCTCCGACCAGAAAAAAAAGAGGTTTTAGGTTTAGAGGTGGGCTTTTTTTTTTTTTCAGGCAGTGGATTTGTCCTGTTGGGTTGCTTTCTTTTAAAAAAGAGATTTCATCATCGGCTGCTATCATGTGATCATATTTATCCCTCATTAAAACTTCCTTTCCTTGAAACATGCACTGACACGACTGTGGCTGTCCCTTTGAGCTTTTATTGTACTGCATTAAGGAATAGTAGAATAGTCTCATGAAAGATTAATCACTTCCTGTAAGCATCTTGTACCTGCAGACAGGCAATTACTGAAATATGTCCGAAAGAAAACAAGGAAAGACATTAAAATGTATCGGCCAGGTATTTTTTGGCAGTGTGACTACAAAACTTGCTTGGGTGCCAGCTTTTCTGGAGCCAAAAAGAACTTCTGTGCTGAGTTAATGGATCATAGTTTGTTTTGTACATGGGTAGCAAGGTTTTCTTTGTAATGATAGCCAAAACTTTGACACTGCACAGGTATTTCTCTTGAGGCTGTACAAGTGTGTGTATTCTTATTTATTTCCCTGTCTAAACTGAATGATAAATCAACCATTTGGACTAAATTCAGTCCTGGCAATTTAGAGAACCCTGTGTCCCCAGTGCTGGGGCTGCCAGATAGTAGGTGCTCAATAAATATTTGGTGACCGACAATCTCTATTTTATAGTTGTCAAGGGGTTTACAACAAAAGTGTGAGATTTTAGGGGATGTCGTAGCCTCAGCCCTGAAAATCTCCCTAACCAATATGGTACTGGGTTTACCTTGACTCAAAACCTGCTATTTACCAACTATGTTCCAGCCTCTGTGCTGGAGGCTGGAGATAAGAAAAAAAGACACTATCCTTGCTTTTGAGAAGCTGAGAATTCCTGGCAAGGAAATAGTAGTACAACAGCAACATCCAAAACAAAAACAATATTTATTGAGCACTTGTGTATTGTAGACACTTAAGCCCTTTGTATATATTAATTCATTTAATCCAGAATTTTTACTATTATTCTAGTTTTTCAGATGTGTAAACCAAGGCACAGAGAGTTGCACCTTTCTGTAATTTATCCAAAGCTAGTAAGTGATGGAACTGGGATATGAATAAAAATATAAAACCAAACATTGAATTTGTGGAGTGCTCTGATGGGGTAAGGACAAAGTGCAGAGAAACGGCTCCCTCCACTCAGTACAATGGGGATCAGGGAAGTTTCAGCAACAGTTGATGTCCAAGCTTTTTCTTCATTACCTCTACTTTCTGGCCCTGGGATCTGGGATCTGGGTCATCTGTTTCTCTCCAGATCTGGTCCCAGGTCTTTCCAGGACCTTCACCACAGACAAGGAGCATTGTGCTCTATATTGTGACATCTTTCCGCTTATGGCTTAACAAATTATTCAACTTCCAAGAGCTCTAATTATGTCCTGCTGTAGTGGCAAGAATGTGGGCTCTGGAGTCAGACACACTTAGATTTGAATTCTTGTCTCTTCCATTTACAAGCTGTGCCATGTTGAGCACGTTACTTAGCTTCATAGGATTAATTATACTCATTGCTTTGGTCTGTTTAAAGAATTAATTGACATAATATGTATAAAACATCCATCATATAGGAGATGCTCAATAAATGCTAGTTTTATTTCTCTTGTAAGACTATGCCTTTTTTTGGCCTGTTTCTTCCAGCACCTAGCATGGCTCCCACAAATAGTAGATGATGAATACTTGTTTGTTAATTTGATTTTATGGGACAGGAGAAATAATTGATGTCAGTGTTATATTGTTAAATCATCACACGCACAACATCTTCCTGGAATAATTTTCTCTTCCCCTCTCTTTCCCCCATCCACATCTGCCTTCCCTACTTAGTTTAAATCCTACTCGGCTTTCAGGTCTTGGCTTAGATATAATGTCTCCAAAAAGTTTTCCCTGCTTGAGTGAGGCTCGCCTTCTCCCTGCTTCTGTAGCACCTTGGGCAATAGGAACTGTGGGTGCCAGACAAGCTTTATTATTACTTTTTTTATTGAAGTGAAATCCATACAACATAACATTAACCATTTTATTTATTTATTTTTTATTGGAGGAAAATTGCTTTATGATGTTGTGTTAGTTTCTGCCGTACAATGAAGTGAATCAGCTGTATGTATACCTATATCCCCTCCCTCTTGGACCTCCCTCTCACCCCCCACATCCCACCCATCTAGGTCGTCACGGAGCACCGAGCAGAGCTCCCTGTGCTATACAGCAGGTTCCTACTAGCTATTTTATACATGGTAGTGTATTTATGTCAAACCTAATCTCCCAGTTTGTCCCACCCTCCCCTTCCCACCCTGTGTCCACATGTCTGTTCTCTACGTCTATGTCTCTATTCCTGCCCTACAAATACGTTCATCTGTACAATTTTTCTAGATTCCACATATATGCATTAATATATGATATTTGTTTTTCTCTTTCTGGCTTACTTCACTCTGTATGACAGACTCTAGGTCCATCCACATCTCTACAAATGACCCAATTTTGCTCCTTTTTATGGCTGAGTAATATTCCATTGTATATATGTACCACATCTTCTTTATCTATTCATCTATCGTTGGACATTTAGGTTGTTTCCACGTCCTCGCTATTGTAAATTGTGCTGCAATGAACATTGGGGTACACATATGTCCTTTTTTTTTTTTTAATTTTATTTATTTATTTTTGGTTGCTTTGGGTCTTCATTGCTGTGCACAGGCTTTCTCTAGTTGCAGCGAGCGGGGGCTACTCTTCATTGAGGTGCACGGGATTCTCATTGTGGTGGCTTCTCCTGTTGTGGAGCACAGGGTCTAGGCATGTGGGCTTCAGTAACTGTGGCACGTGGGCTCAGGAGTTGTGGCTTGCAGGCTCTAGAGCACAGGCTCAGTAGCTGCGGTGCACGGGCTTAGCTGCTCTGCGGCATGTGGGATCTTCCCATAGCAGGGCTTGAACCCGTGTCCCCTGCATTGGCAGGCAGATTCTTAACCACTGTGCCACCAGGGAAGCCCCATGTGTCCTTTTTAATTATTGGTTTTCTCAGGGTATATGCCCAGTAGTGGGATTGCTGGGTCATATGGTAGTTCTATTTTTAACCATTTTAATGTGTACAATTCAATGGCATTCAGTATCTTCACAATGTTGTGTAACCACCACCTGTATCTGGTTATAAAAGATTTTTCATCAGCTCAAAATAAAACTTTGTATCCGTTAAGCAATCACTCCCTATCCCCTTCCCACCAGCCTTTGGCAACTACCAATCTTCTTTTCATCTCTATGGATTTACCTATTCTGTATGTTTCATACAAATGGGATCATACAGTATGTGATCTTTTGTGACTGGCTTCTTTGACTTAGCATAATAGTTTTGAGCTTATAGCACGTATCAGTACTTCACTCATTTTTATGTCTGAGTAATATTCCATCTTAGGTACCTGATACATTTTGTTTATCATTATCCATTGGTGGACATTCGGCTTCCTGTGAATTGTGCTGTTATGAACATTTGTGTGCAAGTATTTGATTGTGTGCTTGTTTTTGATTTTTAGGGTATATACATAAGAGTGGAATTGTTGAGTCATGTGGTAAATCTATGTTTAACTTTTTGAGCAACCACCAGCTTTATTATTTTCTAATTTCAAAATGTTGCCCAAGTCCAACCTAAAGACAAGTCCAGGATCTGGAGTTAACTATACTTAGGGAAAGCCCAATGCCAGCAGATCTTGAAGACGTTGGTTCAGGGAAAAAAAATACCAAAGATGGTACACATAAATCTATTTTTGTAAAAATAATTTTTCTTGTGAGAAAGAAAAACAATATATAACAATCTGACTGTGAAACATCATAATGGGGGAGAGAGGAGTAACCAATCTTAACCCAGCTCCCTGGATTTCTCCCAAGGCCCCAGGATTAACTCTTAGCATCTGGGCTCTCTGAGATTTCATTGTTTATCTGGATTCTTCAGGTTCCATTTTAAAGAGCATCAACCCAAGCCCAGTAACTGGAGCACAAAGTCCTATCTAGTACAGAGAACTCGGATTCTGACTTATTGAGCAGGTACTGTGTGGAAGGCACTGAAGCAGGTGCAATTTGGGGAGGATTTTGATTGATTTTGTTGTCTGTTCCTTCAGTGGAGAAAGTGATAATTTAAGTGAAATTTTGATGTTTAGATATAAAAAAAATCATTAACTGCGCCAGGAAATGCATGATGATGCCCAATGAGTGCTACAGAGGAGTAGAGGCACAGGAAGAAGCAAACACCTCACATGAGAATTATCAGAGAAAGTTTCAATAGAGAAAGGGGACTTGAGCTGTTTTTAAAGATACGTAGGATTTATATCTAGAAAGGAGAAGATGAAGGCTATCTCCAGGTAAGAGGTGGTCTGAGGTAGGCTTCTGAGTTTGGCTGTGAGTTTGGTCCTGAGCAGGTTTATCATTTCAACAAAATCGACAACAAAACACAATCATTCCAGAGCAAGTGAACAGAGACAGAGCATCTGAAGAGGGGAATAAATTTCCTTACGAAAACAAAGAACTAAATCTGGGTTGGAAACTGTGGCCAATTCAATCTGATGAGGGAGGTTTACTGCTTAGAAACCCCAAGTGAAGGAACTGAGTTTCTTGGAAATTGAATGTCTCCTCCGATCTTAAAACTAGATGTGGAAGTGGTTCTGATTGATAATGGTCTTAAAACTTCTACATTCTTATTACAAGTCTTGGGAGCAATTGCAAATGCTACCCCTGTGGAAAGTTACCGCTCTCTCTCTGGACTCAGAGGTATGAATCTCCCTTTGATAAATTGTCTGTCTAACCACAAAACCAGAATTTGCTTTTGTTCTATAATTTGGCTACTTTCAGTTCATGATTATTAGGTATTCACTTTGTTTTTCTTGGAGGGGCAACCTGGAGAAGTATAACCGTACAAGTTGTGGACTGGAAATAACAATCGATGTATCTGCTGAGAAAGGAATAATGTTTTCTCCCAAACTCTCTAACTGCCACCTAGATAGGAACCATGGTGCTCTTAAATCATGATTTCTGTCATTGAAAAGGGTTTTATTTTTTTCCATTTGAGTAATGTGCTTATTGAACAGTTCTACTTTCATCTATGACTTTGCCTAGTCTCTGTGTAAGTTAAGAAAGTGTCTTATGCAAGCTCTTGCTGTAATAGTGGGATCAGTCTAGTCCTAGGGTAATAGAGACACAAGATGTTTCCTTGTATCCTAGAAACACATCACCTTGCAGCTACTTAAAAAGTGATCATAGGTGATAACTATATTTGATTTTGTGGTTCCCCAGGAACATCTCTTATGATCTGCCTGGATAAAATCTGGATTCAGATTAGAGTCCCTTTACGGCATTATGTTTTACAGGAGCCTTGACATTAATCTCTTACTTATTTTCCTTGGTAACCTAAAAACAGCCCACAGGTAAAGGAGTGAGCAATAGTCCAAGTGGCAGGGTGGGTTGGGAAAATCCTATGGGGCGGAGGGTGACTGCTTGCTGCAGTGACAGCTGCGTTCTGTGACTTTAAAGGTCTTCCCCACTGCAGTTTCATTTAAGAATACTTAAGGGTGCCAGCTGTGGACACATAGTCCTGAGGTTCAAACCAGGGCTCCCCTCACCAACTGTGTAACCTGGGATCAGTCATTCAGTCTGTTTAAACTTCAGTTTTCAGATCTGCAAAATGGGGATAAAAGTATTACTGACCTCTTAGGGTTTTCATGAGGATTAAATGAAATAACATATACGGTGCAAAGAGCAAAGTGCCTGGCACATAATAAGCTCTTAGTAGATGGTAGCTGTTGTTGAGTTCTAGGTTCACATTCTGTGGTCAGCTCATAAGTCTTAGCAACTTTTTCTCTTATATTCCCATTTTAAATGGGAAGTTTCATTTTGCCAATATTTTCCATACTTTCAGTAAATATATGCATTATTTCAAAGTTTGGAGAGATTTACATTTCAAAAAATGGCTTATGTAGAGCATATGGGAATTTATAATAGAGCCTAGAAAATGAATGAAAATTGTATTTATATTGGCCAAATTAATGCTTGAAGGAAGGAAAGGTTTTCTTTGGCGCTGGGATAATATTTTCTTTTTTTCCCCATTTTTGTTGAGATGTAATGGTCATAACAGCACTGTATAAGTTTAGGGTGTACAGCATGGATAAAATTTTCAATCATTACTTACTGAAAGAGTTTAGAAACCTATTTAAATATTATCTGGGTGGTTTTGAGTTGTCTCCTGCTTGTCGTTGACTCATTCGTTTATTCATTCATTAAAGTGTTTAAGATCTACAGGGTTCAGGATTGCGATAAATACTGTTTTCTAAACTTATGATTTAACAATTGTTGGCCAAATACAATTTAATAGTCAAATGACAAAATCTGGAAATGGATTAAGGCTTTTTGGCTGCCAGATGATCTTCCAAAAAAATGCTGAAGAATTAAAAGGAATAAACTAGGAGTGTATAGATTTCATTTTTCTTAACATACGTTTTGATTCAAAAATTAAGGGAAAACTGGGACAATTTTTTTTTGAAGACAGTTTAAAAAAGGTAAATATTTGGCTGAATACAAAGTTATATCAAATTCAAATATTTACATTTTAAACAATGTCACCAACTGCCAAAAGATTTTTCCTTTTGAATAGCAACGAAAGGTTATAGGTCTTTCTTTACCAAAATCTGCTTTCTTCTTCTCTTTACCATGTGATTAACAGACCTTGAGGAAAGAAATTCTAAGTGAACCTTCATTGTTAAAATCCTGGGCTAGGAGCTTGGAGATTTGGGTACCATATTTCTAGATAAAGACTTATGAAAATTTTCAGAGATCAGGAACTACAGAAATTACATATTAAATTAAAGTCTAATTTTAAAACTTGATAATTTTGTTACTGTAGTGAATGCTGTTTTCAGATTTTTATTTTTTCTTATAACAGGAAAAATACTCTTAGTAAAGTTATATTCTGGTTAACTTTCTTATTAATTAGCACACATCAGTACTTTTAATAATTCGGGCTTGTACTTCTGAATTTTTTCTGAAAAGAATAAATAAAAATGTTTCATAATTGTCTAAACTTCACATAATTCGTGAAACCAACATGTTTCTCTGAGTCTTTGTCTTGTGCAGAATGTTCATCTTCCATGTATACATCAGGCAAACTTGTATTTCTCAGAGATTGAGAGAATTATTCCCGCCCCCCCCCCCCACAAATAGTTGTATTTTATTTTAGAGAGCTACACCCAAACCAGATTTTCATCTGAGGAAGGAGCTGTTACAGAAGTGTTAAAAAGAACAAATCCAGCTTTATAATCAGATAATATCCCATAAACAGTGTAAATATAATCCTCTAGCCTAAGAGAAAAACAATGGGGTTGTTCTAGAGAACAAAGAGTTTTGCCAAACACAGGAAAACTCTGTGAGTCAAAAAAACCCACAAATGATCTTTTCTAGAATATTAAGGATATAAAATTGTAAGGAAAAAGTACCCAGGAAAAAAGAGTAAATGAGAGTGTTGGTCTTATTTGAGTTTTCACTTCTTACTCCAGGCAGGGAAAATTCACCACAGCTATGGATTATCACTACGAAGACCACACCTCATCTTTTTTATGATCTCAGTTCCCTGTGAGTCTCAGTTTACATCCTATAGCAGCTAGGGTTGAAGAAGGAATTTCTTCTCTCTCAGCAACAGTTACATCTCTGCCCAGGAGCCACCTCTCTGCGAAGGGATGCCCAGCTAGCAGCAGAAGGAGGAAGGAGGAGAGAGGAGAGAAGAAGGAGAAGAAGGAGAAGGAGGAGAGAAGACAATCAGAGTGTTCACTTACTATGAGCTTCAGAAGAAAGGGTCTAGGTTGTCCCTTTATATCACATCCCCCTGGCATACAACCAGATACACAGAAATCTGTCTGTAAAATTGCCCCCTGGGTCCATGTCTTCAGGCAGTCTTACAGTTAAGCCTATCTCCTAATGAAAGAGCTTCTCTGATACTATAGACAATTGCAAATGCAGGGCCACCTATGATGGATGGTCTGTTATTAAATCCTGATCTGTTGGGAATTCAACCTTAGGTGAAACAAACAATGCAGGAAGAGAAAATATCTGCCAGCATGGCCTTTGGTACAGATTATTTTCTTAAGGAACACTTAATGATTAAAAAGTGTTACAGTGATGTTTTGGTATAATTGATACCATAAGACTTTATCATTGTTAATTTGTGTATATTGAATTTCTCTAACTAAACTCTACATTTATTATGGATCTTAGCGTGTATCTCTCCATGTTTTATTGTTGAGTATTTACTTAACTGATAAAGGTTTGTAGTAGATAGTGCATGGGCAAATAATTTATAGCAAGACCTTGGGCATGACTCAGTGTACGCTTGACACCTGGAAAAATGACAACCACTGGGTACTGACTTGGTCTTATAATGCTGAGTAAAGTCTCATAGAATTACATGAGAAATGAAACTTGACACTTCTGGCTTCAAAATTTAATTTTGAAAAAGGGGAATCATGGCATCCCCCAAATGGCACATGTCTGCTGACTAAGCAGTGCAAGATGCTGTAACTAAATCCTAAAAGTGAAGGCTGGAAATAGAAATAATTGGAGAAAAGGAAAGAAAATTGTGTTAGTAAATTCAGCAACCACTAATTCCTGCTTTTTGATCAAAGGCGTCTAGACACTACCTAACTCCATTCTAGTTTTTATGACTGCTGCAAAGGAGTGTGCATTCTTATTAGCTTATTTACAGTGTTAGAGGATGTCTGTGTAAACAAACATCTCCTGAGCACTTGTGCATTTGTCAGAGTTGCCTGTTCTCTGGGCTTATTTAGAAATCTGATTTGGTGTTAACTAGCCTTCTTTTGGAAGCTACACTCAGCAGCCCTCAGACTTACTACAACTGAAAAACAGACATGCCATTTTGTACTTTGTGCTCTAGTTCTATCCTGTGTAAGGCATCCTCCAACTCCAAGTAACACTTTTCCAAGAGTGTAGCAGACACTACAGACATCTTACCTCTAAGACTCAGATTTTGGGGGGGACAATCTCTACCTCAAATATTTTTGTCCTTTTGTCCTATGTCATTTACACTTTTCATGTCCTGAGTACTTAGTTTTTGAAAAAAAAAAAGATCATCATAAATAGGTGACCCCGTCTCTCCATTGGAAAGAATAACGTCAAACATTTATTTGAGAACTTATATTCCAGGTGCTTTGCATCTATAGTCCCTACAACAGTCCTTCAGAGGAAAATATCATTGTCCTCGTTTTACAAATAGGCAAACTGAGAACTCAGGATGAGAAGTTACTTATCTGACCACAGTGCTAGTAAACCAAGAATTCAGGATTAAACTGAAGCCTGATTCTAAAGCTCTTTTTCTTATTATATGACTGTAGGAAGTGTTATTAGTTCAGGCCCGTCTTAGGAGTATGTTGAATGGAAGACCTCGGTGACGTGATCTGCCTGCGAAGGTCCCCTTCTCAAAAGTTTTTCCTCTGTCCAGGTACGTATGACACACTCCTTTGATGTAAAACGTTGCAACACTGGGGGAGGAAATGGAAGTTCACATTCACAACTTATGTTAAATTGGTTAACTGAATTACCCAGCAGGACTCTGAGAATGGTATACAAGACCGATGGGTTTTAATACAGAGTGGTTCAGGAAGGGAAGTTGAGAACTTCAGCTGAAAGCTGAAAGGGGTATAATTTGAAGCTCAAGAGATTGTGTAGGGTCTAGTTTCCGCCACTAGGGGTCAGTGTGCAGGTGTCAGAAATAGGGGCCGGAGGCAGCAGTGAGAAAACAAACTCGGATCGAAACGGAAACTCTTTTTCAGTTAGTAAGACTTGGCAAAGAGCCCCTGGCAGGTAAACCCCAAACTGAAACTATAAATCAGAAGTTACTTAAGATCAGGTCCATCTGAAGACCTGAACATATATCCTGCCTAGGTGAAGGCAGAATGTACTCACCATTATGACTGCTAACAAGTGATGCTTTTAAATGACAATGTAACGAAGTCGTCTCAAATTTATTAAAAATTCCCTTATTGATTGCATTTTAAGGTGATCACATGACAAAGTGAATAGACGAAGGTCAAAAGAAAGAGCCAGACTAAGAGGTGTATTTTATAAATTATCAAGATTTAAGTATAAGCATCTCATTTTTTTAAATGAAAGACGTACTCTTAAATGTGTTAGATAACTGTTAAAGGTCATTTCAATCCTTTATCTCATCATTCTTTTAGTCAAGACAAATTATACAGTGAGAGGAAGGTATCCAAGTGATGTTAAATATTTAAGAAAATATTTAACATTCTTCAGCAAAACCTCACATTTAGTTTTATTGCTTTCAGATACTTTAGTGTTACCTCAGCTCATTTCGGAACTATTTGTTGCACTAGGACTTGTATTTTGCAACAAATGCTCATATTCTTTTCTGTAAACATAGCTACTTGGATATTTTTTAATATGGTTTGAAAATCAAGAGGGTTTAAAACTTTTGTTAAAATAATTACTCCAGGAGATCTAATGTACAGCATGATGACTATAGTTAATAATACTGTATTGAATACAGGAAATTTGCTAAGAGAATAGAGTTTAGGTGCTCTTATCACGCACACACACAAAAGGTAACTATGTGAGGAGATGATACGTTAATTGGCTTGACTGTAGTAATCATTTCACTATGTATATGTATATCAAATCGTCATATTGTAAACCTTAAGTATATACAATTCTTATTAAAAATAAATTCAATCGGTCTTGGTTAAAAAAAAAAAAGAAAAAAAAATAATTACTCCAGGAAACTGTGAGGTATTTAGATTTATTCTTATTTTCCTAAATATAAATACCTTCATTTCATGGTTGGGAAAACATATTCAAAATGGTAGTTTGCATCCTTCACGATTTAACAACAGGAGCATGTGTCTGCAAAAGAGCACATTGAAAGTTAATTGCTGTCTACTTGGAAAGCCCCAAGCAGATTTTGCCCCTGGCGAGATAATTTTGCAAAAGTGGGAAGAAAAAGTGAGCCAGGCTGTCTTTCAGTCATTGCTGTGTCAGATGAAAGCCTCTCTCTCTCTCTCTTATTCATCATCTATATATATATATATATATAGATGATGAACTTAAGAGGCACACATTCAAAATGACTGTTTATAACCAAAGCAGGAAAAAACCCATAACAGAACACACAGTATCATAAAAGGCTTCATCTGTGCCAGTGGATTTTGAGTGATGTATTTCTAGGGTCCTAAAGTACAAATTATCTTCTGGGTAAAATACCTGCCCGTGTGAGCTTTGACTTAACTTCTTCATGTAGGTCTTTCAGCACTGGGACTTAACATTCTGACCTAACATTTAAGGTATTAATCCTAATTTTAATCCAATACAGAGGCTCTCTGTTGTATTGAATCAATTCAGGTTAATTCAGAATTATGTTACTCCCACCCAGAATCAATAGACCCACTGTTGGTTCTCTCCAAAGCTGACCACCCAGTTTTGTGAGAATCTGCAGTGAATTAGAAAATCTGTCATTGCTGGGGAGACTGGGCAGCTCAGATATGGTCTGTCATTCTCTCTGGTCTATACAATACCCACCTTTTGTCCACCGTCTCCTAAAGTAACCTGACATAACTGAGCCTGCCCGTCAATGAGATCTTTATTCTCCTGGAAGGAATGCCTCGCACACCAGCATTATTAAGAAATTTCTGGACAATGTTGAGTGGCTGAAGAATAATCCAAGGTTCTATTAAAAAGCCATCTGGGTAATTAATAGCACATTTGTTCTCTGCCTCCTCCCAATTTGTCCATTAGTGGAATAAAAGCTCAGGACAAAGGGTAATGTGGTTCAGTTATATTTTACAAGAATTCTTCAGGAAGTTGAAAACACATGATAGTTTTCCAAAGATACATATGTTTATGGGCTCCTAGAGCAGCAAATAGGAAAACCCATGAGCTTTAAAGTGAAGTTTTCTGCTGCCACTAGCTATTTACCTGAAGAAAACTGATATGGAATATTGACAATCCATCCTTAGAAATGCCGAGCATGCTGCTGGTATGCCCCCCAAACGTGGACAGACTAGGATGTCTCCGTCATATTTAAGTTAAAAAAATTTTCCCTGAATATTTACAAATGTGAAAAGGCAGGACTTTTATATCCTTTTACCTGATAGTTGCAGGCTTTTCTGGGCTCTCTTTTTGATGTATTTTCATGAGTAGTAGCCTCAGGCAGCATATTTCTGCACCATTGCCAAATAAACTGATTCTCTTATTGATGCTTTCTCTGTTAGTTTGCCTTTTTTCCTAAACTGCATGTACAGAGAAACTTTGAAGTCCCAGATATTTGAAGATAAAAGTTAAAAACACCTCGGCAAAGTTAAATGAGGATTTAGTGTGTTTCTTTCTGTCTTTTAGATTTATTTTAAAGCAGTGATCAGCTAAACAGCACAGGAACCCGGAATTTATAGGGATTACACTGCCACAGAGTATATCTGTGTGTGTGTGTGTGTGTGTGTGTGTGTGTGTGTGTGCCTGTGTGATGGGGGATGTGGTGGAGTGGGAATGCGGGCAATGTCGAGGTCACAACCAGTGAATCTGCAAATATACTCCAGTAGGTTGGGAGATGATGAGACGGAGAGAGTGACAGAAGAGACATAGAAAGAGGGGAAGGGGGTGGAGTAAAGGGTGGGGGGAGAAGTGAGGGGGCAGGGGAAGGGGAGAAAGAGAAAGAAAATCTCTCTTAGATAAAGGTCTGTATATTTTGAAGGTCTCAGATCCTGCAAGACATTCGTTTTAGTTACTTTTTACTAGGTGCCAGGCTAAGTACTTTCATGGATTATTTTATATAATTTTTATAACAATGCTATAAAGTAGGTGTTCTCATTTTTAGATGAGGCTTTGAGAGGCTGAGGTCACACAGCTAGTAAGTAGCGGAGCCTGCAGTCTCTGTGGCCTTCAGTCACACCCCCTTGCTCACTGACTGCCTTTCTCTTCGTCAAACATGCGGTTCTCTGGACTGGGTAACCCCTTCACCTAGAGTGACCTTCCCCTAACTCTTTCTGTGACTGGGCTTTCTCTTTCCAGCAAATGTCCATTTAAGAAAACATGTTTTAGAAGTGACCGACCTGAGTTGAGTCTTAGTTTCATTTATTCATTCATTTAATGCGTATTCCATGTCTAGTATGCCCCAGACACTGTTGAAGGCAAGATGGGGAGAGAAAATATTTCCAGCCCTTGCCCTCAGGGGCTTACAATTTTGTCACGGGAGAGAGACAATCAAATAGACAGCTGCAAAATTATAACAATTCCTGAGGAATTGACTCTTGGGCCAAGATCTGAAGGATGGCATGGTATTATCTAAGCAGAGAGAAGAGGCAAAACGAGGTGCAGGCTGAAGGCAGCTCAGACCTTGTTCTGGGAGGGTGTGTAGGGAGTGCGGCTGGGTCTTAGAGAGCAAGGGAGAGATGAGTGAGATAGAGTGATTGGGGGTGCGTCACAGCACCTAGAGCACAGCGCATGAACGATGGGAGGCCGCAAAGGTCGTGATACAGTCAGCTGCCCTGACCCGTGGGTTCCACACTCACGGATATGGAGGGAGGGCAGACTGTACCTTGACATTTTACATAAGGGACTTGAACATCCACGGATTCGGAACCAACCCTCCCTCCCCAGCCCCATACCAAAGGAGCATACTTTGGTATTTCACTTGTGGAGAAGCTCTTCCCCAGACTGATGTCATTCAGGAACTTACCCCTGTCATTTCCTTTCCTTGGGAGATTTCACTGTGGCTTTTAGTGGAACCTTGACCCCAGGATGCCTTCAGCACCATGGGTTCAGGAGAGGGTCTGGAGGGCTCAGCAAACAGTGGTCACTACTACTTTAGGACAGCTTCAGGTATGGGCCGCTCTGACCCAGCAAGCACATGAAGGAAAGCACAGTTTTATTCCTAAACTAAGTTCTGTTTTAGAAGCACAGACTCCGAAAGAAGCCAAGGAATGAACCGGTTTAAATATCCATTTGTGACTAAGTAGTTTCTCGATTTCACTGAGTTAGGAGGTCAGCTGTCTCAGCTGCCAAAGTGTGAGGGAAGCACAGAGTCAGAGCCCTCAGGGCCTCACGGAGGCAGTTCTTGGCCAGGAGGGCTGGGTCTCTCCTCAGCAGAACAAATATTTGTTAGCACTTTACACAAGAATACTCTTGAGCTCATCGTATTTACATTGCAAATGATCTGTAAATAGCAAAGCAGTTATGTGTACCTGAAGTCTGTCATTTGTTTGAGGACACTATATAGATAGAAGACGAGAGAAGTGAGTTTTGGAAGGGAGAGGAGTGCCATGAAAAAGCAAACACAAATCCTCCAGCAGAACCTCTCTTTGCCAAGGTAGATACTTAAAAGGCCACTCCAAAATGAATCCCAAATGAACGCTCCCTCCAGCATCTCCCTTGGCAGGTTAAATGGACCTAGACTTATAAACCCAACTGTCAGAACAAGTTGTCTCTGAAAGGAGTAAATAGACAGCCCTGCCCTGGCTCTGACACAGGATTCTCTGGAGCATCATGGGAGGTTTTCTTCCCGTAGGACCTCCCAGTGTCCAGCCCCTGTGGCCTATAACTCATTAGCAACTTCTGGAAGGGAAGAGAAGGCAATCCCGGTCTGCTAGAAACAATGCGTCTTCAACACTTTCTTTTTTTAATTAAAAAAAATTTTTAAACATCTTTATTAGAGTATAATTGCTTTACAATGTTGTGTTAGTTTCTGTTGTATTACAAAGTGAATCAGCTATATGTATACATATATCCCCATATCCCCTCCCTCTTGGGTCTCCCTCCCACCCCTCTAGGTGGTCACAGAGCACGGAGCTGATCTCCCTGTGCTATGCGGCTGCTTCCCACTAGCTATCTATTTTACATTTGGTAGTGTAGGTATGTCAGTGCTACTCTCTCACTTCATCCCAGCTTACCCTTCGTCCTCCCCGTCTCCTCAAGTCCATTCTCTACATCTGTGTCTCTATTCCTGTCCTGCCCGTAGGTTCATCAGAACCATTTTTTTTTTAGATTCCATATATATGTGTTAGCATACGGTATTTGTTTTTCTCTTTCTGACTTACTTCACTCTGTATGATAGACTCTAGGTCCATCCAGCTCACTACAAATAACTCAATTTCGTTTCTTTTTATGGCTAGTATTCCATTGTATATATGTGCCACATCTTCTTTATCCGTTCATCTGTCAATGGACATTTAGGTTGCTTCCATGTCCTGGCTATTGTAAATAGAGCTGCAATGAACATTGTGGTACATGACTCTTTTTGAATTATGGTTTTCTCAGGGTATATGCCCAGTAGTGGGATTGCTGGGTCGTATGGTAGTTCTAGTTTTAGTTTTTTGAGGAACCTACATACTGTTCTCCATAGTGGCTGTATCAATTTACATTCCCACCAACAGTGCAAGAGGGTTCCCTTTTCTCCACACCCTCTCCAGCATTTATTGTTTGTAGATTTTTTGATGATGGCCTTTCTGACTGGTGTGAGGTGATACCTCATTGTAGTTTTGATTTGCATTTCTCTAATGATTAGTGATGTTCAATACTTTCAAGAGCTAGATTTTCATGTTAACATGAGTCAACACGTGTGGATACATTAGGGTCAGGTGTATAGAGCACTTTCCTATCTGTTTTGGAGTCATGCTTTTCCATTATAAAATGGAAAAAAAAAAAAAAAAAGGAAAGCATTTTAAATAAAGAAGAGTTGGTTTGAGAAAAAAAAAAAACTTTCACAAAACAGTCTTCACAATGTAAGGGAAGGTACTCCAATCTTTCTGTCTATGCAATTTAAAAATTTTATTGACATGTATTCTACATAAGGGTTATCCCTACATGGTGTTAAGCTTCTGGAAGTATCTTCATCATTCTCCCAAACCTGTCCCCCAACTGAGGTATGAAATCTCATCATTACTAGATTTTTCTCAATGCTAACATTTTTAGTTGTTTGAAAAGCTTTCTTGAGATATAATTAACAAGCATATAATTCATCCATTTAAAGTGTACAATTCAGTGTTTTTTACTATATTCACAGGATTATGCAACCACCATCACAATCTAATTTTAGATCTTTTTTGTTCCCTTAAGGAAAAAAGCCCATACCCTTAGCAGTCCCTCCTCATTCCTTTCTACCCCAAGCCATAGGCAAGCACGAAGCTACTTTCCATCTCTATAGATTTGCCTGTGCTGGATATTTCATATAAATGGGATAATACAATATGTGGCTTTTTGTGACTGTCTTTTTTCACTTAGCATGTTTTCAAGTTTTATCCATTTTGTCACATGTATCAGGACCTCGTTTCTTTTTATTGCTGAATAATATTCCATTGTGTGATTATAGCACATTTTATTTTCGTATTCATCAGTGAATGGACAGTTGGGTTATTTCTACTTTTTGGCTCTTTGTAATGCTGCTTTAAACATTTATGTACAGGTTTTTTTCTGTGTGGACATGTAGTTTTATTTCTCTTGGGTAGATACTTAAAAACAGAATTTCTGGGTAACTCTGTGTCTAACATTTTGAAGAAATGCCAGACTGTTTTCCAGAGAGCTACACCATTTTACATTTGCACTAGCAAAAGGGTTCCAATTTCTCCACTTTCTCACCAATACTTTCAACTGTCTGTCTAATGTTTCTTTATGTTAAGCATTCTTCTTCTTTTACTACTATTTTACAATTCATATCCCTTTCTTAGCTGCCTCCTTCCCTTTCCATATCAAGTTCCTAATATAATAGCATGAATTAGTTTATCAAATGGCTTTCTTGTGAGAGTGGGTTGTTCTTTGCTTCAGTGCATTTCTTTGCTAGGTTGGGCTGGGGGAAAGTGTAGGGAGATACAGGTATTAGGCACCAGAAGAAACATGGGGGCCATGGGGACTTTGACCACTTCACAGACTGTTTAGCCAAAGGCCTGGGTTGGAGACAGGGTCATGGAATTTCGGTCGGTAAGCACACCTCTGGTTCCTTGAAGAAATGGATGGAGTTGTATTAGTTGTCTCTAAGGGTAAGTACATTTTCAAAGATTTCTGGAACCCAGAGTAATCCAGCCTGGTGGAACTCTGCTTAAGAGCTCTAGCCAATCACTGCCCACCATAACTCAAAATGGGGTCTGAGAATGCTTTCTTTACTGGTCCATGACAGAAATTGAGACCAAGTGTTTAGAAACATTTTTAACAATATGACATGGCTCTGCCATCCAAGCTGGATGAACTCAAGTTTGGTGAACTCATCTCGGTGAATAGGGTTTAACTTGTTCACTCATTGTCAGATTCACCTAATGAGTTGCATGTGGTATGAGATGCATTCTAGACACAGGCAGTAGAACCAGGACAGATGGGAAATTAAAAATAAAATTAGTCCTTAGCCACAGTGTGAGAACCACTGCATTACAGGAAAGTAATGCTTTTCAGCATTTTCCTTCCTTCAACTACATTAGCCTTTGATACAGGAAGGGAGGGGGTCCGGGCATCGGAGAATAATGATAGGAGCAGGCATTAACTGAGCACTTACTAAACACTAGGCTCTGTGCTAAGCACTTTACTCATTGTGACTAATTTAGTTGATACAATTACTATTTCCATTTCATTATGCTATTACTATTTCCATTCCAGGGAACTGAGGGGCGGGTGGCATAAGTACTAGCTCTGTGGGTAGGTGTCCATCCTGATGGGTTAGCAGGGTGAGTCCTGCTTCAGCTTCAAGCCCGCCTAGTTCAGGACGGTCTGCCCTCCTCACTGATTTGGACTCTGGTCACCTCTCCTCCCCTTGGCTCTCCCTGTCTTGGCCTCTGTCTCTGCTGGCTGATTGACCGGATCCCAGGGATATGGGAAAGTCCTGTGAGGCAAGAGGATGGGGATGCAGATAGGAAGAATCAAGGCAGGAAAAGCAGCTGAGAAAGAGCCCAGAGGTGTGAAAGAGAGCTTGGCTGGAGGCCTTTTTTAGGGGAAGAGTTGTAGCAATTGTTGTAGAAAGTGGAAATTTGGGGAATGAAATAGATGTTTAAAGAACTAAGTGGGAGGTAATCACGTCTTCTGTTTCTCCACAACCTTAGGGAAAAATCCACAGAACTTTGTATGCCGTTGGAGTGAGGTGGGTATTTTCGTTTTGCAAACATGGTCCTGGGTGAGAGCAGGGCAGGCTGTCTGGCCATGTTTGGCTTACGTTTGAATGACCAGTGCCCTTCAATCTCACTCCCAGCTAGTGTAGCCTGGGCCTTACTGTTTACACTGGGGGAGAAGAGCCTCATAGTTCTGTCTGGTATTTTGGAAGGGTTGGGGTTAGGGATGGGAAAGGGATGGAGTCTCCCTGCCTACTCTCTTCCCAGAGAGTAACCACGTGGCTGTGGATCAGTTTCTTCCCTCCCTCCTCCACCTATATGTCTGCAAAAGTTTACCCTGCAGAAGTCGTTTTTGCAGCCGGGATCATATTTGCTCGATGCAGATTTTCTAAGGTGGACCTGTGCTAAACTACTTTGCATTGTTTCCCATCACAGTAATTATTTTAATGACTTGTAAAGTGGTCTCCTTATTTAGGGATCTGAGGTTAGTGACTCTTAGGAAAAGCAGCTGACCTGGAGCAGATTTCCACAGGCTCGACCCTCAGGTTCATTTCCCATCAGTGAGTGTCATGGGGCTCCATGACACTCACTGTGTCATACAGCTCCACGCAGAACAGTGCCTGGCACATAATAGGCGCTCAATCAATATTTGTTGTTTGTTGGAAAAAAAAATATTAGTCATTTACACTCACGTACCAAATCGATGCTTTCAGGGAAACAGTTTCTCCTACACGAGCCCTTACACATTTGCCGGCCAGAGAGCAGTACTGTCTGTTCTTTACTAGACTTTCAGGTTAGTTGCTAGAGGTGAGGTGTGCTATGTAGAGTGTTTAGGGGACTTTACTGAGAGATTCTTTGAGATGCATAATTTGCCGGCTGGAGAAGACATCAGTCTTTTGTAAGTCAGATTTTTCCAATTTAAAATGAAATATTTTGCTTCTGGGGACTCTTCTCAGGGGATTGTAAAGTGCACTTGTGTCACTGTGTAATTTCTTCAACAAGAGCTTATCTCCGGAGCATCGTAGTGGCTGGGAATTAAGAAACTTCTGTTTCAGCTCCAACCTCACCAGCGGCTTCCGTGTGACCTTAGGGAAATTAGTTAACCTCCTTGGATTTTATGTGCTTCAAAATGAGGGTCAGACCATTACCTCATAGTCTGGGCTCAAGGAGCTGAAACCCAGCGCGATTCCCAGGTGAAGGCTGCTAAAAGCAAGCAGGCTTGTTCCCCAGTTTGGAAGTCCCTCCCCCAGTTCAGAAGTGCACGGTCACTCATCTGTCAGTCTGCAGTCCTTCGGGGGGCTTATTGTACACGAACAATACCTTAGAGGTGAGGGGTCAGTCACGATTTTTAAAGGATGTTATGTATTTAATCTTCTCATTTGATTTTCTCCATCCTGGGGAAGGCAGGATTTATTGTCATCTCAATTCTATAAATTCAGTTTAGGGCAGGGAACTTGAAAGAGGAATTAGAAGTTAAAAACTCAGTAGCATATAGGGCAATGTACATTCTTCCATAATCTGGCCCCGTGGAATGACAGTTTCTATGGCAATATTTACATTTTCAGTATAAATTACCCGTTGGGGCTTCCCTGGTGGCGCAGTGGTTAAGAATCTGCCTGCCAGTGCAAGGGACACAGGTTCAAGCCCTCGGCCGGGAAGATCCCACATGCCGCGGAGCAGCTAAGACCGTGCACCACAAATACTGAGCCTGCGCTCTGGAGCCTGTGCTCCACAACAAGAGAAGCCACCACAGTGAGAAGCCCGCGCATCGCAGCAAAGAGTAGCCCCCGCTCGCCGCAACTGGAGAAAGCCCGCGCGCAGCAACGAAGACCCAATGCAGCCAAAAATAAATAATAAATTAATTAATTAATTAAAAAAAATATTACCCATTGGCAGTATACTGGATCTAGAATCAGAGTGGCTGGGTTTAAATCTTGCTCTGTCCCTCCATGAGGAACCTTAGGCAAGTTACTTAAGCACCTCTAAGCCTCGTTTTTCTCATTTGTAAAATGAGGATAATAAAAGTACTCATCTCATAATGTCGTTCTGTGGATTAAATGAAATTTTACATATGTATATGAAGTACTTAGTCTATTGCCTATTATAAAATAAACTCCCATTTATTTATTTATTTATTTATTTATTCATCTTTGGTTGCGTCGGGTCCTCATTGCTGAGCACGGGCTTTCTCTAGCTGCGGTGAGCGGGTGCTACTCTACATTGTGGTGCGCGGGCCTCTCACTGCGGTGGCCTCTCGTTGCGGAGCACAGGCTCTAGGCACTCGGGCTTCAGTAGTTGCGGCATGTGGGCTCAGTAGTTGTGGTGCACAGGCTTAGTTGCTCTGTGGCACGTGCGATCTTCTTGGCCTAGGGCTCGAACCCATGTCCCCTGCATTAGCAGGTAGATTCTTAACCACTGTGCCACCAGGGAAGTCCCTAAACTCCCAATTATTATTATTATTATTATTTTTTAAATTTTATTTATTTATTTATTTATTTTTGGCTGTGTTGGGTCTTCGTTTCTGTGTGAGGGCTTTCTCTAGTTGCAGCAAGCAGGGGCCACTCTTCATCGCGGTGCGCGGGCCTCTCACTATCGCGGCATCTCTTGTTGGGGAGCACAGGCTCCAGACGCGCAGGCTCAGCAATAGTGGCTCACGGGCCTAGTTGCTCCGCGGCATGTGGGATCTTCCCAGACCAGGGCCTGAACCCGTGTCCCCTGCATTGGCAGGCAGACTCTCAACCACTGCGCCACCAGGGAAGCCCTAAACTCCCAATTATTATGTTGTTTTATTACATTTTATTTTCTTATGTACCACCGAGTTATACCAATACACCATCAGTTATTCTTCTTTTAAGTAAATTATTATATATATAACACCATTAGTCTTTTTACACATCAGAAAATTATAAAGAAGAAAAGATAAAAATGATTTGTATTCTTTCCACTCAGATAACCCCTCTTGATATTTTAAATAACAAAATAACACATTTAAAGTGTTAGAAACATCAGATTTAGTAGATGTGTATCATTAGTAGATTTGGTATCCTTAGGAGAGAAGTGTATAAAATAGAAAGTTGGAACCTTTTCCCTTTTTGCAGGGTAATTCCTATTACCATTTGATTATTTCCAGAAAAATATGCACATTCCCACATATATGCATCAAACTTTTCCCTTTTCACACATAAGCTATTATACAAAGTGCACTGTTCTGCCCTTGTTTTTCTCCACTTCTATATCTGGGAGCTTTTCCACCAGCAGATCTATTTAGTTCTCTTTCATGCCCTCCTCGTAGTTCGTCCTATAGACGTATCATAGTTTAGTTATCCTGTTATCTATTGATGGACACTGGGTAGTTTTCAGTTGTAGTTAGTTAGTTTGTTTGCAGTTTAATTATGCTTCAGTGACTATCCCTGTTTGTATGTCTTGGAGAATTTTTGTGAAATGTATCAATAAGGTAAATTCCTAGCAAAGGGCTTGCTGAATCAGGCATTTTGGTTTTGACAGTTATTTGATAGATCCTTCTCTACCAATTTACACCAATTTAACACTTCTACTAAAGGCAGTTTCCTATGCCCAGTTGCAGGTACTGGGTATCCTTCAACTATAAGCATTTTCATGATTAAAAAATGACATTGTGTGATTTATATTTCTGATAAGTGAAGAACATTATCTCTTTCTTGTTTAGATTTTATTACAAGTGAGGCCAAACAGCTTGTCCTGTATTTACTGGGTGTTTGTCTTTTTTCACTGTAAACTGTATTTTTGTATATTTTGCCCATTTTTCTGTTAGATTATTTATCTTTTTCTTATTTATTTATGTGACCTTAAATACATAAATATTAACATGTGGTTTCAAGAGATATATTAAATCAAATGAAATTTTAATTGCATCTTGGAAGAAAAAAATTTGCTTAGGAGATATAATAGATAAATTTGTGTTTGCTGGCCCAGCATATATTTCCTCTTCTGAAACCAGCCCACAGATTTTCCTTTTGGGTAACAGCATGCTTTTACTCCACACATTTTGGGTTTCTCTAGATCAGGACATGTGTAGACTTGCCCACCAAAGCCATTCATCCTTCTGGCCACAGTACAGAGACAGAGACCCACATCTGACCAATGGGAGCCTTTCCATGACTTTGCTGTATCCATTTGAAGAAAGGTGCCCTTTTTCTCTTTCCACTGCAGTTACTGAGAAGGGTAGATAGGATGCTGTAGAAAATACAGAACAGTGGAGCCTCAAGTCAGGAAGTTGGAGAAGGCAAGCATATAATCAATAATTGTCTTCTTTACTACCACAGGCTTTATAGGTAAACTTGGCTTGACTTTGGAAGTTTGATAGGAAAGGATGAGCTAAAGATATGCAAAGGCAGGTGGAAAAAATGCTATTAGGATGATTGAAATTCAAAAAAATCCTGAAAGAGGTCCCTCTGTATAGCACAGGGAACTCTGCTCAATACTCTCTAATGACCTATATGGGAAAAGAATCTAAAAAAGACTGGATATATGTATATGTATAACTGATTCACCTTGCTGTACACCTGAAACTAACACAACATTGTAAATCAACTATACTCCAATTAACAGCAACAAAAAAATCCCAGCAGAGCTGTGAATGCCCGGCAACAGCTTATTCAAGAAGGGGAACTGGGCACTTGTTTTGAGTAACTGCACTATGACCTTTATCTTGTGAAATGGCCAAGTCTTAACAAGAGACTGGTTTAATAACTATTAGTCAGGTTTTAGCCTGCAGTGGAAGGGACAAACTTCCTGGAAATGTGATTCAATGTGCCTGAGTCTTTTTATTTTATTTTTTGATAAAGTCATGCACATTGATAGCTACAGAAGCATTTAAAATGAAGGATGGCTCTTGTTTTGGTTTCTCTCATTCTTTCTCTCCCTCCCTTTCTGTATTAATTGGGAATCTGGGATTTGTACTTCACCATATGTCAGAAGGTGAGGTACTACCGCATTACACATATTTTAATAGCTAGAGTTCAAGATTACAAACATGTAAAGCCAGCATGTAAGAGTACAATTTCATAATGCTGCTTGCTTTTGGCGTTGAGTACCAGCTTATGATTATATTCCTTTTGACAAGCCCAAAGTTTAACTTTCAATAAGAAGAGTTAAGTGGTGAAAATGTATAAGATAAACTCATAAACTTACGTTGACAGGAATTAGCGAAGTGAAAAAAGCATAAAATCAGCTCAGAGTCAGGAAAGCTAGTAATTTATATCCATTAAAAAAAATTTTTTTTTTACAGTGTGATAGTAGCTGGGGTGACAGATCAGCAAAATTCAAACCATGTAATAAAACCAGCCACACTGATTAAAGAGAAAAGTTTACTAAATGTAGATCAAAATGATTTTCTCTCTTCAGGATAAACTCATTAGAAAAGTCAGACCAGAACCACATGGGCTGAAGTCTGACCATGGCCTGAATTAAAAGGGAAGAGCTGCGTTGCCTTTTCTCCCTTTAGGATCTTTGGGATTTGACTGTGAGATGCAGCTGGGAACCAAGAAGGCTGCCTACCCACTGACTTTCGTAAGTTCATTTATTTTGATGAAAGCCATTCTCCCAAATTCCCCTTTCTCCTTTTCCATGTTTTTTTATTGCTATGTATAAAAATGACTATATTATTTGGCATTATTAGGAGTGAAGTATTTTACATATGTGAATTTTCTAGGCTACTGTGGAACCCAAGCTTTTACATTTCAATTATTTTTAAGAGAACATTTTCTAAGGGGTATTTTTACTTCCTTGGTATCATTATTGGGACTTATTATTGTTCATTGTGTCAATATAATTCTGTGTCCACATAATAGTCCTCATGTCAAGCTGTCAACTTTTGCTTATTTTTCATCCATTGTCACTGCATCCAAGAACCACCATTACCTTTTCTAGTTTAAATCCTCAGATGTGAAGTGGTGAATATCATACCTGTGAGTCAGATAGGAAACATATTTTTGCAGCAAATTTTGGGCCACAGTGTGTCAGTATACTGTGGAGAGGATTCCTACGCTGAGCACATTGTTGAATTTGATCACCCAAAAGGGCTTCGGTGACTGGTGCTTCAAGACTTGGTAAATAGAATTCTTCCCCCTTTTCTAAACTAGGTTTCCCTCCTCCTTGTTGCCTGGCTACTTCTTGTTAATTCTTTTTATCTTAGCCACCTCCTGTGGGGGACCCTCTGTGACTGCTGTGCCAGGTCTCCCTGTATACTCATAACACTTGGACTTCCTGCATCGACACTAACTGTATCACATTTTACTCTAATTTCTTATGTAATGTGTGGGTGTCCTGGTAGAGGCCTTGCAGGCTGGTATTGTGCCCATTAAGGTTTCCCCAGCATAAGCACAGGGTGCTCTGCACATAGTAGGTGCTTTACAAATATTTGTTTAATGAATGATTGAACACATGGTGCTTAAGTTGAAGTGTGGCCTTACCAGGCCACACAGCTAGGGTGAAGACCATCCAGGGCCTGAGTAACATTCACATTGGCAACAAAATGATGATCCCTTTGTCTTCAGAAAAAGAGCAGCTTATGCTGCAAACTTTGGTGTGTAAGAAATATCTCTTTAAATTTTATATGGACGAAATTACCTCTAGTTGCTAAGTTTCTTTCCGGCCCTGCTGCTAGTAGGACATTAAGATTCCATCACTCCCTTCCTTCTCATGGAGGTACCAAGAAGCTGGAAGGCTTATATGGTTGGTGCCTGGAGAAATAGGAGGACCTCTAGTCTTCAGTCCTTCATTGTTGCCACTGCTATTGTAATTGTTCAGACCCATTCACTGTTTCAAAGGTAGGCATCTTGGCTGTCAGCAGGTCAAGGGGGACCCAGGAATATTTCTCTGCCCTCATAGGCATCACCTCTGAAATCTTGCCACCATCCTGTAGGATCTGATCATCTCTGCTCTCTTCCCTGTCCTGTGCAATCTCTCTCTTAATTCTGTTGAAACCATTTGTTTTCTCCCTTCTTTCCTAACCCAATCATCTCAAATAGTTCTTGTAAACAAAGACTCTGTAAAACAAAAGCCAGGAGAGATGGTGTGTTCTAAGCAGTTTTTGCTCTGTCCTGCAATACAGAATCTTCAAAGGAGAAGGTGCCCAAAGGCTATTTGCTTAAAATGAAGAAAGAGAAAAAAGGGAAAGGACAAAATATAAATTAATAACCAAAAGATTACCCTGTACTTTTAAGGACTAAATTGTGTCCCACCAAAATGCGTATGTTGAAGCCTTAACCCCCCATGTAACTGTCTTTGGAGATAGGACCTTTAGGAGGTAACTGAAGTCATAAAGGTGGGGTGGGGTCCTAATCCAATAGGATTAACGTCTTTAGAAGAAGAGGAAGAGAGACAGTGCTTGCTCTCTCCCCACCATGCAAGGATACAGCAAGAAGGCAGCTGTCTGTAAACCAGGAAGAAGGTTCTTATCAAGAACAGAATCTGCTGACACCTTGATCTTGGATTTCCAGCCTCCAGAACCATGAGAAGGTGATTTCTGTTGTTTAAACTACCCAGTCTGAGGTGTTTTGTTATGGTGGCTCAAGCTGGTGAAGACATAGACTTCATGTTGACTGCATGTTCCCGCCACACAGAGTCACTGGGATGCCCAGCAGAACCATTGTCTCCATTAGACACCTGGGAGACAGTGTGGGACTTACCATGGACTTAAGAGCCTATGATCAACTCAACCTAGAGGGGTGGGATAGGGAGGATAGGAGGGAGGCTCAAGAGCAAGGGGATATGGGGACACATGTATGTGTATAGCTGATTCACTTTGTTGTACAACAGAAACTAACACAACATTGTAAGGCATTTATATGCCAATAAAGATATTTAAAAAAAAGAGCCTATGAAAGAGTTGAGAACTGAAAAAGTACATTAATTTGTTTAAAATAAGAAAACTGCAAAACTGAAACTAATAACAAATTTAATGAAAGTTCTATAAAATGTAGCATTATACCCTTCATTAATGGCTAAATTTAGAATCCATAACAACTTTATTACATGTGAAAATAATTTGTATGTTAGATTTTTCTCACTTCTCAAGACTTCCCAAGTATTCATGATTTCTGAGAAAGTATAACAAATAATAAATTAAATGTTTTATTTATAGATAATGTTTCAAAAACAAAATTATGAAAAGCCTTTTGATTTTTCAAAGCAAAATGATATTTAATATGGGGATGTGAGAACATTTTCATACATTTGATATGCTGTGAGATGAAATCCCTGAATTTCTAAAATTTGCCTGTGCCTTCAGCTCCCTCGCTTCCCTGACAGTGTCTTGGGTCTTCTCTGTTTGAGAGTGTAATGTAATTCTGACATAAACTGCCTGGAGTTAGTGCAGACTTCACAGGGAAAGGGTGTTCTCCATCAAGTTTGCCCTTACTTCAGACACCAGCCACAAGCTTGAGGGCTTTCCAGACCACCTGTACTTCTCACCAACTGACTATGAATATGGGGGTGTCCACTATCCATCTTAGGTTTGATGATTTGCTAGTATGACTCATAGAATTCAGGCAAGTGCTATAGTTATGATACAATGTTATCACCAAGGATACAAATCAAGACCAGCCAAATGAAGAGATGCATATGGTGAGATCTGGTATGGTCCCAAGCATAAAGCTTCTGTGTCTTTAGTATGCACCACCCTCCTGGAACACCAATGTGTATCATCCATCAGGAAACTCACCTGAGCTTCAGATGTCCAGAGTTTCCAATGGAGTTTCATTGTGTTTACAAGACTGGTCTTTCTGGCATGGTGAGCCCCCGAAAATTCAGTTATGGTCCAAAGGGCTCACCATGGATAACAAAGACATTCCTATCACTTGGGAAATTCCAAGGATTTAGAAGTTACCTCCCAGGAACTCGGGAGCCAAAGGCCAGCCAAATTCTTTATTAGACATCAGAGAGCTATGGATGTCACATTCACTGAAATGAGGGAGGGCTCTCCCTACTTGTGCCACAATTATTTTCTTAGATTTCCCAAAGAATAAGCTAACTTTTAAAGGTTTTTTTTTTAAATTTATTTATTTATTTATGGCTGTGTTAGGTCTTCGTTTCTGTGCGAGGGCTTTCTCTAGTTGTGGCAAGCGGGGACCACTCTTCATCGTGGTGCGCTGGCCTCTCACTGTCGCGGCCTCTCTTGTTGCGGAGCACAGGCTCCAGGCGCGCAGGCTCAGTAGTTGTGGCTCACGGGCCCAGTTGCTCCGTGGCATGTGGGATCTTCCCAGACCAGGGCTCGAACCCGTGTCCCCTGCATTGGCAGGCAGATTCTCAACCACTGTGCCAGCAGGGAAGCCCCTTAAAGTTTTATTAAAGTCTTCTCTCTTGAGGAATTTGAGCTAATTTCTTTCAAGTCTGGGTGAAGGAACTTTTCTATGCCCAGTAACAGCTCTCCTTCCTTCTTAGAGACAGCTGTTTCCTTTCCTCTAGGTACCAAGTTTCTAAATTTCTGTCCCCATTGCTATGGAGAGGTTCAGACTTGAACACTGGATGCTTGGTGAGCCTCCTCTAGTTTGCTAGAGCTTCTGAGATGATTGTGGAGAAAGCATCCTACCCTCCTCTGACATAACAAAGATAAGACACATATTTCCAAGGGCATCTTTTTGTTTTAATAAAGGCATAGCATTTGCATTATCAAACCACGAATTGCCTCCATCTGTAGACCAATTGGGTAAAAAGCACAGGGGCACAAAATAGGATTAAAGACATTGTTTAGAAAATGTTTGCCTCTAATTTGACTGAAAACCTTTTTTCTTTTCTTTTTCTTTTTGGTGATATGGATAATGGAAATGATTGAAAAGTCTTAATTAATGATTCCAACTTTGTTTTAAAACCATCCCATGTGCTCTGCCATATAGGATACTGTGATGGTTAATTCTTTGTGTCAACTTGGCTAGGTTATGGTGTCCAGTTGTTTGGTCAAATACTAGATGTTGCTGTGAAGGTATTTTCTAGATGTGATTAATATTTAAAATCAGTTGACTTTAAGTAAAGGAGATTACCCTCAATAATGTGAGTGGGTCTCATCTAATCGGTTGAAGGCCTTAAGAGCAAAAATGGAGGTTTCCCAAAGAAGGAATCCTGCCTTCTGCCTCAAGACTATAACACAGAAGACCTGTCTGAAGTTCCCAGCATGTCAGTTTGCCCTGAAAATTTACAGATTCTGGATTTGCCAGCTCCCATAATCACATGGACCAATTCCTTAAAATTTCTCTATTTCTATCTCTAACATCTATGTCTGTCTATCTATTATCTATCATCTATCTATGTATCTGCCCATCTATCATCTCTCTATCTATGCTATTGGTTCTGTATCTCTGGAGAACCCTGACTGATACAGATACCAATTTTTTGGTGTTAACATCTAGCATTAAATTCTCATAGAAAGGTTAAAAAGAAAACAATAACAACCAAATAAACAGACCTTGCAAAACTGTCAATGGCATGTTCCAATGGTGCTATCTCTTTTCCTTCAACCTCCTTCTGCAAATGTCATTCGATGAGAGAATGTAGGCATCTGCCTTTGAGATGGGTAGTCTATTTTCAAGATATCACTGAATTTACTATCACATACGTGGCTAGAGATTAATTGTAGACATGGATGGACCTAGAGACTGTCATACAGAGTGAAGTAAGTCAGAAAGAGAAAAACAAATATCGTATATTAACGCATATATGTGGAATCTAGAAAAATGGTACAGATGAACCTGTTTGTAGGGCAGAAATAGGGACACAGATGTAGAGAACGGACATGTGGACATGGTGGGGGAAGGAGGGGAAGGGATGAATTGGAAGATTAGGATTGATGTATATACACCAATATGTATAAAATAGATAACTAATGAGAACCTGCTGTATAGCACAGAGAACTCTACTCAATACTCTGTGGTGACCTAAATGGGAAGGAAATCCAAAAAAGAGGGGATATATGTATATGTATAGCTGATTCACTTTGCTGTACACCTGAAACTAATACAACATTGTAAGTCAACTATACTCCAATTTAAAAAACAAACAAACAAACTATTCTGGGGGAAAAAAAGTGCAAACTTACTTTCAAGTTCAACTATAATAGAAGCTATGTTGACCAATCTCCACTTAACTGACTCTCTGGATTAATGGAAGCTTGATATTACCTTTACAGTAAATAATACTCACTGATGCTTCTGATACACTGAAAGCTAACTGTAGGTAACATGCTACTCCTTGGTACTCCTGGGTATGTCTACTCCCCTTGGGTGAGTTGCATGTTTTTCTGGAGTCAGCTGAGTTTATCTGAAATTTCTACATGCTAGTCATATTGGTATTGTCATTATGTTATTTAATTGAATATTGTATCAACCAATTAAATGGGAGTGCTAAAACCAAGTTGAATGCTTTAAAAAGGCTTGATAAAGGTGTTTGCTAAAAGAAATTGCTGTTGGCTTCCCTGGTGGCGCAGTGGTTGAGAATCCGCTTGCTAATGCAGGGGACACGGGTTCGAGCCCTGGTCTGGGAGGATCCCACATGCCGCGGAGCAACTGGGCCCGTGAGCCACAACTGCTGAGCCTGCGCGTCTGGAGCTTGTGCTCCGCAACAAGAGAGGCTGCGACAGTGAGAGGCCCGCACACCGCGATGAAGAGTGGCCTCCGCTTGCCGCAACTAGAGAAAGCCCTTGCACAGAAACGAAGACCCGACACAGCCAAAAATAAATAAAAAGAAAAAAAAAATACAATCTTTAAAAAAAAAAAAGAAATTGCTGTTGAATTAGGCATAAGAAAGCTATAAAAGACTAAAAATAAATGATAAAATTCTAAAGGGATTCTGCCCTCAGATTGCTTTGAAAATGCCCTTAATTTTCTAATTTAAAGAAATTGAAATGGAAAATCATAGATAAGGTATTAATGCATTGTAGATGTGGTTATGTACATACTTTTAGTGCACACATAACACATGCTAAGTAAACATGTATTTACATTGTTTTTATCACTTAAAACTTCCACTTTTCACTAGCATCTTTAGCAGTCAGCATAATAAGTATGTGCCAAATGAATAAATGAATGAATTGCATGTTCTTAAATAGAGATAATTAAAGAACCATCTATTCTCTCTCTCTCCCAACAATGCAAGCTTGGAGTTTTGTAACTGATAGAAATTAGATAATATCAAAGAGAAACAGACTCATAGGTACAGAGAACAAACTCTCGGTTGCCAGAGGGGAGCAGAGTGGGGAGACAAATGAAATAGGTGAAGGGGATTAAGAGGTACAAACTTCCAGCTATAAAATAAAGTCACAGGGTTGTAATATAGGGAATATAGTCAATGATATTGTAACAGATTTATAATGGTGACAGATGGTAACTGGACTTGTGGTGATTATTTCATAATGTATAATAATATTGAATCACTATGCCATATACCTAAAACTAATATAATATTGTATGTCAAGTATAACTCAATAAAAAAGAAATTAGATAATATCTATAAGCTTTAGAGGATTAATAGATTATGATTGTTGGACCCATATTGTTGCATGCTTGGCGACTCTCTCCCATTGAGGATTGTTAAAAACCTAAAATCAGTAGCGTTGAAAATGGCAAATAATTGATTGACACATAATTTTGAACATTAGCTAACAGCCAGAATTTAACAGATATGGAAAGTAGCACTCTGTTGATAGCAGTAGCAGAGCGTAGGAAGAAAGCGCAGAACTCCCCAAATTATTTATATAAATTATACGATAAATTTATGTATATATAAATCATTTAAAATTAGTGCTTTTAAAAATCAACTTATTGGGACTTCCCTGGCGGCACAGTGGTTAAGAATCCACCTGCCAATGCAGGGGACACGGGTTCGAGCCCTGGGCCGGGAAGATCCCACATGCCGCAGAGCAACTGAGGCCGTGCACCACAACTACTGAGCCTGCACTCTAGAGCCCGCGAGCCATAACTACTGAGCCCACGTGCCACAACTACTGAAGCCTGGGCGCCTAGAGCCTGTGCTCCACAGCAAGAGAAGCCACTGCAATGAGAAGCCTGTGCACCGCAATGAAGAGTAGCCCCCGCTCCACACAACTAGAGAAAGCTCGTGGGCAACAGCAAAGACCCAACGCAGCCAAAAATAAATAAATAAATAAATAAAGTAAAAAATAATAAAAATTAACTTACTGAGACAATTTGTATCATTTGCCTTTTTTTAAAGATAAATTAACTTAATGAATGTGTTTAACATAGCAGCTTGTTATGCAAGGAGTATCTTTAATGCTTTTAAGATTTTTTTTAATATAATAAAATGTTCACAAAACTTTCCCAGTATAAAAATGCTATTTTATGGTTCTTAAGTCTTAAAAGTGACGTGGCTCCTTTTTCCAAGTGTCAAGACTTTACTTGCTGAGCTGCTGATAATAGCTGGCTGTGACTCTCTGAACCATAGCAGGCCATCAGGTGGGAGAGCGAATGAATGAGAAAGAACACAGGCTCTGGAGTTAGATGTCCTGGGTTTAGGTCATCCCTGCCTCTCATTCCTGTGTGTTTCTGGACCAGTCATGGAACCTCTCTGCCTGTATGTCTTCCAGTGAAAAACAGAGAAGATAATAATAATATTACCTGCTTAATTTCCCTCCTGGACTATTTGGATAATCAAGTGATATAATATTAGTGAAAATACTTTATAAACTATAAATTGGTATATTAATGCTAGTTACTTTAATTTTGATAATTCCCATTTACATGTATTTTATAGCAGAAACCTTATTATCTCTGATATAAGATCTCGCATCCTGGGACTTCTCCCATGACATGAAAACACAGGGTGATCAACTTTTCAAAGACGTCTGAAGCTTGAGGCAGCATCTGGAAATTTTAAAAATGGAACTGGAATTCATTTATTTTAATACAATCCTACAAAAAGGAAAGAATTTATATCTTTTCGAAATTTAACTTGCCTGCATTCCATAAAAGCAGAGTTACATTTATCATTCTTAACTAATTTGGGCTTTCAAAATTTCTGAAATGTTATTCTGCCATTTAATATTTCCTAAAGGTTGTCCACTGTAGTTCAGTTCCATGGAGCCACGTTCCATTTTAACCCAAATTGCAAGTTTGCTTTCCAACTGTTTAACAGAAAGTGATAATAGCCAAGAGAAAAATTCTGAGAGACCGATAAATCCTGAAGTTTCGGGAGAGAGGGAGAGAGAGAGAGAAAGAGAGGGAAATGTGGTGGTGGGGGATGAGACAGAGAAAGGGAAGCAAAGAGGGAGGGAGGGAGAGAGCAAGCTTGTCTATTTTATGCATTTGCAAAGCACTATCTGGGAACTCTCAGAAACTTGGGGTCATCCTATAGTTTGCTTTCAAAATGGATGTGGAGACAGACCCCTCTTCCCTGGAATAATCAAGGGAAGTAAAATTACCTTGGAATATGTTAAAAACGCCATTGGTGAAAGGTGTGTTTATTTGGTTTCATAATACAGCAATAGGTATTTCAATATCTTAGAAGTCCATTGTTGATTTTAGCCAAATTGTATTTAGGGTGGGGAATAAGAAATCCTGCTTTAATAAATCCTTAAGTTTTCCCAAGATTTTTTGTCCCTGATGGTGACCCATTTTAGAATTTTGGGAAAGTAAGGAATAGTACAGACTACCCAGAAGAACAGTCGAGCTGCCTAGGAGCAATTCTGTTGAGTCTCACCACAGGGAACTATTCCAGTTAAGTGGGTGGGACACACCCAGAAGGGCCTAGGGCCCTGGGCAGAGCGCTGAGGGAAGTGTTGCTTCCTTAACCTGTCCTTGCCACCCACAGTCTTGCCTGCAAGTCATAGTTTGCACCCATCGGATCTAGACATTTTAATGAAATGACATCTAGAGGGGTTTTACATTTTGACTTTATTAATACCACAAAGGATAAAAAGAAAATAAATTTATTCTATGAAATGGGGAATTATAAGCTATTTAAAGATAACATACAGCAATGTATTGCAAATTGTGTTCTGAAAAAACTCATTTAGGGGGATGCTTATTGAAACCAGCATTTAAATAAACTAAGAAAACTGGGATAAAGTTAAGCATTCCTCTTTAGTCAGGACTCTCAGGCCTTTACTATGTTAAGCCGACCACAGAAAACTTTTTTTTCAAAATGTTTTTATTGAACTACAGTTGATTTACAATGTTGTGTTAGCTTCTGGTGTACAGCAAAGTGATTCAGATATATATATATATATATATATATATATATACACACACATATGTATATTCTTTTTCATATTTTTTTCCATTATGACTTATTACAAGATATTGAATATAGTTCCCTGTGCTATACAGTTTGTCCTCGTTGGTTATCTATTTTATATATAGTAGTTTGTATCTGCTAATTCCAAACTCTTAATTTATACCTCCCCCATACCTCTTTCCCCTTTGGTAACCCTAAGTTTGTTTTCTATGTCTGTGAGTCTGTTTCTGTTTTATAAATAAGTTCATTTGTATCATATTTTAGATTCCACTTTTAAGTGACATCATATGACATTTGTCTTTCTCTGTCTGGCTTACTTCACTTAGTATGATAATCTCTAGTATGATAATCTCATCCATGTTGCTGCAAATGGCATTATTTCATTCTTTTTTATGGCTGAGTAATATTCCATTGTGTGTGTATGTATATATATATATACATACACACACACATACATATATATATACACATATATACACACACCACATCTTCTTTATCCATTTATCTGTCGATGGACATTTAGGTTGCTTCCATGTCTTGGCTATTATAAATAGTGCTGCTGTGAACATTGGGGTGCTATGTCTTTTCAAATTAGAGTTTTCCCCATATATATTTTTTCTTTTGTGGAGTACCTCTTAGAATTATATGCACCTCCTAGAACCACATCTGTCGAGTACTAGTTTGGGAGCCACTGCTATACAGTTAATTTACACAACTATTAACAACTGCCAATAATATACTATGGGGTTTTGATACTAACTTTGAGTTTTTCCCCATGATGATCGGTAGAATGCTCAGCCTGGTGTAGAAGGGACACCTCTGTCCTCATTAGATTTGGTTGTCTCTTTGTCTGTTGACATCTACATGTGCCCCCCAGCTCTCATTTCACTGTCTGCCCTGCATTTGCTGTGTCCTTTATCAGAAAGTTTAACATTCATTGCAGAAAATTCTTGGTACTTCAGCGTGTAACTGCTTCAAATGCAGATTTTTGTTAAGTACAGAGTTTCAATGACTATATCACTAGTTACTTAGGAATGATCCCTATTAGCATTTAATTCTGCAACTGTATGCTTGCCCTCTCTCAGTCTCTCTCTCTGTTTCACATACTTTGAGCTATACCTTGAGTGGGTAAAGCATTATATATACATTTTTAAACTTCACCCCAAAAGCCATAACTGAGCAAAGCTCTTTTTTAAAAAAAAATTTATTGGAGTATAGTTGCTTTACAATGTTATGTTAGTTTCTACTGTACAACAAAGTGGATCAGCTATACATATACACATATCCCCTCTTTTTTGGATTCCCTTCCCATTTAGGTCACCACAGAGCATTGAGCAGAGTTTCCTGCGCTATACAGTAGGTTCTCATTAGTTATCTATTTTATACATAGTATCAATAGCGTATATATGTCAATCCCCATCTCCCAAGTCATCCCCCCCACGCTTGGTATCCATACGTTTGTTCTCTACATCTGTGTCTCTATTTCTATTTTGCAAATAAGATCATCTTTACCATTTTTTAGATTCCACACATATGCATTAACATACGATATTTGTATTTTTCTTTCTGATTTATTTCACTCTGTGTGACAGTCTGTACGTCCATCCATGTCTCTACAAATGACCCAATTTTGTTCCTTTTGAGCAAAACTCTTAAATCCAAAAATCAAAATATTTTTGCCAGCTTTTTAGAAACTGTGGTGTCTATCCTCTACTAAATCCTTAGGAGATACCTAACCTAGTCTTCTGGAGTTCCCATGTTCCTTTGAACAGCCCAGCAACCATTCACCTTTTTATCAGCAACCCCACTTCCTCTGCACAATTACTTCCATCATTGTGTTGGTCTTGGTAGAATGATGTGCCAGTGATGAAGCCGTTGTCTCTCAGCTCTCATCCACTACGCTCTGCTTGGGTTTGTAATATTGGGGCTGGGCTTATGCAAATTAATGTTTCTCCTTTGTCAGCTGACTTCCTGTTTCTAGAGGGCTACTAGAGGGAGACTGGAAGGTGGGAGGAAGGAGAAGGGACTTGCTCCTTCCTGTTTACTCACTGTTCCTGTCTTCCATGCCCTGGTAATGGTGTTTCACCCCTTTAGCAGTAGTTGGTTCCAGTGTCCAGCTTCTAGCAGCACTTCCAGAACCAGGCTTAAGGGTACCAGCCACAGCCTGGCAGAGCACGCCCTCTTCAGAGGTCTGAGTACAGATTTGCAGACTGTTCCTTTGAGTTTTTAACAGGCCAGCAGCAGCTGGACTCTGCTTTCTTTCTTAGAAGTTGGATTTCAGCAAGGCAAGGTTTCTCCTACTTCTGGATTCTGATAACTTAGCTTCTTCCTTTTGTTCTGGCAGCCCTGGGATAGTAAATGCTTCCTGCAGTTATCACCTCTGTATTTCTATAGCATTCCTATTTGATTTTTCAGTCCTCGAATTGCCTCTATTAAAATCTCTCTGTTAAAATTACTGGTGTAGCTTTCATTTTCCTGAGTGACTCTGACTCAGGATAGAGAGAGAAAGAGCGAGCCAGTTCCTGCTGCCCAGTAGAAGTCAAAGCCCTGGCGCCCAGGCTGTCCTTCCTGCTCGCCCCCAGCCAGTGTCTGCCCATGGGCTAAGCAGAGCCAATCAAACACTTTAACTGAGACTCTGTATCTTGAGAGGGCTAAGAATAAATAATAGCTGGAATATGTTCATCACAGCAGGGGAAAATTGGCTTCATTCTTTTTGTTATGAGGCTGCAGTCAAGATTCTTACTTCCTAGCCTTCTGGAGCTCCCTTGAGGACTCCTGTGGTCAACCTGGTTCTTTGGGCTTCATTCAAGTCTGTGATTCCTCTGATGTTCTTCCTAAAATGTCCCACAGTCACCAGTTATATTTAGTTGCCTGCAGCCAAGGAATCCAAACCCTAAATATATTAAAATATACTTAAACTTCATTTGCTTTACTGCCATTATTACTATACTAATGATGAGAAACTCCAAGTTTCATAGGATTTATCCAAGATGGGATTTATCTTAAGAGGGGGAATTCTAACACTGAAGTGTACTCAAGAGGAAGAACCATAGAATTCTAAGGTTCCAAGTGATTTTAAACGGCATTTTTTTTCTACCCTTCTCCTTCACTGCTCCAATGCAGGATGTACTCTACAGTAGCATTTCCAGCCGTCTTCCAGCCTGTGCTTGAAAAGTTCTACTGTTGAGGAGATCACTGCCTCCTAAGCAGTCCAATCTATATCTGAACAACTCTGATGCCTGGAAAATTTATCTTTTTATTAATCTAAATTTATTTTTCTATAGCTCTTAATTATTGGTACCATTTCTACTCTCAAGAGCAATAAAGGATATACCTGATCCCCTTTGACAAGACATCTCCAACTACTTGAGTATACTTCACTATGGTACCCTTCCCTGCTCCTTACCCACCACACATAGATGTGTACATAAGCCTTTTCATTTATGGATTATACAATTCGCTTTCCTTCTTTACGATTTTTCATTGAATTATATTTTAATAACCTTAGGCATATAATTATCTTTAACTCTTTTTAGTTATTATTTTTAGCTAATCTAAGACCATCTCCAAAAACACTATACCACTTCACATATAGTACAGTTACCTTAAAATGGAGTATTCTCAATTCTTCCCTCACATCCTTTATGACACTGCTGCCATTCCTGTCACTTATTCATATATTATAATCACCCAATACATTGTTACTATTATTACTTTAAATAGTTATATTTTAAACTCATTTGAGTTTAAATGAGTCTATATTTAGACTCATTAAAAATAAGAAAATTAAAGGTTTTATTTTACTTTCATTTATCTTTCCCCAGTACCCTCTTTTCTTTACATAGATCCAAGTTTCTGACCTATGTCATTTTTTTCTCCCTGAAGAAATTCTGCTGCTGTTGAAATCCTTCATATTTTGCTTGTCTGGGAAAGTCTTTATTTCTCCTTCATTATTGATGGATAATTTTGCTGGATATAGACTTCTAAGTGGGTGGCTTTTTTTCTTTTAACACTTTAAACGTTTCACTCCACTCTTACATTGCTTGCATGGTTTTGGGTATAATTCTTATCCTTGTTCCTGTATAAGTAAGGTTTTTTTGTTTTCTAACTTCTGGCTTCTTTCAAGAGTTTCTCTTTGTCTTTGGTTGTCTACAGTTGGAATACCTAGGGTAGGATTTTTTGGCATTTCACCTGCTTGTTGTTATCTGAGTTTTCTCTATCTGTTGTTCGGTGTCAGTCAATAATTTTGGAAAATCCTCAGCCATTATTATTTCACATGCTCTTCTGTTATGTTTTCTTTTCTTTTTCTGGTACTCCAATGACAAGTATGTTATATCTTTTGAAATTATCTCACGGTTCTTAGAGGTTTTGTTCTGTTTTTTGTTTGTTTGTTTGTTGTTTCTGTTTTTAATTCTGTTTTTCTCTTTGCTTTTCAGTTTGGGAAATTTATGGTGACCTATCTTTTTCTTTGCTTTTTTTTAAAAATTGAGGTGAAATTCACAAACATAAAATTAACCATTTTAAAATGTACAACTCAGTGGCATTTAGTACATTTACAGTATTGTGCAACCACTATCTATATCTAGTCCCCAAACATTTTCATCACGTCAAAAGGAAACTCCTTACCCACTAAGCAGTCACTCCCCACTTCCCCCTCCTGTCAGCCCTGTGCAACCACCAATCTACTTTCTATCTCTTTAGATTTATCTTTTCTGGATATTTCATAAAAGTGGAATCATATAATTTGTGACCTTTACGTCTGGCTTCTTTCCCTTAGCATCTTTTTGATTTTCATTCAAGTTATAGCATGTATCAGTACTTCACTCTTTTTTATGGCTGGGTAATATTCCACTGCAGGTATATACCACATTTTGTTTACCCATTTATCTGTGGATAGACATTTGAGTTGTTTGCACCTCTGGGCTATTGGGAATAGTGCTTCTAGTGACCTATTTTCAGGATCTTCTCAAAGGAGTGTACTTATTCTTTCCTCAGCTGTGTCTACTTTACTGATGAGCCCATCAAAGACATTCTTCATTTACGGTGTTCGTGATTTATAACATGTGATTTTATAAAAGGAACTAAGGTAAATAGGCTGGTAGTGTGAGCTTTTCTCTTAATGTAGTGAGGAGTTGGGCTATAATTAATGTTTGTTGTAGCTATAGGTGGCAGAGGCTTCAAATTCTTCTAGTGACCTTGTTTTTATCTCCTCTCTTGACTTAGGGCTTCCCTAAGTCATCTTTCTCAGAGAAAGTCTGTGTCTTGGATCTCCTTCAACTGTAATCCACTGTTATTACATGGGAACCCTGCTGGTGTAAGGTGTGGGGAAGGGGAAGCATTCCCTAATCTTATGATTGAATCTCAGTCTTTTTTTTTCTTTATTCTTTTCTTTATTGTAGTGGCCATAACAGCACTGTAAAAGTTTAAGGTATATGGCATAATGATTTGATTTACATACATCATGAAGTGATTATCACAATAAGTTTAGTAAATATCCATCATCTCATAGATACAAAATTAAACACACAGAAAAAATTAAAATTAAAATTCTTTTCTTGTGCTGAGAACTCAGGTTTTATTCTCTTAACAACCTTCATATATAACATACAGCAGTGTTATATTGTGTTGTACATTACATTCCTAGTATTTATTTTATCTTATAACTGAAAGTTCGTACTTTTTGATTGCCTTCATGCAATTCCCCCTCTCCCCAATCCCCCCTCCTCTGGTAACCACAAATCTGATCCCTGTTTTTGAAGTGTGATTGACCTACAACACTAGGTTAGCTCCTGTTGCATAACATAGTGTAAATCTCAGTCTTTCGGTGGGCCTGTGACCTTCAATGTGTTTCTTAGCTTCCCCCATTCCTTAGTCGAGAAGGGAAGGGCAGAGGGGCCTGCAGTGGGAGAAAAGCCCGTTTCCTCAGTGGACTAAACCTCTGACAAAGTCTTCCCTAGAGAGTAGGCCTTTTTGATGGAGAATGCTTTGTATTTCACGGTGATTACTCTTCCTCGCCCCCTGCCAAAGTCACAAGTGATTTTTATGAGCTCTTCACTGTGGGAAACTAGTGGAATTCTGGAGGGAAAACCCACAAACGTGGGGGGGCCCCCAAGACTGCTGCCCCCAGGAGCTTCTCATTCACGTGCTACTCCACACCCAGCTTCCCTCAACTGGTCAAAACTACCATTTATGTTTTAATACCAGTTTATGGATCCAGCAGCTTCTGCTTCAGGTAAACAGATCTAGGCTGTGACTCTGAACTTACCTGTCTTTCCAGATTATAGGTGGCCCTTTACCCTGTAATCTTTGTTCTCTGATGGGTCAAAGAAAAGTAGTTGATTTTTAGTTTGTTCAGCTTTTTCTTGCAAGGACAGAGTGACATCTTCCATTCTCCTTACATATCAGATCTGAAGCCGATTGTTATATTTATTTTTTTTTTAACATCTTATTGGCGTATACTTGCTTTACAATATTGTGTTAGTTGCTGCTGTATAACAAAGTGAATCAGCTATACGTATACATATATCCCCATATCTCCTCCCTCTTGCGTCTCCCTCCCACCTTCCCAATCCCACCCCTCTAGGTGGTCACAAAGCACCGAGCTGATCTCCCTGTGCTATGCGGTTGCTTCTCACTAGCTATTTTACATTTGCTAGTGTATATATGTCCATGCTACTCTCTCAGTTCATCCCAGCTTACCCTTCCCCCTCCTCATGTCCTCAAGTCCATTTTCAATGTCTGCGTCTTTCTTCCTGTCCTGCCCCTAGATTCATCAGAACCATTTTTTTTTTTTTTTTAGATTCCATATATATATGTTAGTATATGGTATTTGTTTCCCTCTTTCTGACTTCGCTCTGTATAACCGACTCTAGGTCCATCCACCTCACTACAGATAACTCAATTTCACTTCTTTTTATTGCTGAGTAATATTCCATTGTATATATGTGCCACATCTTCTTTATCCATTCATCTGTCGATGGACACTTAGGTTGCTTCCATGTCTTGGCGATTGTAAATAGTGCTACAACAAACATTGTGGTACATGACTCTTTTTGAATTATGGTTTTCTCTGGGTATATGCCCAGTAATGGAATTGCTGGGTCATATGGTTGTTTTATTTTTAGTATTTTAAGGAACCTCCATACTGTTCTCCATAGTGGCTGTATCAATTTACATTTCCACCAACAGTGCAAGAGTGTTCCCTTTTCTCCACACCCTCTCCAGCATTTATTGTTTCTAGATTGTTTGATGATGGCCATTCTGACTGGTGTGAGGTGATACCTCATTGTAGATTTGATTTGCATTTCTCTAATGATTAGTGATGTTGAGCATTCTTTAATGTGTTTGTTGGCAATCTGTATATCTTCTTTGAAGAAATGTCTATTTAGGTCTTCTGCCCATTTTTGGATTGGGTTGTTTGTTTTTTTGATATTGAGCTGCATGAGCTGCTTGTAAACTTTGCAGATTAATACTTTGTCAGTTGCTTCATTTGCAAATATTTTCTCTCATTCTGAGGGTTCTCTTTTTGTCTTGTTTATGGTTTCCTTTGTGTGCAAAAGCTTTTAAGTTTCATTAGGTCCCATTTGTTTATTTTTGTTTTTATTTCCATTTCTCTAGGACAGGGGTCAAAAAGGATCTTGCTGTGATTTATGTCATAGAGTGTTCCACCTATGTTTTCCTCCAAGAGTTTGATAGTGTCTGGCCTTACATTTAGGTCTCTAATCCATTTTGAGTTTATATTTGTGTATGGTGTTAGGGAGCATTCTAATTTCATTCTTTTACATGTAGTTGTCCAGTTTTCCCAGCACCACTTATTGAAGAGGCTGTCTTTTCTCCATTGTATATTCTTGCCTCCTTTATCAAAGACAAGGTGACCATATGTGCATGGGTTTACCTCTGGGCTTCTATCCTGTTCCACTGATCTATATTTCTGTTTCTGTGCCAGTACCATACTGTCTTGATTACTGTAGCTTTGTAGCATAGTCTGAAGTCAGGGAGCCCGATTCCCCCAGCTTCGTTTTTCTTATCAAGATTGCTTTCGCTATTCAGGGTCTTTTGTGTTTCCATACAAATTGTGAAATTCTTTGTTCTAGTTCTGTGAAAAATGCCATTGGTAGTTTGATAGGGATTGCATTGAATCTGTAGATTGCTTTGGGTAGTATAGTCATTTTCACAATGTTGATTCTTCCAATCCAGGAACATGGTATATCTCTCCATCTATTTGTATCATCTTTAATTTCTTTCATCAGTGTCTTCTAGTTTTCTGCATACAGGTCTTTTGTCTCCTTAGGTAGGTTTATTCCTAGGTATTTTATTCTTTTTGTTGCAGTGGTAAATGGGAGTGTTTCTTTAATTTCTCTTTCAGATTTTTCATCATTAGTGTATAGAAATGCAAGAGATTTCTGTGCATTAATTTTGTACCCTGCTGCTTTACCAAATTCATTGATTAGCTCTGGTAGTTTTCTGGTAGCATCTTTAGGGTTATCTATGTATAGTATCATGTCATTTGCAAACAGTGACAGTTTTACTTCTTTTCCAATTTGGATTCCTTTTATTTCTTTTTCTTCTCTGATTGCTGTGGCTAAAACTTCCAAAGCTAGTTTGAATAATAGTGGTGAGAGTGGGCAACCTTGTCTTGTTCCTGATCTTAGTCAAAATGGTTTCAGTTTTTCACCATTGAGAACGATGTTGGCTGTGAATTTGTCATACATGGCCTTTATTATGTTGAGGTAGGGTCCCTCTATGCCTACTTTCTGGAGAGTTTTTATCATAAGTGGGTGTTGAATTATGTTGAAAGCTTTTTCTTTATCTATTGAGATGATCATATGCTTTTTACCCTTCAGTTTGTTAATATGGTGTATCACATTGGTTGATTAGCATATATTGAAGAATCCTTGTATTCCTGGGATAAACCCCACTGGATCATGGTGTATAATCCTTTTAATGTGCTGTTGGATTCTGTTTGCTAGTGTTTTGTTGAGCATTTTTGCATCTTTGTTCATCAGTGATATTGGCCTGTAGTTTTCTTTTTTTGTGACATCTTTGTCTGCTTTTGGTATCAGGGTGATGGTGGCCTTGTAGAATGAGTTTGGGAGGGTTCATCCCTCTGCTATATTTTGGAAGAGTTTGAGAAGGATAGGTGTTAGCTCTTCTTTAAATGTCTGATAGAATTCACCTGTGAAGCCATCTGGTCCTGGGCTTTTGTTTGTTGGAAGTTTTTAATCACATTCCACTTCAGTGCTTGTGATTGGTCTCTTTATATTTTGTATTTCTTCTTGGTTCAGTCTCAGAAGGTGGTGCTTTTCTAAGAATTTGTCCATTTCTTCCAGGTTGTTCATTTTATTGGCATATAGTTGCTTGTAGTAATCTCTCATGGTCCTTTGTATTTCTGCAGGGTCAGATGCTACTTCTTTTTCATTTCTAATTCTGTTGATGTGAGTCTTCTCCCTTTTTTCTTGATGAGTCTGGTGAATGGTTTATCAGTTTTGTTTATCTTCTCAAAGATCCAGCTTTTAGTTTTATTGATCTTTGCTATTTTTTTCCCTTCATTTCTTTTTCATTTATTTCTGCTCTGATCTTAATGATTTCTTTCCTTCTGCTAACTTTGGGGGATTTTTTTGTTCTTCTCTCTCTGATTGCTTTAGGTGTAAGGTTACGTTGTTTATTTGACATTTTTCTTGTTTCTTGAGGTAGGAATGTACTGCTATACACATCCCTCTTAGAACTGCTTTTGCTGCATCCCATAGATTTTGGGTCATCGTGTTTTCACTGTCATTTCTTTCTAGGTATTTTCTGATTTCCTTTTGATTTCTTCAGTGATCTTGGTTATTTCGTAGTGTATTGTTTAGCCTCCATGTGTTTGTATTTTTTACATTTTTATTCCTGTAACTGATGTCTAGTATCATAGTGTTGTGGTTGGTTTCAATTTTCTTAAATTTGGTATGATTTCAATTTTCTTAAATTTACCAAGGCTTGATTTGTGACCCAGGATATGATCTGTCCTGGAGAATGTTCCATGGGAACTTGAGAAGGAAGTGTATTCTGTTGTTTTTGGACGGAATGTTATAAATATCAATAAGTCCATCTTGTTTAATGTGTCATGTAAAGCTTGTGTTTCCATATTCCTTTTCATTTTGGATGATATGTTCATTGGTGAAAGCAGGGTGTTAAAGTCCCCTACTATTATTGTGTTACTGTCGATTTCCCCTTTTATGGCTGTTAGCATTTGCCTTATGTATTGAGGTGCTCCTATGTTGGGTGCATAAATATTTACAATTGTTATATCTTCTTCTTGGATTGATCCCTGGATCATTATGTAGTGTCCTTCCTTGTCTCTTGTAACATTCTTTATTTAAAGTCTATTTTGTCTGATATGAGAATTGCTATCCCAGCTTTCTTTTGATTTCCATTTTCATGGAATATCTTTTTCTAGCCCCTCACTTTCAGTCTGCATGTGTCCCTAGGTCTGAAGTGGGTCTCTTGTAGACAGCATATATACGGATCTTGTTTTTGTATCCATTCAACCAGTCTATGTCTTTCGATTGGAGCATTTAATCCATTTACATTTAAGGTAATTATTGCTATGTATGTTCCTATTACCATTTTCTTAATTGTTTTGGGTTTGTTATTGTAGGTCTTCTTCTCTTGTGTTTCCTTCCTAGAGAAGATCCTTTAGCATTTGTTGTAAAGCTGGTTTGGTGGTGCTGAATTCTCTTAACTTTTGCTTGCTGCAAAGGTTTTAATTTCTCCATTGAATCTGAATGAGATCCTTGCTGGGTAGGGTAATCTTGGTTGTAGGTTTTTCCCTTTCATCACTTTAGTTATGTGCTGCCACTCCCTTCTGGCTTGCAGAGTTTCTGCTGAAAGATCAGTTGTTAACCTTATGGGGATTCCCTTGTATGTTATTTGTTGCTTTACCCTTGCTGCTTTTAATCTTTTTTCTTTGTATTTAATTTTTGATAGTTTGATTAATATGTTTCTTGGCGTCTTTCTCCTTGGATTTATTCTGTATGGGACTCTCTGTGCTTCCTGGACTTGATTGACTATTTCCTTTCCCATGTTAGGGAAGTTTTCAACTATAATCTCTTCAAATATTTTCTCAAACCCTTTCCTTTTCTCTTCTTCTGGGACTCCTGTAATTCCAATGTTGGTATGTTTAATATTGTCCCAGAGGTCTCTGAGACTGTCCTCAATTCTTTTCATTCTTTTTTCTTTATTCTGCTCTGCAGTAGTTATTTCCACTATTTTATCTTCCAGGTCACTTATCTGTTCTTTTGCCTCAGTTATTCTGCTATTGATTCCTTCTAGAGAATTTTAAATTTCATTTATTGTGTTGTTCATCATTGTTTGTTTGCTCTTTAGTTCTTCTAGATCCTTGTTAAACGTTTCTTGTACTGTCTCTGTACTATTTCCAAGATTTTGGATCATCTTAACTATCATTACTCTGAAATCTTTTTCAGGTAGACTGCCTATTTCCTCTTCATTTGTTTGGTCTGGTGGGTTTTTACCTTGCTCCTTCATCTGCTGCATATTTCTCTGTCTTCTCATTTTGTTTAACTTACTGTGTTTGGGGTCTTCTTTTTGCAGGCTGCAGGTTCGTAGTTCCTGTGTTTTTGGTGTCTGCCCCCAGTGGGTGACGTTGGTTAAGTGGGTTGTGTAGGTTTCCTGGTGGAGGGGACTGGTGCCTGTATTCTGGTGGGTAGGGCTGGATCTTGTCTTTCTGGTGGGCAGGGCCGCCTCCGGTGGTGGGTTTGAGGTGTCTGTGAACTCAGTATGATTTTAGACAGCCTCTCTGCTAATGGGTGGTGTTGTGTTCCTGTATTGCTAGTTGTTTGGCATGGGGCATCCAGCACTGGAGCATGCTGTCTGTTGGGTGGAGCTGCGTCTTAGTGTTGAGATGGAAATCTCTGTGATAGCTGTCACCGATTGATATTACGTGGGGCCGGGAGGTCTCTGGTGGTCCAATGTCCTGAACTCGGCTCTCCCACCTCAGAGGCTCAGGCCTGACACCAGGCCGGAGCACAAAGACCCTGTCAACCACACGGGTGGAGTCTTTGCTGAGGACACAGTGAGGTTTGATGTGCTGAGATTTGAGTAGATTTTCCAAAAATTTTCACTGTCTTGTCTTGTCCTGCTAGTGTTGGAGGGTCTCCTGCAGAAGCAGGGGGCATCTGTGGCTCACCACGAGGACAAAGACACTGGCAGCAGATGTTTTGGGAAGTACTCCTTGGTGTGAGCCCTCCCAGAGTCCGCCATTAGCCCCAGCAAAGGGCCTGTAGCCTATGGTTGTTTTTAAAAACTTAAGAAATTCAGGAAAAATTTTTAACCTTGATAACATACATTCCAGCTTCTCAGAATCCTCATGGTCATAAAGTTGTTCTCAGTGTCTCTGCTAAGCCCTCAAATTGCATTGCTTCTAGTGAGTCCCTTTTTCTTTGTCCCATCTTAGTTAACTTTGAGAATAGCCGTAAACCTAATATCCCCTCATGCTTGAAAGAGACTTTTAGGTCTCTTCCAGCTTTCTCTTCTCTAAGCTAAATAAGGACATGTGTTCTAGACTTCTTAATGGCACTATTTCCTGAATCTTTAATTTTTTCTGTTGCTTTTTTCCTGAGTCTTCTGAACCTTCTGTGCTTTTGAACTCTGATTTCTTGGGCTCTTGGGAAAACTGGTAGCTTCAGAAGTTGTTCTGGAGAGTCCCAGATTTTGAAACCTTTCTGGACTTTATAGTGAACCTGGGGAGCCAGGAAAATTGTATACAAGGATATATAAAAATAGAAAGTAGCAGGAGCTAAGTATAAATGAATGACACAGACAAGAGTGCTATGTAATTCTGAAGATGGAGTGACTGTTGAGAGCTGGTTTGGTGAAAAAGTGGTGGTAGAGTATGTAAAATGGAACCTGGGTCTTGAAGGAACAGTGAGACTTTGATAAGTGGAAAATGGTCATTGAGGGAATTCTGAATAGAGAGACCAAATAAGGCATAGGAACAGGCATATTCAAAGAATACGTAGTTTAGCGGGCATAGAATCCTTATAAGATCATATTGGAGAGATACCAAGGGACCTGCTTAAGGAATATAAGTTTCTTTCTGTGGGCAAAAGAGGCCTTTAAGATGTTTGACCGAGGGATGTCTTGTTCAAAGCTGGGTTTTAGGAAGATTAAGATGAGGGTGGTATATTTGGCTGGATTGCTACATAAGAGTGAGTAAAAGAGAGAATAGACATGTTTGGGCCCATAGTTGTCATTTCAAACAATAAATACAGAGCAAATCTGTTAATAACTATAGCGATAGTTATAGTGAGAATGATCAGGGGTTTTTTTGCCTTAGCATCAATTTCTTAATATCTAGGAGTCGACATGGGCAAGGGGTATAGTAGGGTGGTCTGGGCTATCCTGAATGTGGGAACAGTCTCCCTTTGTGGATTCTTATGTCTGCTCTGCTTCCTCTCTCTTAGCCATTTACCATTTCTCCATTTACTTTTGGTCTTTATCTTGTGGTACAGATTTCTCTGATTTGTTATGTTACTTGGCTGTGATTTTTAAAAGCAGAAAGGATGGAAATACCTTTTGGCCGCCATCTTGAAAAACACAGTCCTTGGGACAGGCAGCTTGAACATTATTACCTTAAATACTTAGAGCCACCTTCTGAAGCAAGGATTACCCCTTTCTATAGATGAGAACATTGAATAGGAGCTATAGAGCTGGTAAGAGGTAGAAGAAAAATCCAAACCCAGGTTTATCTGACCTTAGGCTGCACTGCTTTAGGGTCATGGGGCTGTCTCTATGTGCATTTCTGTTACATCTGTTCAAAACTGTTCACTGGCTCACCACTTCTCTCAAAGAATAAACCAAATCATGGCAACGGGACTGTAAGGCCCCACATGGTCTGCCACTTCCTCCCCCTTACTCTTTGATCTAATATCTTACCACGCCTTCTCACCTTCCTCCACTTTTACATTGGCCTCTTTGTAATTCCTTATACCAACCAGGCTTGCTCCCACTTTTGGGCTTTTGCACTAGCCTTTCCTTCAGTGTGGAACACACTTACCCATAAATATCTGCTTTCTAATGACCCCACCTCCTTCAAGTCTGTGCTCAAATCTTCACCTTCTTATTTAGGACTATGCTGATTATCCTATTTAAATTGCAATCTGCTTCCCCACTCCCTCACTCCCAAACCCTCTTACTCTGCTCTATTTTTTTTCACAGCACTAATCACCATCTTCTAAACTATACAATATACTTTTTTATTATATTTATCATTTGTTTCTCCCAAGTAGAATGGAGGCACAATTTTTGTCCTTTTTTGTTGTTCACTAAAATATGCCAAGCATGTAGAAAACAGCATCTACAAACCTAGCAATCATGCAAAGAAAAAAAAAATTCATTGAATGAATTACTTTTCTTGCTTTAGTATTTCCTGTAATTCATCCTAAAACAACTTGGAGTATTATAAAAATCATGTCACATCTAGAATGTCTCTTGATGTATTCTCCTGGGAAGACATTAAAGAATGTTTGTACAAGTTGTAGAAATAGGTTGATTTCTTCATTTCAGATGTAAAATGAGGATATGAAGTATATGGGCTACCTGTTAGTCTGATTCTTTGCTGCAAGTTCAAGAAAAAATGATTAGGACCTGAAAGTTTGATATCTATATTATTTTAATTAGTTGAGCAGATTTTAATTGCCTGATAGTTTTGATTCACTCAATATTATGCACTGCTTTTCTATACAATGATTTAAATGAGAAGACAAAGTAGAGTTGTCTCCAGCGTTGGAAACAAAACTTAAATTGGATGCAATGTCACAGCATTACAGAGTTAGTACCTTTAAATGTGTCCATTGCAGAATGAAGGCTAGTTGGGATCGTTGCTAAAAGAAGAATTTAGGAAATATATTTTAGGTCATTTGGTGAGCAGGAATCCTTCACCCACCAACCATTAAATTCCTGTTAAGAGCCTGCATTATTTGTAACTAAGGTACTTACAATAAAAAAATTGCTAGATTAAACAACAGTCACCAAATGCAAGATACTACCTCCATTGAAGTGGCATTAAAGCTACACTCCGGACTTCAGACTTCAAAAGAGCTCTTTTTCTCCTGGTTAGTAATAACAAAGGTTTCTAGGCTCAGCCTTTTAGCACCCTGTATAATTCTTAGTACTTCATTGATCCTCAGATTTAATTGAACATGCACTCTCTAATTATCCAATTTCTACACAAGTCATGTCTCAATTGAGGGCCTCCTGTGGACCTGCAGGCATTTAGCATGCTCTTTGGTGAATGTACTTCCTCTCTGAGTGATTAGAGGTAATGAGTTCAACTGTCTCCAGGAGTGCAAGGACTCTGCTTTTAAGCCTCCAATTATACTGGTGGTTTGCCACCTTGCCCCCACCTCATAACATAATGCTTTCTAACTGAAATGGAAAATGAATATTTCCTTGCCAAGCTTAAGATGTGCATCAAAATTTAGTTCCTGGGGGTCAGGGTCAGATGCAAGCACCTCATTTTTCTTTAAAGGACTGGAGATAATATGAATAACTTTGAGTCCATTTTTGGTCCATTGGTTCTCAAATTTTCTTTGTAAGAATTGTCAAAGAGTGGATCAAGTACAGATCCCTGGGTCCCACCTGCAGAGACTGTGATTACCTCACTGTGGAGAGGAGCTCAGGAATCTGCATGTGTAACAATCACTCCAAGGGATTTACGTGCAGATGCTTTGAGCAACAGGAGAGCTTATCACTGGGTATCACTTGTGTGGAGTTTGAGAAGGTCCATGACCATTCCCACGAGCAATACTATGAATGTAGCTGTTGGTGAAGCTTTTCCCCTATTGTACTTTTATTCTGCGTAGGGAGTGCCTAAAGATTAGTGAGAACACATGAAAGTGAAGAATATTGATACACCAGTGGAATTCTGATAAAATAGACGATAGTAGTCCCCCCTTATCTGTGGTTTCGCTTTCCATGGTTTTAGTTACCTGCAGTCAACTGTGGCCCAAAAATATTAAATGGAAAATTCCAGAAGTAAAAAATTCAGAAGTTTTAAATTGTGTGCTGTTCTGAGTGGCATGATGAAATCTCACACCATCCCACTCTGTCCCACCTGGCATCCCCAACTGTCGACATCATCTGCTCCTGACATCCAACCATTGACATCATCCTGGCTCGATGATCCAGGATCACCTGGAGTACATGACCCTCCTTCTGACTCTGGGTCAGGAGGTCAACAGTAGTCTAATGCTAAGTCACAATGCTTCACCTCACTTTATCTCATCATGTAAGCATTTTATTATCTCACATCATCACAAGAAGCAGAAGGGTGAGTAGAGTGCAATAAGATATTTTGAGTGAGAGACAGGGAGACACACACACACCCCCACAGAGAAAGAAAGAGAGAGAGAGAGGGAGACTGCATTCATATAACTTCTATTATAGTATATTATTATTATTATTCTATTTTATTATTAACTATTGTTATTAATCTCTTACTGTGCCTAATTTATAAATTAAACTTTATCATAAGTATGTGTATATAGGAAAAAACATAGTAGATATAGGGTTTGGTACTATCCATGATTTCAGGCATCCACTTGGAAGGTATCCCTCATGGGTAAGGGGGGACTACTGTACATTGAATTGGTGTCAGAGTGAGAAAGTTAATTTTCTTTTATTTAAGGATTTCCCTCAAAAATTACTTTTTCTTTTCTCTCATTGTTTGAAGCTTGCTCTAACTCATACATAAATGAGCTAACTTCTAATCCAGTTTTTTCTTTTTTCTACCATACCATGAGATCTATATGTCACTCTTAATTTTAAGTTTTTATTATGACCAAAGTCACTGAGCTATTCTAGCCTACTGCTGGCATTTTAGACAGCAAGGATAAAAAAAGTAATATAATCATGAGCCTAGAAAAAAGTAAAATGCCAGTATTCCACCAAATAGATTAGCAATTATACTAGCAGAAATAAAGGACAGACATGGCTTTATGGAGTCCTTTTGATCTGTGCTTCATGGTGGAAAAAAAACCTTAATGTGTTCATACATGATTCTCAGTGACTTCTAGCAACTGCTTTTGCCCCTGAAATACAGAGCAACCACAGAGTAACAAGAATCAGACAATTTTGTTCTTGTAGTAGCTGTTTCATGTCATTTACAAATTCAGACCATTGAAATTGTCAAAGTAATTTAGTGACAAAGTGGTCAGTTTCAAACTCCAGTGTTCCTCACTTTTAGGAAGTAGCACCATAACCTAACAAAAACATGTTTTTAGAACATAGCCACTGCATGTATTTCCCATTATATATTTTACAAACTATATATGTCACTGCAGTAGCTTATGTTGGTAGTTGATAATAAGCATTTCAGTTCTTACCATAACATTGTATCATTGTCGCCAATTAAAAATAAGTATGTATTAAAGTGAACCAAGTTCATTCTCATTCTTTTTCACTAATTCTCCTCCAAAAAAAAAAGATATTAAGTTTATTTTTAGTGTCCATTGAATTTAGTGTACAGTTTATTCACCTAAATAATTGTGAGAACATTTCAGGTTATTTCACATTAAATTAGAAATTCTCTGTAGACAATTGTTTATTGACTCTAGATAGAAAAGATTGAAATGCCTTAATTCACAATAGGAAATCATAGAGACAAAATTACGTATCATTACTAAGTGATTTGAGCCCATCTCATTCTGTTGACAAAAAAGAAAAAAAAAAAAAAGGACAACGTAATTCATCTGGGTGGGGATTAGGCATTTGAATTTTTTAAAAGCACCAAGGTGATTCTCTTGCCGAAATCTGGCCTCTGTACACGGTGACAGATTAAATCTCAGAGACAGAGTTTCGGGTGAAGTAGAAAGAAATAGCTTTATTGCTTTGCCAGGCAGAGGGGCCACAGTGGGCTAATGCCCTCAAGACTGTGTCCCGCCCTGGATGAGGGAATGAGGAGTCTTATCGTGTTCAGGGAGCAGGGCCGTCGGTCCCATATGTCCCCAAAGAGGCTGCCCATGGCCTGCCCACTGCAGAGTTACAGTCATTACATGTGAAAATGAGAGCTGCCTCTTGGAGGGCTGGCAAGAGGAACCGGACAAGCAGTCAGATGGGCCCTGAGCGTGACTCTGACAATCTCAGTTCTGTTTCTAGCCCTGTGGCTTCTTAGTGGGGTGATTTGTGACCCTACTTTGCTATATTTAAAAATAATTATTTTATTGAACTATAGTTGATTTACAATGTTGTGTTAATTTCTGCTGTGCAGCAAAGGGATTCCTTTATACACATATATACATTCTTTGTCATATTCTTTTCCATTACGGTTTATCACAGGTTATTGAATATAGGTCCCTGTGCTATACAGTAGGACCCTGTTGTTTATCCATCCTATGTTTAATAGTTTGCATCTGCTAATCCCAAACTCCCAATCCATCCCTCCCCACCCACCCGCCTTGGCAACCACAAGTCTGTTCTCTATGTTGTGACCCTACTGAGTCTCAGTTTTCACATCAACAAAGTGGAAAAGCTATGTCCCATACTCTTCTCACAAGGCCACCACATGGATCAAGTGACATGATAAAAAAGCTAACAGTTTGTGGATTAACAGCGACTAAAAACCAAAATTATTCAAGATGACGTGGCTCAGTCAGTGAAAAGAAATGGGCTTGGGAATCAGAAGGCCTAGCTCTGGAACCAGCTCGAGCACTTACTTATTTTACTTCTATGTACATATTGTTTGACTTTCTGAGCCTCCATTTCCTCATCTCTAGAATACGAATATTTATACCTGGCATGCCTACTTGAATGAAGTTACTCATTATGTAAAAATAGATGTAGTTAGCATTTAACTGCACGAGGCACAAGGGGTACAGCCCTGAACAAGACAACTTGGCTGTGCCATGGTGGAGCCTATGGCCTCCTGGAAGAAATGATGGATGTAAAACTACTTTGTCAATTGTAAGGTGGTAAGCAAATGTGCACTGTTACCATTATGGCTAATATTACAAAATAGAAGAAGGGCATTCTAGGTAAACTTAAAAAATTAACCATTTACCCTTTTCCACATGTTCCAAATATAGGCAAACTCTCAGTAATTTCTGAATTGTTGTTCAGAAAATACATGAGATCAGCTTTAAAAAGTTGGAATGGTTTGGGTTTCCCTATTTAACTATCAAATATATATGTGAAAATATCTAGCAGAGTGTTTCAAATGTTTACAAAAAAGTAGATAAGATGACACCAAGTCAGATTCTCTAAGTGTGTAATTTAATACTGGATATCATGAGGGCCTAAGAGAAATTCCACTACTGTTTTCAGGCCTTTGGGATACCCTGTAAGGAATTCCTTGTCATTTTAGTAAGTATAGCTAATTCCATTATGTCCTGATAGGCTGTGTCAGAGGTCATATTGCTATCCTAATGCCAGGGAGATTGTGGTTGATGATAGTTTAACTACAATAGTAAAGGTGACAAGGAATGGCCCATGATACCTGGTGAGAGTTTGTTTTAAACAAGTGTGTTTTTTTTTTTTTGAAGTATAGTTGATTCCCAAGATTATATTAGTTTCAGGTGCACAACACAGTAATTTGATATTTTTATAGATTGTACTCTATATAAACTTATTATAAAATATTGGCTATATTCCCTGTGCTGTATATTACACCCTCAAACTTATTTATTTTTTTTTAAATTTATTTATTTATGGCTGTGTTGGGTCTTTGTTTCTGTGCGAGGGCTTTCTCTAGTTGCGGCAAGCGGGGGCCACTCTTCATCGCGGTGCACGGGCCTCTCACTATCGCGGCCTCTCTTGTTGCGGAGCACAGGCTCCAGACGCGCAGGCTCAGTAATTGTGGCTCACGGGCCTAGTTGCTCCGCGGCATGTGGGATCTTCCCAGACCAGGGCTCGAACCCGTGTCCCCTGTATTGGCAGGCGGATTCTCAACCACTGCGCCACCAAGGAAGCCCAAACTTATTTTTTTGATACCTAGTAGTTTATGTCCCTTAATCCTCTTCACCAATCTCGCCCCTCCCTCCACTCCTTTAAATGATTTACATTTAATATAATTTTAAAATAAGGGCTTAAGTTGTGGTAGGTTTTGGCTTTTTCACAAATAATTCAAGTTGTATTTACATTAATTTTCTTTTCAGTATATTCTGTCCCTCTACTGACAACCTACAAAATTAGCTTCCTAATGCTGTTTATTGTACGTTTAAGTAAATTTATGTGAAATGGTCTAAAATAAAAGGCAAACCCTTTGCATTCAATGGGCAACTCTTGTTTTATATAGTCTCCCTTTTTATTTTTTCTTATTGATATTACTGTAACTGCAAAAGAAAAAAAAAACTATACTCGCCTTTACATATGCAACTGGATGAAGCTTCCTAACCATTGAAAGTACTAGTAAAGTGAAAATACTGAAACTCATGCTGTAAGAAATACAGGCATGAAAATAGAAACTAGAGGATTTGACATGTACACACTGCTATATTTAAAGTGGATAACCAACAAGGACCTACTGTATAGCACAGGGAACTCTGCTCAATATTCTGTAATAACCTAAATGGGAAAAGAATTTGAAAAAGAATAGATACCTGTATATATATAACTGAATCACTTTGCTGTACACCTGAAACTATCACGACATTGTTAATCAACTGTACTCCAACATAAAATAAAAAGTTAAAAAAATTCTCAGGTTGGCTCAAAAACAAACAAAACAACAGCAACAACAGAAGTAAAAAGAAGCTAGAGGAAAGGCCTGGTAAGCCGTCTGGTTTGACTGGCATATCACTCAGATGCCTTTCCACGTGGAAACTTCGTTGCATTTGGTAAATGAAGCTCCTCCTCCCTGGTCAGCAGGAGGTGACTTCTCCACTTAGCCCCGTGGGAGGCTGGCAGAAGCCGAGGGGCTCGCTGGGTGGAGGTCTCCCTTTGGCACCCGCCCTGTAAGCTGTGAAGGGCTGACATTTGGCATCCATGTGCTGTGCTCGGCAATGTACTTCAAAGCCAACCCTTCCCGCAATTTTCAAGTTAGCGAGCACATCACGCTCAAGTCCTGTCTGGTGCTCTGAAAAGCGCTGCTGTGTTTTGAATGGGATCTCTTTCACACAAAGCTTATTTTCAGGTCATGAGAAGGATTGATGCTCAGAAACTATAAACTCTTGGCGTTGTTTTCATGCCAGCTTATAAGTCATTGGCCTGATACTTTCCTGTATAACATGAAGGTCTCGCAGCAGGAAGCTTCAAAGGCAAATGCTTACAAAGAAAAGAGTAGGGAAAAAAGGCCTCATGAACCAGGGAACAATTCTTCAACAATTCCTCCTTTAACTGTTTAACGGTGATACATGTCATGTCACCAAGTGCAGGCAGAGTTAGAGAATGAGGGTGTGGTATTTTTCTGGCTAAAATTAGTCTCAGTATTTTTCTTTTTCAACCCAAGGCTTATATCCCGGTCACCTTTCCACAAACTCTCTGATAAAGCAGTGGATCTAAGACCTAACTCATCCCTGCCAATGTTTCGCCAGGGAGGTTCTCCTGTAAAAGGCTCTTGGCTATTTTCTGTGTCAGGCTGCGGGCCCCTGGCTTCCCGCTCCATCCCGGCACCTGGAATGATGTGTGGCATATAGGAGGCACCTGATACATATTGGTTCAGTGAATGAACACAGATGACCCCTCTGTCTAAATGGAAGATGTATCCAGGGAGAATAGAGTCATCAACTTTACCAAAAGTGAGTGACTTGCATTTCTGAAAACCCACAGACTTGGTGTGGTAGCTAGTTCATTAAGCCTCTGACTCTCCCAAGAATACCTTCAGAGGTATTTCTTTGGGGACAAAACTTACAAACAAATCAAAATGTTACAAAATCTTATGGGAACTCAGAGAAGGGAGCATGAGCTACGGATGGAGGAGAAGATATTTAAACGTGATGTGGAAGTATGCCTAGTTTACCAGATGAAGAGGAGGAAGGGCACCCTGAATAAAAAGAACAATACATTGAAAAGGAAACAAGGTGTCAGTGACACGGCCCTTGCGGGGAGGTGGGGAGGGTCAGGTGCAGGGAAGTGTGGGCAGGAAATCAGGCCAGTAATGTTGGCTGGGCCATCCTGTGAAGCAACATGCTATCAAACAGGAACTTCCTTTAGGAAGGAAGCAATAGAAGAGTTGCTGGCAGCGTGGTGCTGTAATCAGGTATTGAACGATTTCTGTGTAATCTCCAGGAGTGCTGCAATTGCGCCGCTGCTCTAAGAGGCGGGTGACCATTGGGCTTCAGTATCCCGGTTAATAAGGGCAGATACTCCGGCCACACACAGGGAATTTGTTAGCAGCTCACTTGCCGTCATAGAGAGAAAGAGTGTGACATAAAGGACGCATGGTCATTATTTTAATAATGTGTGAGGCATTGTTTGGTTTGGGGGCGGGAAGATGACTAAAATGGAAAGACGAATAATTGTAAATGAAGACAGAGGTGCTGCTTTTGAGAGGCTTACAGTTTAGTTGGGAGATAGACTGGTAAGCAGTTCTTTACCAGATGCTGGTAGAAATCAGCACAATCCTGTGGGGGAATCTCATTTTTGTGTTGTCCCCTTTCTTTCATAGGGAGTAGGTGGCTATTTCTAAAGCTGCCACAGAAGACGTCCCAGCTTGAACGCACAAGCGGTTGTGAAGCTTGATCCAAGTAAGTTGGCAAGGCACTGAAAGCTGCATTTAGCAAAATTCAGACAGTCCTTGGCACTCTGGCTGGGGTAGGCGGGGAGAGGGGGAGGGCGCAGATGCTCACTGAGTGTGGAAAGAATCGTGTCTGTCGTGGGAAAATCTCTGACCTGGAATTACTGAGGCCTGGATTCTTGATCCTGTGGTGTTGGAAAATTCATTTAATTTTTCTGGGCCTCAGTTTCCTCATCTGTGAAACAAAAGAACTGAACTAGATGCTTTCTCAAGCAAATGTTATGGTTATGATTTCATGAACCACAGGGACAGTTCTTATCCACATCTGGCGTTGGAAAATATGGGAAGTTTTTAAATAAACAAGTGGAGATTCTTGGTTTTCAATTGAGCATAAACATCCAGGCATATTCTGTACATTTTATTAGAGAAAAAAAAAAATCAAGATGAGAAGGAAGAGCTCCTCACTCAGTGAGTTCAGGAACTCAGTGACAGCCCCTCAGCAGGGTCTGAGTCGGAAGGCCAGTCCTATCCTCATGTCTGTGAGGATGTCTTCTCCTTACACCTGCCAAGATGGCACCCTGGCTAACCTCCAGGTGAAGAGTCGTCCGTTTTGGATCTTTACATTTAGGATTTTATTTGGCCACATTCCATAAGAGGAATGTTGTTCATAAAGGTACTTTCCTGAGAATCTAATCAGTTTGAGATGACACATCTTGGGGGTTGTTAGTTGCATGATTTGACCTGAAATGAGCAGTCTAATTTACTCAGATAAAAGCATGGAATGGTTATATTCTTTGTGATATGAGAGTTTTCAGGCCCTTTAGACCAAATAATTAACATAAAGGCAATAAATAGTAAAGCGTTAAATGGCTAAGGATAGTTCATGCATATTGGAGAGAGTGGAGACTGATATTTATGAGGGATGGAAAGGAACCCGAGCCCTTACAGGACAAAAAATGGGGGAAGAGTGCTATGGTTCAGATATCGGGTTGGTGGATGGAGATGTCAGTGAGAAAATCCCACCTAAGAGAGTGAATTTCTTTCTTGAATAGGCCTCCAACTGGCAAAACCATGCAGTGTAGAAAGTATTCAATAAAAGATACAACAAATAAGGGAAATCAGACTAGATTAACCAGGTTACTTTTCAGGGACACAAACCAAACCAATAGGCATCTAGCATTATCAAAAGAAAATGATCTGCTTCTCTGTAGGTTGAAGGCTTTTGGAGTGGAAAACAGATTTATGATTAAAAAAACAAAACAAAACCAAAATGGAAGCAGCCATTGTTGTGGGCCCCTACAAGGGATATTTGCTTCCACGTGGGTTAACTTATCTTTGGTCTTTTTAATAAAGGGGTGGAGTTGAGGAGACTTAGACACTAAGAAGGGTCTCCAGGGACCCTGCTTAAATGAATGGTGAGTGATATTGGTGATAAAAGACTGGGGACAAGTGGATATATGATTTGAAAAACTTGGTTGTGGAGCGTGTAATAATTGCTCTGTTCATGGAAAGTTATCGGAAGTTTCAATGTCTTCAGGCTCCTTGTAAAAACCAGACAGGCTTTACCCTGAGAGTCCTGCTTGAATGGAACCTCCTCCTCCCCGGTATCCAATTATGTAGCAAACAATTCTTTCTGAATGTCTGTGATGATCTCTACGTTAGTTGTTGGGTCATATAACTCACATTCTGTGGGACTGGGGGAGACGTGTGAAAGAAAGCCATACTGTTCCAATGGCCCAAGAATGATGCCTGTTTGGGGAAAATTATTATAATCCTTCAGAGTAGCTTCAACCTATGGGTTTTCTTACTTGCTTCCAGTAACTTGTAGGTGATTTGTCATTGAGGGCGGGTCTGATCTCTATCATGAGGAGCTTGAAGGCCTGTTGTGATTCCTCAACCATCTCTGTTTGGGGACTCTATCTGTGGGTCATTCATAAACTCAGAATGAAAAAAATTAAAAAATAAAACCTCCTAGACAATAACAAGCAAAGTAAATGAAAAACGTAATCAAAATAGTAACAAGGACTTTAAAAGCTAGAATGAACATAAATAGTACAAGAAAACTAATAGAGGGGTAAAAATGTGTTAGGCTAAGGAAAGCCAAAATACAATGTAGACACTGAAATAAAGAGGTCAAAGGTGAAACACTAAACCAGAGAATTAGAAAAATAATAAAACAAGAAGTATACACTGTTAAAAAGGATAAAAGTAGCCACACTAAGAGGAAAGTTAAGATATTTTTCCAGGGGAATAGTCTGAAAGTGTATACAACTTCAGGTTGTATGTGATTATCTTTGGGTGAATGAGAGTATAATTTTTAAAAAGTATTCATTTTGCTTGCTTGTAAAATGTGATTTCTCTGAAATTATCCTACATTATATATGTAATTATAATTATAAGCAAAGCTGCTTATGAAAAACATGAAATTAAAATAAGTAGACAATATTTAGAAACAAAAAAAGCATTAAATTAGACTAAATGGTAAAAACAGTAAGATAGACAAAGAAAGCAGGGAATAATGACTATTCCATAAAACTGTACAAACCAGAAATTAAAATAGTAAAAGAATAAAAAAAGTACTACAAGAATATAAATATTTACAAAATTTATCAGCGACTAAGGGATTTTTAGAAAGCAAAAAATGAAAAGGCCTGAAGAGTTCTTGGGTTCAATGCTCTTTTTTAGGGCCTAAGCTGGAGCAACCCCTCAGCATGAGGTTCCCACACAGGTCCTCGAGGAGGGGGCCCCAGGGCAGAGAGCAAATCCCTGGCCTCTCCAGCTCTCTTTATGTTGAGGGTCCCGCCCCCTGTGATCCTCTAAAATAACCAGCAAATGGTGCGACAGAATCAAATTCCCCTTGCTGCATATATGTATGATAAAGCCATCAGGAGGGCAGGCACACTCACAGTTTCTGAAAATGCCTTGAGAGTGGCAGCCATGAGCTTGCTGCCAGCCTTCACTGTCTTGGCAGTTTCATCTCTGCCTTGAGCGTGGCAGCCATGAGCTTGCTGCAGCCTTCACTGTCTTGGCAGTTTCATCTCTGCCTTGAGCTGCTGCAGCAGCATTCAGAGGTAGACACTGAACTGTACACATCCCAAGAGAAGAAAGGAAAGAGGAACAAGAGAATGAATATGGATTGGGCACCTATTCGGGTCAGGCAACATGCTAGGAATATCACTACGCTCTTTCTTGCTGAGACAGGCTGGGACCTGGGACCTGGGACCCTTTACTGTAGTGCTTGCACCAGGACAAATGTCTCCTCAAGCAATAGAATACAAAGAAACTATTAGGGACTAAAAATAACTGCATGCATGTGCAGTTGGGACAAATTATGAACAAGATACAAAAAGGCCAAATCCCAACTGCCACTTCTGAGGTGCCAGGAGCAAAGCAGGGTCCTGCCATGATCCCAGCACACAGCACCACCGGGGCTGGGCCGAACCCTTAAGGCACCCCTCCAGCGGGACCCAGTGATCCGCCCCACCGCTATACCATTTAAAGGACCGGCTCGCCCTCCTTGGGGAGCGAACAAGGACACCTGTTACTTGTTTTCTCTCCCTGGTGCTGTAGCACAGGTCCCACTGTAATAGGGCTGAAACTTTGTATTCTATTACAAGTTAATCACTAAAGGGATGTTGCCTATAAGCTTAAATTATACATAATGGCCCATCTCTGGGAACCCTGCCTCCCAGGTAATGAGCATTAATCTAAAATACCTGTGTTCAGCTCACAGGGAACATCCTGCGCAGGCCCACCTGTGAATGACTGCAGGGAGGAAGAAATTAACACATCCCTTCCAGAGGCTGATGGGAACCAGGAAGTGTTTGACTTTACTCCGTCCCCATTTAGTATAAAAGAAGCAGGATGGGTCTCTGGGTCATGGATTCACCTTCTTTGCGGTCTGCCAGCTTTCCGAATACACTCACTGTTCCTCGCCCCAGCAACTCGTCTCTCTATTTATTGGCCGGGCGAGCAGTATGAGCTTGGACTTGGTAACACCGATAAAGCCTTGCCTGAATTTTCCGTCTGGCCTCTTGTCAACTTCTATTGATTAAAGAGTCTAAGGACTTCCCTGGTGGCGCAGTGGTTGAGAATCTGCCTGTCAATGCAGGGGACACGGGTTCGAGCCCTGGTCTGGGAAGATCCCACATGCCGCGGAACAGCTGGGCCCGTGAGCCACAACTACTGAGCCTGCGCGTCTGGAGCCTGTGCTCCGCAACAAGAGAGGCCGCGATAGTGAGAGGCCCGCGCACCGCGATGAAGAGTGGCCCCCGCTTGCCGCAACTGGAGAAGGCCCTAGCACAGAAACGAAGACCCAACACACCCATTAAAAAAAAAAAAAAGTCTAAGAATCCAGGTCAGTAACATTTTGGCCTTTACTATACCTTTATAAAAAATTTTTATTTTATATTGGAGTATGGTTGATTTACAACACTGTGTTAGTTTTTAGGCTTTACTATGTCTTATAAGGTAAATATTTTAACGCCGATTTTGCAGATGTTGAATCAGAGGCATAGAGAGTTCACGTCATTTGCTCAAGGCCACATCCAGTAGCAGAAGTCTGATTCTAAAGCCCTGGGAACTTGTAGCACGCCACGCCCCCTGAGAGAGCAATCCTCTCTAGAGTGAGGAGGAAGCCAGTGAGAGTGGAGGCTTTCCACTGAAGCCCAGCCAGGGCGTAGGGTCTCGGAACACATCTTCCTGGTAGTCCCCGTGAGCATGAGGGCAAGGCCGAGAGGGCCCAGACATCTCCGCTCTCCTCCTGCCAGTGAGAAGGAAGGCCTCCAGCCATGGGGAAGTGGCAGAGAGACTAGAGTCAGGCTGGCGGAGGTTCTCAAAGAGTGGCCGCCAGACCAGCTGCGCTGGCAGCACCTGTGAGCTGGTCATAAATGCAGAGTCTCAGGCCCCACCCTGACCTATTGAGTTCGAATATGTCGGGATGGGCGCAGGAAACGGAACAAGCTCTTTAGGTGATTTTTAAACACAATAAAGCGTAAGAACCACTGCTGTAAGGGGACCAAGGAGTTGGACGTGGGGTTTGGAGGAAGGGAGCTTAGATGTTGGGGGAGAGGATGGTGGGCAGATGAGACTCTGAGCTAGTCTGCGGTATGAGAGGTGGGGTTTTGATGGGAAGGATAAGAAAAATTAGGCACGGGGACGATGGGGCAGTCGTGGGAGTGGGAAATGGCCTATGGTTAACATCAGATTGAATCTCATCTCCGTCACCAACAGCTGAGTGGTCTCCAGCCATCCTTTTCCTTTCCCTGAGCCTCGCTTGTTTAGGCTCAGGTGTTGTCTCTTATCTCACGGGGTTGCTTTAAGGCTGCAAAGCAAGTTAATATGTGTGTGTCCTTGACATATAGTCAGTGCTCAAAAACTCTACTTGAATTTGGAGCTGAGGTGGGTGGGGCGGAAGAGTGATGAAGAGCAGCAGTTCCTCGTACTCTCTTGGTGACCTTGGCCCACGCGGGCAAGTCCTGTGGTGGAAACGTTCCATCCTGGCCTCCAGGGAGCCTGAAGTTGCGTGGAAAGGTAAGTTCTCAGCTTGGACTGATTTAAACAATGAAACATATTTTGCCTGTCTTCTGTTGAGGCCAAAAGCTAAGTACATCCCACAAAAGAAAAAAGGGGTAGGTTTTCTCCAAGTTATAAATCTTGCGCTGTGTGGAGGACGGAGGAAGGGGTTGGTGAATGCAGCCCGAGAAGCGGAGGAGCATATACACGATTCAAAGCGTCCTGCGCTCGGAGGGAGGAGACCTGGATTTGAATCAGCCCTGGTCTGTGATTTCCCAGCTGCGTAAACTTAGCAAATTATTTAATCTCTCTGAACTGTAGGTTCTTCATTTCCAAAAGGGAAATATTGTGAGGATTAGAGAAAAATGAAGGTGAACACATTCCTAATGGTGCCAGGCGCATGATAGCTGATAAGAAGTGTTTTCTGAATCTCAGTTCTGTCTCAGCCTTGCCCTGAATACAGCGGGGGTGGGTGGGAAGCTATTCCACAGCAACACCTGAGAGACGTCTCCTCTGCGAGGTTTGTTAACACAGGCCCTTTGAAGAAGCCGTGTCTTTTTTTTTTTTTTTAATATTTTATTTTATTTATTTTTATTTTGGCTGTGCCGGGTCTTCTTTGTGGCACGTGGGATCTTTTAGGCTGTGTCTTTAACAACGATCCCTATGCATTTGCTTGACACTGTTCATTCGCCTGTGAATACATCCCATTCCCGTCTTTACGGGGTTGGGGAGAATGTTTGCCAAGCCAGTTGATCAATTTCTCTAAGCAAAAGAGGACGTTTCAGGCCTTGTCTTTTCTTATGTCCGCGTTCCCAAGTCAGGGCAGCCCCTCCCCTTTCCTAGTGTCTTGTGTTTGGAGTTGGGAATGGGGTCTCTTTCTGGCCAACGTGAATAAGACTGAGACCAGAAGCAGCTGGAAGACAGCATCATTTCATGGGCACTGATTTTACTCTAAGGCCAGGAGGATGGCAAAGTGGGGGACGTTTTTAGTTTCTGTAATAGTCTCCTCTAGAAGGACGGCAAGAGGGAAAGAAAAATCAATCAGTCGGCTCTCTTGCCCCGGGCTCCATAATTTGCCTTTTACTTTCTGCATTTTCCTATTTGAGTCTGAAAAGCAGAGGACCCAATCAGCAACAGATGTCCTCGTGCAGTCTGCATGGTACATGAATTCAGTTAGCATGCAAATTGTCATCCTAGGGCGATTCCTGGGGACTGCTGAAAAGACAGAAGGCTTGCTTTGCAAAAGAGATAGAGGGCATGATTAAAATGTCTGGATCCAATCATATGTTTAATTACAATCCCTTTTTTATCTCAACTACAATGACTGGTAGCTATTATGACACAATATTGAAAATGTGTATGACGCATGGTGGCACTTGGAAGGCTGATAGGTGGTCTGTGTTTGATCAAAATGATCAAAGCTCCTCGCCATGGAGAGCCCCCTCTCCTTCTCTCTCGTCTGATCCACTTAGACGAGCAAAATATGATTTACAGGAGACAGTTTATGTGATTTTCTTTCCCCTAGAGCAGGGGCATAATTTTGGCATCACCATTTTCCCTAGAAACAATGGGAGCTTGACAATGCTTATAATCACTCAGTAACAGACCCTGCTCAGGGTTGTCTACAAGGCATTTCTCCTGCTTCAGCTCTCGTTGACTCTCATATGTTCAAACACTTTTGAATTTTATTATTGGTATAATTGGAAAAAGACAAAAAAAATTGAAAGCACTGAGAGGAGAAACTCTTGATGATTTCATTGTATTCATACAATCCGATTATATTTTGGGGACTCCAGAGAACACAAGATGAATTTCTCACCAGATCATGTGTTGAGCATGAAGGTTAACTACTTGGTTGAGGAGAAGGATGAATTTCACTTTGGAAGTTGTGGAAGTTGCATCAGCTGAAGCTGCTGTTGTGTCTGTTATAAGAAAGAATTTATACTGGAATTTTTTTTCTGTCCTTAAGGTGAAACTCTGGAAGGCAGAGAAATAAGGCACAAAAACAACATGCCTCGTTATGGGGATTTTAAACATGTAACCAGCATTATGGGGAGAACTAAGTTTGCCAACAATTTGATGAAAACATCCAGTATTAACTTGGACTTCACTTTATCAGATGAAAGTCTTTTACACATTTCATAGCTAGGTAGTTGCATATTTTTCCACATCTTGACGGTTTGGGGTCAGACCTTCATGTAAAACTTGGGTTGTGGTTTCACGTATATTTGTGTCTATTCTAGAGGTGTCCAACCCTCCCTTGCTCTCCTTTTATGTTGGTTAATGTTGTATAAAGAAAACACAAATATTCTTTACTAGCAATAAGAAATTGAACCAAGTACTTATCGTGCTACTGCTCTGCACTCAGTAAGGTGCTGGGGGCTGCGAGGGGCTTTGGCTGACTTAAGGCTTGAATCCTGCCCTCAAGGATTTTACAGCCCAGTGCACGCTCTATAGTGAGCCATATCTGAGGCAGAACAGAGATAAAGAGATGGATAGAAAGACAGATAAGGAGAGAGTTGGGGAGTTGGAGAGGGAGGGACGAAAAAAGCTTGGGCAGAGGGTAGGCAGAGAAAGAGAAATGGCTAGCATCCTCTAATCCTTTATCAGCTGTGTTCTGTTACTATAGATTCACAGAGAAGCAGGTGGGGGATGGAGTCCAGGGAAAAGCTGTTTATTGTCATAAGGCTTTGGTTCCAAACTCTTTTGTTGGAATTCTAGCTACAGTTGGCTGAGATGGACCCTGGGTGAATCACAAACACTGTTTTTGTTGTTGGTGTTTGTTTGTTTGTTTGTTTTAACCTGCAGCCCAAGGTTTACCCTAAAAACAGGCTGAATGACCTCTTTAGCTTTTACTCTAATTCAGCCCTTTAGATCCTATACCAATAGCTAATATTTATTGAGCTCTTACATGTGCCAGGCATTGTACTAAGCACCAAAGAGGTGTTTTCTCATTTAGTCCTCACAGAACTCCCCTTGGAGGTATCATTTTTCCAATGATTCAGGTGAAGAAAGTAAGGAACTTATCCACGGCTAGGGCTCAAGTAGTCAGCATTCAGAACCTGGGTGCTTAACCACTATTCTGAGCTAAGTTGATACTGATGGGGAGAAGATAAACCTAAGGAAAGATTGAAAAACTTAAGTGAAAAAAGCTGATGCTTACCCCCCATAGAGTCTTACGATATTCCTGTTATAGAAACTCTATTCCTTAACAATAGAAGCCAATTTTATTCCAGTCTCTGCTTATATCCAATCTCACTGTCCTCTTAGGGAGAAGGATGGAGTTGTGGGGTGTGGGATGCTCCCTGTCATGAAGCGTATGCTGTAAGGACAGGTGAAAGGGTGAAGTCTGAGTAGCTGGAGCAGAACTTAAGCTGCTCTCTGTGAAATGATGAGCTGAGTAGGTAGTGAGGAGAAGGAGGGTGTACGCCACTTGCGTAGGAAGGTATCTAGAAGGATGGAGGACACAGCGTGAATTTTCATGGAGGGTAGGGACCAGGGTGGGACTCTGCAGAGCTGCAAGGAGATCATCCCAGCAGAGGTGGATGGCTTGTGTTGGAGATGAGGGTCATGATGGAGGGCCTTATATCAGGTTCCTTCAACTCCTTAAGTTGCCGGGGTTCCCCTTCCCCCTCTTGTGATCTGATAGTATTTGAACGAGACTGGATACTGTGACCGTGTGGCCCGGCGTGAGCTCTCGTTCAACCCCACGGAGGGGAAGATGCCAGGATTGCCATGGGGACAGAAAAGAAGCTGGACTTGCCACAGGTTGTTCCCGTGTTTGTCCGAGTTTCAATGGGAGGGAGCAGGGCTGCTGCTGAGCAGAAGCAGATCATAAGGAAGCCTTAAAAAAAGACAAGCAGGGCTTCCCTGGTGGTGCAGTGGTTGAGAATCTGCCTGCCAATGCAGGGGGCACGGGTTCGAGCCCTGGTCTGGGAAGATCCCACATGCCACGGAGCAACTAGGCCCGTGAGCCACAATTACTGAGCCTGCGTGTCTGGAGCCTGTGCTCCGCAACAAGAGAGGCCGCGATAGTGAGAGGTCCGCACCCGCGATGAAGAGTGGCCCCCACTTGCCACAACTAGAGAAAGCCCTCGCACAGAAACGAAGACCCAACACAGCCATAAATAAATAAATAAAAATTAAAAATCTTTAAAAAAGAAAGAAAAAAAAAAAAGACAAGCAGCAAGAATAGTTGTTGGGAGAATGTCTCGCTTACCACAGATGCGGGGGTGTGTTAGCTACTTTTATTCCCTAAGGAACTCCTTCATGCTTTGTCACTTGCTCCTCTTGGTGCCATGTTGGGAATGGTCACTAAACGTCACTGCTTCAGGGGTGTCAGAGCCCCTTGAATGTTCTGAGGGACTAGATCAGCATTCTCCCGAGTAGTTTACATCTATACAGCGACTCTGATGTGCCCTCCGGACGCAGCTACCTCGTGATTAAGAGCAAGACTTTAATTTAATGGCATTTTACACTTTATAAGAGTGTGCTGTCTGTGTGTGTAGCCAAATATGAGGTGATTACCCCACCAGAGTCAGACTGAGTTTTGCATTGTTTTCCAGGGCTGGAGATGGATCAGCCCTGATAGCCCAGGGCTCACCACCTTGCACCCATTCTCCCTCATACTAGTAAAGCTTTGTGAATTTGGGTCCCAGGTAATTCTGTGACTCTGGGGTTTTCCCAAGTCCCAGCACAATGGGAGTCAATCTTCCAGGCACAGGGAGAAAAGCATCTTTTCACCTTGCGGTTCCTCTAGGATCTTTTCCGAAGGAAGCCTAGACATCTTCTTGATTGAAATAACTTGACTGGCAAAGCATTTAATTTAGCTGGCATTTAAAAACTCTAATATACTTTAATATCACTGTATCGGTTTCCTGGGACTGCTGTGACAAATTGCCACAAGCTGGGTGGCTGATAACAACAGAAATGTATTCTCTCGCTGTTCTGGAGCCAGAAACCTGAAATCAAAGTGTTAGCAGGCCCCTAGAGAGAATTCTTTCTACCTCTTCCAACTTCTGCTGGCTCCGGCATTCCTTGGCTTGTGGCTGCATCACTCCAGTTTTTACCTTTGTCTTTGCACGGCCTTCTCCTCTCTGTGTCTGTATCTTTTCCTCTTCTGTCTCCACTTATCGTTGGATTTAGGGCCCACTTGGATAATCCAGGATAACCTCATCTCAAGGTTCTTAACTTAATAATGTCTGCAAAGACTCTCTTTCCAAAATAAGGTAACATTCACAGGTTTCAGGTGTTAGGATGTGAACCTATCTTTTGGGGGAGCCACCATTCAATCCACTGTAATCTTGCTCCCTAAAGAAGCTGCCTTGAGAAAACATTATACTCAACAACTGTAAGATATTGCACATGTTTTAAAATATTACACTTGTAATTTTTAAGATGTGGATGATTCAAGAACATTCCTGGAAGGGGGCACCTTCAGGATGGCCGAGGAGTAAGACATGGAGATCACCTTCCTCCCCACAAATACATCAAAAATACATCTACATGTGGAACAACTCCTACAGAACACCTACTGAACGCTGGCAGAAGACCTCAGACCTCCCAAAAGGCAAGAACCTCCCCCCGTACCTGGGTAGGGCAAAAGAAAAAAGAAAAAACAGAGACAAAAGAATAGAGATGGGACCTGCACCAGTGAAGGAGGAAATGTTTCCACACACTAGGAAGTCCTTTCGTAGGCGGAGACTGCGGGTGGCGGAGTGGGGAGCTTTGGAGCCACGGACAAGAGCACAGCAACGGGTGCAGAGAGCAAAGCGGAGAGATTCCCGCACAGAGGATTGGTGCCAACCAGCACTCACCAGCCTGATAGGCTTGTCTGCTCACCTGCCGGGACAGGTGGGGGCTGGGAGCTGAGGTTCGGGCTGCAGAGGTCAGACCCCAGGGAGAGGACTGGGGTTGGCTGCGTGAACACAGCCTGAAGGGGGCTAGTGCACCACAGCAAGCCGGGAGGGAGTCCGGGAAAAAGTCTGGACCTGCCTAAGAGGCAAGAGACCACTGTTTCAGGTGCACGAGGAGAGGGGTTTCAGAGCACCGCCAAACAAGCTCCAGAGATGGCTGCGAGCTGTAGCTATCAGCGCGGACCCCAGAGACGGGCATGAGATGCTAAGGCTGCTGCTGCAGCCACCAAGAAGCCTGTGAGCAAGCACAGGTCACTCTCCACACCTCCCCACCCGGGAGCCTGTGCAGCCCACCACTGCCAGGGTCCCGTGATCCAGGGACAACTTCTCCAGGAGAACACAGGGCATGCCTCAGGCTGGTGCAACGTCACGCCAGCCTCTGCTGCTGCAGGCTTGCCCCGCATCCGTACCCCTCCCTCCCCCCAGCCTGAGTGAGCCACACCCCCCTAATCAGCTGCTGCTTTAACCCCGTCCTGTCTGGGCGAAGAACAGATGCCCTCAGGCGACCTACATGCAGAAGCGGGGCCAAATCCAAAGCTGAACCCCGGGAGCTGTGTGAACAAAGAAGTGAAAGGGAAATCTCTCCCAGCAGCCTCAGGAGCAGTGGATAAAATCTCCACAATCAACTTGATGTACCCTGCATCTGTGGAATACCTGAATAGATAATGAATCAACCCAAAACTGAGGTGGTGGACTTTGGGACCAACAGTAGACCTGGGGTTTGCTTTCTGTGACTGACTTGTTTCTGTTTTTTTATGTTTATCTTAGTATAGTTTTTAGGGCTTGTTATCATTGGTGGATTTGTTTATGGGTTTGATTGCTCTCCTTTTTTTTAATTCTAAAATTTTTTTATTTTAATGATTTAAAGAATGTTTTACTTTAATTATTTTATTTTATTTAAAAATTTTTTTTCCTTCTTTTTTTTCTCCCTTTTCATCTGAGCCATGTGGCTGACAGGGTCTTGGTGCTCTGGCCTGATGTCAGGCCTGAGCTTCTGAGGTGGGAGAGCCAAGTTCAGGACACTGGACAACCAGAGGCCTCCTGGCCCCACGTAATATCAATCATCGAGAACTCTCCCAGAAATCTCCATCCCAACACTAAGACCCAGTTCCACCCAACGGCCACTAAGCTCCAGTGCTGGATGCCCCATGCCAAACAACTAGCAAGACAGGAACACAATCCCACCCATTAGCAGAGAGGCTGCCTAAAATCATACTAAGTTCACAGACACCCCAAAAGCCACCACCGGACAAGGCCCTAGCCACCAGAAAGACAAGATCCAGCCCCACCCTCCAGAACACAGGCAGCAGTCCCCTCCACCAGGAAGCCTACACAACCCATTGAACCAAACTCACCCACTGGGGGCAGATACCAAAAACAATGGGAACTACGAACCTGCAGCCTGCAAAAAGGAGACCCCAAACACAGTAACTTAAGCAAAATGGGAAGACAGAGAAATAGGCAGCAGATGAAGGAGCAAAGTAAAACCCCCCCAGACCAAACAAATGAAGAGCAAATAAGCAGCCTACCTGAAAAAGAATTCAGAGTAATGATAGGAAAGATGATCCAAAATCTTGGAAATAGAATGGAGAAAATACAAAAAATGTTTAACAAGGACTTAGAAGAACTAAAGAGCAAAGAAACAATGATGAAAACACAATAAATGAAATTAAAAATTCTCTAGAAGGAATCAATAGCAGAATAACTGAGGCAGAAAAACAGATAAGTGACCTGGAAGATAAAATAGTGGAAATAACTATTGCAGAGCAGAATAAAGAAAAAAGAATGAAAAGAATTGAGGACAGTCTCAGAGACCTCTGGGACAACATTAAACACACCAACATTCAAATTATAGGGGTCCCAGAAGAAGAAGAGAAAAAGAAAGGGTCTGAGAAAATGTTTGAAGAGATTATAGTTGTAAACTTCCTTAACATGGGAAAGGAAATAGTCAAGTCCAGGAAGCTCAGAGAGTCCCATACAGGATAAATCCAAGGAGTAACATGCGAAGACAAATATTAATCAAACTGTCAACAATTAAATACAAAGAAAAAAATATTAAAAGCAGCAAGGGAAAAGCAGCAAATAACATAGAAGGGAATCCCCATAAGGTTAACAACTGATCTTTTAGCACAAACTGCAAGCCAGAGGGAGTGGCAGGACATAATTAAAGTAATGAAAGGGAAAAACCCACAACCAAGATTACTCTACCCAGCAAGGATCTCATTCAGATTTGACAGAGAAATTAAAACCTTTACAGACAAGCAAAAGCTAAGAGAATTCAGCACCACCAAACCAGCTTTACAGTTGCTAAAGGAACTTCTCTAGGCAGGAAACACAAGAGAAGGAAAAGACCTACAATAACAAACCCAATACAATTAAGAAAACGGTAATAGGAGCATACATATCAATAATTACCTTAAATGTAAATGGATTAAATGCTCCAACCAAAGGACATAGACTGGCTGAATGGAAACAAAAACAAGACCTGTATATATGCTGTCTACAAGGGACCCACTTCAGACCTAGGGACACAAACAGACTGAAAGTGAGGGGATGGAGAAAGATACTGCATGCAAATGGAAATCAAAAGAAAGCTGGAGTAACAATTCTCACATCAGACAAAATAGACTTTAAAATTAAGACTTTCAAAAGACAAAGAAGGACACTACATAATAATCAAGAAATCAATCTAAGAAGAAGATACAACAATTGTAAATATTTATGCACCCAGCATAGGAGCACCTCAATATATAAGGCAAATGCTAACAGCCATAAAAAAGAAAATCAACAGTAACACAATAATAGTAGGGGGCTTTAACACCCCGCTTTCACCAATGAACAGATCATCCAAAATGAAAATAAATATGGAAACACAAGCTTTACATGACATATTAGACAAGATGGACTTACTGATATTTATAACATTCCACCCAAAAACAACAGAATACACTTTCTTCTCAAGTGCCCATGGAACATTCTCCAGGATAGATCATATCTTGGGTCACAAATCAAGCCTTGGTTAATTTAAGAAAATTGAAATCATATCAAATATCTTTTCCAACCACAACACTATGAGACTAGACATCAATTACAGGAAAAAATACAAACACATGGAGGCTAAACAATACACTACGAAATAACAAGAGATCACTGAAGAAATCAAAGAGGAAATAAGAAAATACCTAGAAACAAATAACAGTGAAAACACGATGACCCAAAACCTATGGGTTGCAGCAAAAGCATCTAAGAGGGATGTGTATAGCAGTACATTCCTACCTCAAGAAACAAGAAAAATCTCAAATAAACAACCTAACATTACACCTAAAGCAGTTAGAGAAAGAAGAACAAAAAAACCCCAAAGTTAGCAGAAGGAAAGAAATCATAAAGATCAGAGCAGAAATAAATGAAAAAGAAATGAAGGAAAAAATAGCAAAGATCAATAAAACTAAAAGCTGATTCTTTGAGAAGATAAAAAAATTGATAAACCATTAGCCAGACTCATCAAGAAAAAAAGGGAGAAGACTCACATCAACAGAATTAGAAATAAAAAAGGAGAAGTAACAACCGACCCTGCAGAGATACAAAGGATCATGAGAGATTACTACAAGCAACTATATGCCAATAAAATGGACAACCTGGAAGAAATGGACAAATTCTTAGAAAAGCACAAACTTCTGAGACTGAACCAGGAAGAAATAGAAAATATAAACAGACCAATCACAAGCACTGAAATTGAAACTGTGATTAAAAATCTTCCAACAAGCAAAAGCCCAGGACCAGATGGCTTCACAGGCGAATTCTATCAAACATTAGAGAAGAGCTAACATCTAACCTTCCCAAACTCTTCCAAAATATAGCAGAGGGAAGAACACTCCCAAACTCATTCTACGAGGCCACCACCACCCTGATACCAAAAGCAGACAAAGATGTCACAAAAAAGAAAACTACAGGCCAATATCTCTGATGAACATAGATGCAAAAGTCCTCAACAACATACTACCAAACAGAATCCAACAGCACATTAAAAGGATCATACACGATGATCAAGTGGGGTTTATCCCAGGAATGCAAGGATTCTTCAATATATGCAAATCAACCAATGTGATACACCATATTAACAAACTGAAGGGTAAAAACCATATGATCATCTCAACTGATACAGAAAATGCTTTCAAAAAATTCAACACCCATTTATGATAAAAACTCTCCAGAAAGTAGGCATAGAGGGAACCTACCTCAACATAATAAAGGCCATGTATGACAAATTCACAGCCAACATCATTCTCAATGGTGAAAAACTGAAACCATTTTCACTAAGATCAGGAACAAGACAAGGTTGCCCACTCTCACCACTATTATTCAACATAGTTTTGGAAGTTTTAGCCACAGCAATCAGAGAAGAAAAAGAAATAAAAGAAATCCAAATTGGAAAAGAAGTAAAACTGTCACTGTTTGCAGATGACATGATACTATACATAGAGAATCCTACAGATGCTACCAGAAAACTTCTAGAGCTAATCAATGAATTTGGTAAAGTAGCAGGATACAAAATTAATGCACAGAAATCTCTTGCATTCCTGTATACTAATGGTGAAAAATCTGAAAGAGAAATTAAGGAAACACTCCCATTTACCATGGCAACAAAAAATAATAAAATACCTAGGAATAAACCTACTTAAGGAGACAAAAGACCTGTATGCAGAAAACTAGAAGACACTGATGAAAGAAATTAAAGTTGATACAAACAGATGGAGAGATATACCATGTTCTTGGATTGGAAGAATCAATATTGTGAAAATGACTATACTACCCAAAGCAATCTACAGATTCAATGCAATCCTTATCAAACTACCACTGACATTTTTCACAGAACTAGGACAAAAAATTTCACAATTTGTATGGAAACACAAAAGACCCCGAATAGCGAAAGCAATCTTGAGAAAGAAAAACGGAGCTGGGGGACTAAGGCTCCCTGACTTCAGACTATACTACAAAGCTACAGTAATCAAGACAGTATGGTACTGGCACAAAAACAGAAATATAGATCAATGGACAGGATAGAAATCCCAGAGATACACCCATGCACATATGGTCACCTTATCTTTGATAAAGGAAGCAAGAATATACAATGGAGAAAAGACAGCCTCTTCAATAAGTGGTGCTGGGAAAACTGGACAGCTACGTGTAAAAGTAAGAAATTAGAACACTCCCTAACACCATACACAAAAATAAACTCAAAATGGGTTAAAGACCTAAATGTAAGGGCAGACACTATCAAACTCTTAGAGGAAAACATAGGCAGAACACTATGACATAAATCACAGCAAGATCCTTTTTGACCCCTGTCCTAGAGAAATGGAAATAAAAACAAAAGTAAACAAATGAGACCTAATGAAAGTTAAAAAGCTTTTGCACAGCAAAGGAAACCATAAACAAGATGAAAAGACAACCCTCAGAATGGGAGAAAATATTTGCAAACGAAACAACTGACAAAGGATTAATTTCCAAAATTTACAAGCAGCTCATGCAGCTCAATATCAAAAAAACAAACAACCCAATCCAAAAATGGACAGAAGACCTAAATAGACATTTCTCCCAAGAAGATGTACAGATTGCCAACAAACACATGAAAGGATGCTCAACATCACTAATCATTAGAGAAATGCAAAGCAAAACTACAGTGAGGTATCACCTTACCCCGGTCAGAATGACCATCATAAAAAATCTACAAACAATGAATGCTGGAGAGGGTGTGGAGAAAAGGGAACCCTCTTGCATGTTGGTGGGAATGTAAATTGATATAGCCACTATGGAGAACAGTATAGAGGTTCCTTAAAAAACTAAAAGTAGAACTACCATATGACCTAGCAATCCCACTACTGGGCATATACCCTGAGAAAGCCATAATTAAATAAGAGTCATGTACTACAATGTTCACTGCAGCACTATTTACAATAGCCAGGACATGGAAGCAACCTAGGTGTCCATCGACAGATGAACAGATAAAGAAGATGTGGCACATATATACAATAGAATATTACTCAACCATAACAAGAAACAAAATTGAGTTATCTGTAGTTAGGTGGATGGACTTAAAGTCTGTCATACAGAGTGAATTAAGCCAGAAAGAGAAAAACAAATACTGTGTGCTAACATGTATATATGGAATATTAAAAAAAAAAAAAAAGGTTCTAATAAACCTGGGGACAGGACAGGAATAAAGACGCAGATGTAGAGAATGGACTTGAGGACACGGCAAACGGGAAGGTTAAGCTGGGACGGAGTGAGAGAGTGGCATGGACATATATACATTACCAAATGTGAAATAGCTAGTGGGAAGCAGCTGCATGGCACAAGGAGATCAGTTTGGTGCTTTGTCACCACCTAGAGGGTTGGGATAAGGAGGGTGGGAGAGAGAGGCAAGAGGGAGGGGATATGGGGATATATGTATACATATAGCTGATTCACTTTGTTATACAGCAGAAACTAACACAACACTGTAAAGCAATTATACTCCAATAAAGATTAAAAAAAAAAAAAAACAAAACATTTCTAGTCGGAGACTACGAAAGGTGTTTTTTTATTTTCACTGCATTTGAGACCTGGGTCTGCTAATTACCAGCTGCAGACAGGTCTCTCCTTTGTCACAGGAGCTGATCACTTTGGAGGTTGGGAGGATAAAACACCACAGGACTCACTTTGTAAACTGAGGAGTGGTATGCAAAAGTAGGTGGAGGAGTTTGATGCTGTTAGGGGGACATGAGAACTTGCAAAGTGGTTCACTTTTGGGGGCCATGCTACAAAGATGCTTCTGAGTCCATGAAACCATCCAGGTTTGTACCATACTACTCGAATTAAATACTTTTAGTGTGAAGCAACTAATTTTGCGTTAGGATTTCCTTATAAACAATATACATAGACATAAACTCGATCAAAAAACATCTAATGGTAAGACGTTCAGTAATGAAAAGACTATTTCCTTTGCAGTCCTTGGCACATATTGGGTTGGCCAAAAATTTCGCTCAGGTTTTTCGGTAAGATGTTACAGAAGTCTTAAACCCAAATACTTCGGGCTTCAGAAATAGCTCTACTGTCTTGATTTGGTCATCTGCCCTGTGCTTTCTGTCATGCAGCACTTACAGCCTGTAGTAACTACAGAGGAATCACCAGTTTATGAAAGCACGACAGACTTATGGGAGGGTGGTTTGGTGAGATAAACATATCTAACGGCAAAGTTTTTATTACTGCAAAATCATACACTAGAGAAATTTTAATGCATAGAAATCATCCTTAAAGTACTAAGACTAGATTTTCAAAGTCATTTATTTTAATGATGCCTCATTAGCTGTTTAAAAAAAACCCTGAAACTTTTGAGTCATTATTTTATCTTACAAATAGTAAGTATTCTTTGTAGACAGGAACTGTCTGTTAAAGTAATATTTGACATCTACTGAATCAAAAATACTTTACAGTGAAAGGCTGACATCTGTTTACTATATAAAAAAAGGGTGCTGTGTATTTTTACTAGAAGCATTTTCCTTTAATAAGGCAGCCGAAAGCCATCTACACACACCAAACCATTTTACAGCCAAAACCTGTTGAATACCAACACAGCATCACTGACGCTTAGCGATCCTTTTTTTTTTTTTTTTTTTCCAGCATTATTCTGATTTGGTATTGAGTTTGTATAGGAAATATGCTTGTCTTTTGTTTGTTTGTTTTGTTTTTGAGTGAAAGGATATAATAGCAATAAAAAGGCCTGGGTTAATTATTAATTTGGTGAGCTTTAATCTTTTCAGTACTCTCAACTTTGATTTCATTATATTGGTAGTTGATCTTCCTTATTGAAGAAGATCAAACTGCAACTGAGCTTTTTATATTTTTCAATCAAGTAGTAAGTAGCAAACAAAGTCTGTATGTTTGCCCAATTCCACCCGAGATCTAAGACACTGCAATTAGGAAGAGACCAGACAGAAGGCAGTCAACTTGGTAAAGGGTTTAAATCTGTGTGTAATCTCATACAGGTGCTGGTTCCTGTGCTCTGGAAAATCCCTCTTCACAAAACAGGCCAACTGAGCCACACCTGGGTTAAAGCAGAACATCTGGACCTACTCTTTCCTACTCGCTCATGTTCTTCAAATCTTCCCAAAACAAATGGTGCTTTAGCGCAAGTCTGACACCAGAGATTTGTAAGCCCTATGTGCACTGCCAAATCCAGTTTGATACAAAACACAGCTACCTTTCTTGAATCAAATACATTACAGATACGATACCTGCATCATATATTTCAATTAGCCAAGCCTCAAGTAATTCATGGGGGTCGTTTCCACCACAAGTAATAAATTTCACAGTGGCATTAACATTTAAACAGGGAATTTTAAGGAAGGTTGAAGTCCAACATCTAATAAATGCCCTAGCGTTCATTGGTCACATGCTCTTTGTTTTCTAGTCATACAACCAATTGGCTGGGAAAGTCCTGAAAATTAAATACGGGTTTAGTTATACTTAATGAAATGCCAGTTTTAGTGGGTCTCAGCTTCCTTGAGAAAAAGCACGTATCTGTTAAACTCCTAAATGTCTAATTTTTACTTAATGGAACCACTTAATTCTTACATGTTCTGGGAGGTTTTGTAATTAGTTAATAACAGTGTATTGTAGGTATACTGTGGGCCCAGCGTTGTACTGGAATAACTGAATTTACAAGTGATCAGCAAACTATCAGTGTAATTTACGTGGCCTTACGCAAGGCCTTTCAGTAAGTGCTTTATGTGGAATGTTGGCATTTCAGCTCCGGCGGACGCCAGGGAGTAGGACTGGTCAGGAGGAAGAATGAATGGTATGGAGCAGGTATGCCTCTTTTTTTTAACATCTTTATTGGCGTATAATTGCTTTACAGTGGTGTGTTAGTTTCTGCTTTATAACAAAGTGAATCAGTTATACATATATCCCCATATCTCTTCCCTGTTGCGTCTCCCTCCCTCCCACCCTCCCCATCCCACCCCTCTAGGTGGTCACAGAGCACCGAGCTGATCTCCCTGTGCTACGCGGCTGCTTCCCACTAGCTCTCTGTTTTACATTTGGTAGTGTATATATGTCCATGCCACTCTCTCACTTTGTCCCAGCTTACCCTTCCCCCTCCCCGTGTCTTCAAGTCCATTCTCTAGTAAGAGCAGGTACGCCTTTTATGGCTCCCATAAATGATGCAGAAACGATGGGGATTGTATGGAGGAGATCAATAATATATGTGTACATTTTAGAGAAACACATCTAGATACATGTTCCAGTGCTAACATTTTGAACTGCTAATCAGTTCATTACAGTAAACTTATTACACTTGCAATGCTGTTCTGTTCATTGTTTGAATTCCTTGGATTCAGTTGGTGTTAGTCAAATCCACTATCTCCAAGAAGGCTTGGAGGTAAGGAGGTAGGAAGGAGTGGGGATCGAGGGCGTGGTGGGATGGAGGGAGTGATGGAGAAGGAGAGGCACAAAGAGCACCTGTCATGCATATCAATGTGTAGTGATCTAGAAGGCAGGTTCTGGAATGTTCAGAAAGCGGTCTCAACTCTAAGGGGGTATTATTGCTAGTTTAGCAGAAAGCTCTGAAGCACCAAATGATACCTTATATTTCTGTAACATCGGGATTGAGAGAGGTACCTTTGGAATTCAGGGTAACTTGGATCTGGTCCAGATGCTCCCAAGGTAGGGCTAATGGGAGGGCCTCCTAGAGGAGAGGTGTATATACCTTGACTTGGTAGTGATGCAACTTGCCATTGAATCAGACTCAATGCCTCTTGGCAATACAGCCCAATCACTCAAATAATGGAAGCACTTAATTTTCTTTTCCAAAGTTTCTCGGCAGCATAGTTTGTTTTCGGTCGAGTGGGTGCATGCTTACAATATTAAATGTATGAATTAAATAGGCTTTCAGGTTTGAGAATTCTCAAGTTGGTAATGTTTTGTGAAATTTACTTTGCTTTAAAAAATAATCAAAATTGTAATAGGTTTTTTTTCCCTCTGAACCTCATATTTTGTGATGTGAATTGATATGTTACCCATCTCAAAATTGGTTTTCTTGTGTCAATTTCTTGTATCCAGAATCAGTGAAGGATAATTTAGAATTGAAAGGATTGCAGAGAATGTGGAGAGTAGGGGAGAAGAGTAAAGGTTTTTATAAAGAGAAAAGCAGGCAAAGTGTGAGTACACAAAAATGGAAGCTGAAGTATTCTAGAACATACACATAAAGTTGGCCTTTATAAGATTACCAAGAAATGGAAAGGGTTAGAAAAAGAAGCTAATGCTCAAAGCTAAAAGTTTCGAGAGAAATGCTCTTACAAGAGGAAGGTGTGATATAATACAGACATAGGATACCTGCCCTAAAATTGTGTGAGAGTCAAAGAATTTTTGGCAGGGAGAAAAAAGTTCTGAAATAGATACCTAATAGAGAGGCCGTGGGAGCTTCCAAAGACGTAAAGAAAGTAGGTGGAGTAACCCAAGTTATAAATAATGGGGGTAACACATTGCCTGAATAGTAGGAAATGAGTTTTGTGAAGGCAGAGATCATGGCAGGAAATATTTGATTTCTCAGCTCTGGCACAAGGCCTGGTACACAATGGGTAATCAGCTCTTGAAGAATGAGCAGAGCTATAAAGGTATAAAATCAGGCAAAATTAGCAAGGATGGGAGGGTATTTGTTAGGCAGTAGGATAAAAACAAAGAAAAGGGGATGATTTTCTGAATAAAAGAAACCATAAAAGATAACACAAATTTAGCCTTTTTATGAATGAAATTTAGATTGGAAAAACATAATCCTGAAACACTTTCTTGGGAGGAAATGTCTAAGTTTCAGATCATGTTTTCCAATCAAAACATACCCACTTGAGAATATAAACACAAGATAAAATTAAATGGTCTTATCAAATAGTTTAGCTGAATATCATTCAGATCTGTGATAGACAGCTACATTCCACATGTTTCTACAGCCCAAGAGGAAGGAGCTTATCATCCGGCCCATCTCACTGCTCAGTAGTAGCTGGTTGGATTTCAAGTTTGTTAAACACCTAAATTATTTTGATGAGACTACACAACGCTTTTCTTTTGTACCCACTTTCTAAAAATTAGAATACACATATCTATATATATATTTTTTTTCTATGTAAGATGCAAGTGAGAAATACCTTTTTCTTCTATTTAATGACTGTCTATTCCTCCAGGTGCTGTCAATAAAGTATTTTATAGATGGGGAAAAATAAAGAAGGATTTGACTGGTTAAGACACCTGAGTCTGTAGAATTTTAGTGAAATCCTTGGAAATGATTCTCCATCATCTTTTATTCAGGAGACAAAGCAGGACAAAGAGCCTGAAATGAAATGCTAAGGAAATCTAGCTCTTAATATTGATTAGTGTTTACTGTAAGGATTGATCTATAGGTATTATGAAGACCAAAACATTCAGGGTAATGGTCTTTATTCCTTTATAAGCCATACGGGAGGCTGCCTGAGAAATGTTCCTCCCTGGTGTGGTTGGTGGAGGTTCACTCCAGTGGGTTGGTTGAGTAGCTGCCTCCCCGTGCTGGATCCAATAAAGAGATCAGCCTCTTCACTTTCCCTTAGAGTCTTTAGTGGAACACAGGTTGATCTCAGAGCTATTCTTTTACGTTTTTGTTAAATCTTTAAGGTTGAAGCTGATTAACTTTTAGATGAAGCCACACTCTGAAATGAAGTTTAAAATGTCTTAACCTTCAAATAGGAATGGAATTCTCCCCAGTCATTATTAGAATCCACTGATGTTACAAATTTGTGGACGGATGTTATCCATTAAGGTGAAAGCAGAAAGAGGCTGTAAAGTTGACTCAGAAGGCTAAGTACTTTACCTTCAGGGAAGCACATATAAAAATCTGTTCTGAACCGTGTATATAGTGATAGTTAAAGCTTTGAACACCTGGTTCTTAACTGGCTAGGCAAAGCCATATAAAATACTGACATACCTTCTACTTACTGTTATTTTGATCTTTAGGCAGGTTGCTATTTTTATTACACGTGCTTAGGAATTTAGCCTCAACAATCGGTCAACCCAGAGGGCATTTATTGAATGCCAACCATGTGCTAACAGAAACCTAGGACGAAGTCTAGTCCTAGTTTCAGACTAGACTTCCCAGGACCTGCCTGGGTCTAATGCTTGGACTAATGGAAATAATGGTTAAGTTCAGTAGTTCTTAACACGTTTTCTTGGTGATTTGACAAGTTGACATTTTTCAGAGGGTTCAAAATCTGCAAGGCGCTACATGCCTGGCTTGGTTAGCTGGGCTGGTTGTAAACATGGCACTAATGAGACCAAGGTTCAGTTCCCATATGGCCTAGGCTGTTTTGAAGGCGAAAAATACCACAGTCTGTATCTCTAACAATGCCTAGCTTCTTGATTTGCCAATAATCGCCGTGGTTCAGAAGGAGGACCACTCTAGAGAGAATGGGGCTCCGGGAAAATCCTCTGTCACTCCTGGAAAAATAATCCATGAACATCATCCTAGTTAAGGTGGCCATAAATGGGAGAATGGAACCCGAGATTATCATCATAAAAATCAAATTTCCGTGTGTGTTATGAAATGTATGCAAGGGGATAGTGAATTTATTGAGCATTTCCTGTCTATCTGCTATTGTTCTGAGCTTTATTTTATATGTATTAACTTATATAACCTTCATAATAGCTCTATGCAGTAGGTACTCTCAATAGCCCTATTTTATTCATAAGGAAACTGAGACATACAGACCATTATCAGTTTGCTCCAAGAACGCATGGCAGGCTGATTCCAGAGCTCTTGTATTCACCATTGCACTCAACAGGAGCACTGCTTGGAGAGGAAATGCATTAGCTTGCTAGTCAGCTCTCAAATAGATGAGAGCTACTGAAGGACTAATCCTGGTTCACTGATGAATGGTAGCTACATAATGGTCTTTGACTCTATTGCTGGACAATTGCATTCACCAATTAGCTAAAATTAGTCCATAAAATTTCCATCCTTTCAACTCTTATGACACCTTAAACTAAGCAAATGTGCACTTGAATGTTTCTTTGCAAATGTCCTTGGGTGTTTTTGAAAAAGACTTCCAAATTAAAAGCTACCTCTACTATCCATCCAATAAAGCACCATATAAGTTACTGCATAAAATCGAACTAGACATTCAAAGTCAAAGTAAAAGACATGATCTTCCCTCTGCTGCCCTTCTCCCATCAGCCTCACGAACAAGTCCAATCTCCCTTATGGAAAAAAGCCTCCCATTGACCCCAGCTTTCCAACAGTCTATTCATATCCAAAAGTCCTTGCTTTTAAGCTTGAATTCTGACGATCGCTCTCATTTCTTAATCCCCTGCAAATGTGCTTTCCTACTCTTTTCTACTGAATTAAGTCCCTTGAACAGTATCAATCCTCTTTTGTTAGGTAACTCTATCTTCTCTGGGTCCGTTTATTCTGCTTGCCCTCTCCATAGAATTTGCTCTCACTTCCCAACCCAGCTCTTATATTCATTACGCTGTGTCATTGAGGTAAGTTTCTCTTACCTCTCCTGTTTGTTTCACTTAGCCTGGCTCAAACACAGGCATTGCCTTAAGTTCTTGTTCTTAGCCCTCTCTTCTCCTCATCCTCTGCTCTCACCCTGGGTGATCTTATTTTCATCCAGGTACCCAACAGTGACTTGTGTATGGGAGATGCCGAAATCTAATCCGTGTAGTCCTGAATTCTCTTCCAAGGTAGTTTTCCATCTTCTTGCTATTTATTTTTCTTCTGGTTGGCCTACCCATATTGCAGACTCAATTTGTCCAAACTATGTCCCTGCCTCCAGACTATTCTTGAATTTATGCCTTACCAAGCTGGAAATCTGACTTATCCTTGGCTTTTCCCTGTCCCTTATTCCCTACTTCCAAGGGTTTGTCAAGTCCTGTTGATTCTATTTCTAAAAACTTTGGAATCAGTCTGTTTTCCAATTCTATTTCTATGGGAGTAATTGAGACTTTTCATCCAAAATTGTTGAGCACCTACTATGTGTCAGGCATTGGGCTAGGGGTACAAAGGTAGATAAGGGTTCATTCCTGCATCAGGAGCCCTCCAGTTCAAGAGAGGGGACAGAAGGAAACAAGTTACTATGTTATGATGGCAGGAAGTCTGCGCAGTGTGTTCTGGGAATACAGATGTGGGAGAACAATGTGCTATTGGCACAGGGAATGGAATCTGGTAGTCAAACACATTAGAGGTATTTGCTTGTAGCAAACTACCTCTTTCTGAGCACCAAATAAACACTTAATTACATAAACAATGTTTTAGTTACCTTCTTTCACAATCAGCTGAGAGTTTTTTAGAAATGCTATTTATTATTCTAAGTGTGATCTGCTTCTCCCTGCTGACAGTGAGAATTTCAGTATTCTGAAGGTCTACCTGCTCTGTGCTATGTGACCCATGTGAAATTTAGAGCTGTCCTGTGATTTCATATCACTGAGTGGAAAATATAGGAAATTCTATCCTAAAAGAACCACTCAAAATTGTCATTGTGGCTCTTACTAGAACCAGAAAAAAAAAAAAATGTAACAACATTGAAAAAATTTTTAACACTACTGTTCATTTAAGACTTTAAAAAACTTAATATACTTAGATGTGGAAGAGTAGCTTATTAGCTCAAAATTTCATATTGAATCCAAATATTCTTGTGTCTGGGGTGTTATTAAAATCATTATTGTATGTCAAAATGGTTAAGTATTGGCAATTTTATGTGATCTAGCCTAAGAAATCTAAAAGTTTTTTTTAAAATTTTTTTATTGGGAGCAGTAGAATTGAGAATGTGTATTATGATGTTAAGGGTAACTAAGGCAAGGTCATCTTTATGGATTGGCCATTGACATTCTTCTTATTTTATTCCTTTAAATTTCTTATTTCAGTAGAGATTCTTGAATGTTTAATACTTTACTCTCTATGGTATGAATATATATTTTGCAGGGGGGCATCTTGACAAACCATCATTTAGAAGCTAAGTAGTTCTTGGATTTGGAGCTCACTATGGATGTCAGAGGTGGGAAGAGCTAAGTCTCTATTTTTAAAGACAAAGCATCTAAGAGTCAGGGACATTAACATACCCAACACTATGGAGCAAATGATTCATAGAATTGCGACTAGAGCTCTTTGTTTGCAGAGGCCAAGGATCTATTCAAGAGTTGAGAGAGAAAGAGAAAGGAATTCAGAGGATTTGTGACAGTATTAAGGAGTCGACCTCATCTCTAGGCAACCATGACCTTCCAGTTTCCATTAATCCATACTCCCCTGGCCACACTGACTAGGTTCTTTCTTACATTATCCTTCCCACGAGATCTGTTGCCTTCACATTGGTTTCCGAGTCACCAAACAAGCCGTTCTGTGGCAGGAGGGACATGTACTTATGGTACCAGGCCCTAGGATGAGACTTGGTCTTCAGTTCCAAGAACTGGGAAATACAAATACAATTCTTTAAAGAAAATCAGGTTTCTAATGTAAAATATTCAGTTACTTTGATATCTTTACTATTACTCTTGTTCCTAAAGAAACAGATAAAAGATTAAATGGAAAAAACATTTCAGCTATTATTCTGTCCATATGGTCTTTGGAAATGTACTCAAGAAAATTAATTTTGGGAAAATGTTCAGTTACCAATTACTCAGTTTTCTGTTTTGCCAAAATGTGTAATCTAAAGAGGAAGGTATAATTTCTTAACATAATAATCATGTTCTAGAGGCTCTCTGGACATATATGATATTTCAGTGTTGTCTTATTTAATAATGGAAAACTGTTTTGACAATATAACATTGCCAATAGAGCAAAGATATTAATCCTAAAATTATTATTCTACTTTTAGGGTAGGTATATTTTAAACTTTTTATTTAATGAAACCCAGCAATTGAAAACATCACCCTAATCTTCTGTAGAATATATAAAAAATATGGAATTAAAATGTAGTTTGCTGAGAAAAGTCACTAGTTGTCTTGGTACATTGACAAAGTACTCTCAATTCTCAATTCTCTTTGAACATTTAAAAGTCTGTTGTATCATGCTCTGGACAAGCTTTTAGGTTTAAAAAAAAAAGTTGGCTAATTTACCTACTTTAAACTCTTCTCACTGTGTCCCCCCAGCCTGGAGACCAGAGTGCTTTTCTAAAGAGCTGGATTTTTTATGAGGTGTTACATCAACATTGCCAAATGTGACTTTGTGGAGCTCTCTGCACCCTCATAGTAGAGGGATGCAGGCTACTTGATCACTGTGTATCTTTAATAGCCCACGATTAACCCTTCTTATAAGGAAATGTGTGGGATGTCTTGGTTTTATATAAATCATCATGAATAGAGCACGTTTGTATTTATATAGGACTGAGGCCAGGAATCCATCCACGTATCCATTTATATTTGCTCTGCAGACTTAAAAATGTTGGCAGGACAGATTGCATGCATGGCATCTTGAGTAGTGATGCATTCTTGATACACTGAAGAAAAATGGGTAAAGCAGCTTGGGTTTCCTAGACTTTTGGCAGGGAGGAGAAGGATTTTGTTTCCAGAGTATAGTAATAATCTCTTACCTCCAGATAGTCCTCTCCAGTTCACAAGTGTGAATTATCCTATATTCATTGTGTTCCAAGATCCTCACAGCTACCCTGAGAGCTGAGTAAGGTAGGTGATACCCTCAATTCATAGTGGAGGAAAGCATACCCAAGAGAATTGGCTTGAAAATATACGGAAAGTGGCCTTCAAGTTCATTGTCTGACTAGTACTTTCATTACAGAAGTCTCAGTGTGGTCTTAGGAAGTTTGAGAAGACAAAGCTTTAAAAAACCTTAACCTGCAGCATTTGGATGCTCAGGCCCCAGACTAAGCTGGTGGTTCATTTTTCCAAAATTGGGAATTTGATGATGGAATTATCAGTGTACTTGAAAATCTACCTTGAGAAGAGGATGGGAATACATAGCAGAGGCAAAGAGGGAATTTAGGCATCTAAACTTATAAGTTAGTGAAGGTGGAGGGGAAAAAGAACTCAAGTGAATATTTTAATGATTCCCAAGTGAATTTTAAAAGAGTTTGGATTCTAAATACACTGAAGCCTCATTATAACATTGTTTCTGAGGTTTATGCTTTAGAATGACCTTAGAGGTGAAATATTGACCCTCTTTGGACGAAGTCCCGATTTTCATAATTTAGTGAAAATGTTATAGTCATAGCTTAATGTTAAGGTTACACCTACTTTCTTGATAAAATAGCCATTTCTTCCCTTTGAGAGTGTTTGCTACATAAAGAGGAATAAATTCTTCTCTTCTTCTTGTTACATGGATATTAGTGTGCCCTGCCCTTCTAAACTAAATTGTAAATTCTAAAAAACTGGGGACTAAATATTACCTATACTACTTGCACGATAAATATTTCTGGAATTAAATTACTTCTTAAATTTGCTAGGTGACTTTCAGACAAATACTTACTATATATTCCATATGCCTGTGCAATTTATCTTTTGTACAATTTTTTTTAATTTTTGAATTTTATTTTATTTTTTTATACAGCAGGTTCTTATTAGTCATCAATTTTATACACATCAGTGTGTACATGTCAATCCCAATCACCCAATTCATCCCACCACCACCCCCACCCCACCGCGGCTTTCCCCCCTTAGTGTCCATACGTTTGTTCTCTACATCTGTGTCTCAATTTCTGCTCTGCCAACCAGTTCATCTGTACCATTTTTCTAGGTTCCACATATATGCGTTAATATACGATATTTGTTTTTCTCTTTCTGACTTACTTCACTCTGTATGACAGTCGCTAGATCCATCCACGTCTCAACAAATGACCCAATTTTGTTCATTTTTATGGCTGAGTAATATTCCATTGTATATAGGTACCACATCTTCTTTATCCATTTGTCTGTTGATGGGCATTTAGGTTGCTTCCATGACCTGGCTATTGTAAATAGTGCTGCAATGAACATTGGGGTGCATGTGTCTTTTTCAATTATGGTTTTCTCTGGTTATATGCCCAGTAGTGGGATTGCTGGATCATATGGTAATTCTATTTTTAGTTTTTTAAGAAACCTCCATACTGTTCTCCATAATGGCTGTATCAATTTACATTCCCACCAACAGTGCAAGAGGGTTCCCTTTTCTCCACACCCTCTCCAGCATTTGTTGTTTGTAGATTTTCTGATGATGACCATTCTAACTGGTGTGAGGTAATACCTCATTGTAGTTTTGATTTGCATTTCTCTAATAATTAGTGATGTTGAGCAGCTTTTCATGTGCTTCTTGGCCATCTGTATGTCTTCTTTGGAGAAATGTCTATTTAGGTCTTCTGCCCATTTTTGTATTGGGTTGTTTGTTTTTTTAATATTGAGCTGAATGAGCTGTTTATATATTTTGGAGATTAATCCTTTGTCCGTTGATTTGTTTGCAAATATTTTCTCCCATTCTGAGGGTTGTCTTTTCGTCTTGTTTATGGTTTCCTTTGCTGTGCAAAAGCTTTGAAGTTTCATTAGGTCCCATTTGTTTATTTTTGTTTTTATTTCCATTACTCTAGGAGGTGGATCAAAAAAGATCTTGCTGTGATTTTTGTCAAAGAGTGTTCTTCCTATGTTTTCCTCTAGAGTTTTATAGTGTCTGGTCTTACATTTAGGTCTCTAATCCATTTTGAGTTTATTTTTGTGTATGGTGTTAGGGAGTGTTCTAATTTCATTCTTTTACATGGAGCTGTCCATTTTTCCCGGCACCACTTATTGAAGAGACTGTCTTTTCTCCATTCTATATCCTTGCCTCCTTTGTCATAGATTAGTTGACCACAGGTGCGTGGATTTATCTCTGGGCTTTCTATCTTGTTCCATTGATCTATGTTTCTGTTTTTGTGCCAGTACCATATTATCTTGATTACTGTAGCTTTGTAGTATAGTCTGAAGTCAAGACTGCTTTGGCTATTCGGGGTCTTTCGTGTCTCCAGCTCCATTTTTTTCCCTAAAGACTGTTTTGACTATTCGGGGTCTTTTCTGTCTCCATACAAATTTAAAAATTTTTTGTTCTAGTTCCGTAAAAAATGCCATTGGTAATTTCATAGGGATTGCATTGAATCTGTAGATTGCTTTGGGTAGTATAGTCATTTTCACAATATTGATTCTTCCAATCCAAGAGCATGGTATATCCCTCCATCTGTTTGTGTCATCTTTGATTTCCTTCATCAGTGTCTTATAGTTTTCTGCATACAGGTCTTTTGTCTCCCTAGGTAGGTTTATTCCTAGGTATTTTATTCTTTTTGTTGCAATGGTAAATGGGAGTGTTTCCATAATTTGTCTTTCAGATTTTTCATCATTAGTGTATAGGAATGCAAGAGATTTCTGTGCATTAATTTTGTATCCTGCTACTTTACCAAATTCATTGATTAGCTCTAGTAGTTTTCTGGTGGCATCTTTAGGATTCTCTATGTATAGTATCATGTCATTTGCAAACAGTGACAGTTTCACTTCTTCTTTTCCACTTTGTATTCCTTGTATTTCTTTTTCTTCTCTGATTGCCATGGCTAGGACTTCCAAAACTATGTTGAATAATAGTGGTGAGAGTGGACATCCTTGTCTTGTTCTTGATCTTAGAGGAAATGCTTTCAGTTTTTCACCATTGAGAATGATGTTTGCTGTGGGTTTGTCATATATGGCCTTTATTATGTTGAGGTAAGTTCCCTCTACGCCTACTTTCTGGAGAGTTTTTATCATAAATGGGTGTTGAATTTTGTCAAAAGCTTTTTCTGCATGTATTGAGATGATCATATGGTTTTTCTTCTTCAATTTGTTAATATGGTGTATCACATTGATTGATTTGCATATATTGAAGAATCCTTGCATCCCTGGGATAAATCCCACTTGATCATGGTGTATGATCCTTTTAGTGTGTTGTTGGATTCTGTTTGTTAGTATTTTGTTGAGGATTTTTGCATCTATATTCATCAGTGATATTGGTCTGTAATTTTCTTTTTTTTGTAGTATCTTTGTCTGCTTTTGGTATCAGGGTGATGGTGGTCTCATAAAATGAGTTTGGGAGTGTTCCTTCCTCCACAATTTTTTGGAAGAGTTTGAGAAGCATGGGTGTTAGCTCTTCTCTAAATGTTTGACAGAATTCACCTGTGAAGCCATCTGGTCCTGGACTTCTGTTTATTGGAAGATTTTTAATCACAGTTTCAATTTCATTGCTTGTGATTTGTCTGTTCATATTTTCTATTTCTTCCTGGTTCAGTCTTGGAAGGTTAAACCTTTCTAAGAATTTGTCCATTTCTTCCAGGTTGTCCATTTTATTGGCATAGAGTTGCTTGTAGTAGTCTCTTAGGATGCTTTGTATTTCTGCAGTGTCTGTTGTAACTTCTCCTTTTTCATTTCTAGTTATTGATTTGAGTCCTCTCCCTCTTTTTTTTGATGAGTCTGGCTAATGGTTTATCAATTTTGTTTATCTTCTCAAAGAACCAGCTTTTAGTTTTATTGATCTTTGCTATTGTTTTCTTTGTTTCTATTTCATTTATTTCTGCTCTGATCTTTATGATTTCTTTCCTTCTGCTAACTTTGGGTTTTGTTTGTTCTTCTTTCTCTAGTTTCTTTAGGTGTAAGGTTAGATTGTTTATTTGAGATTTTTCTTGTTTCTTGAGGTAGGCTTGTAGAGCTATAAACTTCCCTCTTAGAACTGCTTTTGCTGCATCCCATAGGGTTTGGATCATCATGTTTTCATTGTCATTTGTCTCTAGGTGTTTTGTGATTTCCTCTTTGATTTCTTCAGTGATCTCTTGGTTATTTAGTAGTGTATTGTTTAGCCTCCATGTGTTTGTGTTTTTTACGTTTTTTTCTCTGTAATTCATTTCTAATCTCATAGCGTTGTGGTCAGAAAAGATGCTTGATATGATTTCAACTTTCTTAAATTTACTGAGGCTTGATTTGTGACCCAAGATGTGATCTATCCTGGAGAATGTTCCATGCACACTTGAGAAGAAAGTGTAATCTGCTGTTTTTGGAGGGAATGTCCTATAAATATCAATTAAATCTATCTGGTCTATTGTGTCATTTAAAGCTTCTGTTTCCTTATTTATTTTCATTTTGGATGATCTGTCCATTGGTGTAAGTGAGGTGTTAAAGTCCCCCGCTATTATTGTGTTACTGTCGATTTCCTCTTTTATAGCTGTTAGCAGTTGCCTTATGTATTGAGGTGCTTCTATGTTGGGTGCATATATATTTATAATTGTTATATCTTCTTCTTGGATTGATCCCTTGATCATTATGTAGTGTCCTTCCTTGTCTCTTGTAGTATTCTTTATTTTAAAGTCTATTTTATCTGATATGAGTATTGTTACTCCAGCTTTCTTTTGATTTCCATTTGCATGGAATATCTTTTTCCATCCCCGCACTTTCAGTCTGTATGTGTCCCTATGTCTGAAGTGGGTTTCTTGTAGACAGCATATATATGGATCTTGTTTTTGTATCCATATAGCAAGCCTGTGTCTTCTGGTTGGAGCATTTAATCCATTCACGTTTAAGGTAATTATCGATATGTATGTTCCTATGACCATTTTCTTAATTATTTTGGTTTGTTTTTGTAGGTCCTTTGCTTCTCTTGTGTTTCCCACTTAGAGAAGTTCCTTTAGCATTTGTTGTAGAGCTGGTTTCGTGGTGCTGAATTCTTTTAGCTTTTGCTTGTCTGTAAAGCTTTTGATTTCTCCATCGAATCTGAATGAGATCCTTGCGGGGTAGAGAAATCTTGGCTGTAGGTTCTTCCCTTTCATCACTTTAAGTATATCATGCCACTCCCTTCTGGCTTGTAGAGTTTCTGCTGAAAAATCAGCTGTTAACCTTATGGGAGGTTCCCTTGTATGTTATTTGTCATTTTTCCCTTGCTGCTTTCAGTAATTTCTCTTTGTCTTTAATTTTTGCCAATTTGATTACTATGTGTCTTGGCGTGTTTCTCCTTGGGTTTATCCTGTATGGGACTTGCTGCACTTCCTGGACTTGGGTGGCTATTTCCTTTCCCATGTTAGGGAAGTTTTCGACTCTAATCTCTTCAAATATTTTCTTGGGTCCTTTCTCTCTCTCTTCTCCTTCTGAGGCCCCTATAATGTGAATGTTGTTGCTTTTAATGTTGTCCCAGAGGTTTCTTAGGCTGTCTTCATTTCTTTTCATTCTTTTTTCTTTATTCTGTTCCGCAGCAGTGAATTCCACCATTCTGTCTTCCAGGTCACTTATTCGTTCTTCTGCCTCAGTTATTCTGCTATTGATTCCTTCTAGTGTAGTTTTCATTTCAGTTATTGCATTGTTCATCTCTGTTTGTTTGTTCTTTAATTCTTCTAGGTCTTTGTTAAACATTTCTTGCATCTTCTCGATCTTTGCCTCCATTCTTTTTCCGAGGTCCTGGATCATCTTCACTATCATTATTCTGAATTCTTTTTCTGGAAGGTTGCCTATCTCCACTTCATTTAGTTGTTTTTCTGGGGTTTTATCTTGTTCCTTCATCTGGTACATAGCCTTCTGTCTTTTTATCTTGTCTGTCTTTCTGTGAATGTGTTTTTTTTCCCATAGGCTGCAAGATTGTAGTTCTCCTTGCTTCTGCTGTCTGCCCTCTGGTGGATGAGGCTATCTAAGAGGCTTGTGCAACTTTCCTGATGGGAGGGACTGGTGGTGGGTAGAGTTGACTGTTGCTCTGGTGGGCAGAACTCAGTAAACTTTAATCGGCTTGACTGCTGATGGGTGGGGCTGGGTTCCCTCCCTGTTGGTTGTTTGGCCTGAGGCAACCGAACACTGGAGCCTATCTGGGCTCTTTGGTGGGGCTAATGGCAGACTCTGGCAGTGCTCATGCCAAGGAGTACTTCCCAGAACTTCTGCTGCCAGTGTCCTTGTCCCCATGGTGAGCCACAGCCACCCCCCGCCTCTGCAGGAGACCCTCCAACACTAGCAGGTAGGTCTGGTTCAGTCTCCCCTGGGGTCACTGCTCCTTCCCCTGGGTCCCAATTCACACACGACTTTGTGTGTACCCTCCAAGAGTGGAGTCTCTATTTCCCCCAGTCCTGTCAAAGTCCTGCAGTCAAATCCCACTAGCCTTCAAAGTCTGATTCTCTAGGAATTCATCCTCCTGTTGCCAGACCCCCAGGTTGGGAACCTGACTTGGGGCTCAGAACCTTCACTCCAGTGGGTGGACTTCTGTGGTATAAGTGTTCTCCAGTCTGTGAGTCACCCACCCAACAGTTATGGGATTTGATTTTACTGTGATTGCGCCCCTCCTACCATCTTATTGTGGTTTCTCCTTTGTCTTTGGACGTGGGGTATCTTTTTTGGTGAGTTCCAGTGTCTTCCTGTCAATGATTGTCCAGCAGCTAGTTGTGATTCTGGCATTCTCACAGGAGGGAGTGAGAGCACATCCTTCTACTCCGCCATCTTGGTTCAGGGCCACAAATTTCACCTGTGCAATTTTTAAATAATTTTTTAATATTGTTTTTCATGACTATAACTCTCTCATCCATATATAAAATGTCTACCTACTTAAAACAGATCTTGACCTTAAATTCCATGGCTGTACAGTATTATGCATATGCATGTGTAAAACATAATGAGCATATGGCCTTTACTAATATGAAGGTCACTATGGTATCATTTAGTGATTTAATGCTGTACTTGGTTCAAATTCTAGCTGTGAAACTTCGGGCAAATGACTGCATTATTCTAAGTCCCAGTGTCCTCATCTGTACAACGGTGAGGATAGCTCATAAGAGTGCTGTGAGAATGAAGTGAGGCAATGCACAGTACTTGGCATATAGTAAGTTCTCCTGTATTAGGTGTTATTATGATTATTTTTGAATTGAGGATATTTAGCGGTAGATGTATAAATGCTTGCTCCAAATAAGATAATTTTAAGATAAATGATATCCTTGAGTGGCAGTTGAATTGTTTTCACAATTTTTTTTCCTGATCTGAGTAAAAACGTTATAGATTTTGTTTCAAGATAACAATAGATGTTATAAAATGTTTGGGAAATTAAATTACATAGCCAATTCACATTTCTAATTGTAGTAAGTATTTGCTTCCTTTGACCTGTATAGTTCACTAGTATTTGCCAACCGTGGCCTGTTCTCACCACTACACTGTATTTTCCAAAGATGACAACACCTCTCATCCCACATGTATCCTGCCTCATCTGAAAACACTACTGAAGTTCCTACAACTCTGAGATGCTAAACTGTGTCTTAGGGCTGCCAGGAATCCTTTAGCTATCAAATGTTTATCAGCCTTTAAGAGGCAAGTTCTTCCTTATTACATAAAATCACTAGTTACATGGTTGAGTGGTTTCTTTTATTTGAACGGTCGAGGTAGCTGCAGCAAAGGGAAAGAGAAAGAAAAGCCATACAGATTTGAGAGAACGCAAATCTAATACACCACATATTAGGGATTCCTAACCTTCCTTGACTATAAGTGTTTGCTAAAAATACAACCCAGGCCCCTTCCCTGAAAATTCTGAGGCAGTAGGTCTGGGGTGGGGTCCCAAATCTGTATTTTTTAACAAGTTTGTCAGATGATTCTTCTGATCTGTCCAGTTTGGAAAACACTGCGTATAGAAACCTATGAGAGTACAAGAATAACCTCAAGGAAACATTCCTTTATTTTTCTCTCATTTTAGAAATGTCAGTAAGCAAAGAGAAACAGCAAGTAAATAATAACCTATAATATTATTTCTCAGAATTATTATGGCTGTTAACAAGTGTTCCAAGTGGGAGATCTGGAACCAGACTGTTAGGGTTCAAATCCAGACTCTCTCACTACCAGTGTCACCTTAGGCGAGTGATATAATTTCTTTTCTTGGTGATGTCTTTATTTGTAAGAAAACAACGAAACCATTACCTTCTAGGGCTGCTTTGAAGATTAAATGTGTCAATACATGTAAAAGTCTCAGAACAGTCCCTGAAACTCATAATAAACACTCTACAGGTGTTAGCCATCCTAAAAAATAATTTAAGAACTACCAATAATAGCATTCTTACCACTACTATCACTACTATATTGTAGCAAATTGTATTTTCCAAAGATGGCAGTTCTTTCCATCTCGCATGTTCTTCCACAGTGTGCCTTCCTACTCCCCACATCCAGGAGGAGAGTCTAATTTCTCTTTCCTTGAAATCAGGTGGGCCTATGATTGTTTTGACACATAGATTACAGCAGGACTTCCAAGGCTTGGTCATAAGAAGTAATGTGCTTGCCGGAATACTCATGCTTGGAGTCCTGAGATGACATGTGAGAAGTCCAGTTACTCTGAGGCCGCCATGCTGGGAGGAAGCCAAGTCATATGGAGAAGCTACATGTAGGTGCTCTGGTCGACAAGCCCTAGTCTTTGATTCATCCCGGCCCAGACGTGTCAGTGAAGGAGGCTGTAGGCGATTCCACCCTCCTGTTGTCAAGTCACCTCCAGCTTTCCCAGCTGAGGTCCCAGACATCGTGGAGAAGAGAGAAACCATTCCTGCATACCTTGTCCAAATTCTTCACTCACAGGATCTGTAAACATTGAAAAAAAAAATGGTTGCTGTTTCAGGCTACAAAAGTTTGGAGTATTTTTTTATGCAGCAATAGTCCCTGAAACATACATCTTTCCAACTCCATGAATGTAGTGATCATATGTCTTGTTCACTACTTAATCTTTGTCACCTAGCATATAGGAGCCCTCAACTATTTGTTGAACAATGTATTATATTTTAAATAGTTCCTCATTGTTGGGCAACTAGATAGTTGTCCATTATTCTCCATGATGCCACCTATCACTTGGAGTGAATACATGAGAGTGGAACTGCTGAGTCACAGAGTATGGTAAATGGTCTTGATATGGAGATACCAAAGCATTCAATTGCTATTATTGCCCACAAAGCATCATCCAGAGAGAGCCTATCAAAGTTAAATCATCAGCATGTACCTTAGAAAAACAAACATGTGCCAGTTAAATGCACATGATTGACTTATAAACCAGAATGATGACTTTTGAACAGAATACCAATATATTAACTTAAAACAGGGGGTTTGCTAGCCTAGTGGTTCTTCGCTTGATGTCTAGAAGTCCAAGAAAGTCATGAAAAGAGGTCCATAGGTTGTGTCGAATATTTGTGCAAACCTAATTTGCCTTATGTGTTCTTAAATTAAGGCAAGATGTTCACAAGCATGATGAGTTCTATCTCCTTTGGCCAAACTTACGTTATCTTGTGTTGTCCAGGGATTCCAGTATTGAGGTCAAAGGAACTTTGAGGCATAGTTGCTCTAGTACAGCAGTCCCTAACCTTTTTGGCACCAGGGACCAGTTTCATGGAAGACAATTTTTCCACGGATGGCGGGTAGGCTTGGGGGGATGGTTCAGGCGGTAATGCGAGCGATGGGGAGAGGCAGATGAAGCTTCGCTCACTCTCTCCTACCACTTACCTCCTGGTGTGTGGCCGGTACAGGTCCTCAGCCTGGGGGTTGGGCACGCCTGCTCTAGCATATGCTATTAGCAGTCACATATCAGGTTGTTTCTGAACCGAACACATCCCATCCATCAACTCTGACAAGACACAGTGGTGGTAGGCAAAATTAAGGGCCCAGTAGCAGTAAACAGTGCTCTAGTGTCTAAATCCTTATTTAAATTAATTGCTTATCATTATAGCCATATTAGTGATTTATATGATTTCATAATATTACTGTGAGTACTTGCTGATTTGGGCTCTTTGGGTGAAACTTAGTTTTTTTTTAACAGAGCACACATTACTTACTGTAACTTGTTTGGTCATCAAAAACCTTTCAAATCATATAATCTATATGGACAAAATAATATAAAAACATAGGGGTAGACGTTTGAAAACTGCAGATATGTGTACAGGGATGGGTTGTCATTTGCAATTGCTCCAACACTGAAGAACAAATTAAGTCATTTGTAACAAAGAGAAATGGATTACTTTTTTTCATATCTAGGGTATTTACAAAAAGCTTTTCCCCCCATTCACTGAAGAGTAAACATAATAGAAAGCATTGGGATTTGGGGTCAGAGAACAAGGGGGTTAAATTCTAGGCAGCTCATGTGTAACATCGGGATATTATCTTATAGGGTTTTGTGAAGACAAAATGAGTCAACACATGAAAGATCCAATCGCAATGGATGATACAACAGAGTTCAATAAATGTTAGTGGAATCCAAATGTATCTTTCTAGATATCTGTCACTGACTTTCAGAATTGGGGCATCCTCTTCCTTGGATAGTACTGTAAGCATAACAATTTTGGAATTTTTCTAGCCCCAAAATATTTCAAGCTTATGCCGATTCGTAAGATCTGAGATAACGTCTTTCTTTACATTACTTGTATTACTGATTACCAAGTGAGCACCACGTGAGAACCACCTCATAATGCAAGTTACTAGATAGATGATAAATCATATCTGTTTTATCTTATTTTAATGTCAATTGCAGAAGATGACTTTCTTTTTTTTAATTGAAGTATAGTTGATTTACAATGTTGTGTTAGTTTCAGGCATACAGCAAAGTGATTCAGTTATATGTATATATATTCTTTTTCAGATTCTTTTCCCATTTAGGTTATTACAAAATATTGAGTGTAGTTCCCTGTGCTATATAGTAGGTCCTTGTTGGTTATCTATTTTATATACAGTAGTGTGTATATGTTAATCCCAAATGCCTAATTTATCCCTTCCCCCTTTCCCCTTTGTTAACCTTAAGTTTGTTTTCTATGTCTGTGAGTCTATTTCTGTTTTATAAATAAGTTCATTTGTATCATTTTTTTTGGATTACACATATAAGTGGTATCATATGATACTTGTCTTTCTCTGTCTTACTTCACTTAGTATGATAATCTCTAGGTCCATCCATGTTGCTGCAAATGGCATTATTTCATTCTTTTTTATGGCTGAGTAATATTCCATTGTAAAATATATATACCACAAAAAAGATGACTTTTTCTGATTCTATTCTTAACCTCTGAAATTGTATCATATCTTTTGGAACTTGTAGATTCATAGTGCCCATGAATGAAAATGTAGTTAAATTAATATTACTAGAAGTCAACTTAGAGTTCATTTGTTTTTGTTTTCCTGTCTGTTGTATTGATTAAGAAACTGAAGTCCAAATAGGTCAAGGAACTCTAGGGAGAAGCAGAAGCAAACTGAGTAATCTAACAAAATACTCCCATTTTACGTATGTGGGGGGCTAGACATTCATTGTTGTAGAACAAAGACTACCTCTTGGGAATCACGTCTTCTAGTCCAGTGCTTTTCCTAACAACCTCCCTGTGATTTTATAAGTCATAAATTTGATATTACCGAATTAATAATAAAAATGTAGATGCCTAATTGCTAACTGAGAAAATGCCTCATACTATGTTTGAATAAGGTTCTTATGAAAACATTGGGCAAGATTTAGAAAGTTTCTTTGCTGTAAAAGGAATTATGAAGTTAAGATATTTTGAGTTGGAACATAAGGTGACTTTATAGTGACAAATCTTCAGGTGATTGCAATAATCTTAGTGTCTTTTGTATACTTTTCATTTTGTCTTGAGTCTTAAATCCAAACAAAGTCACTGGAATATCAAAAGAATGAATTAAGTTCCTGGATAGATTTGAAGCTCAGTTTGACTCCTTATATGGTTAAAATGTATTAAAGCTCACATCTGTCTTTGAATGATAGGAACATAAAAACGTACATTAAATTCTGATAGAAGTTAGATTCATTTGTTTTCACAAAAAAAGATTTGATATTGTCGTGCTTACATAGGCACTGAAAGCAGTTAGGCATTTATATCTACAGAGTTTATACCTTTCTTCCTTTTCCTAGAAGTGAATTATTTTCAAAGATTTTTTTTTTTTTTTGAAAAGGGGGTGGAGGGCTACTTTTATTAATTTATTTATTTATGGCTGTGTTGGGGCTTCGTTTCCGTGCGAGGGCTTCCTCTAGTCGCGGCGAGCGGGGGCCACTCTTCACCGCGGTGCGCGGGCCTCTCACTATCGCGGCCTCTCTTGTTGCGGAGCACAGGCTCCAGACGCGCAGGCTCAGTAGTTGTGGCTCACGGGCCCAGTCGCTCCGCGGCATGTGGGATCTTCCCAGACCGGGGAGTGAACCCGTGTCCCCTGCATTGGCAGGCGGATTCTCAACCACTGCGCCACCAGGGAAGCCCAGATTTTTTTTTTTCTAAGCTTCCCTAACAAAATGCTGTCAGATCAGAACAACTTGCCAATCACCCTTTGTCAACTCAGTAGCAAGCAGGACAGAATATACTGTAAACTTATTGCTGAGACCACACCATGGGTTAAAATCAACTGCTTTCTTTAATCATCTCACATATTTGTTATTCTGTCTTTTGGTTGTAGAAACTTATCATAAAACTGAGGGTAACAGATTAATTGTTTTACTCTAGCAGTTCTCATGAATAATTTTCCTAGCCTCCTTCCTATGTAAAAAAAAAAAAAAATGAGACAAGTAGCCCCTTTTTTTGGATAAGAATTTTAACAACTATAACTCTGAAAAGGGTTGAGATGGAAGTGAAAATTTTACAAAAGTGATTAGACACAGTTATATATTTATTCTTTTCAGTAAAAGAATGAGAAAAGGTAAAAGATAAAAAGTAAATTATTTGCTAAAAAAATGTTTGTTAGTAGAATGTTGCCCAAGAGCTGTCTATAATACTGGAAATATTGCTTGACTGTTCTGAAGCTGTTCCAAGCCTCCTTAGCACCGCTCACCCCCTGTCACCTCCCAGTCAGGTTACCTATGATGTGTGTTGTTTGTTAATTGCTTGGGAGTGGGGAAAGGGATTGCAAAGAGGGAAAGGAATAGAAATAAAAGTGCTTTCTTTGCAAAATAGGGAGTGTCCATTCAACATTTCCCACTCTATTTATATGAAAGGAAATAAATCAGAAGACCACAGTGAGTGATCTCAGGATATTGAAAAGGAATCAATGATTATTTCTAATAGAAAAATCCCAGTATCTTTTAAATCCTCTAGTAATTTTCTCTTTAGGTGTCCAGATGTAGGAAATGAGACTCATCATCTAGTATCTATTATTCCAAGATGACAAAGAAAGATTAAGCATTATGTGTTTCTCCTGCTTAAACCCAAAGTATGTCTACATGATGACAGCAACATGCAAAAAAATCAGCCTCAGGTCTTTTTGAAATTTGTGTTTCTTTTGCAATATCGTGTCAAATATCCAGTTGTATTTTCTTCAGGCTGGTTATTGACCACTGTGGGGTGGAAGGGAGGGGCGAGAGGGAGGAAAGAAGGGAGTGACCGGTGGGAGGTTCAGATTATTTCATCCTGATCTTTTGCAACATGTGGTGGTCCAGGCTCATTGACCTATATGGTTGAACCATGAAATTGCTGTTTTTATTGGTCAAAATGGTTACATATCAGCAATTTCATATGCTGCAACATATTAGGTAATAGTGAACACCTGTGCTCTAGTTATTCATTCATTTAACAAGTATTTATTGAGTCCCACCTTAAATGAGAGAAATGTAAAAGACCAAAGGCTCTTCTAGAGCCCCTTGGCTTGGGGCTTGCCTGCTCTTATTTCTTTTAAGACTACTTAAGAGGTCAAAATTACTTACTCTGGGAGTTAGGGTGTTATGTTCCTTTTTTCCTCTCTCTCTCTTTCTCTCTCTCTTTTGGCTCTGCAGTGTTCCTAATTTTTACATGAGGGTGATTAACTTCTACATATAATTTTCATCTTAACTTTCCATTTAACATGAGAAAAATACTCCATGTTACAAAATTTTCAAAACTTTATTTCCAGGGCTATAAAATGTTCCTTTAAGTGGATAGTTTATTGGCCATTCCTATATTTAGGGGACATTTAGGTAGTTGGGTTGCTGTCTTTGTGCATAAAGTTTTTTTTCTGTTATTCAGGTTATTTCCCTAGGATAGAGTCCCCAAAGTGGAATTATTTGGTCAAAGGGTATGAACATAGAAAAATCTCCTGATACATGTCAACTGGAAATAGCTGTATTTTAAATACTACTTGATATATGAAGTTTGACTCCTCATCAGTCACAGGATATGTTAAAAACTGTTTCAAACGACTTGCTTACATGGTGGTCCTAAACCATATTCAATGACAATGTCATAGTCTGGATAAAGGAAGAGCTTTGGAGTTGCTGGTATCAAGAGAACCACTAGCTTTTCTCAAAGGGAATGGTCTCTGAATAAGCTGACACCCCAAAGGAAGACCAGGTTCCCAAAACATACAAGATTTCTTAAAGTTCTGTTTGTAATTATTTTTGCCTTGAGGAAATGAGGGATAAGGAAACTAAGTGTCAGCCTATGTTTGGGGAATTTTCTAAAGAGCACATTACAATTTTCACACCTTGGGAAAGAAGAAGTAAAAGACAGAATATGTTTAGGTTTAGTGTATTTTTGCTTAACATATGCGATAAACCAGAGATAATTTAATATTGGTCAATAATATCTATCAGCATGTTTAAAAATTCTCACACATTTGCTATAACGTATCTTCCTGAATAAGATAAAGCAACTGGACTCATGCTGATTAGACTCTAACTTCTCTGGGTCTGAAGAGAAAATAAGCTAGTGAGGAATAAGCGCCACAGGTGATGCATTTGGTGAGTGGCAAGCTCAGGGAGAGAGAAGGGACCACAGGGTCAAGGTGTGACTGCTGTGTGTGTTGGCCGTCTTGCTTGCTCAGATGATGCTTTGAGACTAGCTTACCTAGAGTCCAGAAATAGGGCCCAGCTGTGCTTCAAGGGGGATCATTAACATTGCATGGACCATAGCCACATCAAGCAAGAGGAAATGCCTAGACCATGAGAATACCCTGCCTTGGGGCCAGGGCAGAGCATCGGAGGACAGGTAGTTATCAGGCCTCTTGGAGCTACTTCCAGGGGAGGCAGTACAGTAAAGTGGTTTGGAGCATGGATCCAGACCGCTTAGCAACTGGGTGCCACTCCTTGCTAGCTGTGTGACCTCAGATGAGTTCTTAACCTCTCTGTGCTTTAGTTTATTCTCTGTAATATGGGGCTAATAATAGTCCCTACCTCAGGGTGGCTGCGAAGATTTAAGGGATTTCCTACACGCCAAGTGCTTAGAATGGTCCTTGGCATGGGGTAAGTACTATTTATTTTTGTCTTCCCAGAACATTAAGATAAATATCCAAAGAGGATTACAAAAAGCTTTTGGTATGTTTAAATGAACATATTTAACAGATTCACCTTTTATACACACAGTACAGTGACTGTAGCACAACTTCATTTGGGAATGAAGTCAAAAGTCTAAATCCAAGGTCCTTTGTGATATGAGGATGACGAACAGGCCTCCTGGTAAACCCCATGCAAGGCCCCAGCGGTCAGGCCGCTGCTTCCTTCCTTGATCACTACGCTGATTAAATAAGTGTCTTTTCCTTTTTAAAGAGAGTGCTCCGCTCAAATGAAGCATTTATTGCACTAGGGAGCAACTCTGATGAAGTGTCTCCACCTCTCCAACTTTTCCAGCTACTCCAGAGCAGCCGTTCAATGCAGAGAACACATAGTTGAGGCTCCACGTGTTAGCGCTCCTGAAAGGGTTTCTTTTGTTTCTATTCTGGTCAGAGGAAACTGAAGAATTCAAGGCTTACTGATCAGTGCCAGCCATCCCACACTTTGGAAGGTGATCTGGAGTAGCTGTTCCTGAAAGGGTCTAATTCTGGGTTAAATGTTGGAGATAGGACAGTTCCTTCTTTGTAATTAGACATTTGAAACAATCCTGTAAAACATCCTTACCTGCAACAAGGTCTTTACAGAGGTCTCGAGGACCTCAAGTCTTGGTCAGACTTGCAAAATTCCTTGTGCATTAAGAAAAGTGGTGCCTGAAATATGGATCAAGGAACCCCAGGCATTTTCCATATTCCAGAGACCAGATACAAGGAAAGGTGTGTTATTTCATCTCTGAAACATGAACATGTTGTAGAGTTTCAACAAAGAATTGCTATTGACTTTAGGTCACTTGTATGTGCCTGTAGTAAACTGAAGACCTTTTGCTTCTTTTGACAATTCCATTTAGCTATTATGAAAGCTGTTTTCATAGCTTTCCTCCCTCTTAGATAATCATTTTTCCTTGTTTCTCAGTATCCGTGTCTCACAATAAAGCCTCTTATTATGTGATACCCAAAGTATTTTAGATCTTTTGTTTTTCTTTAATATATACTCAAATATAAAAAAGATAAAATTTATAAACGTTGGTTTTTACTTAAATTACGTCTTTTGACAGTAAAATGGGCTCTAATAGACCTGAAAGATAGAATTACTTCAAAAATGACTTAAGGTTAAACAAAAATTTAACTATCTGATTCCAGGGCTATTAGCTATGTGTGAAAAGAAAAACTGCAACATGTGAGTTGAAAAGATTCATTAAAATTCATGGCAAATCTCACTGGGAGTGAGTCAAATTGGGAAATATTGCTAAAACTGTAGCAGAATATGTGTTATGCCTCTAGGGTCACTTATTTGGAATTTTTCTCACGCAAGCCATATACCTAGATTTTTATCTCCTCCAAGTGTAGTACTTAAGCTTACCAAAAGCATGTTACATCTCCTCAGGAGTGAATTTCTCCACTGTCCCGGAGAGTTATTTTTACTTTTACCTCACATGTGCTCCCACCAGGTAGTTCTTTCAGCTGTTGAGATCACTCAGTTGGTGTGCTGCTTTGTGTCTGACGGCAGGAGTAACAAAACAGCCTCGCAGATAAAAACTAGTTGGAGCCATTGTTGAAGATGTTGGGAAAGATTAAAAACAACTGGAGAATTTGCTGGATCAGCATGAAAAATAAATTACCTTAGTGAAGTAATGATTAATGAAGCTACTTTTAGGAACCAGCTAAAATTGTTAGAGTGTTCTTACATGCTTCTGGGAGCGCTTCTCTTTTTTGGTTTGTGTACACAGGGATATATTATAACAATACTTATGCTTTAAATTCCTAATTTAGAAATGAAGTTTTATTAGACTTAAAAAAAAATTGGAATATGCTTTCTCACCATCGCAAGATTCTGATATCATTTGTTATGTCTTGCCAATGGCCTTTGGAAGTATGAAACTTCCACGGTAATGTAAAGAATAACGTGTTGTCAAAAATTATTTTTGAGGTTAATTTAATCATTTAAATTGGCATGTGTTAGCAACTTTCCTCCATGGATTATGTTATTCAAACAAATAGGTGCAACCAGCATATTTTATCTACTGATCAACAGAAGGTTTTGTTCGCGGGAGAATGGAAACAAAAATTCTGTAGGCTGGAAATATTTAACTTGAGCACATTTCTAGAATAATGGAATTTCTGAGACAAGAGACTTAGATCAATGTCATACATTTTAACCCTGGTGAGGGCGAAGAGCATAGAAAAGGGCTAAATTTAGGTGTATAAATTGGTGTGCGTATACTTTCTAGATGTGGGGAGCAGAAACAAATAGAGTTCAGGAAAATAAAATACTCTTCCATTTCCAAACACTGTGTTTCATATTAAAGTAATTTATCAAGAAATCGTAAGTTATAAATCTTTAGCTTATGACTACAGCAAGGCCCTCAGGTTGAACCCAAGCTATATATGCTCTGAGATTCCAGCATATCTGAAAGGCTTGTCTGAGGACTATTTGAAAAAAGTCCAAGAAGCCTCCTGAGAAGGAGTGAGTCATCCTAAGGCCGAGACAAGGTTGGGGAACGAAGCCTATATGAACAAGGCCGGCGGGGAGTGGCGGGGGCAGTTTTGGCAGCGTGTCGCTCATCTTTGTGTTTCATGTGCCCTTGCTCTTCTTGGGGGTTGTACCGGATCCCAGCGGAGAAGAGTCACAGTGAAACCAGTAAAAGAGCTTTTTCACTTTTTTATTAAAGTGTCTGAGCTCCTAGCAAGCACAAGGTAGCACCACTTTTGTGACCAGGTAGCAGAGTGTGGAGGGAACGGGGCCCTTGTATGGAATTGAGCGGGTTGTGTGCAGAGCACAGCCGAGGCGGAAGGGGGTTGATCACCTGTAGAATCACAGGCAAGGGCCTGGGGAGAGGTGTTCCCTCCACTTCAGAAGAGAGGCCTGTGCGGTAGGGGTGATGTCATGACCGCTGGAGCCTGCTATTACTTTGGCAAGAGGCAGCTTGGACGTGGGACATGCCTCGGGGCATGGCTGGCTTGGGAGGTTGGCTGGCTTTGGAGAGTTAACAGCCTCAAGCCCAGTAGGAGGTGTCACTTCTCCCAGTAGCAGGAGAAATAGTAGGAAGGATGTCTTGTGGGAGCAGGTGGGGGTGTCTGCATTGTGAACCCATTGAAGATATTGAGCAGGGGCTCCCAGATGGGCAGGTGGGAAATCAAACTAGGGGAGAGAGAGTGAAACTAAAGGAGAAACAATGCTTTGTGACTTGTACTCTGACATGTACCCCTCCAAGCTCATGAAGCTTCTGGAAAAGTGGATGTTCTGTATTACATTCATTTTATATTTCTGAAAGTACAAACCAAGAACTCATCATTTGGTAATAAAGAATATAATTGTCACTATTTATTGAATGGCTATTAAGTGTGAGGGAATATCAATATTCCCTTAAATGGCAGTGCATCAACTATCGTGCGGTTTCTTCTTGAAGGCTGATGTGAGCCCAAGTCTGTAAAAGGTGGTGGAAAGGTACAGCTGAGATTCTCAAGGCAGTCAGGGAGGCCCTCCTTTGTATGGATGGTGTTTCAGGCATATGGATGGTATTTCTGTGCATACACTTCTGCTCTGTGTGGCCACTTCATTTTTACTTAGGTGGCTTTTCAAATCAGAGGCTTAGCTAACTCTCAGAGTGAATGTGTCATCCCTTCCCTCTAATCTGTAACCCTTTGGAACAATTCAGTATCGTTATACCCATCTGATAGATGGCAAAACTGAGGCTCATAGAAGTCAAACGAATTGCTAAAGTTGGCAGCCAGTAGAGGTAACATCTTAATTCAAGCCCAGATCCATGTCTTCCTACAGCCAATGATCTGTAAGGTGTCTCTAAAGCTAACTGCTGTATCCCATTGTAGGTAGGGGTAAAGGACCTTAGGCATTAGAGATTCACTTTTTAGTGCAATTGCCTCATTAAATGTTAGAACATGCAGATGGTGTTTTCTCAGATATAGCAAATATGATTCAATGGAGGAACAACCACATAACTAAACCATAAATCTAGTTCTCCAGTTTGGCAAATCTTCAAGTCGTCGTTGATTCTCTTGACTCATTCTCATATCTAACTTTGTATAAAAACTATAATGATGACTTTTTGGTCCTGAGAAAGAACTCAGCCTCTAACTGAGGTCTGTTTCTTTATGAAGCAAGACTGCATGGGATTTAGCACAAATATGGAGAAATATGAACCCAAGTTGGGTTTCTTGCTATGTCTATCTATTAGGATAATTGCTTTGTTCTTGATGTTGTTATATTTATCTATATACAAACAAATGGAAAAACTTTATAAGAATTATACATGAGTATTGTCTCTTGTGCAAACCCATCATTAACAGGAGAAGTTGTGGGAAAGAAGATTGGGTAAGAATAGAAAGTGATTCAGAGTCGGCTTGGCAAAGCTAGAGGTCTAGCACAGAACCAAATATTACCCTATCTGGTTATTTAGCTGTCGTGCATGTGATTTTTACTATCTAATTAACTTACAGACTCCTGATGATAAGCACTACCACTTATTCTTTGTACTCTCTGCAGTACTGCAGTACCTTAGCGCAGTGCAGGCAGAGTAGACAACCATAAAATTGGTTTTGTACTCAAATGCAAACTTACAACTAACTTGGATCTTAATTCCTGCTAAGGCATAAGAAAGGGCCCTTGTATCCTGGTTACCAAGTAACCAAGTTATCCTCTCAACCTGCAAGGCATGGACCAAATGTTAGCTTTTCCAGGAAGGCTTGCCAGGCTCCTTGCTTTGGGCAAGGTGCATTTTCTCTGTGTTCTGTACATACCGAATTTGAGGCATTTATCTCATTGTTTAAAAACTGATTTGATTTGTCAGTCTTCCCTATGGGCCTGTGAGCTCCTCCAGGGCAAGGGTCAGGTTTATCTCTCCACCGCAGCACCTCCCCCAGGTCCTACCACTGTGTGATATGCGCTCAGTACACTGTGTGTGTGAATGACTGGTCCTCACGATCCTTTGTAAAAGGACAATTCATTTGTATGTGAAAATATACTCATAAGCATATGGAAACATTTCTTTTGAAATGGCCAAACTAGCTCTGTCCTAATTTGGAATTGCTAAAAGTCATTAGCTTTGATTTAAATAAAATGTGAGAAAACTCTAACAGTGGGAACCACAGAAATTAAATCCAAGTCTTCCGTTTGACCATGTTACTGGGATATTGCATAGTCCCATCTCTGCAGGCTTCTTCCCTTCTTGGAGGCAGTGGGAGATGCTCACATTCTCTGTGTATGGGAATGACCGAAAAAAAGAAGTCAACAGTTCTCTCCATGGTGTATAAATATGACATCACTTATTCGATTCTCATCTACAGCTGCTATGTAGAAGGACTGTGGCTGTTTGACTTTTCTTCCTACACCTAACTCGATTGCTAAGACTACTTGAACAATGCATTTCCTCTCTCCCTCTCTTCTGTCCAGCGGGCTGGGCTGTCAGTATCTGTGGTTTTCCACTGGTTGTCAGGCCACATTGCTTAAGGCTGAGCCTCCCTGAGCCCTTGAAACGTTGATTTTTCTCTTCTCCTTTTTTAATTTTAAGATAATAGAAATGTGTCTATTAATAATAACAAATATTAAGATAGATAATATTTTCTATACAGTTATTTATAAAAGTAACTTCAAAATAGATCCATTGTTTGGTTCCATTTTTAACAGTTATGAGACATTTGATAACTACATTATCATGGCTTTATTCTCAAGCATCTGGATGTTACTTTGAATTCCCAAAATGGTTTCCTGAATTTGTATGTGAATTTGGCCTATAAATCACAATATTGCCATACCATTCTTGTTCTTAATATAAGTAAAATGTGTATTCTATGCATTGAGGGAAAAGATTTTTCTTCTCCATATATAATAACTAATATCATAGTTGCTAGTATTTTTCTGAAGTAGGGCAATGGGATAAGTGCTAAAGAGTTGTGTTGGTGCAGCTTGCTGCAGCTGAGTTTATGAGTTATAACTCGTAATCCAAATGAAATACAATTTTATTTGAGGTAGATCTGCAAGTGGGAGAATGACTATTAATTCTGCAATTCCAAAATAACTAATGTACTTGGTTGGAAGCCAGGTACACTGTGAGTTCTGGATTTAAGTGCTCTTGTGGGAAATACAGAGAGAGACTTTAACATGTGGATTCTCAGAAGAAAATGCAACTGTTCCATACAAGAAATATTGAGTTATTTTTAGTACTTTTTAATGTGTGGTTGACTGTGTATTTTTGAGTGGTGCCATTTTTAACACTTGGCAATGCAAGTCCAAGATTTTCATTTCCTGGGATAATTTTCATAACTCACCCATTCACACAGCAAGCATTTAGTGAGGATTGATGGGATAGCCCTGTATTTGACTTGATGAGAAATGCAAGGAAAGTAGAGGCCAGATCTGTCTTCATTGGATTTATAATATTGTTAGAAAATACAACTGACACAAGCATGTGTGTGTGTGTACGTGTGTGTATATGTATATATATACGACAAGTACAAAGCAAAAATGGAACTGCGATGTATCACAAATTCACATTGACTCCCTACTATGCTATTGTATAGGCAGAGGTTTTGGAGCACCTGCCTTTGAGGAGCTCATCATCTGGTGGGGTAGGGGTGGGGGTAAGGAGAGCCAGATGGATGGGGTGATAATCAAGGGATAAGCCAACTCCCTTCTTGTTGTGAGAACATGATTGACACGGCTCTAAGTTCTGCCTAAGAGGGGGGCTTCAGAAAAGAAGGAGAGTGTGAGGATGTCCTTGGAAGAAAGTGTAACCACACTGGGTTTTGTGTGCACACACTGAGAGAGGGCAGAGCAGAAAAGAAGTTTCGGGGCTTCCCTGGTGGCGCAGTGGTTGAGAATCTGCCTGCCAATGCAGGGGACACGGGTTTGAGCCCTTGTCTGGGAGGATCCCACATGCTGTGGAGCAGCTGAGCCCGTGAGCCACAACTACTGAGCCTGTGCGTCTGGAGCCTGTGCTCCGCCACAAGAGAGGCTGCGATGGTGAGAGGCCCGTGCACCGCGATGAAGAGTGGGCCCCTCTCGCCGCAACTAGAGGAAGCCCTCGCACAGAAACGAAGACCCAACACAGCCATAAATAAATAAATATATTTAAAAAAAAAAAAAGTTCCTGTGAGCTCAGAAAGCCTCCTTTGAGAACTGAGTTACATCTTGCAAGAAATTTGTATATCACAATGACATATATTTATAATTTATATTATTTGATATATGCATGGCAAAGAGAGAAAAATGGAAAGAGAGCCGAGGCAAGAAAATCCGCCCAGGCAACGGGGCAAGAGGTAGAAATGGGTCCATAAGGAGAGTGGTCCATTGAAATGGAGGACCTTTTACTAAAAAGAAATCAAATTAGATGGATTTAGGGATGAATAGGCCGAAGGCTTGGGGCAAATGAGAAATGAAAGGTATTTACAAAATACAAAACGTGAGGTAGGTGCAAGTGATCCCAGGAGGCAACACAGTATATTAGTTAAACGAAGAGTGAGTTTGAATCATGGCTCCATTACTCACTGGCTGTGTGATCTTGGGCAAATTATTCGTCATCTCTGTGCCTTAGTATCCTCATCTAAGAAAAGGGGGAGGAATAGTTCTTACAGGGTTGTTGTGAGGATTAAATGAGTCAATGTTTTTAAGGGCTTAGAACAAGCTCAGTACATTTATATGCATAAATAAAAGTATATACACTAGGTAATAGAAAACTACTATGGATTCTTAAGCAGGGGGTGATAAAATAGTGCGTGAGGAAGATTATCGTGGTAATGATATACAGGGAAGACTCAAGTAAGGGACATTCTGGAGGCTGGAAGACAAGATGGGACAGACCTCATGGGTATCTGGATGAAGACAGTGGAAGCTAGGAGTAGGGTGGAGGAAACGAAGAGATTTGAATGGAAGATATATTTCAAAGAAAGAAAGAATTGTTAGAACTTGGGGGGTGGGTATGAGGATGTGAGAAGTTGTAGCCAAAGATGACTCTGATGTTGAGGGCTTGAGAGGCTGGGAAGAGAGTGGTGCCATGGACAACAAATGAGGGAAGTTATGCATGGATGGACCTCAAAGCTTCGTCCATGAAATCTGCGGCACTTCGCCTGAATGTGCTCAAATAATAATAATCATTAGCTAGAATTTCATCTTCCTTTGTGCTTTTGTGCAATTCTTTTGCCATCTGTTCTGGGAACAATTCAGGATGTCAGTGCTCTTTGAATGGGAAGCAAATTCTAAAAGAAGAGATTTCTGATTTAAAAACATGTACTTCCCAAGCACTTAATTCAGTTAAAAATAAGACAAAGAGAAGAAAAAACGTAACTTTCCAATCCCTTGGAATTTTACAGAATACAGTTGAAAACTTATTTCAGTTGGGAATAGAAAAAACACAGATAATGAAACACAATAAAACAAAACAAAAACTAGGTCAAGAAGTGACCCTGAGGCAAAGTCTTAAATCTTAAAGGTCAACAGGTCAGTACACTTTAAAACACTGTAATTATAGCTCTTCATTCTTCCACGGGCTTACTGTGTCATGTTAAGGTTATTCACTCCCATATACCATAGCCCATAATGTCACTTGAGGTATCCTTATGGCTTCTCCAGGTATTAAAGAAGCTTGATATGTTTTTGTTTCATTAATCTTTTCTCAGAGGCCAGTGATGAGTTCATCTGACTCTTTTCCATCAAGTTGAAAATTCTTTTCAATTAAAAACTCATCTCTACAGATGGTATTAGCATCAGAAGAGGCCTATTCTGTCTAAAATAACAAATATTGAGATATTTCGGGAATTGCTCTATAAATCATTGGAAGTAGAACCAACTAAAGGGTTCAGTTGTGTGTGTATGCGTGTTTTGTTTTGTTTTGAGTGAATAAAAGTTGAACTGATGAGAATTTGGCCCATATGCTTTATTGTTGCTGGAATGGATCTGTTTCATCCCAAGGCCTGGGCAGTTTTGTTGCACATTAATGTGAACTATTGTGAATATTTTAACCAAGCTATCAACTATGAAAGACTTTATCCAAAACATGATTACAAAGGCGATAAGAGAAACAGTTTAAACCAGGAGAGAATGCTCTGTTAAAGAGGATTAGAAAGACCATTTATTGAATAGTATGGATTTCTTCCAAGTGCCCGTGTGCAGAAAGCATGCAATGCGTGAATAATTCATCTAGAAATTCTATCATGAAGTTGTATCAGTTTCCACAGTAAAACCTGGCCATGGAGGAGGAAAATACATCAACATCTGTGACAAGCTCTATGAAGAGACAGTGGCAAAGCCTTTCAGGCACCAGGAGCAAAGCAAAATATAATAAATTCACTTAAGTGTCAAATTTGTGTCGGCTGAATAATGACACCATATGTCTGGGCTGCTATGTCACCGTAAGCTGCTCTAAAAAAACACTTTATGGAAACGGCTGTCAGCCGGGGGAAGGAATCTTGCTGGCGACTGCCTTTCTATCAAAGAAAACAGAGGCTGTCCAGTAAACGCAGCTCTGATGATCAGAAATGACTGGTGTTTTGTTTTGTTTTGTTTTGTTTTAACTAATTTGCCAGCATCTAGAGTGAGCCTGCTGTTGAGATTGGGACACGCAGAGTTAGAGGCTGTCTTGGGTGTGTCCCTTCAAACCCTCCCAAATGAGGGGGAGCAAAGCTTTCCAACTCGTCAGTTGGCCTGTTCTGCGTGGGTCTTAACAATATACATTGTCTTCATCTGGCTCTCTGAGCAACTCGCTTGCCAGCACCTTACAGGCATTGTCTCACCAATCCTTACGGCAACCCCAGGAAGAATCAAGGACTCAGCTGTTCTTTTGCTCCAGGGCAAACTGAGGCACAGAAAGGTTATGGTCTCATTAGTCCCTCAGGAGGCATGATTCTGGGGACAACTCAACCTTCTTTACCCCAGAGAGTCAGCTTTCAACCAGGCGTGCCAGACACGCTTTATATGGGAAGGAGGATTTGTCTTTCTTTCCTGGGCCTCTGCTTCCTTCTGCTGGCGTGCACAGTGCTGGCGGGGTGCCCACGGCAAGGCTGCTTCTCCACTCCAAAGGCAGCGCGACTGGGTTCGACAGCCGTGTGAGCAGAGATTCCACAGTTACACAATGAGATGCTGTTACCAGACTTTTCATGCTTGGACACAGAGACCCGTTGCATGGTGATTATGTTCTGGGTAACGGTTCTAAACAGCCTGGGGCTCTGCCGAGTACCTGCCCCCATCATGCCCTGGAATCAGCCGCCCCATCTCAGCTACACATCGCCGCCTTTGTCTGTACCTTGGTTTTCCATCACAATGAGTCCAATGGTACTTAAAGTAGACTGTGGCAAAGATGAAGCGTTTCGAATGGGTTATACTTAATTTTATTCACAAGGGCATAGGCAGGACCAAGGAAATTGTGTGACTCAATCTGATATAAGGAAAATTACGTATATATTAGTTTTCCACTTCAGACTTTCCCTCAAAGAATTTAAAGTTAAAAACTTTTAAACAAGGCACCCAACAAAAGGGTGCATATCTGAATCACTTGGAGAGCTTTCCTGTGTGTGTGTGTGTGTGTGTGTGTGTGTGTGTGTGTGTCTGTGTCTGTGTTTTTATGCCCTCAGAGACTGATTCACTGGTTCTGGAGCACAGCCTGGGATTTTAATAACCCCACCCGCAGTGAATCTGATGTGAAGTCAGTGATGCCTCAGAGGGCTGCACACGCCCTATTCCTCTAGCCCTGCCACTAGGGAGTATAAAACATAAACAGCAAAGTGAAACAGATAAAAAAGATTTGTGGTTTCCTGACCAGACAGAGGTGTTTCCCATTCAGCAGCGTAATGTAAAGAAATGGAGAAGATCTTATAAATGCAACAATTCAGACTGAATCTGAAAAATGGACTTCAAGGTATGTAAAGGAAGCCTGGGGAGCAACCACAGCCAAGATGTGTCTGATGGATTCCCTTGTCCCACCATTATCCTTGTCCCATCCCATTTGTTTGTGGTAATAGCCCAGTTTTCTGTTGGCTGCTTTTCCCTCTCTTGAAATTGAAGGACGGAGGTTATACAGAGGAAGGATGGCCACAAATTAGGAAAGGGAGGTATTTCTTCACCCCGTTGAGCTTGGGCTGAGCCTGCAACTGCTTTAATCAACAAAATATGTCAGGAGTGACACCCTGTTCATTCTCAATCTATGTCTTTGCTTCTTCTTTCTTACCACACTAGCTCTGGGGTTGTTCCCTCTTGGAACCCACCTGCCATACTGACGGGTGGCCCAAATCACATGAAGAGTCTGCGTTCAAGCATTTTGTTCAATGTTCTTAGCTAAGCTCGTGGCCAAGGACCCATACCAACTGTCAGACAGGAGAGTGAACCATCTTGGGTGTTCCAGCCCAGTTGAGCCCCAGAAAACTGCAGCCTCAATCAAGAGTCCCTGGAGCAGAAATATCACCCACCGAGCCCAGTCAACTCACGGAATCACAAAGAATTAACAAAACAGTGGGTGTTTCATGCTGCTAAGTATTGGGATGGTTTGTTACGTAGCAACAGATAACTGAGACAAAGTGTATTTTCCAGTCCATACCAGTGTGAAGGTAAAAAACTTGGATCACAATTACAATTTCAATGTAGTACTTTTGGCTGTACCTTCACCTACTTTGTGGTAACTCCATTCCCGTCATGTTCTTCCCATGTAATTTCTCTAAGGGTTACTTAGAACATCTGATCTGAGAACCAGTCCTTTTGGCCAATGTGTTGTTGGCTATTTTTAAATTCTCTGCTGACATCTCTGCTCTGAGGTGATGTCTCTTTTCCTTGCTGACATCAAGAGTAGCAGCCCGGCCCCTGGCGTCTCTGAAGTAGCACTGCTGTTGACCATGATGGTTGTGAAGATGACCATGGGCCCAAATGTGAAGGCCCTGGGATCTGAATCAAGCCTCTATCTCGGTTACTATTGCAGCTACTGGTGCCTGTGGAACTTTAGGAAATAGTTCATTATTATAATTAGTGACATAAGTGGCTATATCTTTATACTTAATATTTGTTCAATTGAGCTAAAGAGTTGCATCATACTACTTAGATTGTTCATTATTATTACTATTTTTTGGTGGGGAGGACCCAAATATTCTTACTTAAGAACCCTGAATCAATGTTGCTAAAGTTGAAACATTTAACCTACAAAGAGACTGACAAATTGTTATAATGGGTCCAGTTGAGGAGGCTTCTAATCAGGTTTTCCTCAACAGGAATTCATGCTTTATTTATGTGAGTTAAAGATTTGACTAATTTTTTATCCTCTAAATAATAAGAGTAGAAGATGAAAGGTTTTTCTGTTTAGATGTCAATGATGACTTTAATAATATCCCAGCCTAACAAATAGGAAATATTTAAGAAACAAAGATTGGAAATCCAGAAGAGAACAGACTTTAATCTCTGATATACTAATTCAGTACATGTTTGGTATCACATTTTTTACACCAATATCTTGGGATTATTTCTGGGAAATAGTTATATGTACTTATTGCCCTTCTGTCTGTTCTAAAAGGACTAAAGTTGAAACAGATGGAAGGCATTTGAAGTATAAGATCATTGAAAATATGAGGCTATATACAAACATAATGAGGTGGGGGAATGGGAGAACAAGAGGAAATAAACATAGAGCAAGAGGGTATCAAGATGGAATTGTATTCTGAGACTTTGTTACAGAACAGCTCAATTCTCTTGTATGTGGTTTTGGAAAATTGGAGGGAAGGAGAAAGTCCATGCTTCCTGGGCATCTAGGCATCAAGAGATTAATGGGAAAATGAGGGGGACATTTATGCCTGAAACAGAACCCTCTTTGATATTCTCCTTTGAGATCCTGAGAGAAATAAGAGCAGAAAATGATTCCACTAACTGATTAGGCTACTTCAACAGTAATATGGTGATTGGACAATGATTAATCCCCTGTGACATTGATGCATTTCTAGTGTCATGAAACATCTTAGAAAAATGGGAACATCAGAGAGAACTGGGAAAATGGACTCTTTTCGTAATATTTTAACTAAAAAATGAGGTTTAGGGAGGTCCATCTTCAGAAATTTAAATACTAATGTTGGAGAATTATTGTCCAATATTTCAAAAAGTAAACTGAGTTCCTTTGAGTTATGTTAAACTTGCTAGTTTTCATAGTAGAGTATGACTAGGTCCTTGCTTAGTTAACATGGCTGTTTTGCCTCATAACGAACATCTGGTTAAATTCTTATATACAAATGTGAAGGAATTATATTTTTTTGGAGATACAGTTCTGGGAGTCCATGTGACTCTTGGAACTCTCTTTAACCTGCCAAAAGATGCTCTGATAACTTTCAAATTTTGAGACTCACTTTGTCAGACGTGTTGGCAAGAGGCCTGCATTTGAGGAGTAAACCTTTTAGAAGTCAGACCCCTTAGCCAATTTGGAAGATTTTGAATTTTTGTTGGAACAATGAAGTTGAGTTCTAAACCCTTTCACCACATGTTATAAATATTAACAATGAAGGTAATGTGGGTGGTGGAGATTTTTTTGAAATGGGGATTTCAGTATTGGCTGAGATGATAATAAAGTCATTCACTGAGAAACAGAACAGGAGGTTGTTCTAATTTTATATTTGCCTATTTTTCATAAGGAAAAGGGAACAAGAAACAGCTTCAGCATAGTAATCAAGTTTATAGAGTCAATGCTAATGGATATAACGGGTTAGGCCAAATTATACAAGTATTTATAGTTTGAAATTTTGAGGAGGCACATTGCTTAGTAGTTAAGAAGGCAAGTTTTATGGTCAGTTTCCCTGTGCTTAAGCAGTAGCCCTGACACTTAAAAAATATATGAGCTTGAGGCATACAGACATTAAGCAACTTGCCCAATTTTCTCACCCTAATGCCTGCTAGAGTTAATCATTGGACTTAACTCATGAAATAGTTGTGAAGATTTGTTTTAGTTCTTGGTATATGATAGCTGGGGTGAAACACTAAGTGCTCAATAAATATTAGTTGTTGCTATCATTATTATTGTATAGAAAAAATTGCCCATGAACACATTTATTCACTCAAGAAAAAGAATTTCTTATTCATTAGCATTTTCTAGTATCTTTCAGATACTGGGAAAGAGAATGGAGGAGTTGAGAGAATTTCCACAATTACACACATGACTTTCAGGAATTATTCCTTAAATGAGAATCTTACTTATAATGCTTGATATATTGGCTAATGGTTTTAACTCCTTTCATACCATTCCTTAAATAGATACTGGGCTAGAACACTTCTTCTACCTTGCTGGATTTGGAAAATCTCTAGCATCCCCTTCATTTTATTATTGAACCAAAATTATGCTCCCATAATACCAGCCAAGCAGCAGGGACAAGACACTCTGTAGGCACATGGGAACATGACATACAGCAGTCCACCAAAGCAGAATGCAGTCCCAAATATGGGAGCCAGATCAGAAAATGTCACTTCTGAAGGTGACTACAAGAAGAGAAAACATTATGGATTAGTTTGTCATCTGTTCAACTGCAGAAGTAAGCCCTCTGGTTGGAGTCTAATTTCTTTGTTTCCCACGAAGTTATTTTGTTTCCAAATTGCCATATTGGAGATGCAGGATGTATCACAGATTCAGTCAAGGGCCCTGGACCTCTTCCTTGGTCCTGACAAAGTTATCAGGGTGTTTTGTTATACTTTGTTTTTTGTCAGAAAAAGAATGTTATAGTCTGCTCAATACACGTAGATCACATATTTAAAGGGATTATCACCTTATCATTTAGGGATGGTGGTGGTTTACCTGAATTCTAGAAAAGGATCAGGAGGGTCCTTTATCAGAGTGTCAGCACTGACCCAGAGACCGTCCTCCTGTCCTCTTTGAGAACTACGCCTGCAAATGGAGTTGGGCAGCACAGTTTATCACCCCTTGGTAATACTCCCCGTGATCATCACCCAGCTGCCTTTTAAATGTAATTTAGATTCCCATGTGACTTCTCCTCTAGAGGAAAGAATGATCTGATTACACTCAAGGGCCACTCAGAGCCTTTGGGAGTTATATCCATATTTGTCACTGTGAATTAATACATTGATGTTTTGAATCATTCTCATAGGTATTTTGCTCATGTCAACATCTGGAAGCCAGTCACCCTCAGTCAACAGAAACACAAAAACCCAAACACCATACATTGCAGAGCTAGACCTAGCAAGGGCTACAGGGGACCTTTCCAAGATTCAGCCAGGCAGGGTCAGTCTGGGACAGTCAGCAGCCTCGTTGACCTTGCTCACCTGCAGTGAGGGGCTAGACGTTCAAGGCAATCCAGCCTCCATCAACAGAGACGTACGTTACCCCACTCTTACTAGGCCAGGCGGTGCCCTGAGTTTTCAGTGGGCAGAGAGTGGGAAGAAAGTAATTCGACTGACGAAGGAATTAGTGAGTATAACCGCTGAGATCCTGTGAGGTTTCCTAATCTCAGCTCCAATTATGACGTCATTGGCACGTCATCGGAGAAGACACTTGATTTGTGCTAGATTTTCTTGGCTCCGGTCCGATTCTATGATAAACTGAAGATAAGTTTTTATTTCTTACATCTCAAGTTCTTGGCAAATATCCAGAGACATACACTGTCAAAAAGTAGTCGCTGTGTTTGCTTAAGGTCTGTCTTATTCAGTGGGGTGATATACGACTGACAGCTCAGGAAACGTGTCTGAGAGCCACAGAAAGGTGAAAGCATGTCATCAAAATACGGCTAAGAGCGAAACTCGTCCCCATCTCCAGGTCTTTGGTTCCTTAACATTTTGGATCTTGATGTGGTTCTAAAAACTCTTATCCTAGAAGAAACAAACCACTCCCAAAGCTGTTAAGGCCCAGATAATAAAAAGTTTTAATTAGACATATCCTGTTTGTTCCCACAAAGCCTAAAGAAAATATTGACTATTTTTGCCTTGCCTGTTTAATTCCTGGAGGAATATTGTTAGAGAAAATCCATATACCTTTTGAGAACCGGTTTGAAATGGGGAATACTTGTCCTTGTTTAAAAAAAAAAAAGGGCCAACCTCAGCACAGCCGTGGCTGACAGAAGCTGCCCTCTGCTTTACCTGTGGAAAGTGGCAGCAAACCCCCGTGTGTCCGCCCAGAAAATTCCCCCAGGCCCCAAACCTGCAGTCTCAGAAACCACTAACAAGGTGATTTCTTTGCCCTGACACTCCGTTCCCCTTTGCCAGAAGCATAAAGAAGATGGGCTACCTTTGCTCCCCGTGAAGTCACAAGTTCTTTGTTTATCTTTTCTTTTTGAACCCTGGGAAAAATATATCAAAGTGACTCAGTCTGCCAAAAGTTTGTGCACTTAGGAACTGGCACTGTGACAGACGCCTGCTGAGAAAAGATTTCTGTGTTTCTTAGTGTCATTTTCTCCCTTGAGATGTTTCCAGAGACTTGAAAGTAGGGCTGTGCCGAGGAACTGATTAAATTGGCTCATATTAAAATTGCAAGTTGGTGTGAACAACCAGCTCTGTCTGCATCCACTCTCAGCCCAGCAGCCCAGGTAACTAGGATCACTCATCACAGAAGTGAGAGCTGGAAAATACCATTCCAGCCCTCATCCCCGTCTACCTGGCAAGGGGAGTGTTGTTCCCTGTGGTCTCCATTGTTTAGTCTGGTTGAGTTTTAAAACTTGCTTCAGGAAGAGAGTGGCCCAAATTTCCTTGAGGAGTTCTCTCCTTAGATGAAAACTGGTTCGGCTAATAAGTTGAAGATTTCTTTTGGTTAAGCTCATCCCATTATTTCGAGAAAGTCCTTGCCTCTTCTGTGCTTTGTGGTCTTAGGAAATTGTTGAGTTCTCCAGTTTCTCCACATCTGAGGAGGAATTGTCTCATCATTAAAATACTGTTGGAAAAGACGAGAGAGCAAGGGCCATAGAGAGTGTTGAAGCTATCTACTCCATGACGAGTTACATGTGGCCTCAATACCGCTTCAGAAAACTCGAGTGTTTCCAGAATTGGGAGAAAGCGCTGGTGAATCTTGAGGTTGGCCTTGCTCTGGGGTGGAGATGCTGAGCTCAGCAATGAGAGGATAATCTGGGCCTTGGGATCTACGCTGGGCTCCAGGCCTGGTGGGACCATCTGACCTGAATCCTTGACTGAGCTGAGAAAGTCAGTAACGTTTGTGGGGAGAGCTGACCACCACATCCGAGACCTTTCTCCCTCTTCCAGGCTCTCCAGCTGTCTAGCGCTCTGACCTTCACTCATCCTCCCGAAAATTGTCACCTTGGAAAGCATTTGCTAAATCAACAAAACTGCCGTGCAGATGCCGGAGTACCCCTCCTCCTGGCCACCTTGGGGCATTTACCTTTAACAGTGAATAGTGCCTTTAAGCTGAATTAGCACTTTTCCAACTCCAGAATTCCAGGTGCCTGGGACAGAAGTGGCAATTGTGGAACTTTTTTTTTTCTTCCTTTGTGGAGGTACTGGAGAGAGGGAGGCTTATCACAACCCTTCAGATGCCATGCCACGTAAATAAAATGATAGACCACATCTGAGAGCCCAGTGATGTGTTTATTGAACTTAAACTTCACTCCTGCCTCTGTTAGGCAGGTACCATTATTGTTCCTATTTTATGTATAAGCAAACTAAGTCTTGGGGAGCTTAAGTAACTTGGCCAAGATTTCATAGTAAGAGATAGAATCGGAATTGAACTTATGCAGTCTGACCCTAAAATCTATGCTCATAAATCCCATGTACTTTTCGTAGTGGTGGTAGGAGTGATACTCGCCATGGCAGTGAACATTTTTGATGGCTTAGGCACCACGCATTGTGATAAGCCCGTCATGTGTGTTATCTGATTTAATCCTCGGGATCGTCCCATGAGGCAGATAGACTTAAAATATTCCCTTTCTACATACAAGGACAATAAGGCACAGAGAGGCAAAGGTTATCTCACTGAAGGGCTTATTCATGATCCCATAACTAGTAAGTTGCAGAGTTGTGGGTTCAACCCAAGCCAACCGACTCTAACGTCTGTGCTCTCCCCACACACCTGCCTTTCTTGATGACTTAGTCTTTATTTCCATGGAGACAGAGGTGGCCCTGCCACCCCAGTGGCCATGATGACATGCAGACCTTCAGACGTTGCTCTAGAAACTGGTCCACTCATAACTTACTGTGCTTGCTGAGGACAGAGGATGACACCCATAGGAGGCAGCAAGATGGCAGAGTGGACCCGGTACCATCTGAGTTTAGTTATTTTAAACAGAGAAAAGAGAGAGACAGAGACAGAGAGAGAAAGAGGGACAGAGAGAGAAAAAAGTGGCGGATTCTAACCTGTAAGGCAGCTGGGATAAAGATGCCAGGTGACTATATCCCACGCCATCCAGGGGAACCACTGGCCCGAGGGAAGAAGGAACCAGACCAGATGCCCCTCAGTAACAAAGCTGGGCCATTAGTTGGGGAGACAGGATGACAATTCCGAGGATGGCCTTGTATATCTGAGGGGCTGTGAGTACAAATGTAAAGAACTCTTCTACTCCGAGCTCTGTGGCATAAGCAACACTGCCTGATGACTTGCCCTTCGAGATGAAAAAGGGCTTTTTTTTCCAGGGCTTTAGCCTTCCTGATGTCCTTGTGTTCCCTGGTCTTTTGCAAAAACAACTGGTAGGAAAGAGAGCTTATTTCCTCAGGGGTTGAAATCCGGGAGGCTATAGCCTGTTGCTGCTGGTGGCCCCCTTTTCATTACAGGATGCCTGTAAATGAAGCACTGTGAAGGACTGCAGGTCTGAGAGACGGAGACATCATTGGAGCCTCTGGGTTCAGATCCCTTCCTGCATAAACCAGTCTGATTTGCGTTTTCCAACCTTTACGACCCAGAGTTTCCACAGTGGGGTTGATGGTGATGGATTGGGTCATTTTTTGGTTAGATTTGCCAGGGCAAACCTCTCTGAGCATCTGTGGGTCTATGGACAATGTGCTAATGGTGCACGATTTCCCGGGGTGGAATTAGGGACGATTTTTTGGGAAAAACAATTATTTCTTTGTTAGTAGAAAAATATTATACATACAATTTGAACTTTTCCTAGAACTGTGAGACAATCCACTGACTACACTACTTCTTTGTCTCCAGGCCCTTGGTATTGGAGATAAAGCGTTTCTTCCTCTAAACCACAGGGATGATGGCGAGAGAGAGCTCACAGCTGGGCTTTTGCCCATGTGCACACCTCATTTGTCTTGCTTTTATAAGATGAGGTTTAGTCTTTTCTATAAGTTAGTTTAGCATCTTTTCTAACCCAGCATTTCCAAATTCTCAAATCTTGGGAGGTCAATTGCAGAGTTATTTGTCAAATGAAATCATGACTGTATTGTGATATCTGCAAACTGGGAGATGCTGGTGACTGATAGCTTCTGGAGGCAAGGTGGTGCTCTCCAAAGAGAATCCCAGTATGGGACCAGATTTATTTTCCTGGCATCTTTATCTCCTGCTTTAACACACACACACCCCATTAACATGAGAGGTAAAATGGGAAGCTTTCTTTGAATAAAAGCCCCTCAGGTAGGCTAAAAGCTCCACTTAAACCCAAGGTCATCTTTGTCCTCTATCCGGCTGCTATACTTCTGGGTAGAGATTAGGAATTGTGCATGACAGGGGCGGTGGGGAGGAGGGGGTGAAGCATGGGGCCCTGGAAATGACTAAATTTACTAGCTACTCTGAATTAGCTTCCTGTATTTCATCCTGGGGGAAAAGAAATTCAGAGCAAGTGGCAAAAAACTACTTCTGGCTTTTTGAATACCCTTGGCAGGGAAGGTTTCTAACCTTTCAAATATTCTTGCAAATGGAAGCTTGAAGAGAATGTGTGCACGCTCTCGTGTGCTTTCCACACAAACTCTGCTTTTGATATTAGTTTTGCACGGGGAGTACACTCTCCTGAAAGTCTTTGCATTTACCGTGGATCCCAAGATGAATAATGCTAGCCATCGACACCGAATTTTCTACTGTAGAGTATAGCACCTTGTGTTAATAGTATCATATTGTATACTTAGAAATTTGCTTAGAGGTCAAATCTTAGGTTGTGTTCTTATCACAAAAATATAAATAAATAATAGGGTGGAGGAAGGTTTTGGAGATGGTGGATCTGTTTATGGCATCGATGGTGGTGATAGTGTATATTAATACTTATCTCCAAAATCATCAGATTGTATACATCAATTATGCATGGCTTTTTGTAGGTCAAAAAGAAAAATCAAACTGGCCCCTCTTCCTCAAAATGGAATTCTTCATTTCTTTGTCAATTCTAAAAACAAGGAGAGTCAGGGTTGCTCTAAGTCTACTGAGCAATGTGTACACCTAGCAGCAGAATTAGAAGAATGGGATGTGTTTCTCTAAACAGATATATGTGTATTTTTTCTCTTGTGCTCTGCGTACATGGGTCGTTCATACACCACTGAGCAGGCATATTCTGTTAAATAATGTACTGTTAATATTTTGCTTCCAAGATTTTGGTAACTTCATAAGATAGCCTATTATTGTTAATCATGAATTTTTCGTTGTAAAATCTTTAGCGATAAGCATACAGAGAATAGTGTGATGAACTGCCATATACCTATCACTGAGATTTAATACATATTTGCTTCATTTGGGGAAGTATTTGAAAGTTAATCACAGACCTGTAATATTCCATCCCTAAATATTTACTTCCATGTGCATCTCTAAAATAATTCTTCTATGGTAGCGTTAGTGTCATGGTCCCTATAAAAATGAATAATTTTTACTAGTGAACATAAGTGGTAAAGTTTCTTTTAACTTGATGTAACAGCGAAAATATTTTACATGTTGCATTTTTAAGTTTGTACCCAGAATCTTCTCGTCATTTATATCATTGTCAACAGACAATAGTTTTGTTTTTTATATTTGGAAAAAACCTTGATACCACGCTATGGAATGAAGCATTTCTTGTGTTCCATCTTAGAGGTTTTATTGAAAAGCTCATTGAATAAATATGTATCATTTTTTTCTCACATTCTTTAACATAATGTTTTCTTGTTCAAAATACATGTGCTTTTGGCACCGTGGATAATCATTTATTCCTTTATGATTTTTTCTGTGGGACTTGATGGCTTACTGTGAGAACAGCTGAATCATCTCTCAAGTCGTACTCCTGGTGTACATGAGAACAGATGACATATTAATCTCTTTCCATACTATGGAGTTTAAGTCACTAATGTGTTGGATGGTCAATTGTAAGAACTACAACTTCAGATTTTCAAAGGTCTAAGGACCTTGTTAGAAACCATGTGTTTTCACAGTGTCTGTGGATGCTCTATAAGGACAGGTCTTAAAAGGTGACCAATACAAAAGGTCATCTTGGACACTGGGAAAGAGCTCTAGAATTCCAGTAAAGGCATGTATTGAGTCCCAGCTTGCATCTTATTCGCTGTGTGACCTTGGGCCAACTAATTGACTTCTCTGAGCCTCAGCCTCCTAATTTGTTAAATGGGCAAATCACAAAGTTATGGGGATTAAATGATATAAAACTTTTTGGAAAAACATAATACTGTCTATTGACATAAGCTGACAGGGGCTGTGCTATGGACTGAACTACGTCCCCCCAAATTCATATGTTGAAGCTCTAACCCCTGATATGACTCAGTATGACTATAGTTGGAGATAGGGCTTTTAGGAGGTAATTAAGTTTAGATGAGGTTGTAAGGGTGGAGTCGTAATCCTATAGGATTGGTGGCCTGAGAAGAAGGGAGAGACATCTCTCTCTGTGTGTACAGAGTGAGGAAAGGCCATATGAGGACACAGCTAGATGGCGGGCATCTGCAAGCCAGGAAGAGAGCTGTCACCCGAACTCAACCAGCTGGCACCCTGATCTCAGACTTCCAACTTCCAGAACTGTGAGAAAGTAGATTTCTGTTGTTTAAGACACAAAGCCAGGGACTTCCTTGGTGGCGTAGTGGTTAAGAATCTGCCTGCCAATACAGGGGGCATGAGTTCGAGCCCTGGTCTGGGAAGATCCCACATGCCGTAGAGCAGCTAAGCCCATGTGCCACAACTACTCAGCCTGCGCTCTAGAGCCTGCGAACCACAACTACTGAAGCCCACGTGCCACAACTATTGAAGCCCGTGCGCCTAGAGCCCGTGCTCCTCAACAAAGAGAAGCCACCGCAATGCAAAGCCTGCGCGCCACAACAAAGAGTAGCCTGCACTCGCCGCAACTAGAGAAAGCCCGCGCGCCACAACAAAGAGTAGCCTGCACTCGCCGCAACTAGAGAAAGCCCGCGCGCAGCAACAAAGACCCAACGCAGCCAAAATGAATAAATAAATAAAATTTTTTAAAAAGAGACTCAATAGTTTTTTTTTTTAAAAAAAAAAAGACACAAAGCGAATGGTATCTTGTTATGGTTGCCTGAACTGCCTAACAGAGCGTGTAAGAAGAGAAGGTGTCCTGTGGATGGTGGTCACTCAATATTAACTAAAAGATGATCAAGAAAATGAGTGTACTTCGTAGTAGCAGGAATGTAGATGAGACATAAAGGAGCGTGTAGAGGAAGAGCCTTGGCCTAGAAGGACGGTATTGAACTTCTAAACTTGCCTCAATCATCTCCTGCCTGAGTGATCTTAGACAAGAAATAAAGATGAAAGCCTTTGGGATTTTAGTTTCCTAATTTCTAAAATAAAGATATTTTAACAAAATATTTTTCAAGGTCCTTCTTCCTCTTAGAAGTTTGTTTGAGCTCCATGATCTTTTTTACCTTCACCTGATGAAACAATGAAACACTTGAGAGCTATTTGGAAGGATTATGGAGACATGTACCTTATAAATGATGCTGAACCTCGCCAGTCTTGATAATTCATGCTATTTACCTGGAAGTAAGCCTGCTAGTTTCTCTCTGGAGTTCTCTCCAGCCACCAGGTTTTCTGGTACCTGGTCTTTATTTTGAGAAGTTTGTAGATAGAAATGATGAATTTTTAAATTCAATAGACAGAAGCTATAGTGAGACTATTAATCCAAGTAAAAGTATGCTAAACCTTACTTTATACCTTGAGAAAGTGTTTTGCTTATTTTGAGCCTGGCCTTGTCACAGTGGTTTTAAATTCACACACACACACACACACACACACACACACACACACACACACACACACACACACACACACACACACACACACACACACACACACACACACACACACACACACACACACACACACCACACACACACACACACCCGTGGGTTAAGTGATGGCTCCTCTAAAGATATATCACCTGGAACCTGGGAACCTTACCTTACTTGTGACGGTGGTAATTAACTAAGGATCTCGAGTAGAGAGCATCTTGAATTTTCCACGTGGGCCCTAAATCCAATGACAAGTGTCTTATAAGAAGCAGAAGATGAGAAGACACAGGAGAGCAGCAGCTCATGTGAAGACAGAGGCAGAGATTGGACTGATGCAGCCACAAGCCAAGGAATGCCTGGAACCACCAGACGCTGGAAGAGGCAAGGAAGGAAACTCCCCTGACGCCTTCAGAAGGAGCAGGGCCCTGCTAACGCTTTGATTTCAGACTTCTGGCCCTCAGAACTGTGAGAGAATAAAGTTCGGTTGCTTTAAGCCACCTAGCTCATGGTCATTTGATGTGGCAACCCTAGGAAACAAATACGTACACGTACTCTTTTTCCCCTATACTTCCATTATATACCACTTCCCAATAGATACATACAAAAAAATAGATTTAAATGATTTGACATCTTCAGAAGATAGGAATATTTCTGGAATTAAGATATGGATGATTCTGGCATCGAAGGGTGAATATTTATCAGCATGCCAATATGCTTTTGGTTGAATATTGAGAGGAATCTTCCTGGTAATCAGAGTTAGCTCAGTTTTTTCTTTTTTCTTTTTTTAAATTAATTTATTTACTATTTATGGCTGTGTTGGGTCTTCATTTCTGTGCGAGGGCTTTCTCTAGTTGCGGCGAGCGGGGGCCACTCTTCACCGCGGTGCGCGGGCCTCTCACTATCGCGGCCTCTCTTGTTGCGGAGCACAGGCTCCAGACACACAGGCTCAGTAGTTGTGGCTCATGGGCCTAGTTGCTCCACGGCATGTGGGATCTTCCCAGACCAGGGCTCGAACCCGTGTCCCCTGCATTGGCAGGCAGATTCTCAACCACTGCGCCACCAGGGAAGCCCAGCTCCGTTTTGAAAGATGGAAGAACAGTGGTAATGTTGAGTAAGTTTGGGGCTTTTGTGTAAGCGGAATCTTTCAGCCTCGGCGCTGGTGACGTTTGGGGCCTGGTAATTCTTCATTGTCGGGGCTGTTCTGTGCAGTGTACGATGTTTAGCAGCATCTCTGAACTCTACCCACTCAATGAAAATGTCTCCCCACATTACCAAGTGTCCCCTGGGGGCAAAATCACCCCTGGTTGAGAACTACTGCTTTAAAAGATGACAAAAATATAGCCTCTGTGGTAAGGACGAGAAAAATACTTGTGGAAAATACTGAACAGTACATCAAAAGCAACAGAGAATTTTCTTGTTTTTTAAATAAATTTATTTATTTATTAATTTATTTTTGGCTGCGTTGGGTCTTCGTTGCTGCACGCGGGCTTTCTCTAGCTGCAGAGAGCGGTGGCTACTTTTCGTTGCGGTGCGCGGGCTTCTCATTGCGGAGGCTTCTCTTGTTGCGGAGCACAGGCTCTAGGCGTGCGGGCTTCAGTAGTTGTGGCACACGGGCTTCAGTAGTTGTGGCTCACGGGCTCTAGAGCGCAGGCTCAGTAGTTGTGGCGCATGGGCTTAGTTGCTCCGCGGCATGTGGGATCTTCCCGGACCAGGGCTTGAACCCATGTCCCCTGCCTTGGCAGACGGATTCTTAACCACTGCGCCACCAGGGAAGCCCAGCAACAGAGAATTTTCTAAGGAGAACCATTTTCTTATTAATAATAGATGACTTTCCTTTGACTTAAAAGTGAGAAAATGTCTGTCACAGTTATAATGATCACCCTGACAATTTTTAGTGTCAAAGAGAATCATCCTGTTACAGAAGAGAGATCTTTTCTCAGACTGGAAAATGATATATATGTATATATATGTATGTGTATACGTACATATTTGTGTATACGTAGACACACATGGGTATATGTGTATGCATGTATGTATACGTGTGTATGGTATGTATTGATATATATGCATGCATATATTAACATGCATATATATCAACACATACCATTGATAATGCTCTGTTAACAAAGAGGGCTGCAAGGGTTTCACACACCTCGTTGTCCTGATTGGGAATTCTGAAGTTTCAGAGCAGCATTATTTCTAACGATGAGGGAGTAAATGAACAGCCTTTGAGAAAGCTCTCCTTTCAGAAAGGGTACAAGAACCCGTTAGTATGGGCCTTGTAAAGTGAAAGTGAACTTTAACTGGAACAATAGTGTCGCCATTGTTTTCCAAGAGCCCTCAATTCTCTCACAGATCTAAGATTCACCCAACTAATATGAAAACAATTTCGTTCTTTTATTTTGTTCTCTACAAAGTGCTTATTACCTATTTGGAACTTTATAATCTTCCCCATGCAATTCTGTGAGTCACCCAGCTGAGAATCCATCTATTTACTGACACACACAGTTGCCTAATGCGTTTCACAAGCCATGTATAATTACAGTGAATGCATCTTTCTTAAGATACACTTGTGGTAAGCTTGGGTTCTTCAACTTCTAGAAAAATGTTCACATGCGGGAAAAAAACGTTTCCTTGACATATCTAAGGTCTTCTTTAAGTAGAGAAATATTTATTTAGCTTTACCTTTAAAATATACATTTCAAAAGATGCAGACAGAGGACGAACGTTGTTAAGGGCTGTTTCCTGCCTTGGGAATTGGACCGGACTAGCTGATCTAAGAGTTCACTGAGATCTCAGAATGACACCACTTCCCAGAGACAACAGGAGTCATGAGATAAGCTCTGGAAACAAATCAAGGATTTTTGTGGAAAAAACTCCCGGGGTCCCAGAGAGCAAGGCAAACTGTAGGGAGTATCTTCTTAAAACTGATCTTTGAAATTGAGTTTCATGAATCACAAGTGTTTCACAGATTGTCTACAGATGTTATAAGGACTCGAGTTTAATTGACAAAAAGGTAAATTCGCACAGAGATCTAGAAGAAGGATGACATCAGGCCAACAGAGAGCTACCAGGATCTCTTGGACCAGGGTTATTTCCTTTTCGAGAAAAAGAAGAATGGAGGGCTGTTAGAGGATTCTTTTTCTGATAACAGCTTGCTCTCGTTTGGGGAATTATTAGCAGCCTGCTTGCGGTGAGGGCAGGGCAGTCACCTGAGACAGGAGCCCAGTTTGGAGACACATCCCACCTGCACGTCGTTTGGGAAATACCTCTGTTGCCTGAGATAATCAGTAAGATGCCCAGTTCTGCCTGCAGGATACACTACAGGCTTTGGAAGGAGGTGGCACCTGCTCTTGGCCTGTGGTCCGAGGCCACATGCTGTGGCTCCTCGGTGCCAGCGTGTCCACTGCTGTGCGGATGTCAGTGGCGTGGACTGGGTTTCTCCACTGTGAACTGAACCAGAACTTGCTCCTGACATACACTTTTGCTTGTACAAGTGCTGGGTTTTGCCCTCATGAGCAACTCCAAACCCCAAAATGTAATTCTCATTTGTGGTTACCAGGAAGGAACCTGATGGAAAATTTGACCATAAGTACAAAGAAAGTCATGTGAAAACCAGGTCCTCTGGTACATAAATCAGGAAGTGATTCAAAAAGTATATTGTGTAACCAATACTTGCTTCCCTAACTTTCACAGCAGCCGGTACGTGAAGAGGGGGCTGGGCGACAACATCAGCCATCCCACACTTTCTGATCTGAATCCTCGCGGCAGAATCATCAGTCTCTCAAGACTAGCCTTTCCCTGCTGGGGTCTGCGTTGTCTCCCTCTCTCTTTGCCCACCTTGGATGATTTTCTGAGGCGGGAGAGGCCCGTCTCGGCCACAGAAGCTTGTCTCTATGGCCCCTGCCTCACCTCAGCTCCAGAGGCTACTTTTGCTAATTTTGGGGCAGAGCCCCCTGGTACCACAGTTTTATACATTTTTGTCTCTAAAGCAGGCATGACTGGCCCCCTTCCCAGTGGATGCACTCTTAGGTCCCTCAACTCTCCTGCTGCCTCTAAGCTATACAGTAATAGTACTAGCAGTAATATATACATATATATTTTTTAATTTTTATTTTATGTCGGGCTATAGTTGATTTACAATGTTGTGTTAATTTCAGGTGTACAGCAAAGTGGTGCAGTTACACATATATGTATATCTATTCTTATTCAAATTGTTTTTCCCATTTAGGTTATTACAGAATACTGAGCAGAGTTCCCTGTGCTATACAGTAGGTCCTTGCTGGTTATCTATTTTAAATACAGTAGTGTGTATATGTCAATCCCAAACTCCCAATTTATCCCTCCCCCCACCTTTGACATAGACAATTACTATTTCTCTTATAGATAAAAGATTATAATATGATACTTACAATAAGATACTGCATCTTAATATTATAAAAACCGTGCACAGACTAATCTTTAGAAAGCTTCGCTGTGTTTATCAAATTAACAAAGTCTTAAGCAAAAGCATGTCTTGAGGATACAAACACCACACACCTCAACCCCCAACCAGGATGCTTTTCTGGAAAATCTCGCGCATGTTTCAGGGGGGCTGGTTTGGGGTTTGTGCGTTCAGCGTCCTGCAAGTCATTCTCTAAGGGACTCTGTGACTGATTTCCTGGGCACCGGGTCACTGGACAGTAAGCGCAGCTCCACCACCTCCACTTTCAAATGATCGTGGGTCTGTCACACCAGGGTCTCTGTGACACTTGCTTCCAAAGTCACTCTCCACCTAACCTGCATATGTCACTGCTCTCCACTTTGAGAATCAAAGCTGGCTGTTTTCCACTGTCGCTTCCCTTCCTTTTTTCTTCTTTTCTTCCACACTCTGGAATGGAAATCTCATCCATAGGAGATGCTGTGGGAGTATTAGGGGGCTGTAGGGGGAAGCCATGTGAAGCTTGGGTGCTGGAGGCCAACTTACGACTTTAAAAGTCTCCACCCTCCACTACGACTACCTTCCACTAGAGCTTTCCACGTTACCGCTGAGTCTCAGGGTGGAGAGGATTATGTTACCTTGTGGTGTGGGGCTAAATCATTTCTTCACGTAAAACACTGAGCACAATCCATGCTTGACAGAGAGCCAGCCATGGCATCTCACCATCATCATCACCGTGCAGGAGCTGACTTGGCTTTCTGTGTCAAGATGGATAAAGGGCTTTTTAAAAGTGGCTGGAGTGGGAAATGATACAGTGTTCACAGCAGCATTATTTACAATTGCCAAGACATGGAAGCAACCTAAGTGTCCATATACAGATGAACGGATAATGAAGATGTGGCATATATATATATATACACAATGGAATACTACTCTGCCATAAAAAAGAATGAAATAATGCCATTTGCAGCAACATGGATGGATTTGGAGGGCATTATGCTAAGTGAAATTAAGTCAGACAGAGAAAGACAAATACTGTATGATGTCACATATGTGGAATCTAAAAAATACAAAAATACAAAAAAGTACAATAAACTAGTGAGTATAACATAAAACAAGCACACTTGCAAATATAGAGAACAAACTAGTGGTTACCAGTGGGGAGAGAGAAGGGGCAAGGGACAACACATGGGTGAGGGAGTGGGAGGTACAAACTACTGGGGTAAGATAGGCTACAAGGATGTACTGTACAACACAGGGAAGATAGCCGATATTTTGTAATAACTGTCAATGGAAAGTAACTTTAAAAAATTGTATAAAAATAAAAAATTAAATAAAAAAAGAAAACTGGAAGACAAAAATAATAAAACAACAAAAAATTGGCTGGGGTGGAAAGAGGAGGAACAAGGCAGGAAGTGGCCTCTCTCCTACCCCGGCACATCTCCCCTCTGCATCTTGGTCTTCCTTGAACTGGAAGGTCTTCGTAAGTCTGTCTGCCAGTGGCTGTAGTAACTGTGGTAGAGCAGAGCTGATCAGAGGAGAGGAGTTTATTACTTACATTTTGAACCCACAGATCCTATGACATCCCTGAACACTGAACTAGAGCTGCCGCCATCTTCTTTTCTTATTCCTAGAGATACATGATCTTCAAAATGGAAACTTATGGAGTAAAAAAAAGCCATTGAATCACTTTATAATGACTTCTCTTTTCCTTTTAATTGCTCTTACAAGTCTTCATGGAAATTCTTAAAGCTTTAAAATATTCCTAAAATCCCAAAAAGAATTGTGTCCATTTGTCTTTTCTTCTGTCTCTCCCCAAGGCAGAACATGGCTCTGTGGGGTTGGGAGTTTTCATGGAAAACTTTAGTTTCATGTCTCCACAGCTACTTTTGAATACAATTTTCATTTTTTCTCTGGATGTGATTATAATCAAGATAGAAATATTTGAAAGACTTAGATTCTTAATTAGTTGATTTTCCTAAAACATCGGGTGAATTTTTGAGCAGTAGTTATAAAAGTTAGTAGAAGTTTTTGAGTTGTGGTCAGCCATGTGCATGCCCCAAGCATGGCACCTCACCTCTACGTGGTCTCCCTGCAGAGTGACCCATACAGCACTCAAAATGAACATTCTCATTCCTTCCATTAAGTAAATGGTTAGTTTTGGGAGAAGACGGGATCAGATAGCACTTACTACTAGATAGTTTATGTGGCCTGCCCGAGAACTTTATATTTTAAATATTTGAAGTTGGTAAGCCAACGTGATGGCTGTCTAGCAGGAGAATGGGACAGGAAATGTCAAGTATGCACCTTGTACTCTGTGCAAATGAGGAGTTACCTTTCTGTAATAGGAGCCCTCCACCCCGCTCTCTCTTCCTCAAAAAAAACCCAATGGCTGAAATAAATCAGGGGTCGTTTTTATCTCATGAAAAGACAGAATGGAGATAGGTGGTTCAGGACCAGCATGGCGACTTCATGATAAATCAAGGATTTGAACTTCCACTTGGCCGTCCTCAGAATGTGTCTCTTGTTCTCACGTTCCCAAGATGGCATCTGAGCCCAAGCCAACCTATGCACATATCAGATGGAAGAAGGGAAAAGGCAAAAGGAACTGTCCCACTTGTATCAGTAGCTTTTAAAGAGTATTTGAAGCCCTGCCCAGTCCCTTCTGCTTATACATCACTGCCTAAACTATAGTTGTGACCACCCCTAGCTGTAAAGGAGGCTGGAAAATGCAGTCGTTTATTTTGTTCTTGGTAACTGAGCACATTGCAACCCTGAAAACATGGGGTTCTACTGGAAAAGAAGGAGAGAATGAGTTGACTATTGGAGAGGTCTTGGCAGCTCTGCACGCTCCTTATCATAGAGTATATCCAGATCCCAATTAGAGAAACGCTTTATAGACTAGAATCAACTCCTGAAACTCCATAAGGATTTTTAAATTTGTCTTCTGTCTATCCCCATTGCAGAACACGGTTCTACGGGGTTGGGAGCTCTCACAGAAAACTCTTCAATTTTGTGTCTCTCCAGCTAGTTCTGAAGCATTTTCTGTTACTAGGGCCATTTATATTTAAACCCATTTCTACTGGTAAAACATCCCATCTAACAACCTTGAGCATTAAACACCTCCTTAAACTACTCATATGTTTACTTTTTAGCTTACAGCACAGTTTACGCCATCCTCCCAAAGAGGCAGTCAAATTGATCACAGCCACCTGTGGCAGATCCCCCCATCCCCATCCCCATCCCCATCCCTGACCTTTAGGTAGAAACACAGTATCAGCCTCTTAACCACTGCAGCGCTCACTTTGAAGTCAAAACTTGCTAAACTCTCCTGGTAGAAGCAGCAAGAGCTAAAGTTGTCTTTTTAACTGGAATATTTGCCTGTGAATTTCTGAGTTAATATATTTTGACCGCAACCTGGTTTTCTGGCCTTGATTTTCTTCATTTCAAATTTGTGCTCTTAGCTCCTTAGAAGTTCTTGGAACTTGTTTTTCATATAAATGGTGCTACTGTAAACCCTGGGCTGTTGTCTCTACTATCCCATTGCCCCCCAAAAAATGCTACCTTAAAGTGATTTTCCCGCCACATCAGCTAGAAGGAAAATCATTGCTTTATTCTTACCTTTGCTAAATTATCTGCCTTTGGCAAGAGATCACAGAGAAACTACAAACAGGGGTATAACCACCCTGCCTGCAGACCCACGGTCTGGCCAGAGACGCTTTCTCTTCCAGACCTCTCCTTCTCCCAGTCTCTCTCTTCTTTAGCAAGTTTGCTCTCCTATTGGTTTGCATACTGAATTTCTTCCTTCTCTCTGCACCACTAGCTCTATGTCATTGAATTATCTTCAATAATGAAGTAAAAGAGAAATGAGGAGCAAAGTGTGAAAATGATTTTCCAAAGAAAACCCTTTAATAGGTTCTATATATATATTTTTTGTTTTGTTTTGTTTTTTGTTGCTTTTTTTGTTTGTTTTTATATTGGAGTACAGTTGATTAACAATGTTGTGTTAGTTTCAGGTGTACATCAAAGTGATTCAGTTATACATATACATGTATCTATTATTTTTCAAGTTATTTTCCCATTTAGGTTATTGCAAAATATTTTCGATATATTTTAGCCACATAAACCTTTTTTTAAGCTCTTCTATCCATGAATCTGTTGTAGTTCCCATAATTATCTCTTTCATACCAAGTAAATTTAAAATTCATTAAATTGCCTCAGCTTTGATGAAGGATGGAGCTCTGAAACGCGATGGTTTGAAGTGAGGCATAGATTAGCAGAATGATTTCCTTTTCTCTATGCATGGAAAAGATTATGCCACATTTAGCAAGTACCTACTGGAATTCTTAACTGCAGTTAAATCATGCTAGTATTTTCCTTTGGGTTGAGGCAGAACGGTTGAGTCTGGTGAGTGATTCCACACAGGTGAAAACTTGGCGAGGAGACTTGTAACCTCAGGCTGTGAATCTGAGCTGAGCTATAATTTTCACACAACCCTCTGCATCCCTCAGAATACATAGGAGGGACTGAGTTCTAACGAGGGAGCGGAATTATTTCTATTTACTCAAGAACTGAACAGAGCTATTAGAAAGAAGGTCTTTTGAAGGATGAAAATAATTCTTCAACAGCAGCAAGACAGTGATGGAAGTTTTGTGAGCTAAGAGGAAGTCAGCTGAAAAGGGCTAGAAAAATCATCATGAATGTTTTTCCACTCCTATAAGTCATTAAAACTGACTTAAAATATTGAGAGTGATTTTTCATTGAAATGGCTCATCCTACCGTAACCTAATGGTCAACATAATGCTTTCTCTTTCTTTCTTTTTCTTTCTTTCTTTCTTTCTTTCTATCTTTCTTTCTTTCTTTTTTTTTTTTTTTTTTTGATGTGGACCATTTCCGAAGTCTTCACTGAATTTGCCACAATATTGCTTCTGCTTTACATTTTGATTTTTTGGCCACGAGGCATGTGGGATCCTAGCTCCCCGACCAGGGATTGAACCCACACCCCCTGCATTGGAAGGCAAAGTCCCAACCACTGGATCTCCAGGGAAGTCCCTCTCTTCTTTCTTGATTTTTAAAAGTGTTACACTGAAGCAAGGTAAATTTACTCAGAAACTCGACAGTGCTGATGTTTTTAGAAGCACTCTTGGATATTCCTTTCGCTGGTGGTACAGTTTAAAAGAGAATTGGTTTTGAAGGAAGAGTCTTGGAGTTTGATTCTGCATTTGTCAGCTATGACCTGGACCATTTCCTCTTTGAGTCTCAGTTTTCTTGTGTGAAAAAAATGGAGAAAATCATATCAAATTGCTGGCTTGTTGAAGAGGTTATGCCAAAGCCCCTAGCACAGTGCTTGGCACACAGTAGGGACTCAAGAAGTGTTAAATGCCTTCTCGATGCTAGTGCTATTACTTTATAGTAAGATTATTTTATTATTTAGAGTACTACACTAGATTTATAAAGAACTGAAAGCAAGCAAGATAAATGAATGCAGCAAATCATTTCTTAGTAGAGATTAGTTAGCAGTACACATAATATTGTCATAGATTGGCAGGTATTGCATGTCTTCAGGGTTGATTCTTAGTTGTGAAAATACTTAGTCAAAAGGAAAGTACGTTTTTTATTTGATAGTTATTAGTGAATTTCTCTCCAAAAAGGCTGCTCCAATTTTGATTCCCCCTAAAGGTGTATGGGAGCACCCAGTTTTCCAATCACTGAGCAGAGCTGTTTATTTTAAAAGTTTTAATTCGGGGACAGCTATGAGAGAGGTAAGATCGTCTGTTATACTGGCAAACCATTAGTACAGGATTTAAGCCTAAAAGTGCTGGGCAATTTCCAGAAGGCTCAGTCATGAAGTGCTATCTGTATTTTAATAGCATGACTTACCTTCTTCCTTCTATTGGCCTGTTCTTCTTTTCACTGTTTCATTGCTGGGTGAAAATACCCTCCTCTTTGCCTTCACCCCCATTCCCCAGATTCTTCCTTCCTTCCAGGCTTTTGCAGAGTCATGTTTCTTAGCCCAAATTAACACAAACAGGGATGACCTTGTTATCACCGTCCCTTATTGCTAAAGAAACTTCTCTAGGCTAGACTTGTACAAAATCAGTAGAGACTGTGATACTCAAACTAGAGTGTGTGTAAAAATCAGAGCATTGTGATAAATAAAGATTTGTGGGGTCTCCTCAATAGTGTCTCATTCTGTAGATGTGGGATGGAGCCTGAACATTTGTTTTCAGTAACACCGTAGGTGATGCAGGCAGCCCCCGAACCTGACTGTTATAGGAGATAGCCACGCTTTACCCAACTAGATTCAGTCTCTGTGAAGATGTCTTTTGTACTGATGATTGACAAGTAGGTCCCGGGCATTAGACTTCCCCAGTTACTGCGTACTCTCTGCCTTTAAGCTGTGATGAGTCTTTGGGAGGTGCAGCCAAAAAGCCAACGTTTCATGGCAGTTAAGAAAGTATTTTATTGGGACTTCCCTGGCGGTCCAGTGATTAAGACTCTGTGCTTCCACTGCAGGGACCACGGGTTCCATCCCTGGTCTGGGAACTAAGATCCCATGTGCTGCTTGGAAAAAAAAGAAAGTATTTTATTTACATGGTGATCACTCAGTAGCCTGAAGGCAACTTTACTGAAACTCCTTCGCATGACAGCCTTACACGCCTGACCACCTTCTTTCTGCCCTTTGTACCACCTGGGCCCCTGTGACCTCAATGGAATGGGCAAAACTCTGTCAGGGGCAGCACCATAATTGTGGTATGAAATCGTGGCTTGGGAAGGGGAGGAGGGAAAAGGGGCATCTAGAATTAGCTCTTGTTTGTCTTGGAGTTTTTCAGCTCTTTAATCAGGTTTGTTAATGTTGCTATTGATTGATTCAGCCAGCCTGGCTTTGCTGGCTTCTGTACCTAGCATGGTTCCCAGTACGCGATGTGTAGCCAATACCTGTTTACTGGACGCTCGTACGTGCACACGTGCCTTCAACAAACTTCTGCTGAGAGTCTACTTCTGCTGAGGGCAGGCATTTGGATCCCAGGGGTATGAGGGCAAACGGGATGGACCTGGTTGTTGCCCCAGGAGGGTTTACGTTCTAATTGTCAAGTTCACTGCAAGCTATAACTCTATCAAGTGCTACAAAGAAGAATGTACAGGCTTTAGTGGGAATAAGCAATCTAACTGGGGGGTCAGACTTAGAAAAGTATTCCTTCAGAGCATTCAACACCAAAAAGAAACAAAGAAAATAATGAATCTTTTTGGTCAATATGATCATCTGTTTCAGGGTACTTGAAGTTGTTTTGAAGAAGAGCTTCCCAGGTTTGACGGGTTTGTCTTCTAGTGTAGTTATATAATGTGTAGGCTTCTTACCATAGCTACTTGGTTCATTCTCAAAGGCAGGTAGGTATCTTTGCCTCTTTTAACCCGATATCCAGACATGTGCTAAGTTCCCTGGGATCTTTCCAGTATCAGAGCTGATTTTAGGCCCCATACATGGCTTCCAGCCAGAGTGTTCTTGGGACCACATCCTGAATGTGCTCAGGGAAGCATGATAACTGTTGTTTGGAATGAGGATGCAGTTTCTCTGAGCTTTACAGATAGATGACTCCATGGATGGATGGCTTGTGAACAGCTTGAACATCCTTACGTGTTGTGTTTTGGATATCTCTTCATCACCATATTTAGGGACATCTGCTATTGGGGATCCTGTGAAATAAATTGATTTGTGATTTGATTGGTCTGCACATGTAACCTGGATACTCTTTTTCTCTTCGCTCCTACTATGCAAATGAGTAGTTATTAATGTCCATTACAGTACTCCAAAAAAAAAAAGTATGTGCTGTTGACCCAGTGACATAATTAAGAATGCTCTCTTATCCTCAGGGAAGAAGCTTCTAATATGCTTATTACTGGTACCAGTCAATGTCAGAGCATGAGCCCAGCAGCGGTTGTAGAGTTGCTAAGTGAAACTTCTCTGAGCTAATTCCATATAGAATCTGAAAATCCAGCAGTATTCAAATTAGAGAATGCACAAAAATTAGACTGTTTGTAAGGAATTGATACCTTTTGGCACCATAATTTGAAATATTCAGAAGCAATGGTTTATGCCCATTGAAATCTACTTAATATTCTGGAGAGTGGCCTCATGCTGCCCTAGAATTCCTGAAGTGACTCAGCAGTTATCCAGGTCAACTCAACACATACTTATTAAAGACCTCATCTGTTCCAGGGACCCTTTGCTGGATGCTGGGAGGTGATAAAGAATGAATAAAGTAAGGTTTCCACCCTCAATATTCCATTAACCTGGGGAAGTTGTGGGATGTAAGTCACAATGCAGATTGACCAATATCAAGATAGTTGACTGTAATACTCCTTTGGACCTAGGACTCGTTAGGTGGAGACTCGTTACAAGGGGGTGAATAAAACGATGCGTCAGCCTTGATGCTAGTGACCAAAGAGCATGATGTCATTTTACATTGTTCCTAAAGTTTTCATATCTAATATAACAAAGCAATTCAGAGCTGAATGAAATCTCTCTGAAAATTATTTTATTGGTCTACCATTCACTTTTTAACATTCAGGGCAATAGTTGCCTCTCTCGTGTGGCCACCCTGCCTGACCTCTCACCTTTACTCCTCACGTCTCTCTCGCACGGTATCCTCCATCTGCCCACAGTTGAGGAGGCTCACAGGAAAGAACTTTGCCTTCTGAGAATCAGAACTTTCAACTCTCAGAAAACAAATTAAAAAAAATCAATCAACTAAAAAAAACTTTTCTACATTGCCATTTGGATCCATTCAGCTATTGCACTAATTTCCTAAAACACAAATGTACTTTTTGCACCAGGGAAAGGTGGGGGGGAGGAGAGGCAGGATGTAGTCATCTCAACCTTCAGTAGGCTGTCCTGGTAGGAGTTTTACCACTTTAGGCAGCCAATGCCAAGTTGGCGTGCACTGAAGCCTCATGGTGAAGTGGAATTTACACTGACTTCTTGCAGGGAATGAGACAGAGCAACCTAAACCCGTCCTCATACAGGCGTTCAAAGAGTTGTTTTGGCTGAAGGATAGCCCTTGACTGACTTATCCGTAGGGGACTGTCAATGATGCTCTTGCTGATGCCTAAGGAGAGCCACTTCTGGCAGGAAGGAAGGAGGGGAGAGCTGAGTTCCTCCCACTGGAGAGTTGGATGGAGTTTAAGATGTTGGGATGCAGAAAGATGGGAGGTTGTTCCAGGTGGTTTCAGGTGAACTCGGAGACTTAATAGATGGTGCTGTGGCATGAGCTAAGCCTGACTGGGTATTCAAGCCCCTACTCCCTGCATTACACAGCTGGCTAGCATTTGGGGGCTTCTCTGCTTATGAATAGTTACGATCACTCAATGTCAGGTACTGTGCATGATTACATTTTCTGGACTTTGTTTTAATGAATGAGTGTCATAGTTTCTCAAGATAACTCTTCCTGTTTTAGAATCTGTATTTAATAAAGGGAGTTCAATGAAATGGAAAGGGTAGGGGCTTTGGAGTCAAGCGGACTCCAAAGTGGGATTTGTCTTCAAATCCTGGGGGGCAAGTTACTGAAACTCTCTGAGCCTTAGTTTCCTCATCTGTCGGGTTGTGAGGGAAATGCTCACCTTGTAGGGATCTAGTGAGGATTAGCAGTAATGTATGTAAGGCATCTAACATAATATCTGGCCAAGATCAGGCACTGGATAAATTATTATATTATTATTTATTTCCTTGAATCTGCCAGCAGGGCTTTGGTATAATCCTCTGTGTTCATGGTCAAGACTCAGCTGTCTAAACTGAGTTACAGACGTGGCAAAGAACACCTTTCCCTTATTTCCATGATCCTCTGGGTGAGCCTGGGCAGAATGTATTCTAGAAGCTGCTCTTTTCATTTCTGTGGCATGTGCCTTTTTAAAAAATTATTGTAAACACCTGATTTATAAAAAAAAATAAACTCAACATACAACAACCTGCCATGGCATCTTAGAATCTCCCAAGCAGGGCTGCAACTGGTTGCCTTAGCAATAGAGAATCGCTCCAAGGCTGTGGTTCTACTCGTGAAATGTAAGTCTCCGAAACGTGACTGAGGTTGGTGAAAAGACTTCTTTCAATAATGTTGCAAGCTGGTCAGATGTCTTGGCACCAGATGAAGCAGGGTTTTATAGGATCTCATTACCATATACGTTTTGGCTATAGAGACTGGCCCTCTAGACCTTTTTTGTTCAGGACCTTCTATTTTGTTTTTGGAAAAACAGGCAGCAAAGTTCTTGGGGTTCGATTAGCAGCAAGTATACAATTATCAGCACAATGCTTGTATACCCCTGAGATGTCATTCTGTGTACAAGATGTCCCCAGTCCCCCAGTAAAGGTCACACACATCTAGTTGCCTGCAAACTGTACTTGACGGTGAACTCACAGTGGCTGCTGTTACCTTGGTTTCTTTCTTAATTTTCTCACCTTAGTATTGATTGATTATAAAGGGGCCAGGTGCTTCAGGGGATGCAGAGGTGACTAAGGGCTCCCCATCTCTGTACCCAGCTCTTGTGGGAGGGCACCAAGGGGCATACCCCAAGCATACAAATAACTACTATATTTAGTTATTTGTATAATATACAAATTATATGAATAATTTGTATACTATAAATTTATACAAATTTAAATTTGTATAATTTAAATTATACAAAGTACTGGATGAGAACTGTCTTAAGAGAGATAACAGACAAATGCCATGAAGATTCCAAGGAAGGCAATGTTAAATCCAGGGATGGGGAGTTGGGAAATTTTCAGAGAGAAAGACTCCTTCCTTGTGGTTAGAAGATCATGTGTTGGGTAGCAGTCCAACAGGTAAGAGGCAAGTAGGTCTTAAATAAAACCATACTCTGTGGTTGCAAAACCAACTTTGGACTAATGTGACCCTTGATCACTTTAGCATGTAAGAATAGAAAAGGGAACAGTGAACTAGGGCTCCCCAAGACACACCCCACAGACCCTTCCAAGAGGCAACATGGGATTTTTAATGCAAGAGGTTACAGCTTATTCACTGAACTCTAAATACACAAATCTAAATATACCCAAGTGTACAGATTTTTGAAGACCGGTGGATCACTGTAGAGGGTAAATGGTTGTTTCTCTAGAGGTGTTACTAGTGTTACTGACCCATAAATCCACCATCCTATGTTTAGCTCATAACACTTTCAACCCTAAAATAAAGCAAAGCTGGTTTTATGACATTTAGATAGGATCTTGACTGGCTTTCGAAAACTTTTAGTTTTCTTTTAAAAAAAAACCTACTGTTTCTTCCTCAAATCACTGGTTGCAGAAACACGGACAGATATACAAATCAAAATGGGAACCACATCCCCATTTTATCCAGGTTTTATTGTGGGCCTGGACTGGCCTTTACATTTCTCTTCAGAGCTTTGAGTTCTTCTGGCTGGGCTGGAATTTTATAATTGAAAAAATTTCCATCTGACTTTGGCCCTTCAAGTAAATACTGTATAAGCTCTTCATTTTAAATCAGGGCGAGTTTGAAGGGAGTCAAAGCACATGTGCAGTGGGGATGGATCTAGACAAAAAAGTGATTCTGTAACTGTGCCATTCAGTGCCTTCCAATGTTGCCCCAGTTACTGGCCATCCAACAGGAACATCCCCAAAGGATCGGTGCTTTATGCACCTTTCTTTCAGCCTAAGCACTGAATGGCCCTGGCTCCATTCTTCCCTGGTGTCTCTTCTCTCCTGTGCTGCCTTTGTGCTCTATTTCCTCCCCCTCTCCTGTTCCCCATTCTCTCTGAAACCTGGGGTCACTTGCTGCCTAGGATGCCCTTTACCCCCCTCTCCATGGTGACTTTTCCAAATGTCTTCTGCCCCCCAGCCACATGAAACATCCCTTTTCTCTTTTGTATCTGCAGTCTTCCTCCCCGCCCGCCCCCCACTGGCTTATCCTTTCCTTCTGTTTATAAACATCTTGTTTTTTCATGTCTTAATAAAAACGAAGATTTATACCTATACATGTATCTATTCTTTAACCCAGTCACGTTGCTGTACACCTGAGACTAACACAACATTGTTAATCAACTATGTGCCAATATAAAATACAAACTTACAAAAATAATTTGATATATATAATATTTTTAGATCAGTGCCAGGTTTATTATTGTTATTACCAACATAATTAATCATGTCTTGCCTACCTCATAGAATATTCCATGAGAACTGGAACTTTTTATTTCTACTGTTTTACCCTAATGCCTTAATCACAATGTGGTACATAACAGGTTGTTGCTAAATATCATTTGAATAAATGGTGACTTACATATTTAAAAAAAACACAAAAATTAAAAACAAAGGAACGGCAACAGTGAAAAACTTTCCCAGACATGTCAGGGTTGTTTCTGATTTCTTCCGCGTCTAGACTTCTGATGAGACTAGGCTATGTTTCTAAGTTGTTACTTCTTCCACTAAATTCTGCTTTCATCTCCAAGCACTTTAGACAAACTGATCTCCCGAAGGTAACCAGAGGCTTCCTGTTGATCAGATGCAGTGCAGATTCTCCGCTCCCATGTATTTTTTTAAAAAATTAATTATTTTAATTGACAGAGTTGATTTACAATGTTGTGCCAATTACTGCTGTACAACAAAGTGATTCAGTTATATGTACATATACAGGTACATTCTTTTTTAAAATATTCTTTTCCATTATGGTTTATCATAGGATATTGAATATAGTTCTCTGTGCTGTACAGTAGGACCTTATTGTTTATCCATTGTATATGTAAAAGCTTACATTGGCTCCCACGTTAATTGACTTTATATGAACCCTGACACTGTCAACCACCTCTTCCAACTCCTTGACCTCCGTCCTTTAGAGACTCTCCTCTCCTGGCTTCTCCTCTCCTGTCCACCCCTCAAAAGCAAGTGTTTCTCAAGATTCTGTGCCTGCTCTCCTTCTGGTCAGACTACATTTTCTTCCGTGTCATCTCATTTGGGTCTAAATCTTTGGCTATCATGTCTACATTGATAACTTCTAAATCTGGCTTTCTAGCCCTCATTCCTTCCTTGATTACTGAAGACCGTTGAAAAAAAATTTTCAGGTGGATATGCATCCAGACCCTTTAAACTCAACAGCACATACATCCAATTTATCTCCCCAATTTATTTTCCCATCTAAACTTGCTTCTTCCCCTGCATCCCTCATCTTTGTTAACTACATCCATCTTAAAGCCAGGCAAGCTGGACCCCTTTGACCCCTTTGACATGTTCCCCACCTTCACTCTCCTCATCTGATCAATCCAAAATACAGTCAATTTCACTACCAAATATTTCCTAAATTATACCTTTTCTGTTTTTATAACATTATTCTAATGAGGGTTTGGATTATTTCATTAGTCTCCTGGGTTCTAATCTCTTGCTTCTCCAAAGCATCATTTCCTCTGATTCTAAAGCTGTCTTTTTAAAACAGAGTCCAAACCGTCTCACCTCTTCTTGCTTTCAACAGCTTCTTATTGTCTAAATGATTAAATCATTGCTCCCAAGCCTGGCATTCAATGTCTTCCATTATGTGATATATCCCTTTAGGTTGCTCTCCCACAGTGTGTCTTCATGTACCTTACATGCAGTGGAAGACACACCAGAATACATAGCAGGCACCCTCAGGTCCCCTGACCTTTGCTCGTGCTCCTGTCCATATCAAAATGGGCCTATGGTTTCTCCGTTCTGTCCCTTGTTCTGCTCCAAACCTTTCCTGAAGTCCTTCTTGATGCTTCCAACAGAATTATCTGCTCGGAACCCTATAACATACTGTAATGGACACGGCGTGATAGATGGGAAAGACCCCTGATTTTTGCACTAGACGACCTGAGTTTAAATTCCTCTGTCACTGGCAAGTTTTGCAGCTCACTGTGGCTTCCAAGCGGCCCGGAAAGACTTTGCCACCCCCATGCCTACACTCTCAGGAAATGGCAACTCCGTTCTTCCGGTTGCTCAAGTTACAAACCTCGTAGTCATTCTTGACTCTTCTCTTTTTCCCACACCTTACATCTAATCCAGCAGCAAATAGTGTTGGCTCTGCTTCCTAAATAACCTGTAATAAGACCGCTTCTCCCCACCTCCCCTGAGGTCTCCCGACCACCTGAGTCCACAGCACCTTCCTCCCTTGTCCGGTTATTTGCAGGAGCCTCTTCACTGGTTTTCCTGCTTCGGCTCATGTCCTGCCTCAGCCTCTTGTCTGTACAGCATCTGCAATGATCCTGCTGCCGTGTCAGGTCTCATGCCTCTGCTCAAACCTCTGTGATTATTTTCTGACTCACTCATAAGTGTGCAAAGATAAAGACGTGACCTGTCTCCCAGCATCCTCGTTTTTCTCTCCTTATCTCCTACTACTCTTTCCCCTTCTCACCCTTCCCTTGTGGTTCCTTAAACATGCCAGGGACAGTCCAGCCCAGCCCTAGGCCTGGAATTTGCTCTTGTCTCCTCTTCCCCAGATAGCCACACTTCCAGAAAAATGCTCCTCGGCCAAAAGCATCATGAAAATCTGTTGGTAATAAATACAACAGATTATTGTCTATTTATATAAGTATTTATTCCACAAGCAGGCAGAGGGGGACGTAAGTCACATTGACTGACCTCATTGAACTGGGTATTGAGTTAGAATGATTTCATTGTGTGACTTAATTCTCCCAGTAATCATGGAGCCCATTTTATAGGAAAAGAAAGCCAGGTTCAGAGATTAAGTCATTTGCCTGTAAGAGTGAAGAAGAGCTAAGGTTTGTAGTTGGGTTTCACGTCAATGCCCAGGCACTGCTCTTTTTTTAAAATATTCACAATTATTATTATTATTATTATTTGCATCTACTGTCCACCAGGACCTGTGCAAGATGCTTCAGATACTGTAATGAATGGAAAATTGTATTTTGCTCAGCGCGCTCAGTCTAGGGGGAGAGCCATCCTTCCAAGAGTTTCTGGCAGCCGGCCAGCATGCCGTAACAGGAGGCAAGGGTGTTGGTAGCAAAACCCAGAGCCCTCTGGAGGGAACCAGCTGTCCTTCCCGTGGGAGGCGATGACGTGTGCAGCCCAGCACCAGAGAGAAGGTGGTCGGAGTCCTGGGAGGATCCCCCTCGCAGAAGGAACAGAGCAGTTCAAGCCACTGCTGGGAAGGATCAGCCGCTCTGCTGTTCCCTTGTACCCTGTGTGTTAGAAAAGAGCTATTCCTCCAGTGTCCGCATCCTCGCTAATTACGGGGCAATAGTTAAAATTATTGCGTCAGTGAGAGCCCAAGTTTGCCAGATCTTCCTTTTTTCTCCCACCCCCAAAAGATCTTGAAATTTGCATACTTTTGTGAAATCCCCTAATGGTTAAACGTCAGCAGTTGGTTCCTTTGTATTAGAAGATCAGCTTGCCAAACGACACGGGTCTCCTGCAGGCCAGGCGTGGTCCCTCTGTCCCTACTTTGTGGATCTGGCAATGGGGAGAGGGTGGACCAGTAAACAGGTGAGCCAACCCCGCAGGCTCGGACAGGGGGTGACCTCACCGCAATCTCCGGGACCCTGCGCTGGTCCTGGGAGTGAGTGCTGAAGGCGGCGTTCATATTCCCGTGCCCTCGCCACCAGACCAGCTGTGTCCCTCAGCATCCGCTCTGCTGAAACCCGGTGCCCACACCTGCAGGCGGGCTCCCCAGAAGTCCCTCCCCGCAGTCTAGGAGGGGTGTGAGAGTGCCCTGCCCCGCTATAAGGGGACAGCGTAGGAGGAGTACGTTCTGGACATCTCATTGTGTGTTCTCCCGGAGAAACGCGCAGTGAGCAGAGATTGCGGGCACCGTGGTCAGCAGAGGGGCCGTGGGAAGGGGACTCAGCCTGGGTTCAGGAGGGTCGTGGAAGACAGTGACTCTGACGCCCTCACACGGGCTCGTCTAAAACAATCTCAGAAGGGCTCCTTCCCCTTTTTCATAAGCGTGTTTCTTACAGCAAAGAGTTTTTCAAAAATACGAAATTCAAAAGTGGAGCAACTCACAAAGATTCTTTTGACCTCCGTCCAACACGTTCCCATTTCTCAGCAGTGGGCTGATCTTTCTAAAACACGCATCAGATTATGTCTCCACCTACTTAAAATCCTCTGACGGCTCCTTTTAGGATAAGGTTCATTGTGGCCCCCAACCAGAGTGCCTTATGGTCTCACCCTGGCTCCTGTCTGGCCCCTCCTCCTCCTTCCCTTCCCTTCCCTGCGCCCCCTGCCCGCTTCCCCCCGTCATGCCAGGTGGGCCTCCCCATGGGAAGCTCCTGTGGTCCAGCACCTCCGGGCGTTTCACACCTCAGCCTTCCCCCTGTTGGTGCTGTTCCCTTTTCCTGCTTCCTCCCATCCCCAGCTTCCTGTCCTTTAGAACTCAGTTCAAAGGCCACCTCTTCCAGGAAGCCTTCCTACCTCCCTCTTGTCTGATTCAGGTGGGTTTCTGTGTCCTATCAAGCATGCTACCCGCCTCCATCACCGCCTTTTCAAACTGATAGTATTTGTAGGATTTTTTGCCCCCCCTCACCCCGCCCCACACCCACTCATTAGGCCATAAGCTCTTTTTTTTTTCTTTTTTAATTTATTTTTTTATTTTTGGCTGCGTTGGGTCTTCGTTGCTGCGCGTGGGCCTTCTCTAATTGCAGTGAGCGGGGGCCACTCTCAGTTGCCGTGCGAGGGCCTCTTGTTGCAGTGGCCTCCCCGCAATGAAGACCCAATACAGCCAAAAATTAAAAAAACAAATAAATTAAAAAAAAAAAAACAAATAAAATAAAATCTTAACCCCACACTCCAAATTCTACCTCAGTTTCCCATTTAAGCATAATTAGAGCTTTTTCTGTTTTTTAACTGGCTCAACAGTACTGCTCCCTACTATTGAAAGCCTCTTTCTCTTCACTCCTGTTTCCAAACTATTGTTTAACCACAACTGCTCATCATTATCCTGGGAAGTCTGCACTGTGCAATTATCCCACACTTTTTCCATCCTTCTCTGCTACCAAAGACTCACTAGTGCTCATTTCTCAAGGACTTCAGCACCGTCCTTGATTTAATAAATATTTATTGTAGGTCTACCATGCTAGGGCCAGAGAAAAGATGGTTGTTATTCTCCCTGCTCTATTGGAGTGTAGATTGGCAGGCTGGAATATGTACTCATCTATATCTGTGTTTCTCTTGGATTCAGCTGGGCGTAATTTTCACATGCTCACCCAGCCTATGCACATGCAAGTGTTCCATGATCGTAAGAAACGTATTTAATTTATAAATGTTGACAGGTCTTGACTCTTAATAAGAATTGCATGGATGTTTGAGTCTGTAACAGGGGCACACATTGAGAATCTGCTTTTACCTTCTGAAAGCTGTATTAGGTCATAGATAATATGTTACTCTGTTCATATTTGGACTTTTGAAGGATAATATTTCAGAATGAGATTGTTAATCATGTTTTGAATAGTATACAGAAATAAACTAGATGTGTTAATACTTTATTAACTACTAAGATCTGCCAGAGTTGTGTGTGTGTTTATATTTGTGTGTGTGTGTTTATACTTGTGTGTGTGTGTATCGCTGAAAGCATGTAGTAAGTACCTACCTGCAAGCACTAAGGGCTGTGAAGGAAGATCTCAGGGCTCAAGAAGGACACCTGCGGGGCACTTGACCTAGTCTGAGAGTCAGGTCCTGCGGGGATGAGACTGCAATGGAGATGGGATGGATCTGGGTTAGTAGGTCAGAGGTAAGTAAGAGTGATGCCGCCAGAGGGAGCAGCACATCGAAAGCGGCATGGGTGGTACTGCAAGAAGGCCACTGATACGTGACTGCAGAGCAAGGGGGATGGTTTGAGATGAGTCTGAAGAGGTGGACACGGGTTGGATCATCAGGCCTTTAGAGCCACATGAAGGATTTTGGCCTTTATTGTATTGGGTGTCCATTTTCCAGTCTCTACCATCTCCCACCATTATTCTCTAGGACCTCAACCTCCCTTCTGTTGATTGTTCTCAAGCACTGGTCTCGTGATTCCTCAGCCTCTCCCACTACTCCTTCAGAGCTGGTGTGGATATAGCAGATAGCACAAAAATTGTTAATCTCGGTGCTGGGTAGAGAATGCTAAGGAAAGGACCAAACAGGAAAGACCTCACAGAAAAGGCGATATTTGACCATCAGCATTTCTACAGGTAGACATGGGCCTCGTAAGCCATACCCAGATGTTGATGTCACTCTATGCAAAGTTGGCCATCACAGGTTTAACAAAGGATGGGGATGTGATCAGTTTGATCTCTTAGAAAGCTATTTCTTAGAGGTAATTGGGAGAATGGACCAGAGCAGGGAGGGACCAAAGATTAAGCGTTCAATTAGGAATAGGTCTTGATAGTTTAGGTCAGGCATAAGGAGGACCCAAAACTCAGGGACTAAGTTGGCAAAAAGAGTGATAGATGGAAGAGATTTTCGAGGAGAAGGATGTACAGGATTTGAGGACCAAGGAAATCCAAGGGTGACTTACAAGAGTTCTTTCTTGGATGAGAATATGAATAACGAAGGTAATATAAGAAGTGGTGATGACAGAAGGAAGGATATATTTGGGGGTGAAAAAGGATAAGTGAATGGGGGTGAGGAAGAAGAATTAGTGAACTTTGAGACAGGTTGGGTTCAATGTCTGTGACTGACAGGAAATCCAGACTATCTTTAATTTCCCAACCCCCTTCTCTCCTCATATTTCTTCCTCTAATAGTTCACCAGTGACCCATTTCAGTCAACTCTAGATCTTCGGTTGACAAAAGACTTCCAGATTTACATTTCTAGTTTCAACCTCTCTCCTGAGCTCCAGGTATGCATTTCCAGATTCCTGCTGCACATCTATACCAGAGGGCTTGGGGGGACCTCAAATTCAACATATTTAATCGGAGCTCCATGTCCCTTTCAAAGACCCCTATCTCAGTTAAGCTATCTTCCTTTACCTACTCCCCAGGACTCAAAACCGAAGCATTAGTTTCAATACCTCCTTTGTCATCCACACCTCCAAACCACTGCCAAGTTCAGATGATTCTATTTCTATGGCTTGCTAAACTTTGTTTCCCTTCTTCGCTATTGATACTACTCTTGCCTTAGTTTGTGCCTTCATTATGACTCAACTATCCTCTCTATGACCAGTCTCTCCTCCTTTCATTCCATCCTACACATGGATGCCCAACCCATTCTCCCAAAGCTCAGATCATCTCATCATGTTTCTTCTAGGCAAACAATCACAACACAAACCAACCAACCGAAAGACAAGAACAACAGAACCACGCAGACACACAACTTGGATAATTCTCCTTTGCCTAATAAAATGCCCAATTGATTTTCAAAGAAGATGTGTTCTTTCATGCTTTGTTTCTAGCCTCTGTTGCCCGTTTTCTTCCGGCATGCAATATCCTGCACCGAGTGCTCCGTTCAACATAATCTGCTTGCTGTTTTCCTCCCTTATTGATTGGTTGACTCCTATAACCTATGTGATGCTCGTGGTTGACTCCTATAACCTATGTGATGCTCAGAGCACAGGAGGCACACTCAACAGGTGCATTTGTATTTAGAACCGAGGTAAAAATAACTGTGTCCGAGTGGATGGATAATTTCAGCTTTCTAGGGATGGAGCAAAATACCAGCGAAAAAGGTTTAAGATTTACTTCCTTTTACAGATTCATTAACATTTAAAAGTAAGCTTGAAGTCTACAAACAATAAATGCTGGAGAGGGTGTGGAGGAAAGGGAACCCTCTTGCACTGTTGGTGGGAATGTAAATTGATACAGCCACTATGGAGAACAGTTTGGAGGTTCCTTAAAAAACTAAAAATAGAACTACCATATGACCCAGCAATCCCACCACTGGGCATATACCCGGAGAAAACCATAATTCAAAAAGAGTCATGTACCACAATGTTCATTGCAGCTCTATTTACAACAGCCAGGACATGGAAGCAACCTAAGTGTCCATCGACAGATGAATGGATAAAGAAGATGTGGCATATATATACAATGGAATATTACTCAGCTATAAAAAGAAATGAAATTGAGTTATTTGTAGTGAGGTGGATGGACCTAGAGTCTGTCATACAGAGTGAAGTAAGTCAGAAAGAGAAAAACAAATACCGTATGCTAACACATATATATGGAATCTAAAAGAAAAAAAGATGGTTCTGAGGAACCTAGGGGTGGGACAGGAATGGAGACGCGGGTGTAGAGAGTGGACTTGCGGATGCAGGTAGGGGGCAGGTTAAGCTGAGACGAAGTGAGAGAGAGGCATGGACATATATACAGTACCAAATGTAAAATAGATTGCTAGTGGGAAGCAACCACATAGCACAGGGAGATCAGCTCGGTGCTTTGTGACCACCTAGAGGGGTGGGATAGGGAGGGTGGGAGGGAGACGCAAGAGGGAGGGGATATGGGGATGTATGTAAATGTATAGCTGATTCACTTTGTTATGAAGCGGAAACTAACACACCATTGTAAAGCAATTATACTCCAATAAAGATGTTAAAAAAAAAAAAAAGTAAGTTTGAAAGTAACTATTAGGACATGTGTCCTTCATCAGAGTGAAGGAAAGCTTTTATCTTGAAGCTTAGGTGGAAATAAAGCAGAGCCCTCAGGTTCTAGACATCTTGGTTATATAAATAGTTTTATAGATTTGTACACATTTGCTTGTAGGGCAACATGGGCAGCTGAAGGAATGCATCATTCTGGAACCTATTGTTTGTCAGTTCATTCTTAATTTTCTTTACTTTTTTTTCCCCTCCTCCCCCCTCCTCCTTTCACTCCCCCTCCCCCTTTCACTCCCCTTCCCCTTCCTCCTCCTCCTCCTTCTTCCTCTTCCTCTCCTTCCCCTTCTTCTCGTTCTTCCTCTTCTCCTTCTTCTTCTTCTCCTCAACTACAACATATAGGAATCTATTCCTCTTTTCCGAGGAAGTTAAAATTATTAATTAGATTATGCCCAGTATGTGCTTTGCTCATTTTAGAAATGCATTATGTACAATTAAAATTTGAAATGTCCTCAGATATACAAATTAAAAATACAGATAAATAGAATACTAAATCCCCAAACCTCATTTTAGGACATTTAGCTTCAACTGTCCCCCATACTAAACATTTTAGGAGCTCTGTTATAAATAGTGGAATGGTATATTTCATATTGTAACCCCTTTCCCCTTAGTGTCAGGAAAATATATAATTATAAACGAAAACTAGAAACAATACCAGCAACAAAGGTTATCAGTATTCTACAACCTGGACGTTCAGATATTGATGGAGTTGATTATAAATACTAGACTATGTAAAAAAAATGTTTTGACTAATTTTCCCAGCTTCCTTTGAGCAATATTTGTTTAGAGTCCAGAAGTATTAGGGATCTTCATTTCACAGCTGCAGAGTGACCCAGAAAGTAGGGTGATTTGTCTAATATCCTGTAGTTAGCTGGTGGCATTGCTGGGGTATCATCTGGGTGAGCAGTAATTTCTAATTTAGAGCTGGGACGGCCATTTCTATGACATCTCCCTGAACAGTTAGGTTCTGGGCCCAGAATGTGTAGGAAGCTCATCAAAGATCATGATGTGTATAATAATGCTGCCCGTTTAGATTGCCCTGAATGCCATGTTTTTACTTTCTTCTCTGGGCCAATGAGATGGTGATAGAGGCAAGGATGGTAAACAACTGCCGTCAGAACTTGTTCTCTCCCTGAAGTTTCAGAGAACCACTTTTATACATTTTATATTTCAGATTATATTTGAAAAATGAAGCTTGGCTGAATAGATAAATAGAAGTCTAGAGAGCCTTTGTCTTTTTCTGTCTCCTGAGTGTGGTCAGTTCTTCTCAGTGATCTTATGAACAATAAATATTTTAATTTTTTTAAGGTAAGGATCAGTCTAAGAAGTAGATGAACTTCTCATGTGTCTAAAGCCTGTATATCATTGTAACAAGAGACTCTCATTAAAAACTTTCTAGAAACAAGTTCTTAATGTGTACTTGCTTAGGAAAATAAATTAATCATACATGCCGGCTATTTAATATTGTAATTAGGCATATATATATAGATACATCATCAACGTGATACTAACACTTATTGGTAATGAATACATCATTAATGATCATAGATACGGTAAGGATCTTCCTTCATTCTTATTAATGCTTTATTGTAGAAAGGTGGAAAGTTCATTAGACCGTATGTATGTGTATGTGCGTATATATAATATACGTGTATTTTTTAGGTTAAGCTAAATGTTTCTACACTTTCTTTCTTAGCTATTTTCTCAACATAAAATGATGCTCTTCTACAGCTTTGGAAAGAGTAAAGGATGCTTTTGGAGGAAGACGTGCCTTGTAAGGAGGGAGCCTGGTGTCATGTGAGGGAAAGGAACATGGGGACCGGGAGAAGAAGAGGTCAGTGGATATGCGTATGAGAGACCTGAGTGTGACCTGAGGGGCCTTTGAGGTCATTACCTCACCAATTACCTCTCTTCACTTCTTCAGTATCATTACACAAAATTCAAAATTAAGTAGCAACCAAGGTCAGACAGGACTAGAGCAGGATGCTGTTTTCTTTCCATTACAGTAAGATCTTCTTTCCTTCATTCAGCCCTTTATTGCTTTTCTCGCTCTTGCCCTTTTCAGCTCTGTTTCATCTTTCCACTGCTTGGAGCTGTTGTTTGTGTTATCTGTGGAGTGGAAACGATAACTCTGAGTTTATAGGCCTGGTCATACACGAATGAGCACAAAAGTGGCTTTACCCATGGTTTCAAGGGCAATTAATCTGGCAGGCTAACGCCTATGGAATAGTCTTTCCAAAAAAAGAAAAAGAAAAAAAAAAACCTGAATAAACACATTTTCTACCAACACATTTTCTAACTTCAGGGGTATTCTACTAAATAGACAAAGCCTTCAAAATTAGACTTTTTTAAAAATCTTAATCTATTCCATTTAATTTAAGGAAAAAACACTGGTTTCTACATAACTTCTTTCTCCAATAGATTAGTTGTGTGCAAAATTCAAAAGCATATATTAAGTTGTACAGGACGATGAGTGTCTGGGAGGGAGATGGGGCACTGTGGCTTCTATTTTTCTATGCTGTTTAGTTTTAATGCCAAATTGTTTTAGGAAAATCACATTGTCCTGAATCACTCATGTAGAATCTATTTGGTTGTAGGTCATGTTGGTTTACATTAACATTATTTTAATTTTTGAATAAATCAGGATCTTTTCAGAGGTTTAATAGTCTGTCTTAAGGAAGCTTTGTTCCAAATAGGCCTCAAAGGCTCATAGGACTATTTTTTTCATGTGTGATATATTTATTTGTGTTGGTTTGCATGGATATAGCAATGATTTGCATGGGGAAATGAGGAGATAACTAAGAAAACATGGTAATGTTTTCTTGGTTATCTTTCCCCTGAGTAAACATAGATTCCTATGAAGAAACACAGTGGATAGTATTGGTCATTACCTTAAATTCTGGTATGCGCATTTCCGGGCATTTTTCTCCAAAATGTGTTCTGACTGTTAAATTCTCTTCTTCCCAAATTATTCTTAAAGAGACAATCCTCTTGCATAGATAAAGGCAAATATAAGGTGCCTTTTCTTTAAAACATAAGAGCAGCCCAAATAAAGGATCTGTAAGAATAGAAAATGAATCCTTAAAATTAATCTAGGAACAGGAGATAGATCAAATGTTTCCAATTTATCTTGGAATTTGACATATGGCCTATTTACAATAAAAGATAATTGGGGTCAGACCCGATGGCCTTGTGGATTCTTCTGGCCACCCACCTCGCTTAGTACAGACTTTACAGTGTCAGGTAGCAGGTGCTATGGATAGGCAATTAGCACCAAACTCATGGTTTTTAATCATTTTCTATAAGGCACATCCGTGTGTTTCTGTTGTTGTTGTTTAACTTGTTGTATTTCTTAGCTTAAACACTATGAGAGTTTTACACAACTATGATTAGAATAATTACTCCCTAATTTTTTCAATATACTTCAATAATTTGAATTAAATACACCTCACTAGGTAGAATCCTTTGCCACTTTTGTAAGTGTTAGGGTTTTGTGAGATATTGAAGTGGACTGAAATGGAGAATTACGAGATTTTAAAAATTTCCTTTATTTGAAAGATGGTACTCAATGAATAAATATTTTTGCCAACCTACTTTTTGTGAAAAATTGCCTCAAGTACCAAATCCTGCATGCCCCTCCTCTGTAATACAAAACACAAAGGACAACAAAATCTGGTTCCACCTTTTTCTGATCATTAAGAATGATATTCAGAGAGCTACTGATAATGGAAAACGTGGCTTTCAATGCAAAACTTGGCTTTCCCCGAAACTTCTGCATATCATAGAGACAGGCCTGTATATATATATATATGTATATATATATGTGGTTTAGAGATGAATAGTCAGGGTAGATGTATGTATGTTGTGTGTGTGGAGGGAAGATATAACTATATCTGTTCCCTTCTTACTAGAACTACTATCAGCTATTAAAACAAGAAGGACTCCCATGGTTATTTGGGGCTAGTAAATATTAGCCCACTTGCACACGTGTTTTGCCCTTGAGCCAGCTTCCGTCTGTACACTTCTGTGCATACATATTTAGCTCTGAGAATCCTTGATCTTGCCATTTTCCAGACAGAGGTGTGAAGATTTCAAGTGAGTTAGTTTTGAATAAAGGATCTGAAAGAACAGATCTGATATGATCACAAAGTATCTCATGATTTTGTAAGCTAGTTGCTTTTCCTTTAAATTGCAAAGTTTATGGATTCCATGCTTAATAATGAAATCACAGGCAGTGTAATTTTTATTAACTGTGGATGAAAACTAAACTCAGTGGGAATATTTAACTGACATCATCCGTTTCTCCCTGTGTACGTTTTTTTAAATTCATTTAACAAGTATGAAATGAATGTCAACTGGTGAGATGGAAAAACAGGTGGCCTGCAAGCTGCTACTTCCTTCTCTTGAGCTCAGAGCAGACATCACTAATCAATCATCTGTAGTCTCTCTTGGTGGAGTCTAGTTGTGAATTCCTAGCTTTTCTCAATGTACTTCCTCAGACAGACACTGCCACTGAAGTGAAGATGGGAAATAAGACATTTGTTGTTCCTGATCTGTAATTTACTCAGCTCTGGGCTAGACATTGTAGGGAAACATGAGTATGAGACATAATTCTTTGAAGAGTTTATAATCTACTTAAGGAAAAACAAAAACAAATGAAACAATTAGAGAGCAGCATAAGGCTTCAAATTTAATTTAAAATGAATTGTAATTAGAAGAGGGAAATATTTTAATCATCTGTCATGTATTTAACCACACAGCAGCAATAATGTTTTATGTATTCTGATCTAGTAGTTCCAAATTTTATCTGTTCATTTCTTCACTTTATCAATAATTCATGGCATTTGGATAGCTCTTGGAAAACATCTCTGTGTCCTTGGACACAATTCCTTAGATGTTTTGAAAATGATTTTGTTTTCTTTGTTTCTCTGTGTTAGCTTCATTTCAGGATTAACTTGACTGAAAATCAAAAGATAGATAGCCTAATCAAAAGTTACAATGTGTTCATAAATTTCAAGGGCTTCGAATGTTTATGTTCAGAGATGTCTGTGAAGAGCTAATGAAAAGCTGAACTTATAATAAAATCTCCTTAAATCAGATTAATTTGGAATTTATGATGATTCGGTCAGCGTCTGGGTGGATGGTTACCAGTATGTTAAGTATTTGAGAGGACTTAGAAAAAGTTAATGCTGCAAATGAAGTAATGAGATAAATTCCTTAATTATGTAAGAGAACAAACCATTTTAAACAATTTTAGAAGCATCTGCTTTACTGTTTCAGTGTAATTGCATGTAATCAGAGACTTGGCTTTTGAATACTCTTTTGATAGTAGTAATTATAAAATCCTTCTACTCATGAGTAAACTATGACCTTTTCTAGGCATTGTTTCCTGACCTCACTAGAATTCCATTATGTATTTAGAAATAACATCACATTTCATTAAAAAAACTTATAATTCAGAAATTATGCAAATTTTTTGACTTCTTATGTAGTGTGAGATACTATTTTGGTATTGGTGGTTTTCTTTACTTTATTTCCTTTAAAAAAATTATTTCCCCATCATACTTTAAACTCCAAAAAGAGGCACTGGATCTTAAAGGTCCTGGAAACCAGGTGGCTTAAAATTAGATATCTAGACAGCATTATGGTCCTAGCCCCACTTCCTTCAGGAGTGAAGTAGTAGAAAAAATATGAACTTTCAAGTCAGTCAGCCCTGAGGCCAGATCTCAGGTTGGTCTTATTCTCTAGGTGTGTAAATGTAGAGACTACATTTATTTCTTCATTTATGAAGTGAGGATGATTTCTGGCATCACAGGAAGTTATTAAGTCATGATTTAGTATAATCATTTTCCTAAAAACTTTGGCATAGGACCTGTATATTAGTTACTATTCTTTTGTTTATAAGAAAAATAAACGGATTCTGGCTAGCTTTACATAATATCAATTTACTGTAGTTTCTGTATGTCTCTCTGTCTCTCTGTCTCAGAATTGAAGGTATTACTAAATCTTGGGCAGGGCACATGCCAGAGCAAGGTTGGGGCTCTCAGCAGTAGGATTTCATGAATATTTTCTTCAAGAGGCTGCATTAATGAGACTCAGCTTCAGCCCTTCTCTGTGTCCTATGTTTAAATTTCCGAGGGAGGCAGAAACTCTGTGTTGAGTCTCAGCAATCTGTCTCAACAACCCCTACAGATGATTCCAATGATTGCCTAAGTTTGAGAGCTTACTGGTCTAATGCAACCCCTCTCCTCCTTCCCTGTCCCATCTCTGCTGCCTCTATTTAGAGGAGACTAGAACCAGAGGAAAGTTCACTCCCTGAAGGCCCTTGGGATTCTGCATGTATAAGATAACTGCGGTCTTCCGAATCCTTACTACTGGCATCATAGTACATGGTGGTGCCCTATGGAGGTTCCTCAGGTTTTAACTATATTCCTTCTACATCCCATGGGGAAGCGGCCACCTTATTTTCCCTATGCTGTGAGAAATCTCCCAGCAAAAACCATGATCTGTGCCCCCCACCCCCCATTCCTCAAATTGCATATGGAAGACTTGCCTTCTAATGCGATGGAATCATTATTTGTCTTCTAGGAATAAGCATTTCTCTTTGGGGCACTAAAGTCTTAAATCAACAGAGTTTAAAATCTTGGCCAAGAATCAGTTACTTTGCAAATGAATCATTAGGTACATTCATGAGAAGCACCAGCTCCACCTACCCAGATGGCTTCCCAGATTTCTTATATTCTAACCATTAAAGAAATGGCAATATATTTAGGCTACAGGCCTAGAGTACATGTTGCATCCCTCAAGACAGCATCCTAGTATTTCCAGGTATTATCACTGAGTCATAAGGTCAATGTCATCTTTCTAAAAGGTCACCTCCTTCTGGATGACACTGAAAATTACAAGACTATGAATGTCTTTGGGATTAGCGCATTATCACACTATGTAAGAAATCAAAGCAGTGTATAAGAGATTCAGTAAATACTTGTACAAGGATGATGACAAAGGAAGTGACATTAAATCCAAAGTAACTGATCTTGATGATTAGGACAAATCGCTGCTCAAGCTATGGGAAAGGCTCAAGGGAATCGACCTATCTATCACATATCCTCTATGCCTGTTTCCTTGTTTGCAAAATGAGGATAATACCTACTTGACAGCATTCTTGTTTTACAAACCAACAGTGTTTAGCATAAAGTTAGGACATTAGATATTAATTCCTTTTCTCTTTATTTTTCCTACCACCTTATCATCAAACTAGGTCTGAGGAAGAAGAGATGTAGCAGCATGGGAAACAACATTGTGAAAGATTAGCACTTTGTCACTTACTAGCATTTGGACTTTGAAATAGTTTTCTTTCCTGGTCTCATATGTAAAGCCAGGGAATTGAAACAGATGACCAATGGCAAAATTATATTCTAAGATACATGTTCATATCATTAGCAGTCAGGAGTCTAGAATCTAGTATAGTAGAAAGTTAGGATCAGACAGATCTGTATATAGATCTTGAGTCTGAATGACTCTAAATTCTGATCCCGACCTCTGGCTTTTTCACTTGATAGCTGGGTGAGCCTCCCGAGGCCCTCTGAATCTCTGAGTCCTCGCGTGTAAACGTCGGGATAATGTCCTACCTTATAAGGTTGCTATTAGGAGTAAGCGAAGAAGTTATGTAAAGTATCTCGAGCACCACTCTTCAGTGTAGCAGTCTCTGTGACGATGTCAGTGTTCTATCTGCTCTGCCCAATATGGCAGACACTAGGCACATATGGTTATTAAGCCCTTGAAATGTTGCTAGTGCAACTGAAAAACTAAATTTTACATTTTATTCAATTTTAATAATTTAAAGTACTAGTTGTTCAAAAATGCCTGAGTCCTTTTTATAATCTTTTTAAATTTTATTTTTACTTATTTATATAAAGTTCTAAAAGCCTTAAAATTGAATGTAAATGCTATGACTTGCATGTTTGTATTCCCCCCAAAATTCATACATTGAAACCTAAAGCCCAATGTGATGGTGTTAAGAGGTGGAGCCTTTGGGAGGTGATTAGGTCATGAGGGTGGAGCCCTCATGGGTTAAATTAGAGTCCTTGTAAAAGAGACCCTATAGAGCTCCTGTGCCCTTCCACAATGTGGGGACACAGCAAAAAGACCACCATCTATGAGCCAGGCAGGGGGCTCGCACTAAATACTGAAACTGCTGGTGCCTTAATCTTGGACTTCCCAGCCTCCAGAACTATGAGGAATAAATTTCTGTTGTTTATAAGCCACGCAGTCTATGGCATCTTGTTATAGCAGCCTGGGCAGATTAAGACAGTAAATAACAAGTAAAATACAATCCATAGATTTTTTTTTTCCCCATCTGATCCTCCTCCTCCTCCTCCATAAAACAGAAGCCTGGAGGAGAGTACGGGACTGAAAAGGCTGGTAAAGGAGGCAATGTCCAGGGGAGAAAGTGAACTTAATATTGGGCAGATCACATAAGCATATTAATCCATAGGGACAAGTGAGAGTCAGAGAGTCTAGTAGTGAACCCAGGGGTACAAGCCATGGATACCAGGGATGACTGTGGAGGAATTCCCCAACCACAGGGCTCTTCACAGGTAAACAGGGAGTTAGGAGGGTCAGCTATTCTCAGGTGGGACATTCACTGACGCACTGAGATCTAGTACCAGACATCGGCAAGAACCTAGAACTGAACTCTACTTTTAATAGCAAGAGCCTAGAAAATTGAAATTATTTGTTCAATGTCACACAAGTGGTTACTGGCAGATTGAGAGTTAGTATCCCCCGCAAACTAGCCAGTCATTAGGATAGACACAGCACAGGGAAATATAGCCATTATTTTGTAATATATAGCTTTAAAGGGAGTATAATCTATAAAAATATTGACTCATGATGCTGTATACCTGAAACTAACATAATATTGTAAATCAACTATATTTCAATTAAAAAAATGGGCATTTGGTTTTTACTGATGATCAACATGTTCACAAAGGTCATTCCAAGGAGCAATATAAAAGCAATGACATCAGCGTATAACAAAATGAAATTCTTTCTGGGATAATTAATTACAGAAATTGTAGCCATACAATGGCTCAAACTTCAGTGATCCCCAAATCTAATTCTCATAATCCTATCAGCAGTGTCACTTTACATTTCCAGTGAACAATTTACTAGTAAGGAATGATAGATAAAAAATTATGAAGACTTCATTGCCTTTACAATAAGCACTAGAAAGCATCTACTGCATGTTGCAAAATATCACAAATAATTAAAATATATCTACTTATTAAAATATCAGAATAGTGATGCTACAGCCTAGTTGTTGTTTATTTCCTCATGGTTATTTGTAAAATTCAATTTCAGAAGTTAACTGTCATTAGTGCAAAATGGAAAAACATATGTGGTTAATGAGTTGAAGAAAAAGAAAATAGGGCATTGACTGTATAGTTCAGCATACAGTCAATATACTGTATACAAATATACATTGATTGTGTATTTCAGATGGGAATTAAAGTCTTCATTTGAGAAAAAATTCATAAATGAATCCACATTTTGCTAACACTCAATTGGAGTGTTATTTTGGGGACAATTATTTAAGTTCTACTTCTGAGTAAATTACAGTTGTATTCAACATGGAACGACGAGTTAAATCTAAGTCTCTATTGTTGAAAATATCAATATGAAATTCAAACATCAAAATTCAAAAATCTTTTCACTTGTTTTAATATTAGTAGCTTCAATCAAACAGAGAACATGTAATCCAACCTTGACAAGCTGTACACAAAGAAACTGTAATGAATTTGCAAATTATTTCTCCAAACTACGGATAATATCCAGTATTTCATCTTTTTTTTTTTAAACATTACTTGATTTTGGAATTGAATTTGGAGTCAGCTCTCCTGGGTTCTTCAGAGTGGTGAGAGGATTAATGGGACACCATACTGTTTTTCATTGTTTCCTGATGGGAGTGTCTTCCAACAACTTAATTGCTCCTATTTTACTTTCCCCAGCCACCTAATTTTTATCCTTGTCCTTAATTGCTCCTGCCATTGGCACCATATGTGTCAGCCCACAAGGAACAATGTCAGTATCATTTGCTGCAAGATGATCCTCACTCCAGGTGGTTTCATGGCAAGATGAACAAAGGCGAATGAGAAAGTAATTTATTTTTTAAAAACTAGAATGCCAATTTACTAATGGAAAATTAGAACTATAACTGTCACATAGACTAAAATATGCATCAGTAAGGGTTGTGCTAATACAAACATTCTGGTCTGTGTGACAGTTATGATTTTTTTTGTAACTTATGAGTTTTTTAGAGTGTAGGCTGGTATATAAGGAAAGCCAAATTTTATCCAAAAAGTGCTTGGTGAGGAAAGGAAAATTTTTAATTTGAACATGAGTAGTATCAGGTTAATAGAACCTGGGTCCATAGCCATTTCTAAATGGGGTGAGCCCATTATGATTTTAGGATAGTGTACTATTGTGTACCTGAAATTTAAGAGATTGTCATTTAACTATATTAGGTCAAAGATAACCCAAACTTTATATATAGGGGACTATAGCAATAATATTTTTAACATATCTAGTTATTTGTTCAAAGATATAGTTCCTGAAACATAGAGACATTGAAAACTAAAATTAATGCCTTGAATCTTACTTGGAATAGAACAGTCAGCCAACATGGTGTGCAAAGCAGTGAATCATCTATACTCAAGTTATATTTGATGATGTATCTTCAGAATAAAGAATTTATATTTCACTTTATGTGTTGAATGCAGATATGAACACTTTTGCATGACTATTTTAGTGCATGCATTTCTATTTTGTTATTTTAATTAGCTCAGCAAATTCTTTTTGATTTTATAACATAATCCACAGCCTAAACAAATAGTATTTACTAAAATTAACCTGGTATTTACACTAACATTTTATTGTGTACCTGAAAGACCACATGCAAACATATATTAGTAATTTGAATCCATTTGTGAAAACGATATATATATTTGACTGTATCTAAATAGCCAGCATTTTATTTATGATACGGCTAATGTCTTATTTTCCTAGGCTTTGTGCAACATTCATAAGTGCCGAAAGGTTTGAGGTTGTATTATTGAACCTGGATGTGATTTTGTGGGGAAGGTGATAGGGAGTATTATGACTCTCCTGTGAAAAATACACCCAGAGACATGCAAATAAACATAGTTTTTCTGATCATTTCAAAGACACAGAGAAAGGCTTGATGAGGAGTAAGCAAGATGGTAAAATGATTTTGAGTGATACCATGTCCTTTAAAACAAATCACTGAAGTTGTGTCAACAAGCAAGAAGTTAGTACAGTTGGCCCTTGAAAAACATGGGGGTAGGGGTTGGTTAGAGATGCCCACGCTCTGCACAGTGGAAAGTCTGCATATAGCTTTTATCGGCCCTTCTTATCTGTGGCTCCACAACCACAGATTCAACCAACCATGGATCCTACAGTACTAGGGTATTTACTATTGAAAAAAAAATCCACATATAAGTGGACCTGCGCAGTTCAAACCTATGTTGTTCAAGGGTCAACTATATATTAAAAAAGCTGTACAACTGAGTTCAGGTCATCAGGTCATCTATCGGTAATCCACTCATTTGTTCATGCCTCCACTCATGTACCAACATAAGCTTCAGGCTCTACACTGAGGTAAATGAAACTTGGTCCTTGCTGTTGACAGGTACACAGCCAAGACAGGATGACTATTTCATTCTTTCAGCAATGAGTATTGCTTTAGGACATTGGTCTTAGCTTATTCTTATATTATTATGTACTTTGGTCCTTCCCCCATTCAACTTAGCTTTCTGTTCACCATAGCTCTGATTTTTTGTTTTAATGCTTTGCATTGCTTCACTGCACTCATCAGTTCTCATTGAATTTCTCTGGATATATTTCTTGATAGGTAATCAATCCTCTTCTAGTTTTACTCTTTGATGTTTTCTTAATTGTTCTCTTCTGGACCTCACAGCTGCCCGTTGCTTAGTTACCAACCCTCTCTTAAACTTCCTGTCTCTGATGGGTCTGGCCTGTGTTACTGGAAGGTATACCATATACGCGAAGGAATAGGGTCTGCGAATTACCAAAATGGACCTGGGTTCAGGTAAAGATGGTGACCACGGTTGCCATAACCTTCACTCTAGGCTGATGTTTCCCACAGGGGGAGAACTTTCAGAAGTCATGGTGTTAAAAGACAAGTGGATCAATCCCCACAAAAAACTGTCAAAATGCAGAAGGAAAGGGAGAGGGAGTGGGGGGAGATTATTTTGGCAGTTGTTTCAGAGGGTAACTTTAAGATAAAAATGCTTAAAGAAGATTTTTTTTTTATTGAAGTACAGTTGATTTACAATGTGGTGTTAATTTCTGCTGTATAGAAAAGTGATTCAGTTATACATATATATACATTCCTTTTTTTAAAAAATATTCTTTTCCATTATGGTTTATCATAGGATACTAAATATAGTTCTCTGTGCTATACAGTAGGATCTGGTGGTTTATCCATTCCATATATACTAGCTTACATCTGCTAATCCCAACCTCCCGCTCCATCCCTCCCACTCAACCCCTTCCCCCGCGGCAACCACAAGTCTGTTCTCTATGTCTGTGCGTCTGTTTCTGTTTCGTAGATAGGTTCATTTGTGTCATACTTTAGATTCCACGTATAAGTGATATCACATGATATTTGTCTTTCTCTGTCTGATTTACTTCACTTAGTATGATAATCTCTAGTTGCAGCCATGTTGCTGCAAATGGCATCATTTCATTTTTTTTTTAATGGCTGAGTAGTATTCCACTGTATATATGTATCACGTCTTCTTTATCCATTCATCTGTCTGTGGACATTTAGGTTGTTTCCATGTCTTTGCTATTGTGAATAGTGCTGCTACGAACATTGGGGTGCATGTATCCTTTCAGATTATGGTTGGCTTTGGATATATGCCCAGGAGTGGGATTGCTGGATCATATGGTAGCTCCATTTTTCGTTTTTTAAGGAACCTCCATACTGTTTGCCGTAGTGGCTGTACCAACTTACATCCCCACCAACAGTGTATGAGGGTTCCCTTTTAAAGGAGATTTTTAAAATCAAGTTGTGCTGTATATGATGAGATGTAGCCTCTTTTTCCTTGATAAAACTTAATTAAGGAGCTCCATTAGTCTTTGAGGCTTTGGAGTTGGGTTTGTTTGGATGGAGTGATATCCTGAGCCTGAGCTCAAAGGGAGAAAAAGAGTCTGGTTGCATTCAGGAAAACTGCCTCTTGGTGTCGTCTGGTTAAACTTAGATTTACTCCCTGGAGCTGCTCCTGACATGATAAATCATAGTTGCTCTTGATAGTTCAAGGAATGACACATGGTTTTCCTCGAGTGGTGGAATATTTCAGGGTAAATGTTGCTGGACTTCTGATCCCAATATGTAGCAGAGTTTTGAAATTTTGGCATACATCACAATTATCTATGCACCTTTTAAAAAAATATAGGCTAGGGCTCCCCTGGTGGCGCAGTGGTTGAGAATCCGCCTGCCGATGCAGGGGACACGGGTTCGAGCCCTGGTCTGGGAAGGTCCCACATGCCGCGGGGCGACTAGGTCCGTGAGCCACGACGGCTGAGCCTGCGCGTCTGGAGCCCGTGCCCCGCAACGAGAGAGGCCGCGATAGTGAGAGGCCCGCGCACCGCGATGAAGAGTGGCCCCCGCTCGCCGCAACTGGAGAAAGCCCTCGCACAGAAATGAAGACCCAACACAGCCATAAAAAAAAATATATATATATATATAGGCTATAGATAGGGTCTCAAACCAGACCTCCAGAAGCAATTTCTGCCAGTGGGACCGGCATGTGTGAATTTTCAGTAAGTTTCATAAGTATTTCTGATGTTCAGGAAGGGTTAAGCCTGAGTTTTCATGCCTTCCCTTGTAGTGGCCTCAGGGACAGGGAATTCTGACTCCATGCTCTGCTCTTGACAGTAGGAAAAGCAGATCTGGAACTTAGAAGCCGGGATACGTATGAGCGCTGAGGCTGCCTCTGCTGAGGATGTACACAGAAGAGGGAAGCCGGGGTCCAGATATTGCAGAATACCTTCAATGGTGGACCTCAGAGGAGAAAGCTTGCTGGGGAGGAAGACAAAGAAAAGACAATCGAAGTTGAAGAGAGCTCTATCTTACTCATTTCGGGAGAGTGGATTCATCAGGGCCTGTGCTACAGGAGGATGAGGACCCAGCAAAGGCAGTTGAACTTGGTGATCAAGAGGTTATCAGGGATGTTCAAGAGAGAAAATCACGATGGGGATAGAAGTTAGACTGCAGAGGTCAAAGGCCACTCTTCTCAACCCTCCTTAAGGACATTTAAAACCAAAGGAATTTCTGATTCCTAGCCCGGATGTACTAAACTGGGATTTCCAGAAGAGAGGTCTGAACATCTGTCATCTGAATTTTTAGAAAGCTACACAGGGCATTTGGTAGCAAAGCCAGAGTCCAGGGGCCGGGAAGGAAGCAGAATGTAAGGAGGAGGGGCAGGAATATAGACCACTCTTCCAAAATGGTGGTAGGGAAGGGGGAAAAAACCAGATTGCAGAGAATGAGAGGTAGGTAGAGTGGGTAGAAGAAAACTTTTTGTGCTTTTGTACTTTCCCTGGAAGGAATCGAGCATGTTTGAAGGGCAAGAGTGGTTAAGACCAAGAGTTTACAGGAGCAACTAAGAAAGGGTAAATGAAGTTCTTGAGAAAATAGCATCAAAACCTAGCTTGGGGGGGGGGGGTGTGGGGAAGGTTAGATCAACAATGGATTCTTGTTTCGTTGTGAAAATGAGCTGAGGGTAACCCTTAGGAGCCAGAAAAGTAATTGGTCCTTACCTGAGACTATTTTGGGTTCACCTGTTTGAATGTTGCATTTCAGTGTAAACTCTTCAATCCACATCCCAGCGTGGAAATGATGGACCACTGTCAGGCTTGAACGAGCTAAATGGGCCAGAAGGGGTGGTGCTGAAGAAGTTCAGGAAAACCTGAGAAAGTTAACTGTTAGTCATTTCACAGGTTTATGGAAATGGTGACTCGGGAGAGTTTAAGCTTCTGTGGACTTTCAGGTCTATTAACAAGTTCCAAAGCTTCTATAATTCTCCACAAAGATGGCCATTGATTCTGAACAATGATTTTTCATCACATTGGAGTGCTGAGCAGCACTTATTTATGCTCTCAAAGAAAGTTACCATTTGCCTCTAAAATGATTGATTTTTCATTTCAGTGGAGTTCCTTTCTCCTGCATCAAACTCCAGGAAATGCCGGGGTGCTGTGTATTCAGCACGTATTGCAAGTAAATCACGAAAACTCTGGCAAACATAACTTACAGCTGTCAACTGGCTTATTCTCAATGAATGGTTCTTTGGCAGTATACGTTTAAGCTGGTGACAATGAATACAAAGAATGGGGTCGAATTTTAACACATGTCCTGCACAGGCCCTAGCTTATTTCACCTGGCTACTGTTCAATCTATTTTTCTAGGTGCAGCAAACATAAATGTTCAAAGAAAATAATCTAACTATGAACAAGTGATTTCTAACAAAAGATAAGGGCAATGTCGCTGCTTCTTGTCACTGTGTTTATCTACTCTTTTCTGCTCTTTGCGGGGGAGTGGGGTGGTGGCAATCAGGCAAACCACCCCTTTTATTGTATCAAGAATCTGTTAAGGGACTAAGAAATGCAGGTGAGCTTATTTAAACTAATGATTTCAGAATTAGGCCTAAGTAGTTAATTTTGTTAGATTCTCTTCTCTTTCATTCAACAGTTGGATTTTTTTCTAAGATAAAGTTAATATCCACTGGGCCCTTAAAAATATGTAAAATGGACACATAGTTTACTTGTTGACTTTATGGTGTTTTTGAAACAAAGGTCCAGGAGAGAGAACTCAGAGAATTTCTCCCTGCTGCTTATATTCGCTGCTGAGAACTGGGTAAGGCTTGTTACCAGTACCTCCTGTAACAGGATGGCCTATTTAAACTCGAGTCGATGCATCTGCTCTACAGTAATGCCAAGTGATTCATGTGTGGTTATTTTAGATGTTACTCTTGTAAGAAGTTGCTTGTCGTCCAAATTTTGAAGACTTTATTGCTCAATTCTAAATAATGTTTACAAGTTCACTTATTTATATCATTTATTTATTCTGCCAACAAATTGAGTACCCTCTGCAATGTGCCAGGCACCAAATGAATGAAAGAGATCCCGACTGCCGGGAAATCACAATCTAGTAGAGCAAGCCGACTTGTAAATGACACCAGCTTAATAATTAGTACTTTAGAAGTATTTTAATATTAGGCATATTTGAATGGAGACCTATACTGTCCATGCTGGTGTGGCCATTTAAGATGGGATTGCTTATCTCTGAGGATCAATCAGGAAGCCTGAAAAACTCTTTGAAAGGAAGTGCGTTCACCTGTGAAGCAATTCATAAGCCCCGCCTCCCCCTCGCCCAAACCAGAGGGCAACGTCACGACGCAGGAACGTCTTTCTTAAGAAGCGGCCTCGCCCTGCTTGACCATCACTTCAGGTCTTTCCCTGTGATACGTCGCTTCGGTTTCGGTGGAAGAGGATTTCTGTTGTTAATTGCTCGTGGTAGAATGAGTTTCCTTGGGTAAAAACCTGAGCCCTACAAATATCCAAAGTGAAGAACTGCATCAGGAGGAGTACTCCATCCAGAGACTTATTTTGTTTCCTTCAACAGCCAAAGTGGCTTTTGAAGATCAATATGCCCTTTGTATTGCTGCCAAAAGCAAGCAAATGTGCCAAATCATAAACTGTCTTCGGAGGAATAACTACAGGAAAGCCTGCCAGGCCCGAGGCAGCTGCCTGGCAGCCCGGCTGCTAGGAACCCACCGCCCTTTGGAGCCGTAAATCTTCGCCTTGTCGCCCCCGGGGTGACTTGGCCTCCCGGGCACCACGCGCAGGTGAGTGCCTTCAGAGGTGCAAGCTAGGGAGCCTCTCCCAACCTGGTGACTCGGGTCACACGCTTGAGTAAGAATTTAAGTATGCCAAAAAGCAAATAGTGTTCTCACTTTGAATTTCATTTCCCGAGGGAGGAATGGGTCCCAGCCTGCACCATCCTTTCCAGAACTGCTGGAGCGGGTCTGGTGGCTTTTCGGGGTTTCAGAGAAGGTACAAGGGGTCCTGGCAGTGGCAGAGATGTCAAATCCATGAGAATGATTTGAAGCTTATTTTTCAAGTAGCTAAATATGGTCTTCCATGAAGCAAATGACATTATTAAAATACTTTTCCGTGGGCATTCAGGTGGGGAGGAAAGGGAGGAGAGAAACAGAAGCCTATCTCTCGTGAAAAGAAAACCGAGTCAACTATTTTAATTCTCAGAATGTCCTCAAAAGAAACCAGGGTGATTTGCTGGATTTTGATACAAATCTTAAGGAAAGTAGTGGGTAACTGGCTTTGAAGTAATTGAAACAAACTTTAGAGTGGGCTAAATAACTTCTGTGAACAACCGCAAGGAACTATTTTGCAACCAAAAAAGTTGTGTGATGTATGGCTTAAGTCTCTGAAATGACAAAACTAGAAGTGCCATCTCTGTTCTCACTTTGGGACCAGGTTAGCGTTGCTGCTGGACTGGGGGTAAGTGGTGTAGAATGTGGCAGAATGTGGTTTGGGCCCATCTTTCAGCTGTGTTAAATGAACCTTCTGGATTGGCATATCAGTGAAATAGATGGGGTCTTGGATTTCCATGGTAAAGAATTTGTTTCAACTGCTGCATATTCATTCATTCATTTATTAATTTATGCACTACATAGTTAACTGTCTCCTACGTGCAAAGCACTGGGCTAGGTGAAAAAAATCACCATGAAAAATATCACAATCCGTGACCTTAAGGTCCCAACATCAAGTTGGTAGGAGACCAATGAGTGCAGTTGATGAGGAAATCAGGTGGTCTGGAACAAAATGGGAAGAGCTTATTTGTATTCAATAACATATTTTATCAGTAGAAGTTATTTACTGAGAATGAGGTGGAAATGGTTGGCCATTTCAGGAGCACTAGAAAGATTTGGAAAGGCCACAGTGAGAAAGGGGATAGGGTGATGGTCAACAAGGAATCTCAGAGCTGCCTAGTGGTGGAGAGGGCAGGTGCTATCAATAGGTAGCACTGATTTGTTTTGAGATCAGCCTGAACCTTTCTCATAAAACTGCCACCTGGCAATTAATGAGGACCAGGAGCACATAAGAAAGTCCTGTGGGCTGGAGGCCATTGAAGATGGTTGTCCCAAAACGGGATGCTTCTGTCTTCTTAAGGGAAGATAACTCAGGAAACACGGTTTGGGGAATAATTTCCAGGCTTTCCAAGGGCAAAAAAGAGGTAAAAATGAACTAAGAAAAAGTCATTAGTGATGAGTCAACATCACAGAGATGAGAATAAGAACACAATCTTTCAGTGCACCACTGAGGCAGCAGAATGTAGCAGAATTGCTGGGGCTTGTTGTAACTCTATGTTTAACCTTTAGAGGAACTGCCAAAATGTTTCTGAAGTGGCAATACCATTGTACATTTCAACCAGCAATGTAGGAGGGCTCCAATTTTACCACATTCTCATCAACACTTGTTAATTCTAGCCATTCTAGTGGGTAGGAAGTGCTATTTCATTGTGGGTTTTCATTTGCATTGCCCTTATGGTTACTGATGTTGAGCATCTTTTCACGTTGTTAGCCATTGGTATATTTTCTTTGAAGAAATGTCTGTTTTGATACTTTTCCCATCTTTAGCTAGGTTATTTGTCTTTTCTTACTGAGTTGTAAGTGTTCTTTAAGTAGTCTAGATACAGTTCCTTATCAGATAAATGGCTTGCAAATATTTTCTCCCATTCTGTGGGTTCTTTTTTCATTGTCTTGGTTTCCTCTAAAGCACAAAATTTTTAAATTTTGATTAAATCCAATTTACCTATTTTTTCTTATTGCTTGTTTTTGCTGTTGTAGCTAAGAAATCATTGCCTAACCCAAGGTCATGTAAATACTCTTATGTTTTTTTTTTAAGAATTTAATAGCTGTGGTTCTTACATTTTGGTCTGTGATCCATTCTGAGTTAATTTTTGTGTATGGTGTGAGGTAGGGGTCCAACTTCATACTTTTGCATGTGGATATCCAATTGTCCCAGCACAATTTGTTGGAAAGAACATTCTTTCGCCCACTGAATTGTCTTGGCAATTTTGTCAAAAATCAATTGACCCTAAATGTAAGGGTATATTTCTGAACTTTAAATTGATCTATATGTCTGTCCTTATACTAGCATCACACAATCTTTACTGTAGCTTCATAGTAACTTTTGAATGGGAACTTTGGGAATTCAAATTTTCCAACTTTTGCCTATTATGGGTCCCTTGCATTTCCAAATGAATTCTAGGATCAGCTTTCCAATGTCTGCAGAAAAGTCAGCTGGGATTTTGATAGGGATTTTGTTGATACTCTAAATCAACCTGGGAAGTATTGACATCTTAACAGTAATAAGTCCTCTGATCCATGACCATGAGATGTCTTTCCATTTATTTAAGTCTTTTTGAATTTCTTTCAACAATTCCCTGTAGTTTTCAGAGTATAATTTTTACACTTTATTTGTCAAATTTATTCCTATGTATTTTATCCTTTTAATGCTATTGTAATTAGAATTATTTTCTTTATTTTTGGATTGTTCATTGCTAATGTATAGAAATACAATTGATTTTTGTATATCAATCTTGTACCCTGCAATCTTGCTGAACTCATTTATTACTTTTAATAGATTTCAGTGGCTTCTTTAGAATTTTTCTATACACAAGGTTATGTGGTCTGCAAAGAGAGAGTGTTTTACTTCTTCCTTTCTAATCTGGATACCTTTTATTTCATTTTCTTACCTAATTGCCCTGGTTAGAACCTCTGGTAGGATGTTGAATCAAAGTGGCAAAAATGGACATCCTTGTCTTGTTCCTAATCTTAGGGATAAAAAATTCAGTCTTTCATCATTAAGTATTATATTAGCTGTGGGTTTTTGTAGGTGCTTTTTTTTATCAGGTTGAAGAAGTTTCCTTTGATTCCTAGTTTGTTGAGTGTTTTCATCACAAGAGATATTGAATTTTGTCAGATGCTTTTCTGCATGATCATGCGACTTGTCTTTTATTTTATTGGTATGGTATATTAAGTAAATTGATATTCCAATGTTAAACTAACTGTGCATTCATGGGATAAGTCCCACTTGGTTGTAATTTATAATCCTTTATTTCTGGATCTGGTTTGCTAGAATTTTGTTAAGGATCTTGGCATCTATATTCATAAGAGAATGGCTTGTTTTTTTCTGTGATGGCTTTGTCTGATTTGGTGTCTAGACTACATAAAGAACTCATACAACTCAATAATAAAGGACAACCCAACTAAAAATGGGTAAAGGATCCAAATAGACATTTCTCCAAGGAAAATATACAAGTGGCTAATAAGAACATGAAGATGCTCAACATCAGTAGCCATTAGGCAAATACAAATCAAAACAGTGAGATAACACTTCACACCCACTAGGATAGCTAGAATCAAAAAGTGTTGGTGATAACGTGGTGAATGTTTAGAGTGGCGTTATAAGAGCCCCAAAGTAGAAACAACTCAAATTTCTGTTAGCTGCTGAATGGATAGATGAAATGTGGTATGTCCATACATTGGAATATTAATCCTCAATGTAAAGGAATAAAGTACTAACACATGCTACAAATTGTTTGAACTTGGAAAACATTATTTTAAGGGCACAAAAGACCATATGTTATACAATTCCATTTATATGAAAGGTCCAGAATAGGCAAATCTATAGAGACAGAAAGTAGATCAGTGGTTGCCTAGGGCTGTGAGGTGGGGGATGGGAGGGTGGGGGGGAGAGGATTGTGGGGAAATAGAGAGTAATTGCTAATGGAGACAGGTTTTGTTTTTTTTTTTGGTGAAAGTGTTTTAAAATTGATGGTTGCTTAACTTTGAATATGTGAATAGACTAAAAGACATTGAATTTTACACCTTAATTCACAATACCATACAATTTACCCCTTTATCTCAATAAAATGGTTATGTGTATATATAAAAATTGATTCTGTGAGCTAGACGTCGTGCCAAGTCTTTCACATCCATTACATTGTTTAATGGTGACAGCAACCCTGTTAGCAGGGAATATTATTACCATTTTACAAATGAAAAACACTGAGGCTTAGAGAGGTTAAGTAACTTGTCCCAGGTCGTATAACTTGTAAATAACAGATTAAAGCAGGCAGCGTGCTTGTGAAGCCCAAAATTAACCATGGACCTCTTCTAGCTGAGGAAACATCTTATTTTAGTCCAACTTACCTCTATCTACTGCATTTTTTTCCATCCTTGGTCATACTCTTTGTATCAGTATAGGGAAAGAAAAATGGAGGCTAAAAGTGGAGCTATTTAAATAATGTGAATAGCCTTTTAAATTTGTACCTAGTAAAGAAGAAACAGAATGATCGATGCCAGCTATTTAAGATTACAGCTTAACTCTCTATGTGTTTTTTCTGTGTAGACACATCCTTCAAGAGAATTCACGTATGTGAACATTTTTTTAAAAAGACTGGAGAGAAGAGCTAGTTTCAAACACTGATTTGTTCTGCAGCAAATTAAGGCAGGGGGATAAGGCTCTCTTTTCCTTTCTTGAAACTCTTGCCATCTGGTTCTCAGTGTCCCTTTAACATAGTTTTCAGGCTATGAAATTCTGTACATCTTTATGAGCTCAAGAATTGACCTTTGAGAGGGAAAAGTCTTATTTTATTATGCTGACACCACACATCATAACTCTTATTTTGCTTGGAGATCTCATTCACTGTCATCACCAACATGTGCAACAAGAGATACGTCATGTTTATGGCTAGAATATTCCTTTTATTTCCAGTTATAGTTTTCCCATAAAATCGCGACTAAAAATAATCTCCATGTGGTCATTGAATGTTATTGCTTGGAACAGAAATGCTAAAACAATTTGCTTATTTAGGATCCTGGGTGTTTCCCGACATTTTGAGGCATCTCAATCCTCCACGAAATATCTTTTCAGCCAGAGCAGTAGTAATGTAAGTCTGTGGCTTTTCTTTTCATGTATATTATGGGATTGTGTTACCTGCATAATATATTTGGTACTCCTCCCACGTGTATTGGAGTACAATGGGTAAATAATTCTATTTTGACTCTTCTCTCCTAGATATTTTATAGCTATGATGGATGTTCTTTCAGGAATTGTTCATTAAAAAATAAAATTTCGCAATGGGATCCAAGAATGGTAAAAGGCAGGGCCTGCACATTGTACTGAGATCCAAAAACTACTCGTATGCATCTTCAAAATTAGATTTTGTCTTCTACCTATCATCTTTTTCTATATGTACAAGTTCCCTCTTGAACTGTGTAAGCAGGCTGGGAGGGAGACCTTGCCCCAGGAGACCAAGGGCAGAGAAACAGAGGGTCCTTGGAGAATCCTCAAGGTCAAGCCCTGGGAACAAAATCCAAAGGGTTGGTGGCGGGGTGGGGAAGGGAATTTTGCAGGGGAAGAAGCAGAAAACAAAGTCCAGTAGGGAAGAGCCTGGCAGAACTAACGGGATAGGGACAGAGGAAGGAGTGATTTCCATAAATGCAGGTGACTGTCTAAAACTTGGTACTTGTGATCTGATGCGGTGAAGTGAACATGGCTCTGGATTTGGATCTGGGTTCAAATCTTGCTTAGTAAACTAGCTCAAATAAGTGATTTTACCCCTCTGCACCTGAGCTTCTCATCTACTAAATGGGTATCTTCATGATCACATCAACACCATTACAATAACTGTCTCTTCCCAAATACCTGTAATATGCTAGTTATTTTACATAGATAATTGTGTTTAATCATCCATACAATCCAGTGAGCTATGTTTTATTATCCCCATCTTGCAGATGGGGGAAACCAAAGCTCAGAAGTTTGAATTTGCTCAAGGTCCTTTCCTACAGCTGGAAAGTAATAGAAACAGGATTTTAATCCAAGTCTTTTGGACTCCATAGTCCCTTAGACCACTGGATTGGAATGACCTGGAACACATGTAACCAGAGGAATCCTAGACTCAACTGTAGAGATGCATTAGCATCTCTGGGGATGGGGCCCAGAATCGTGCATTTGAACTCACCTCTTAGGCGACCATTATGCTCTGCATAAAAGTACTTGCTACTCAAGGTGGGGTCTGTGGTCCAGGACCAGCAGCATCAGCATCACCTGGGAGCTTGTTAGAAATGTAAATTCTCCGTCCCTATCCCAGCCCTGCTGAATTAGAATCTGCTTAGAGCTAACAGGATCCCCAGGTGATTCATGTGCATATAAGGTTCAGTGAGGCCTGTTCTACAGGGCTGTTGTGAGGATAAAAGATACTAAATATAAAGTGTCTACCATATCAAAAGTACCCTTTGTTACCACTCCCTTTTTTGATTGAATAGAAGGTAGTGTTCTGGGAGGGCCTACAAATATAGGGTTAGGGTAAATATCTGTTTTGCTCTCGCCTTCCTTTTGGGTCTGTGCCCAGTGCTGTTAGGTTGTCTTCCAGTATCTCCCACCCATCCTTCCTTTCCTGAAGCTTATCATGCTGTACTTCCTCTACCTACCCTTTGGTATGGAGTCAGAAGGTATGGGTTTGACTCTCGGCTTGGCCAATTACTGTCTGTGACCTTGGGAAAATCAATTAACATTTTTGACCCTCAGTTTTTTCAATTATAAAAAGAGGATGAGGAGGATGAAAATACTACATTTTATCACACTAAAACCTAAGAGTTAGTCCCATCTGCCATTATTGTTAGGGTATCAACTGGTGAAGTAAGCACGAAACATAGGAAGAGAAGAAAAGTATTAGAATCTGTATTTTTTTCTAAATTTTAAACACTTCAACCCTTTAAATTTATTACTCATCTGTTTTAATGACAAAAATCTGCTTTTAGAAACAGGGTAGAAATAATCTATAATAAAAAAAAAGTTTAGATCTAAATTCACAAAACTTAATATTTGGCCAGAATCTTTAGGAAATTTTGCCATCCAAATTCCTGATTTTTATGGTAGTAGAAACAACAATTAAGTGACTGTTTAAAATGATGGATTACGCTTCAAGATAAGTAAGGAGTAATAAGGAGGAGTAAGACGTGGAGATCAACTTCCTCCCCAAAAATACATTAAAAATACATCTACATGTGGAACAACTCCTACAGAACACCTACTGAATGCTGGCAGAAGACCTCAGACTTCCCCAAAAGCAAGAAACTCCCCATGTACCCGGGAGGACAAAAGAAAAAAGTAAAAACAGAGACAAAATAATAGCGTTGGGACCTGCACTTCTGGGAGGGAGCTGTGAAGGAGGAAAAGTTCCCACACACTAGGAAGCCCCTTCACTGGTGGAAATGGGGAGTGGGCGGTAGGGGGGAAGCTTTGGAGCCATAGAGGAGAGCGCAGCAACAGGGGTGCAGACGGCAAAGAGGAGAGATTCCCGCACAGAGGATCACTGCCGACCAGCCCTCACCAGCCCGAGAGGCTTGTCTGCTCACCCGCCGGGGTGGGCGGGGGCTGGGAGCTGAGTCTCAGGGTTCGGAGGTCAGACCCCAGGGAGAGGACCGGGGTTGGCTGCATGAACACAGCCTGATGGGGGCTAGTGCGCCACAGCCGGGAGGGAGTCCGGGAAAAAGTCTGGAACTGCCTAAGAGTCAAGACCATTGTTTCGGGGTGCGCGAGGAGAGGAGATTCAGAATACCACCTAAACAAGCTTCAGAGATGGACGCGAGCCATGGCTATCAGCGCAGACACCAGAGACGGGCATGAAATGTTAAGGCTGCTGCTGCCGTCACCAAGAAGCCTGTGTGCAAGCACAGGTCACTCTCCACACCGCCCCTCCCGGGAGCCGGTGCAGCCCGCCACGGCCGGGCTCCCGTGATCCAGGGACAGCTTCCCCGGGAGAACGCACGGCGCGCCTCAGGCTGTTGCAACATCACACTGGCCTCTGCCGCCACAAGCTCGCCCTGCATTCCGTACCCCTCCCTCGCCCCGGCCTGAGTGAGCCAGAGCCCCCTAATCAGCCGCTCCTTTAACCCCGTCCTGTCTGACCAAAGTACAGACGACCTCAGGCTACCTACATGCAGAGGTGGGGCCAAATTCAAAGCTGAACCCCAGGAGCTGTGTGAACAAAGAAGAGAAAGGGAAATCTCTCCCAGCAGCCTCAGGAGCAGCAGATTAAATCTCCACAGTCAACTTGATGTACCCTGCATCTGTGGAATACCTGAATAGATAATGAATCATCCCAAAATTGAGGCAGTGGACTTTGGGAGCAGCTGTAGACATGGGGTTTTTTGTATCCGACAGGCTAGTTTCTGATTTTTATGTTTATGTTAGTATAGTTTTTAGTGCTTGCTATCATTGGTGGATTTGTTTTCTGGTTTGGTGGCTCTCTTCTTTTTTTATTACTTTTTTTAAATTTTAATAAATTTTTTTATTTTAATAGCTATTTTTTAGTTTGTTTTTTCTTTCTTTTTTTTCTCCCTTTTCTTCTGAGCCATGTAGCTGACAGGGTCTTGGTGCTCTGGCAGGGTGTCAGGCCTGACCTCTGAGGTGGGAAAGCTGAGTTCAGGACGTTGGACCACCAGAGACCTCCCGGCCCCATGTAATATCAATCGACGAGAGCTCTCCCAGAGATCTCCGTCTCAACGCTAAGACCCAGCTCCACTCAACGACCAGCAGGCTCCAGTGCTGGACACCCCATGCCAAACAACTAGCAACACAGGAGCACAACCCCACCCATTAGCAGAGAGGCTGCCTAAAGTCATAATAAGCTCACAGACACCCCAAAATACATCACCAGACGCAGTCCTGCCCACCAGAAAGACAAGATCCAGCCTCATGCACCAGAACACAGGCACAAGTCCCCTCCATCAGGAAGCCTACACAACCCACTGAACCAACCTTACCCACTGGGGGCAGACACCAAAAGGAACGGCAACTACAAACCTGCAGCCTGTGAAAAGGAGACCCCCCAAACATAGTAAGTTAAGCAAAATGAGAAGACAGAGAAATATGCAGCAGATGAAGGAGCAAAGTAAACCCCCCCCCCAGACCAAACAAATGAAGAGGAAATAAGCAGCCTACCTGAAAAAGAATTCAGAGTAATGATAGGAAAGATGATCCAAAATCTTGGAAATAGAATGAAGAAAATACAAGAAACATTTAACAAGGATCTAGAAGAACTAAAGAGCAAACAAACAATGCTGAACAACACAACAAATGAAATTAAAAATTCTCTAGAAGAAATCAATAGCAAAATAACTGATGCAGAAGAACAGATAAGTGACCTGGAAGATAAAATAGTGGAAATAACTACTGCAGAGCAGAATAAAGAAAAAAGAATGAAAAGAATTGAGGACAGTCTCAGAGACCTCTGGGACAACATTCAATGCACCAACATTAAAATTATAGGGGTCCAGAAGAAGAAGAGAAAAAGAAAGGGACTGAGAAAATATTTGAAGAGATTATAGTTGAAAATTTCCCTAATATGGGAAAGGAAATTGTCAATCAAGTCCAGGAAGCGCAGAGTCCCATACAGGATAAATCCAAGGAGAAACATGCAAAGACACATATTAATCGAACTGTCACAAATTAAATACAAAGAAGAAAATATTAAAAGCAGCAAGGGTAAAGCAACAAATAACATACAAGGGAATCCCCATAAGGTTAACAGCTGATCTTTCAGCAGAAACTCTGCAAGCCAGAAGGGAGTGGCAGGACAAAATTAAAGTGATGAAAGGGAAGAACCTACAACCAAGATTACTCTACCCAGCAAGGATCTCATTCAGATTCGATGGAGAAATTAAAACCTTTACAGACAAGCAAAAGTTAAGAGAATTCAGCACCACCAAACCAGCTTTACAACAAATGCTGAAGGAACTTTTCTAGGCAGGAAACACAAGAGAAAGAAAAGACCTACAATAACAAACCCAAAACAATTAAGAAAATGGTAATAGGAACATACATATCAATAATTACCTGAAATGTAAATGGATTAAATGCTCCAACCAAAAGACATAGACTGGCTGAATGGATACAAAAACAAGACCCGTATATATGCTGTCTACAAGAGACCTAGGGACACATACAGACTGAAAGTGAGGGGATGGAAAAAGATATTGCATGCAAATGGAAATCAAAAGAAAGCTGGTGTAGCAATTCTCATATCAGACAAAATAGACTTTAAAATAAAGACTATTACAAGAGACAAGGACACTATATAATGATCAAAGGATCAATCCAAGAAGAAGATATAACAATTGAAAATATTTATGCACCCAACATAGGAGCACCTCAATACATAAGGCAAATACTAACAGCCATAAAAGGGGAAATCAACAGTAACACAATAATAGTAGGGGACTTTAACACCCCACTTTCACCAATGAACAGATCATCCAAAATGAAAATAAATAAGGAAACACAAGCTTTGAATGACACATTAAACAAGTTGGACTTAATTGATATTTATAGGTCATTCCATCCAAAAACAACAGAATACACTTTCTTCTCAAGTGCTCATGGAATGTTCTCCAGAATAGATCATATCTTGGGTCACAAATCAAGCCTTGGTAAATTTAACAAAATTGAAATCACATCAAGTATATTTTCTGACCACAACGCTATGAGACTAGATACCAATTACAGGAAAAAAATAATGTAAAAAATACAAACATATGGAGGCTAAACAATACGCTCCTAAATAACCAAAAGATCACTGAGGAAATCAGAAAATACCTAGAAACAAATGTCAGTGAAAACACGACTACCCAAAACCCATGGGATGCAGCAAAAGCAGTTCTAAGAAGGAAGTTTATAGCAATACATTCCTACCTCAAGACACAAGAAAAATCTCAAATACACAACCTAACCTTATACCTAAAGCAATTACAGAAAGAAGAACAAAAAACCCCCATAATTAGCAGAAGGAAAGAAATCATAAAGATCAGGTCAGAAATAAATGAGACAGAAATGAAGAAAAAAATAGCAAAGATCAATAAAATTAAAGCTGGTTCTTCGAGAAGATAAACAAAATTGATAAACCACTAGGCAGACTCATCAAGAAAAAAAGGGAAAAGACTCAAATCAACAGAATTAGAAATGAAAAAGGAGAAGTAACAACTGACCCTGCAGAAATACAAAGAATCATGAGGGATTACTACAAGCAACTCTACGCCAATAAAATGGGCAACCTGGACAAATGGACAAGTTCTTAGAAAAGCACAACGTTCTGAGACTGAACCAGGAAGAAATCGAAAATATAAACAGACCAGTCACAAGTAGTGAAATTGAAACTCTGATTAAAAATCTTCCAACAAACAAAAGCCCAGGATGAGATGGCTTCACAGGCGAATTCTATCAAACATTTAGAGGAGAGCTAACACTTATCCTTCTCAAACTCTTCCCAAATATAGCAGAGGGAGGAACACTCTCAAACTCATTCTGTGAAGCCACCATCACCCTGATACCGTAAGTAGACAAAGATGTCACAAAAAAGAAAACTACAGGCCAATATCACTGATGAACATAGATGCAAAATTCCTCCACAAAATACTAGCAAACAGAATCCTTTAGCACACTAAAAGGAACATACACCATGATCAAGTGGGATTTATCCTAGGAATGCAAGGATTCTTCAATATATGCAAATCAATGTGATACACCATATTAACAAATTGAAGGAGAAAAACCATATGATCATCTCAATAGACGCAGAAAAAGCTTTTGACAAAATTCAACACCCATTTATGATAAAACCCCTCCAGAAAGTAGGCATAGAGGGAACTTATGTCAACATAATAAAGGCCATATATGACAAACCCACAGTCAACATAGTTCTCAGTGGTGAAAAACTAAAACCATTTCCACTAAGATCAGGAGCAAGACAAGGTTGCCCACTCTCACCACTATTATTCAACATAGTTTTGGAAGTTTTAGCCACAGCAATCAGAGAAGAAAAAGAAATAAAAGGAATCCAAATTGGAAAAGAGGAAGTAAAACTGTCACTGTTTGCAGATGACATGATTCTATACCTAGAGAATCCTAAAGATGCTACCAGAAAACTACTAGAGCTAATCAATGAATTTGGTAAAGTAGCAGGGTACAAAATTAATGCACACAAATCTCTTGCATTCCTATACACTAATGATGAAAAATCTGAAAGAGAAATTAAGGAAACACTCCCATTTACCACTGCAACAAAAAGAATAAAATACCTAGGAATAAACATACCTAAGGAGACAAAAGACCTGTATGCAGAAAACTATAAGACACTAATGAAAGAAATTAAAGATGACACAAACAGATGGAGACATCTACCATGTTCTTGGATTGGAAGAATCAACATTGTGAAAATGACTATACTACCCAAAGCAATCTACAGATTCAATGCAATCCCTATCAAACTACCAGTGGCATTTTCCACAGAACTAGAACGAAAAATTTCACAATTTGTATGGAAACACAAAAGACCCCGAATAGCCAAAGCAATCTTGAGAAAAAAGAGGAGCTGAGGGAATCAGGCTCCCTGTTTTCAGACACTGCTGCAAAGCTACAGTAATTAAGACAGTATGGTACTGGCACAAGAACAGAAATATAGATCAGTGGAACAGGATAGAAAGCCCAGAGATAAACGCACACACATATAGTCACGTTATCTTTGATAAAGGAGGCAAGAATATACAGTGGAGAAAAGGCAGCCCCTTCATTAAGTGGTGCTGGGAAAACTGGACAACTACATGTAAAAGAATGAAATTAGAACACTCCCTAACACCATACACAAAAATAAACTCAGAATGGATTAAAGACCTAAATGTAAGGCCAGACACTATAAAACTCTTAGAGGAAAACATAGGCAGAACACTCTATGACATACATCACAGCAAGATCCTTTTTGAACCACCTCCTAGAGAAATGGAAATAAAAACACAAATAAACAAATGGGACCTAATGAAACTTAAAAGCTTTTGCACAGCAAAGGAAACCATAAACAAGACCAAAAGACAACCCTCAGAATGGGAGAAAATATTTGCAAATGAAACAGCTGACAAAGGATTAATCTCCAAAATATACCAGCAGCTCATGCAGCTCAGTACGAAAAAAAACAAACAACCCAATCCTAAAATAGGCAGAAGACCTAAATAGACATTTCTCCAAAGAAGATATACAGATTGCCAACAAACACATGAAAGGATGCTCAACATCACTAATCATTAGAGAAATGCAAATCAAAGCTACAGTGAGGTATCACCTCAGACTGATCAGAATGGCCATCATCACAAAATCTACAAACAATAAATCCTGGAGAGGATGTAGAGAAAAGGGAACCCTCTTGCACTGTTGGTGGGAATGTAAATTGATACAGCCACTGTGCAGAACAGTATGGAGGTTCCTTAAAAAACTAAAAATAGAACTACCGTATGACCCAGCAATCCCACTACTGGGCCTATACCCTGAGGAAACCAGAATTCAAAAAGAGTCATGTACCACAATGTTCATTGCAGCAGTATTTACAGTAGCCAGGACATGGAAGCAACCTAAGTGTCCATTGACAGATGAATGGATAAAGAAGATGTGGCACATATATACAGTGGAATGTTACTCAGCCATAAAGGAAACGAAATTGAGTTATTTATAATGAAGTAGATGGACCTTGAGTCTGTCATACAGAGTGAAGTAAGTCAGAATGAGAAAAATATCATATGCTAACACACATGTATGGAATCTAAAAAAAGAATGGTTCTGAAGAACCTAGGGGCAGGACGGGAATAAAGATGCAGACATAGAGAATGGACTTGAGGACACGGGGAGGGGGCAGGTTAAGCTGGGACGAAGTAAGAGAGTGGCGTGGACATATATACACTACCAAATGTAAAATAGATAGCTAGTGGGAAGCAGCCGCATAGCACAGGGAGATCAGCTCGGTGCTTTGTGACCACCTAGAGGGGTGGGATAGGGAGGGTGGGAGGGAGACTCAAGAGGGAGGGGATATGGGGATATATGTATAGGTATAGCTGATTCACTTTTTTGTACAGCAGAAACTAACACAACATTGTAAAGCAGTTATATTCCAATAACATTGTTTAAAAAATAAAAAATTAATAAAATAAAGTGATGCCAATCTAGTTACTGGATGTGTTTTATTTTAATTGGTATAATTGTTTTGCAAAAAGTTCCGTTTAATGTTATGTTTTTAAGTATAAACATCTCTCTTAATGCATGTTGACTAACTCCCTGTGGTACAATGTATGTATTAATTCATTAGTTCCAACATTAACTGGGTCACAGCTAACAATTGTCTACTGAAATTCAACTCAGTCAACTAGAGGTGCATTTTGGGGTTGTTTTATCTTAGGAAGGACAACAGGAAGTTCCATTACTCTCAAGGTGTGCTTAGCTGATTTTTTTTTTTTTTTTAATGGCCTTTTCAGTGCCTTTTGCGTGATACTCTTGGCTTTGGGTGGTGTTTTGAGGAAGAGCTTGGCCCCGTCTGTATACATAGCCCAGTTCCCTTCTCTGTGGAGTACCCTTTTTTAGACATCTGTCTCCTGGAGCTTTTAAAGTTCACCTCTTCAAGGAGGCCTTCGTGGGCCACGGTGCTGGGCTGGTTCCTCTTCTTTACATCCTCTCAGCACCCCTACGTCCTCTCTCTGAACTGATTCATTGTAGTTTCTTAGGGTCAGTGCTCTCTGGGTCAGTGGTTCTGCAGGGGATATTTGGCAACATCGTAGGCACTTTTGCTTGCCAAACCAGTGGCGTTGCTACTGGAATGCAGGAGATAGAAGGCGGGAATGTTGCCAAGCCCTCTATACTGTACAGGACCGGCGCCCCACCCCAGCAAAGAGTTATCCAACCCCAAACGTCATAGCACTGACATTGCTCCAGGTTGATTTGCCATTCCCAGGAGGACCCCACCTTGGCCAAGCCTGCTTCGGTCACCCCTGTTAACCTAGCATGCAAACAATCTCTAGGAAATAAGAATGATTCAATAAGTGTTTGTTGAATCACTTTTAACTGATTGGAGGAGTGCATGAATGAAAAAGCAACTTTTCATTTAGTACCGTGTTAAAGCATGCAGGTCTGCTTTTAACCATAAATATTGGTATGAGGGAAGAGCATATCAGGTTCACTGCAGCACTCTGCTTTTCAAACTTGGGTTGACAGAATTGATAATGGAGCATTGGAAAAGATGCATTGTTCGTGCAATCCTGCATGTGAAAAAACATAACCTAAGATGAAGCAAGTTCACTGAGCTGTGAACCTGGACCACTGTGTTAACTCTTCCATCCTCTGAGTTGCTTATATAAACTGTGAATTGCGTGGCACTGTCAGCCTACATTGTGGACCCTTGTGAAAAACTCCATAAGGCAGGCATGTACTCTAGGGGGTATTGTTGAGAATTTTGCTTATTATGTGACATAGTGCTTCTTATTAAGGGTTCATGGGAGAAACTGCCCTCTTGTTTCTACTGTGCTTCTGACTTGTTTTTGTCCTAGAAATGCTGTGAATTACAGAACTGAGTGTGTTTCATTTGTGGCATTGGCTACTAAGTAGCTTAAATATAAACTTATCGCTCATTTTCTTCAAGTGTATGGGGTATTATGGTATGCTAATATCACCCCGGCTATCTTCTTTCTTAACATTTCTTTTTTTTTTTTTTTTTCTTTTTCACACACACACACTGTATTTTATTTTTACAAGAGATAAATAGACTGACACCAAGCATTGTAAATGGATGACCACAACAAAAGCAACAATGATTGCAATTACCAAACACAAAACACATTCATACTATGTCATAATATTGACATTCAGTCCAGGAATCCTCCACTGTAACAGCTCCTTTACTTTGCAGTGAAAATAGATTTGTATATTCTTTGCCTCTGAGTCCTTGTGGGATTTTTTTTAAAAATTCAAACAGAAAGTCACAAAAATTATACTCATCCTCATCAGTTCACTCAGTCCCATGTAATTAATTTTTTTTTCATCTTGATCTTTTGTTAGCACTTTTATGAGTTCATCAGTTTTTCATTAGAGTTCTGAAAATGCTTATTCATTCAGTTCAGCAGTATAGTCAGTTACCAGAAACCTGTACTTGTCAGAGTCTTTTCCATGAATTTCTTGAAGATGAAACCCTTTTATAGGAACATATTTGCAAAAGCATCAGAGTACACCCAGAACTGTCTGTAAATGACAAAAGACTTAAAAATGACCACGGTTAAAGATTTGATGAAAGTTCATAATAATGCAGTTGACAAGAAAATTAGTTATTTCTGAGATATACATTTTAAAGTAATAACTAGGATTATGACTTATAACATTATACCAGAACATATAAGATTTTTAGAAATTTCATGTAATGTCTGAAACATTTATATTAACATATTTCCATACAAATAACCCAATGAAAGTTTAGTATTAGTTGTTTTGTTTGTTTTTTATACTGCAGGTTCTTATTAGTCATCAATATTATACACATCACTTTATACATGTCAATCCCAATCGCCCAATTCAGCACACCACCATCCCCACCCCACCGCACGTTTCTTTTCATTAAGGTTTTTATCACCCCCTTCTCCCTTCCTTCCTTCTTTCCTTTCTTTCTGCCATGCTAAATGTGTCTTATAAAAAGTGTTTTTTCTTCAAAAGGGACATTTTGAGACATAATTTATTTAATCTGTAAGTATCTGAGTGCTTATTTTATTACAACTGTAGCTTTTTGACAAAGAAATTTACGGTATGCCTTGGACACACAAAACTTAAGCAAAATGGTCATCACGAGTAGAGACAACCAGTATTTCTATCAGCTTAAGAGCACGATGCATTCATGGCACTCTTCACTTGCTGCTTCTGGACCCAAGTCCCAGAAAGCATCCAAGGGATGCCCTGGAGATATCTAAGAGACGGGGGGAGAGGAGCGCTAGGTCTGCAGTAACCAAATTGTCTCACAAGTAATGCAGCCAGTTTCCTTTCTACTTAGTGCATATCATGGCTTGGCACACACTTCAACTCATTCCTAACCTTTTGAGGTTTTGTTCAGTTCAGCTGGTTTGGCTGTCCCGTACTTAGGCTCGATGTGAGCGGGCCCTTTGCTAGTGGGGCCTCTCTAGCTTTCTCAGCCTTGGTTTAAAAAGTCATTACTATTGAAAAATAATGGATTTTAAAAATTCATCCCATTCCCTGTAAAATTTGGGGATGGGGATGAGGTCTGGGACTGACAAACACTTACTTGTAATCTAACCACTGAGAGGCAGTGACTACTAACATGCTGATAAAATCTTCTAGCCTTTTCTCCTACGTATGTGTAAGGATCCATATGTTTTTTAATGGAAATGGGATATTGTGTATATTCCTTTGCAACTGTTGGTGCTCTCTTGTTTGTGGTGGTATTATCTTTCCATGACAAAGAACATTGTTCTACAGTTTTATGTTTGGTGGCTGGATGGTACTCTGTTGTGTGGATATATCATAGTTTATTAACCAATCCAAAATAGACATTTAAGTTGTTTCCATTGTAAATACTATTAAAGTATGGTGTGTGTGTGTGTGTGTGTGTGTGTGTACACACATGCTTTTAAACAGCTTGATTCTGTGATCCAAAGTCAAAACATTTCATAACTTCAATTTAAAGTTTACTTGAGACACAAATACAGAATTGGTCCCGATGCAGACTGATATAGCAGCGTGAGTTTATAATATACATTTGCATTAATACCAGTTGAATACTTCATATTTATATTTAGTCGGAGAAATAATTACAAGTTGTTTAAGAAAATTAAACAATGTGGATAGCCTAATTCATCTGTGTATATAGCATACACCTGTCTAGGCTAGGTGCATAAAGTAAGTGCTAAATCTTAATTTAAAACATTAGTGTTGTTTTTCATAGACCAAGAATTTCAGAGAGGCATTTTTCCTTTTCAAGAAGAAGGTAGGGTAAATATCTTTGAGATTGAATTTCAGTGAGCAAATTGTTGATCACAATTAATGTGCCACTTTCAGGGCAGAACAGCCCAATCTTCTTTCGTATTAAAGAATTACGAAGACTATTTTACCTTCACAAATTACGGAAAAAGAGGTAGAGATAAAAGAGAAGGGGAGGGAAAAGACAGACAAATCCCCTCAGACCCCCCTGATTTACAGGTGGGATTCAAAAGTCCTGCTGTGTGAAAAAGGCACCATTATGAAGAAACTCTCCTCAAATTACTCAGTCAGAAACAATCCAAAAGGACTAGGGTCGAGCACACCCCTTCAGTATTGTTGCACTGCCACAGCAAATTAAATTCACTCAGGCTGACTTCATGCTATGCATCACTTCAAAAATGTTTTCTTGCCTGTGCCTCCCCTACCCACCTACTTCCAGCCCCCAACCAAATGAACTGGTTACCCTGGAAACAAGGGAAGGAAAAAAAATAAGTGCAGTGTTTGTAAACAGCATAGCTAAAATAAAATAGAGGAACATTCCAGGCGACTCTGCTGCTATCTTGGTTTTGGGGTCAGTTTTCTGCTTTGTAACATTTGGTAAATATCTTCTTAAGTTCTGGCATAGTGTTAAATAAGAATGTAGGAATCAAAAAGCATTGTTTTAAATGAAAGGGCTGCCTACTGAATGGGAGGAGATATTTGCGAAAGGTATATCCAATAAGGGGTTAATAGTCACTGAATAGATAAAGGCACCTGGACTGTGGACATTAATTAGGTAATGCTCAATCAGTAGAGAAGGGAAGTAAAACATTTCCTACTTTTTTAGGTAAAATTTATATTGGTAACTTCAGGAAAGGCAGATTAATTGAATAAAAATATCAGTTTATTTTTTATTTTATCATTTTATCCTTTATTCAAAGACCTTATCATTTGTAAGGTCTTTAGTATAAGCCAGGCACTATTTTATGTGATTTAAATAAACACCACATAAAAAAAAGCATTGTCTTGACGCTATGGAAAGATTGGATTTTTAAAAAAATTTTATTGGAGTCTAGTTGATTTACAGTGTGTTTCAGGTATACAGCAAAGTGAATCAGTTATACATATACATATATCTAGTCTTTTTTAGATTCTTTTCCCATGTAGGTCATTACAGAGTATTGAGAAGAGACCAGACAGAAAGATTGGATTTTGACGGACACATGAGTTAGTTTGAATGGGTTTTAAGACCAGGTGTGAAAAAAATTTCCCCAAAACATCCAGGAGTTCAGGAAGGACCGTTTCTACCCCATGCTGAGATTTGTAAGCAAAGGCTCTGGGAGGTTCGTCTTGTTGGGGTCTTTACTACTGTGGATTTGCAACGGGAGAGTGAGGTCAACATAAGGGCCTCGTTCTGGAAGCTCTGAGTCATTCCGTCTGCCCTCTGCTGTACCTTTTCAACTTTAGTAGCATTTTCCCCACAGGGAGATGCTTAGAACTATGTATCTTTACCCAGGAGTGGGTGCAGTGGTGACTGTCATGGCCCCTGAACAGCTCCCACTGTCCTTCCCTCTCTGACCCTGTCCTTACTGCTGGAGAAATCTGGCCTTTTATAGCACATGCTAATAAGAGCATCAGGCAGATGTCAGTTGTTTCTGGATGACACTAAGATGTGGTATGTAAACAGGGCATACCATGAAGGGAACTTTGCTGTCAGACTCATTAAAAGAAGTTTTTTTAATTGAAGTATAGTTGATTTACATTGTGTTAATTTCAGGTGTACAGCAAAGTGATTCAGTTATTTATGTATATACTTTTTTCAGATTCTTTTCCATTCTAGGTTATTACAAGGTATTGACTATAGCTCCCTGGGCTACACGATAGCTCCTTGTTGTTGATTTTATATACAGTCGCGTGTATCTGTTAATCCCAAACTCCTAGTTTATCCCCGTCCACACCTTTGGGGACCATAAGTTTGTTTTCTATGTCTGTGACTCTATTTCTCTTTTGTAAATAAGTTCACTTTTACCATATTTTAGATTCCACATGTAAGTGATATCATCTGATATTTGTCTTTCTCTGTCTGATTTACTTCACTTAGTATGATAATCTCTAGGTCCATTGTCAAACTATTTGTAAACTGCCTTTCTGTACGCTCTTTAGTATGAGAGTGGCTTTTGGCAAAGCTATCAAACAATTCTGACTTTACTGAAGAGGCAAATCTGTATTCAATACAAAACCAAAGGAAAAAGTCTCTCTGTTACATCCTTCTTAACTCCAGCTTTTCTTCGGTGAGTCTAAAATGGAGGGAAATAGCCTGAAGGAAAGTGTTTGAAGACTGTGCTGTGTGTGTCTTTGTCCATGTACTATGTGTGTATATGTTATCTGTCCCAGGCCCCAGGGCAGGACCGGCTTTCCTGTGCCGGGAGCTTGGGCTTCTGCTGGAAAGCAGGTACACAAAGCCTTCTTTAACTTGCGTGCCATAAGCGGTGAGATGAAAAACGCCCACTGATGGTTAACAGATCTGTCCCCTAAGACGCCACTCCTCAGAACGTGGCATTTGTTGACTCTGGGCGAAGCTTTTAGTATTTTCGGTGTGTAAGAAGATTTGGCCAGTAGCCCTTCTGTGGATGGTCATATTCCCGAGCCAGAAATGTCAGTTACCAGTTTTCTTTCTTCATCCGTTCATTAAGCCTTTTGTATATTTTCTCTCTGATTCCCAGGAATTAGTGATGACATGTGTCATTTTCATATCATTAAACTTCCTTAAAGGGGTAAGGCTATAGTCGTTAGCAATTCTCCGCTTTGTAAGGTTTCAAACATTTGAGGATATTATTTCTTTTTCACTGAAAGCAAGTGAAATAGGTAAATGTGCAGTATTGTTGAGCTCACTTAACTCCTATTTACTATAGAAATAACCAGAACAGTTCTTTATAAATGAAGTAAGCCCACAAGCTTAATTCCAAAAAGCTCATTCGAGGCAATAATTTTATCCTTAACAACTTGTTAGAACAAATGAAATTGTTCTATGTGGGTTTCCTGTCTTCTGGTCCATCTGCGAATGACGGCTCTATGGGGAACCTTCTTACCTCTGTTAGGGTAATGAGAAAAAAAGTTGTTGGAAGGCAGAAAGCAGAGAGCTAGGAAGGAGCCTGGGCGATCAGCAGAGCAAGTGATCCCTTTGGGATAAATACGTTGCAGGAAGGGAGACTCACCGGAACCCTCGTTCTGCTGGACCGTCAGATGATGTGTCTCTGGTTGTTTTCCTAGATGCCTCCACTAGCTCTGAATCTCAGCCTTTGGGCCCAGGAGGATCTTTCCTGGTCCATTTTTGTGCCCCAGTTGAATTGCCTGTTCTGTGGCTCCCCAGAGGCCCATATTCCCTGTAGAGTCTAATCTTCACATAGTGCTCTCAAACAGCTCTATTTTCTCTAGATCAGGGGTCCCCAACTCTCGGGCCGCAGACCCATACCGGTCCACAGCCTGCTAGGAACCCGGTAGCATAGCAGGAGGTGAACGGCGAGCGAGCGAAGCTTCATCTGCCGCTCCGGGTCGCTCCCCATCGCTCGCGTTACCGCCTGAGCCATCCCCGCCCCCAACCCTGGTCCGTGGAAAAACTGGCTTCCATGAAACCAGTCCCTGGTGCCGAAAAGGCTGGGGACCGCTGCTCTAGAGGACGGTGGATCGGAGTCTCACCAGCATCTTCCTGTGTAGTTTGGAGCCACAGGGTGTCCTGAAATGGGCCTGTTTTGGAACCTGACATTGTGTGTTTTAGAGAAGTTTCAGAATTGTTCTCTGATTGAGACCCATCCTCAAAGAGAGTTAGACAGATTTAGTATAAAATTGCATAGGGATCTAATTAGTGAAAATATCCCACTCCACTGTTCTTCGCTAAGTTCTTTGTGTGTGTCAGAATCTTTAATTCACACTGTATATACGTTTTCTTGTTCAGTCTTATAACCTTTTGAGGTAGGGACTATTTTCCCTTCTTGGATGAAGGAACTGAGGCTTAGAAAGGTTGTCACTTGCCCAAGCTTCCTTAGCTGGGATGGGAAGTCAGTCCTGCCCACCCGTGCCACCCTGTGCGTTCTTTCTTCTGGTTATGCTGCCTCTGTCCCACGGTAGACCGCCCAAACCACTGTCTCATCTATGACTTCCTGCAGTCCTGTCCTCCCGCAATGCTCCTCTTGCAAGACCCCAACCCTGGATTTGCCATCCTGCTCCCAAGAGGGGGCAACTGATATCTGAGGGGGGAAAAACAAACTATAAAACTATGCAGATCAGTACCACTAAGATTCCTTCTCCCCACCTCAGCGGGGCCCTCTGCATTACCCATCAATCCTTTCAGGGATCCTGGGCCAGTTTCCACTCCCCACACAGAGGAATTCCAAGCCATCATCACTCTCCTCCAGCCCCCCTTTTCACCTCTAAACTCAACAAAGCCTCAAACTTCTGGGAGAAACTGAGTCCACCAGAAAATTTCACCCACTTTACTTACAAGGTGACTTATAGCCACATCAGTCCTTACCTTTGTATTGCTGGTTTCCAGGTACCAATTTCAGGCTGGGGTCAAACTTGTTAGCTGGGTAGCTGATGACATAACTTTATTCCCCATCAGATAGACCCTGTTGATCTAACTGAGCTATTACCCAGTTTTCTCTGATACATTGGGGAAAAAAACCCTGTTAGCTGGATTGGACCTGTTATCTGGACCTTGTGAAACCCCTCACCTCCTCCTGTTTCTTCTGGGACTTTGCTCCATTAATCAAACTCCCTCAATTCCTCTACCTTTTATTCTTTCACTCTTGTTACACATCTTCCCCTCAGCCTAAAATAAGCTCGTGTCTTACCCAATCTAAACCCCGAATCAAGCTTAAAAAATCCAACTCTCTAACTACCATCAAGTCTCTCTTTTTGCACAACTACTCGAAGAATAATCTATTCGATTGGTCGTCGGCATCTTCTTTCTCCAGTCTTTCACCCATAAGATTTGGCTTTTGTTCTTACCACTCGTTCTTACCTGTTCTTACTAATCAGGATGCAACCAGGCAAAAACGAACAACTTCAGTGATTTGTTACAAAGAAAATATAAAGCGGGAAAATTGATTAGGTGGGTGGTAGAGTAACTGAGAAACCAGACAGAGGATGGTGTGGTATCCCAGAGGTGGCCACAGCTGGAAGCTACTCCCACACTTGGAACGGAGGGACAAAGTGAAGATGGTGCTCTCAGACCCTGGCCTGCAGATGACCCTAGGAGGCATGACCCTTGGATTGGTTGGCTTGTCCAGTGGGAGCTGAAGCCATGGAGGGGATTCAGCCCATGTACTGATAGACACGCTATCCACAGCAGAGAGGAGAAGCAGAAATACCTGACCTCTCTGTTCCCTTCGTCTTTTAGTCTCTCATCCATGCCAACCATTGGCTATACTCAGCCCAGCTGGAGCCAGGGAAGTGAAGCCTGCAGGTTAAGACATCTGGAACACAGAGTGAGGGGAAGGGTAAGAGGGGAGCTAAAGGCCGACAGATCCAGGACCACCAGCACGTCATGCAAGGACAACGGTGACTTTCTAGGTGCCAAATCGAGTGGGATTTTAGTTTTTCTATTATTGGAAATTTCCTAATTACACCGGTGATTACTCCCTCCTGGGAATTCTCCACTTTCTTGGCTTCCAAGAGACACAGTATCCTCATTCCATTCTGTCTATTCCTATAGACTGTACCCCCATAGCTACCACTTAAATATCGGTGTTCTCCAGGATATGGTTTTTCATCCTCAAGGTCTTAACTCCCATGTGGATTCTAATAATTTTAAGATATGTATCTCTAGCCCAGACCTTTCTCATAAAATACAGATCTGTGTTGCCACCTCCCTGCCTCCACAACTGCTTCAAGTTTAACGAGAACAAAATCAAGCTCATCTTTCTCCCAAATTTCTTATTTCATTCCGCTCTGTTTGCTGTCTCACCCGATGGATTGATTCACTACCCATCCGTTAAAAATGGTGAGTGGTCTGAGATTTTACCCTACTTATAAGCTAACAGACTTGCCTGCCACAGTTTCATGGGTGCTGGCAGAAGACACAAGTCTCCTGGGTGAGAGACAAAGGACTTTTTTACTCAGTAAGTCCTTTTAATCAAAGGACTTTTGCTCAGTAAGCAGCATGAACTTCATGACTGTGTAGGTTTCCCTTGCCCCACAAGACCCCCAGGGATGACACGGAGTAACTCAGGTGGGTGCCGTGCACAGATTGGGTTTACATCACTGCTGAGGAACAGGGGGGCTTAGGACCCCCCAGCCTTTCCGAATGATCTGCAAGCAAGCCTGCACAACCTGTACTCCAGAGGGAGACATTATCTTAACTAGACTGGACGGTAAAAACATCTGCTCTTTGCTCTGGGGGTAGGGGGGGGAGACTAAAAGACAGTCTGGACAAAGGAGGGGCTCTCTCTTCTATGCGGAAATTGCTACTTCTTTTTCTAGGCCTTGCTTTCCATGTGACTTGTGTTTCCCTTACCCTTTGGTTTCTTGTCCATCTGAGCTCTACTCATCCTTCAAGGCTCTGCTGCCTGCCCTGCCACCCATCTACCTGTGTGATAGCTTTTCCTTCCTCAGCGGTCCTAAGAAATTCCATATGTTCCTTTATTTTTGGTGTTTCTCATATGACCTGTTTGCCTTCTCATCCAACTGTGAGTGCCTGGAGGGGCCATGCACCGTCTGATGTCTCTGTAGCCCTGTGTAGTCGGGCATCCAGTGGAGCTCAGTGTCATCTAATGATCTTCTAGACAGTTCATTGTGCTTCTTCCACAGTAATTCCTCTCTTTTGAACAATCAAACATTAGTTCTTGTTCCTTCTAAAATGGTCTAGGACGCTGAGGTTACCACATCTGTGTTTCTAGGATCAGTTGACCTCACAGAAGCACTAAATTGGGAGGGCAACTTTATTTAATGAGACAGTTAAGATAACATGGTAAAATAGCCATTACTTTTTTTTTTTTTTTTCCTGGAGTACCTACTATTCCTAGTGTGCTAACACTAGGTGGAACATCTACCGTACTTCCCTAAAGAGAGAAAGTCAGTCCCAACCTTTCACCTGGTTTTGGTTATTTTACTTTCCTGTCAATAATTTTGAAACATGTACCCATTTTTATTACATGGATGTAAAAGAGTGAGTTTGGAGTAACCTGTCTTTAATCAAATTTGGATGACATTTCAGGAGGTTTTGCAGTTGGCAAGAAGAGAACCTGGCAAACACATATGCACCGACATTTCAAAATGGCATCAATCCCACTTTTTATTCCTTGAGCAGAGTTCAAAGTTGGTCAGGCTTCCTTCCATTTCTGTAAATTCTGGAAATTCCAAAATCATTTTGCTCTAACCTCATTGGAAAAACCATGTAATGACTTTCCTAATGAATTGATAACCAGTCAAATATTTTGTCATGCATTTCACATAAAAAGATAAATCCCACCCACTGGAGGATTGATGGAGGAAAAGCATGAAACCACACTAAATCCCAACAATGGTGACTTTTATGAAATTGCTTTAGGTTTTATAGGAATCTGAAATCAATCTGTTATTCATAAAGCACATTACCTGGGTTTTTATTAATATAATCATTCGGATGATATATATTAGGCAGAGCTTTTGAGTCAGGTTCCTGGAAAATTGCTTGATTACTGTTAAAGCTGATTAAAACTAAGGGTTTTTTTTTTAACCAAGAAGAAAAGTAAGAAATGAAATTTTTTTATGCTTCATAGTCTGGAGATATAAGCTGTTAAAACCATTTCTTTAAAAAAGATAGTGAAAAATCCTACATGTGGTGGAATTGTCATCGTTTAGTATATAGATATTGTTAAGCCTTTGTTAATGAAAGGCCATGCAAAGTTTAAGCCAACTCTTGAAGTCTGTCCCAAACTGGGTCTGTGTTATAGGTGCCAATTAATGAGTGAAACTTTAAAAAAATTTTTCATTTATTATTTATTTTTGGCTGCGTTGGGTCTTCACTGCTGCACGTGGCCTTTCTCTAGTTGCGGCGTGCGGGCTTCTCATTGCGGTGGCTCCTTGTTGCGGAGCACGGGCTCTATGCGTGTGGGCTTCAGTAGTTGTGGCACGTGGGCTCAGTAGTTGTGGCATGTGGGCTCAGTAGTTGTGGCTCGCGGGCTCTAGAGCACAGGCTCAGTAGTTGTGGCGCACGGGCTTAGTTGCTCCGCGGCATGTGGGGTCTGCCTGGACCAGAGATCGAATCTGTGTCCCCTGCACTGGCAGGTGGATTCTTAACCACTGCACCACCAGGGAAGTCCCTAATGAGTGAAACTTTAGGTTGCTTAGGTGTTTCTGTGTATTCAATACCACACAATTTAGGTGAATCTTTTTTTCCTGACAACTAGTGAATAGATTACATTGAGATTTTTGTTTGATTTCCTTGTGCACAAATAAATAAGTTGTATACCTTTTACAACATCCTAGATATACTAGCTATTTGCTGCGACCAGTGTTTCTCACCCTAAGTCATCCTATAAATAGTGTAGTAAGTTCTTTAAGGCAGCTCTGTGAATGAATGAGAGGAAGAAGGAGCAAAGAGAGGGTGGGACGAAGAGGAGGGTGGTACATGCCATAGCCATCTGAGGGAGAGGCAGCCAGTCAAGGCCATTTTGCTTTCTGGACTTTTACATGGGTATGAAAAATAATTCTTCTGATTTTTATCTTCGTTTGAAAAAGCCATATGTGCTTTTTGTAGAAAATATAGTTTGTAGAAAACAAAACTGAAAAAAATGCAACCTTTGTTTCCTTTAAAATAATCTTTAAAGGAAAAGTGTTTTTTGTCACCTCACTATATGTTCCAAGGTCCTGGTTATCTCAGTTGACTCTGTCCTTAGAGACAGGTGTTCATAGCTTCAGTTTCCTTGGCGGGGTGGTTTGTTTTCAGGCCATGCTGAGAAGCTATTTTGAAAATGCACACTATTAATCACTAGGGAGACTTAAGTCAGAGAATTCGTAATGCATAAAAACTAATCATTACCATTTCTTAAAGAAACAATGCAAAGACCCCTTTGATAGTGGATAAATAGTTTAATCCCAAGCTATAAAAAAAAGATAGTATATTATCTTCAGCGATTTACATAATGGACTAAGGCTTCATTCCTTCTTTTATATGTCTGTCTGCAAAATTTGCTGTCACATAAAGCCAGTTCAATGGAAGACTCCCCCTAGACATTTTACCTGCAATTAAGATAGTTACCTCTATATGTGTGCTAGAATTTCCCCAAGTGTGGCCAGATGAGGGACTTAATACAAGCCCTGATAGTAAATATTTAATCATTTATTATAATTAGAAGCTCAGAGATACTGTACAGATACAGCCCAGGAATTAAAGAAACACAAATATTAAGGTACAAATCAGTTTATTTTTTTCATCTATAGCTGTGTAATTAAGAGCTTGGGTTCTAGTCATGGTTTCTTGCCAAGTACTTGAAGTTCTCATGCTAATTACTATTTTGTAGTTTGGCTGATGGTTGATTTTTTTTTTTTTTAATTCTACTCATTGATATCAGCTCACTAGTCTCTTTGTGTCTAAGAGGATGGCTATCTATAGTAAGTGGCTTCTCCTCTTTGTCTTTTTTTCCCTCCCTAAAACTAAAAATATGGATTCTGTGATTATCCTTCCAGCCAATAATTATCCATGTTTATTTAGGGTATACTTCTAACATACTGTCTTCTTTGACAGTATTCAATTAGTGTCTAATAACTGACTCACTTAGTTCCTGTAGTTTTTTTGTTTTTTAATAGCCCTTCTTTCTGTTTACTGAATCTGCTTTATTTTTTAAAGAGTCTTCTGTCTCTCTATCTCTCTATCCATCCCTCCACCCACCCACCCACATACATCCCCCTTTGTTTTAAATGAACTCTTAAAAGGAGTATGATATTTTTAACCTGAAAGTTAAGAAATGCAAGCTGAATTTAAGTCAAGTGGTAGCTTACTTATGACAAATTAACCCCTGCCTCATACTTTCAAGCAAAGTATGACACAGATATTTAATGATTCAAAACAAGAAAGTAACACTCTTATAAATGATTTTCTAGTTAGTAACAAATCTGACACTTTTTGATTCAGTAGGGAATCTAATAGGATCCAAGGGTAAAAATAGCACTTTTGTTACATAAATGACAGGTTCAAACATTGGACTTTGATTTGGAGGAAGTAGAAATTAGGAATTTTTTAAAAGGGTTTGAGATCAGTAAGTCAGAGAATAAAGTGATTTAGGAGGGAAAAATGACAGCAAAATGGTGACTATTTCAAAGGCAAGTGATACGTACTGAAGGAAAATTCTGGTTCTCAGAAGAAAAAAGAATTCAGCCCAGAGCCCCAGGAATAGCAAAAACACGAATGTGTCCGAAAGTTGTACCTGACATAGGGCAAGATCAGAATGTGTAATCACTTGCCATGAAAGTAAGCAAATATATCTGTCCTTGAAAAGAATATTGATCGAGTGAAGGTACATAGTACTACAAGTTGAGCTGAATCACTGTTTTCTTCTCTAATCACACAACATTGCTTTTAAAAATTCCAATAAAGGGCTGAATGTAGATTTGACAAGTTGGAATCTGCTGCTGTGCTGGGAATTATTAGAGCTATGCCTAACCAGTACGTACCAGTACACACTCATTACAACACAGTGTACGTAACTGTTTAGTTCATCATTACCTCTAGAAGAATGCATAATTTGTTAATATGCATGTTAATAAATATGCAATACATATATAATGTACATATGCATTCACATGCATAATATAAAAACGTATACGGACCATAGTATCTAGGACCTGTCAGTATTTTTACCTTCCAAAAGGTGAAAATTCTTCAGTAAACTGCATTTCAGTAATTCACTTATGTTGAGAACAAAAGAACGTTTGCTTTTAGATATTACATTTTTATGTTTATCATCTGGCACAAAGCTAGCTTTTTTCCAACCTGACTTGGGCACCACAGAGTGATCTGACCCGCGTGTCACAGCTTCTTTTCTTCCCTCATCTGGAGGTGTCCCGTGGCTCTGTGTCCTGGGGAGGAGCCCAGAGGGGAAGCTGAGGTGGCCCTGGCCAATGGCTTTTCCTATTGCCAGCTAATCCCAGATTATTTGTGGATCCAAAAGAGAGCAGTTGGAGAAATGGAATCCTTCCAACTCCCGAGGCTGATGCCATTCATCATTTCCTAAAACCATTTAATACTTAGCACCCAGAAAATTGTCCATTAAATTATGACAGAAAAGTAATTCCATACCCTCTCTTTCCAGCCACTTTAGCCCTGGATTTAGTCATTGGCACAGTCGAACATAAAATCAGATAGTCTGGGGCACGTGAAAAACAACAACACTTCTGTGAAGACGGCGCTCCTTGTCACTTCTCGAAATGGACATTTCTAACAATGATAAGGAAATCTCTATGACCGGCAACTCAAGGAAATGGAAAGTGACAACAATGATACCAGTTCATTTTTTACACCTCCATTTAATGCTGATCCAAGATTATGTGAGAATTAATGGCTTTGACATCGGAATACCTACAGACACAAGCTCTTCTTTGAAAGCCAGTGACTCCTGACTCTCCCTCAGATTCAAGTTTTATTTCTGAGCCCTGCAGAAAAGGGGGATTCTTAGCCCTTCCGAAGTTCTAGGCTCACTTTATTTATGTGTCAATGCCAGATCTTTATACTGTAGGCTGTTATGTCCACCATTCTAATGCGCTTCTGTTTACTTTTGTACTGTGGATTGAAGGAAAATTTAGGATAAATTTCTGAAAGTTATCTGGTCAGAATATGTCTTCTGAGAACATGCTCACATCAGTGGAGGAAAGAACACTTTACCTTTGATTTTTCGTGCTAAAGGAAAGCTATTTGGTCTGAAAAGATCACTTCCTCCACCCAGTGCCTGGTAAAGTAAGAGGAAACCAGTTGATCTAATTTGATAATTGTCAGTTGGTGAAGACATCACAAATGGGTGAAACCTACAGAGATATCTAGAGCAGCATTAAAAACAATAGGTTTGTGTTTCTCTGTAATGTTCTCCTATATATAAGTAATAAGGTATATTACTAAGGAGTATAGGGCGTGTATGCGGGGTGGGGGAATGAGAAAAAATTATCCTAAATTATAAGTTCAAGATTTTCGAAAAAAAACAATAGGAGAAAAATAAGAATTGGGATTTAGTTAGATTTTGCAATGGTCATCCTCAGATTTTTGCTGGATATTCTACCATCCTGGCTACATCATTCTGTTCAAGTACAAATGGCTGGTTCAGCTAAGACGGCTGCTTGTACAGTAGAACCAGGGGAGTTGCCCAAGATGCTACGCCAGTTCACAGACAAGTTAAAACAAGTTTGCATATAAAATGAGAAACCATAACTAATTAACACCAGGCAGGTGGCCTTGATGGAAATTTAAAATCCAACCCGGGTCAGCAGGGAATACAAACTTGGCAGATGAAACTGTAACTGAAATGATCCCCCCAAGACCCGCCAAGTGAGCCTTGAGTCAACAGCCCTTCGAAAAAGCTTCCCGTGCCAGTCATTTCTGGGAAGATGGAGCCAAGGACAAATGACTGTAAGTCTTAAAATGAGCATGATTACATTAAGATCTCAGGGCCTCCACCCCCGCTCCCCCAGCCTCCCTGCATTCACGCAGAGTTTTCTTAAATGCCAGCATCATTTTGTGAGAGCAGAAGTGGAACTAGCCTGGAGGCTGCCTCCCACGCATTTATGTATTAATAGCAGGGAGGACAGTGCCGGGAGGGGCAGGGGAAGCTTTCAGCAAAGGAGAGGGTGTGAAGTTTTGCTGGAATAAGCTGGAGTGGAGAGGGAGGAAATATTTAGACCCCTGTTGAGTGCCAGAGCAAAATCAGATACCAATGAGGACTGAACTCTCGGAGTAACAGCCAGAATAGCTGAAGTGTTGGGAGTGAAAAATAAGTTTTACTGCCATGTGACTGGCAAGAGAAAGAAGGCTGAGAAGGTGAGGATGAAATAGAGAAATAGAGAGAAGGGGGCTGTCTGAGGTGTGATTTCTATCACAGTGCCATGATGAGATGACTCAGCGATGGATTCCTGCCTTGCTTTCTTTTCCTCCCCGAGGGGCACGTAACATGCTGGGATGTCAATGCTGGAGGGGCCCTTTAGAGATGATCCCGTTCACGGCCCTCAGTTTATAGCTGAAAAAGCTGTGGCCTGGAGGGGAAGTGTCTCACCCAAGGCCACGGTGAATTCTTTAGCAGAGCTGTCTGGAAACCCGAGTCTTGAGTCTTTCCGTTTGTTGCCCTTTCTATTCAAGACGAGCGAATGCTTTTACTGCTCCTTGTTCATTCGCTTTATTGATTAATTTCAAAGGCAAACAGAGATTCTGAAGAGAACTGGAACTTGGGTAGCAATCAAAACAATAGATGGGTCATTCCCTGTGAACCGATATTAATTTGAAATTGGTAGGTTTTAAGGGGTCAGCACTGTTCTGAACTGAGCACGGGCTTGGTGGAAAAACTACTCTCTTTCAGTAAGATTTTACTTTGTCCGATTCTGAAAAAAATCGGTACACTTACTTGAGGAACTGAAAATACAAGACTGTTTCATAGAAGCATCACTTATACTCTTACTACCGAGAAATAACCACTGCTAATATTTTGCTGTTTCCTTCCAGGTTTTTCTAACATACTACGTTTTATAAAAATTAAGATCGTCATAGAATTTTTTAAAAATCAACTTTATTGGGTTAAAATTTACGTATAATAAACTCATTTTTAGGTAAAATTCTGAGGTTCTGACAAGTGCAATTCAAGCCCCCTTGGCGCCTCGTTGCCTGTCTTCTTGCGCACAGCTGTACCAGCCCTAGGAGCCTTCATTTCTTTCCTGGTCTCTGTCTCAAGCTCTGCCTGTCTCTCTCTGGCTGTCAGTGTCTGTCTCTTTCTTTGTCTCCTGTCCTCCAGATTCTCAAGGTATTCATGTAGGGAAATCACGGACACTCCCTCTCCCTCCTTTATTTTAATCCAGAGATCTCTCTGTGTGGGCTAGTGGAGGGGGTATGACTGGAGAGGAGGAGGAAAGAGGCCCGATTATTTCCAACTAAAGATGTTATTTAGGTATTTTGCTTATCAAAGGACAGTTTTGCTCTCTAAATGGAAGTCTGTTTCTCTGTTACCCTGTGAGAATAATTTAGATATTTTCAGTATTTAGTCTTTTCATCCAAGAAATCGGTATGTTTCACCAAGGTTTTATTTCTGTTGTTGGTTTGCTTTTTTCTTTTGCCCTAGAAACAACCATTTCTTAATTCCCTTTTCTTCTGAGTCACGGTCCTCACCTTAATACCGTTACAGGTGCCCGTCCAGTAGTAATACTGACGCTCACGATGATATTTAGAATCTAGTGCTTGTAACACATCACATCACTTAATTCCCTCAGCAACTTTGTGAGATGCGCCTCATCATTCTCATTTTGAAGTTGAGGATATTATAGCTGGTAATAGTTACCAGCTATTTTGTCCTTATTTTGTTATTAATATATTTATATACACACTAAACAAATATTTTTGGTTTTTTTCTTTCTCTTTCCCTCTTACCATCTAACATAAACGTTATTAATAATGATGAACGTTATAGCACAGTGTTTCAGTAACAGGACATCAAAGGAGAAGTATGAACTTTCCCCAAGAATTGGCATTCTCTTGTGGGGAAAGGGCTGGTGTGTTTTCAGTTGTGTGAAGGATAGTTGCACTGTGGTAGGCAGAGGTATGGCTTTGTTATTCTCTTTATTTGGAGATTATGATTTTAAGAGACGGGTGCCCAGTGGACAAGGGGTGGACTGTTATGGTCTTTTGATGAGTCCACTGGGCTAGGCTATCACCCCATTATTCAATCAAACGCTGATCTTGGTGTTGCTGTGAAGGTGTTTTGCAGATGTGATTAAAGACCATGATCAGTTGACTTTTCTGAGGGAGATTGTCCTAAATAGTCTGGGTGGGCCTGATTCAATCAGTTGAAAGACCTGAAAAGCAGAGATGAGGGCTCTCTGAAGAAGAATTTTCCCTGTGACTTTATTAATTTTTGTGAATAACTTACTGTATCTAATTAGGGACTGTGAGATTTTCAGGATTTTACCTAACTTGACATTAAAGTTACTAGTGTGTATGGAATTCAGGTTTTTTTCACTAACTTCCCTATAAATAACCACATGGGCTTTTCTACCCCATGTGTTGAGACTTTCATTGGATATAGTTCCTTGAGAAGGTATTCCTCAATTCATTAGAATGAAGGGGACTCTAAGTTTTAAAAAGAGGGGATATGAGGGATCTCTTGCTCTCAAAAGGCTTCTAGAAAATTGTTGGGGAAGAGGCTTTTCACTGAAAGCTGGGAGGCTGAGTACTTCAGTGGTTAAGGAATGGATGCTCAACTAATCAGATGCAGTGCCCCCTCTATGAAAGAAAGGCACAATTTCTTACATTACATTTGCCATCTTGAAATGAGATTCACCGATAATATAACCAGCCACACACACATTAAAAAAACAATAACAGTATAATACCCTAACTAGGATGTAGCTGAAACTAAAGGAAAGCCATGTACAATAAAATAACACCTGTTTCTGAATGTGTTTGGGCATGGCTATGAGCAAAAAGTTCATGAAGGATTCTGTTGTTTGCCTAGTCATAGAGTCCCTGTCAATGGCACAGGTGCAAATGTAGACTGGAAAGACAAATTATACTGGTGGCTTGGTTGTCATGAGGAGTGATGCAACTGGCGATGTGGTTTTCTGATACAGTGAACAATTCTTGGTGGACTTCAGAACAAAATTAATTACAATTTTTCCCTCAATTTGTATGGCGGTTGCATTTCAGGAAACATAATGGGATCTTAAGACAGTGCAAAAGTACTTTCTTTGTATGTAAAATTGGGTCAGGTTCCAGGCTCAGCAAATTATAATAGGCTTTTATAAGCTCCGGGGAGCAGAGAATTTCATTCACCCAGGACCCCTGAAAGAGGGGCTAGCACGTGGCACGCATTTAGGTTATATTTGCATGCATGTCTGAAAGTTTATCAGCTCCATGAAATTAGGAGGGACATTTGAGAATCACACAGGATGAGGGACAATTCTCTGCTGTGCAGGACCACCCCACACCCTGCAGGACAGCTAGCTTCCATCGCCCTTGCTCTCTAAAGCCGGTAGTGCTTCTCATTGTTGCGAGAACCCCAAAAGCCACCACCACAAATTTCCAAATTGCCCCTTTGGGTGGTAATGTTGAGAACCACAGAATTAAGTAATGATGTGGCTATGGCGTCTGTCCACCAGATGCCAGGGAAAACCCACTCACAGAAGTGATGCCTGAGCCAATGGTGATGGGGCAGTCCTGTTACAGGGACCGTCTGCTTTGAAGTATGTGCACGACTGTGGATATGGCACTGAGGGAAAAGTCAAAGCTTTGGAAAGGGATGTGTGATGTGGGGCACAGCCATCACCAGCTCACAAGGACCTTTGTGCGAATTACAGAAAGGTTCCCTCTCTGGGCAGACCAGTTAGGATAAGGGTTCAGTCTGGTCGCTGATAAGAGCGTATGGAAGCCACATGGCCTGGCAAGTGGAACTCTGCTTGGAAATCAGGTGCCTCTCCTGACCTTTTGGCCCAAGCATCCTTTTTATAGGACCCGACTTGGATTCACCTTGCTGGGTTTCCACATGAGACAGCAATCAAGTGTCAAGAGCAAAAGATAAGTCAATCATGGTGTTGAGAAGAGGACTAAAGGGATTAAGAAAAGAACAAAAAAGCATAGGTGAAAAGAGGATGCACTTAATGAAATCTACCAACAAGTTGAGGGCGTCATCCCCTCATACTTTGTGTCATAAAGCTGAGTTATGGGCTTCCCTGGTGGCGCAGTGGTTGAGAATCTGCCTGCCAATGCAGGGGACACGGGTTCGAGCCCTGGTCTGGGAAGATCCCACATGCCGCGGAGCAACTGGGCCCGTGAGCCACAATTACTGAGCCTGCGCATCTGGAGCCTGTGCTCCGCAACAAGAGAGGCCTCGATGGTGAGAGGCCTGCGCACCGCGATGAAGAGTGGTCCCCACTTGCCGCAACTGGAGAAAGCCCTCGCACAGAAACGAAGACTCAACACGGTCACAAATAAATAAATAAATAAATAAATAAAAGAACGTGAATTTCTTTAAAAAAAAAAAAAAAAGCTGAGTTATACTGGTGGCTTAGTCTATGTGGAATTCTTTGTGGAAGTTTGGAACATGGATAATTGGTGCCCTTTGGGGTGATGAAGTCTTGAGGTGTTTGTCAGAATTCTACTAGCTAAATGCACAGTTAAATTGACATGTACCAGGAAATCGATTTACAGTGTTCGATGGTGTATATATTTTGTGGGAAGAGTTGTTCTTGGCTGGGAAATCAAACTCCAAGAATCAAAGGGCCTTCCTGGGGAGAAGGAAACCAGAGAAGGTCTTGAAGGACATTTCCTTAAGGCCACCACAGAACCCATTGGCCTGCCCTGCCTTATGCCAAGATGTGCCCCTGCCTTTTGTGGCCCCTGACTGCTCATGCCCTCAGAATTCTCCCCCAACTTGACAAGTGTAGAGAAACGTGGACAGATTCTTATTCTTTGTCTCTGGTTTGTTGATGCTCCACGTGGATCAGCCCCTTTGTTTGAACTGTTCATTTCATTGTCAGTTTGTTTCATTTCCTTATGATTTTGTTAGAGGGAAGATGTCTCATGTCATAGGTGGCCCACAAGGAGACACCCCAGTACCACCAGGAGGCCTTCTCCCAAACATACGTAGGGTGGGTACATCAGTAACGATAGGCTAAGTCATGCTGTGTAAAATATAAAGTTAAAAATCTCAATGGCGTTAACAGAACAAAGCGTATTTTTCTTTCACACAATGTCCCCTGCAGACCCAAGCCAGTTCTCCAGGGAGGTGATGGTTTAGGACTCTCAGCTACTTCCATCTCCTGGCACCTCCATCTCCTCATGTTCGTTGATCGCCGTGGCATGGAAGAGAGTTATGGAGTGTCTTGACACAGCAATTTAATGTTTTAGCCCAGAAATGTCATATGTCACTTCTGCTTGCACCTAATTGGTTAGATTTGGGGGAATTGTCTTCCTGTGCCCAGGAGAGGAGAACCTGGTATGAGTGAGCACTAGGGATGAACTAACACCTGCCATGGATACCATAGCAGGTATGTTAGTTTGCTAGGGCTGCAACAACAAAATGCCATAGACCGGGTGACTTCAACAACAGAAGTTAACTTTTCCCACATTTCCTGAAGTTAGAAGTCCAAGATCAAGGTGTCATCAGATTTGTTTTCTCCTGAGCCCTCATTATGTTTTCCCAAATTTCAGGGCACAGCTGACCTTTGGGTTTGTCCTCATTTGTACAAGTGGGTCCCTCCATTATGTTATGTGATGATGGCTGGTTGGACCGAGCCATACTAAAGAAGGACCTGGATGTAGGCTCTAGTCATGTCCTTAGAGACTATGGGTAGATTTTGGCAAAAACTGAAGATGGGGTAATATTGTTTTTCCTGTCTTCCTGCTTCTGCCATCAGTAACCTTTTCCAATTTCTTTGTGCTTCTCTCTTCCAGTGTTTAAAAAAGTGGGTTCATTCTTGTCCTACTCCCACAAGGAGGTGTATTTTTTCCCTAATGGGTTCCCTCACCACAGAATCTTAATATCACAGATATACTCTATATCTGTTTATTTACCTTATGTATATGTGTGATTTATACAACAAAGAGTAAGGTTTTCTTCTTCATCCCCCAAGAGCCAATTTTTGCCCTCTTTGTCATTCCATTGAAAATCCATGTTCTAGGGCCAACTGGATGAAAGAAAGTGTGTCCAGGAGTTGGTGTAAATTAGCGAGTGAAATGGCCAGCCCAGTGCTGTCTTCTGCAGACTTGAGATGTCAGCCAGGCACTCATACTGTGGCCCTCCACTGGCGCACAGATCACCCTGTAGTAGAAGATCCACCTTTCACACATTTAGTGAAACAGAGCAGGGATTCATCATGTTCCAGCCTATGGCAACCTTAAGAAGGATTTTCAAAATTCCTTCTTCTGAAATTCATTGGCTTCATGCCCCAGAGTGTGGTCTCCTCTGGCCCTTCAGGAACGGGTGGTTTATGTGAGAGCGATACTAATGAATGGTCGCGGCCATTCTGGGCTGCATTTATGTGGGCCTATTTTTTTTCTCATGGTTTCCATCAGGAGAGCTCTCATTATGTTTAACTAGCTTAAGCAGCAATTTCAATATTAACTCCTCAGCATCAAATGGCTCTAGAGCCTCAACTGTGGCTAGTTGATGCCTACAGCAATGTGGGACTCTAAAAACATGGTCATCAAATTGCTTGTATATGTTTTCCTGAGGGAACTCATCCAGGAGCAAGGCTGCAACCCCTTATGCTTTTGCCTCAGCTTGTATCTGCTTCCTCACACACCGTGATCTCTTCAGAAAGCTTGCTCTCCAAGGTCCTCACAAGGCCCTTGACCTGTACTCTGAAGCTCCATCTGAGTGGGGCATTTCACTCACAGTCATCTTAGTGTGCTTAGTGCACTCTCACGTCAGTACTTTCCTTCCACCCCACTGATGGCGTCGGGATCTCCTAAAGGAAGCAGCCCATTTAGTGTGGTGACTGGTGGATCAGGGACAGGAGCCTTTCCTGAGGTCTGGATGGACTGGTGTCCTTACCAGTGTGGTGGGACAGCACAGCATTGAGACTGTCTCTGCCACGATGTGTGGCATACCTGGGCTCTGGTTCAAATCCCTGTTCTACCACATCCTGTGAGGCCTTAGAAATTACTTAATTTTTCTCTGCCTCAGTTTCCTCATCTAAAGATGGGGAAAGAATAGAAGCTACCTCACATGGGTTGTTGTGAGGATTCACTGAGTTAACACACGTGAAGCGTTTAAACTATTGTCTGGTACCTACTGAAGTGCTTGGTAAATTTTGGCTGCTCTTCCTACCACCTACTATGATGATGCTTCTGCTACACCTGCTGTCCTCCCCAAACCTTGTGAGTGCTCCTTCATCCATGTATGGGGGATGGGAGATATCTTTTGAGCATGTTTCTCTCCTTTAACTGTAGCTGTGACATTATGGATCCTGGACCTTACTCATCTAAGTAAACAAAACAATAACTCAGAAGCATATATGTATTTGCCTCATTAAATTCTTGTTGCAGTTGCATTGTATATAGATCTTTGGTATCAGCTGTAACCTGAAATTAGATTGGAAACTCCATCAGGTCTATCATTCATTCATCAAACATTACTGTGTGCCACTCCTATCACAGTGGGGATAGAAGACTGAGTCAGGTAGTCCCCCCTCATCAAGGAGCTTATGGTCATAAGACAGAATAATGTGTAGGTAAAAATAATTTTAATAATAATAATAATAATAATAATAATAGACATTTGCTCCTTGGCAGGCTGTGCTGAGCACTTTTCCATTTGTTTCATAACTGACTTCTGAAAACAGTCCTACAGCACAGGGAGGCAGAGGTCCTGGAGTTTAAGTAGTAAGTGAAAAAGTGAAGAATTAAACCTTGGTCCTTCTGACTTCTGAGCCTGTGGTATGCCCATTCATGACACAAGCCATGAGACAGTGTCACAAGGCTGCTTGGGGGTTCAGAGGAAGGAGAAGTCACTTCTAGCTGGTGTGTTTGTGGTGCAGGTGTGCTTACAAGGAAGGTGTGGTGGCAAAGGTAACTTTTTAACAGTTCGTGCCTGGGACTGGTGGGTGGAATTTATCAATACATGGGAAAGAAGCATCCTGTGAATTAGGACCAGAATAGAAGTGCTAGACACTATTGTGAAGCTGGTCATTTCCAGGGCCCTGTATATCATTTGTTTTGCCCAAAATAAAGGATATGGGCAGGGAAAGTCCAACTGGAGACATCTTAGGTCCAGACTCCATAATGCCTTGAATGCCAGATAAAGAGTTTGCTTTTTTTTTTTTTTCTCACTAGGGTAGTCTGGGAGAGTAGAGAGATCCCCAGCCATCAAATTGGATACTACTGCATGTGAATAGTAACGTGACCACTTACAAGTCAGTTGGGGAGTATGCCTCAAACTCTCTGATCTTCAGTTTTCTTGCTGATGACCTCAGTAAGGATTTATTCATGCTTGTTTGCGGAATGGATGAAGGGACTACCTCATCCTACCTCATATTTGATCATTGTGAGAATGACAATAACCAAGGCAAAGCACAAGCTTAGCAGTCAGTACATGGCAGCTACCATCGTTAATAAGTAGAGATGTGTCCTTGAGGCTGTTAGGCAATGGGATGGCATCAGTAGAGTGTGGTTTTTAGGAGATTTCTCTAGCACATGTGTCTGTGAGGAAGAGGAAATACTGCAAGTGGGGTGATCAACAGGAAGCCACTGAGTAATGCAACGGAGAGAGAATGAGAACCTGAACAGAGGTGCCTGACGTGAGGCCCTTGATGTGTCAGGGGCGGGGTCAGTGCTGTTGGCTGCCTGTGGGTGACCAAGAATCCGCCCAGGAAGTCTCTGTGTCATAGTGTATCAGGGTACCCCCAGATATTTCCTCAGTCCTTTTTAACCCATAGGATGTTTGCAGTAACGTAAGGTGAAGCTTCAAGGCAGAACCTAGTTCTAGATGATTCTGACTTCCATGCATTGAATGCCTCTGCCTTAGTACCCTGCCTCACGTTATGCTAATGAGCTTCAGCATAGCAGCTTCTCCAGCTTCGTTTCTCTAATTCAACGGAAGCCACATCACTGTTGTGACTCGGTGTTTATAGCCTGGGAAAAATCATATGAATATGTCAGATCCACTAATAACCAGTAACTATGACCGAATGGATCCCCTCAAAAAAAAAAAGAGTTTACTGAGCACTTTGTTGGTTTCTATATAAGCAAGCTACCGTGCAGCCTGTTCCTTCCCACTTCATGAGTACTGCCCATGAGGCTTGCATATTTCTGATAAGAATGAATTCCAAATAATTATTTCGATTTACTATATAAATGCATCTTTGTTGTTCATGTTGCGCCTTGGCCACTGCATTTCTCTTTGAGTCTGGGACTGGCCTCTACCACTTGAATTTTTTTTTGTGACTCAGTCACATGAACCTCTTTTGGCAAAAGCAAGAAGGAGGTTTGTGGGACAGGCTCTGTGAGCCCACCAGACAATGGAGGACACCTCGGCCAGCGAGAGGTCAGCCCTGTTCCATGACAAGGCATGAAATATCAACAGCTGGGATTTTTGTTCCTAAACCAAGTCGGAAGGAGGTGAGGCATGTTAAGACAGGGTTTTCTTTCTCTTCCTTCCTTCCTATTTCTTTCTCTTTTCTTTTTTTTTTTTTTTTTTTAGATTTTTTTGATGTGGACCATCTTTAAAGTCTTTATTGAATTTGTTACAATATTGCTTCTGTTTTATGTTTTTCTGGTGTTTTTGGCCGTGTGGCATGTGGGATCTTAGCTCCCCGACCAGGGGTTGAACCCACGCCCCCCTGCATGGGCAGGCGAAGTCTTAACCACTGGACTACCAGGGAAGTCCCTCTTTTTTTTTTTTTTTTTTTTTAAAGAAGACTGGGAATGTAGAAAAGCAGCAGCTTGGACAAATAGGAGGGAAGAGTCATAAACATATCCCAGTAAGTCAGGGTCCTGACTTGCCTGCTGGAGCACTGCTCTGACAGCACTGGGATTACTGTAGCTGAAACCACTTGCATGTTATCTCAGAATCTGCAAACTCCGAAGGGAGCTAAGAGTCCCTGAGTCTACTACAACCGTGTGTTCAGTATCCCAAGCCTCTTGTTAGGTCGCCTTCTGATCATTAGTTTTATTTGTTGGTTTACTATTGTATTATCAACACTGACCACCGTAATCAACACCCGACACGTAGTAGGTGTTGAGTCAAAGTTTTTATTTTTTAAAAAATTTTTATTGGAGTATAGTTGATTTACAATGTTGTTAGTTTCAGGTATACAGCAAAGTGAATCAGTTACACATATACATACATCCACTCTTTTTTAGATTCTTTTCCCATATAAGCCATTACAGAGTATTGAGTAGAGTTCCCTGTGCTCTACAGTAGGTCCTTCAAAGTTTTTAAAGTAAAAACTCCCAATGCTTGGACTCTTGTCTCGTTTCTCATGACCAGACCCTGTCCTCATACTCTGGTCCAGCACTGAGTTCTCTGGCTTCTTACCCTGGCTTTGCTTTGGACCATTCTTTGATTCCTTGGATTCACCACATCCTCTGGGACTCAAATCCTGCCATCCCAATGGTCTCCCTAGAGCCTGAAGTTCTTCTGCCTCTGAAGCACCTCTCCTCTGGCTGTTACAGATTGTTTTGCCACCAACTCTCCTCTTCCTGCTTGCTCCCCAGACCCCTCCTCACACGTCCACCTGCCATGTCGAAGCCCCTCCCTCTTCTCCACCACTGGGACCCTCTTCTTAGCTGCCCTGAGGGGTGGGGCTGTCTAACCTCTGACTCTGGCTTTTCCCACCCAGCCCATCCCCCCACTGACCATGACCTGACTTAGCAGTTACTTAAAAATCTGTGGAAGGCAGCTGGACCTGGGGAGATGGGTGACCAACAAATGCCAGACCTTTTGATGGAAAAGATTTATCTGTGACTTCCAAATAAGAGAAAATTCTAAATCCTTACTACACGACCTTTTCAGAACATGTGCTGTGGGTCCCTAGTAGTGAGTATATTGTGATAGTCCCTTATCTCTCTTCAATAAGCTGAAGAGAGGCCTGACCAGAATTAGTATTCAGAGATGCAGTTAAAGGAGGTTCCTATTCTTCTTTCCTCAGTACTCACCCTACGCAGCAGGGCAATATCTGAGGATAACTTTCAATCTCTTAGTTGAGGAAATCGATAAAAGCCCTTGAAGGAAGCACCAAAGTTTGACTTTTTCTCCCTTGTACCATCTCTAAAACTGACAAAGGATAAAGCATCCAATACTTCTCACCGAGCCCCAGGATGACAGAGGAAGCTGATTAACATGGCCCTTTGGGTTGGTAACGAGGATCTGGAGAGCTGACCCAGCATGGCAGGGGATAGGCTGAGTTTCATGCTTTGACCCGGCAATTGCACCCCTAATTGGGCACACAGTTGCACTTTCATGCCATTTAAACACTTTAAAGAACCCGTACTCAAGACAGAAGGCTACTGTGTGTTTTCCTGAGGGTGCAGTCAGAGAGTAAAGAATGCAGGGGCTCTTTAAGCATAATTAGGCATTTAATTGCACAGCTAGGCTTCACCGATGGTTTTGCACACACATTTGATTATGATTCACTTGAATACATCCCACCGATGATAGTCTGTCTTCCATTTCTCTACAAAGAAAATTAGGGAGGAAAATATTTGAAACATTTAATTCTTAAGCCTTATTTCTTTAGTTTCTTTTTAGTTCTAACTTCCCTTCAAGTTTCTAGAGAGTTAAAACAACCACCGCCGCAGGGAATTCCACATCTGACTCTTATAAAGCACATAAAACAGAATGTACATAACTGTGGGTAGTTTGCAATTAGAGCATAAGTATAGTACAAATGTGGTGTCTCTCATCTACCAAGAGCCCCCTTCTTGCTCTCTACCCATATTTTCAGATTGAGAAATCAAGGCATCGGAGTCAAATCTTTGACCTTAAGTCACTGAGTAGCAGAGACAGTTTGGGAATATAAATTGCCCTTGGCATCATGTTCTTTTCTGTCATCAAGCCAAGAGACCAGTGTAATGTGTTTTACTCCGTTCTTCAATTGCACATGTAAGGCAGTAAACAATGGCTAACCTCTGAGACTTGGGTTATACAGAAATACGGACTTGGATATTTTGGTCCAGTTTCTTTTTCATACCCATCTCCTTGGTCACAGCACTAAAAAATTTCAAATGAAGACTTTGGAAATGGACCCATCTGTTTCCTTCATCCTTTCTGCCTTCATATTTTGAGTACTTTGGGAATTTTTGCTTTTAGTCCAATTGTATGTTCCATACTTTTTAAATTGACATGTTCCATTGACCAAAAGCCACTTGAGTTGTGTTTGCTACACGTACACCACTGGCTGCTGCCTCTCCCAGTTTTTCATAACTTGGCCATCCTCAGAGCATTCTCTAAGGAGCAATCTTTAACCTAGTTTTGGCTTAATCTGACTTTGGCTTATTGCAGTAGTCAAGAATGTGTCACCCAGAGTAGACGTCAACCGAATAGAAGATCTTGAGAGGTGGTTAGAGTATGTCTGAACCACCGCCATGAATCTAGGGCTATTCAGTCGTTACTGCATATTCATCAGAGGTGGATTTATACTGCGTAGATAACAAATACTTAATGGTAATATTAAACATTGATTTCTAATCTCTTCTCAGTAAGAAATAAGTGAAAACTCAGCCAGATACAGCTGGCTTGTCAAGTTCTTAACAGGAAGTGTGTATGGGAATCACAAGCATGGGGGTGGTGGGCTCCTTCAGAATATGGAGATACAGGCCCTCTGAATCAGAAATTCCACACTGGGGCCAAAGCCTATATATTTGCAAAACGTTCCTTAGTGATTCTGATGCTTTGCTGTGGAGAAGCGTAAGGTGGGGAGAGGAGAACAGTCTCTGTTCTGGTCCTTCCTGAAATATATTGCCTCTTGCCAGGGTGTTAGGTTGGGATTCATGGAATTTGAAGACTTGAATTCAGTTGGGGACTGCACCATTTATTGTGTGAGCTTAGGCCCCAATGTCCTTACCTGTAAAAGGTGAGACGATCATAGGATCTGTTGAGATTAAGAGAGGAGGTATGCTTAGCCGTGTGTCTGGTATCTACCAGCCATGAATAGGGCTCATCAAATGGACTCTTGCTGTCATTATCCTGATAAATTGATGCCCCACACATCTTGTCCATTGTCCTGTATTGGAGTGGTCAAAGTTTTGTATCACGGTCCTTATTATAGTTTGCAGAGAAGTGCCATACCTTATTCCTAATAAACAATGTGAGAGTAATAAAAAAGCATAACTTCCCTCAAATATGCTCTGTGCATTGCCTGCTGGTGCTTTTACTCTTTGCCCCAGCTCTCTGCCTACTCTAACCCCAGCATTGTTTGGCCAGCCTAGTAAGGGGAGTAACTTCCTAATGGGTCTGGGCAGAAAGTGGATTCTCCCACTGGGAAGAGGCATGGTCATCCTAAAACTGCCTGTGTGACATCATTCTACCATCATCCTATAGGATGAAGGGTCAGTGAAGTTGACCATGTCATGTCAATGAACACACTGCCCTGTGTGTGGGTGTTTGGGTCTCAACGTTTTGTTTCCCAGCTATATTGTCAGTTCCCCAAGAACAGCCTTCCCCTGTCCAGGGCTTCATGGAGCTCTGGGAACAGGGAATGTGTGTGCCAGGCAGCCCCCTGGCAGAGGCATGGCTTGTTTATCATTCTGGTTTAAATTGCCTCTTTTATGTACCAGTATTTATACGTATAACAAACGGGGACTGGCTAATTATGTGGTTCTTAGTAGGAGTTGAGTCTCTGCTGGAACCAGCCCAATCTCTGCCCACTATTTATAGCCTTCATATGTCCCAAATTTTCCAGTTCTGATTTCAAATATTCTATCCCACTGTCTCCAGAAGTCTACTTTATGCTTGTCAGACCGCATGTCAGTTTATGGTTGAGAAATATAGTCACAGTATTATAACTGCCACGCCAAACACCATATTTTCTGACTGTTAGATTGGAATCCTGCCTTTTCAAAACAAATTGGACATACTTAGGAAGTGTAAAAAAAAAACAAAAATCTTCTTCAAATATTCTTGGTAAGCAATTGACTCGAGTCTTTACCTAAAAACCGTGCAGATCTGGGATTAAATGGCTATGTAATAATAAAGAGCTTGATGACAATTGTCCTTGAGAGAGTACCTTTCACAGAGAATATGACCAATAGATAGAATAAACAAACAGATTGAATGATTATATAGAGATTTTCTTCTTACTGTAAACTACAGAACTCCCATCTGAGTAGGTTGTGTTTCTTCCCAGTCATACACGCAGGCAGAACTTTCTGCTGTATTAAGTGAGAAAGGGGCAGATTTCTAACACTGTTTGGTCCCTTCTTTGTATTGGGCAAGATGCTAGGCCCTTTATCTTACTTAACCCTCTGAAGAGCGCCAGGGCACAGGCAGCATAATCTTCATGTCACAGATGGGAGAATAAAAACTCAGAGATTAAGGGGCTTGCTTGGGACACTCACGTGGTTAGAACCAGAACTCAGGCCAGTGTGACTACAAAGTCTCTTTATAAATTAGAGCTTCTCACATTACTCTTCATTTTCCCCAGAATGATAATAGATGAATTTAACTGAAATCATATCCCATCAGCCCCAAGCTCCCCATTATATGTTAAGAGATATTTGCAAATGTAGCCAGCATGATAAATGTGCCCTTGCTTTTGTCACAGCTTCCTATCTTGCGTCTCAATGCTGGGATGGATGTCTGTGTTTTGGGGGGCATACATGGGTGGGAGTGTTTGGAGGCCATGTGGAGAGATTGTCTTATCCAGGCTTGTGCCTTATCCGTGCTGAAGTCCTCTGGTGGCTCTGCGTGGTTGGACCTAATCTTAAAACCTGGTATTTTCAGCAGCACATAACCACGCCCTAGTCAATGGGACTACTTCCACGTGTCTCAGAAACCAAGGGACGGCTTCTTACCCAATGTCTCCCTACCCCACATATCCCAACAGATAGCACTAATAGAATCAGTACAAAATGGCAGCCACTGGCTCTAGGAAACCCAAAGTCTTTTCAGATATGGCAACCTCTGTTCAGTCTATGGAAAATGATTTCAGTAAAATGTTTGGAAATCTAAAGATGTGGGGTGCAGCTTCTGTAAGAGGAATGGCTCTAGGACCTAGAACGGTGCCTGATCCAAAGTTGATGCTAAGTAAATATTGTTGAGTAAACGAATGAGTTAAGATCTCAATGACGCTCTTTCAGAATTTATTATGGAGAAGCCCATAGACCATTGCAGCATCTCATGAACTGGCAGTCATGATGCCCAAGGCAGAGAAGAGTCTTGATTAATCCCTTGTTGGAGGTGGTTCTATTTTCAGAGGTCCCTGGATGCCACAGGAGCCAGAGGTGGTTCTATTTTCAGAGGTCCCTGGATGCCACAGGGAGCATGCTATCTGTGAAACCCAGATATCCCAGCACTTAGCAGGGTCCTGACATTTAAGAGGCAGGTCATGGTATCAAGACAGTATCTGAACCGTAGGTTAGCAATGGCTAAGAGTGTGAATTGTAATTCTGTTCTTGATTATGGGATATCCATAAATAGAAAAATTATCTATTAAAAAAATCTTGCTTTAGACTTAGTTGTTGAAGGAGCCAAGACAAATAACATGTGATCTCCCCCGTTACAATGATCACCTTATTGATGTTGCTGGAAGCTTTGCTTTATGAATAATTTTCTACCACCGCCCTCTGAGGATGCACTGAAGTGGCTTCTTGAGAAAACACTGGTAGGATTGAATGCTTATGAGTTTTAAGCTGCTGGAACACTCTAAACAAAGTAAGTTACCATTAGATAATCCAAAAGATTCTTGGAGAAACTGGGGCTGCATCTGGATTCAGCTGTTACATCTTTTCATTTTAAAAGTAAAAGTATGCCTGCCTCTGGGGAAGAAAAAGAAGAATTTGAGCATAAAGTCCAATAAAATGACCTCCAATTAGTCAGATATACTTGAGGTACTGCGCTGTTTATTTTAGCAGGAAAAAAGCAAACAAATAGAGGCTTGGGGCCGTTTTTCTTCGCTGAACTGTGAGATAGATTATTTGAAGAAAATAAAGGATCACAAGTTCTTGCCTTTCGAATATGGCTGAAAAACCATATTCGAATTGGATTGGAAACCCTTTCCACCACATGGCATTGTGCTGGTAAACTTTGGAGTGAATTCCTGCCCAGAAGACTGAGACTCCAGCCTTCACCAGTTATGGTAAAGACTGGAATCAAAAAAAAAAAAAAAAAAAAAAAATGGAGGCAGCATCCTGTTTTTATTTGCTCTGTATTTGGTAGGGCAGGATATATTTTAAACATCAGTTTGCTTAAAATGATACAAATGAACTTATTTACAAAACAGAAACAGACTCGCAGATCTCGAAATCAAATTTATGGTCACCAAAGGGGAAACATGGGGGGAAGTGATAAATGAGGAGATTGAGATTAACATATACACACTACTATATATAAAATAGATAACTAGTAAGGACCTACTGTATAGCACAGGGAACTCTACTCAATAGTCTGTAATAACCTATATGGGAAAAGAATCTGAAAAAGAATAGAGATACATATACACACACACACACACACACACACATATATATATATAACTGATTCACTTTGCTGTATACCTGAAACTAACACAACATTGTAAGTCAACTACACTCCAATAAAAATTTTTTTAAAAAATCACTTTGCTAGAGTGAAAAATGAGGGTTTGTGGATTAACTCTTAATAGAAGCGAATTAAACTTTCCCCTTTACTTCCGGGAGCGTGGCTCCCACCACAAGATGAAGAAGTGATCAGTTACCGTGGGTGGGGCTTGACAGCTGCTAAGGGTAGATACTGTTTGGTTCTACACCCAGCGGTCTCACATAGAGGCAGTCGCGGGATGGAGTTCCCTCCTGCTGGTAAACTACTATTCCATCTGGCAAGGAGGTTAGAAAGAAAGAGAGGGAAGTGGAGGATGGGTACCAAGGAGGTGGGGTTATGTGTGCCAGGCTGCACTGTGCACTGGCCAATGTCCCTTCTAAATGGGCACCATCAGACTCCCTGTTTTGCATCAATCATTTCCATCACTCTCCAATCCACCACAAGCCCAGAGTTTGAGGGTAAGGAAGACAGATGAACAGGGGATGAAAAACATGAATGTTTAAAGGGAAATTTATAACAAAACTGGTCTGGTTTTGTAAAAGGGACTGAACAATGATTGAATGATTTGACTGAATTTCCTGAAAACTGAATTTCCTATCATCACCAAATTTCTTTTTTCCTCACCTTTCATAATATTTTGAAGCTGTTGTATAGACACACACGACAAATTGCCTAAAATTGTATTTCTTTTTCTAAATTTCATTCAACGAGGCCTCATTCAATGACGCCACTATTAAGTGTAAGGTTTATAAAACGTGGACCTTGCTTGATGCTTCTGAACTTGAAATGTGGGCTTTTTGATATTGATGATCCGATGGGTTCCATTTTAGATTATTAAACAAAAACAATTTTTTTTCTCATCTGGAGACACCAGCTGCAGATTTAAAACACCATGTGATGTTTGTAGCATCCAAAAGGAGTTTGTTGGAAAATCACAAAGTTAGGTGATAGCTCAGCAAAGGGCCTAGGATGCAGTTGGTGCTCAGTTAGCGTTTGTGGGATGAGTGAGTGAATGGCCAGGAGCATTTAGCATTCATTCTGGGGCCAAGCACATCAATACTCTTGACACAGCTATGGAACTCAATCAACTGGTGGCCTGAGGGAACACTTTACCGTTACAATTTGTTATTGATACAACTCACGGGACAGATGCTCATTAGAAGACAGGGGATTAATGAGGCCAAGGATCTCTGTTGAATGCCTCTAGGGGCCAGTTATCTTTGTTCTGTTCCAAGGCTGCATCCACAACCCATAACCTTTGCCAGCTGTCACACACCAGGGCATGCTCTTTGTCACACAGAGGCCCAGAAAGGAGATTGTGAGCAGATTAGCTCAGACCCATTACCATGTAAGAGGAATAAAACTATAGGCATGCGCTCTTTAGAGAGGGCAGTTGCAACGATTGAGTAAATGGAGAACAGTCTGTTTTGGAGCCAGCAGGACCGAGGCTGTCACCACTTGTTGCGGTTGTGTGTGTACGGTGCCTGGGCATGGTTGGCTGTAGACGACCTAGCCACATTTGCTGAACATGGAGTCGTTCCAAAGCCCTGACTCTAGCAAAAAGCTCAACACACAGAATTCAAAATGGACTTGGGCGTATCACAACCACTTCCCCCTTCCAGAACCCCCCTTTTGCTAAACCTATATCTTTCAGATGATTCCAGCATTACCTAGTAACATTCTTGGAATAGTGGACTAGTATGTATATTTTCTTCCTGGCAGGCCTCACCTTCATCTGCATTATCATTTAGACCCCATCTGAAAACACCATTCATTTAAATAAGCAATAGAGACTGAAATAAAATTCCATTCATGCTTAACTCTCCAATGTGGTTTGGAAATGCTTTCTTCTTCAGCCAGTCTTATGTTACATGCTGGATGGTCTTTTCTTTGACCACCTCATAAAAAAGGGCTCATAAATACTTTTCATGTGTTATTTAAACTAGCAGTACTCCCCGAGGCACTACACTCCTATTTTTTTTTTTTAAATCCTTTGTGTATTTCTAAAGCATTTCTAAACCAGTAGCAGAGGTAAAAGCATATTCTAACTTGAGAGGACCACGTTCTATCACTATCAGGCCACAAATTTCCTTTACTGATAAAAAGAATTTACTTCTCAGCAAAATGTTGCCTGATTTATATGCTTGCTTTCTAAAAATAATCCTGTGTGAGCTCTAAGTGCCAAAGTTAGAATATATGTTTCTTTTCTTAATGCTCAGAATTGTGACTTTTTAGCACAAGGATGTCCTAGGATATTTTGATAAACAAGAGCTTTATTCTCTCATAACGATCTATTAACTTCTGTCTTCTCTGCCTTGTTATTCAGAAAAGTTGATGTTGCCTGGTGTACAGGCTCATTGTGCTATGTGTGGCATGGTCTTGACTTGGAGCTGAAATGGTCCATCTCCCCTTTCTAGCAGGTTAGCACTTCACTAACTTTTAGGCCGGCACTTCACTGGTGCCCTGACTCACACGTTTCTTTTCCCTCAAGTATCTTAGCTCTTGTATTTTCATTATGCTTGTCCTTCCCACTCTGAAATAAATTTTGGTTGGCTGTACTGCTGCATCCAACTACTATGTTCTTCATCTCAAGTTGACATGAATCCGCCATTGCTCCCTACCCCTCACTCAAGTCATAGAATTGTAATATCTATTAGGGTTAGAATGGGACTGACTGACCATCAGTCCTCCTTCCTTCAAGTACAGGAAACGAAGTAAGGAAATCCTTCAGTAGTCCACATGGATACCCCTTAGTATTTGTTTCCATCACTTTAGGAACAAGTAGTTTTCAGCTTTGCAGGTTGTACCCTCATTGCTCAAACTGTAAGACATTCTAAATGTGGATTCTGTCTTCAACCCTCTGTTGGCACTTACTTACAAAGCTTACGAACTCAGTGGAACTTCGTGAACCTAATTTTGCTAGATTCCTTAAGGGTTTGAAAAATGTCAGCTCTAATGCTTCTAACTGCCTTATTTACAATCATACTTCTTCAAACTACATATTTCAATCCATATGAACTGATGTGACTTCTTGACAAAATTCAAGGACCCGTATTTCCAGTTGCTTCTTGGTCATCTCTACCTGGATTAATTTTTCTTTTATTCATTTAGCAAATCTTTATTGATATGCTCCAGGCATTATGCTAGGCACTGGTGGTTCAGATGTGAACCAGAGAACACGCCTGCCCTCTTAGAGTTGACATCTGATGGGGTGGTTAGACAACAAGTATATAACGTGCCCCATAGTTTCCTCAAACAAAATGTGCTTAGATGTTAACCTTTGAGCTTACTTCCTTTTTAAACGAACTCTTCACCCCCTGAAATCCTACATCAGTGCTTCTCAAAGTGTGTTCCCCAGAGTAGCAGCAGATCTGAGAACTTGTTACTGGATTTAAACTTTGGGAAGTGGAGCCTAGAAATCTATGTTAATAAGCCCTCTAGGTGATTCTGATGCATGTTCAAGTTTGAGAGCCTTTGTCTATAGGGAATCACTATATAGCAGTCCCTCGATATCCACGGGGGATTGGTTCCAGGACACCTGTGGATACCAAAATCCGCGGATGCTCAAGTCTCTTATATAAAGTGGTGCAGTACAGTCAGTTCCCCACATCCACAGATTCCATGGTTGGTTGAATCCACGGATGCAGAGCCCATGGTTGTGGAGGGCAAACGCTATAGCCTCTCAAATTAGAAATGCCATAGCCCCCTTGATTTCTCTGTCACTTTTTCCTCTCCAGTCACAAAGTCTTGTCAATTCTCCCTAAGAAATTTCTTCTTCCAGGTTTTAAATTCAGAAATTTCTCCTGCCATGAGAATCTGCTAGGTTTTAAACTCAGACCCTTATGTCTTGCCTGGTGTAACTTCCTAACTGGCTTCTTAACCCTCATTTACTTTCTCATCCAAGGCATCCTGCATACAGCCAACAGAGTTATCTTCCTGGGTTAAAAAAAAAAATTCTTGTCCTGCAAAACAGCAGTGATCGAACACAAATTCCTGTTGGCTTCTTGTTACCTTCTGGATAAAATTTAAACTAAGTGAGACACACACAGGTCCTGAAATTTGAATGGAACTGATCTCACAGCCTTGCCTATGCACCCTTTGTGCTTATTCCCTGATTTTCCCTAACCCCTGAATACACCATCTCTCCATCCCCTTTTGTGTTTGTCTCTGCAAATAGCTCTTGGTTGTGACTACACAGTCACCGCATCCCCTCCTATCCCACAGTCCTGTAGCCCTGTCTTTTTCAGCTGGTAAAACTCTACTTTCCTTCCAAAACTAGACCAGAGGTCACCTCCTCTGTGAAGCCCTCTTTAACTTCCCTTGGGAGAGTTCCTTGCTCCCCTAACTCCCCACAGCACTTTGTTCATACCTAGCACAGCGGTGTTCAGTGACCGTTTTGATAAATGAGAATGTGAGACACAGAGACTATATGCTTTTTCCAAGGTCACACAGCTAGACAATAGCAGAGTCAAGAATGAACCAGGTTCTCTTGGTTACTAGTCCAGGGTACTATCTTCTGTGTTTAAAAGAACCTGTTTGGTGTGTTGAGTGGTGGGGTACTGGGCAGTATTTCTTTAGACACTACTAGTGAAATCCAGGAGATTCTTCCTAATCCCACTTAAAGTGGGAGCTTTTGTCTTTGCTCAGTTGAGAGCTGGGGAAACTTGAGGATCATTTTATGCTGCTGGAGTCTCCTGCTGAATTCCCATACTATCAAGATTCTCTTACAACATCTGGCCACTTTACAGGGCATTTCATGGAGCAAATCAATTAACATTAAAAAAAAAAAAAGTTGGGGCTGAGAGAAAGAAAGAAAATATTTGAATGGTAGCATAGCACTCTCCAAATTCCTGAACTGGGATGGCTGAATTGCACCAAACCTTGTAACTAATCACTTCTACATAACACAACTTATTCTTAAACAAAATATAAACATTTTATTTTCCAATTTAGATCATCAGCTTCTTTGGACCATGGACAAATCATAGATATTATTTAATATGAGTACTCTTAGCTATACCACTAATTTATCCTCTCTCTGACAGTGGGGTCTGAGATCAAGACTGTGGGTTGTGAAATTACATTTAGCCGTTAAGACCCCAGGGGGTGGTTCTTTCGAGATGTAGTCATTGGGTTCTGGCTAAACAGTGCAGGGGAATCTTGGCAGCGGCTACTGCAATCACTTGAACAGTGCTTGATGTACTGAAAACATAGAAGCTATTTCTACTTGTGAAGTTAAATCCTGGTAAATTCACTTCAAATAGTTCAAGTTGGTTGCTCCCATAGAGACTCACTGGTTGTACACACACACACACACACACACACGATTGTGAAGTCACTCATTTATCTCTATTTTGAACATGTAAACACCACAAGACACTGATATAGCTAAAGTACCTAGAACAGTGCTTGACACATAGTACGTGTTCCATATATAGGTTGTCAGATTAATAGAAGAGTGTTATTAAAGAACAGGGTTGATGCTCTAATGGTCTGTTAACCTAGTGTAGTCGCCCTTTGATAAATTCTGTGATATTTTGGAAAGAACCTAATTGCTCTGATTTGAAGAAGTCCTCATCTGTAATGAAAGAGGAGAGCCATTCTCTTACAGGGCTCGTGTAAGAATAAAATGACATTTACAAAGTGGCTCAATCAATAGTTAGCAGTTCTATGGAAATCAGCGTATTTAACTTGACTCTGTTTCTTTATTAAATGGGGCTTAAAATGTCTGGCTTAGGACTCTCCCAGGGTCCAATAAGTCATAAATGTGACCATACTTACTAAGCTGCAAATGTGAGGTGCTGTCATCACACGCCTCTGCTAAGAGTTGACAAGCTGATGCCCTTCCCAGGCACTTATTCTGACCAAGGTGAGGATCGTTAAAGAATATGACTTTGAGATCACAAGGTTTGCCTTGTCTTTATTCTCCTCTCAAACATAATGAAATGAATTTACTATTAAGTACCTTTAAAAAAAATTAAAGGGTCTTCACTATCACTTAACTGATACAAACAATGTTGAGAGTAAAGGAGCTGTGAAAGATCCAGTCCCCTCCAAGTATTCCCGTTAATGGGGAAGGGTTTCCCTTCTTTTATCCTCTGGGGGAACCTCTTGGGATGAGGCTTTTCATCTAGTTATTTAACACACTGTTTTCCCAGTCCCTCCCCACCAGGTTCCCCCTGCCCACCCCACCCCCACACACACAGATACTGAAGTGATACAGGCTTCAGACTTTGTTTTCTCTTTCTCCTTTCCCTAAGTCTTTTCTCATGCTGTGGATGGTAACGGGCTACAATCTGTTGAAAATGGGAACATAGCAATAACTCCAACAGGGAGCCTCACAAGTTTGAAAAATTGAGCCGAGCTGCATGATTTTCTAAACATTCCATCACATTAATACCTTGTGGGTCTACAGGGACCTTCATCTAAATCTCTCCAAACACTTGCCCCAGTTTGGTTAATCCTCAGTGTAGCCATAGTGAGGCATTCCCACATGACGGAGGGGCCATGAATGAAGCCCCCCTTGGCCAGGAAGCTGCTCAGTAACCCGGGTGAGAAAAGGAAGCTTCTACCTGGAGCTCCGTTGTCTCTCAGCCCACGCAGGCATGGCCAGCAAAGCCGTGCAGCAGGACGTGGGGAGAAGACAAGGAAGTTTGTTTCAAATCAAAATAAACTTTCAAATGGAACAAGAAACATATTGCTTTATTTTTCATAGCTGAAAGATTCTGTATTTGCCAAACGATGGAATCAAAAGACTCTGTCTATAGTCAATTGCTCTCTGTGGCCCCTGCCCGGAATTTTCCCCATGACCAAATTAATTATTAATAACGTTATTCAATAAACATTTACTGAGCACATTCCAGGCACTTGCCCTAGGTATTAGAAAAAAATAAATGTGGACAAAACTGTACCCCTTGCCCTCAAGGAAGTTGCTGTGTAATAACAGAGAGACAAATAGACAAATTATTAAAATAACATGGGAGTAATTTACATGCACCACACACATGCTTATGAATTCTTTCTTCAGTCTTAAAAAACAACTTCTTTCAGGAAGCCTTCCCTGAATGTTCTCCACCTAAAATTATTCCTCTGACTTGCCCTAGGCTTCTGTCTGTGCTTCCACTGTGGTTCTTTTGTCTTCTTACCCTGCATTACGTATGGTTATGTGCATACATTATTTTCCTTAGTAATCTAAGTCTCTTGAGTAACTAGTGCACAATAGCCACTTAATAAATGTGAGTTGAATGAATGGATAAAGAACAAGTCAAAACTTGGCCAATAACATAAGAGATGTTATACTTTAAAACAGAGCAATATAAATCTTTGTTCACCTCCTACACTGTTGGTGGGAATGTAAATTGGTACAGCCACTATGGAAAACAGTATGGAGGTTCCTCAGAAAACTAAAAATAGAGTTACCATATGATCCAGCCATCCCGCTCCTGGGCATACATCCAGAAAAGATGAAAACTCTAATTTGAAAAGATACACGCACCCCTATGTTCATAGCAGCACTATTCACAATAGCCAAGACATGGAAACAACCTGAATGTCCATCAACAAATGAATGGATAAAGATGTGGTACATATATACACTGGGATACTACTCGGCCATAAAAATAATGAAATAATGCCATTTGCAGCAACATGGCTGGACCTAGAGATTATCATACTAAGTGAAGTAAGTCAGACAGAGAAAGACAAATACCATATGATATCACTTATATGTGGAATCTAAAATACAACACAAATGAACTTATTTGCAAAACAGAAACAGACTCACAGACATAGAAGACAAACTTATGGTTACCAAAAAGGAAAGGGGGTGGGGAGGGATAAATTAGGATCTTGGGATTAGCAGATACAAACTACTATATATAAAATAGATAAACAACAAGGACCTACTGTATAGCACATGGAACAGTAATTGATATCCTGTAATAAACAATAATGGAAAAGAATATGAAATACATATAACTGAATTACTTTACTGCACACCTGAAACTAATACAACATTGTAAATCAACTATACTTAAATAAAAAAATCTTTGTTCAATAAGTATCTCTAGTAGCTGGTCCAGTGTAGACAGGGAGGAAGAGAGTGAAGAAGAGAGGGAAGGAGGAAGGACAGAAGGAAAGAAGTCTACATATGTACGATCTATAGGGAGTTTTTGACTAGATTAATGAGAATTTTAAGGCAGTACAACTGATTAAAATGGATTTTTGTTCTTATAATTCACTTCAGTAGATAAATTGAACAACAAATGATGGGATTCCCAAATCATTCAAAGCTCAAATATCAACCCATATTTTGTGTGTGTGTGTGTGTGTGTGATTCCTATTCTTTTTTGATATGACAAACTTAAAAGAGAAAAGCTTATGCCCTATATGCTTTCCTGTTCAAAATCAGTATCTGGTGAGTCAACTAGGACTACTTTTAACTTTCTAAGGGTAAGTCTTTGGTGCTACATGAGTCAATCTGGATCCAAGTAAATTTGGAGGAGAACTTGAAAATAACATGAAAAGATAGGAGGAACAGTCAAAATCACAAAATTGTATATATGAAGCAGAAAAGCTGAGACGTGCAGATAAAAATAGGCATAAGGAAAGACGTTAATTGCTGGGAAATAACGAGCAGGATCCAGGTGTACAAATAAATGCTGGAGCCTAAGGGTATGGGTGATGACATAATATTAGCCATAATAGAATAAGCATGTGAGAAAAAAAGTGTCAATTCATTTTTTGGAGCTCCTTACAGGTCTGGAAGCATGCTTACATAAAGCTTAGTAACCAAATGTTTAATTTCCCTTCGATGGATGCAGGACACATTTGGAACATAGAACTGTGGCCGCCTTCTCTGCTGGGCCCTTCTCATCTTACCAGGCTGGGGAGATGGCTTTGTAACGGGGTTTTGGCCTGGTGGCCTCGTGGACCAGACTGGGGAGAAGATGGGCTGCATTTCCCTGCCGGGGGGAAGGTTGGAGCTACTTTGTTCGTATACTACTGGGATTCCCTTTCAAGGAATATCTTGGACTCAACTGTCTTTTTCCTGATGGATCATGTTTTGGATCATCCTTTACCAAGGATATAATCACGGGCTGTTGACATTTTTTTGGACTTTGATTTGGCCGGTAACGACAATGTTTTTTGGAAACCTGTTTTCATTTACTTTCATTTCCTCTTTCCTGTTAAGCACATCACTGGGCTAGAAGAGCAGAACCTCAGATTCTTGGAACTCTCTGTGTTTGGTGCTGCCTCTCCATTCACATTGGGAGAAGCCGGAGACACACTTCTGACTTGTGTGGTTCCCTCCACGGGAAAGCCAGAATCCACACCCCGACCTGCCTGAGCTGGTTAGCACAAGCATGGAAACAATAGTCATTTCATACTATCATAACATTACATACGTCGTTTCCTTCCCTTCTAGAATGTGAAGGGATATATGAGAAGCAAAGAAAAACTCATATTTTCCACAGGCCTCCAATTACCCTTTCATCTGCCCCGAAATATGGAAGCTGATGTTAAAACCTTGTGTGAGAGTCTGGCAGGGTTTTGTACGTTCATGTTGTCTCTGGTCTGGTTTCTAAAACCATTCTGGTGATTTGGAAGATTTGCCAGCAAGGGCTGATTGTTCCACAGAAGTTGTCGGCTTAATTCTTAGTGGTTTTCCGTGGTTGGTTTGGTGTTGCCTTTAAAGAATACAAAGCATGCACAGCAGGATTCCTGCTTACTCCCTTTTGGCAAGTGTGTTTGCCATCCATGTGACAAACAAATTAGTGGCATCTTTGGAAAACACAGGAAATTTATGACCTGAGAGAAACATGATGAAAAGGAATGAAGAAAAGTCTGAGGGAGTGAAATTCATTCTCAGCCACATAACCCTGTGAACCTAATGGGAGATGGCTTTTCTGTGGCCACCAAACAACAGGTAAAATGGACTGATTTCACTTATCCATTCATCTAACAAACATCTTTGGAACACCCACTATGTGACAGCACTATTCTTACACTAATGATGCACAGACAGCCCTGAGAGATAGTGTGGGTTTGGTTCCAGACCATTGCAATAAAGCAAGTATCACAATAAAGCGAGTCACACGAATTTTTTAATTTCCTAGTGCATGTAAAAGCTATGTGTATGCTATACTGCAGTCTATTAAGTGTGCAATAGCATTATATCTAAAAAATGTGTGTCTTAATGAAAAAATGCTGTACTGCTAACCATCATCTGAGCCTTCAGCAAGTCCTAATCTCTTTGCAATAGTGACATGAAAGATCACTGATCACAGATCACCCTAACAAATAGAACCATAATAAAAAGCTTTGAAATACTGCAAGAATTGCCAAAACGTGACGGAGACATGAAGTGATCAAATGCTGTTGGAAAAATAGTGCCAATAGTGCTTGATGCAGGGTGGCCACAAATCCTCAATTTGTAACAAATGCAGTCTCTGCGAAGTGCAATAAAGCAAAGCACAGTATAACAAGGTGTGCTTGCAGAAGTTAAAAAAACAAAACAAACTAGTGCTGTCCTGAAACTTCGTGTAGTGAGATCATGCAATAGTGAAGCAGTGTTCAATTTGAATAGAAACATGTTAGAGTCACTCGGCCTCCTTTTCAAAAGCCACCGTGAAAATAATTGGAGACTGATATGGTTCTTTAAAAAAAAAAAAAAAATGACAGTGACATGATGACCAATATCCCTTTTATGCTCTTCGACTTAAAAGCTGAGATCTTGCAGAATAGCTTCTGGAAGAGGTGGAATGGATTATGATGATAAAAATAAAGTGTGAAAGAGATAAGACACAAGCACAGGCTGTGCACGTGGCAGCATTTTTTCCGGGGAAGGATTTATTGGTCCAGGCAGGTGTGGGCTTCCATCCCTCAATGTGCCAGCTGGACCACTCTTACCAAATCTTGGCCCTGAGAGTTGGTTTCCCATCAGTGGGCTTTGCTGTCCTGACAGACGTGCTCCATGCAAAAGCTTATCCCTGGCCAAAGGTAGGTGGGATACAGTCAAGCTCACCAGCTTCCACCGCCCGCCTTCTCCCAGTGCCCTCGCTCACCACCATGCCCCCCATAAACCCTGCATCAAACAAATAAGCACATGCATAGTCGTCAGACTCTGGCTATCTGTAGACCATTAACAAAGTGATGAAAACATCTGGTGCTCACTGACAACATGAGTGGCAGATATTGCCTGGAGCAGCCAAGGATCAGAGAGCAACTGGGCTTTGTAAATAGCTTCTCTCAGTATCCCCATCTCCCGGCCCAAAACAAGAAAAATAAAAATTAATGGACGCACACACACTCGCAGTTTTTTCCTCTTTTTTCACCATCTGATAGATATTGGGACAGATTTCATGTCCCATATACTTGCCAACCAGCTATTTCAGTGCTGATGATGTGTTTAAGAAAGAATGGTATAGAATGAATTTGACATAAATACCAATAAACGCGACCCCTCCTTCCATAACATTATTCAGCAGAGAGAAAAGTTAATGCCATCTTTTCCCAGCCTGATGCCCAAGTCAAATATGATCACTAATTGGAATTTTTCAGTGGATCGAAACAGTCAACATCAGGCTTGTGCAAATGCCTTTTAATATCTAATTTCCCATCTTGATCATAAGGAAGTAGAGTCCTATCAATTCTTTTCCACCAGGAGAAAAGTTTCTCCTCATAAAAGGAAGGGGAGAAGTAGTTAAAAAAGAAAAAAAAAAAAACAAACCCTTAAATAGCACACAATCCCTTTTTTCCTATTGAGAAAAAATCAAGTTCTCAGCTTGTTAAGTAACTTATAAATACAGAAGTTTCCTGGTTATTCTCTCTTTGGTGGCAGAGTGTGACTTTGAAGTCAGCCTCACTGTTGAGTGGCTGGACGTTGAGCTAATGAGATTTTACTGTTTTGAACAGCTGGTCAAATTTGGAGGCCCCTCGAGCCTAAAGGCAACTGCTGATTTACAAGGATCCTGTAATATACGCAGCCGCGGCTGATGCTTTTGTTGTTGATTTAGGCTGGAGCAAAGGTGTAGATTTTGTGATGCCGTAAAAACGTCAAGTGATTGATTTGAGAATATGTAATTCCTACAGGTAGCCCCTGCTAGGAGCCAGCATCTTGTGTGGCTCATATTGGAGAATATTTTAGGAAGGTTTGGGTGTTCAATGTGACCATACGTTTTCGAGGAGGCAGCTTTGGATGAATTGGCTGTTCACAGCTGGGTGGAGCTGGAAAGAAGCCTTTGAAAATTCTAACTCCCTCCTCCTCTCCCTTCCTTGTTACTAAGGATGTCAAAGCAAATTCCAGAACTCATATCATGTTACCTCTACATCTGTGTATCTCGAAAAAATATAGACACGTTCTTCAGAACATAAACATCATAATTCTTTGCTATAATCTAAGACCTAGTCCATCTTGATTTTTTTTTTTTTTTTTTTTTATTGTCTCGGAAGTATCTTTTAAAATTAGTTTGTTCACCCCCGGATCCAAACAAGGTCACACATTATCATTTGGTTCTTAAATCTCTTTGTCCAAAATAGTCTCCCCTGAGGCAGGTACTTTTATCCCCATTTACAGTCAGGAAAACTGAGGTTAAGGAGAATCCACAGAGAATGAGGGGAAACAGTGGTCTCTCAGAACCCAGATCTGTTCCTACACTGCTTCCCTCTTTTTCCTGGCAAATTCATTCTTCCTGTTGAGCTTGGGTTGATTTCTCTGAGTATCTTCCTTTCCACCTTACTGTGTGATCCTAATTGCGCCTTAGTAGAATCTCAGAAGATCAGAGTTCAGCTCATATTGCTTTCCTGTTCCATGTGTCTGTAGCTTTTTCCTGAATTATTTCAGAAGAAAGAGTGGCCGAATCACAAAAGCTGTGCAGTGCGCCCTCGAGTCTGGAGGTGAGAGCTGCTGTATCCCCTGGTAGTTTCTAGAGTTCTTCTGAGTGCTCTAGTCAGCTCCCCGGCTCTTTGTGGGAGAAGTGAAGGCTGCAGATAAGGAGAGAAATAAGACAGGTTTATTTCTCTATTCTTTTAAAGAGTTAGAGCTTCAGTATGTAAGCCAGTAACTAGTCTAGGTGGGTATCAGGGACGGAGTTTGTAAATTGTGTTTTCACTAGTACAAGTCCAGAAAATAGAACTTCCTTTCAGGTAGCAGCGAGAGCACAGAGGGGGAGCCCCTGCTGGTCCCCTCCCCTTGGTGGGGTGGTGGGATCAAAGGAAAACACAGGAAACATTTCACACATCCATAAAACCTAGGCTTTACCTCTCTTCATCTGGACCAGCATTCCATCTCTCCCAGAGGCAACCCTACCCCAGTCCCACCCTCAGCCGTGTCCTTGCATCCTGCCAAGAAGCGGTGGTTTGTTTGAAACCCCAGTGCCGGGGTCTACCTTTGCTGCTGCCTCTGGGGCTCCGCCACTGATGCGCTCATTTCCCCTCTCGGCTCCCAACCCTCGCCCCTCCTGATGCTGAGCCCTGCCGTTGCCCCCATGCTGTGGCACGTTGCACTTTGGACTTGCTGGGTGCTTTTACACCAAACAGGCCTGAGTTTGAGTCACCGGTCAGCCACTTACTCCCCGTAGGATCTTGTACAAGCCCCTCCATCATTCCGGTCCTGCTGTGACTGCTTTCTGATGACAAACCCAGGATGAGAAGATCTAGCCCCTTGGGTTAGGACAGCTAGCCCTTTCCAATTTTTAGTCTCAATTGTCTTAGGGAAACTCTGGTATAGAATTATTTCCTTCATTTTTTTTTTCCTTTTTATCTTTCCAGAGTACTAATATTCTAAGTATCTAGTTAATGGTATTTCTTTGTAATGACCACGGTTTTATTTAGGTGACCTAAAACACTAATTCCTCCATGTAAAATCTGGCACTTCTTCTGTTTACCCCCAAAATATCCCTCTCTTGAATTGCCATTAAGTTGTTATTTATTTTTATTATAGTCCACATGGTCTCTTTTGAACCCTGCTTTTCTTATATTCTTATGTTAGGTGTATGTGTTCCATTTCTCTTACTGAGCTGTGAGTCCCTTGGAGCAGGGTCTTATCTTAAAAAGTCTTGAACCAAAGCTCCCACCCACCTCAGAGCACCTAGCAAAGTACTTCAGGCCCATAAAATATTCGGTGCACGTTTATTAATGAATCTGTGATTCCTCAAGAGCACTTTGGGAGCAGAGTGGTATTGATTTCCCCTTAATCTCTAGATTTGAGTCTCACGCTAGTTTGGGAGAAGGGATGAAAGAAAAGGGTTGGAAATAGTTGGACAATTACCTGCCTCTCCACCATTCTAAGGCATCTTACTAGCTTATTTCATTTGCTCATCTTGTTGACTAAATGTTTGTCTCCTGGGTTTCTTCTTCCATAGGTAATAAACATGGACGCACCTATAAAAAAAAAAGCCAGCTCCTCTTAGTCGTGAATGTGATGTGCTCTTTTAAGATCTCAAGTCAGTATAAGCTCAGAACCAAATGTTTTTGGGGAAATCTCTGTATGGATCAGTTGTTGGTGCCTATGGTGCCTACCTAGGAAGGTACTTCCTTGGTCTTAGAAACAGAGACTGTTGTAAGCAGTTTCTAGAGAGCAAAACTGAGGTCTCTGCTGCACCCAAGAGTCCATTTTTGCTAAGTTTCTTTCCAGTCTGGTTGGGGTGAACTTGGGTGTGAGAGGTTAAAAGAGTGACTCTACCATGAGAAAAGTTAACTAAGGTATTGACTTACCTTGATTTGAGTGTTCATGGGTCCCTCCCCACTGCTCCACATCAGGATTCAGGGAGCTTCCCACGGCTAGGCTTGCCCCAGGACAGAGGGTCTAGATATCCTCTGACAACTTACCAGCAAACCCTGGCGGAGCTGATTGAGCTCTGCTTGAAAGTGGCTACACAGAGTTAGCCAAACTGTGAGATTAGGGTGCAGTCCTCCAGACTGCCAAATCTGCCCAAGACCCTGCAAGGAGTTACGATCTAACAACAAAGTTGGAGGGCACAGTCTCACTTCTGACACCAACAGCAAGTTTGGGGGGCAGGTCCTTCAATCACCTTCAAGTTTGATAATTTGATAGAAGAACTCATGGAACTCACTGAAAGGTGTTACACTCACAGCTGTGGTTTATTATGGGCAGAGGATACAGACCAGAATTAGTCAAAGGAAGAGGTGCATAGAGCAGAGTCTGGGAACATCCAAACACAAAGCTTCCATCATCTTCAAGGACCTGTTACCCTTGGGCATCAACATGTGACAGTATACATGGAATATTGCCAACCAGGGAGGTTCACCTAAACTTCAGTGTCCAGCGCTTTTATTGGGGCTTCGTTACGTAGATATGATTGATTGATTGCCCAGGTCATTGATCTCAGTCTCCAGGTCAACTGCATGATCTAAAGCCTTCACTCAGAAGTACTTGTTTGGTCTCTTTCAGGTGGCCAGCTCCCACCTCAGACTATTGTATATGGCTGGCCCTACCCTAACATCTGGTGTGGCCAGCTTTCTCCCTAAACAAAGACCCTCCTATCAGGTATGACATTGATTCCCTCCCAGAAACTGAGGGCAAAGGCCAGACCTCTCATTGGACAAGTCCACGTTCTTTACCAGACAGTGACTTACCAGGTCTTTTTACTATGCCCAGCTCTTCAACCTCTGGAGCTCTTTTCCTGGCAAATCAATTAAAATAAACTGGCAAAGTTGTTACTCTGTAACACTTCCCTTTAACCCTTGGACCCCAACATCATCACTTGCCAGATTAATGTATATGACGTTGTATTAATTCACCTAGCACAGTATGTAATACAAAGTTGGCATTCAGTAGACCAGAAGTTCTAGTCTGTGAACCCCCTGAAATCATATGTAAAATTTTGCAAGTATGTTTACATTTGGGTTTGGGTGGGGGAATCAGGGTTCAAATGTTTCATCAGATTTCAAAGAGGTCTGTGTTTCATAAAAGTTGGAGCCCTCCTGGCCTAGATAAAAGTGAATTCTCTCCCCACACATCACCACTGCTGGACTGTTTCTTCATGAGCTCTTGGAATTTTGTTTGCTAAGAGAAGGGGGCACAGAGGAGACAGTGCCTGGTCTGGCAGTGTAAGGGCAGTTTTGCTATCTTGGTTTACAAGGCCTCTCGGGTTAATTCTAGAAGCATCAAAGCAAGCGTTTCTTCTGTCTTTCCTGTGCTCTGCAGGCCAAGAGTTTCTTGTGCTAAAATAAATAACTGGCAGTTTCATTAGACTCCACAGAAGGAAGGAAGAAGTTTATGTTTCATACCTTTTACATTATATAACAACATTACTATGCAAACTTCAATTCTTCAATCTGTTTAGTTTATTTAAACTTAAAAAACAGTACTAATGCTATAAATAGAATAAACCACGTCCAATCCTGAGCATCTACAATGAGCATGCAGCCAGTAATATAGTCCCTGAAATAATAAACCACTTACCCTTGATGGTCAGGAGAGATAGATAGATATAAATATAGATATCTCTATGTATCACCTTTAGGGTTTATTAAACTACAGCTGGCTTGGGGGTGGGGAGAGGTTCTACTTGTTTTATTTTTATTTATTTATTTATTTATTTATTTTATTATTTATTATTTTTGGCTGCGTTGGGCCTTAGTTGCTGCGCACGGGCTTTCTCTAGCTGTGGTGAGCGGGGGCCACTCTTCATTGTGGTGCGCGGGCTTCTCATTGCGGTGGCTTCTCTTGTTGTGGAGCACGGGCTCTAGGTGTGCGGGCTTCAGTAGTTGTGGCTCCCGGGCTCTAGAGCGCAGGCTCAGTAGTTGTGGCGCACGGGCTTAGTTGCTCTGCGGCATATGGGATCTTCCCGGACCAGGGCTCGAACCCGTGTCCCCTGCATTGGCAGGCGGATTCTTAACCACTGCACCACCAGAGAAGCCCCCCTTGTTTTAAACTATAGAAAAAAGCCCCATACACTTAATTTTGCACCCCTCGAAGCTCTTATATAATCATGGAAATTATGACATGTTTGTGCCAGCCAGCGCTCAATTTTGTTTTACTTTATGGAGAAATTTGAAGTCTGATCATAAAGAAGATATCTGTTTATTTTCAGTTTGTTCTGTTCAGTTCTTAAAATATCTTGGTTTTTTGTCAGACAAGGAAATAAGTATTTGATGCTCTGTAATCCTGATTCATTCAGAGGCATTGAGTGCCGCCCAGCACATGGTTCAGTAATATATTCTGAGGAGGATACATATGAAATGATTACCCTTGAAATGCTCACAGTTTAGTGGGGAAGATTAGTGGTTCCCAACACTCAGAGCGTTTTACTACAGTTATTGACTTACATGTTTTTGTTGGGGACTGTTTCAAAATCCCAATTACTATTTTTTTTGCAGAAATAGAAAAATCTATCCTAAAATTCATATGGAATCTCAAGGGACACCAAATAGCCCCCAGAAATCTTGGGGAAAAAAAGAATAAAGTTGGAGGTCTTACACTTCCTGATTTCAAAACTTAATACAAAGCTAAATTAATCAAAACAACATGGTACTGGCATAAAGACAAAAGTATAGACCAATGGAATAGAATAGAGAGCCCAGAAATGAACCCTCACATATATGGTCAAATGATTTTCAACAAGGCTGTCAAGACCATTCGGTGGAGAAAGGGCAGTCTTTTCAACAAATGGACTGGAGAAACTGGATATCCACATGCAAGAGAATGAAGCTGGACCCTTACCTCACACCATACACAAAAATTAACTCAAAGTGGATCAAAACATTAAAGCTAAGACTATAAAACTCTTAGAAGAAAACAGGAAAAAACTTCATGAAATTGGATGTGGCAATGAGACTGTGTTTTATGTTCCAGTAGAGAAGAGCAGTCAAGTTGGGGGCTGGAGTCAGAGAGCTGGGCTCAAACCCAAGACCATCACTCCCTACCTGTGTGATTTTAAGCACATTACCTACCCTCTCTAGGTCTCAGCTTTCTCATCTGTAAAAAGATGACAGTCATGGGGCTTCCCTGGTGGCGCAGTGGTTGAGAATCTGCCTGCCAATGCAGGGGACATGGGTTCGAGCCCTGGTCTGGGAAGGTGCCACGTGCCGCAGAGCAATTAGGCCTGTGAGCCACAACTACTGAGCCTGCGTGTCTGGAGCCTGTGCTCCGCAACAAGAGAGGCCGTGATAGTGATAGGCCCGCGCACCGCAATGAAGAGTGGCCCCCGCTTGCCGCAACTAGAGAAAGCCCTCGCACAGAAACGCAGACCCAACACAGCCAAAAATAAATAAATTAATTAATTAATTTAAAATAAATTTAAAAAAAAAGATGACAGTCATGGAACAATGGTGGGAATTAGATAAATTAATGCATGTAATTAATCAATGCTGGTGTCTGGCACAGAGCTTACTATCAGCCACTCCTATCCATTTGGGGGACGTGGGAGGCGACATAAGACAGTAGTTAAGTTGGGTAGGATTTGAAGTCATGTTTTATAGGTTCATATCCTAGTTCTATCTTTTACCACCTCTGTGACTTTGGGCAAATGCTTTACATTTCTGTAACTGAGGCTTTTTTAAAAAAAAATTCTGAACAGTGGAATTAGTAATAGTACTCAAAGTTGTAAGGATCAAATGCAATGATCCCCTTATCCAGCTCTTAGAAAAGTAGTTCACACTCCCCAGTGTTAGTTCGTACAGCTGCTACAGTGCTCAGTACAGTATTGGACAAATAGTACGTGCTCATATAATGAACCATCATGCTTCCCTAAACAATGGCTTTTAGGAAGTGCTTAATGACATGGGTAAATAGTAATCATAAACTGTCAGGAAAAACAGCATAAAAAGTTGAATATGCAATTTGATCTCAACTATGTAAGAAAAAAAGCAGAATAAAAGTTTAAAAGTAACTTGTTGAACTGTTAACAGTGGTCATGCCTGAGATGGAAAAATCATGCATGGGTTTATTGTTTATGTTTCTGTGGACTTTTCAGAATTTCTACCATGAGCATGTACTTTGGCCATTGGAAATACTAAAACGCAGTGAAATAAGCTGGAAAGAGGCCTAGCAGTCCACACTGTCTACTGCCACTTGGCACACTGACTTCTAGGAGTAGCTCCCAATAACCGGAAGAGTGCAAAGACCATGGCCTTGAGGAAGTGGGACTGTGTGTGTGTGTGTGTGCTTGTGCACGTGGGTCTTGTCTCCCAGAGAGCCTGAAATATCCTTGAGGGCATAGACTCTTTGCCAGCCAATCCCCCAGGCTTTCCTGCTAATCCAGGGTCTAGCATAGATGTTCAGGGTCTACGCACATATAGTCACTGAATACATCGTGAACCGGGAGATGGTATTGGTGGTGGAAGGAGAGGTTCAAGCCAAGGCTGCAGTGGCAGGGGGCTGACCTGCCTGCATGACCCAGTGTTCCTCCACCCCACAGACTGGGCAGGCAGAAGAGAAAGCAGAGATCATGGAAAATCAGAAAACTTTACCCCTTGGATTGGGCATGGCCCTCAAAACACTCAGCTTCGGGGAAGAAATTCTCTCTTTGCTGAAGACGTGGTGTTTGAGCCAAATCTTGCTAAATGTAGTGATTAGAAAATAGGGAAATTTTTATTTTAAAATTTAAGAAGCTTTGAAATTATTTTAGCTATATCATTTTCTCATTGGAAACTTCAGAAAATAAAGACATTATCAAGAAGTTAGAATGCTTCAAAATTCCACCACTCAGAGATTACCACTGTGTATATTGGTATATATTAGTCTAAATCTTTTACAGTGTATGCTGTCTGTATCTTGATTTTTTTTTCTTGATGAAACAATATATTGTGGACAGCTTTCTATGACTGTAGGTATAGCCCTATATAATTTGTTTAATGGTTGCACAGCATTTCATTGCATAGATGTACTTCAGTTTTTAAAAATCAATTCTAACATGTCCTATGTGTTGGAGATGCAATGGCCAAAACAGACATGGTGCTTGCCCTCATAGGACTGAGGGGTTAGAGTGGACTTCAGATGATGAAACCCACACAAATAAAGTATGCTAAGTGTGATTTGGGGGTAGAAGTTTCTCCTACAGCACAGAGGCAGAAGTCCCCAGCTTACAGGCACATTTAAGTATAATTCCTAGTACCTCTATATTTGTCGTTAAGCATTCATTTTTTTCTTTTATTGGGTATAATTGACATATTACAAGCAGACCTCAAAGATATTGCAGGTTTGGTTTCAGACCACTGCAATAAAGTAAATATCACAATAAAGCGAGTCACGTGAACTTTTTGGTTTCCCAGTGCATAAAAAAGTTATGTGTATACTATACAATAGTCTTAAATGTGCAATAGCATTATGTCTTAAAAAGACAGTGTACATACCTTAATTTAAAAATACTTTATCGCTAAAAAATGCTAACCATCATCTTGAGTCTTCAGCAAGTCGTAAGCTTTTTGCTGGGGGAGGGTCTTGCCTCCATGTTGATGGCTGCTGACTGATCAAGGTGGTGGTTACTGAAAGTTAGGGTGGCTGTGGCGACTTCTTAAAATAACGATGAAGTTTGCCCCATCGATTGACTCATCCTTTCAGGAAAGATTGTAGCCTGCAGTGCTGTTTGATGGTATTTTACCCACAACAGAACTTCTTTCAAAATTGGAGTCCATCCCCTCAAACCCTGCAGCTGCTTTATCAACTAAGTGTATGTCATATTCTACATCCCTTGTTCTCATTTCAACAATCTTCACACCATCTTCACCAGGAGTAGATTTCATCTCAAGAAACCACTTCCTTTGCTTGGCCATAAGAAGCAACCCCTCATCTGTTAAAGCTTTATCATGAGATGGCAGCAGTTCAGTCACATCTTCAGACTCCACTTCTAATTCTCTTGCTATTTCTATGACATCTGCAGTTGCTTCCTCTGCTGAAGTCTTGAACCCCTCAAAGTCATCCATGAGAGTGGGAATCAGCTTCTTCCAAACTCCAGTTAATCTTGATATTTTGACCTCTTCTTATGAATCACAAATGTTCTTTATGGCATCTAGAATGGTGAATCCTTTCCAGAAGGTTTTCAGTTTACTTTGCCCAGATCCATCAGAGGAACCACTATCTATGGAAGCTATAACCTTACAAAATGTATCTCTTAAACAATAAGACTTAAAAGTCAGAAATGTATTTCTTAAACAATAAGACTTAAAAGTCAGAATTACTCCTTGATACATGGGCTGCAGAATGGATGTTGTGTTATCAGGCATGAAAAAACATGAATCTTGTACATTTCTATTAGAAATACTTTGATATTCAAAGTACCTGTTGGCCAACTGTACCTGTTGGCCAACTGTATGTCTGTAAGTATTCAGATACTTTGAAAGGAATCTTTTTTCTGAGCAGTGAGTCTCAACAGTGAGCTTAAAATATTCAGTAACCATGTTGTAAACAGATGTGCTGTCATCCAGGCTTTGTTGTTGCATTTATAGAGCACAGGCAGAGTAGATGGAGCATAATTCTTAAGGGCCTTAGGATTTGGGGAATGGTAAGTGAGCATTGGCTTCAACTTCAAGTCACCAGCTGCATTAGCCCTGTCCTTCGAAGCGCTGAAGCTTCGACTTCTCCTCTCTAGCTATGAAAGTCCTAGATGGCATGTTCTGAAGTCCACTCTAACCCCTCAGTCCTATGTCTGAAGTCCACTCTAACCCCTCAGTCCTATGAGGGCAAGCACCATGTCTGTTTTGGCCATTGCATCTCCAACACATAGGACATGTTAGAATTGATTTTTTTAAATGCCAAAATAAGGCTGCTCTATCTACACTGAAAATCTGTTGTGCAGTGTGGCCACCTTCGTAAATTATCTTAGCTAAATATCTTAGCTAAGTATCTTCTGGGTGCCTCACTGCAGCTTCTACATCAGTACTTGCTGCTTCACCTTATACTTTTATGTTATGGAGATGGTTTCTTTCCTTAAACCTCATGAACCAACCTCTGCTATCTGTAAACTTTTCTTTTGCAGCTTTCTCACCTCTTTAAGCTTTTATAGAATTGAAGAGAGCTAGGGCCTTGCTCTGGATTAGACTTTGGCTTGAGGGAATCTTGTAGCTGGTTTGATCTTCTATCCAGACCACTGAAACTTTCTCCGTATCAGCAACAAGGCTGTTTCGCTTTCTTATTCGGGCGTTCACTGAAGTAGCACTTTTAATTTTCTTCAAGAATTTTTCCTTTGCATTCACAACTTGGCTAACTGTTTGGCACAAGAGGCCTCACTTTCAGCCTGTCTTGGCTTTCAATATGCCTTCCTCACTAAGTTTAATCATTTCTAGCTTTTGATTTAAAGTGAGAGACATGTGACTCATCCTTTTATTTGAACACTTAGAGGCTATTGTACAGTTATAAATTGGCCTAATTTCTCAAAAGAGAAAAAAATTGGCCTAATTTCAGTATTGTTGTGTCTCAGGGCATAGGGAGGCCCCAGGAGAGGGAGAGAGATGGGGGAACAGCCAGTCAATAGGGCAGTCAGAACACACATAACATGTAATAAGTTTGTTGTCTTATATGGCCATGATTTGTGGCACCCCAAAGCAATTACAATAGTATCATCAGAGATCACTGATCACAGATAACCATAACAAATATAATAATAGCAAAAAAATTAGGATTATCGTGAGAATTACCAAAATGTGATACAGAAACATGAAGTGAGCAAATGCTGTTCAGAAAATGGTGTCAGTAGACTTGTTTGAGGCAGGGTTGCCACAGAACTTTAGTTTGTAAAAAAAAAAAAAAAAAAAAATGCAATTATCTGTGAGGCACAATAAAATGAAATACGATAAAACAAGGTATGTCTGTATATTAGTTTTAGGTGTAGAACATAATGATTCGATATTTGTATATATTGCAAAGCGATCACAACAGTAAGTCTAGTTGATATCCAACACCGCACATAGTTACAAATTTATTTTTCTTGTGATGAGAACTTTTAAGAACTACTCACTTAGCGTCTTTCAAAGGTGTGATAAAGTATTATTAAATAGCCATCATGCTCTACATTGCTCCCCGTAACTTATTTATTTTATAACTGGAAATTTGTACCTTTTGATCCCTTCCCCTATTTCACTCACCCCCAACCCCTGCTGCTGGCAACCGACAATCTGTTGTTTGTATCTATGAGTTTGGTTGTATTTTTAGTTTTTTGGGGGTGTGGGGGTGTGGGATTCAACACATAATTAAAATCGTAGTGTATTTGTCTTTCTCTTTCTGACTTATTTTACAAAGCATAATGCCCTCAAGGTACATTCGTATTGCTGAAAATGATACAATTTCATTCTTTTTTATGGCTGACTAATATTCCATTGTGTATATATACCATATTTTCTTTATCCATTCACCCGTTAATGGACATTTAGGTTGTTTCCGTGTCTTGGCTATTGCAAATAATGCTGTAATGAGCATAGCTTTTCTAATTAATATTTTTTATTTTCTTCAAATAAATACCCAGAAGTTGAATGCTGGATCATGTGGTAATTCTATTTTTAATTTTTGGAGGAACTTCCATACTATTTTCCATAGTAGCTGCACCAATTTAAATTCCCACAAACAGTGTACTGGGGTTCCCTTTTCTCCACATCCTCACTAACACTTGTTGTTATTGTTATTTTTGATAATAGTCATTCTGACAGGTGTAAGGTGATATCTCATTGTGGTTTTGATTTATATTTCCCTGATGATTAGTGATGTTGAGAACCTTTTCTTGTACCTGTTGGCCAACTGTATGTCTTCTTCGGAAAAATGTCTATTCAGGTTCTCTGCTCATTTTTAAAATCAGATTTTTTGTTTGTTTGTTTTTTGCTATTGAGTTGTGAGTTCTTTACATACTTTGGATATTAACCCATTATTAGATATATAATTTGCAATTATTATCTCCCACCCGTATGTTGCCTTTTCATTTTGTTGATGGTTTCCTTTGCTGTGCAGAAGCTTTTTAATTTGATGTAGTCCCACTTATTTTTTTATTTCGTTGTCTTAGCTTTTGATGCCAAATCCAAAAAATCATCACCAAGACTGATGTCAAGAAGCTTACCACCTATGTTTTCTTCTAGAAGTTTTATCATTTCAGCTCTTACATTCAAGTCTTTAATCCATTTTGAGGTGCTTTTCATGTATGGTGTAAGGTAGTAGTCCAATTTCACTGTTTTGCATGTGGCTGTCCAGTTTTCCCAAAACCACTTGTTGAAGAGGCTGTCTTTTCCCCATTGTATATTTTTTGCCTCCTTTGTTATAGATTAATTGCCCATATATGTGTGGGTTCATTTCTGGGTTCTCTATTCTGTTCCATTGATCTATGGTGTTTTTAACACCAGTACCATATTGTTTTGATTATTATAGCTTTGTAATACAGTTTTAAATCAGGGAGCATGATGCCTCCAGCTTTGTTCTTCTATCTCAAGATTGCTTTGGCTATTCAGGGTCTTTTGTGTTTCCATACAAATGTTTTGGAATTATTCTATTTCTGTGAAAAATGTCAATGGAATTTTTTATAGGGATTGCATTGAATCTGTATATTGCTTTGGGTAGTATGGACATTTTAACAATATTCTTCCAGTCAATGAGCACAGAATATCTTTCCATTTCTTTGTATCATCTTCATTTCCTTTCATCAGTGTCTTACAGTTTTCAGTGTACAGGTCTTTCACCTCCTTGATTAAATTTATTCCTAAATATTTTATTCTTTTTGTTGCAGTTGTAAATAGGATTGTTTTCTAGTGTTGATCTGCTAGTGGGTGGGGCCGGTTCCTGACACAGCTGGCTCTGGGGTGTCCCAAAGCTTGTGCTGTCCTGCTGGTGAGGAGCTGGGTCCCAGGGTGGCTGGCTGAGGAGTCCAGAGTATCTTGGAGCTGGTGTTGGCCCACTGATGGCCTGGAGGCAGGTGGTCCTGGGGCTGGTATTGGCCTGCTGTTGTGTTGGCTGGGTCCTGTGTTGGTCTGAGGTGTCCCAGTACTGGTGCAGACAGACTGGTGTGGGGGGAGGGCTGGGTCCCACAGCTAACAAGCTAGAGGGAGGATGCTAAAAGAGCAGTTGCCAGCACCAGTGTCTTTGTGGTAGTGTTCTTGGGGCCTATCTTCCTGGTGCAGGAACCCTGGGCTGGGGAGCCTGATGTGGAGCTTGTACTCCTCATTCCTTTGTGAGAAACTCTGCAATTATAATTTTCCTCCTGTTTGTGGGTCTCCCACCCAGCGGTATGGCTCTTGACAGTACTGCATCTCCTCCCCTCCTACCTGTGTTGTTGTGGTTCCTTCTTTATATTTTTAGTTGTAGCAGGTCTTTTCTGGTACGTTCTGGTGTTTCTCATCAATAGTTGTTCTGTATGTAGTTGTAATTTTGGTGTGCCCATGAGAGGAGGTGAGCTTAGGGTCTTCCTGCTCTGCTGTCTTGGCCATAACTCATAACGTCTCCTCTTTAATTTCTGATTTTATTTATTTGAGTCCTATCTCTCTCTCTCTCTTTTGGTGAGTCTAGCTAAAGCTTTGTCAGTTTTGTTTATCTTTTTAAAGAACAGCTGTTAGTTTTATTCATCTTTTCTCTTGTGTTTTTAGTTTCTATTTCATTTATTTCTGCTCTGATTTTTGTTTTTACCTTCCTTCTACTAACTTTGGTCGTCATTTGTTTTTCTAGTGCTTCGAAGTGCAAAATTAGGTTGCTTACTTGAGATTTTTCTTGTTTCTTGATGTAGGCATTTATCACTATGAACTTTCCTCTTAGAACTGCTTTTGCTGCATTTGATATGCTTTGATATATATTTTGATGTGGACCATTTTTAAAGCCTTTATTGAATTTGTTACAATATTGCTTCTGCTTTATGTTTTGGTTTTTTGGCCCCAAGGCATGTGGGATCCTAGCTCCCTGACCAGGGACTGAACCTGCACCCCCTGCATTGGAAGGTACAGTCTTAACCACTGGACTGCCAGGGAAGTCCCACTTTGATATATTTTTATTTTCTATTGTCTCAAGGTTTTTTAAAATTTATCTTTCGATTTCTGCTTTTTGGTCCACTGTTTGTTCAGTAGCTTGTTTCTTCTCCACATATTTATGAATTGTCCAGGTTTCTTCTTGTAATTGATTTCGAGTTTTATACCATTGTGGTTGGAGAAGATGTTTGATGTGATTTCAGTTGTCTTAAATTTATTAAGGCTTGTTTTGTGCCTAACATATGATCTCTCCTGGACAATGTTCCATGTGTACTTGAGGAGAATGTGTATTCTGTTGCTTTTGAATGAAATGTTCTGTGTATATCTGTTAAGTCTATCTGCTCTAATATGTTGTTTAAGGCCAATGTTTCCTTACTGATTTTCTGTCTGGGTGACCTATCCATTGATGTAAGTGGGGTATTAAAATCCCCTACTACTGTTGTTTTGCCATCTTTTTCTCTCTTTATGTCTGTTAATATTTGCTTTATATATTTAGGTCCTCCTGTGTTGGGTGCATAAATATGTACAAATGTTATATTCTCTTATTGGATTGACCCTTTATCATTATGTAATGCCCTTTTTTGTCTCTTATTACAGTCTTTGTTTTAAAGTCTATTTTGTCTGGTATAAGTAGAGCTATCCCAGCTTTCTTTTGGTTTCCATTAGTATGGAATATCTTTTTCCATCCCTTCACTTTTAGTCTATGTGTATCCTTACATATGAAGTGAGTCTCTTATAGGCAGAGTATAGATGGGTCTTGTTTTTTTTTATCCATTCAACCATCCTATATCTTTTGACTGGAGAATTTAGTCTACTTATATTTAAAGCAGTTGTTGATAGGTATGCACTTATTGCCATTTTGTTAATTGTTTTCTGGCTCTTTTGTAGTTCCTCTCTCTTCCTTTCTTCTTCTCTCTCTCTTCTTCTCTCTTCCTTTCTTCTTCTCTCTCTTCTTCTTCTTTTATGATTTGATGACTTCCTTTAGTGGTATGGTTAGATTCTTTTCTCTTTATCTTTTGTGTATCTAATATAGGTTTTTGCTTTGTGGTTACCATGAGGCTTACATGTAACAACTTATATTTATAACAGTCTATTTCAAGTTGATAACAAATTTGAACACATTCTAAGGCTTTGCATTTTTACTCTCCCTTACCACGTTTTATATTTTTGATGTCACATTTTACATCTTTTTTTATCTTGTGTATTCCTAGCTAATTATTGCAGTTATAGTTATTTTACTACTTTTGTTTTTTAACCTTCATATTAGCTTTATAAATGACTAATTCATTACTTTACTATATATTTCACTTTACCATTGAGATTTACACTTTCGTAGGTTTTCTTGTTGTGAATTAGCACCCTTTCTTTTCTGCTTAAAGAAGTGCATTTAACATTTCTTGTAAGGCCAGTTTAGTGGTAATGAATTTCTTTAGCTTTTGCTTATCTGGAAACTCTCTCTCTCCTTCAATGCTGAATGACAAATTTGCTGTGTAGACTATTCTTGTTTGGAAATTTTCTCTTTCAGCATTTTGATATGTTGTGCCACTCCCTCTGGCCTGTAAAGTTTCTGCTGAAAAATCTACTGATAGTCTTATTGGGGTTCCCTCGTATGAAACAAGTTATTTTTCTCTTTCTGTTTTTAAGACTCTGTCTTAAACTTTTGACATTTTAATTATAATGTGTCTTGGTGTGGGTCTCTTTGAGTTCATCTTCTGTGAAACTCTCTGGGCTTCCTGGATCTGGGTGTCTGTTTCCTTCCCCAGATTAGGGAAGTTTTCAGCCATTATTTCTGCAAATAAGTTTTCTGCCCCTTTCTCTCTCTCTTCCTTTTCTGGGACCCCTATTATGTGAATGTTAGTCTGCTTGATGCTGTCCTTTAAGTCCCTTAAACTATCTTCACTTCTTTTTTTTCATTCTTTTTCTTTCTGCTGCTCTAACTGGGTGATTTCCACTGCCCTGTCTTCAAGTTCACTGATAGTTTCTTCTGATTCATTTGGACTGCTGTTGAACCGCTCTAGTGTATTTTTCAGTTCAGTATTATATTATTCAGCTCTTTGACTTCTGTCACTGGTACTTTCTTATATTCTCTACCTCTTTTTAAAAGTTCTCACTGTGTTCATCTATTCTTCTTCCGATGTTTATGACCATTATTTTCAACTCTTTATCAGGGAAGTTACTAACCTCTGTTTCATTAAGGTTTTTTCCTGAGGTTTTATCTTGTGGAATATATTCCTCTGTTCCTTCATTTTGCTTGACTCTATGTTGGTTTCTATGCATTAGATGAAACAGCCACCTCTCCCAGTCTTGAAGGGTTAGCCTTGTGTAGGAGATACATCTTATCATTCAACCCTGCTCTAGCTGTTAGTTGTCTCTCAAACCTTTGTAATTGTCTAAGAGGCCTATTTTATTTTTAGTGGCTCCCAGTAGTTGAGGGTGTTCCAAGACCTATCAGTCATCTGAAAGGAAAGATCTTAGCACTGAGATTCAGAGCGATTGGAAGCCTGAACTTCAGGCAACAGCTTTTAAAGTATGCAAATACGTATAGTCCTGTGGGACCACAAGTGTAAGCGCCACTGGCCACCAGTGCCAGGCAATCTGGAAATGTCCCTTAGGTGACAGCTGCAAAAATTGGGGCTCCAGATGAGTGTATAAGTGCCTTTCTGGGAGATACTGGCAAGTTGTACTGAGGCAGAGGGAGAGTGCAAAGATGGTGTCCACTGGCCTATGTTTCCTGAGAGCACCTCCATCAGCCTCTAGATGTGTGCCAAACCTGACGTCTGCCCCTCAGATTGAAGTTCTAGGACAAGCAAATAGGCTTCATTTACGGAAAGACTGGGGTTGTGTTTCTGTCTACTGTCTGTGCAGTGTGCTGGGGGTGGTAGCCAAGAACTGACTCTCCAGTTGTTACTGTCCTGTGGGATCCAGGAGCACAAGCCCACCTGGCCACCAGAGCCAGGTGATCAAGGGGTATCCCCTGGGTGGAAGCAGCAAAAACCATGGTACCAGATGTGTATAAAAGCTCCCCTCTAGGAGACACTGGTGCTCTGGAGCATAGCAGAGGGAGAGCACAAAGGTACCATCCATCCTCTCCAAGATCTCTGGAAGGGATTACAGTCAGCCCTTAGATGTGTGTTTAATTAGAAGCCTATCCCTCAGGCTGCAGCTATGATGATAAGATAATAGGCTTCTTTCATAGAAAGACTGAGCTCCTTGGTCTGTTGCTTTTTACTGTGCCTGGGGGCAGGGTGGTGGTAGCCATTTAAGAACTTAAGGCTACAGTCCTATGGAGCCCCACTGGTCTCCAGAGCCAGACAATGTAGAGGTTCGCCTGGTGGCAGCCATAAAAATCAAGGCACCAGATAAGTATAAGCTCCTTTCTGGAAGATACTGGTGAGCTGGAGTGAGGCTATCTGGAGAGGGCAGAAAGATTGTGTCCGCTGTCCTCTGTTTCCTGAGGGCATCTCTGTAGGCCTCAAGATGAGTGCCAAACCAGAAGCCTGCCCCTCAGGCCAAAACTTCTGGACAAGTAAAAGGCCTCTTTCACAGAAAGACTGGGGACCAGTTTCCATCGGCTATCTGTACAGTGCCCTGGGGGCATTAGTCTGCCAAGCACTGTGCTCTGGAGCATGGCAGAGGGAGAGCACCAAAATGGTGCTTACCAGCCAGCAGACCCCTAGACATGCATTCAATCAGATGTCTACTTCTCAGACTGATGCTTTAAGATTTGCAAATATCTTCTGGAGGGGAGCTTTTATATGCACCTGGTACCCTGGTTTTTACATCTGGTGCCCAAATTTTAGGGGCTGCTGCCCAGGGAATGACACTTGATCACCTGGCTCTGAATCCTGGATCCCACAGGACTATAACAGTTGGAGAGACAGTTCTTGGGCTGCCATTGCTTGGAGCCCTTTGGTGGGTAAGTCTACACGTGAGCCCTTTAAGAGCTGTTTCTCAGATGGCTATAGCCTGTGGGTCTCATGGACACAGACCCCATTGGTTTTCAAGGCTAGATTCAGGTCTTAGGAGTTGGGGTGCCCACTGTGGGGTTCAAACCCTTTGGTCCTCAGGGAGATACTTCAGGTTTTGAATTCCCACAATTGTGGGCTGCTGTGCCGGGGATGGGGTTTATGGAGAGATTGTGTCCCAGCCTCTCCTATTTGCTTTCATGGGGGCCTTCTCTCATTCACCTGATGTGTAGGAGTTGCTCAGCCAGTTTTTAGGTTTTTTTTCAGAGGGAGTTGTTCCATATGTACTGTAGATTCAGGGTGTCCATGGGAAGAGGTGAGTTTAGGCTCCTGCTATGTTGCCATCCTGAACCAGAAGGCAAGCATTCATTTTTATGGTCTGGTCATGATTAGCCCAGCCAGGTAATTATATATTTTTGCTCCCCATTGCATCCTTAGCTGTATTATGCCAAATACAACTTCTGATGAATAAATGATGAATAATATTTCTCTGAATAAATCCCCAGAAATGGAATTTTATAGCAGCTTATTTAATTGAAATATAAGATACTAGTGTATTTAATATGTAGAAGACATCAAAGAAAAATGAAACAATGGATTAGAGTTTTCGGGGTAACATAAAAATGTGCCTGTCGATCTACACTATAAATCAACAGCACCGTCAACTGATACTTCTGAAGATTTACCATGTGATGGGCTGGATACTCTGATGGTATAGGAAATGAGGCACTCTTCCTGCTCCAAAAAGTTTAAAATGCTGAGGAGGGGGTTAAGAAATATATATATGAGAACCAACCACTGTTTTGCAAGGCAACAGAGAATACTAAATAAATGGTATAAAGAGTATCTTCCTCAGTAATTCAGACGGGTGCAGCATGATCCAGCTTAGCAGATATTGTCAAACAGTTTTACAAAGAGGCTGCACTTCCACTAGTATTAACTCTCTCTTTTATTTCGGTCATTCTGGTGGTATGGGACGGTATCGCATTATTGTTTTAGTTGGCATTTCTTTGACAACCAATGAAGTTGAGCAACTTTGTCTATTTTTAATCAGCCAGTTGGATATCCTCTTATATGGAGTGTCTCTTCAAATCTTTTACCCATTTTTGATCTTGGGATTTTCTTGGTCTTTTCCATATTGATTTGTAAGAGTTCTTTATATATTCATTTTATGAGTACTTTGTCAGATATGTGTGCTGCAAATACCTTTTCCCACTGTGGCTTGCCCTTTCATTCTCTCTCTTTTTGTAAAATTTTTTTGAAAAATAGTTGATTTACAATGTTGCGTTAAGTTCTGCTGTTCAACAAAGTGATTCAGTTATATGCTCTTTCATTCTCTTAATGGTGTATTTTGATGAGCAGACATCTTAATTTTAATTTAGTCCAAGTTATAATTTTAAAACTGGTTAATAATTTTTTTGTCCTATTAATAAATCTTTCTGAAGTTCATAAAGCTATTTTTATATGTATTTTTCTAATATCTATATTATAGTACATTTGGACCTACTATCTTCCAGGATTTTATTTTTGTGTATGGTGAGAGGTAGGGTCAAGATTCATTTTTTACCCAAATGGAGATAAAATTGATCGGCACCATTTATTGAAAAGGCCATCTTTACTGTACGTACTCTCCTAGTCATCCGTGACAGAATATACGTAGTTCTATTTTTTATTCTTTTCCATTTCTCCTTGTTTATTCTAGGGCCAATATCACACTAATTGCTATAGCTTTGTGATTGGTTTTGACATCTACTAGTATAAGTCTTCCTGCTCTGTTTAGCTTAAGGAATCACCTTGTGTTTTCTCTCTCTCTTTGTAATATTCAGTCTTCTAATTTATGAACATGGTGCATCCTTCCGTTTATTTAGGACTTCTTCAATTTCTATCAACAATATTCCTTAGTTTTTAGATTTTCGTTGCAATTAGATAATACACAATTTGATGTTTAGCTTTTACTTTTTGGGTCCAAGGGCTGGCAAATCTTAGAAATACCTGTAGAATTTTTAAATAATATGGAAATCCAGATCCTACCTCAGAAATACTGCAGCAGGATCTCTGGCAGCAGGGCTCTGGAGTTTAAAAAGCCTTCCAGATTTCACAATACTTTTGGTGGAAGTGTAAAAATTAGTGAGTTTTTTTTGCATAATAATTTGGCAAATTTTATTGCATTAAATAGTCATACCTGTTGAGCTTGCACTTATATATCTAGGAAGTTAACTTATATGAATTATTTGTGCACATTTATAAACACCCATATAAACGAATGTTTATTACAGCATAGTTTGTAAAGGGCAAAGATAGCAAACTCCCTCAGTTTCTGTCAGTGGAAGAGGTATGCTACTCACATATAGTGGAATACTAGGCAGCTGTGGAAAGTGAGGAACTAGATTTATAAACACTGAAGTGGAAAGATATCTAAGATAGTTGAAATTTTAAAATATCAAGAAGCAGGAAATTATGTAAAATAAGCCAGTATGTACATACATATGCATGACACACATTACACACAAATGTGCACACACATAAAGGCAGTCACATGACTGTATCCTCTGGGGAATCTGAAGCTTTCCTGCTTCCCATCATCCCTCTCTCCTTAAGTTCTATAACTGAGCAGTAGTGCAGTCAGTGATTCAGAGTCAAAGTACATGAAACCCAGGATGATTCTAAGTGGAAATAGTTGGGGGTTTTGCCTGTGAAGTAGTCAGTGCTGGCATGCAGGAGTCCAGTGGCATGAATTCCTAAGAGTTTGTGAGGGAAATGATAGTTCATTGTTCATGTGGCGGTAGGTTGAGAACAAAAAATCCTTTTAAAATTTTACATATTTCTCTATTTCTGTTTGTGATAAGTAGGCATGCTTATATTACATAAACTTTTATTTTTTTTTCCATGTTAATGTTTTTTAAGTATATCATTCAGTGGCATTAAGTACATTAAAATAGTGTGCAACCATTAGCACTATCCATCTCTAGAACTTTTTCATCATCCCAAACAGAAACTCTGTACTCATTAAACAATAACTTGCCATTTCTCTCTGCCCTCAGCCCATGGTAACCTCTATTTTACTTTCTGTCTCTATGAATTTGCTTATTCTAGGTCCCTCATACAACGTTAGAATCGTACAATATTTGTCCCTTGGTGTCTGACTTCTTTCACTTAGCATAATGTTGTTTAGGTTAAGCCATGTTGTAGCATGTACAGAAACATTTAAAAATATTTAAAAGATCATAAATGTGGTGACAAAAATTCCCAAGTTCATTTTGGTATATGACCACGTTGGGTACCACTGAATGACATGACTTTCCGAAGTATGACTGATGCTGTCACTTGAGTCCTTTTGCCCTCCAGGCTCCTACCTGAGGCCAATAACCTTCCCAAAGGCCCAGCTTAGAGATCAGTTCCTCCAGGAAGTCTTCCTAGACATTCCAGCCAGAAATCTTTTCCATTATCTGCATGTTTTAAACTATGCCCACTGTCATATTTTAATCCGTCTACAGAATTTAAAATTTGGAGCCAGAATTTACAAAGTTTGAGATTCCTACAACCATTCCCCACCCCCCACCCCACCCCCCAATATCAGGATATCTGGCTTCTCTTGAAAGCTGGAAAACCTGACACCCTGAGCCAGCATTCCTTCATGGCAACAACTGGGTAGGGCTGAGAAGCAGCTGTCAGCTTCGTAGAGCCCTGCTCTCTTCTGACCATCCGCACCTCTTCCCTCCGAGGATGAATGCCTAGGGCTGATTACAGTATACTTTTTTGCATGTTTTCCTTCTAGTGTAGAAAAACTTTTCAGAACTGTCACTATCAAATCAGAATAAGGTTTTGTTGTTGTTGTTTTTAAATGAGAGGGCCCTGGGATTTCTATAATAGGCCTGAATCCCTCACCCACTTATATTACTTACTGGCCCCTGTTGTCATTTGAGTTTGTAACCTTTGGTGAACTGAACTCTGGGCATTGGTGTGCAGAGCACATCTCTCTTGCCCGTCTATGAATTTCTCGCAGTACGTAGAAAGCACTCCGTGAATGGTTATAAATGACCATCATGTGTCATGCTTAATTTGTATAGCAATTTTAAGGCTCAATTTCTGAAACTGTTTTAGACGTTATGCACTCTCCCCCCAGCTTTGCTCTTCTTTTTTTTCCGTCTGTGAAACTCCCACCTGCTCCTCAGTACAGATTAAATGTTACATTCTCCTAGGAGTCTTTCCGAAGCACTCATCTCCCGGGTGACCCCTGCACCCAAAGCCTCCAGCTCATCCTGCTCTGTACCTTTCAAGTCCAAATCACCCAACGCTGCCTTTATCTCAGCAGCCCACCCTGACTCCACCCGGGGAAACATGAACTTCTCAGGACCCGGACCCTGTCAGCACCTTGCACCGGGCTGGGCGTACAGTGGGTCTTCAGTACATGTTGAAAGGTGACATGTCAAAGGGAACTATTTTTTCAGCATCTCATTTTCTTTAAAGCCTGTTGTTGATGTCAGGCTGTTTGGAGCAGTACGTTGCTTTTCCTGATTCCTGCATTTCCCTTTGGTTTTCATGGAACACATAGCACTGATTTCCTGTAAGGCTTTGCAAATAAATATCAAGGTCAGGGGCTGGAAGCCTTGCTGGAGCTCTTGTGGCACCTTTTGATTCCACTGGACCAAGAAATGCTTTCAACCCCAGAGGGCAGAAGTTTTTCAAAACAAGACTGTTCCACTAAGGGCGTGTGCTTCCTCTATCAGCGCAGGCCCCCACCCGCTTGCATTTTAACTACTTTGAGAAGAATGGAAGTTCTGCAAAACCTTTGGTATTTTTGAACCACTGAGTAGGCTAGGTGATGGGGCCTGCGGTGATTTCTCAGTGAGAGGTTGGTACAGACAGGAACATGGGGGGAGGCAGTGAAAGAGGCCCTTTCTGAAGGGCCAGCGGAGGGGCAGGGCCCCCTCCGCTCAGAGCCCCCTCTCCCCTTCCTCCTCCGCCCCGGGGGCTGTCTGGACGCGTGCTCACCGGGACTTTGATCCCTGCGACTTCAGGGGGCCCCTGTCCAGGCCTCCTGCACATCAGGGCTGGGGCACGTACGGGGGGATCCTGTTCAGTGGTTTCATTCTTTTTAACGTCCAAGTTGACACAACAAACCCTCTCTCCCTCCTCCTTCACACACTGTCTTGGTTTTCCTTCCTTTCTTTCCTTTCTTTTCTTCTCTTCCTCCTCAGCACTTTGCCGTCCATCTGAGATGGGTGGCGTGCTTGTATACAGGGAAGTGCAAGGAACACAGTCAAAGGGGTTTTGCATTGAAGGGCCTTGGAGCGGCCTCTGGGTGCCTGTTTCGTCTCCGAGGATGCAGCGTCCCTTAAAGGAAGGTGCAAGGAGTGAGTGTTTGGGGGGACCCTCGTCCTCCTGGAGATACTGTTACCCGAAAACTAGGTTTGCCTCTTGGGGGGTGTCGAGCCAATAGACACAACCAAGCCAAAGATGGGGAGAAGGAAGGACTTATTATTCCTTGCAGCCAGTAAGGAGAACCTTAGGGGTCTTTCCCAAAGCAGTGTCTCCCCAGTAGCAAAACTGGGGAGCTTTTAAGCTAAGGGTCCATGTATATTCATGAAGGGGCTTGAGCAGAGGAGAATTCAGCAAAAAATTGGGACAAAGGTCGACAGAATCCGAACTTGAGTTGATTGAAGTCAGGAGGGTCAACCTCATCATTCTGTCCTCCCCTGGGTGGGGACCTTAGACCCTGCAGAACTCAAAGATCTATTATTCTGTGTACCCCCTGAGGATGCACGAGGACTCTGCTTTGTCACTGCACTATTGTTCGGCGGCCTTTTCTCTCTTCCTGCATTCCTTTGTTCCCTAAAGCTCATTGATTACTGAGACCTGTTCAAGGGCCAGCATGTGGCCAGGCTTAGATCATAAAATGCTGAGGCCAACATGGCTCCTCTTATGTCAAGAAAGCCATTCCTGGTTCTCTTTCTTCGGGGACCCCATAACCTATCGGCTTACAACCCTACAAAGGTCCCGTCCCCTGTCCCCTGCTCCCCAGCCCACCTCCAGGTTATGTTTTTGGAGGGTGATAGGAAGGGCCTCCACAGGAAGGATTTAGCTTCTTTAAAAACACCTTCAGCCAGCCCCCCTTCCCCCAATTTGAAATGGAAAAGTGCCACTTTCCCAATTACACGTAAAGGGCTTCAGCCTGATTGCTGCACTTTCGAGAACCATCCGGGAAACTGGGTTGCTCTTCTTGCCCCTTGAAATAATTCACTGCAACACATACACACACACACATACACACATATACACACACATATATTCAATGATATATATAATTAGTCCCAAAGACAGCAAAGCCTTCCAGGTCTGAGTTCGAGAGAAGATTTAGAATGAACCAACACCTTCCCCTCAGCTATAATCCTCTGACTTAATTATACACAACTTGGTACCTGGCTGGATCCAGCCGGATCCTATCCAGTGTTGGATGGAGGAGGGGCACAGCAAGAGAACCTTGGAAGCCTGCCCCACACACTCAGGACTAGCTCTGCCTCTGGGACACCTGCGAAATGGGTTCCATGTTTCTATCCCCAGGGCTGCCCTAGGACAGACCCTCCTTATATCTCACTTGAGTTATTGCAGCCGGCAGTTATTAAATATTTCTCTCTCTCATTAATCCGGAAGAGGATGAGGAGCCTAGGTTTAGGGGCCTATCAGCATCTTATTCTTTTATCTCATCTAGGTCAATGAAAATGCCATCCCCTCAATGAGACCTGTTTCCCCAGCCAACATTCATTGCTGTCCCCTGTGGGCTTCCATCATAAGTTAAAATTCTTTGCAACACTTGTCCCCCTAGATTTCCAGTGTCCTGGCCATCCAGTGAGGCCCTCGTCACATCTGCCTTTTCTCCCATTCTCTCTGTTTCCCCACTAGATGGCCAACCCCCTGGGGACGCCCCTGACACCAGGCAGAACTCTTCACTCACAGGAGGAACTCCCTAGATGCTTGAATGGAATTGAGTCGGGGGCCATAAGGATTTCCGGGGCCTAGGCTTGGCCAACCGGGAATCGGAATGGCTTGGAAGGGAAAGGCCGGGAGCTGGGAACTCACATTCCACACGTGTCCCAGCCTTGCTGGGAGTTGCCTTGAATGGAGGTCTTTCCCATACCTGGTTGGCCCAAAGCAATGGCTCTTTACCTTGACTGCTGCTCAAGCCCCAACCTAGACAAATTCAATTAGAATCTGTAGAGAGGGGCTCAGGGAGTTTTCTAAGCACCCAGGTGATTTCAATGGGCAGCCCATTGAGGACCACTGGCAGAAGGGTATGAGAGCTTGAGGGGGCCTCCTTTCTCAGGGAGTTACCCAGAGGTCCCTGCAGAGTCCTGCCAAACGGGGTGGCAGATGGAGGGAGGAGGTGGGGTGAGTCGGTGGACGGCACCAACGTGGGAAACACGAGGTAGCTTATCTCCTTTCCCACCTGTCACCTCTGGGTCCTGGGGCTTTATGTCAAGCCACGAGAGAAGGTGGAACAGGCCACAGGAGTGCAGGGAGCAGCAGAGAGGAGTGAAGGAAGTCCATTTTCAGGATGGTCAGTCTAGCTATGGTCCCAGGCAGCAAACTCCCCCAGTCAAACCAGCCCACAGACCTGGCCCAGAACCACCAGGCAGTGTGTAGCTGCACACGCACTGGCTCTGGGCACACTTGGTCCCCCCATCGGAGAGTTCTCTCGGAAGGGCTTTCCTCTGGCAGAGCATCCGCTTTTCTTCTGTTGCCAATAAAAATCCCCGGCGCTGTTCTTTCTCCTTCGCTTCCGCCTATTGCTTCTGACAGAGTTTGCCAGTTAGCTGAGGTCAGGATTTCCTTTTTACAAACAACCTGCTTTCAGTCAGTGGAGCCAAAGGTTTCCTAAATTACAAACCCTTTCATTTCTTCTGCCACAAGCTCGCCTGTCAGTTTGGATAATTGCACAGAACGGAGAGAAATGGAAACGTTTCTGAGAGACACTGAAAGAAAGAAGTGCTATTGCTAACTGTCTCCTTTTGGATTGTCAAAAAACCATCCTGAGTGGGATCGACAGGGCGACGCGAGTCAGCTGAAGCTTCTGTAGCTGCAGAAAGAGAGTGTTGGGGATCCCAGGGTCTGGAAGGAAATTTCTTACGGGTCTTAAATGAACACACGCTGTCTGCGACAGCATCTCCACATTCTGTCAAGCAAATGGCTTCCTTTATAGTCACTTGAATTAGGGAACATCCAAGCCCTATTCAAATGTTTTGAAAAGCAACTTTGAAAAGTTATTACAGAATGCATGTGCATTGGACACATGTAAATGCTGATTGGAAGACAAATTTTAAACCAATCTCTGGAAGGATGACATAGAATTGAGGTGCTGAGGTTTACAACCCAAAGCATTCAGACGTCATTGGACAATTGTACTAAAGCCCTGGTGTGGAGCCATGGAGCACGGGGCAAAGCCAGCTTCTATTGACCTGAGAGCCCATGATCTTTTCATGATTCTCTGTTGTATCCAAGAGTCGCCTGGGGTTATGACTCTGCCTGATTTGGCTGTGACCTCTCGGACAGAGCACTTAACCTGAGTTTTGTAATCTGTAAAATAAAAGGGGCTCCGCTAGACACTACTTAGGGCTAACATCTAAGTCTAGTTTAATGCGGAATCATGGCCCCAGTGAAGGGTCCCAGGCTGTTTGTGCTATAATGCAGGAGGCTGAATGCAACCTCTGTTTCTATCCTCTTGCTTATCTGTCTCCCGTGAAAGGGGAATAGCCGTGCTCGTGGGTAATAGAAGCACTAAGCCTGAAGTTTTACTTGGAGGTGAAGGACAGTTCATGCCCTCACCCCTCCCTCTCCTGGCCACTCTGACCCACACTTCCTGCGCTCCTATAGTCCTGTGGCCTTTCTTCCCTTCTCATCTTCCCTCTCGGCCTCTCTCCTGTGCTCCGCTTCTCCCCACTCTGCTCAAGGCAACTCTAGCCGGCAGGGCTCAGCTTCGGGGCTCAGCTTCGGGGCGGCGTTTCCCGCCTGCCCAGGCTGCCCTGCTCTCCCCACCTCTCACGCCAGCAGGACCGCTCACGGAAGCCTCCTTTATGATTGTGATTCTTTTTTAATAGCCACCATCCCAGTGCTTGAGGTCAGAAACTAGATGGTCTGGTCTTTTTCATCCTGTTTCCTAGACTAGGCCAGAAAAATGCAGTCCCCTTGTAAATGGTCTGTGCTGTCAAAGAGCTGGTTCTTTAGTTGGGGAGAAAAAAAAAAGTCTGAATACTTAGCCAGCATAGTAATGGGCAGCATTAAAAAATATGCCAAGCAGTGTCCCAAGCACTTTACGCATATTAACTTACTTGGTCCTCATAATAACGGTCTGAAGTAGGTATTATTGTTATCCCCTTTTTACAGATGAGGAAACTAAGGCACCGGGAAGTTAAACAACTTGGCTAACTAAAATGGGAAGCTGGGATTCGAACCCAGGCAGTCCGCCTGCAGAGGCCAGGCTCTTAACCACTAGGTGTACTATCTCACAGTGGTGGGGCGACCCCTTACTCTGGGGGTGTCCAGACTCCTCTTGTGTCTCACTGCTCCCCCCATTGAACCCATTAGCCAAGTGCTGTCCTTGCTGTCACTAAAAATAAATCCAGGTGTCCTTTTCCCCATCCTAATCTGAATCTGGCTGTTGTTCTCCTGGGCTGCCCTACTAGCCTGATGACTCATTTCCCCACTTCTTCTCTCACCCTTCTTTAGCCCATCCTCCACCCAGCAGCCAGAGTGGTCGTTCCAAAGAGTATGTCAGATTGGGTCACAACCCTGTGTAGACCCCCTCAGCGGCCATTTAGAATAGCATCCAAATCCCTCACCAAGACTTTCCCCGTCTCCATTCCTTTCCCAGATCATCTCTTCTTGGACCTGTGAGTGTGATTTTCACTCCTAAAACACAATAAATAGAAGTCTTCTCCTCTGAGGACCTTTGCCTATATCTTCTGCCCTTCATCTTCACATGCTGCCCGCTTCTTAGCAATTGGTCTCAGTTCTATCCATCCTTTCCAGGGAATCCCTGTCACCTACCCATATTCCCTGTTTTAATTTTCTGCAAAGAATGTTTCCAACTGAATGTGTCTTATTCACTCATTCATTCATTAATTCATTTGTCTGTTCCCACCTACTCTGATGTAAACTCCATCCTCATGAGCTCCTATCCTCAGCGTCTCAGACAGTGGTGGGGGCATGGCGAGCCTTTATTTAAGGGAATAGTCTGAACGGCCAGTAAGACCATGGACACTGGGTGAGAGAAGTTCAAACTGTGTGCCACGGTGGGAAAGAAGGTTCTACAGAGGTGAAGGCTCTGGAGCTGGACACGGTTTGGGTGGATTAAAGGTGGAGGAAGTCATTGATGGCCATGGGAGAGCTCTGAGCAGAGATTTGGCGGGGATGCTTACGGGCTGTTTGGCCCATTAAAGAGCCCGGTTAATATGTACTGAAGGTGTGTTCCTAAGAATAACGAGAGACAACACTGGGAAGAAAGTAGAGGCTGTACTTGGCAACTCTAGAATGGCAGGTAGAGAAATCTGGGCTCAAATCTATGGTCGAAGGGGGAGCGCTTTAAGCATTTTGGCCAGAGGGGGGTCATGTTAGAAGTGGCACTTTAGAAAATCCATCTTGTGAGGGTATGCTCCCCATTTTGCCTGTTTTCCATACTTTCTTCATCTGAGACCTAGAAGTCCCTCTGTTCCCCACCCCTGCCTCTCTTTACAGACATTCCCCAAACTTTTCATTCTCGGGTGTCTGAGCATGCGCAGACACTTCATTAGTGTGTGCACGTGAAAAACGAACATCCTGGGCCTGATAAATGAGTCAGACCACTGCATGTTTGATGGTCACGTGTTTGTATGCATGAATGTTGTGTTTCTAAGATTAAATCCCAGGAGGAAGCAAGTTGTGCTGTTTTATAGCTCTTTGTCAGTGATGAATTTGGCCAAATCTTAGCGGTGTATGTTGCGGGCATTCTTTATAGATGAAGCTCGTTTCTGTTGCTGTCCCTTGGGTATTTAAGTGGCTAAAGCTATGCTCTGGCATCCAAGACACTTGATGCTGAATTCTGTTCTACAGCAGATAAGTCTGAGCGAAGGTCTAGTTTATGTAGTTTCGGAGGAAGTAAAGAGCTTTTCCATTCATCTGTTCTTACAGTGATCAAAGAAACAGCTGTAATTTTTCTAGCTCAGTCCTCTCAAGGACTGATAAAGCCATTACTGCAGTTGCTCTGTACAACTTCCTTTTGTCGGACTATGAGCTTTCTAATGCAACCAAGATCCTGCTGTTTCTTAGAACCAAGAGATGAAGAAAATACAAGTCAAGGAGCTTACAGTACTTCACAAATCAGTTTTATTAATTTAAACACAAATTGAATGAAGAAAAATTCTGTACACAGTTGTGGACACAACACACCTTTATACAGTAAGGGTAAGATTAAACTTTGTCTTTTCAGTCTGCAGAGTACAAAAATGTAAAATGGAAAGGCTGAAAAATTGTCGACTTCTGTTTGCTTCAAGCAAAAGAGGAAAAACAAAATTCAATGATTAAACAATTTTGATAAATTCACAACTGACTAATTCTAGCAGCAACATGAAACTTCAGAAAAGGATAGAGTAGCTCTTTCTTTAGCTACTTTGGGTCAAAGCTGGTGTTATTTCCACCCCCCCCCCCAATATACTATTAAAGAAAATTCATCCAAAAAGTAATTTCATGACAATGGAAGGCTTTAGATGAGAGAAACTAGTGTCTAGATAAACTGATCGATCACTTTTGGAGAAACTTTATTAGGGTATTACAAAGGTGACAAATTTTATTTCCCAGGTTTATGCTTGTCATATAATACAGAATGGGGGTGAAGAGTAGCATTATTTTCTTGGTGATGACCAGGCTGTGTCCCCTGCTGGCAATGAACTTTCCTGGGAGGGTGGGGTGGGAGATGAGTGTGGAGGAAAACAGAAGGAACACGAATGTAGGAAGTAATACAAAGTTTTGCTGATTTCCAGATATGTGGTAATGTCCTTCCTTAAACGAGAAAATATCATCTGAGCACATGAAAACTTTGCTAGTGTCCAATTCATGAACCATTTCATTAATAAAATATATCCATCATCTACATTCTTTCTGTGGGAAGGAGCATTTGAATAATCTTTTTCCAAGTAGTTACATATACTACATTAGTGTTGAAAACGAAAAAGTGAGGTTTTAAGAGGGCTTTTTTCCCCAAAATTATTTAAGACAGACACTGCTGTGTTCTTTGACCAAGGCCCTCCTAACAGCATAAAAAAAGAACTGATGGGGAAAAAAATTGGAAAACAAAATCTTATTGACACTTGACATCCATGCTTTTGGTCTTGACAACATGATCTTAAAAAAAAAATCCATTATCTACATATTTATACCCAGTACTTCAAGAAGGCACTGCACGTCTGTGCATATCCTGCCTCATACTTCGCTATCAAGGCATTGCTACCTTTCAGTATCATTTTCCTAAACAATATGTAAAAGAATCATCCATTATTACAAATTTACACCCAAAATTCTTTCTGTACATGATTGTCTCAGTGATGTACATATTATACGTTTAAATTAGACATATTTTAAACTACTTTGCAATGTGCTAAAATTCAAAGTACTTGCTGTGTCATGAGGCCAAAGCCTTCAGTCGCTTCTCTCTCATCATGCTACTGTCTCTTCAGTTATTTGATGTCAAAAAAGTCTGTTCGCATGAACTGTGTGGTTCCTGAATTATACCTCGATAAAGCTGTGTTTTTTTTTTAAAAAAAAAGTCTGTTCATAAATAAGTAGAGATGTACAGATGACCCTGGGTATGAGACACCAAAAAAGTAAACCTTTACAAGAAAATCCCCCCACTGGTAATCAGGAAACCCATTTCAGTCTTTGTTGTGCAATCAAGTTTGCTGTATTGGAGAAGCTGTTTAGGTCACACTGAAGATGCTAAAAACGTAAAGCGTCTGCAGGTCCTTTCTTCACAGGTTCGAACCATGTAGTTAATGTGGCCAAGACACGTTACACTGTGCTAGAACATTCTCATGGCTTATTTGCATTGGATTCACAGTACTAGAGTCAACAGCTGTTCTGAAGAAAGGGATGTGGTCCTTCATTTACCACAAGGGCAGAGGCGAGGACCCACAGCAGCTGGGCATCAAAACGTTGAAATCGCTAGTTTGGAGTCCGGCGCCGACTCAGGACTCAGCCTGCTGGATGTGTCCCTGGTCACAGGGCGGTTGTGTGGTTTCAAAGTGCTAGGGGCCTGTTACAGGTACTCCAGTTCCAAGGCATGATGTAGGGCCATGAGGTCCGAGTGACTGGAAACCCTCCAGAAGGGCATGGCGTGCTGCAAAGGGGCAGACAACGTGGTGAGGACAGAGAACGCTTCCAGCACGGGCCCTGAAAGGCTGCTTTGGCAATCCACCATGCTGCCCACCCCCCTTTATTCAGTACCGTGAAAACTGCCAGTTAAGATCTCAACGTCACATCTGTTTAATACACAAATTCAAACTTAATCCTCCCCTAAGAATACTGGACTGCATTTAAAAATGTAATTCAGGAGTCTGTTTCTTTTAAGAAGGTGATGGGTATTTCTTAAGCAGACCTACACTGAGACTTGAATGCCGATTTCAAGCTTCAAATAAAATCCAGTAGCTATGAACAAAACCTTGTCAAACATTTGCCTTTCAAAATCTGGATCCAGTGCATTTTTCATGCTGCAAGTTTAAGCGGTTTTCCTTAGTTGGTAGTATTTTACATTTTGCAAAACTTAATTTTACTCCTGTAAGAAGCAACTTTTTTTTTTTTTTTTTTCGTTTTTTGCATTGACCCTGAAACAGCTTTACCATGTGGGAAATTTTAAATGAACATCTAAGATAGTTTTTTGGATTTTTTGGTGGTAGTTTAAAACATCTAGAAATCTAGCTTAAATGACGGGAATGTTTGTGAAACACCTGAATTAACCATAGACAAGAAAAGCAGGCCAAGAAAAGCAGGCCAAAAAAAAAAAAAAGAGGTTACATCGTCCATGAGGGATAAAAACATGATTATAAACTTTACGGTTCAAAAAGCACTGTACTAAGTATTTATGTGTCAGCAAAATCTTTTTCTTGATAAGAGAAAGATAATCATCACACTTCAGAGAACAAAATTCTATTAAGCCCACAGAAAACATTTCGGTTTTTTTCTACACAAAAAATAACGTGAAGGCCTGAGTATAATTTGCAATTATAGGTCTAGGGAATTTTTAAACAATTCATACTATTAGGAGAATATGGCATGAAAGCAAACAGAATTTAGAACTGAGGAGTTTTTTGGGGGGACTATCTGTAAGTGACAATAGGAGCTACTAACTATTCTGGTGCAGATCACATAGCTGTTATTCTGGGGATGCAAACTATTGTTACTTATTAACAATGTCTTTGTTTCAAGTAATCTGCTAAAGACATATACCACAGTTCAATATCATATGTAGACCTTTCTGGATTCTATACTATTTTGGAGTATCTCTATTTTTGTTATCCTTCAATAACTGTCCAGAACCAAGTACTAGAGATTTCTTTTCAAAAATTTAGGATGTTCCACTTGGCAATTTTAGATCATAAAAGTAGACTGTACTATTTTGCATTCATTCATTAGTGATTTTTCACGTTCACAGGCACAGTGTAGAAGACATCCCCGGCCCACCCTCTCACAGTCTGTGGGTGAGTAGCAGAAATGAACAACAATCATGAATGTTCACCTAAGAGGAGGAGGAGGGGGTAATTCCCTTTGCCTGGGGAACTGGGAGAGACACTGGTAAGAGGAGGTAATAGTTGAGCTAGTTATGAAAGGCTGATCATCAGAAGAGCACTGTAATGTCTCTGTGCGTGTGAAGGGGGCTGGGGCAGAGGATACAGGAGAAGTTCATTGTTAGAATACTGGCTGTGTGAGAGAAAGACATGGCTGTGACATTACCGGCTGTAGGAGCCAAGTGGTGCAGGACCTGGTTAGCCCTGATAAAGAGTTTGTTAATAATAATGATAGTTATGATTAACATTTAATAGTGACTCATTCTAAGAAGACTGAGTCTAGCGGAGAGAACAGGGGACTCAAACATGTGTTAACAAATAATTAGAACTAATACTGCAAAATAACATTTTCCCTAACTAAGCACATACTGATGTGAAGCTTTTATGGATCTACAAGAGTTTCCCAGGGCAACTGGGTACAAAGTAAACAATTTTTTTTCCTGAATCAATGTTTAGCGTGGAACAAATATTTCTTATATGAAGACAAAGAGGAAAAGAAAAGCAGGTTCTAGAATGAGGAGACCTGGGTTATACTCTCAACCCTGACTTTTGTCATGATTCAAAGTCATGTTACTAATCTCCCTGGAGCCCCAGTTTGTTTATTTGTAAAATAAGGGTTTAGGGGAAATTACTCAGGGTTGCTTCTAGGTTTAATAAAGTCTATAAACTTTTTCATTAAAATATTCTATTACTTGTACAGCTCTGTAGCTACAGCAGATTTGTAAAGTAATATACATACATATCATAGGATCCTACTGCCAAGAACCGGCAGGCAAGACATATCTGCTGAAACTATTTCGTTACAATGTAAGGCAGTGTGGGACTAAGAATCAAATTGACCTTGCCAGAGCAATGAGGTAAGAAAAATAAGTAAAAGCATCAGAATTGGAAAGGGAGAAGTAAAACTATTTGCAGATGACATGATTTTATATATAGAAAATCCTAAAGATTCCAAGAAAAAAACTGTTAGATCTAATCAATGAATTCAGTAAAGTTGCAGGATACAAAAATCAGCAGCATTTTTATACACTAAGAACAAATGATCTGATAATAAAGAAAGCGATTCCATCTACAATAAAGCATCAAAAACAATAAAATACTTAAAAAGTGAAGGATTTCTACACTGAAAATTATAAGGCATGGATGAAAGAAATTGAAGAAGACACAAATAATAAATGGAAAGGTATCTCATGTTCATGGATTAGAAGAATTAATATTGTTAAAATGCCATCTACAGATTCAATGTGATCTCTATTGAAATTCCAATGGTGTTTTTTTTACAGAAGTAGAAAAAACAATCCTAAAATGTATATGGAACTAAAAGACCCCAAATTGCCAAAGCAATCCTGAGAAAGAACAAAGTGGGAGGCATCACACTTCCTGATTTCAAGCTATATTATAAAGGTGTGGTAATCAAAACAGTACGGTACGGGCATGAAAACAGACACATGGAAAATGGAACAGAATCAAGAGCCCAGAAATAAACCCATGTATATATGCTAAACTAATATTTTACAAGGGAGCCAAGAATACTCAATGGAGAAAAGACAGTCTCTTCAATAAATGTTGCTGGGAATACTGGCTATTCACATGTATAAGAATGCAACAATTAACTTGAAAAGGACTAAAGACTTAAATGTAAGACCAGAAACCATAAAACTCCTATAAGAAAACACCGAAAAAAATGTTTGGCTCCTTGACATCAGCCTTGGCAATTATTTTTTGGATATGACACCTAAAGCACAAGCAACAAAATAAAAAATAAACATGTGGACTATATCAAACTAAAAAGCTTTTGCACAGCTAAAGAAACAATTGACAAAATGAAAAAACAACCTATGGAGTGAGAAAAAAATGTTTGTAAGCCATATATCTGATGAGGGGTTAATATCATACAACTCAATAGCAAAACAAATAATCCAATTTAAAAATTGGGCAGAGAACCTGACTAGACATTTTTGTAAAGAAGATATACAGATGATCAACAGGTACATGAAGAGGTGCTCACCATCACTTCTCAGGGAAATGCAAATCAAAACCACAGTGAGATACCAGCTCACGCCTGTTAGAATGGCCTTCATCAAAAAGGTAAGAGGTAACAAATGCTGATGAGGATGTAGGGAAAAGGGAACCCTTACGCACTGTTGGTCAGAATGTAAATTGGTACAACCCCTATGGAAAAGAGTATGGCAGTTCCTGAAAAAATTGAAAACAGAACTACCCCATGATTGGACAGTCCCACTTCTGGGTATATACATGCCCAAAGGAAATGAAAACACTATGTCAAAGAGATATCTGCACCCTCATGCTCATAGCAGCACTATTTACAATAGCCAAGACATGGAAGCAACCAAAGTGTCCACTGACAGATGAATGGATAAAGGCATTGTGAATTATACACAATTGAATATTATTCAGCCATAAAAAAGAAGGAAATCCTGCCATTTGGGACAACATGGATGGACACTGAGGGCATTATGCTAAGTGAAATAAGTCACACAAAGACAAATATTGTATGATCTCACTTATGTGTGGAATCTAAAAAAAAAAAAACCAAAAACCCAGAAGTCATGGAAAAGGAGATTAGATTTGTGGTTACCAGAGGCAAAGGGTGGGGGAGGGGAAATTGGATGAAGGTGGCCAAAAGATACACATTTCCAGTTATAAGATAAAAAAGTACTGGGGCTGTAACATACAACATGATGACTATAGTTAACACTGCTGTATGATATATGTGAAAGCTAAGAGTAGTAGATCCTAAGAGTTCTCATCACAAGAAAAAATTTTTTTTTGTATCTATGGGAGATGATGGATGTCAACGAAACTTATTGTGGTAATTATTTCACAGTATATGTAAGTCAATTCATTAGGCTGTACACCTTAAAGTTATACAGTGCTGAATGCCAATTATATCTCAAGAAAACAAAGAATCAAAATGATAAATTCAGAGAGAAGAGAGAGCTCAGCTGTAAGCTGGAGAGGGTAAATTGAGCCTGTATTGAATTTGAGAAATGGGCAAATTTGGTTAGGTAGATGGAGAGGGATGGGACTCCCAGTCAGGAGATGGTATGTGACAAAGGTGGGATGCACAGAGTATTTAGTGTGGAGGAGATGGTGCTGGAATGGTGTGTTCATAACAAACCCTAATAAGAAAGGAGATATTTTTTCCAGGTAGAAGTATGTTAAGCAATTTAATGAGGCACTAAAGGAAGGATGGATTGGAGGTGTGGCTGGCTGGTAGCAGAGAAACTAGGCAAAGGAACAGTGGAAATGGAGTGGGTGCAACGGATGGGAGACACACTGTAAAGAGAGAGTTCTTGCTACTGGGTGATGGGCTGGAGGTAGAGAACACCAAAGCAAATCTGAGTGGGCGAACTGTTTGGGACAGTAGAATTCATCTGCTGATATGCAGGTGGATGAAATGGGATACCTACATGGAGAGAGTCCATCAGGTAACTAGAGCCATGGGACTAAAACACTGCTAAACCACAAATCTTAACAATAGTGATAGCCTAAACTGATGTGTATATGATTAGTTTATCAAGATTAGCACATATTGAGAGAAGTGGGCACCAAGACCTAAATCTTGGGAAGTAGCACACGTTTTGGGGTCATTAGAACCAAAATATTCCCTAATGGTAAAATAATGACACATCCTTTGTTCCTCTTGCCCACGTGTGCAGCTTTCCAAATCCCCTTCTGCCAACTTTCCTCCTTGTCTGGTATTTTGCATTTATCCCTTCTGGGTATACATAAGATCAGTAATATAAAAAGCTGGGTGTGTGGACACATGTAATTTGGATATTGCTGAATTATTAAAAATGTATTAAGAAAATGTTTCAAAACCATAAAAGCACATAACCTTTGCCCCAGGTATTGCACTTCTAGGAATTAATCCCACAGATATACTTGCCCACGCATGAACCATGTAAAGACCACTCACTGCAGAACTGTTTGTAATAATAAACACTGGAAACCACTGAAATGTTAAGCCCCAGGGGACTCGTTAAATTACAACATATCAAGGTAATGGAATTGTGATGCGGCCATTTATAAGAATTAGAGATGCAGAGCTCCATATACTGATATGGAATAACTACCAGGATATATATTAAGTGAAAAAAGCAGGTACGGAAAAAAAAGTGTATAGTTACCATTTGTATAAAAAATAAAGGACAGATCTGTGCTTTCCTATGCGTATATTATCTCTAGAAAATTTGCATATGGAGGTACAAATACTTCTCAAATTGTAAATAAAGAGATATTCTGAGAACTCATGAAGCTTACTGCACAGCTTTGCTCTTTGACTATTTGTATATCTGCGTCCCCTCTGGAGAGGAGTGAGCTCTTAAAGAATAAAGATGAAATCCAGTTTAAGATCTGGCATACAGTATGTGCTCATTAAGTTAAACGAATGTAATGGCTTTAGAATAATAAAATTCTGTACTCAGTAATCCCTATGTCTCACTTAAAGAAAACTAAAAGCAAAAACTTGCATTAAAAATGTCTTTTTTTTTTTTTTGACAAAAGAAGCCCTTATTTTTCTCCTAAATAAACTCACAATCAAGCATTATTAAGCAGATTCTCAGCTTCATCTTGGTTTTCAGCAAGTTTTGGAATGCACATTGAAAAATGGACATTTTTTGATGAAGCGTTTGTCATTATGCAGAATAATGGTGCTTGCCATCCCCCATTCCCTCCATGTTATTCACAAGAGATTCATTTTAAGTAGTTCTCTGAAAAGTAAATAAAGTCAGAGTTATAAAACGAGGCTGTTTTTACTCTAGAAACCAAAACTGCTGTCAGTGTGCAGAAGACTATTATTTACATTTTGATTTTGTTTTAAATCATACATAGGCCTAATTATTTTCACTTGAGGAATGTTGTATTAGGGAAACAAAAAATTTTATGGTAAAAAAATAAATAAGCATGGCAGATTTTGACAACAAAGACATACATCAAAGAAAGATATCCACCAGTAGTGAGATGGCTTCTCTGAATGGTCTTTCTAGGAACAAAGAGGTGCTCAGAGAAAACTCTTACAAGAGATCTTTTTAGAATTTGTCTATTTCTTCTAGGGTGAAAAAGGGAAAGCATTTCCTCTAAGATCAGGAACAAGACAAGGATGTCTAGTCTCACCACTATTATTCAACACAGTCTTGGAAGTCCTAGCCACAGCAATCACAGAAGAAAAAGAAATAAAAGGAATCCAAATTGGAAAAGAAAAAGTAAAACTGTCACTGTTTGCAGATGACATGATACTATACATAGAAAACCCTAAAGATGCTACCAGAAAACTACTAGAGCTCATCGCTGAATTTGGTAAAGTTGCAGGATACAAAATTAATACACAGAAATCTCTTGCATTCCTATACTCTAACAATGAAAGGTCAGAAAGAGAAACCAAGGCAACAATCCCATTTACCATTACATCAAAAAGAATAAAATACATAGGAATAAACCTACATAAGGAGGCAAAAGACCTGTACTCAGAAAACTGTAAGATACTGATGAAAGCAATCAAAGATGACACAAACAGATGGAGAGATATACCATGTTCTTGGATTGGAAAAATCAACATTGTGAAAATGACTATACTGCCCAAAGCAATCTACAGATTCAATGCAATCCCTATCAAATTACCAATGGTATTTTTCACAGAATTAGAACAACAATTTTTACAATTTGTATGGAAACACAGAAGACCCCGAATAGCCAAAGCAATCTTTAGAAAGAAAAACGGAGTTGCAGGAATCAGGCTCCCTGACTTCAGACTATACTACAAAGCTATTATAATCAAGACAGTATGGTACTGGCACAAAAAGAGAAACACAGATCAATGGAACAAGATAGAAAGCCCAGAGATAAACCCACACACCTATGGTCCCCTAATCTGTGACAAAGGAGGCAAGAATGAATATACAATGGAGCAGACAGTCTCTTCAATAAGGGGTGCTGGGAAAACTGGACAGCTACATGTAAAAGAATGAAGTTAGAACACTCCCTAACACCACACAAAAAAATAACTCAGAATGGATTAAAGACCTAAATGGAAGACTGGACACTATAAAACTCTTAGAGGAAAACATAGGCAGAACACTCCTGGACATAAATCGCAGCAAGATCTTTTCCGACCCACCTCCTAGAGAAATGGAAATAAAAACAAAAATAAACAAATGGGACCTAATTAAACTTAGAAGCTTTTGCACAGCAAAAGAAAGCATAAACAAGACGAAAACACAACCCTCAGAATGGGAGAAAAATATTTGCAAACAAAGCAACTGACGGCATTAATCTCCAAAATATACAAATAGCTCATGCAGCTCAATATCCAAAAAACAAACAACCCAATGAAAAAATGGGTGGAAGACCTAAATAGACATTTCTCCAAAGATGACATACAAATGGCCAACAAACATGAAAAGATGCTCAACATCACTAATTATTAGAGAAATGCAAATCAAAACTACAATGAGGTATCACCTCACACCTGTGGGAATGGCCACCATCAAAAAAATCTATAAATAATAAATGCTGGAGAGGGAGTGGACAAAAGGGAACCTTCTTGCACTGTTGGTGGGAATGTATACTGGTGCAGACACTATGGAGAACAATATGGAGGTTCCTTAAAAAACTAAAAATAGAACTACCATATGATCCAGCAATCCCACTTCTGGGAATATATCCAGAGAAAACTGTAATTTGAAAACATACATGCACCCCAACGTTCACAGCAGCACTATTTACAATAGCCAGGATATGGAAGCAACCTAAATGTCCATTCATGGAGGAACAGAAAAAGATGTGGTACATATATACAATGGAATATTAGCCATAAAAAAGAACAAAATAATGCCATTTGCAGCAACAATGGATGGACCTAGAGATTGTCACACTGAGTGACGTTAAGTCAGACAGAGAAAGACAAGTATCATATATCGCTTATATGTTGATTCTAGAAAAAGGGTACAAATGAACTTATCGACAAAACAAATAGAGTTACAGATATAGAAAACAAACTTATGGTTATCAGGGGGTAAGTGGGGGGGAGGGATAAATTGGAAGATTGGGATTGACATAAACACACTACTATATATAAGATAGATAATAACTAAGTAAGGACCTACTGTATAGCACAGGGAACTTCACTCGATATTATGTAATGGCCTATATGGGAAAAGAATGTAAAAAAGAGTGGATATATGTATATAACAGATTCACTTTCTGTACACCTGAAACTAACACAACATTGTAAATCAACTATACTCCCATAAAAATTTTGAAAAAAGAGATCTTTTTAGAATAACGTCGTTTTTTAAAAAACAAAGGTATTTCTAACCTTTTCTCTTTGAAGGGTTTTTTTTTTTTTTTTAATGATATGGATTACAGAATTAGATAAAATTACTGATGAAACTCCTGGGACTGTATTGGTAAAGAGAACAAAGGTGACAGAGCAGACTTCAATTGACCATAACAAAACAGGTAACTGGCAGAATACTTACTAGTTTTCATTTCTGGGCTTAAAAAAATAACTTCCTCTAGCAAAAGAACAGTATTTAGGGAGATGAAAGACATCTATCTCTACAGGGAAGAGAGGAGGGTGTTGTACTAGATTTTTAAAAGGACACAGGAAATGAAGAGAGGTAGCTAAATGGTTAAAATTGATTTAGAAGAAATGCAAAATGTTTTGATTTTGCAAAACATTTTAGTGCCCCAACTTGCAGAACTTCACTGGTTCACTGTTAGTTTTATTTAGTAATCTGAAATGCTTGTGAACCAAATTATACACTAGAATTAACGATTTATTTTTAAAATTTTAATCATGAGTGTCAAAATGGGAGAAAGAGAACACTTCACATAGTTCTATCTACCTCCCAAAAGGAAAGAAATAAACATTGCACACTATATTCTAACAATTAAAAAAAAAGCATTAAAATTCTTTTTTTGTAAATCAAATCATATTTAAGATATGTAAGTAAAGTCTGTAATTTGAAGGAACTTTGTACTGAATCTCACAGATATAATTGGCTTCAAATCCTAGTTTGGTGACTTTCTAGCTGTGTGAGCTTGGCCAAAGTATTCACCTTCCTGTGCCGCAGTTTCCTCATCTATAAAAGAGGTCTAAGGGCTCCTGCCTCATAGAATTGTTGTGAGGATTTAATGAGATAATGGATAGGAAGTGCCTGAAAGAGGTTCTGGGACATAATAAGGGCTTTATAACTGATAGTAAGGATAACCATCTCTTTATTTCTTTAGCTTGAATTTTTAGAGTTTTTAAAATGAGATATTGCTAAATTATAGTCTTCCCCTAAATTAAATATTTCCCTTAAGTTAAATATTAAATATTCTCTATTTCTATGTAGAACCCCACACATTAAATATACTCATTATTTACTGTGAACTATTAGATCCTTGTCTCTTAACTCATGCACTAAGTACTGCTGTTTAAATACTAGTTAACCGAGAAAGGCTAGACAGACTGTAAGAAAGGAATGGTCAATTTGTCACTCAGGATGATAGATTTATGACATCTGAATCATATGCACAATTATTAGGAATCTATTTCTGAAAAATCTGTACACTTTACAAACACATTAAAGTTCTTACAACTCCTGGTTACAGTTTCATTAGAGTTCCCATGCTGGTAGCTCTCAAGGTGCAAAGAGTTCCTTTGTAACAGAGAGTACTGGACTGATTACATACACTTATCCCATGAAATCAGAACAGAAAGTTGAAGCTACAAGTATTCATTTGCAGTCAAAAAAATTTAAAGAGGATGGTTGTCATAGGCAGCTGCCTAATTCTTTTCGGTATAGGTGTGTGTGTTTGTCCTGAATAGAAAGAATAACATGTCCAAAGATAAACAGTGGAAACAATTTTAACTGTTCTTCAAAGAGAGCAAATACTCTTATACTGTTACTACTTTCAATTCTAACATCAAATCACGAATTCCTTTACTTTTCCCATCTTGTGTTCACCACACAAATATCTAAGAAACATACTTCTTGTGTTCTTTGAATTTTAGGTCATCACTTTCAGAAACATTCTTCTGTCTACCACAAGCTAGAAAGCCACATTTTGGCAACCTTCTCTTGAAATTAAAATTTTTTGGTGAGTACTAGGTGGAGAAGGACCAGCTTGGAGGGCAGATTCACACCTTGGCCCTGGGCCATCCTGGCATGAAATGCTGCTCTTCAATTCTGTGATGCTCAGAGGTGCAAATCTATTCCATGTTCCCATAGCCACTAGGAGGTCCTGTCTGGAAATGGCAGGGGATTCCAGAGGCTTCCTCAGGAAAAAGATTTGAGTCTGGATTCGCACCAAATATTCTCTTTAACTCTCCAGGGTTGAGCTTTGGGTACTCTATTTAGTCTGGGAAAGATTTCTTTTTATGGAGACAGCCCAAAGGGCTAACAGATGTACCTAATGACAATGGTGGTTGGCCACTGGTGAAGCTGGAATGCAGAATTAGTGCTTAGATGGCAGATATTGCTTAGAATCAAGCTTTAAAAAAGTGTGTGCGGGTTTCTACCAGCACTGATCACACGTGGGGAGACTGTAATCATGGGCACATTGTGTATCTATGGGTGTAAGTGAAATCTATTATTTACAGAATTAGGGTCAGCTTCTATGCTTTTACTGGAATTCAGAGGCACTGAAGGTGAATTAAGTATTCTTGGACTCTATACGGAGGCTGGCCACGTGCCATGCTTAATGCTGCATCTATGGGCTGGTGCCATTTCTGGAGTACACTGGAATATTCCAGAAGAGCTTGCCTCCTTTATGGAAAAGTGACTTCTATGAGTGAGTGTATGGGGAAGAGAAGAAAAAAATTATCCTATTGGTTAATCTCAGTTAATGCTCTTCAATTTAAGAAATATTAGTGCATGACTGTGCCAAGATTTAGGGAACTATAAAAAAAAAAATGAAGGCAGAGTCTCAAACAGCAATCAAGCAAAATAAGATCCCTACATCTCAGGAGCTCACACTTTACTGCTGAAACAGGCACGTGCGCAAATAATTAATAATAATAGCTGCCATTTGTTGCATATTTCATATGTATCAGGCTCTGTTTTATATCTGAACTAAATCTAATCCTTAAAATAGCCAATGAGCTAGGTGCTGCTATAATCTCCATGTATAGATACGGAAAGAGAAGGGTAAAGTAACTTTTTCGAAGTCACAGGACTGGTAAATGGTAGAGCTGCCATTCAAACGCAGGGTATCTGGCTCAAGAATGCAAGTTATTTACCAGAGCTTCTCCAATTAAAGTGTAAGTGGTGCTATTATAACTGAGTTCTTATAAACAAGGGAAATAGAAAAGGTGGTATGTAGACTGGATTTTGAAAAACGAGTAAGACGATGACAGTTGGGCACTGGGAAGAGGAGCATCCCAAGCACAGCAACAGCAGGAAGGGGGTGCTGGGCGTGGCCAAAGGAGCGTAAGCAGACCAATGTGCCTACGTTGTTACTAGATTGTGAAGACCCTGCGTGCCAGGCTAAGGAATGTGGTTCCTTCCTCCTTCCCCCTTTTTAAAATACAATGAAGGACATTCATGAGAAAGCTTTTGCTACGGGAAATGACAGAATCACACTTGCAGGGATGCAGAAGAATAGAAAGAAATCTCATGGGCAAACGGGGAGTCAAGGGACCTGCTCCTTTCCTCCTTTTTGAGCATCCCAAAAGAGGCAAAGCATTGACCTCGTGATCAAAAGAAGGCACCGTACTCTAGGGCAGAAAATAGTTTTGCAAGCCAGCTCTGATTAGCTCCTAGAATCTTTCTGCACTGATGTTTGGAAGGTTCTTAGGCTGCATCCAGGCTCAGGTAACGGACGTCTGATCACCTGGCGATGTCTGCCATGGGTGCAGAAAGGGGCATGAGCAGGCATGTGTGCTGTCTCTGTTCCAGATGATGGCTGCAGAACTAAGCCTCCTTTTCTGTTCCCCAAGTCTACATTCTGTGAAGACCAACCATCCATGACCCCCGAGCTTGTGAATACCACTCTTCAAAAAGATCGCTTCAATAATGACTTAATTCTACTCTGCCCTCGGTCAGCGCTTATGGTTCAGAACACATTCATAATCTGTTTCAGAGAAATGGCATGTGTTTAAATGATCCAGTTCTGACGATTTTGAGGACTTAGAAAAATTAAAGGGCACAAGAGGCACCAAGGAGGAACACTCACCTTTTTTGCCCCTTGTTCCTCTTCCACACCGTCTCCTATGACAACATACACCACTTTTCTTCCAAACCTCTGAATTATCCTCTCAAAACAGCTTTCCTTTCCTAATGAACAAAAGTAAATTATAAAAAAATGTAAAGTTTGAGTAAGTCAGCACTCTAGGGCTTAAACTTTTTATATAAAATGCTTTTTCCGTGCTTCTGATCCAACTCTATCGTACTTGTGCGAACTAGGAAAAGAGTGCTTTTATATGCCATTTGGGGAGTACGCAGAACAGCACAATACAGCAAAAACTGTAAATGAACGACCCATGTGGTGTTCTGTCCCTTGGGAATGGACAATTTTAGTACTTTTCCCCCCAAGACTCATTTATTAAAAAGTAGAATCTAGACCTAGAGCATTTGGTGGAAAAAGTTTTGTTTGGAAATAGTACTTTTCCCCCTACAAGCTGAGACTAAATGAAAGCATGCCATTCTGGCAATATATTTTAACTTGACTTAAAAAATGTTTCATGATCTATCAAACTCTGAATACAGTATCTGATCGAAAGACTGTTGACAAGGATGAACAAAACCGAAGGACTGGTTTTGTTACGGCAAGAGAAATCCAACACTGGACTTGGTCTATCCCTTCATTTTCAGGTTGGGATGCTCTTTGAATGAAAGACACCCTCCCCCCCCACCCAGGCCTAATGCACTGACCTGAAATATTCTTGGAAAACTGTTTCTGAAATGAATGTCAGGTAATTTGGCGCCCTACAAGAGAGAGCGTGCTTGCCTGGCCCAGGCATCTAATGTTCAGTAAAGCGCTTTCCTAGAGGAAAAGTGGGATAAAGGTAACAGGATACCTGTACCTATCTATTATCTTTCCCATGTCAAGACTTAGTTGAGGCTCCCGTGGCAGCTACACTGTCAGCATGTCCCTGTAGTTAATGCGGCCATTGTTGCTTCTCGGAGCAGGAACTGGGGTTCCAAGTCGTGGGCTGCCAATAAGGTCATTTTAATGGACAATGGGACAGTTTATAGTTTTCAAATGTGAATGGCTGAACGGGGGCCTGTACCTCTTTCAAATAAGGATCAGATATACACACGAACAAATTGCTTGTTTGCTTAAACAAATGTCTGCTTTATATTTGTATTTTGCACTAAAATCTCTAGTTTGCATCTGACAGAACGAAATAAGGCCAGCCTTATTCAAAGGATGTCATTTCAATGCTTCTTCAGTTGCCCACTAACCTGTGAAATATTAAATCACCTTGAGAAACAAATACAAAGGATGGTTTTCACTGCAAAAAATATGTAACCAAACAGTCAGATGTCATGAAACTTTCTTTCCCCGCTTAGAGGGAAATGTTTATGTGGTTTTGTAAAGTTTCCTTTTCATGGAAAAAAGGAAGGTAAGCTCAGTGTTATTTAAAAATAAGTCCCCAACCTTTTTGGCACTAGGGACCGGTTTTGTGGAAGACAATTTTTCCATGGACCGGCGGGGGTGGGGGTGGGGGTCGGGGCCCCGGGGGGAGATGGGGATGGTTCAGGCGGCAACCCCAGCAATGCTTTGCTCCCCCTTCACCGCTCACCTCCTGCTGTGCGTGTGGGGCAGGGAACCCTGGCCTACAAGGAAAATTCCTGGGTGGTTTTCTGCATTGATCCCCAAATTAGATCTCATTTGATGGCAAAACTAGCAGCAACTTACAGGAGTTTCAATCCCTACTGTTCTTATTAAGAATATCATGGAAAAGTGATTCTACCGATGGTTTTGAGATCATTTCTACCACCGTACAGTTTTTAAATCGAATTTTTATTCTATACTGAAAACAAAGTTAAGTCCAATATGGCAAACAAAATGCCCATTAAAAAAATACTTTCTTGATTGTTATTGTAATTTCCTATTATCCTCGCATTTTCAAATTATTTGGGATTAAAGTTCAATGTGCATGACGTGTAATACGCTCATTGTTCTTTTCTTCTGGGAAGTTAAGTGCTATCCCTTCTGCATTATACGCTCATTTGGAATATGTTCTTTATTTCATGTGCTGATAAACCTTTCCCTTGGATCCTTGTTTACAAAACACAATGATTCCTCTTTATTGATACAGATAGAATAAAGACCTGAGTTCCTGGAAACTGATTGCTATTTTATATGACAACATATAAAAATTCAAGTTCTCCTAGGCTACTAGGAATTCTATTTGGTATACTCCTTTCATTTTATAAGAAGTATTTTCCAGTATTCTCTCCTTGGCCCTTCTCAGGAGGCGTCAGTCATTCTCAAACTCCAACTATTTCCAACTTGACAGGGCTATCTGAATATCCCATAGGTTTTTCAAACTCACGTTGGTAAGATCAAACCCTTATTATCTTTGCCATCAAACCTGATTTCCCCATCAGCTAACAGTGTCACTACTGACCCAGTTGCCTAAAAGAAACCTCTGTGTCAGCCTTCTTCTGAATAAACAACCATTTATTCACCCATTTCATTCAACACTGATTGAGTACCTACCATGTGCTGGGCCCTGTAGCCACCATGATGAGTGAGACTGACAGACTCAGTTATCAAGGAGACTATGAACAAATAACTGAACAAGCAATTTTTTAGTGATAACTTAGTAAGTTCTTTGAAGGAGAAGTACAAGCCAAATAGATAGGGGCTCTGTTTTGCACCTTTTTCTTTAGCCAGAAACAACCTTCTTTCCACCTACCAGGATACTCAGCCTCCTTGCCTAGGACTCACTCACATAACATTCATCTCATTAGGGCAACCTACGAGGCCACTTATGATAAGACCCGAGGCTACCTTTCCAGCATCAGCTCCCCATGGGCATTGCATATTAGTCACCCAGGACGACTCACAAGTCCCTCAGCACGGAACACATTTTAATTCCTCTGTCACTTTGTTCTCACTAGCCGTCTGCCTAGTAAACTCTTATTTACCCTTCTCTACCCAGCTCAAATGTCATATCTTCCCTTTAGTCTTCACTGACACGTGCCCTCTGCCTCCTCCTGGGTGGGAGTGAATGCTCTCCCATTGAAGTGCACATTTGGGCACTTAGTGGTAGGACCCCTTAGGGTGTGGAACGGAGTCTGCTGGACCTTGGAATCAGAGAGATCTACTTTGACCCTTAACTTTACTAGCTGTTAACTTGAACAATTTACTTAAGTCTCTGAGCTTTAGTTCTCTCAGCTGAAAAATGGAAAGGCTGCAAAGACTGACTTTAGTATGTAAAATGTTTAGTACGGTTCTGAGCATCTAGTAGATACTTGATAAATGCTTATTTACGTACTACTTTGTCATATTATAGTTATATTGATGTCTGCTTCCCCTGCTAGAGTTAGTGAATTCCCTAAGGAAAGAGCCATGTCTTCCTTTTACCATGACTTTTGTCTTGGTTTATATCTTAACTAAATTTCCCATTAATCTTCTTTCCCAACTACATTTCCTTCTTGCAAGAATTTAATTTTTTTGGTCCCCATAACAAAAATGGGAACTCAATCATTTATACATGTTGTAAAATGTGAAAAAAATAGTTCCAGTAATAATAATTTATTATTAGAGTTGTTTAATTAAAGCTGCTATTAGTTATTTCATTTCTACTTTGTATATTTCTATACAACTACTTGTTTTAGCTTATAAAATATTTTCATTGACGTTGCCTAAGAGAATAAAAATAAGAATAATCTAGAAGTGATGCTAAGTTGACTATAGCTAAAATGCATAGCTTTTAATGTTAGCCAGTAAAGTAAAATCTTCTGAGTTCAACTACGTGGATTGTGCTTTATATTTCTCTTGATATCTAACGCCAATTTTGACAATAAAATTGGTTAAATCATTCTTCTAGTTTTCTGACATTTAGCATTCTGAAAAAAGTAGTCCTATTTATTGCCTTTCATTTTTACTAGCCTGAAAGCAAAGGGTTGACTGTTAGATTAATTAATTAATTAAAAAGCAGCTTACCAATTTTAGTTGCACTGTAAATATTTTCTATTGGAAATACAATTCCTAATCCATACAGCAGGACTTTCGCCAATGCTGGGATAAGCTGAGTAGTTGTTACTAAAATATTAACACAGTTCGTCCTGTGAGAATACAAAGAAGAAGAAGAAAAAAAAAAGACAGTTGAAAAATAAATCTCCAAAATGAACAAGCACAGCTCGTTCTCAGGCAAAGGCACTTTGTATGAAGTGACCTGGGGAGAACTTACCGGGAGTGAATGAGTGTGAGAGCTTTCAGGGCCAGTGTCAACCAGGAGTCTGTCAGGGCTTCAATCTCGGCCCTCAGCTGCAGCCAGGCTTCCCTCTTAGCTGGACCAAGCAGACCTGTGGATTTAAAAGCACACGAACTACTTCCTCACTAACGTGTCTCGTCAACTTTATAAACAGTAAACATTTGAAACTACTCGAATACTACCCTCAAGCTTTATAATATACTAAGCAATTTTTCACGTTATCATTCATTTGACAACTATTTAGCACCACAGGGAACATCTATTGGTTTTGCATTCCTAGCACCCTTCTTCTGGCTATAGACGTCATCTCTTCTTTTTGGGGAGCCTACTCTCCCCCATTTCTCCAACCACGAAGTTTGAGCAGAGCAGACCCTACCCTCCGGCTCCCAGAATAGCCATATGTCCTCAGCTTGGCCAGTGAAAGGCTGTTTTGGAACTTTTGCTCAATCTATTGGGAAAGACACTTTCCACCCCATGGAGGTGCTGAACTGGTAGCATATAAGCCTGGCTCTACTGGTGGGCACATTTGCCACCTTTTGGGAGGCGGTAATTTTCCAAAGGAAATTACAGGCCAAAGATTACTGACTGCATCATCTGAGCATCTGGATTTAGCCATGCCAGAAACCAACACCACCTAAACTTTTCATTAGGTCGATATGTTCCTTTTCATACCAAAGCCATTTTGAACCACAATCAAAAGATCCAAACTAATGCAAACATCTACCCAGTAGAAGGAGCTTTATGATTCGTCTTAAGTCCTTTAGGCAGGAGGTCATGAAACTTACTCCAGGTCACACTACTACTAAGCAATGGAGCGAGGACTAGACTAGCCTGGCCAGGGCAGCTGGCTCTAGTCTGTTACTTCTGTCACTCAGTCACAGCAGAATAATCACTGGTTAGATGAAACGGCTCTCAAAAAAAAGCTATTCTATCCAAAAAAAGTGTGATGTAAAAGTGTGTGGTACTTTGAGCATCTTATCAAGACTATCTTAACTAACCCAGTAACCTACTGGTGATAGTCACTTGCCTCCGACATTATTTTTGTAGGTATTGTAGATCTCTTTTACTCGTCTGTAACGGAAGGCCAACTTTCTCATCCAGTCTACACCGCCCCGCACGCCGGTTGCCAAGCATAAATTAGCGCTGGTTGCCGCAGCAGGAAAGCCATCTGTTCCAAAGTTATATGTGCTATTTAGATGCAAGAAAAACCCAAAGTTAACCAAACAGAAAGTTCATCTTAATAAGCTGAGCAATTAAGCTATAACATGGAGCCCATCACTTCCCATTCATGGGCTCACCTTAGGTCTTGTCCATTGTCATCTGAAGAGACATCATCTATATGAACTTGGTCACATTCCTAAAATGCAATTAAAATGATACATGTTAATTTTCAAAAAGCATCTACATTTATCTACATTTTTTGGAGGGGGGAAAATCCACACAAGCCTGTTTTTTAAAAAAAAAAAAAAAAAGCCCAAACACTCTAATTGGAGTATTTTCCAACCACGGCAATCAGTAGGTGGCAGTCTAGTTAAATTGACATTTTTACCTACTTCGGGTCCTTTTACAATATAAGAAACGAGCAATGTCATTAAGGACTACTGTTATTCAGGTTCAGAAAACACATTTTTGTGTTTAGAAAGGAAAGTGATTGAAAACAATTAGCATATGTGTTCCATAAACCTCAGGTACCTGAAGACATCGTGCTGCTCGGAGCTGATTCAGTCAATGCCGAAGCGTAACTGAAACCAGACATTTCGGTAAATCTAACATGCTAGAAAAATTAAACCTGATGCTAACTGCCAATGAAATTATGCCCTCTGATTGCTGTCGAGCCACACACCAACACAGCCTGAGGCCAGCGTGTGGAGGAGCCCAGACGAGAAAATCTGTTACTGGTTTGCCATTGATTTGAGAGATGCAAGTTTTATTCTGTGTGTGTGTGTGTGTGTGTGTGTGTGTGTGTGTGTGTGTGTGTGTGTGTGTGTGTGTGTGTGTGTGTGTGTGTGTGTGTGTGTGTGTGTGTGTGTGTGTGTGTGTGTGTGTGTGTGTAGGAAAAAAGCATGGGAGACTTCACAACCTAAATAAAAATAATCAAACCACGAGGTGTTTTTTTTACTGTTTTTAAAACCTTTTAACTTTTTTTTTTTTTTTTACTGTTTCACTATTATTACATATTCATTTTAAATATCGGATTGATGAGTTGATTATAGAATAATACGATTTGAACAGACCTGATATTAAAATCCCAATCCACGTGTAAAGTGTTTAGAATAGGAGGTGTAACTGTGGGTTAAAGCTCAGTTGGACGAGTTCATGTTGATACACCTGCTCACATGTAAGTACGCCCACATCTTACTGCTGTGTCCCCAACCCCCAGCATCATTGTGGGAAGAGCAGACACTCAGTCAACATCTGTTGAACAAATGAAGGCAAACTAATTTGGAGACAGACGCGGTCCCTAGTCCAGAAACAAGTAACACACACTTGGCATGCTTTAATGTTTTCAGTTATGATTCTCCTCTTGGCAGTCAGCCTCCAAGTACCCCAGAGGCCGTTCTGACACTTATTTCCATTAAAAGTTTTAGTTAAAAAAATTTTTAAAGAAATTTGCAGGCGTGCATCCTGTATTTTAAAATGTTCTTCAGACTAAAGCTCTGGTTATCTTTCCTGTAGAGTTAATTGTATAGAATCTAGCCTATCTGTCCCTCTCGTGCTTCACATCCAATGTATAACAAGATACCACAGGTAAGCACCACAGGAACAGAAGGTGTATTTTTATGTTGCTGGTTCCTTCTGAACAAATTCCTTTCTCTCCATGGATTTGTGAGGAAAGGAGCAGGAGATAGAAGTGGAAAGAAACTCAAACCAGCTGTTGCTTAACAGAATTAAAATCCTGACCCCCCAACCTCTTCTTTCTAAAGCATCTATTTTCCAGGCAACCCTCTCCCAGCAAGCAGCAAGTTCCAAGGAGGAAAGGACTTTGACCTTGTAACCCTCCCCTGCTCTCCCGAGGTCCGTAACCCCAGATAAGAAAAAAAGGAATAAAAGTCTAGGAGGCCTCACAGGCAGGACTGTGAATTTAACATTTAAAAAAAACAGGTCATTCCTGCAAAACATGTTTGGAAACTTCTCAGAGTTATTAATTATACATAATTCGGAGGATGAAAGATGAATGATAGTTGTGTTTTTTCAACAACGTACTTATTCTGGGTTTAAAGAATTACTAAATCATGACTTTCTGCTATCTAGCCATTTATCTAGCCAGAAATACAAAAATTATGTTGTTGGTAAACTACTCTTTTCGGGTGCATGGTCAGTTACAACACAAACAAATGCAGAAAAGCGTACCCCCCGCAGACAAACAAAAACCCCTAAAGCCTTACTTAGCGCTGCAACGGAGGATTTTTCTCTCTTGGGAGAGAGAACGGAGAGGAGGAGGAAGTTGAGAAATTAGAAGAGGAAAAGATATGTTAAAAAGAATTTAATTCAAGGAATCAGCGGTGACCTAAAGTTACTAGGTTAACTCTAGGGGTGGGAAGAATTCTTTGCAAAAACAGGGTGTTAAGAGGCTTTTCTTAAGCTAATGCTCTTGAAAATCTCCATTACTAACAGAGCAGCCGTTATCTTCTAATGACTGTTGGTGACTCTACCGTGGCTATTGTCCATCCACATCCTGTATTTGTTTTCTCCTGCCAGCTTTCCTTAAGACTTTTTGTTCCCAGGCTGAGGCCCTCATTTGAAGTATTGTTCCATATCTTGGTTCGCGCGCGCTAAGTGTCAACAGCTTCCAGCTTTTTTACCTGCAGATGACCAAACTCACTTCACGGTGATTTGATGAAAGCAAAGTGTGGTGTGGTGGCAACAAGGAAATCCTGCTCTTCAGCTGGAGAATTTTTGTAGAACAATTTTAATCAAAATAGATTCAAAAAATCAAGCGCATTTTTCAAAAGAGCCTCGTTAGCGCTTTTAGGAATTAAAACATCATTAAAATGTGTTTTTGGAAAGGGTGCTCATTTTACCTAACAATAGACAAGTACTGTGTTGCACAAACTTGGCATTGATAAGATACATATTAAAGATGCATCACCGCCGAGTCTCTGTATGAGTTTACAAATAAGGGTATAAATGTCTTGGGAAATAAGCTGTGTATTTTAAAAAAATTTAGTGAGAAACTATAATATTACTTTTGATGCTTACCTATGAAAAACTTTAATTCCTTAAAGAATGGAGACTATTAAGACACTGAAAGATCATTTCATTTCCCAGCAGAGCCCTGTTACGTGCGAACTTGTGCTAAGTGTCTTCACTCCCAAATTAGAAACTGCAGTTCCCTGCATTCTGATATCGTGCAGTTGTCTCCTCTGTGGGGACGAGGCTCCCCTTCTCCCACTTTTCAGAAGCCATCTAGCTTTTTGTTTGTCTTCCTAAGAGCCTAACTGGAGGTTTCCATCTTTGCTTTCCGAATTTGGTTGCTTTGAGTTTCCAAATTCGTCATAAACTGAGACAATTAGGTAACTGAGGGAGGGGAGCAGAGGGGGCTCTGCACCCACTGAAACAACAACAGCGACAGAGTTTAAATCGCCCACCGGTAGACACAGAAGACAATAATGGAAGCTTTCTGTATTTTCACGTGCCAAAATGTATCCCTACAAACCCTAATTTAATGCTTAATACACAGAGTACAGATATATAGAATTCCACGAGAAAATACGTTTTTATTCCCAAAAGACTGAATGTGCTGAAAATGTACTCTTGAAATAAACTTCCAGAAAGTATGTGATAGGATTTTAAGGAGTATGTCCTTACCGAATCCAAGTCTTGGGGTGACATCCACATAGGGGGCTCCCACTGCCAGCTCAGCCAATTGAGCATATTTCACGCATTAATCAGTCCTACTGAGACTTGAGATGCCTAAGGGACCCCTAGCATATATGGGTGTCAGGCTTGGGGTCTCACTTGGGGACACAGAGTAGCGATTTCCTGGACTCCTGGCAGACTTTGCACTCAGTACCCATCCAAGCAGGCTAATGGGTGCCTTGGATTAAAAAGGTGATCATTTATTTATTCATGTGTCTGATTATTTATTAAGGGGTGACTGTTCTGGGTATTGTTCTAGATGCTAAGGATACACCACTTAACACAAAAATCCTTACCATCTTGGAACTAACATTCTAGTTGGGAGAGACACCCGAACAAGAAAAAATGCAAAATGTACAACCAGACAGTAATAAGTGCTAAGGAGAAAAAATACAGCAGGCGAGGGGAATATGCAAGGCTGTGGTGGTATCTGCGGAAAGAGCTTTGCAGGCCAAGGAAAGAGCAAGTTCAAAGGCCCTGAGGCAGGAGGGGAAGAGTTACATGGGCCAGCAGGTGACAGCGGGAGCTGGCTCTGCCTTGGAAGTAGCATCAAGTTATCAGTCCCTGCCCTCAAGGCACCTAGTTTAGCAGGAGGGCCAGAAGTTAATTTAACTAGCTACACGTGTGCTAAGTTAATTACACTTGTGGTAAATGCTGCAGAACCTCCCTGGAATCCAAAGGACTATCCTCTTGGAGAAAAGGGAACCCTCCTGCACTGTTGGTGGGAATGTAAGTTGGTACAGCCCCTACGGAGAACAGTATGGAGGTTCCTCAGAAAACTAAAAATAGAATTACCATATGATCCAGCAGTCCCATTCCTGGGAATACACCTGGACGATACTATAATTCAAAAGATACATGCACCCCTATGTTCATAGCAGCACTATTCACAATAGCCAAAACACGGAAACAACCTAAATGTGCATCGACAGATTAATGGAAAAGGAAGATGTGGTACATATATACAATGGAATACTACTCAGCCATAAAAAGGAATGAAATAATGCCATTTGCAGCAACATGAATGCAACCAGAGATTATCATACTAAATGAAGTCAGAAAGAGAAGGATAAATATATGGTATCGCTCATATGTGGAACCTAAAATACGGCACAAATGAACCTATTTACAAATGAACAGAGGCAGACTCATAGACACGGAGAACAGACTTGTGGTTGCCCGGGGTTGGGTTGGGGGGGAGGGAGAGGGATGGATTGGGAGTTTGGGTCGGTAGATGCAAACTTACATCTGGAATGGATAGACAACAAGGTCCTAATGTATAGCACAGGGAACTATATTGAATATCCTGTGATAAAACATAATGGAAAAGAGTATAAAAAAAGAATGTACAGATGTACACATTTCCAAAAAAATAAATAAATAAATAAAAACAAAGGACTATCCTCTTGCTGAATGGTGGAATTCTGTTTAGTCCAAGAGGGTTGCAGAGCTCTGAAAAACTGAAATTATAGTTTGCCAGATCAGAGAGGGACAGCCTGGCCCACTGTTTATTCTGGTTGCTTTTGTGATTAAAGTAATCAAATACAGAGATACATGGCGGACAGCTAGAGGTGGTTCACAATCGCTGAAGCTGCGGTAACAGAAACAAAACACAGCTTTTCGATCCCAGACTGTCAATGCCGGTCCTCTACTTTTGCATGGCTGTGCGGTGGAGTAGGGGAAGGTGGCACTTTTGGGGCAAGCCATCCTTCTCTCTAGGAAGTACCTTAGACTTAGAGATGCAAAGGGACTCTGTACAGTTAGTGAGCAGGTCCCAGAGGTGAGAGGGAAGGCTCTTGAACATAGTTTCTTTTACCCCCCAAATTATAGATGTGAGAATTAATGTGGGACTGGAAAGGGATCAAGAGGGAGGTGGGCAAAGAGTTATTTGTTGTTCATAGCTTTCCAAAGGGATGTCAAAATCAATATTTTTGCATAAAGGCTCTGTGTCAGGTCAATCCTAAAGGAATATATAATTAACATTTTTAGTTCACCAGTTTTCACATATACCCACAGCTCACAAAGAGATTCTAAGGAAGAGTCAGGCCAGTGCTGGGCACAGCTGTGATTAGCCTTCACTAGGAAAATGTCACAATACCGAATTAGATGTTGCTAACTCATCTGGCCCACTGTTGCCATCCTGAGCTCAGTCCCTCCCTTTTCGGAAGTCCTAGAGCACCAGGGATGCACCATCCGTTGACATTCGGTTACCAAAGTGTCCCGTGTTGACACTTCGTGTCCCACAGAGAGCGTGTTCCTCCTTCCCGCAAAGTGATGGCGAACGACTCTGAGTCGTTTCCTATACTTCTGTGGAGTTCCTGCAGAGGCAGGCCCACGCTTTCTCTTACACAGACTCCTATTTCTTGTTGAGTTGAATTACTGTTATTTGTGTAGAACACAAAATAGTATTGCATGTTATAACCCATTTTACAGATGCAAATAAATGAAGACTCAGAAGAGTTAAATAACCTAAGTGCTGAGACACTATACAGGTCTTTGACCCCCATTCACTGTTTCTTCCCGGGAATCCCTGGATTTCACACAGTGTAGACAACTGCCCACTCTATGTGGTGGCCACGACCTAGGTCCCCGGTGGCCTCGTCCGTTGTTTCACGTTTAGGGGACTCCTGCTCCGGGACACATCCTCTCCTTCGTCTGCCCCGCACCCCCCTGGGTCCAGAGTTTGTCACCACAGCCCCTCTCCCAGCCTGGAGCTCGGATGTGAGTCCTCCATTCTCCAAGCCCCGCCCCTTCATCTCTCCACCATGTCTCCAAATGATTGGCACTCCAGAGGGAAACGGTTCCGGAAGGAGAGCCGTCGTGGGAACTGGGGTGGAGGGGACAGAGCATAATGGTAGGCAGTGAGAGCGTAGGTGTGTGACTTGGACACATGTCCTAATAGGAGCCTTGAAGCCAGGAACAAGGATTTTGGCCACAGTCACGGTAGAGTTGAATGAGGGCAGTTGGCAACGATCAGGGAGGCGTGAGATTGAGCCTACAGGTGCTGGCCTACAGGCTCTGTCCTACCTGAAAGCCTCCTAGGAGCATCCTTTGGATAAACACCACAAACCAAATGACCAAAGTTTACCCTCGCCTGGCTTCCCTTTATGTTCCACGGCCTGTGCCTCACAGAGCAGTAAAATAAATAAAATTAGCAAGCTTCAGTTACTCCCGGCCCTCAGCTCGCAGCCATCTCAGCCCTCGTGGGGCTGGATTATAAAATGCTCACATGCGTGGCTGGGGAAAACTGCCAACACATGCAGCAGAACTGAATACCAGGTCTAGACTTAGAGATGCGCAGGGACTCTGTGCAGTTAGTGAGCAGGTCCCAGAGATGAGAGGGAAGGTTGGGAGCAGGAAGAAAGCCACATGGGGTACCAGCTCACAGCCAGGCGGCAAAGGCACAGTCTCTCTCAGAACTCTGGTGGCACTGTCATTCTGCCTTTTTTGGTCCCTTCTGTCATTATTTTTGGCACTGCAACTCAAGCTGACCTTTTTCTGATCCATCATCATCTCTGGCCTTCCAGGGCCGGGCCACAGACATGTTCTTTTGGACCAAGCCCCGGGAATAACTCCGCTTTTGTACAGGGGCTCATATGCAAAATATTAAGTTATGGCAGAATTTTTCTGCAAATATTTATTCTGCTTTGATACCGTAGTGGTTGGACTTTCCCCCCCAAGCCTTTCACTTGTGCCACAATTATGTAAAAATACACCATACCATTCACATTCATTTAGGAAAATTAATAAAAAGAATTAAGACAGTTACAATGGGTCTTATTATCTGTGCCAAGCACAGTGACGTCATTGCCAGGATGTTGAGGCGTTTATACCCCTGAATCCGACACTAGAAACATAAACTCCAAATAAACCTGCAGGCTTTGAATAAACAGAGACACTTAGAAGACTTTGAGGCAGTCCTGCCTGTTATGAAAGGGAACAATATAAAATTCTTACAAACACGTCTTTGGAGAAGTTGAGTTACAGAAGCCCCGATTCTGCTGACTGAAGCGATATTTGCTCCATTTCCCAAATTTACCATGAGAAAACGAACACCGTACTGCTGACTAACTGTATCAATAACTTTCTTTACAAAGTAAAGAAGGAAGGAAGAAAGAGTCACCGGAGAAAGAGCTACTTTCATTGTCTACATCAGCGAGCCTACTGAGACCCCCTGGAGTTGGTGAAGGCCAAGGAAACCGCGCCTGGGTTCTCTCTCCCCTCCTGTCTGTCATCAAGCAGTTACATCCACTGCTCTGACCTCCCCCCCCCCAACAATACAGATACTTGCTTGATACCTTAGACATCTACAAGTTACTAGAAAGTTTTCCTTTTATTCCTAAACATGAAAATGTTTAATTATACAGAGTACAGGAGTATTTCTAGTACTTTAGAGACAACTCAAACAAATCGTCTGAAAGCTTTATTTTAACAAGTGATCAGCAGTGCTTGAAAATGTTTAAAAAAAAAAAAAAAAAAGACACCCCCCCCCCCAACCTGTGGATGTGCCCACACTATCCTCTTTCTCATAGAAAATCTAAATTGTACTGATGGCATCACGGGGTGACCAGTATTTGAGTGACAGAGGTTTTAAGGGAGTGATTTCCATGGCGGCTTTTGGAAATAACTCCCGACTGCCTAGATATTTGCACAGCTTTGTTGGAAAAATAAGGTGAAATGGGTCATCCCTAGAGATTTTGTTATTCAGAAGTCCTATGTAGGGGGAAGGAGTGGTCAACAAGCAAGTTAATTAATGACAACGATGTGAAGAATCCTGCTTCTCATTCACTGACAATTAGAGTTAGCGCCTCGAGCTCGGTGGTTAAGAAATTCTGTCTGTACTGTACAGCACAGGGAACTATATTCAATATCTTGTAATAACCTATAATGGAAAAGAATCTGAAAAAAATATATATATGTATAACTGAGTCACTTTGCTACACACCTGAAACTAACGCAACATTGTAAATCAATTATATCCTTCAATTAAAAAAAGAAAGAAATTCTGTCTGAGAGTTAGGAAATTTGCAGAAACCAGGGTTTTACTTGCATATTTCGCTCTTTTGCTTTATAAAGGAGGCTGTCCAATCAACGTGCTGTGTATTTAGACTTACTGATGGGGAATAATATGCTTGTAGTGTGCTTTCTAAAGGTGTGTCCAAACCCTCACTGCACTTTCAAATGGATGCAATGAAAAGCCACAGAACTGCTGCGTCCCTGTGCCCCTCACCAAGGACAGGCGGCAAGCCTGCAGCGCGGGCCACCTGGAAAGAAGGGTATCCGGGTTGCAGCCCGGTGACTGGCGCTCAGCGGCAGGACCTGTCATGCCTGTCTGGGGTGCACCTTGTGACCTGCCGATTGCCTGTGCTTTCCCACTACAATGCTTCCTTGCAAAAGAAAAGGGTGCAGATTACCCAGGGCTAAGGCACAGGAGGTGAAGAACAAAGGGAGTTTTTGAAATCATTCTGTTTGACAGTTTGCGAAACACCAAGTTAAGGAATTAAAATATAGCTGGACAAATTTATCTTCACATTCCCACTTTAAACTATCTACTCGGCACAGCATCAGTGCCAACGCGTATTTTAAGTCAATGTTCAAATATCCCCATCTGTTTTGATAGGAACAGGATGACACAACTATAGAAGCCAGTAGGAAAAAAATAAATGAAAACAGAATTTTGAATCTCAGAAACCGATAAGAGGAATTTCAACATCTATTTTTAAGATTTGGTAGTAAGATGCAACTTGTGGAGACACGTGCTGTTTTAAATTATTGTTTCTTACTTAGAAAAACAGTATTTTAATATATTTAATGTTACCATATCCTGTAGGGATTATCTAAACGAGAGAGATATTTTACTAGAATCATGTTTACTTTAGCTAGGAGACCTAGGTACCTGTATTCAAAACCCAAGATTTGAATTACAGCAGTTTCAACAAAGGCAAGATATTAACTCTTTCAATCTCATTCTGTTTAGATGAATATTCATAAAACATTTAGAGAATAAAATCTTCACTGAAAGTACCTGGAGATGGCATATTAAGGCAAAAGATAAAGTGCTTAAGCTACGTTTTCGTATATGTACGAAGTTATACTAAATATTTAAGATCACTAAATAAAAATTACAGGACTCTCAAGCTTCTTATTAACAATAATTAAAGAAAAGATGAGAACATGTTTTGAAATTTGTAATATTTTCTTATAATATTAATGCCTTTAAAAATGTGCTCATTAAAAGTAAGATGTTATGATAATACCACTGCAGCAAGCCGCTCAAAGAATCCCAAAGGAATTGCATGAAGCTGGTTCCTTCTTAGAGAGTGGTACAGTGTTAATAAATATGTCAGTTTCACTCTGCTTGGAGTTCCTTCTTTCTAACCATGAATACCTTCTTTACCACATGGTTATATTAAATATATTTGTCTTTATTTACACCCTCCACCTTAGGGTGAGGAAAAGGAAGGCTTACTAATGAAAGCCAGAAAGAATTGAAGATGAGCTTTTAAAATAAAATGGGCTTATTTAAAATTGTTCAACACTGTATCTCTAAAAGTAATGGATTCATTTAATTGATAATTATGGCATATTATTACATTTGATCAAATGATATCAACACATAACTTTCTTTACTTTTTAAACAATATAGTGAATAAAAAAATAAAGTGAATAAAAAGCACAGAGTGAATGAAAAGGTATACAGTGAATGCCTAATATCTAATGCTACAAGATCCATCTTTTTTTGTTTAAGTTATGTTTTGTGCAATAGCACAAACTATATTTCAGTGCATTCTATACCCCTACCACATGATACTATACATAAAAAGCTTTGGCCCAAATATACAGCTTCATTTATCGTCCAGCTAATGTAAGAAGATATGGCATTTTACAAATTTGCAGAGAAATCAGTGAAAATGTTTTATACCTTCAAATACAAAAATAGGGCAGTGCATCAGTGTTTGATATGTCAAACTGTATTATACAGCTTTTCATTAAAAGATCACACATATTTTTAATTATATCATGTAACTTAAAATCAAGTAGTAAGATAAAAGACTACAGGCTGACAAGGTACAAAAAAATAATTCAGAGCCTTAAAAAAAGGACAACTCAGCACATACCTAATATAAATGTCATTCTTTGGAATGTCAGGACTACTCTTAAGAATAAGCCTTTGATTTACTGCTGAACTGATTTCTCAGTTTTCAGTGGGTTTGCCCATCATTTTGCAAACATAATTTGTCATTGGCCACAGTGTTCTTTGTAATTCCTGTTGCCTTTCTTTTAGATCTATTATTCCTGCTGAGAGTATCTACCAAAGAAGAATTTTTCACAGTGACACCAACTCCAGTCTTGCTGTGAATAACCATATTCTCATAAAAATCATACTTTTTATTGCAAACTTGCTGCTATAAGCATGGAAACATACCCAAACCAGGAAACCTTTTATCCTTTTCTGCAATCACTTTCTTTTAACCTTCACTGCCATTTGAAGAAAATTAATCACATACTAATATATTCACAAAGCATTTAACTAGAAGTTTTCATTTACATGGAATATTTCTGTTTTGATCACACATAAACCAATGAACTAAAGCTGTAATAATTAAACAGGTCATATTATAAGAGAGCTCTTTTTTTCTGAAATAATTTTTCACTCTAAAATTCAATATTTGCGACAAACAGAAGTTCCAGTTTATTACCATTCATGTCTATCGGTTCCTCTTTATTGAACTGCAAACCATATGTCAGGACAATTTTTAAGGACATATTTCAATGTAATTGATTTTTTAAGTGACTCTTTTTTGCAGGGGTGAGGAGTAAGATTTGAAAGTTTAAAAGAGACCAATTTATTAATTTTAGTTAACTTTCATCATATAGCCAGATGACTTTATAATGGTAAAAAAGAATCAGTTTTGTGTAAAAGAATGTGTAGCTCGGAATAACATCCTTAGTTCATAAGTGAATACAAATTCTCCAGGCTGATTTCCTCTGCCGTATAATTACCGCTGACTCCAGAGAGAAAAGTAGGCAGAAACGGACATAGGCACTTAAAAAAAAATAGGTTCCCCATGAGCTTCAGGAAGGTTCCATCATCACCTTCCCTCACTGTCAGCCCCTCATGGGGGGAGTGAGGACCTCAGAGGAGGCCACTTTCTTACGCAAAAAGTTCTCTCTTCTCTTCCAAGTATCAGTGGGTCTGAAATTCCACCCGTGGAAATCATTCCTTTTCAATCTTCTTTTACAAGACAAAGACTTCTGGTAAGGGTAAATGACTTAAGCTCCATTACTCTGGTGTGAACTTTCCTATCTGGTAAATTTCCTCCAGCATGGGGGCTCTGGTGTGCCCCAAACCAATGGGTGTCAATAGGGGAGGCGGGGGGAGGCAAGTGCCTGAAAACTAAGGAAAAATCTTGTTCATACTCATAATCTCACTCCCTACAAAACCACCCCTTTTCCCATGAATTATATATTTCAAGCCACAAAGACTATGTTTTGGTTGTTTATATATTATTTAGGAAAACAGTATATTATATACCATTAACATAGCAGTAATATGATCTATGTTACCTCTGGAAATATCTTTAGAAAATATATAGGACACGCATTCTGTATTCTTTCATTCATTTGGTCATGTATTCAACTAATAATAATTCAACTAATAATATACCAGGCACCAAGCACACGAAAATAAACGAGATGCAGACAGTGCCAGTAAGCCTTCATAAACATGGGGAGGGGCTGGAGAGAGAGGGTATAAGTGAGTGTCACTATGATTTTTCCCTCAGAGAAGGAACTAGAATTCTCACAAAGCTACAAGAACGGAACATGGGATTCATCATGCTTCTCGCCCTTCTCCTTTCAACCCAGCCTGTGCGTTAATCCCCTTCAGATTTAGTTTTCTCAAAGAAGGTTTTGCTCTCCCAGGAAATACGATGGGAGAGCTGGTGGAAATCCTCCAGTTAAGCCACTATGGAGGATTAGCTTCTTGGGGGCAGGTAATACATTTCACTTCTGTTTCTGTCTGTCTCTGCCTTTTAACCAGAAGGTGATCAATAGATGCTTTGGAAAAATTAAATTAGAAATACGTTATATATTCCAACGCAAATGGGCATTCAAGGGCTTCAATAATGAGACTTGGGGCTTCCCTGGTGGCGCAGTGGTTGAGAATCTGCCTGCTAATGCAGGGGACACGGGTTCGAGCCCTGGTCTGGGAAGATCCCACATGCCGCGGAGCAACTAGGCCCGTGAGCCACAACTACTGAGCCTGCGCGTCTGGAGCCTGTGCTCCGCAACAAGAGAGGCCACGATAGTGAGAGGCCCGCGCACCGCGATGAAGAGTGGCCCCCGCTTGCCACAACTAGAGAAAGCCCTAACACAGAAACGAAGACCCAACATAGCAATCAATCAATCAATAAAAAATAAATAAATCTTTAAAAAAGAGGTCATCCACAAATAAATGACAGAAAAGAAAATAAGTGCCAAACTCCTCATTTAAAAAAAAAAAAATAATAATAATAATGAGACTTAACCTTGCCTATCCAGTGCTGTCTGTCTCTCCTTCATAGCCCATCTGGAGGAGCTACATTCTCTTTGCAGGCCAGCCTCAATCAGCCTGGCCTCCACCTCCCTCTTTCACCAGATAACGGTTGTGTCTATTGCTTGCTGGAATGCCTTGTCTCTCCTTTCTCTCCTGTCAAGGCAAGATTCCTCTGTCAAGCTTTTTTTTTTTTTTTTCATTTGACCAATAAAATTAATGGATTCTTTTCTTTCTCAACCCTGATGTACCCTCTGGAGCTCACTGTCTGAATAACAGAAGCAACAGTCATTAAGAGCCACTATGTGTCAGGCACGTATATTGCACGCTATTTCCAATCCTCCCTTAAACTCTATATTTGATGGATAAGGAAATGAAGGCTTACACAGATCTGTGTATCCCACCAGGTAATAAATGCTTTGAAGGAAGAGAGAACTTTTTATGGGTCTTTTTCTCCCTATTTATATTCTAAGTAGAACCTTACTCCTGCCTATTCCTTTTCTGTGTGGACCAAGCACATGGACGATACTGAAGGAAACCTTCCAGATTATCTGGCTGACAGAATTTAATATGAAAAAATGGGGTGACCCAACCGGAAAGTAATTGCTAACATTACTACATTTTGTCATTGCAGTGTTAAAAAGTTAGTAGTTTTATGAAAATAGATGTATTATTTTTATCTGATTATAAATGATACATATTCATGTAGAGAACACATGCAAAACACAAAAATATATAAAACAAATAAACGTCAATTCCATCCCTCAGAAGGAGCCGGTGTTAAAAAAAAATTCTTCCATCATTCTTCCTGGTCCTATTCAGTCAATTATCCAACGTTCTTCATGTTTTTCGTAGAGCTTAAATTTTGGCACGGGATACACACCAAAAAAGCCAGTAGAGCCAGATACACGTTTTGTAGCTACTTTCCCCTCCACTCAACAATATGGAATAAACATCTTTTAATATCAATTAATCATCTGTATTATCTTTTTAAATTGCTGTATACTATTCCACATTATGCATGTCTCATATTTCTTTTAACCAAGCAATGGCTGATAGTTTCTAATATTTTCTTAATTCCCTAATATTTGAGTAGGGCAACAACTGTCAATCCTCCTTACAATTCCATTTTAAACACCTAAAATAATATTTAATTATTAATTAGATTAATTTATTAATAATTAATATTTAAGCATTTTTGTGCATAGGACAGTCATCACTTGATAAATGTTTAAGTGAATGACCAGGCTGATGAACAAGCTTAGACAGATTCATGACATTCACTTATCTCTTTAGGCTACATTAGACTTTTCCTTACGTGATAGTTTTAATCACTCAAATCTCTGAGCCTTGTTCACTATATACCTTCTGCTTAGAACATTCTTCCCTAAAGCCCACCCCACACGGCTGTTTATTCCTGTTAATCCTTTGTGACAGTTTCAATGTCACCCTCATCTTTCTGAGTACTCCTTACTCTGAGCTTACGTGACTTTAAGCCCCTTGAGAACATCACTTTCATCTTGTTTACTATCATCCCTAAAAAGTTTTACAAAATTCATTTGTTTCTTAACTCAAATATAAAGTTTAAAATTTTTCTCTTGGATCTTGGAAAAGCCCTTGTCAATTTCCTTAAGGCCTTGGCCAATTATGGGGTATGACTTCTGCTTATGACCATTTGAATAGGTATGTTACTGAAAGTAGAGTGAATTATTCGTTTTTGTCATTTTGAATTCAAGTAATTTTCCTTATATTTTAAAGAAAGTAAAGGTTATAATTACTACTTTGAAAAGAGAAAATATAATTTCGCCACACCTCTACATGTTCTTATTATATACATGCTATCTTTCAACTGTTAATGTTCCAAGCTACCTACTTTTTGCTTAGTAGAAACATCTTATCTGCAAGTCCAGGGGGACTGCATTAGTATGTGTTTAAAACAAACTATTCCCACCAATTAAAAGGGATGGTATCTTGGATCTAAGAGGTCCCTTTAACTTTTTGACAAAACACCAATACTAGAAGATACTTCTTAGTCCATTATTTTCGAAGAGACAAACAAAATCACCAAATACTGTTGATTAAAAACGGCATCCTCTCCGCCTGCCCCGGCACTCTACCTGCCTTACAAAGGAGTTGCGCAAAATTAGCAGCAAGAAGAATCCAGGGTTTAGAAAGGTTTTACTTAGAAATGCTGTTAGCATACTGGACTGGCTGAGCCCAGATAGAGGCTCTATTGTAACTGCCCCGAAACGGGAGAAGACTCCAGGGACCACAACTTAAGCACATTTTGGGGAAGTTGAAGTTACAGGCTTTCTCTTGCACTCGTCAATTTTTTTTTAAAAAAAGAATTTTTTTCTCTACTAAGCAAACTTCCTATGAAGGTAAGCGAGTAAAATCTCCCAGATTGAAGATTACTGAGCACCTGTCAAAATGAAGAATCTAAACAAAAAGTCTGTCATAGGTGACACCAACTGGTCAATTTCTCAGGACTTTTAAATAAACTGACAGCCATCAGCCAATTATGTGAAAGCTGAAGTGGCATTTCTATTTGGCAAGAAGGAAAGGCACTCCTGAATACTGAGGCCCACCACCATGCACCAGGCACTGGTTGGGGCTCCAGATAATCCTCTCTCCTAACTGCACTGTACCTCTGGGACATCTCTGACGCTTGCCGGGGTTGATGGGTGAAGGTCGAGCATTAGTTGTAAGTGAGACCTGAACTTGCGTCACTTCCAAAGAAGTGTTCACTCTTTCCCCAGACCACGCTGCCTCCCAGTGGCTTCATCCACAGAATAAAGCCAATATTTTATAATAACGATAAATGGAATATAACCTTTAAAACTGTGAATCACTATGTTGTACACCTGAAACTTACATATTATTGTAAGTCAATTATACCTCAATAAAAAAATAATCAAAAAAGAGACTGGTAAAACGAGGAAGATAGTTTCACAGGCAGGTCAATTGTCAGTTTGCTAGAACGACCCCTTTTGCTTTACATATGTTATTTAAGTTTCTGAACAGGGAATCAACATACATTTAGATTCTGTGTTTCCAAACAAAAATCTCACAAAGAGATCCCTGCTCTGAGATAATGTTTATCATTCAATACATTCTTCCTGAGAAATCGTAACCAATTTTATGGGTGATGACTTCAGGCTCGATTCTCTCTTCTGAGCTTCAGACCCGCATACACTGATGCTTGCTGTCGTCTGCCTGACGTCCAACACACACTTCAAATTCAACATCTCAAAATCGAATTTAGCATCTTCCTTCCAAAGCCAGCTAGTTGTCCTGGGTTTTTGATCTCTACCTTATTGTTCAAGCCGGAAAGTAAGATTCTTGTTTCCCAACCCATTGCATCAAATCTTTTCTCCCATGCTCCAGAGGACTTTCTTAAGAGCTTTCCCATCTGCCCCCCTACTCTGTTCCTACAAACGAACCCTGGTGATTTCTAACCTATCTTACTGACACCTCTGACTTCACAATACAATTCATCTCCATAGCAATGCTCAACATTCGTTAGTGATTACCCTTGGCATTCAATATGACATTCAACTTCCTTAGCAGGGTGTACAAAGCCTCTCATGATCCGGCTTCGGTCTCCCTTTCTGTCTTCTTTATCTCACAACTGCTCTACATGTGCTCTGAGCTTTATATCTACTCAAACTGTTCCTAAATGCCATGCTCTCTCACACCAAACGTTACGTCATGGGGAAGTCATACCTCCTGCCCTCTCTGCCTTGCCACCTCTCCCCCAGGCTGGCTTAGCCATCCTGCCTTTGGACTCTATTATAAAGATCCTTACGTGTCTCCGTCACTGTGGAGATATACTGTGCTCTGTTTTCTTGCTTTTCTATCTCCACCCCCCATCTTGGCTCTTTGAGGGCAGTGAATATATTTCATCTCTTCTCCTCAATGCCTAGCATAGTGTCTAGAATGGAGTAAGCATGAGTAAATTTATAGCACTGTAGCTCTTTTTCTGTGCAGTGTAGATACAGGCAGCTAAAATATTTTTGTCTACTCAACAATAGGAGTTTACAAGCACATGTCTGTCTGTCCATTATCTGTCTGACAACCTATCTACCTACCCATCTACCTCCAAACCTTTCCAAGACAGATTTTAGCTTGCTTGGTGACCACTAACAGTAGAGTAAGACATAGTGAGCAACAAAGCTAACAAATAATCCATTAGAGAAAACACGTTCGTTATTGGGATCTGCTGTATGACAATAGTATGTGACAGCACCAACATGCCACTGCTTCCTTTATGCCGTTGCAGAGAAATAGCCAGGTCATGGGACATGGCTAGAGAGGTTTGTGCAATGATATCTGGCATCAGAAACTCCTGTTCCCACCTTAGCTTTACCATCACCGAACCAAGTGGCTCTGGGCAAAAATCGCTTCACTTCAACTGTCCACACATGTACACTGGAGATAAGAAGATTGAGTTCCCAGTGCTGACGGAGAGTCAAAGTCAATGCTTTGTGCTGACGTGAGAAGAGTTTCCCTAAAGCCTGCTGCCCTTCTCCCTCCTATATTGCTTGGCACACGGCAAGGCTCTGCTCCACGCTGCACACACCACCAGCAAGATCCAGGAGCCATGCTTCAAACACGAAGCAGAAAAAGGACAAGGAAAGGACAACTTACTAGCACAATCCAAGAAACACGCGTCTTTTGGACATGAAGCCAGCATCCTCGTTTTCCACGAAGGGACAGCAGAGGGTGAGGGAAGCCAGATACAGTAGCTATTTAACTGCCCAAAGGAAACCTCCCCTCTTGGAACTGGGGGTGGGAGAAGCATGTGAATGAGGAAAGAACAAAAGGAGTACAGTACGCTGTGATGTGCCTGGAACCATCTGCATTTGCAAACTGAATACCGGCAGAATTTCTGTTGTTTTTCTGGTGTGATTTCTGTTGGAATTCTACAAGGGAATTTTGGCGGCAAACCACTTATTTCACACGCTTCATTTCCTAACCACTCCCTAAGTCACCCCCTCTTCTTGTTCCATGGCCCTACTCTCCAGTGTTTTGCATCAAACATACTCAATAAAGAGTAATAGCAGACTGGACTTCCTTAGTGCCTCCTGTGTGCCAGAGCTAGTTCTATGCACTTAACAGGTATTCGTGTCTTGAATCTTCACACTGACCCTAGGAGGTGGGTACTATCACCATCCAATTTTACAGATGAGAAATTGAGGCACAGAGGGGTCCCTCAAGAATTAATGAATTTGTGAGTTTAACCTCCAGTACCCCTAGAATTGTAAGATAACACACCACATAAATATAGGGCTTTGAGTCAAGTTGGAATAGTTGAGTCATGATTATTCAACAACTTTCTAATTATAAGAAATGTTAACTATAGAAAAGAAAAAATATAAAGAGAACTTATAGTTTAGTTCATGGTAGTGTTATCCCACTATCCAGAGGTAAATCCCTTTTTTACTGTAGAAATTACTTATTTTTTGTAACATCTTTAATGTGGAAAATCTTTTTATCTTCTTTGGGATGTACGCACCTTTTTAAAAACACCTTAAACTGGATCTACACCGAATATCATTTTATATCGTACCTCTTGCACGTCCATGGTGTTTTGCCACTAAGGACTTTGAAAATACGACTTAAGAAAGGATAATATCAAAATTTAACCTCTTGGACAATTTCAGTTATTTTTAGGATTTGTGATCAGTCATTTACTTTTAGAAAGTTGGATGTTTGCAAATTGTAAAAAGAGTAGGGTTCATCGTAGACTATTACTTTCAAAAATTTGGAAAGAATTAAAAAGACATAGGAGAGCCTTCTGTGTAACCAAATCTGGCGTTAGTGCTTGGGCTTCAAGTGGACGAGTCATGGTCCCCGTTCTCAAGGGACTGCCTGGGGGTGGGGTGCGGGTGTAGAAGGAGGTAGATGGAAAATCACAAGATATTACGGGAGGTACTTTTACAGTGAAAACAGCTTCCTCTCCCACTGTGGAGCCCCAGCTGCCTGCCTGCATCTGTACCTGCAGAGTCTGCCTGCCTTCTTACTGAAGCCCAATCCTGTACCTGGTGTCCTGAATCCCATCCTCTCCTGCAACCCAAGGACTTCACTCTTTCCGCTGTTCCCTCTCTTTGCCACACCTTGTGTCATCTCTACTGGATCATTCCCCCTGACACCCAAACATGTCTAAATATCTTCTATTTTAACACTAACCCGCCACCTACACACACACACATACACCTTGATGCTATGATCGTCTCCACATCCTACCCATCTCTTTGCATTTTGTCATTGTGGAAACTCTCAATCAATCTTTCCTGTTTTCACGGTGTCAACCCTCATCCTCTTTTCAACCCACTCCCAGTGGGCTTACGTCTTCCACTTCACCGAAACGGTGCTTACCAGGGTCATTACCAGCCAACATTCTTGGCAAATCCAACAGCCACTCGACACAGTAGTGCCACCCCCTCATTCCTGAAACACTATTCCCTAGATTTCTGTGATGCCTTGTACTTTCCCATCTACTTCACTGTCTACTCCTTACCACTCTCTCTTGCGAGTTCTTCTTTCTTGGTCCTGTTTCTAAGTGTCTGATGCCCAAGCTTATGCCCTCTTCCCAATTTCCTCTTTCCCCTCCGAGATGTTTTGTCTCATGCCTATATGATTCCCAAAACTGTATCTTCACATTTGCCTCTCTCCTCTGAGATCCACACCTAAATGTACATAATCTCTTGACCTGAATGTTGAATAGGTATTTCAAACTTAATATGCTCAATGCAAAATATTTGAGGACAACTCTTCCCCCAACCTCGCCACCCCAAAGCGCTCTTCATCATCTCAGATAACGTGAACACCCATCCAGCTGCTCAGGTCAAAACCTAGTGGCCATCCTTGATTCTGCTTTCCTTCTCCTCCCACATCTGACCCATTAGCAGATTCTCAGTGCTTCCACCAAACTATACTGTAAATCCTGCAACTTCACACCACGTCCGGAACTGCTACATCCTCAGCCCAAAGCAACCGTCTCCTAACTGGTCTCACTGAGTCCAGTTCCTCATATGACAACCAGTCTGCAGTAAGCACTAGTCTATCATATTCATGCTTGAAACTCTCCAATGGCTTCCCATTGCAATTAGAAAAAAATCCAACTTCTTTACCACAGTCTACAAGGCCCTTCATGATCTGGACCCTGTCACCTTCCCCCCATTCACTCTGCCCCAACCAAATGAAGCTCTTATTTATTTCTTGAAGGAGCAAAATGCATTCCTACCTCAGGGCCTTTGCACAGGCCATTCCCCTTCCAGAATGACTTCCTGCTGTTCCAGCTGCTTCCTCCCAACTTCCTGGTTTCTTCACAAACGTCCTCTCTTCAGAGACACCTGTTCCTGAACATTTCAGCTAAAGATGTCCCACTCTCAGCTAAAGATGCCCCATCTCAGCTAAAGAGCCCTTATCCCTTAAATGACTCTCTGATTTTCTTCCTAGCACTTATCTCTACCTGAAATTATTTTATTTACATAGTGTTTATTTCCTACTTCCCCTCCACGAAGAGGGTAACCTTCACTCAATTACCGCTGCATCCTCAGCATCCAGAATTGTGCCTGGCACTTAATAGTTAATAAATATATATTGACTATTGAATGAAGGGCAGAAGGTATAAAGAGTTTACGCAATGCTATGAGCATCTCAGTTTTGAAGCATCACAGAGAAACAGCATTTATAACCCCATCGTCCAGACGAGCAACATTATAATGTATTCACCTCCAGTTATTTTTAATGTCATAGATGCTAAAATCAGAATTATACAGTATAATTTATTTTGTAGACTGCTTATTTTTAAAGTTACATAATGGTAGCTTTTAAAACTGTATTTTCCTCCAGTTTTCTTAATATGCCACACTTTTAAAAAAAATTAATAAACCTTATTTTTTAGAGAAGTATTAGGTTTATAGCAAAACTGACCAGAAAATACAGAGATTCTTCATATACCCCCTGTTCCTACACATGCATAACCTCCCCTCGTATCAACATCTCAAACTAGAGTGGTACATTTGTTACAACCAATGAACGTATATTGACACACCATCACCACCCAAAGTCCATAGTTGACATTAGGGTTCACTCTTGGTGTAGTACATTCTATGGGTTTGCGCAAATGTATCATCACATGTACCCACCATTGTACTATCACATAGAATAGTTCCACTGCCCTAAAAATCTTCTGTGCTCCCACTAATTCATCCCCCTCTACCGCCAACCCCTGGCAGCCAGCTGATCCACAGTTGTGCCTTTTCCAGAATGTCAAATAGTTGGTCTCATAGTATGTAGCCTTTTCAGATAATATGCTATAAACTTTAACATTAAGGCTACACTGTACTGAATAGTCTATTTTTAAAACTTGAAATGGACCATGAATATTTTCCCTATATTTAATAAGCAGTCTGAAAACCATTTTCAATGAGGATGTATCATTTATCACTATTCATCTATTTTAGGATATTTAAAATATTTCTATATTTTAGTGGTAAAAAACACCATGTGGGAGACATAGCATGGGGTTGAGTGGACTTCTAGAAAGCACTGGACCTGAATCACTTGTCTAGGCCACTCAGCTGTGTGGCCTTAGACAAGTTTTGTTTTAACCACTCTAAGCTTCTCTTGGCTATTCTATAAAATGGAGATAATAACAGTGCTGTTATCATAGAAATATCAGGGTATTAAGTGGAATAACGTATGTAAAGCACTTAGGACAAGTGTTCAATAAATGTTCATTAATATTGTATCAATTCTCTGCCTATAACTGTTTTCTTAGAAGTTAAAAGTGAAATTACTGAGTAAAAGGATTCCATACATTAAGGTTCTGAATACGTACTATCAAGCTACTTTTCTCAAAACTTGTACCAATTTCTATCCTTATCAGTAATGTACACAAGTGTTCCTCCTACTGCACTGTAGACCATATTACTGACTTTAAAGCTTTGCCGATTTGGTGGGCAAGAGGCTGAACACTTACTCTCTAACATTTCTGATTACTAGAGGTGAAATCCAACATTTTCTTTTCTATGTGTTGAAAATTTGAATGCTTTTCTCTTGTGAATTATCTGTTCATGTCCTTTGCTAATTTCTTTAGGTTTTTCTTAATGAGTTGCAATAATATTGATTATTTTATTGGTTAGAAATAGCTTTGTCTTTTAATATTATCTATGGCTTTCAGAAACAGTGTTTGTTTTCTTCCCTGACTACAAAAGAAATTAGTATATATGTTATAAAGAATTTGGAATACACAGAAAAGTACAAATAAGAAAATAAAACCTGGGATCTCAGATAGAAATAACATTAAAATTCTAGAGTACCTCTTTCCATCTGTTTTTTGTTCCTCCATTTACTTACTATTTAACATGTACTTACTGGGTGCCTTCTATGGGCCAGGCACTGTGCTAGAGAAACAGTAGTGACTATATTATACATAGGGTATATAATTTTTTTAACAGAATTGAGAGCAAACTATGTGTGTATACTCCTCAAAATGTTACTTTTTAAAAAATAACTTTTTGTTGAAGAAAGTATATATTATAGCTCAATGAATTTTCACAAATGGAACAGAGTCATGTAACCAGCTCCTGGGACAAGAAATGAAACATGATCAGAATTCCATAATTTGGAAATATTTATAATTATAAATAGTTGCCTTTGTCTTTGACAAGTAAAAATTCCTAGATGTACAATTAGCACAAATGGTATCAATCTTTTTAGGCTCTTGATGCTTACTGCCAAATGGCTATCCAAAAGTTTATTTCCTGTAAGCAATGTGAGATCTCCTTTTGATCTACCTATATTTGCTCCTTGAGTTTTATTCTTTCACATTTTAACTCTGTAATTTACCTATTTCTGTATATTAATTGAATAATCCATTCCTTCACTGGTTAATTTGTTTGGTTTCATTTAACGCACACAAAATTTTTCTACAAGTTGGGTCTGTGTCTGAGCTCTCTCTTCTCCCTATAGTTCAATGTCAATGCCGTGCCAACATAAATCTTCATATTATTGTCGAATTATAAAACATTTAATATTTGGTTGAGCTGGGTGCTCACTATTACTGCTTTTTGTCCAAAACTTCTAGGTATTTTTGCCTATTTATCCTTCAAATGGACCTTACAACAATTTTGTCATATTACAGAAAAGAAAAGGAATGGAAGAAATCTCATTTATTCAAATCTTCCTTTAGATCCTTCGGTAGGATGTCGAAGTTTTATTCATATATTTCCTATAAACACGTCTTATATAGGTTACTCCTTATCTTTCCTTTTAATTTTTTTTGTGTGTTGTAGTTATTTAAAAGTTATAATATTATTATTATAAAAGCTATTATATTAAAAGCTATTATTATAAAAGCTATTTTAAATTTTTAAAAGCTATTTAAAAATTATAATTTAATTAAATTTCCTACATGTGTCGCTAGAAGAAGGCTATTGATTTTTTAATTTAATTCTATAGTCTTTTACTTTTCTGAAGCCCACTGTAAATTCTAAAACAATTCCTGTCGATTCTCTTCAGTTTTCTATGTATATCAAATATTATGCAAAAAACCCCAATAATTTTAATCTTTCATTTCATTTCTTTCATGTCTTATTGCGCTGCTCCAAATTCCTAGAACAATGCAGAGTAATAGTAGCGAGAGAGGACATTCTTATTTTGTTTCCACCTTTATGACAATTTGCCTCTATTATTTTATTGCTAAGTACAATGTTGGCTGTTGGTAAAGGAAAATATCTTTTATTATGTTAAACAGCCACATATTTTGACTCCTAACTTTCTGTTAAACATCAGAATCAAGGAAGTCTTGGAATATAGGTTTATGTTTCTATTTTTTACTTCAGATAAAATAAAGATGATAGAATCTTGTGAGAAATGATGAGATAGGAAGAACACGTAAACTTATTCATGAGTAACAATAATGGCCAAAATATGGGTATTGCTTCATTTTGATCACCAGTTACAATATAGTTAAATTCAATACATATGTCTTTTGTCTAACAATCATTTGTTGCTTGCAAACTTATTTTGCCTCCTAAATTGAGGGCTTTGATGTTACTCTTATTAACTAAGAAAACAGATGAGGTCAAGCAGCATATCTTAAAACAGAAAGGCAAGGTCAAGTCTATTGTCTTCCATGGGAAAGGACACAGAAATCGATCTTCTATCTAAGACAACAGATAAGAATTTAATCTAACAAATACTCATTAATGGTCAACATGTATAGGGCAATATTCTAGGTGTTATGAAGGATGTTACTAGGATTTTTAAAGAAATGTAATCCTTTAATATTTGCTAAATTTATCAGAAAATTAAATACATATACAGAAGCCTATGTCCAGAGCTGAAAATGACAAGTGGCATACACATGCCTATGGGTACATTTATGTTTAGAATGCAATTACTGATAGGCCCACACACTTTCATAGAGTTGTTTCTTGGCTGTGACATGCACTGAAGGAAGAAAACAGCTCAAGCTCTTCCGGAAGTGTCTTCTTTACAAGCACCTATGGAACCAGAGCATCCGGCATCTACAAAGAAGCTGGACCCTGGGCATCAGAGTTCATTCTTGTTTAGCAACAAAGCACTTTCTAGGTGAATTATACTTTTCCACTCAAAAAGTCAACTTCTCAATTAGCTTACAACTTTTCCACTTCTGGAAGCACAAGCATTATTAGGTCACTACAGAACGCTTCGCTTGAGAGCAAAGCCACTTAGCATTGGCATGACTGATATTTTGAAGGAAGATTTTTTTCCTAGCTAAAAATCAATTTAGAAACAAGATATATTAAAATAATTAACAGACGATAATCCAAGTTTTAGACTTATAACATATTATTGCAAATTTAAAGACTGAATGAAACTAAGGGGCAAACTAATTTCTTTGCTTTATAAGAAAACTCATTATAGCTTACTTGCTTTAAATTATGGCATTACTTGGAGACTGTCCATGGTGCCTTTCCTTGGCCTTTGACTCATCAAACCCAGCTCTACTGAGACCAGAACCTTTGGTCCCAGGCCTTCTCTTAATAGAAAATGTGAAAACAAGGAGCTACAAGAGTAGGTGATTGAAAATCAAACCTGGGACAGGAGTCTACGTATCAAAGGCCCAAGAAAGGGCTGGGGTATTGACATTGTAAAGCTTGACACCAAAGAATCCTCTGGTCTGTCCCAACTAACCAACATACTAGGAGCGTGAAGGAGAAAGTCGTAGCACAGCTTCACACTCGACTAGCCGAACGTGGTGTGTACAACCCAGAAGACAAGAGGCGGGTCCCTGCTACTTCCCAACCCTGACCCCTGTGGCCTGAGAGCGGAGACTCTTGGAGGCTACCATGTTGATAACATCAGTTAGGATGGCAACCGTAACGCCAGTGAGATGATATTACTTAACACTAGACAGAAAGAGAACATTCGACATCAGTTTGTGCCTTATTTTTCTTTAGACTCATATCAATCCTGATGAAATATCGTCCTTTAATTGTGGAAGAATCCAGCAGGAGCACCGACAAAAGGCAAGTGAAACTGAAATGTTATCGTATTCAGACGGTTGATCACCTTTCAATAAAAATCCAACAGAAAGACCTCTTTCTCCATTCAGTCAGAAAGAGACAGACTTTACTAAAGAAGCTGGAAAAAACCCTCCAATTTCATACTGTCATTCATAAAAAATGACTTCCATAATAAGCATCGTCGGATTGCACACGGAGACCTTTTGGTAAAATGATACACAGGGTGTTAGTCAGACTTGGAAATAGGAAAGCCAGGAGTGCATGGAACTCAAGTCTAAACTCTTCTCTGGGTGGGGGGGAAATATTATTTCCTCTGATAATTGTGTCTCCCTGTCACTCATGTTCCTTCACATGTCAAACATTTTTAATGGTTCAAAAAACCAGCTTTCTCCTTTTTATTTATTTTTTCCTGAAGTGTCAACAGAATTAAATTGTGATTGCTTTTATTAAAAACTCTCACTAACTGAGATGACAAATAAGACTTTTAAAACTAAAATGGTTAACTTTTTTATGTCTTAAAATACAGTGAAGATATTTCTAAATTACTTTAAAATCATATCGAAAATTTCCTAAATAATATCCTAATAACCATTTTAAGCAAATACTTTGATAACACAAGAATTGTTACTGGAAGCTCCTCACGTAGTGTATTTCATTATTCAGAATCTCTTTTAAGCCACAGCTTGAACTAACCAAATTATACAGAGTGGCTGGCAAAAAGTTAAGATTTTAAAAGAAAATGAGGCTTAAGTCAACAATTAGAGTTCAGAAATCACACTTCAAGCTAACCAATAGATTGTTAATCTCCTTGAAATCACCTGTACTCTAGATCTTCAAAAGCTAAAAACATGTAATTAAAATATATTAAAATATTCATGTCCTTTACCACAGTACATTGCTAATTGGAGTGTGAAATCAAGCATTACCACATCATTTTTGCCTGATGAGATAATTTTGGTTTTCTAAAGAGTATTAAGCTAATACATTTATTTTTGCCAGGAAATAATTTTACTCTATTTTGAAAGAAACTAATATTTGCAATGACCAGTCTCAGGTTTGTTGAATTACAAAAATATAAAGTGAAAGATTGAAATAAGTATAAAAACCAATGTATTTTTTAAATATTGCACAAATCTAAAGCAAGTAAATAATTTCCGAAGACAGAGGCTAAGTGAATCTTTCATTTATACTTTTGCTTTATATTATTCTCAAGTAAAATAAAATCAATTTTGGGAAGGTTACAAGCTTAAATGATTTTTCACTATTTGATTTTTACATTTGGTTGAATTACTCCTTCATTCTCTTTTCTACTTTACTTATAAGAAAGAGTCCTCATGCCAAGAGTAAAATCTGGTATTTCAATATCTGTGTGGATCCTTAGTTCTTCTTTTCCTTTTTTTTTTTTTTTTTAATTTGGGCTTATGAAAAAACTACATCCACTACAAACCTAAACTAGAACTTTTAATATTTACTTTTATTTCAGACCTTCTCTATATAGTTCAGTGTGAATAATGTTAGTAAACAAATGAAAATCTGGCTATATTATATCCAAACTGAGTTAGGAAGCTTTTCTGTCTATATTATACCAAGTTACTACTTTGCCTAACTTCTCACTTTTTACCACATAGTTTTGGCACTGTACAGTCAAGCTTTCATTTTTAAGAGGGTAGAGTTTAAAAACAATAGAAAATTCCTGCTAATTTCTTCTTGATGGATGCTATTAACACCTATTAACATCAGTAAGAGTAACAGGTTTGAACCCAAGACAAAATATCAGCCTGGTCTGTATCACTGGAAACAACGGAAACTTAGGAAAGGAATTTTAACATATTAGTAAAATATGGAATTTTTTGGTGCTGTTCTCTTATGAAGGGAATCACAACCATAAGGCAGAAACTTATTTTATTTTTGAAAATAAGTATGATTATTAAGCTTTTAGAAAGGCAATTCTGAACTTGTCACACACTTGGAATATTTCTACCTTAAAAAATAGTAATGCCTTACGTGTAATTTCCTTAAGGAAAGCAAACACTTTAAAATGCAAAAAAAAAAAAAAAAAATTCTGTATTTCACCCTAAGTGTAAAAATAAATATTTCACTAAGGAATGGGGGAAAAATGAAGCACATTTAAATAATTTCATTGCACTGGAAGTTGCCAATTCGTCTGTGAGTAGTTTCATTGCAGATGAAAAGAAATCAAAATACAGGACAGATGTTGAACAAACCGCATTTAAGTTCTGTCACACACTGGCATTTTTCAAATGATTTTGGCTCATCTATGAAATAAGGTGCATTTTGCTTGATTTTGAAAAGGGGAAACATAAGGAAATATTTAAAGGCCAATTGCTGCCAATTAACTTTGATCAGTAAAAGTTCTATTTGAATCTTTCAGATTCTTCTCCTGTCTGAAATAACATACATTTATAAAATCTAGGAAAACAACAACTTGATGATTAATGCCTGTTGGCAGCTCTACCACAAGCTTGCTTAATAGCAGGATTTAAATAAACAACTATCTCTATTATGAAGGGAGTGAAATGTAGTTACAGGCATGTTTTCTCATAATGGAGCTATGAAAACCAATATTCTTTATTCTTAAAAATGCTTCTAACCAAGATCAGCATGTTTGCCATTGCCCGTAACACATTTAACTAGCCATCTTACAAAAGTTTCCCCCCAGGTTATAAAGGACAACTAAAATCATCAGCAGTTTGACATAAGGAATCCTGGCAACCCAAAGAGCAGAGGCCTGACTAAAATGTTATATGACCAGTTGGGCCAGCCAGACAGAAAAGAATCTGACCCAGTACGGTAAGAGTCTGACATGGGCAGCATATGAAAGGATCACAAATTCTGTTGGATTCTAACGGTAACCCATCTCAACAGTGATTATGTAACTGAGAAATCTGTAGCTTCTGATAATCAACACAGTTTCATATAAAACATTCTTGACATCAACTTTTAATCCCCATCAATGATCATGTGGAATCCAACTTTGAAATACAACAGCCAAAGTAAAGCAAAACAGAAATTCCATGAAGGCAAAATGCATGACCATATAATCAATAATTGCTTTATCTCCTTATTCCAATTATACATTCAAAAAATAATATCCCATCGTTATTTTAGGACCAATCACCTATTTCCAAACATGCAACATGAAGAGTATATAAAATAATCAGAACTTACCTCTAAGTCGTTAAAAAATAGATGTGTGTCTGCCAAGTTGAAAATCATTTCTTCCATTCGTAGTCCAAGGGAAACTGAAGTAGGTGGATCCTAAAAGAAGAATTTTAGAGGTCAAGAACGTACATACTTCAGGGTACAGGAAATACAGTGTCACGCTGAGAGGGAGTTAGCAGAGGGGAAAGGACAAAAGGCTTGGGCTCCAGCTGCTTTTAGAGTGCGTGGTTTATTCTGTATTTGAACTTCAGTGACTTCTTTTATTTCAAAAGTACCTCTAATGTTGTTGGCACTTTGCATAATGAAGAAAAAAATTGCTGCTTATAATATTGCAAAAAATATAAAATCTAGGGTTACTTAGACATACAGAGTAGAGGAAATTCAGCTTCACACGTCTGTTTCAGGAGCAAGAAATTCAGTGAATCAGGAAGACATTTTTTTTATGTTCCACCTCAATCCATGAAGAGTGTCTAAAAGCACTGCCACAAATATCAGAAAATAGATATAATATAGATTAATTTCAGAGGGATAGCAAATACCAATTTCGCTCCAGATGATAACTACCATTATTTTTTACTTATTCAGATTGCCTGGCAATTTCGAGTATACTCAAAATGGAAGTGATGGCCACTCTGGCCAGCTGGCACCATGCCAGTTCAGGAAGCTGATCTTGACATTCATGTGACACTATCCAGTCATCAGACAGCCAGGAACACACACAGGGGAGCACCAGCATTCTGAACAGTGGCTTCTACCCAACGCTTCAAGCCTTTGACACTAGTGGTAGACAGTCTGTCCCACACAACACATATCCTGATGACATCTGTTGGTATTGAAGATGGGGGATGTAGAGATATTTGCAAGGCTTTAATGGTGTTACTATATTCGTAATGCATCAAACCCAGGAAGCAACACTGTTCATGGTGAATATCCTGCATAATTAGTGAAAAAGGAAAATTATTCTGTAGAGAAAGTATTCAAGGATATAATGTGAGTTTTTCAAGTTTTTATTGGCATTTTAATAGCAATACCAACTTTCACCTTTATGGCCTTTAAATTTTTCCAAAGAACAATAATTTCTGATATACTATTTTATTATCACAGCAAACCTTTGGAATCCATGTGGATCATTTAATTAGAGAAACTGTAACTAGAGAAATTATGCCTTCATGTCGCCCACCCATCTAGCTGGGGTGTACTTTGTATATCACCTGTCTTTGAGTCTTAGAGTGGAGAACAAAAAACCCAGAGAAAATAAGTCTTGCTTTCTAATACTGTCCAATATAAACCTTGTACATTTTCTCTATTGCCTTCATTTCAAAGCTCAAGACTTGCCTGTGTTTTACCCCCTACCCTCCAAGTATCTAAAGTCCATCAACCTCAAGCCCCATCTTCTCATGGGCTTCGGGAGGCAGCGACAAATGGTGGAAGAAGAGCCCTAGACCCAGAGGCCAAGCCCTACCCTTGTTCTCTTAGTTACTTTGGTGTCTTTATCTCACTGGGCCTCAGTTTGCTCATCTAATAAATCAGGTGGCTAGATGGCAAATATGTTGTTCTCCCATAGAATAACCAAAAGAAAAAACTCCATCTCTTCATTTGTCACAATCATATGTGTTTATACACCTGAGAGAAAGGAGGGGCCTGGGATGGTGGAGGGGGCGGAGACTCACTGGGTGCCAGCCATGGGCCAATCAACTGTGGCCAGGGAGGCGAAGTCAACACCATCCCTACACCACCCATCCCACTAGCTCCGCCCACCCCACCAGCACACCCTCAGCTCCAGCTCCAGCACCAGCATGGTTTACCTCACAGGAGTCCCAGAGACAGACAAGAGGAGGTCTGGGGAAAATATGGCAGGATGGTACTGCTGGTCTCAATTCCCCTCCCACCTAGGCCTTCTCTGCCAGCTGACTGGCAATGAAAAGGAGAGAGAAAACACATTATTGCCAAGAATCTGGGGTTAGATTGGCAAAGGGGCAAAGCAAATACCCCAGGGTTTGTAAGAGGGCAGACAGGAAATAAAAACACATAGGCCAACTGAGCGTCCAAGAGCTGTGCAGGGAGGGACAAAAAACACTTCCCTCAAATTTCCTGTACAATGATTTAGCCTTGTTAAATCTTCCCTGCTTGATACCACCTAAAATCTATGCAATTTCATAGGTTGTAGAAGAATTAAAAACTGTTTACAAATAAGTAAAGAAAAACTCTCATTGAATCTTGGTTTTATAGGAAATTGCTCACTTCCAAGAGTTCCAAGTATCTCTAAGTGTGCTGGAAAAAACAAATGCTCAAATACGGCCTAGAGCAAAATTAACCAGTAGGGGAAGTTCAAACAGCTGTTTCTAAAACAAAACACCTGACTCAGGTGTGTCCTCCCTCTAGCTGAGGCCAATAAAAATACACTGACTTGTCTCATAACCACGTCGATGAATCTTTTTATGTGGCCAGGAGGAGACTCACTGCAATTATTTAATGGGCAATTCTAGAATTGATGTGCCATGGTATTGTTACTTCTGAAAAAGGATTATTTCTCCTTGATATGGTTGCTTATTTATACCACCATCAAAAGAATTACTCCATCGTTTGTGAATATACAGCATACTCTAACTAAATTACAGTAATGACTTGCGAGTTGGAATACTAATAAATTCTAAAGGCTTGTTCAGTCTTGTGGTCAAATACAACATAGATGTTGGCCTTATTTACCTTTTAATGTTTTTCTCTTTTGTTATTAGCTGTCATTCCTTAACAGTTTTCATACCTGCCACTCCACAGTGTTGTTAGGAAACATTTACACCACCAAAAGAACAGTCTGACGATTAACTGGAATGAAAGAATTTTAGAATAGGAAGGGGATCTAGTTGAAAGCAGTGTTTCTCAAATATTTTTTAACCATAATCCACAGTAAGAAAAATCATTTTATACTATGATCTAGTAACATCTCTCTCTCTCTCTCTCTGTCTCTCTCTCTCATACACACACACAGCTGAAATGTGAGCTTGGCAAAACGAGGCTTTCCACACTGTGTGTGGAGAGTATTCTGTTACTTTCCATTTCATCACCCGTTAATGTGTCGAAGTCTATAGTTTGAGAAGCAGAGTTCTAAAGAACACCTACTTTTGATTTCAGAGAGAGGAAAACTGATTTGCAGCCGTGTTATGAGTTGCTTGTGGTAACAGAGCTGTTAGGGTACACAGCTATCTCACGCTAAGTGTTTTACCTGAAAGGAAACTAGCCAGAAGAACAGATAGGTAACCATGGTAACAGATCTGCTTCCACATTCTAGCAACTGGAGTTCTTCTCAAATCAAGGTTAGATTTGATCTTCCTATTATAATAATCTTTCAATATTTTCATGTTTTTCAAACATGGCTGATACAAGTCAAATGTCACAAAAGCTAACACCGAACAGTTAATAAATTAGTCCTAGCTTGATGGCTTATTTTGGCATATACAGAGGAAGAAAGAAAAAACACATTTTTTAGACCCAAACTGAGACATTAAAATCACCATGTCTTTGGCTTAATCTTACTTTCCTTGTGCTTTGCAGTAACGAATTCCAGAGCTGTAGTTGTGAAATGGTGCCTTTTAAAACACCATTTTTTGCTACATCACTTTTGAAAAATTATTTAGAACTTCGCCTCCACTTCCAAGAAACATTTCATTTTAAGTAAACCTTGTTGCCAAATGTTTCCATTCTTTTCTGAACTTGACTCCTCTGTGGTATTTACCACTTCTAATTTCTTCTTAACATTTCTTCTTCCCTTATGTCTGTAATATCATCAGTCTTTTCTGGGCATCTTCCTAGAATCTGATTATCCATCCCCTATCCCTTCAGTGATGTTCGTTCCTGGGACGGTTTTCATCCATTCCTCACTCTAGTCACATTGCCTTACAGACCCCAACACACTCATACCTTCAACTATCACCCGATTCCCCTCTGTTGAACCTCAGACCTCATTTGTCGGCCCAGATATCAATCACCTGTTGGTCCTTTGTACCTGATGACCCATAGAGCACCTGAAACTCAATGGGCTGCAACCCGGATTCATCACATTTCCCACATCAAAGGAACCACAAGCTCCTGCCCCTTGGACCTGGAATTCATACCTTCCTTATATTCACCACCATTTTCTTTTCTCCAGCCATGTGGCTCGTTTGTAGCTATCTGTAGTAGCTTCCCTCACTGGATCGGTCTTCCCCGGTTACCGACATGAATACAACCAAGTCTCTGTTCAACCCCCATGCTCAGTCCTGCATCTCACAGAGGGCTTCTTTCAGTGCCCCTCCATCAATCCAGAGTCTCTTCCCCAACTCCTCCCAGCCGGGCTCATCAGCCGCTGGGTACCACAGTTGTATGTGCTCTTGTCTATGTCAGAGACATATCCCTGTATCTTTCTCTCTCCATCCTTGGGACCATGCACAATGCCTGGCACAGGGCTTTCCCAAAGTTTGGTGGAGGAATAAATGAATGAAAAAAATAAACAGCAGATATTTCAAATAATTGTAATGAAGAAAAAAATACTAAATTTGATCTTTAGTTAGTTATTAGTGTTTAGTGTCAGTTAAAAAAAAAAAATCTTAGATACCTAGCTTAGGGGGAAAAAAGGACATTTGATTCCTAAAAGTCATTCTGTCTATATAATATGGTATCAATATTAAGCATGTTCATTCATAATTTGTACCTGATTAAAGAGCAGCTCATTCTTAGAAGAGCTACTTACAAAGCCTTACTTATCTATTTGATGCAGGGAATAAGATTAACATAAGATCAGCATACAATTATTTATTTTTAAAATTTATCAGTGGTATGCGTTACAACATCTTGCAAAATATATTCTCATATTCTCTGCAATATAGTTCCCTAGTAAAAACTGAAGAGTTCAGTGAAGAGGCTCAAATAGAGAAAACACAATCAAATGCTTTATCATTTTTCTTGTTTAATGAAGAAACAGTGTAAACTTACTATAGTTCTTATGCCCAGGAAATTCTACTAGCTGTTCCTTAACAAGACAAGACAAACAGCATCCAACACCACCACACACACACATACACACACACACACACACACACACACACACAGGAATTAAATTTAACCCTGATCTTAAATTATTTTGATATGATAGTAAATTGCAAAGCAACCTAAATGTCCATCAATGGATGAATATATAAAGGTGATGTCGTACAAATATACAATGGAACATCACTCAGCCATAAAAAAGAATGAAATAATGCCATTTGCAGCAACATGGATGGACCTAGAGATTATCATACTAAGTGAAATAAGTCAGACAGAGAAAGACAAATATCATATAATATCACTTACGTGTGGAATCTAAAAAAAGATACAAATGAACTTATTTACAAAACAGAAATAAACTCACAGACATAGAAAACAAACTTATGGTTATCAAAGGGGAAAGAGGGGGAGGGAGGATAAATCAGGAGTTTGGGATTAACAGATACACACCACTACATATAAAACAGATAAACAGCAAGGACCTACTGTATAGCACAGGGAACTACATTCAATATCTTGTAACAACATATAATGGAAAAGAATCTGAAGAAGAATATGTATATATATATATTCTCTCTCTCTCTCTCTCTCTCTCTCTCTATATATATATATATATATGTAACTGAATCACTTTGCTATACACCAGAAACTAACAGAACATTGTAAATCAACTATACTTCAACTTAAAAAAAATTGCAATTGTCTGCTTAAAATCATGAAAATAAGGTGAAGGAACTCGTTGCAATGCTAGGCTACCCAGGGCTGTTTTGTGTAAGTCAAAAATGGTTATGTCTATTGAAGAGAAAGCAACATTATACAGATAAATTAGACCCAAGCCTAAAACAATTGTTTTGCTCTCATCTTCTATCCAGTGATCTTTAATTATCCCATTCCCTCAAGATCTTTTTCTCCTGTTTCTAGAACACAGAGCTGCCCACAGAGACTAAAGTTATTATCATCCTGTATTCAAATCATCAGCATCATCCCTGGCCTGTTGTCATTGTTTTACTGTTCCTTGATTTTTTTTTTTAGCCTGATCACTGCTATTACACTAGATCCTCATGTGATGAAAATGCTTTAAAAAGAAGAAATTCTCGACAAAATCGGTGCACAGAAATGCTGAAATGCCATTAAATTCATCTTCTAGGAAGATTCATGTCTTGAACTAACATGTTGAAAAATTATAATGTGATTTGAAGTAAATGAAAGAAAAGGGTGTCTGTAAATGTATGTGGGTATTAGAACGCTGGAGGGCTAGGAATATGGGCTCTTGTTGCCTTGTTTTGCTTTACAGATGAGCTAGGGCATTTGATAAACTTCAAGCGTCACTAAAAATGCACTTTTCAGTAGGCACAATCCACAGCAGTTCAGAAATTTGATTTCACCAAGACTCAAACACCAATGAAGACATTGTTGTGACTGCAGGGCTGTGTCATTACTTCCACACATCCATCTAGGAATTCTCTCAGGATGACAAGTAATGAAACTCCTTGTGATCAGAGCTTACAAGGATGCCATCCAGTTCATCTTTTGACTGAACTAGGTCTAACACTAACCCCAACACAAGGCATTGGCAGGGGTACTTTTTTGCTACATGTCACAGAAATTGAAGGAGCTTCTTCCAAGATAACTGTGCTTCCAACCTGCAGGCATACAGGGTAGAGAGACACTGGAAGTGCACACTCTCATGGTGGTCGTACCATGGGCTTTGCAGTCATGGAGTCTAGATTGGAATTCTAACTTTGCCATTTACTAGCTGTGTGGTGGGCAAGTTCAGTTACTTAAACCCCTGGACCTCAGGTCCCTCATCAGTAAAACAGGAATACAACAGGTTTGTTTGAAGGGTTAAATTGGTAATACATTTAAAGTTCTGAACATAGCACCTGCCAAGTATTAAGCTGCTGCTACTATGGGTGGTGGTGGTGATTTCTACTATCACTATACTACAGTAATAACAGCAGATCAATCTGAACATGGGACACCATGTCTCCACTACAAAAAGATGCATTAACATTCTGCACTCAGATTGGATGTGAAGTTCATGCTTTTTAAAGATAAGGGCAACCCTAAATTCCTCATGCCAATATTTTTGAGGTGACTGTGTTTTTAAGAGACCAATCATCAGTAAAGCTGATTTGTGTGGATGTTAAATGGGGAACATGCAGTGTGACCACTCCTAGGAGGGAGTGTCATTGGTTCTCCCAAAAGATGTCAACCAAGCTTCTCATCACTAGGAGAGATGACCCAACTCTAGCAAACTGGCAAAGGTGTTGTCCCATACTCTGAAGATCTAGGAACTAAAGGGGAGGAAGTGTCATTCAGATAGGAACCAAATACTGCACCAATTCAGTAGAAACCTAGAAGTGTTCTTTAAAAAATAAACCAATTACTTGCACAGCCAAGCAGTGTGATCTCCATGGGTGGGTCACATACACCTGTTAGCTTATACCCTTTAATCATTAAAGGGTGAGATTTGTGAGCAGGCACTTAAGCACAGCCCAAATCCATTGCTTACAGTCAATTAACAAATGACTTGGAAGAACAGGTCTTGGAAAAATCTTGACTCTGCCCAAGTTTATCAACAAATGGCTGGTAGTGATAAACGGCAATAAACAGTTAATTACTGAGGTACGTTCCAAATTTAGTACCTTCAATGTATAGTCCCTGAAAAATTTCAGTATTCACAAAACGATGTTATGTTTTAGCATTTGAGGAACAACGTAATAATTCAGAGAGGGCTTGTTTGTGGTAGGGTCAAAGGATAAATTTGTGGGACTACTTTAAGAATATCAACATCATCTAAAATTATCAGCTACCATAACAAGAAAGAAAAGTGGAGTCTTCTAGTATTAGTTCTTCCTCAAATAGCAACTCTGATTGTCATGTGATTAACTACCAGGGAAAGGTATTCCATTTCTCAGCTCTCGGATATGAGCATAGCATTCTTTCCCTAATGTAAATAGTTGATCACTTCCAAGTCAAGATTACAATGTATATACATTGTACATAAACCTCTGTTAAGTAGTATTCTTACACTGAGATTTACAAGGAAACTGCCTGTAGATTAAATGCCTAAGGCTAGACTTCAGCCTCAAGGGGCAGAGTTGGATTTACCTTTAAAGTTACCCACCAAGCATCAAGCAAACCTATAGATTAATCACATTAGTTCACTGACTCAGAACTATGGCTGGTAAACTGAAATTCACTATGCTGTTGAAAAGATAATAAAGGAATGTGGCACCTGCATGAGCCACTGAGGATATCTATCTGTCTCCTAGAGGTGACCAGGAAGCCTTAACAAGGATCTGCACTAATACTGGAGAGATATTCAAGGAGAGAAGATATTTGAGAAAATCTCTAAATTCAGAAAGTGGTTTAGGTTTATCTCAACACTTTGCCTCACCAAAAGTAAGTATGGGCTAGTTATTTGCAACAAGCACTGTCTCATCTTTTTATTTCTGATGTGCATCCACATATGCTTGGTTCTGCTGAGTTAATGAACTTGTGGTTTAACTACACCCCCCACCCCCGCCCAAAACTCTGGAGTTTTCTCCTTCCTAATCAACTAACTTTGAGCCAAGAAGAAAGGATTTACAGGATAATTACAATGGATTGTTAGAGGAGACTGTCCAACCAGCAAACTGAAGTTTAAAACAAGAGCAACCAGACATTACACATCTCTTACTGGAAGGATATACCCCACCTATGAAGTCTTGACCAAAACAAACAAACAAACCATTAAACCTGAATCTAATTAAGCTTCTGGATCTAGCTACTAATTCACAGGAAATACAGGGGACAAAAGAATATGTGACAAAGGAACACAATGGAGATGCAATCAAGAAAACCCAGACTCTCAGACACTCTATAAGACAGATGATCTGGTTATTACAACAGAAATACTCAAGGTTAAAAAAAAAGATTGAGTGAGAATGTACAGATTAAACACATGTAAGAGACATACAATAAACTGTAAAACAATTATAAAACCACTGGAGAAAAACACTTTACAAACTAGGAACAGAGGATAGAAGGAAACTATCTCAATACAAAAAAGGACATATATGAAAAGCCCACAGGCAACATCATACTCAATGGTTAAAGTCTGAATGCTTTTCCTCTGTGAACAGGAGCAAGACAAGGATGCCTGCTTTTGCCATTTCTAGTTGACATAATACTGGAAGTCTTAGCCAGAGCAATTCAGTAAGAAAGGAAAAGAAATAAAAGGCATCCAAATAGGAAAGGAAGAAGTAGAATTCCTTTGTTCACAGATGACATGATCTTATATGTAGAAAACGCCAAAGAGTTTCTAAAAACTGTTAGAACTAATAAATGAATTCAGCACAGTTACAGGATACAAAATCAGGACACAAAAATCAATTGCATATCTATATACTAATAATGAACAATCCAGGAAGGAAGTTAAGACAATTTCATTTACAATAGCATCAAAATGAATAAAATACTTAGAAATAAACGTAACCAAGTAGGCAAAAGACTGGTATACTGAAAACTACAAAATGTTGCTGAAAGAAATCAATGAAGACACAAATAAATGGAAAGACATTCCACGTTCATGGATGGAAGACTTAATATTAAGATATCAATATACCCAAAGTGATTTACCCTATCAAGTTTTCAATGATGATTTTTGCAAAACCAGAAACATCCATCATAAAATTCATCTGGAATCTCAAGGGACCCCAAATAGCCAAAACAATCTTGAAACAGAATAACAAAGTTGGGTCTCACACTTTCTGATTTCAAAACTTAGTTACAAAGCCACAGTAGTCAAAACAGTGTGGTATAGAGTGATATATAAAGACAGACATATAGACCAATGGAATACATCAGAGAGCTCAGAAATAAATTCCTACATATATGGTCAAATGACTTTCAACAAGGGTGCTAAGATTATTCGATGAGGAAAAGACAGTCTTTTCAACAAATGGTGTGGGGAAACTGGATATCCACATGCAAAAGAATAAAGTTGGATCCTTACCTTACACCGTAGACAAAAATGAACTCAAAATGGATCAAAGGCCTAAACCTAAGAGTGAATCTATAAAACTCTTAGGGGAAAAGCTTCATAACACTGAATCTGGCAGTGACTTCTTGGCTATGACACCAAACGCACAGGCAACAAAAGAAAAAATAGATAAATTTGACTATATCTAAAAACTTCTGTGCATCAAAGGGTCCAATTAACAGAATGAAAAGGCAACATATGGAATAGTAGAAAATATTGAAACTCATATCTGATAGGAGGTTAATATCCAGGATATACAAAGAACACCTACAACTAAGCAACAAAAAATGAACAACGCGATTAAAAAATGGGCAAAGAACTTGAATAGATATTCTCTAAAGAAGATATATAATAGAAACTTCGTATCACTATGTTGTGCACCAGGAACAAACATAGTGTTGTAGGTCAATTATACTTAAAAAGAAAACAAACAAACTCATAGAAAAAAATCAGATTTGTGGTTACCAGAGGTGGGAAGTGGGGGGATGAGGAATTGGATGAAGGTGGTCAAAAGATCCTAACTTCCAGTCATAAAATAAATGCTAGGGATGTAATATACAACATGATTAATATAATTAACACTGCTGTATGATATATATGGAAGTTGTTAGAATAAATCCTAAGAGTTCTCATCACAGGTAAAAAATACTTTTTCTTTTTTGTTTATTTAACTTACTGTGATAATTATTTCAAGATGTATGTAAGTCAAATCATTATGCTGTACACAAACTTATACAGTGCTGGATGTCAATTATATCTCAGTAAAACAGGAAGAAAAAAATGCTAAAAAAAAAAGAAGATATACAAATGGTCAACAAGCACATGAAAAGATGACCAACATAACTAATCATTAGGGAAATGCAAATCAAAATCACAATGAGATACCACCTCACACTCATTAGGATGGCTACTATAAAATAAAATAAAAAATCTGGAAAATAACAAGTGTTGATGAGGATATAGAGAAACTGGAACCCTTGTGCACTGCTGGCACAGCTGCTAAGAAAAACAGTATGGCAGTTCCTCAAAAAATTAGGCATAGGGTTACTATGTGATCCAGCAATTCTACTTCTGGTACCCAAAATAATTGAAAGCAGGGTCTCCAAGAGATATCTGTACACCCATGTTCATAGCAGCCTTATTCACAATCGCTAAAAGGTAAAAGCAACCCAAGTGTCCACTGACAGATGAATAGACAAAATGAGGCATACCCATACAATGGAGTATTATTCAGCCTTAAATAAAAAGGAAAGGAATTCTGACACATGCATACAACGTGAATGAACCCTGAAGACATCATGCTAAGTGAAGTAAGCCACTCACAAAAAGACAAATACTGTATGATTTTACTTATATGAAGTATTCAGGAGAGTCAAAATCAGATTATCACACTAAGTGACGTAAGTGAGACAGAGAAAGACAAATATATGATATCACTTACATGTGGAATCTAAAAAATAATACAAATCAACTTATTTACAAAACAGACTCACAGACATAAAGAACAAACTTATAGTTACCAAAGGGGAAGGATAAATTAGGAGTATGGGATTAACAGATACACACCACTATATATAAAAAGATAAAAAACAAGGATTTACTGTATAGCACAGGGAACTGTATTCAGCATCCTGTAATAATCTATAAAGGAAAAGAATCTGAAAAAGAACATATATATACCTGAATGACTTTGCTGTACACCTGAAACTAACACAACATTGTAAATCCACTATAGTTCAATAAAAATAAATAAATAACAGAGCAGTCAAAATCACAGAGACAGAAAGTAGAATGGTGGTTGCCAGGTGCTGTGGGGAGGAGAGGATGGGGAGTTATTTAATGAGTATAGACTTTCAGTTTTGCAAGATCAAAAGAGTTCTGGAGATTGGTTGCACAATAATGTGGATGAATTTAATACCACTGAACTGTATGCTTAAAAACTGCTAAGAAAGTAGAGTTTATCTTACGTGTATTTTACAATTTAAAATTAAAAAAAGAACCGGAGAAATGTAACTTGACTAGACATTCAATGATTTTAAGAAATTATTATTAAATTTGCTAGATGGCTAAAGTTCTGAGTAACATCTATTTCTATTCTAAAAATTCTTTTAATGGAGTCTTAAATACATACTGAAATACATACAAATGAAATAATACGATCTCTGGGACTTGCTTTGAAAAATAACCCTAGGGTAGAGCAGGATAGGGGAGGGATGTGGTAAAGGACACACATGCAACAAGATGAACTAGGATCTGATCATTGTTAAAGCTGGCAGAGGTTACACTGGGTTTTATTATATTATTTCGTCTACTTATGTAGATGTTTAGAAGTTTCTATAATAAATTTAAAAAAAATATTCACTGAGTCCAGATTGGTTGTCTTTTGGTGGTGAAACTATAGATTAAAAATATTTATTTTGAAAATGTAAAGCACACTCAAACCATACTTTTAAAATGACAAAAAAATGTTTTAAAAGTCAAAATTGCAAAAGTCCTGCAAAATTCCTCAGCATATCTCCCTTTTATTGAAAAGATGCTAGGAGTTGCTTGGTAATCTGTACTCAGACTTAAGTGAGATTTGTCATATACAGAAGGATGTAGGTCAGAAGACAATGCTTTTCCTGTATTAACTCTACTAATTTTTATCATATGGGATGGTCTTTTCCAGAAAACCAGAGAAACTCCTACATTTACAATGGAAGCCACAGGACCTATGTCTTATACATTTAGGAGCAGCAGTGTCACATTGCAATGCTGATCGGCTGCAAAGGAGAATTCCCAGTGTAATTTAAGAATGGCAGTAACCCTAGAAGCATCTCATTTAGGGCCTCTGGCATTTATTTTTTGGTTGTGCAGCTCCTGTGGATCCTGATTTTTTTTTTCTGGCTCACAACACTAGTGTTATCATTTGACATCCTATTATTGGCTCTTTCTTACTAGCTAAGTAATTGTAGCTATTAGAGAACACTTGTCATGAGTAATACAGGAAGACTTGTTTCCTTCCTAATATTGTTATTCCTTTGGAGATTCTGTGGTTTCACTCTTTGTGGATTTAGAGTGGCGTTAGTTTAGATCAGTTTTGCCCCAATGAAGGACTGCTGTTGAAGATTCATCCATTTCCTACCGACTGCCTCCTTTATTAATTTATAAGCTCCCTGAAGGCAGGAATTACGGCTAGGCACCTATTACACTGCTATGTATGTATTCAAGAAATTATAAAGGACTGACATATATACACTATTATGTATAAAACAGGTAACTAGGGCTTCCCTGGTGGCGCAGTGGTTGAGAATCCGCCTGCAAATGTAGGGGACACGGGTTCGAGCCCTGGTCTGGGAAGATCCCACATGCCGCAGAGCAGCTAGGCCCGTGAGCCACAATTACTGACCCTGCGCGTCTGGAGCCTGTGCTCTGCAACAAGAGAGGCCGCGATAGTGAGAGGCCCGCACACCGCGATGAAGAGTGGCCCCCGCTTGCCACAACTAGAGGAAGCCCTCGCACAGAAACGAAGACCCAACAAAGCCATAAGTAAATAAAAATAAATAATTTTTTTTTAAAAAGCACAATATTCAAAAAAAAATTTAAAAATAAAAAATAAAAAATAAAACAGAAAACTAATAAGAACCTGCTGTATAAAAAATAAATTAAAAAAAAAAAGAAATTATAAAGGACTGACATTCTGAATGACTCATTGGTATCAGACCAGGAGATAAATGGTGACTCTGGCAGGAGAGGGGTGCACAGCCAAGTGTGTCTTAGGTACTACAGCCTGTATAGCACGGGTGGTTTTGCGTGTGCAACTTGGAATGGTGCCATTTGGTGGTACAATTTTCTGAATTATTTAATGGATGTTTTCAGTGATCACTACTCACAACGAAACTACTATAGGCCAGAAGGCTAAGGAACTGCGTACCATCTACTACTTCTACTATGATAAATTCCTTGGATGGGGTCTTAAATTTTGGTTAGTCCTAACATGGAGACCACATGGCATTAGCATGGAATCTTATCCAGATCTGTGGGGAGGAGCAGAAGTGGGTACTTTCTGACATGACTTGTGCTTTATTCCAGGGACCAAGCTGAAGTTCATGCTGCTCAGATTATTTCGTTGGCCATTTATGTTGAGAAATATCATAGTTACATCTGCATTGCTAATTCCAGTATTTGTACATGATATTTGATCTTAACTATCTGTAAAACTGTTTGGAAGGATGGTAGGCACTCAGCCCTAATTCTCATTTCGTGGCTTCAATGGCAATTTAATCTATTTTTAATGGCAAACACGACTACCCCCCATATCTACCACCCCTCGAACTGAGACTGATTAAAAAATGCTTTTCTTAACCCGTTTTCATTTACTTTCTCAAAATTCTATTTTTGGCTCAGAGTGTCCATGGCCCTTTGAGCCTCAAAATAGATAGTTTGAGGAAAACCTGTTTATCTCTTTTTGGGTTTTTAGAATAGGATCCAGAATGTTATTTTGAGTATAAAAATAAAATACTTTGTCCTTTCTCTAGAAACCTTAAAGCTAACCATTCATCTAGCCATAAAAATATCTCTTTTTTTATATGACTATTTTAAAAGATACATCCCAAGATTTTTAGTTTTGGTTTAACAATGCTCCAATGCCAAATATTACATTAGATCTTGTGTAGTCCAAAAAGAATAAGTCACTTAAGTTTTACTGTAAAAACAACTAAAAATAGCACCAAATGTTAATAAGAAAGCAATTTCTCTTTATTGCTTAGATATACCAGTAAAATATTAAAAGAAAAAATTGTTCATATTGTTAACATAGCTCTGGTTCCTATTTCCACACCCTTGAAATTTTGCCCTTTTATTCCTTTTCTTTTACCATCTTAGTTTTCTAAACTGAAAATCAAAAAAATTAAACAGTGAAATAAACCAAGCAAAAGTATAAGGTAATATACATTTATCCAATTCAAATTATTTAAGCTGAGACCTTTAAGAAATATTTTAATACCTAAGTCGTTGTTCTAATATTAGATAGCTGCAGCATTCCGAGTAATAGGAATTCTACAGTAATAGTAATATAGTAATATTACTGTAGTAATTCTACAGTAATAGTAATAGGGTTCTACAAAGTACCAGTGATGCTGGGGGTTTATTTTACTGAAAGCCAAAAAAAATTAATTTTGCTTTTTAATTTTTATCTATTATTATTTCCAATTTCCAAGTACCTTTTAAATACATGATAAATGTCTTTTGCATCTCTCCTATCTGAATATGTACCCCACTACATCTATGTGATCAAACCTATACAGAATCCTGGCAATTGCTATTCTAATACTTTGGATCAAAAAGTAGAATCTATCATGTTTTAAAAATGCTATTTAAAGAGTTTATCTTAGGCTAGAAAGAGGTGCCAGAAGATGGTTCAACTATTTCAGAAAGTCTGACTAGTTCCCTGGGATATGGTACTTACATTTTTAATTTGTGGACTAAAACGTAAGGTTCTAAAAATTCTATCTGCTCTGATCCTATGTGGGCAGCTAAGCCTCCACTGGCGAACAATTATGGGATTGAAGTGGCCCAGTGAGGTGTGATGCGAAGGATGTGAACAGGTTTATGAGGATTTGTTGGTCAATGTGAAAATCTTGTAAAGTATCCTCAAAGCAACAACAAATCTTGGCCAGTCTCAATCAAAGGAAAGAAAAAAAAAAAAATACCCATTTTGGACCCCTTAAGCAACTCCTTGTTTAGAATGCTAATATTACAGCCACAGACAGGGCCCAAATGCCATTTAAAATAAATTCTCCCCATTCAGGATCTTTTGTTTTGGAGAAAAAGAAGCTGAAAAACAGGAATGGGCAGGCACTCTGAGTCCAGGAGTGGCTTATTTTCAAGGCCCCATGCTGGTTGCTCACAAGGGAAGGATTAAAGATAAGATGAGAAAATTAGCTCCCTTCTTGGAGAGAAGAAAAAAAAAAATGCTAAAATGTTATTTCATTTAAAAATATTTCTAAAAGTGTTATGTAAATGATATGTACAACCTATGAGACCCAAAGATTCCATTGTTTTCTTTCTTTTCTCTAACCTGTCTAAAGTTATCAACACCGTCAATGGTATATTAACTTTTTGCAATTTTATAAGGCCCTATCACTGAACAGCTGGTGTGAAATGCCAAGGTTTAGGAGTTGGGCATAGCTCTGATGTCAATTAAAAAATAATCTGGATTACCAGGAGAGAAGGTACACACATGAAAAATAAATCACAGCTGAATTACTCACTGAATGATTTTAAAAAGAAAAAAATCCAAACCTGTGGTAGGGCTAATCTGGTCATTTTTACTGATTAGATATATGACACTCGACTGCTCTAATTTTCTCCTATTTAAGAGACTCTCTTTCAACATCATGAAAATAATACCCAAGTAGCGAATAAGGGTAAGAACTTCACCATTCCAAAGATGAATTGTGATTGTGGAGAAAACCCAATGAATCCCAAACATGGGACAGATGCCAAGACGTGGTACAAAGAGGGAGGAAGGAGAAGAAAGCCAGAACAGATCTAGCCAAGTTGGGGCCCACGCAGTGCCAGCAAAAAGCCTACACGGCTAAATCCAATCAAAAGACCTATCTAGATTTCACTTGTAACCACTCTCCTATCTCTCTCTCCTTCCTAGTGTTACAGCCATTCTCTTAGACCTTTATTATTTCCTACCGGGAGGACTGCAATAATCTTCTCTGCTATCACCATCGATCTTCCAAATGGTACACGTCCATCATGTTGCTCTACTGTTTCAATATTGTTCATGGCATCCCCAAGCCCACATCACAAAATCCTGGCATTCAGGGCTCCTGGCACCCCCCTTTTGAGGGTGATGGGCCCATCAGAAGACTAGATGAAATTCCTGACGTTGTCAGTTAACAGATGTGCTTCCTTGGGCCAATCATTTAGTCTTCTGAGCCACAGCTTCCTCATTAGAAAACGAGAAGGAACTAATTGGATATTTAATGACTGTGAGATGGCAGTGCAGACTGTAAAAGCTGAACAAAGGTGCAGTATTTTTATTACCATTTCAATACATTTTCTGCTACTCATCTTCTGCAAGTCCTTTCCTCTATATGTACTTAATAGATATCCAGCCACTTGGCCTCTCATTTCCCTAAATGGTTACGCTCTCCTTCCGCCTCTCCCAGTCTGCTACCTGGAACAACAAAGTACTCACTATTGCTCCCTCCCTCCTCTGAACCCACCAAAGTAAGCAATAATAGCTCTTATTTACAAAGTGCCTATGAGTATTTTTCTAGGTGCTTTCCATTGTTTTCCCAACAGCCCTGTGATTGCTCCCATTTTATAGATGGGAAGATTAAGACAGAACAACTGAGACTTGCATTATCTCCAAGGGGCTTCTCCAGGCCTTAGAGCAAGGGAGGTCCAAAGCTGGTGGTGGCAGGCCAGTATGGTGGTTGGAAAGCTGTGATGATTCGTGTTTGTTCACCGCGTTCCCTTTTACATGTATGAACGTGAAAAATAGGCTCATTCAATAAGGTAGCAGGAACATACATTTCAGTCTGTGTTACAGCCAGTAAGGAGGAAGAGGCTGGCAGTTAAACGGAAAGAGAACTGCTGTCAGGATAAGGGCAAAAAAAGGGGATGAAGGAGGCTCTTTCAGCTGGAGATCCCTTTGATAGTCAAAAACATTGTGTTTTGGTTCATTTTGAGAGTTTAGGTTCCATGTCAATTCACAGTCTCCAAAGGTTATATTGGGAACCCTAATTTATTTCATCATTTTGATCTAACTTGGCATTGATACACAAAGAAGAGAATAAAATCAGGGAACAATCCTTTGGGAGCAAGTGGCCACTCAGCACACCTGTCACATAGCCCTAGGGCACTGCTCTGCTGGGATGACCAGAGCCACCACAAAGGTTTGAAAGTGTGCTTTGGGTTTTACTCATTTGTCGAATATTTCTTAGCTGAGAACTATGGCTGCCACTGCCACCCATCCACCAAAACCCATTCTCTGTTTCTTCCTGGGCACACAGCTAGGCTACGTCTCCTGGTCTCCTTTGCACTGGGCCAAGGGAGCAGAGGTTATGTACCCTTCTAAGCCTGGCCCATAAAGCCTGCCACTCACGCTCTCCCCTGCTTTTTCTCCCTGTGGGCTAGAAGGCTGATGACAAGGATCACAGAAGCCTCAGAAGCTACACGGTGAGATGGTACAACCATCATCTGCAGTGCCAAAGCCTGCCTAAACCAGGCAACCTGGGAGATCCACTCAAGACCATTCAGTGGGAAACAGATAAATTTCTGTTGTGTTTGAGCCATGAGATTTGGGGCCTATTTGTTACCACTGTTCTGCCTACCCTGACAAATTCATGTGCTGGCTTGTGCTTCATTGGGGCCCCAGATGCAGACACACAACGCCTGCACTGAGTTTACTGTCTAGTCAGCCACACTGTGGCCGTCACTGAATTGTCCTGATGTCCTGAAGGCAGGAGTAATATTAACTACCACAAAGTTCAGAGCATGATCTAGAGCAAGGGCAGGCAGACCTTTTCTCTAAAGGGACAGACAAAAAATATTTTAGACTTTGCAGGCCATATACGGTTTCTGAGACAAATTCTTCATCTCTCTCTCTCTTTTTTTTTATATATAACCCTTTAAAAATTCAAACAACATTCTTAGCTCGGAAGCTCTACAAAAACAGGCCACGAACCAGATTTGGCCTATGAGATGTGATCTGTCAATCCCTGGTCTAGATTTTTAAAATCCAGTGGAAGGATCATACTTCATGACATGTAAAAATTACATGAAATTCAAACTTGGGAACTATAAGTAAAGTTTTATTGACATTTATTCAGTTACATGTTATCTGTGGCCGTTTTTGCACTACCAGGGCAGAGCTGAATAGTTATGACAGGATATGGCCCACAGAGCCTGAAATATTTATTATCTGACCCTTTATCAAAAAAGTTTATGAACCCCTGGTCTGGAGGTTCCAAAAGAGAGATCATCCTGTTTAAGTAACCAGATCATCTAGAGCCCAAGGAGGACACTGGACGTCTGGCTGCTTGGGTGCCATGCTAAGAATTTGACATCTATAGCCACCATGGAAGGCGGTTATCCCTCAACAGAGTTTGGAGTTTTAGGGAGTTCTTACCCTAAAACAGGGTAAGGACAGCTATCTTTACTGGCTACCTAGAGTGTTCTGATGAAATGGGTTAGATAAACTGCTGTCAAATTTTTCTTTCATCAATGTGCTGAATGATCACAGTAATTCACTCACTAGGGAGGTTTAGTTGATCTAAATTCACTCTGACAATGGGGACCTTCCTAGAAGCCTGGTACATTAGAAAACAAATGCTTAGACAGCAGATACAAGATCAATCAGTGACATATGCTGTTTTTATCATTGGATTATTGCTATTAATAAGGCCCTTCAAATTCAGGACACGACTTACATCTTTTTTTTTTCCCCTCCAGCCTTATTGCGAGATCATTGGCACTTAAAGCAATGAATTCTTAAAGCAATTATAAGTAGTCAGATTTATGGATATGGAAACTAAGGCTCAGCATAGATAAACAATTTGCCCAAGGTCAATGAACTGAAAATCAGAGCTTAGATCTGAGTCTAGCTCTATCTGAATTCAAATCTGATGCTCTTTCTATTACACCATAAGGCCTATCACATATTGGTACTTCAAAAATTTAAAGACACTACCATAATTTACTCACTAGCAACTATGCCAGATTCAAGGAGTTTTTTGTTTTGTTTTGTTTTGTTTGACAGCCAAGGTTCAGCTACATGAAAATACAACTAATACATATTTTATGCCAGACATGATGCTAAGTGTTTTTCACATTTGGTCTCTACCTCTTCAGTTTCCTCATCTGTAAATGGGTTTGGCAATAGCAGTTTCAGAGCACTAAAGTTGAGTTAAATGAGTCTTGGACACACAGGAGATTCTTAATAAGTAGGGCCTACGATTAAAAATGCTAAGCTTTATGCTGTCCTACGTGTTCACATTTAGGTTTTTGTGTAAAATGAGTGAGGCTTGAGACTTTGAAGACCTATTCGAGCCCAAATCTGTATGAGACACAGGTGTTAAAGCAACAATAAAAAGAAAGTATTAAAACAATCAAGATACTGGGTATCTTGGGAAGTCCTCCCACAAAAAGGGAATAATGCTTGGGACATCAGCACAATACTTATTTTAAATACAAATCTGGGGTCTGTGCTTTGATATTAACAACTAGATTATTACATTGTCTATTTTAAAGAGAACATTCAACAAAAAATATCAAGACGAATTTTCTTCAGTAAAACTGGGGAATTTGGATTTAGTCTGAAAGCAACTTAAAAAGAAGCATTAAACAAAAAAAGCTAGGACAGATATTATTAACAACAACCTAATTTACAGTAACACCCATGGACTTCATTTTCCTGCTAATATGCTGTTTCTTTTCTCTTCCCTAAAATCTGAACCGTAGCTAGCACCCTCTTTTTGTTCCCATCACCTTTGTTATAAAACAACACTCCCTTATAACACCCAGCAGGACTGCTTCCCACAGCTAGGATTACATGGAAGGTGGGACATACTCAAACTTTTTTTGGGTACATATTGCTATAACATGCCCTAATTTTGCATTATATCAACAAGATCCTGTATCCCCTTACTGAATAGCCTACTCATCCAGGAGCCTGAGCTACTGTGACTAAGCTACTTCTCAAGTATCTGGTTCCCATAGAGACTGGACAGCAATCACACTGTCGGGTATTCACTGCTTTATATGCCTGAAGAGTAAGGCACAGCCACACGCTCCCTTGACAAAGCCCAGGAACACCCCTGAACCTGTGCTCCAAGAAAGGCGGCCCGCCCCTGAACTGCTTTAAGATTTCTCTCCTGTGCCCCGAGTAAACAAGAGGGGTGCAAGTTCTTTTTTTTTTTTAATTTTATTTTTTTATACAGCAGGTTCTTATTAGTTATCCATTTTATACATATTAGTGTATATATGTCAATCTCAATCTCCCAATTCATCACACCACCACCCGCCTCCCCACCACTTTCCGCCCTTGGTCTCCATACGTTTGTTCTGTACATCTGTGTCGCAATTTCTGCCCTGCAAACCGGTTCATCTGTACCATTTTTCTAGGGGGATGCAAGTTCTGATCAGCTTGGTTATTATTATTGTTTGGAAGAATCCTTGTTGAGCCACACAGTTTTACAAGACATGATTATCAGATCTGAGAGCAGTTCTCCCAGACTCTAAAGTTCTCTAATCAAGAGAACACGGAGCAAGCTTTCTTGCATGCCTCAGGCTACAATTCAACATCCTCAGCAATAGCATCTTCAGAAGTCAGGAAGGGCCGTGTCCCAGCAATGAGACCACAGGCTGACCAAGAGTGCCCAGCACAAAGAAGGTGTTTAGGAAGAAAGCAAGCTAATAGTGTCTGAGGACCTTCTGATCCTGAGCTGTGCACTGTTGACTAAATCTGACATCTCCTGCCCCGACCACTCCCCCATGCCCCAGGCTCACCTTCCAAGTATCTCCTTGCCTAGTCCAAGTGGATGTCTAATGGGCATTTCAAACCAGTACAACACTGAACTCTCCATTTTCCCTCCAAATTAGTTGTCCCCATCTCAACAAACCTATGACTATTCTCCCGGTTGCTCAGGACAAAACCCTGAGCCTATTACTTACTGCCTGCCAGCACAGTCCAATTAAATCCTAATTCTCTATCTGCAATTGTAATAGGGAAGAACCTTTTGTATTCTACTACAAGTTAATCACTAAAAGGATGTCACCTATAAGCTTAAATTATACATAATGGCCCATCTCTGGGAACCCTGCCTCCCAGGTAATGAGCATTAAGCTAAAATACCTTTGTTTAGCTCACAGGGAATATCCTGAGCAGGCCCACCTGTGAATGACTGCAGGGAGGAAGAAATTAACACATCCCTTCCAGAGGCTGATGGGAACCAGGAAATGTTTTGACTTTACTCCCTCCCCTTTCAGTATAAAAGAAGACTGAATTCTAACCCAGGCAAGATGGTTCTTTGGGACACGAGTCCACCATCTTCTCGGTTTGCTGGCTTTCTGAATAAAGTCATTATTCCTTGCCCCAACAACTTGTCTCTTGATTATTGGCCTGTCGTGCAGTCAGGAGTACGAGCTTAGACTCAGTAACACAATAGAATCCATCATCCAATCAGCTTCTCCATCTGCACTGCTAATGCATCAGATCACCCCTGAAACCTCCTCTCTGTTCCCCCACCCCTCTCCCCGTACCATTAATCCTCCACACACAACCAAAGTAACCTAAAAATCTAAATCAGACCTTGTCATGTCCCCGTTCGAAGTCTTCCAAGGATTTCCTACGGCACGTGCAATGAGATTAATCCTGCTGACCATGGTTGGGGGGCGCTTTGTACCTGCCCTCATCCCAGCCCCCACCTCTCTTGACTCTGCATATCCAACACTAAGCTAGGCAACACCGGCCTCTTTGTCTCTCAAACATCAAACCCTTTCCTGCCTCTGTGCTTGCTGTTTCCTCTGCTTAGACCACTCTTTCTCCTGATAGGCACATTCTCAACTGGACCCTTCAGGTCATTCTGACCTCAGGCTCAAAGGGTCATGCTCAGGAAGAGTTTCCCCAACCAGGCTTTCTGAAGTTGCTCTCTTCCCAACCCCCATCAACTTATAAACAAAGGGTAAGCTTACATTTAAACATCCCAAATCATCCATACTTGAAAGAATATATACATTTGGCTTTGGGAAATTACAGAAGGTAAAACTTTTTATCACATGCCCTAGTATGAGAAAACTAAACATACAAACAAACAAAATACTATCAGTTGAAGTCTCAATATACTAATGGTTGACACTTGTAAAAATAAAATTCATGATATTTGTAATGTTTGGTTTAGATCTTGACAAGAATCCAAATGAAAAATTCTAAGCTGCCAGTGGCTTCTAGGTTAGGTGTGAATTCCATGTGTAAACCAATAATTTATGGCCAGAGATTGACACGAGGTCGTGCGGTCATGGGATGTTCACCACCTCTCTCTAAGCTGACCCCTTTCAATGGCTAACAGCACACTGATCAAGACAACTCTCCTTACATCAATTTGGCCTCTAGTGACAAAGCTTTTAAAGACTTGAGACTTTCTGGGTGGTTTTCAAATGTTGGTTTCCTAAGTGCATGCCCTTTTCAACACTTTTGAGTGAGTTCCAGGAGCCAGCTCTCTTCCTTAGGAGTTAGTTGTATGGAGATTAAAATGGTTCTGTTAAGATGATCTTCAAGACTCTTCATATTCATTACACTTTGATATTTCAGGCTTTTAAAGTAGTAGTTTTTGTAGAAATAGGGATAGTAATAGTATTGATAGAAGAAATAATATAAAAAATCACAACTAATATTTATTGAATCCTTATTATGTGCTAGCCACAAATTACTTATTTTGAATGACTGATTCTATGACCTTATTTTTTTTATAATCTGTGTTTCTGTTAATTGTCTTCTTCTCACAGAAAATTTGTTTAACAATAAGATGGGGCACATTGTGTTTTACAGATATCTTATTTCTGACAGACATTCAAATGGTGGAATATTCTTGCGCTTACAAATGTGCATTTTTCCAACCCTTTTTTGGATTAGGTGTAGCTTTAGGGTTAAAAGAAGGAAGGTTGCATTGTGAAGCTCATTGATCATTTCTCTCCTTTCACCTTCAGACACCTACACATCAGGTGCTCAATATGTATTTACTGAAATAACCATTTACTGAAAGAATGAATTACCTGCATAAAATCTGTAAAGACAGCATGACCATTTTACAAGTATCAATTTTAACACTTAACTGTGATACAAATCTGGAGTCACCAAGACACAAGAATTCACTTCCTAAGGCTTCACCCCAATAGCTTCAAGGATCTAAGACTTACAATAGTTATTTCTTTCAAGATTAAAAAGATGAAAAATATCATATTCACAGGATATTTCAGAAATTACTTAAACGCACTTTAAATAACATGATTTTTGCATGGGAAAGCTTTATGGAACCACCAAGCAATCAGAAAGGATTTCCAAGGTTTTGAGAAACCCAAATGCAGAACATTGAAATTGAAGTTGTACTCATGGAAGGTGATCTATAACATTATTCTGTACCTATACCATCAAGATAAATATTGTAACGACTCAGAATCGGACGTATTGGTCCTTTGTCATTCATAGGCCTGATTTTACAAACCATTCACGTAAATTTAGCCCCATAGCAAAGGGACTAATAAAGACATTCATAACAGGTGCTTTGAAAATAAAATACTAACACTGGTAATCACGGAAGACAATATCAAGCGCAATATTTGCTCCATTGAATATGTTGGGAATAAAAAGAATAAAAGGACGTGACAAAAAAGTACAACGCAAAAGATCTTTCTGTATCATCCATATATTTTACTATTTCATCCTAGAATAGTATCCAATCACCTGTATTCACTGGGGTCTGAAATAAGAATGAATGTAATTGCATAAAGTTTATCTCATTTTTAAGAGCCTAAAAAGAACTCCTTCTGTTCATTTATGTGTTCTTGTTGTACATATATATTTGACTCTTTCAATAAGTCATCTTCCTTTTTATATTTTAAATGTATTATTTAAAGTTAAGCCACATTCCCATTTGGATAAAAATATTCAATTCTAGAAATACTTACTCTAAAGAAATTAAAAACTGATGCCTTGTGGTACTCACCCTCCCGTATCTGTTGGCGTAGGACCCAGTGAGCAAGGAGTGGAAAACGATGATTGTCTCGTCCAAGTCCCAGATGAACACCCTCTACAAAGGAAGAACCAATCACTGTGTCTTTCCCTTGGTTGAGAAACCTGCTATTCAGCTAACTTCAACATGAAAAGGTAGTCTTTAAATGGGAGACAAATGAAAAATGTGAATTTACTACTTTTTTTAAACACAGCTGTTCCAAAGGGTATCTCCTAGCTTTCCTCAGATACAACCTCAAATGAGGTACAAGAGGATAAACACATTAGCAACACTGACATAAATATAGGAAAAAAGACTATATGTCCTTTCTACTTCTGTAGTTGCTTCTTAGTCTTAGTTCCAAAGAAATGAAACATAAGCTAAAATGAGTTTGTTTATAACTTCTAAGACAGAGAGGGGCAATCAATGAAAAATCACTCAATTGATCTTTTCCTTATCTCTGCTCTCTGTTCATTAAGAAGTGTTCAAATAACTAATCTTGTGTTTTATTCTTAGTAAGCCAAGTGTTTAAAAATTGCACATAAAAACTGAAACTGTACATCATCTATTCACCTTAGGTTATCTATTGTGATGTTATCAAATGGATGATATATTGTTCCTGCCCAATTTTCTTCAGATTTCAGAGTTAACAACTTAAGCGGACGCAACACACATGCTCCTGACACACTCTTGGGGTATTTGGAATCAAATTATTGAAGGAACTCATTTCAAAAAGGTCTTTGAGATACCACAAAAGGCCTCTCAAGCCTGCTTTTCTTCTTCTTACCAATCCCACTTACACCAGTACATATTCATACACACAAGTTCTGCTGGAAATTTTCCATCTTTTCAGCTAAAAGAATCATGTTTTCTACCATCGGTTTCACTTGGGCAATAAAAAGAAACTTAATTCCAGTGGATTCAAGGCTATGAAATCTATCACCCTTTAAAGTTTTATTTAATCCCTCCTGCTTTGAACTCCACCAAAATATGTCTCATAAGGTGATAACCACTTCTGTTTAGAATATCCTGGGTTTTCCTTTCTCAATATACATAGCGTGTCTTTAATTTCCGAGTGGATTTTATTAAGCAGTTTTCGTACAACACTTAATTTAAATGGCAATGACAGAGCAGTACAAGAGAATTTTGTCAAAGCAGGATTATATAATTTATGATGTTTCATTAAAGAGGAAAAAAAAATGCTTTACTACATAGTTAAAGTAGAAGAGAAAACAGAAATAAATAACTGCTTTATCTTCAATATGGAAAAAAAACTGGCTTACTTATAGTTAATATGGAACAGAATGCAGTAATAAAGGCATTTGGACACCTTGCTCACAGCAGGTATACAGAATCACCAGTTAGCTACTAAAACACCTCACTATTTACTCAGGCCTTGGCAATGACATACCTCAAGATCAGAATCTGGCGGAGGAGAAGGATTATTGTTTCTTCGGCCCCGTCCACGTGACTTCCCATCTGAACCTCGACGCAATCGATCAGAATCTGAATCTTTAATGGGTGTTGACGGGCTGTGGATTGTACTGTACTCTGTGGAAATACAGCAAGGACTTTCATCTCTTGTTCTGTCACCACGGTGCCAAGATTATCCTTGTTTTAATCCATAGGGAAGTCGGAAAAGTGAAGCACATTTCATTCTGCTCAAATTCTACATTATCTTTTACGGACATCAGTAAATATTTTAAGAGATAGTTGATGCTAGACTTGTTTGGAAAGAATGTGTGATTAGAAATAATTAAAAAATAATGGAAGGTGGGAGACAACAGGTTGTACCAAGTGGGGGAGATTTTCTTTGTGGTTCTCTGTGGTGAGATAACGTGTCCCCATCTCCAGGTCCACTTGCTTCTCTCTCATCCCACAAATAGCTCCTGGCCATACTGAGAGGTCCACACAATTGCCTTAGCAGCCATGCTCCTGCCTACAGAAAGGCTTCTGGGGCTTCCCTGGTGGCGCAGTGGTTAAGAATTCGCCTGCCAGTGCAGGAGACACGGGTTTGAGCCCTGGTACGGGAAGATTCCACATGCTGCGGAGCAGCTCAGCCTGCACGCCACAACTACGGAGCCTGCGCTCTAGAGCCTTCGAGCCACAACTACTGAGCCCACGTGCCACAGCTACTGAAGCCCGCGTGCCTAGAGCCCATGCTCCGCAACAAGAGAAGCCACCACAACGAGAAGCCCGTGCACCGCAACGAAGAGTAGCCCCCCCCCCAAAAATAAATAAATAAATAAATTTTAAAAAAAAAGAAAAAAAGAAAGGCTTCTGGTTCATGGAACGAAATGAAAAGAAAAACCCCTGGGCCAGGGAAAATGGAATCAGATGGATTTTTCTTTGAAAATTTAAAATTCTCCATTTTCTCCCTCATTTTATGTGAGAACAAGGGAGCGGCAAGATGAGGAGAGCTCATGTACGAGCCATGCCATACTCTACGGCATTCATCACAGGCTCTTCCTGTGTCTTCATCTCTTTGAACCAAATATCCCAAACCAGGCAGCACATTAAAAGTACGCATCTGGGAAACTCAGAAAAACCACAGAAATAATCGTAGAGAAACCACAAAATTAAAAACAACCCCCAACCAGCTCAGAGGAAGAGCTGGGCAGTGGTTGTGGAGTCGGGAAGAGACTCTTATCCTGTTTCCAGAATAAACAAAAAACCCTCTGCTCTTAGCCCTAGGTACGTTCTTTTCATAGTCCATCCAATTCACCCATCAGACAGTCTCTACCTGCCCAAACTCCAGATGTGCCGGTGTGCTGGCTCTCCCCCAGCCTCTTTGCCAGATCACTCTACTGGATATGGGCTGGAATCTCTCAGTCTAATAAGAGGAATGATTATTCTCACGAAGATGCTGATGTGACATTTCACCAAACAGAGAACTGTGGAGAAGAGCTAAAGACGTGGTAGCCTTTATTAATGTACTATCAGCTTTGACTCTACCAACAAGGCCTTCCATGTGTCAAACTGTGCGATCTCAGTATTACCTCCAAGTTGAAGTGCTTCTCCAAAGCCTTGTGAGTCAGGGTAGATAGGAATGGACTCTGACAGAGTAAATTCTGTTTCTAAATCACATGAAACAGCCCTATGTCTCTTGTTTAACCTGAAAACCTAATTGATTCCTGTCACTTTTAGATGTAGCTTTTGCATGTCCTCTGGCATAGCAAACAAGATAGCAAACTTCCTCATATAAACTGGACATGTTATCCTTGAACCTAGAAACCACCATGATGACTTACAAGGCTCTTGGTTAATTACGGCCAGAAAATTCAAAACAACTGCACTCAATGCTCAGTTTATGTTAATCGGGATGATTAACATAAATTCTGAGCTAACTCATCTCGTAGAACCGTTAGAATACAGTGCCGCCTGGTGAACGATAAGCATTCTCTAAATCTATATTAGATTCTTTTCTTGCAGAGGTAGATGTTTGTGGCATCTTCTCAAGATGTTCCAAACCAAGCATCTCTCTTCCATGTTTTATAGAGAATTAGGAAGTTCAAATGAATTTATTTTTTATGGCGTTCATTAGATTCAAAGTTGTGTTTTAAAGAAAAAGTCTTGACCTCTTTTTTCTTTAAATATTCTGCGATCTACATCTCCATACAGAATCTTTATAGCCACCACCCTATACAGAACACACACCAATCTCTTTTAACAGTTTCAAAATGGAGCTGGACTTCAAGTACTTGTCTGTAAAGTCTATCCTGAATGGTGCTGAGCTCTCCAGCTTTGGAAGTTCATATCTGAGAAGAAGCTAAAGACACAAGGCAATGTGTCTTATCGCATTATTGCTTTACACCTCAACTTCCAGATAGTTTAGAGATAATTTTGTCCTCAAAGTAGTTTATCTTACCTAAGTTTTCTGAGCCTAGATTTCCTCCAGTTGATTGCCTATTCCTTTATTTCTTGGTGTTTACTTCTTTATCCCTTTTTTAAAAACTCAATTAAATCTTTAAAAATACATTCCATCTCAATTTGTTTGGAAATAGAAAAGCTATAATGAAATCGATTACTTACTTCTGTAAACCTCCCCCCAAAGAAAACAAATTCAATGATCAAAGTCTACAAGAAGACTTTTAAATCATGCTATGTAAAGTTTTTCCAGGTGAAGAAAAGAAGCCCTAAAAGATGGACAATCTGACAACTTATTAGAAGGAATATGAAATTTGAATAATGCAAGCTAGTGCTTTTCAAAAACTCCTCCTCTTTGTTTTACGAGGTAGAATTAAATGCTTCTACTCTCCTAACCAGCTTTCCTGTCTCTTAGTTCTCCTTCCTCCCACAAGTACGAAACAACAAATAATTTAATCTTCTAATCCACTAACATCTCATGTTTCACTAAAATCCTCTCTAAATTGTTCAACTTTACCCCCACTGAGATAATGGATGTGAAAACACTCAGAAGAGCATTCATTTAACAAACACTGACTGAATGTTCACACTATTCTAGGCACTGTACTAGGAGCCTGAAGTATAATGATGTATACCAAACAGATATGGTTCCTGCCTTCTTGGAGTTTAACATTCAGAGGAAGGCACTGATTCATGAATAAAAATGAGAGATTACAAAACAACTTGGAAAAGGTTATGAAACGGGAAAAGCAGAATGCTAGGTGACCACAGGGGAAGTCCATGTAACTCAGATTTGCAGGGTCATAGAAGGTTCCTCATGATGGAAGACAAACATGCCAATAAAAAGGGTATATAAATGTGTTCCAAGTAGTCACATGAGCACGTGTGAAGGTGCAGAAAGAGAGAGCATGTTGAAGAACTGAAAAACAGTCAATGTGACCTGACACTATAGAGTACAGAGATGAGGCTGGAGTGGCAGGCAAAGAATTCAACAAGGGGCCGATGTCATCAAATTTACATTTTTAGATGGAGGACTCTAGCTCCAGTGTAGCAAGGGTCCTGGAGACAAATGAAGACTGAGAAAGGGAGACCAGTCGGGAAGATAATTCAGTCATCCAGGTGATGGATGCTGGTGGCCCAGATGCAGGTAGTGGGGATAAGGAAGAGTTACAGGTTCAAAGAGTCATTTGGCAGTGAAATCCATAACTAATGGGATAAAGAAGAAGGGGGAAGGTTGATGCTCATGCTAGTGGTTTGGCAACTAGGCAGATTGTAGTATGATCATGGGGCTTAGGAAGAAGGAGGGGTGGAGGGAAAAATGTAGGTGAGAATTTGGGTCCAGCTTTGGACATATAGAAATTGAAGGTCAGCACATTTTTTTGGCAAAGAATCAGATAGTAAATATTTTAGGCTTTGTGGGCTATGTGGTCTCTGGCGCAGTGACTCAACTCCGCCATTATGGTGCAAAAGCAACCCCAGACAGGATGTTGGTGAAGGAGTATGGGAGTATTTCAATAAAACTTTATTTACAAAGCAGATTTGGCTTGTGGGAGGATATAATTGCATTCATTAATGTAACTGTGTGACTATGAGATTCAAGTAAGTAACTCTGTTGTGACTGAGATTCAAGCAAGCGACTGTCACCTGACTTTTCTGGGTGGTAGCACTTCTTCAAACCTGTTAAATGGTAAATGGTAAAACCGTGTGTAGTAAAGATAGTATGTGAAACATGTTGCTGAACTAACTGGAGAACGAGGTCCAAAATAAGGAGCTAATTCTGGGGGAGCTGATAACAAGGAGAAAAGGAATTTAATATATACTTTTTAAAAGGCCCTACCCCAGGTGTTAAGAGAGCTGAGCCATCATGCTGTCAAAACATCCCTGTCTTGAATATGCAAACAAAGCAAGAGGAGGACAGGATTTTGTTTTTCTCACGAACACAGTAACTTGACATGCAAAACAGATTACAGATTCTCCTCGGGTTGATACGGGCACCGACACCTCCCATCCTGGGAGGGATTCTGTGTTCTCACCTCCAACAGAACAGATCTCCGTGCAGGCACCAAGCCTAACGAAACCACTGTACGATGGGCACTGTTCCAGGTGTGCGACCTTGGGGACGCTTGTTTACTGGGCTCTTTGCAGTTGACTGAATCTGGAGGACACAGTGACAAATGACAGAAGCAGGCAAGCTCCAGTGACGCTGCATGATGAGCTAAGTTTGTTTATGAGGAAAAGAAAAACTCAAAGGCCCTGCCTGCCATGGTCAAGCCATACTGTTCACTATCCAGTCAGTCCTCTGTATCCTCAAGTGTAGCATCCACAGATCAAAAATATTGTAAAAAATTCCAGAAAGTTCCAAAAAGCAAGACTTGAATATGCCACGTGCTGCCAACTATTTACATAGCATTTCCATTATATCAGGTATTATATGTAATCTAGAGAGGATTTCAAGTATAGAGAAGGATGTGCATAGGATATATGCAAACAACTACACCGTTTTATATAAGGGACTTGAGCATCCGTGGATTCTGGTATGGGGCGGAGGAAGCGTGTCCTAGAACCAATCCCCCAGGATACTGAGGGATGACTGTACAGGAGAATTAGGAAATTAGGTGAAAGGGCAAATGGAAAAGGAGCACGTATGCCTTGCACACCGAACGCTTAGATTTTCCTTGACTTGCAGTCACCTCTGACAACTGAGTCTGACAGCTATTCCTTCCCAGGCTCTCCCCCAGTCACCCAACAACACTCTGTAAAACGGATTCTCCGCTCCTGTAAGTCCGCCTGGAATCAACCTCTCTAGTCCGAGATCCTCAGAGTTGAAAACTGATATTCCTGGACGTTTTCTGACAATGGTTTCTGATCAGTTTGAATTTGTAGCACGCTTGGTAAGCACTGATACTTCTTTTGAGATAATGATTGCTATGTATTCATTGCTTCCTATTCATGAAGAGGAAAATCAGTCAATGTCCATTTTGACATGGTGTATTGAGATAGAGAGCTAGCGATCTTTTGTCAATGTGAGCATTATATATAATGTATATTTGTGAAAACTGCATACAATGTACAGTAGACATTTATACATTTGGTAAAAAGACCTGATTAAATTCGATTAGGCTCTTGACATTTATTTTTAAAGCTTGATAGTCTTTGACAGTAAAACAGAATAAATTAACGTTGTCACTTAAAACAATACAGTTGACAAGGCTCGTGTTACTTTGGGAACAATTAAAGATATAAAACTGGATAACAAGTACAATTAGGTAAACTAACTGTTCTTGATCGAATGTTCTAAACTAATGCTCCTGATCTTTCTCGATGTTCGCTTATTAGCAGATTGAAGTCATCCTGAATGAAAATGAAAATAAAGTAGTTTCAGACCATAAAAAACTCCCCGAAATTCCCATTACTCTCCAAACTCTAAAGAAATTCCAGTGGCGGCCTAAACTTCACGCTTGCACTGCCCGGTGACAGAGTCACTACCATAGAAGACAAATGCTCACAGCAGAGCACGGACGTATACACATACACACACTCATTCAGCTAACTTGCTTTTTTTTTTTTCCCCCAATAAAAGGGGAACAATGTTGGAAAATGTCTTCAAAAAGACCTTTATAGATTGTTTTTTGAAAGCAATCCTTGAAACAAGTCAATTTTTAAAGCAGCTAAAAATTGGTCATCTTATCCTTGCCCTGGATCTAATCTTCCATTCATAACTGTCCTTCTCTGCTGGAGTTTGAGGAATGAATGGGGAGGATTTTCTTATGTCTTTTCTTTTTAAATTAGTCGTTAATGCCACATCTATACTGATAACGCACTGTAAACTCTATTGCCGAGTTTCAGTTTTTCCCACCTTCCCCTTTCCACTGTTGTGATTTGGGGAATTCTGACTCAGGAGACACCCCTAGCAAATGTTTTTGGTGATAAAGGTTTCTAAACAGCTCTGATGCATCTTCCGCTCACTTTCTTAGAATGCTGCTCTACCTTCACCTCTCTCCATCTGTGATGCCAGCAGCTTCTCTTTTGGATTTGATCCTTCTTTCTTAAACTTCTGAGAGAAAGGTAAACACGTAATGCTATCTTCTCAGGAAGTCCTAGCTCTGGCCAGTGCCCCTGGCCTACTGCCCACGGATGTGCTTGATCAGATTCGACTGGTAACTGTGTACCAGGCCAGCTCCATGGACTTGTGGCCTGAGCGGTCACAAGGGGCCCTGTGCTCAGATGGGCCCTGCACGTGGTTGAAGGCTCTGCTGTGTGGTTTTGAAAGTCTTGATCTATGAACAAAGGGCCTGCATTTTGTGCCCTAGGGCCCACAAACCATGTAGCCATCCTGCCTGTGGCTGCCACGAACAAATCCCTGAGCCAGTGGAGGAAACGCCACTTTAGGATTATATGCTGAGACAGAGCACCTACTTTGCGCCAGGCAACGTGCTAAGCACTGGGGACCCAACCGAGCCGGATGGCGGTTCCTGCCTTCACAGAATCTCAATGCTGCCTATATTCATGACACACTGAGGCGTCGCAAGCGACAGCATGGGACAGCTTGACCCTCAGGACTAAGTCTCCTTCTAGCCTCAAGCAAGAAACCTGCCTACCTGCCCCCTCATTCACAGAAAAAATAGAAGCACCCACTCTCCACAGTTTCCATGCCTGGGTAAACCCCCCCTGCCAGCACTTTTCAGGAACAGTCTCCTGCCCTCTTGTTAGGATGGATGAATTTCTGCTCTCCCAAGGCCAGCCCCTCATTTGGGCATGAGACCCCAGCCCCCTGTCACCTACTTCAGCCAGTGATCTTCCGGATCACTCACCTATGTATACAGGCTGGATATATTTCCTGCCTAAAAATACCCCCAAATTCTCCCTCTAGTTTCTGCCCCATTTCTCTATTACCCCATAGTGTACAGTGAAAATAACTGAAAGAATTGTATTAGCTGCATCAATTTTTTCTCCTCCCCCTCTCTTTTGAATCCATCCCAACCACGCTACTTTCTCCAACATGCCACCAGCATCCCTGCTCTGTCCAATCCAATGGCACAGTCTCGATTTCCATTTTCTCAAGCCTTCACCAGCATTACACACAGTGGATCACACCTCACTCGTGGATGCTTACTTCCCTTGGCCCCATGCCTCCTCTGGCTCTCTGCGTTCACACTCGCTGCCCTGCTTAACTCATCCAGGCACGTCAGCTCTAAGTGGCATCTATGCTGACACATTTAGGCCCTCAAGTAACCTACGAACATCAGACTTATTTATCCAACAACTTACTTGCCATCTCCCCTTCGGATTTTGAACAGGCATCTCAAACTCAAACGGAAATCCTGATGTCCTCAACGCCACCTTCTCTTCCTGCCATTTTCTCCATATCGATAAATGGCAGATGCACTTTTCTAGCTATTTGGGCCCCAAAGCACGGTGTCACCCATGACTCCTCTCTTCTTACTTCTCACATTTAATCCACTGACAAATCGTGGTAGCTCTACCCTCTAATCCCCCTCAAGTCTGACTGCCATCACCACCTCCACCGCAAGCACCAAACCTGGCCCCCATTACATCTCACCTGGACCACTGGAAGCATCTCTTACTTGATGGCTCCGTTCCCCATCTTGCCCTGCCCCAGACCATTCTCTGCCCAACAACCAGACAGATTCCTTTTAAATGTCATGACATCTTGTCACTTTTCTGCTTAAACACTTCTCACCGCACTCAAAACAAAATCCAAAGTTTGCCCCATGCCCACATGCCTGCTGTGATCTGGCCTCTCTACCTCCCCACCCTCAGCCCCGACACTCTCCTCTGCCAATGGGCTCCAACCACACTGGCCCCCCCCCCCCCCCGCCAGGCCTTGGTAATTCTGTTTCCTCTCCCAGAACACTCTTCCCCTAGATATCAAGGTGGTTCTTTCCTCACCCCTTCCGGGTGTCTGTTAAAATGTCACCCTGCTGGACCACTCTTCTGAAACAGTTCACCTGCCCTAACTCTCTTCTCTTTACACACCAGGTCATCCTTCCAGGCACTTCTGTCGACTAGATGCATTTTTATATTTACTATTGTCTGTGTGCTCTGGTAGAATGTAAACTCCCAGAGGGCACAGACTTCATTTTGTTCACTGCTGAGTCCCCTGTGTCAAGAACAGAGCCTGGAACATTCCGGAGGCTCAAAAAACATTTGTTGTTGAATGAACTAACAACCTGGCACATGGAACATCCCTGGTTCACAAAATGCACACGATCACCGATAATCCACAGGGTAAAATTTAATTTTAAACACTCTCTTAAGGAATGTGTCGTAAGTGAGTACTAATCAACATGGTGTCACGCACTTTCAGGGAGGATCTGACAGAAGGAGAACTCAGACACACTCAGTTCCTTATTCTATCCTCTGGGTTCAGCTGACTTCATCCAGTGCAGAGCTAGGGGTAGACCTTACCCTTCACAGTAAAAGAAAAGTGAGGCCATATTTGGGTTGAAAAGTGGAGGGTAGATTGAACAGGGATTCCTCTAGGCTTTGAGATGACTTCTCTCATTCTACCTGCCTTCTCTGCCTCATACACTTAACTGGACATGCCTTGACTTTTCTCAGAGAGAGCGTCACTTCTCTATGCCACAAGCCTTGCTTTGCAGTGATGAGAACAGCGTCAGGTGGTCCAGCCTCTGATGGGCTCCTGGATGGGGAGCTTTTGCTGCCACCTTCTCCCAGAGGTTTGGGGCTGGCGGAGGGGAGCTGCCCAGGACCCAGGCTTGGCCACATCAATTATGGAACCTGCACCGACTCTGAAAATATGACCTTCTTCTCTTTCAATGTTTGGGAAATGATCCACCTATGGAGGGGGTGGATCCTGCAGGTTTTGGTCCATCTCCACTTTTCTTAACTTACGGGACAGAACATGGAAAACTAAGCAGTTCAAATGTCATCACAGTGGACAGTGTAACCTACAAATCCAGACAGTATGATCTGAATGGGCGTGGTAAGTTGTCATTTAAACAATTATCTGCACATTATCTGGACTTCAGCTTCTCCAACAATAAAATGAGGATGACACCATTATGAAGAGTAGGTAAGATAATTTTATGCTGCAGTATTTTGTACAACGTGTTAGTGCCGTCGTGTGAAGTGAACTGTTCCAAGTCACCTCCCGGGATTCAGGTATCTTATTGGTAAAGACAGTCATAAAGTGATCTTCCAGCTTGGAAATGCTGTTCATCCTTCAGTGAAATGTAAGTATACTTTAAGTTTGTTCCGATGGAAATGATACCATCACTGAGCTCATTGAAAAGGGTCTATATCTCCAGCCTTGGATGAATATCCCTTCCCTATCCTCTGTCCCTCACTCATTCCCATCTTCTGATGCTGAGGATAAATTTTACCTCCTTTATTAGTTTTTTTCCCAAACACTTTACATAAGAAATCTCTGGTTCCTGCATTCTTCTGGAGCACTTTGCTGCTTCTCCTAGCACTACACTGTTTCAACTCAACCTTTCTTAGGTTTGACTGTTCACACAGAATGCTCCTTAAGGACAGAGAATAACCCTGTTGCTCTCTGTAGCCCCACTGAACCTAAGAGTACTTTGTAATTAAGAGATGCACAATGATGAGCTAAGGGCACGTTGGAGAACATCATCAAATCCTCATTCACAGGTGGCAGTAGAAGAAACCATGCTTTTTGCCCTTCCTTCAATTCTGGAACAGGAACAATGTAACAAAATTTAATGGCAAGATTAAGGAATAAATCTCAACAGAAACGTGCTTCCTCTATAACCTTTCTCAACATCACAGCTGAGTCAAGGGAGTTAATTAGATGAACAAATGTACTGAAACGGACACATTAGGGAAAACACTAAATGGGAAGCTGGAAAGAAAAGAGATCCCTCAGAAAGAAAATTCTTAGAATGCTCAGAACATTTAAGATGTCATCGGGGATGGAAAAGAAAAGAAACTACAGAAGTTGAAAACGATGTCAGAGGTAGAGAAAATGAATTCTTACCTTTGGGAAACATATTACAATTGGCAACATGCTTCTTTATATAAATTAGCTGAACTGAAATGAATACAAGCCTATGAATTAGACGAAGAGGTATGAGACTCTGGGCAGAGAGAAGAAGAGATGGAGACACGTGTGCTCTTGGGAGGTTATTATTATGAGAATCCGGAAGAGATTTTTGTGCGTACATTAACCAAAATGGCAGCATTTCAAAGATGGTTGTAATGTAGTTTGCAAAACAGGTGCTTCCTGAGCATGAGTAGTTGTGGTGAATCTTTTCTCTGGCCCTTATTCTTATTGAATAAAACATTTAAATTCTTTATTTTATTTTCTGAGTAATTTATATCCTACCTTTCTCCAAAAAGGGTCTAAGATACCCACCAAATATATACACAGTAACTCTATAGCAGTCTTTTAAAACAATGAACGAGTGCATTAGACGAAACACTGGAGTGGGCAATGTAAATAAAATAAAGCTGGGAGGAGAGTGGCCAGCCCAGGTCTGCTTGCCCTAAGTCTGCAGTCAACACAGGCAGAGGCGCAAATAGTTCAAAGACTCATGGGGCATATAAGGTGAGACAAACCAATTTCTCTACAGAAACGAGAAGGAACCGCCTCATGGGACTGCTCATTGAGAAGGGTGTGTGTGATGCCGGGAACATACCCTCCTGGTAAATCAAACAGCACGTTTCACAAGACTCTGACTCCTAAGGCTGATTACACTGGACTCCGTATGGCTGACTCGGCGCTTCAGAGCACAGAACATGGACGGCAGGCATCTTGCTTATCTTAAGGGTAAAACAGAAAACATCTAGAAGAACGAGGCCATTATTTACCCTTCTGGCAGCTAACAGAAGCAAGTTTCCACTTGGGTTCTAGACGGCAATGAGGGAGGAGGTTATACTGATGAGTTACTTGGAGGAGAGTGATTCTTGGCTGCTGGCTTGAGTGGAGACTCGAGCCTTTTGTTACTAAGTTAGCTGCACTGAGAATGGAAATGATGTTCCCCTGTGAAAATTAAGAGACATGTCCAGGGACAATTCCCAGATGGAAGGCCGCAGCCCTGAGGGAACGCCAGTGATGTTCCTCAAAAAGCTATTTAGGACCCACAGAGACCTACAAATAATGGGCCAACAAGCCTCCAAGGTGACATGCCAATTCTATACTGGGAGATTTCTTAAGTGGGAGCTATCTTTGGCAACAAACAAACAACCAACCTCATCAAAGCCTTGAACAAATTACATTACATCATATAAGACTCTCAGTGAATATTACCTCATCAAAGGATAAGAGAAGACTTAAAGAAACTTTGATAACTTCAAGTGATCGGTCACAGAATCCTCCCATAAAAACTTGTGTAAAATAAGCCAAGGCAAGTATACTTGTTGACTAGTCTCATAGAAGTAACCAGAAGTCAGAGACCAATAGGTATTAATTAATTTTAGAGAACTGCTTTGATTTCTCTATCTGTCTTCCATGACTATTGCTTCCCTTTCACGAATTACTAACGCAGGTAAATTAGGTCCTCAGACAAGGTCTAGTGACTAAATTAAGAGAACTTTATCATCGCAGGAGTCAGGCCATCATCCACTCTCCAGTACTCTGTGGAACGACCTCGTAGAAACACCTATCATCCTTCTCACATGCTTCAACCTCTGGCTTAAATCCCCGACAGTCATTCTATGTGAAGAAAACAGGTGAGACACACTTTGAGGGCTTTATCTCTGAAATTACCACAACGCGCAACGCACTACAGTTATCTTCAAGAGGGGAGAACTCATCAGCTCCTGAGGCTGGGGACCTTGCCTGTCTTGTCACCTCTATGTCCCTGGCACCAGGCGCAGCGCCTGGCACACAGCAAGCATTTGTACATGTCTGTTGAACGCATAGCTGAAGAAACGAGTATCTGAAAGCCTAGTATCTGTCAGTCACTTTGCCGGCCACCACATAATTTCATCCCCTCATTCATCTTATACACAAGAGTGGTATTATCCTCATTTCATAGAAAACTGATACACTAAAGAGCTAAGTGATGTGCCCGGAGTAAATGACAGAAGCAGGATTCCAAGCCGGGTTAGCCCAACTCCGAATCCCTACGTACCACTCCAGTTTCTCTCAATTATATTCCAAGGAAGTGTGTGGTGCCCAAGAGAAGTTCACAGATATGCCCTGTGGGGGTGGGTGGAGAGTGGTATCCAGGCAGGTGTGATTAGGAAACACTGTGCATTATATTCAATTCTCAGTGGACATTACTGTATCAAAGGATCACAAAAGACTGAATGTAAAGGAACCCTGATAACTTTAAACCTGACAACTTGTGTCCCTAACGGATTCCACCTTGGAACTCATTACAGGACATCCATCTCCTTCTTCAGGAGATAGCAGTGCTGCCTGGGGCAGTGTGGATTTCCATACCACGTCATATCTCCCAAGGCTGCCACTCCAACTTGCCATAGAGACATGTTGCTGATGGCAGGCCGCGCGGCTTTGGAAAAATTTAACCTTTCTGGATTCCTTATTCATAATCAGAGTCAAAGTCTTAGGGAAAAGAATCTATAAGGTCACTTCTAACTTTAAAATTGTTCAACTGCTCCAGGTAAAGTTACTCAAGTGGATTTGTAGATTAGAAAAGAGTTGCCAATTTTCAAATCAGCTATGTTCTAAATATTTTTACATAAGCTGTCTGAAACTCAGAAGCTATTTTCTCACAGAAACAATGGTAGACATGATTTCCAAACCAATCCATGATTATCAAGTCAATCAATAATCCAGGTGAAAACTGCACACACGCAACGTAAAACATTAGAAAACTGTACTCAAATACCGGCAGTTACATAAAAGTGAAAAATAGAAAAATTTGTCTTACATAATGGTTCTGAAGAAAATGCAATTTTAATTTTATAAAATTTTCTAAAGGGGGTCACGTAGATATTTTCAAAAGTGTTGGAAGATGATTGTACTGGGTTAAGATGCCTGCTTTCACTTTAAAATGAATGGCTTGGGCTTCCCTGGTGGCGCAGTGGTTGAGAGTCTGCCTGCCGATGCAGGGGACACGGGTTCGAGCCCTGGTCTGGGAAGATCCCACATGCCGCGGAGCAACTAGGCCCGTGAGCCACAACTGCTGAGCCTGCGCGTCTGGAGCCTGTGCTCCGCAACAAGAGAGGCCGCGATAGTGAGAGGCCCGCGCACCGCGATGAAGAGTGGCCCCCACTTGCCGCAACTAGAGAAAGCCCTAGCACAGAAACGAAGACCCAACATAGCAATCAATCAATCAATCAATCAATAAATCTTTAAAACAAAAAATTTAATCCTTAGAAGAAGTTTTAAAAAAAAAAAAAAAAAAAAAAAAATGAATGGCTTCCCTTGAGACAAGAATATCATTATCCCTATACTTAACACTCATCAACCGTGAGCTGTGAGTGGAGAAATAAAGAAAAAAAGAAAAAGTTCACAAATAGAGAATGAGGTCCTTGCAGGGAAAGGAAAAGGGAAAGGAAAGGGTAAAGGGCTGTTGTGAATATCGTTTCCTAAGCAGGTCCACAGTAGGTAATTATTAAACAGGATAAATAGCGAGTAAGGACAGAACAGATGCAGGAAACTAGAAGATAAGAAAGTGTACAACTGGTTGTAGGATCATTCAAGAGACCCACAAACTGATCTTATAATTCAGGAAATACAGTAAAAGATCACCTTAGATATATTACATACTATGTCCCTATAATTTCAGACAGACCTACGTTATTTTTATTAGCAAGTAGAGCTCATTCAAACATTGAACATATATTTAACTGAATGCCTCCTAATAGATGCCTTTGCTGAGTAATTATGCTCATATATGCTATGAATAATTAAAGAAAATGAACACCATATAGCTACTACCTTTTGTGACTCTTTGTTTACATTTTCATGTTTCCGCTTGTTTGAAATCTCAGACCCAGTGGTTTTAAGAAGCAGCATGCTTTCCTGATTAAGAACTCAAGTTTGAAGCCAAGCTTCCAGAGGTTAAATCCAGCACTACAGCTGACCTCTCCTTGGCTTCCCTTGTCTGTAAAATGGGGATAATGATGACATTGCCTATTCTCTTGGACCTGGTAGAAACAAACTAAGTCATGCACAAACAGTGCTCAGAATGCTGCTTGGTACATAGTAAGTGCTCAGAATATATTCGCCATTGTTATATTTGGATATGAAATATAAAAAACAACAAAACTACATATTGACTTTTTCTCTGTATATTACTAAGAGAAAAATGTAGGGTACAGAATAGTATGTATAGTATTCTAATATCTTTACGGAAAAAGAAAACTAATTAAAAGTATACATACTTGAGTATGCAAAAAAAAAAAGTGCTCAGGGGCAGGTGCTATGTCTATGTTTATATAAGCAAAGTGTATCCGTAGAAGGATACACAAGAAACTCTGCTGAAAGAAACCAAGGAGCTGGGTGTAGAAGATGAAAGGGGTTTTACTTTTCTCTGTAAACCCTCGTGGACCTTTATAATTCTGTCCCATGCTCTTTTGTTATTATTCAATAAATGTAAAAGACATTCATTACACTTAAATTTTTTTTTGGCTATGAAGCTAGGAATAAAACTGATAGCCATTAATCATCAAAACTACCTTTATTGAAAAGTTAATCCCAAACTCATCCGCTAAACCATCCAAACCCAATTAAATGAGGTGGAGGGATGGCAAACACAGATAACTTTCTATGTCCTTTTCCCCAGCAATCTCCAATTAAAAAATTGAATCAGTAAATGCTGATGTCCTTCAACTTAAACAAGGGAATTTATTACATTGATTTGTGTTGGCTCCATAGGATGCTTAATGCCAATACTTTACAAAAACAATGACTCAATTAGCTACAAAAGAAGATGAAATAATAAATGTTTGGGAGGTTAGTGAACTAATTTAATTAGCTCTATAATATATGCTTTCTGATTTTTATTATTTATATTCAAATCATCTGTTATGTAAAAATATCAGAAAGAATGACATACTGGAATCCAAGTGTACTAAAATTGACTCTAAGGCATCCTGAGTTCATGCCAGCTAACTGAAAAAATTAGTGAAACCCGTAACGAGGCACAAAATGGGTAAATGCTAAAACAGTGAATTTTTCACTTCTTAGAAACAAGTCCAAAATTCACAGGTACGGCAATTCATTTTTACTACATTCCTGGCAATATAAAAAAAGCGTGAATTTTATTTCCAAGAATTTTATAATCTCATTAAGGTTAACACTGTACATCCCCTGGGGGTAAAAAAAAAAAAAAAGAAAGAAAGAAAACAAATACCATCAAGACAACCAAACACAAGAATGCCAAACAAACATCTGTTTTGTTTTCTCACATCTCAATAGCCTGGCTATTTCAGATACAAATATTTGTTTTGCTGACAAATGTTTCTAAAATGTTAGTTAAAATTGTTTTGCTGAAATAGTTGCTTTTCGAGCTGAACAAACTGCAAACTCTTCCAAAGTCCACAAGGCATCTGTGGAAAGGAGCAAATATGGCGTAAAGATTTGCAAAACTGCTCACTTGGCAAAATATAGGAGTGAAAATGGAAGCTTATTGCAAACCTCAGTATCATATCTATAGCGAACAGACATAGACACGTTAGGTAGTATAGACGTGGCCCAAATGTCCTACATTCACAGGGAAGACGGCCGGCAGTTTAGTTTTTCATCCTGTCACACAGAATTCCTGTGAGAGCTCAGAGCGCTCCTGCCACTTTGCACAAGAATGTTCCCCCGTTTTTCATGCGCTTTGCTCTACTTTCCTGGGCCTTGGCAAGGATCAAAGAAGCAAAGGGAACAAATGGTTTCCCATGCATATTGAATTCCCTCTTATACTGATTTTTCCTCTGTCACTTGAAATTCAATATTGGCAAGATTCCTGTACATCACCTTAACCAGTAAATTGTCTGCACGCAGTCAGAGCATGAAAAGGTAGATTTCAACATCAAGTTTTTTGTAAGAAATTCAAATGAACAAATCCTTTGAAAAAGGAACTTTTCTATAGCATCCGTGCTAAAATTCGTTCCTAATAAATACATAATTAGCTTTTGTTTCACATTAACCTAAAATGATTATTTATCATTTACTTTTATCCCTCTCTCTCTGATTGCTTTGTACTATTTTAAAAAATACAATGTTACAGGTGAATAGCCCTTTCATAAGAATTTGGCCTCAAAATTCCAGATTAACTTAATAACACCTAACATTTACTGAGCATTCAAGAGCTATGTGCCTCATTTTCCTCATCTGTAAAATGGAGACATATAGTACCTAATTCATGGGTATATTTATAAGGTTGAAGGTAATATAATGTAAAGCTCTAAACACAGTAATTGTGTTTTTACTATGTATTATTATTATGATCACTGTCATAATTATTATGAGATGTTCTAAGAGATTTTGGACAAGAAAAATGTTCTCAAGCCAAATTATTTAAATATAGCACAGTAATTGGATTACAAATGAGTGTTCATATTTTGATATATGATAAAGAAAAACATTTTTTAAAGAATGGCTTAAGTGTTCTTTTGATAAAAATCAATCAAAAAATTCCTTCATGAATAACTCTCGAGTGATTAAATTATTTTTTAACCACTTTTTTAAAAAAACGTATTCAATTATGTTGGTAACAACATGCCTTAAGATTTTAGGGTTCAGTACAAGGAAATAATATACTCTTTACACTTCAGTGGCTAGGAGGGATGAGCGTTTAGATATTAGCACAAAAGGGAAACATCCTAAAATGTCTTTTTCTTTTTTTATTTCTTACCTCTATACGTTTTTAAACGTAGAAGAAAATCAGTAACTTTGCAAAGAAAAATATTTTAAAAAGAAATTTAAAATTTAAAAGAAATTTTTCTTTTAAAAGTTTAAAAGAAATTTTAAATGAAATCCATCATTTAAAAATTAAAGTAATATTGGATTTAATTTTAATATTACTTAGATTTGGATAAGGAAAAAAAAAAGAGTTGACTGTGACCAAAATTATCTTATATAGATAGTAGAATTTGAAGGGACCATGTAATACCCTTCTCTCAGAAACTAAACACATTTTCTAAGAACTGAAAGCCATTTAATTAGGAAGATGTGAATAACTATGGCTGTAACAAATGATTCTTACTGTATACCATCAAATTTCTAAAATTTTTCTCCAATAGGATGTTTATAAATATACACCTCTTTGAAAGGGAGGGCTTCAATGATAATGAAAATAAAAATATTTTGAACTAAATGAAAATGAATAAAAAACCCCTATCAAATATTGTGGGATGCAACAAAAGCAGTGCTTGGAGGTAACTTCATAGCATTCTATGTGTATATTAGAAAAGAAGAAAGACTTAAAATCAATCATCTAAACTTCAAACCTTAGAAAACTAGAAAAAGAGGGGCAAATGAAATCAAAAGTAGGCAAAAGAAGGGACTTCCCTGGTGGCACAGTGGTTAAGAATCCACCTGCCAATGCAGGGGACACGGGTTCGAGCCCTGGTCCGGGAAGGTCCCACATGCCGCGGAGCAACTAAGCCCATGCGCCACAACTACTGAGCCTGCACTCTAGAGCCCATGAGCCACTACTGAGCCTGCATGCCACAAATACTCAAGCCCGCACACCTAGAGCCCGTGCTCCTCAACAAAGACAAGCCACCCCAATGAGAAAAGCCTGTACACCACAATGAAGGGCAACCCCTGCTTGCCGCAACTAGAGAAAGCCCACGTGCAGCAACGAAGACCCAATGCAGCCAAAAATAAATAAATAAATTTATATATATAAAAAAAAGTAGGCAAAAGAAATACTAAATAACAGAGAAGCCAATGAAATTGAAAACAGGAAAACAACAGAGAAAAATCAATAAATCTAAAAATTGGCTCTTTGAAAAGGTCAATAAAATTAATAAAACTCTAGAGGGTTAACTAAGACAAAAAGAGAGAAGATAAAACTTACTAATATCAGAAATGAAAGAGGGGGTCCATCATTAGCAAGCCCATGGACATTAAAAGGATAAAAAAAGAATTATTATGAACAACTCTATGCCCACAAATTTTCTAGATCATAACATAAGAGAAAACCTATGGTTTGGCAATGAGTCTTTAGATACAAAACCAAATGCATGTTCCATGAAAGAAAAAAAAAAAATGATAAGATGGAGTTCATTCAAATTAAAAACTTCTGCTCTGCAAAAGGTAATGTTAAGAGAATGAAAAGACAAGACACAGACTGGGACAAAACAACATCTGATAAAGGACTTGTATCCAAAATATACAAAGAGCTTTTAAAATTCAACAATAAGAAAACAAACAACCTGATTAAGAAGTGGGCAAAACATCTGGACAGATACCTCATCAAAGAAGACACACAGATGGCAAATAATTACATGAAAAGATACTCAACATCATATTTCATTAGGAAAATGCAAATTAAAACAATTAGATACCACAACACACCTATTAGAATGGCCAAAATTTGAAAACTGACACCACCAAACCCTGGTGACAATGTGGAGCAACAGGAACTCTCATTCTTGCTGGTAGAAGTGCAAAATGATACAGCCACTTTGGAAGACATTTTAGCAGTTTCTTATCAAACTAAACATACTCCTACCATACAAACTAGCCATCAGACTCTTAGGAATTTGCCCAAATGAGTGAAAACATATGTCCATACAAAAACCTATACAAATGTTTATAGTAGCTTTATTTATAATTGCCAAAATTGGAGGCAACCAAGATGTCCTTCAACGGGGAGTGGGGAGGCTGGCACTGCTAGCTGAAGAGTAGGCACTATTTTCTTGAATCCAATAAGCAAATTAAAACATTGGTGAATGATCAGATAAATCTCACTATGTTTCTCAAGTAGATGGATTCTTACATATCTCCAGATGATGTAAATTGTATTTTATTAAGACAGTCAATGCATGACTAATAAACTCATTTTTTTAAAATGAATGCAAAGGCACTGTTTTTAGTTTTTAAAATTTGAGAGTAAGCTTTCATATGCAAGTTATGTTATTTTTAATGTATTACACATGCCTAATGAAAGGAGGATAAAGTTTTCAATATTTAATTACAAACATATTAAAATAAGTTTTGAACTTAAGATTCATGAGGAGGTACATATTTATAAGTAATACTGCATAATATCATGGACTTGGATGATTACTATTGTTCATACCAATTTTAAAATGCACAATTAAAAATAAATGAGTCCCTACATGTTTGCCCTGAAAAAGCCTTACAAGGCTATCTTATTTGTTCATTATGACATAACGATTCTATGACCAATAAAGAACAGATATCATAAAGTATGGAAGAACTCATGTACTGTGGATTCATCTGTACTGCATAATTCCATGAAACTGAAAGGCAGAAACCTGGTCATACATAAGATCATATAATTGACTAGAATTTAACTTTCCAGTTTTAGAAAATACTGACTTTAAACCCAATAGACTATTAAAAGAAAAAAAAACACCTGAAATAACTTCAACAAAAATAGACATTCATTACTTTAACTATTTTTTATTTCAATCTTGAAACAAAAACATTAGGTTATATGTAATAAATCATTCCTTCTAATTCTTTAGTTTAATGATTTTTATGTACTTCATCACCAACACTTACTTTTCATCAAGAAGTATAAGTCTATAATTTTACACATGACTAGTAAGAAAGGGAAGTTAATGCCAAACAACTTAGGCTGAGTCCACAATCTTACCACAAACGTTTAAAAAAAAAAAAAAAAGACTAAATTTTCCTTGAATTTTTAAAGTAATCCACATTTCTTTTTCAATGTGTAAACTCACTGAACTTTCCTCTCCTAACTATGTAAGACAAGAAAGGCTGATCCCTACACAATCATTTTAGTGGGAAGTGGTGAATATAAAAAAATCTGAAAAATATTATTTTCTCCCCATTTCAATTCATTCCTATTCTGTAGCCACAAAGATACTGAAACTGAAATAAGTACCTAAAAGACTCAGCATTTATTCAAATAAAACCTAAGATAGATCATTCAATCTTAAAATAAAATTATATATACCTTTCAAAAATTATAATTTCGCATTGTTTCCCATCTGGCGTGGCTTCGTGTCCACTCATCCCCACTCTCTCACACAGGATCCCTTTTATAAATAAAATTCACTTAGAACAATGTCAAGTTTCAGAGATAAAGTTTTATGATATGTCCAAATGGGCTTTTTTTAAAGCTCTAATCAACCTTAATTTGAGAAACATGATTAAGTCTTCACCAGTTTGTTTTATTCTGTTCTCTTCACAACCAAAATGTCATGAATTAAGTAAAATTATTCTGCTGTCTCCTTTTCTCAACCTCTTATTCCACAGACCCTAAAGAGTTTTTCTATTTCTCATTCACATAGCTATCCTCATTTCAAAATTCCTTTCGGTCCTTGAGAAGCTTGCATGACCCAGATGGTTCATGTAAAACACAAGATATCCCTAAATTTCAGCAAGCCATTATCTTTCCTCTTGATACCTATATGAAGTTAATGTAAGTAGAGAAGAAAATTCTACAATAACTTCTACAGGACATTCCAAACCTTCTCTAACAGTTTATTTAAGTGGGATTATATAGATGTGAAATCTAATTAAAAGACAGAAGAAAAACATACATGAGGTTCTATGAATACTGTTTTTACACATGTGAACTGCGTGAAGAATGTTATATCAAGCGAGTTTTTTAAAATAAAGGTAAATGGAATAAGATAATCAAAGATAAAAATGTTTATAGTGGAGATGCTCAGGTAGCTGTAATGCAAGATTAAGAATGATGTAACTTCCTACTCGAGAATAAAACAGCATTTGCATGCATTTAAGAGAAAAGGCAGAACAACTAAACACTTAAAGGAGTTTTCGGGAGGCTCATCTGCTAAGATTTACAAGACAACGCTATAGTTAAAATTTAAATTAGCATCCATTACATTTCCCCCCCCCCCCCACGATTTGGGATAACCGCCTAGAATTAACACTGTGATCACATCATAGAAGTGAGCCTTACAATGTAAGACCATTTTAACCTGACACGGTGGGCTTTGGCTCTAGGAATAAAAGGCAAAGGAAAAAAACTCACTGCTGCTTTGAGGATAACAGCTCACCTCTAATCCATGAAAGGAAAGACTACATTTTTAAAAAGTTAAGGATGCAAGAAGTGCGAGAGAAAACGTAAGAAACCTAGTTAGAGACCAATTCAGGAAATTAAGCATGCAATATTAAGAGTTCCAGAAAGAATTAATGGAGGGGAAGAAATATTAAAAACATAGCAGAGGGCTTCCCTGGTGGCGCAGTGGTTGAGAGTCTGCCTGCCAATGCAGGGGACACGGGTTCGAGCCCTGGTCTGGGAAGATCCCACATGCCGCGGAGCAACTAGGCCCGTGAGCCACAACTACTGAGCCTGCGCGTCTGGAGCCTGTGCTCCACAACAAGAGAGGCGGCGACAGTGAGAGGCCGCGCACCGCGATGAAGAGTGGCCCCCGCTCGCCGCAACTGGAGAAAGCCCTCGCACAGAAAGGAAGACCCAACACAGCCAAAAATAAATAAATAAATAAATAAAAATTAAAAAAAAACAAAACAAAAAAACATAGCAGATAAACTTCCAGAGATGGAGAGACTTGCATTTGAAAGGGCCCCTCAAAGGTTGTGCAGGAGTACAAAAAATGCCCGCCCTCAGATACATTGTTAAAAAATTCACAGCAAGTCACGAGGGGGAAAGGGTAGGCCAGGAGAATCACCATTTTCCATGATCAACCCTTTGATGCTATTTGATTTTTTTGAAAAACATTAACTGTTTCACGATGATAAACATGAAATTCGAGGTGATGTCATTTATCTTCATATTCATATGTCAACACAGTTATAATTATAGGTAAGCATTATAGCTAAACATTTATACTTATGCATCTAAAAAGCTATATATATCTTGAAAATTGAGTATAGGTACGACTAAACAAAATCTCTATTTCATGTACTTTTGAAGTTATGCACTTTGTACTAAAATTTTTAAGCAAGTAAAAATAAAGCTAAGGTCACCATCATGCTGCTTGACTTAAGGCCTTGCCAAAACTTGTCAAAGGTGTGCGACCACTGTCGTGAATATATGACTGTGGAAAAATGCATTTCAACCACCAGAAACATAGCGTGCAGGACTAATAAAAATGCACGTAATTACCTGCTGCGGGATCTGTCACTGCTTGGCTGGTGATGCCAGATGGCGGTTCCTGAAGCTGGTAAGTGGCATTTGTGGACGGCGTCGTTGGGCTGCTGTTGCTACTTGTCATGTAATGTGCCGGGTACGGCGAGCTGTTGTAATACTGTGCATACTGACCCTGGCCGAAGCTGGGATACGATGGATAGTCCTACCAAATCAAACCACACAGAGCAACCTGTCAGAATACGGCTGCTGCTTAGTGTTTTCAGAATGTAACCGTGAATGTGTTTGCACTTCCGTCTTCTCTGACTTCCCAAAGGGACACACAAGCACACGCTGACTGAAGTAAGCAGACTTGCAAACCAGTTTTATGTAAGATCAGATTCCCTCTTCATATTTCTATTCCATGATTTCTAGGTAAAATTCAACCAATCTGAGAACCAAACAACTCACCATATAGGACCGCTAAAGAGATTTTTAAAGGAGGAAAAAAAAAACAAAAAACAACTATTAGAAGGCTTAAGAAAGGTCTCGCTTATAGTGTAATATAAACAAATCTTTCTTTACCTAAGAAAATCATCTGTTGCATTTCTTTAAATTTCAGAAGTTAAACGGCTTTGAAAATTACCTGCTGTGAACTGTTAAATCCAGAGGAATTCGTGAGTGAATTATTTCCTGTATATAATCCCGATGATGTTGTAAAACTGCTACCTAAAACAAAACGAAAAGAAATATGGTTGACTAAGCCATGCCAAGTAATATGCCTATAGGAAATTATTATTTAGATAAAGCAGGGTTGGAGCTCACTGCAAATGCGTTTGGTTTATCTTTGAAACCAGAATCCATTGCCATGGCTAAAATTTTGTTTTCTTAAAATGGTCGACCATTTTAGTTTCACTATACTACAAAGAATTAAAAAGTAGAGAGGTTTACATTTCTCAGGACATGAGGAACTCATATAAACTATGGACAAAATTATACATTTGTGCAAAAATATTAGACACCGAGCTTTCCATTTCGATTTGTAAAACACACCAGGATTTTTCATATCTTTACATTAAATACGCTTATTGTAAAGTAACAGGATCAGATTGAATGATCTTTAAAGTTCCTGCTAGCTCAAAAACTATGATGCTACTTCCAAAAATGCAAAATGCTTTCCAACTCGTACTTGCCATTTGAATGGCCACCGAAAAAGCTGGTTATTTCATTTCACAGAAGAATGAAGGGAAGCACTTGAAGTATTTGATAAAAACAAAGATCAAATAGGAACATGACCAATGTTTTATGTATTACATGTGCTGTGTAGGCAACACCCTGTTTGTTGAATGTCTCTGCGTCAAAAGATACAGCAGGCGTTGTGCAGGATTCAAGCCAAAGAGCAAATCTTAGTCCCCTCCTTCAATGGATTTACTATCTTACTGTTTAACCACGCAAAGTGACAACACACCATTTTTTTCTTGAAGTATAGTTGATTTACAATGTTGTGCTAATTTCTCTTGTACAGCAAAGTGATCCAATTATACATACATATACATTTTTTAATATTCTTTTCCATTACAGTTTATCTCAGGAAATTTAATATAGTTCCCTGTGCTCTACAGTAGGACCTTGTTGTTTTTCCATTCTATATGTAATAGATTGCATCTGCTAACCACAAACTCCCACTCCATCCCTCCCCTACCCCCCAACCCCTTGGCAACCACAAGTCTGTTCTCTGTCTGTGAATCTTTCTGTTTCCTAGATAGGTTCATTTCTGTCATGTTTTAGATTCCACATATAAGCGGTATCATATAGTATTTGTTTTTCTCTTTCTGGCTTACTTCACCTAGTATGATAATCTCTAGGTCCATCCATGTTGCTGCAAATGGCATTATTTTGTTCTTTTTTAAGGCTGAGTAGTATTCCATTGTATATATATATACCACATCTTCTTTATCCATTCATCTCTTGATGGACATTTAGGTTGTTTCCATGTCTTGACTATTGTGATAGTGCTGCTATGAACATAGGGGTGCATGTACCTTTAATAATACACTATTTTTGATGATCATTTTGGCAAAGATTTTTGAAAAGATCAGGGATTGGCAAACGTGTAAAAAATGGCATTCATACACAACAAAATGGGAATTTAAGTAAGACAAGCTATTGGGCTATTTGGTCATGATCAAGAAATTTTATATATCATTTAACCCAGCAATTTTATTGCCAGGCTATCTAAGAAAATATGGATTTATACAATGAGGTAGTTAGTAAAGATATTCTTCAGTGTTATTTCTAACGACAAAACATAGAGAGCATCCCCAAGTTCTTAATAGGTGTTATTTGGAAAATGGAATATTATGAAGCTGTTGAAATAGTATCATAATGACATTTAACGACACAGGAATTTTTTTCATACTAATTTGTTAAAATAAAAACTAAAGCAACAAAAATGTTCTTTGTGATCTCATTTGAAATATTTTTAAAGCATAAAATATTTCCAAAAAGCACAAAAATCTCAGAATCTATGGAGGGGTGCAATCTATGGTCACATAATATTCATGGAGCCAATGTACATTTTTAAATTTTCTACTCAGAACCTGTGTTACTTCTGTAAACAGAAAAACCATTTTTTTAAATTAAAATTTTATGGCAAATGAGCAGTCTAGGCAGTAAATGCGTGGGCAGTTTAAGGAGGACATCTTCCATGTGAACTGCCTAGTCACAGATGCCTTCAGATACAATGTGGTAGTTAATATATGCCAATTATTTACTTGCTACTGAACATTTAAGTACTGGCTAAAGAGTCAGAAAACAGAGTTTCCAGTTCATTACTTATGAGCTGTTTGGACTCTGGACAAGTCACCTAACTGCTCTAAGAAATAATTTCCCCAGCTGTAGAAACTCTATTTCATAGGCTTCTTAAACAGATCAAATGAAGTAATGTTTTGGAAAACATAATGAACAAGCCACAGTAACACACAAACGTTCAGAATCCTTACTGTTTATTCCAGTAAACGTTTCTAAAATTCTCCACCGTATTTATCTTTTCCCTCTTTTGACTTTCCCAAACTAGATAAATATGACTTAATCTCTTTGCATATCTAAAATTCTTTTCCTACTTATTTATCAAGCATCTACGCACTTTGAAAACCCAATCAGAGGATTTGTTATTTTTGGATGTAGGGTATCTTTTTTGGTAGGTTCCAGTGCTTTTTGTTCAGCAGTTAGTTGTGATTCCGGTGTTCTTGTAAGAAGAGGTGAGAGCACGTCCTTCTACTCCGCCATCTTGAGCTAATCTCAAGCATCTGTTACTTTTATTAAGAGGGGAAAATATTTCCTAAGATAGTTTTAAATGTAGTTATTACAGACTCATATTTGAGGTTTCCTCATTTGTAAATTTTAGGAGCATCGGTTGTTCAAAGGGCCCAGGACACCTATCACAGATAAGCTGCGAGCTCTCACACAACAAGTACTTGTTTCACCACAAACGTAGGGGCAACAACAGACAAGCTTTTCATATTAATGATCATTTGCACGTGGCAACCACATAACTTATTAAGCAAGTATTAAATATAGGGCTTGTGATGATAATTACATGAGGACAGAAGATACAGGCTTGGACCTCTAGGACTTACCAGGTTAACATTAGTTCTGTTGTTTTTCTTTTTAAACACTGGACATCATGGGCATATGACTCATTCTATATATTTGTATGTCAGTGAACAATTAACATTAACTCTGTATCTATACCTATATATATATATCACAAACTTATAATGAGCATTTAAAAAATTCCTTATAAAAATTCAAATTTATTCTGGGTAAGAGTGTGAATATCAATACTTTTGAAAACTGTATTATATACATTTGATAGGAAAAATTACTTTGGGTTATGACTTGTGACTTTCATTTAAACTACACGTTTTTAGGTTATGACTTGCTACTTTCGTTTGCACTACACATTTTTGAACAATAAATAGTGACCTCAATAATCCCCATCCACTAAGAAAATGAATTAAGATATAGAAAATATATTTTAAAAATGGATGTTTTCATTCCATAACTTATTCCCTGGAACAAAGTAGAAAAGACCATGGAAGCTATATTGGCACATACAGGCCACTGGGGTCTAACCAAGTAAATCACTGTTCAGTACTCTAAATGGTACCCCAGTGACTTCCCAGACTTCATGCTACTTCGACGGCGGTACATTAGCTGGAATTCAACATAAGTTATACTCATTTACTGGCTGACTGCAGGCTGAGATTCCATTCCATTTCACATGCAGGAGCAGGAGTTTAACAGCACTCCAGTGGCCTACGAGACTTAATGCAACTTCCACAAGGATCTAACTTAAGGTCAGGCAGAGATGGACGTGCTAGAGAATCAGGCTCAGGCAGTATTAATTTTTAACCCTCAGAATCAGATCTGCAGGGCTGCCCCACCCGCCTCCACGGAGGACTTAGGAAAGAGAGCTGATAACTTTTAGTCCAGGCCACCAGCACTGGATTTCTTCAACAGCCTGCTTCCTGGTCTCTGCCCATCTTCCGGCCCCCTCCAGCTCATTCTCCACACCAGCAGTAGAATACTTTCTCTAAGGTGCATATCTGATCTTCTCACTCCCTTGTTAAAAAAGTAACTGCCCCCTATTAGCCTCAGGATCAAATTCAAACTCCTTACCAGGGCTTATTTATTAGGCCCTACTCGGTCTGACTGTAGTTTCTCTCTTAGATTTCTTTGATCTCTTCCCAGGAACTCCCACCCCTCACCCACCCAGATACACATTCCAGCCTCATACAAGGGAAGCAACACGCGGTTCTCTGAAGGTTACTCTTTGCACCTCTCCCTCCCTCCCCACTCCCACTATATCCTGGCTAACTTCTAATCGCTTCCCAATTCAGCACGGACGAGAAACTCCTTTCCTCGGAAAAACCTTCCCTGAATTCCCCTCTTCTCCTCTTTCCTCCTAAGCCTGGGTTACTGAATTCCTCTCTGTCTCCCTCTTCTTCTCTGTGATGTGTATATTTTATATATATGACATATATGAACAATAAAAATGGAAAACATGCATTGAATGCTTACTATATGTTAGGAATAAGTTCATCTTTCACATGCTTTATCTATCAAAATAACTCCATACTATAGGGAACCAGAGGGTGAGGTTAGGGTAATATAGCTTCCATGGGATGGAAGGAAAATTAAACATGGCTCCGTCTGGTTTTAGAGTCTATATACGATGCTGTCTCATGTCCTCTTACCCTGTTCTCTGTTGCTTTATGGGAAGATCTGAAGTTTACTAAAGTGTTCCCAGGGATCATTCTACAAGGATGAAAAAAAAAAAAAAACCATAGGAAGCAAACACAGAATCAAAATAGAAGTGACAAGAATAATCATACTTAAAACATATCAAGGGCTTACTCTGAGCCAGGCCAATCAAATATTTTACATGTTACAACTCACGAGCTCTTACAACCACCCCTCAGGAAAGTACTATTATACCCCATTTTACAGATGAAGAAACTGCCCAAGATTATAAGCAAGTGTGGCAGACCTGGGGTTCAATCCCAGGCCATCTGGCTCCAGAGTTGAAGTTCTTAATCTCCGCCGTGTATTGCCTCTCAAAGTAACCAGGGTTCTTTTTCCTTTAATATATATTTTTTAACCAACATATTCAACATATGGCTAACTATCTGCCACGGAACCACCAGAAGGTGTTTGTTAAATGGCACAAATCTGGGCCCCTCCTCAGACACAGAAATCACCATCTTACTGAGGCAGGAGGGGTAGGATGTGACCTGAAAATCCACAGGTTTACTGAACACCTAAAGTCCCTGATTTCTAGCCACTATGTTTTAGTACCAATTCAACTAGTGTTTTAGCAACTGCTTCAAAAACCCCCACTAGTATAAGTTTTGTTTTTACACTAAGAAAGTAATCACACTCACCAGGAATTTAAAGAATGGAAGCTTCTCAGAGACTGTTTTGGGTATTTGTGGCCCTTGAGCTGGGTTAAACAAAGCTCATAGGGAGTAAAGGGTCCCATTGTGATAGCTGATCTGATGCAGATTGGGTGCCAGTATTACCAGATGAATTCACCAAAGCTTAGAACACCACAAAGCAAAGGCAAAATAGCAATAACAACGCTCCTAAGAAAGTGTCCGTGCGTAGCTACTAAAACCACTTCCTACTCTACCCAGGCCTGGGAGACGAGGCACATTTGTGTAGAAGGCCACCATGTACCAGACTTAAGCATGTATGCTACAGGGGAGAAAGGGCAGGACATGACCAGGAAAAACAGACCTCCTTCTTACATTAGGATCCATCCTCTTAAGAGTTTCTGTTCGATTCACAAGAGTCTTCACTTACAACGTTAGGTCACAGAATTAGGCTTAGTATTGAGAACTCATTTATCAAAATAATATAGAAGTATTTTCCTTCCTAGATACAAAAGATTTTACATGAAAAGTCACCTCTAGATAAAGAGAACAGAAATATTCTATGATAAATTGTTTTATATTTTATGTAACATATCATGAAAACTCCCCAAAGTAGAAAGAATTCCCATTTAGAATCCATTATTTCTCACTCAAGGAGTTTGGCAGAGATTGGTTCAAATGGAGCTCCAGTAATGCCCAATATTATTCTTGGTAGAGTTTGGAATTAAGTTACCTTCCGAGCAGGGTGGCAGTGGTGATACTTTCTTCCCCACTAGTGAAAAGGAAAATCTTATCTGTTTAAATAGTTTACTATTGTGAAAAATCATAGCCATTCTTCTTTTTTGGCAGGGAGGGGAGACACTCATTTCCAGACTAGAACACTGGAAAAATCTTTCCTTTCAGAACTTCTCTAAGAGACAAAATTATTTTTCATTCCATTGTCTTCTTTTTAAAGTTGAGAATTTTTATATTCTGAATGGGAAGATTATATATGTTATACTATGAAAAAAAGAAAAAAACCTTTCCAAGTTAGTTCGGTCCACAGCAACTACTGGCACATCTAATTGGCACACTTAACTACTCTAGAGGGTGTTGTGGACCAAAAGAAGCGGGTGTCATGAGTCTATCCTTTGAGGAAAGTTTAAAAACACACAATCTCATGAAAGCACCACCAAGAAACATTAGCTTGTGTTACCTACATGAGCACCACAAGTTCTGACATGGAGCTGCTCAGTCAATGAAATGAAAACATCTGATTAGACTGAGACGGGCAATACACAGAAAATACACAGAACATGTCAAGGAGCATATTCCTGGTACATAGTGAGTATAAACTATCCAAAGGAGAAGATCTGAGAGTGAAAGGTTTATAGGGAAGTAGGGAAAGAGACTAAAGGTAGGTGACAGAAGTTTCTTGATCATTTAAGAAAAGAATAACAGTTCAGCAAAATGACATTCTTTATCGGAAAAACCCAGGAATCTGAATGTTGATCATACCAATATTAGCATATTGGGACACAGGAAATGTTATGATTCTGATTTTCCTTTTAAGGACTAGAGGACGTGTTATAAATGCAAAGATATTTTTGTTTATATAACTGGGCCTGGAGATGGGGGTGGGTTAGCATTTGGGGTGGAGAGGTGGGGCTGGGGGTGCCCAGGAGAGGAATACACTCACCAAGCTACTTCCCAAGGCCTGCCTGCCCACAGCTCACTACATGAATTCAGGATGGGGTCCCGCTATCCTGAAAACTCATCTTACTCATTCTTGCGCCTCGTATTTAATGCTTCTCTCCGTCGATCCCCATTTCCCATCCTTCATGATCTGGCTAAAGTCCTGTCTTCCCAATAAGCTTTCCCTGAATGTTCTTCTCTGCACTGATTTTACCTTCTGGGAACTCGAGCTCACTAATAATTGATACCACTGGTCTGAGAACAGCACTAAACAAGCCTGCATTGGTCTTGCTTTTATCCTGACCATAAGTTCCTTAAATTCACGTGTTATACTTATTCACCTGTCTCACATGGACAAGGAGAAACCACATCTGATTAGTGCCTTTGAAGGGTTTCGTGTAGGCTCCAATAGGAGACAGAAGTGGTACTTGAGTTTCAATCCAGGATGGTAATGACAACAGGGTCCAGTGAGAATACGACTGTCATAAAGAAGCAGGTGTAGTAACAAGAGGAAACCTTTCCACAACTGTGTGTGTGTGTGTGTGTGTGTGTGTGTGTGTGTGTGTGTGTGTGTGTGTGGTAATGGTGGCAGAAGGCTGTTTGGAAGAGCAATTTGAAGGGCCAACAGATATCAGGAAAGGAAAGCATCTCTCAACTTCCTTATTTGTTTGGCAATGAAAAAGACAGTGGGGAAAGGAAAAATAACCAAATAATAATTGTTTATTTCTCAGATTTTATCTAAAGGACACACACTTTACTGGTTTCTTTTAAACTGGATGATATATGAAGGCTTTAAAAATTAGATTATAATCACTACTTTAGATGTAAATTACATGAAGAATATTAAATACAGGACTTAGAAGCACCTTCTGGAAGGATTTAAAATATGTCTGAATTTCCGGAAAGAAAATCCAGCAGGGTTTTAAATCAAATAAAATATTAAATTAATTAAGCATCATGAATTTTGAGCAGCTCATAAAATATCACTGATCTAGCTCAGATATTGGTATTTCATGGGTACATGAATGAAAATAAGAGCCTTGCTTGCAGATGAAGAATCTCAAATTCAGAACGCAATAACATCCTACGATTTTACAGTCCATTTATATTTCAGTATTTCCACATCCATTGTCTCAGGTTATTTCCCACATCAGTATGTGAGGTAGGATCCTTGTCAGAGAGAGAATGGTGATTTCCTGGCCCAAAGACTCTGAGTTAGGGAATGGCCATTATCTCCACTTCCAGGCCACCATTTACCATTCGACCACACAAAATGCACCCTTTAGATGCTCTGATTCAGCAATGTTGAAATTGAATTATATATTGTAAAAAGTCGTATTTTTAATTTAACTTCAATTTTTTATTATTGACGTAGAGTTGACTTACAATGTTGTGTTAGTTTCTGGTATACAGCAAAGTGATTCACTTATACACATATATATATATTCTTTTTCATATTCTTTTCCATTATAGGTTATTACAAGATATGGAATATAGTTTCCTGTGTTATACAGTAGGTCCTTGTTGTTTACCTATTTTATATATAGTAGTTTGTATCTGCTAATCACCTATATGTGAATCTAAAATGTGATACAAGTGAACTTATTTACAAAACAGAAAGAGACTCACAGACATAGAAGACAAATTTATGGTTACCAAAAGGGAAAGGGGTGGGGAGGAGAGAAAAGTGGTATTAATTTTTTGCTGGACAAACATCACGGACACACAAAGGGTAGAGACAAGGGAATCTGAGAAATTTCATAAATAATGATCTCATTTCTAAAAGACTTCTTCATTGTAACTCTTTTGAGGCTGGTAAACAATTTTAAAAGTAAATTATATAGTCACCCAAGGATAGTGTATCAGAAATATTGGCTTTCTCCTTGTCACCATCAGGGGTTGCTACAGGGAAAAGGTGGTGGTCTCGTCAACCAACCGTAACAAACAAGAAACAGTTTTGCTAGAAGACCCTGTGTGGCCACCCAGTTCTATAGATGCTAAGCAATTGTAGTTTAAAAATAAACCAACCCCTCCAAACCTTTATGAATAAATCCTTACTACTTTTTCACAGTTAAGAAGAACCCAGCCTATGTTGATTTATAACATGATTTAAAATATCAAATCAAAGTTTTGTGTGTGACTTAACCTGGAGAACCCTGCCCAGCTATAACTTCAAAAAAAAAAAAAAAAAAAGGTAACATGTAGGTCAAAGGTCTACTTAACAGAGAACAAGGACTTGCATTAAAAACCAGAATCCCAGCCAACATAAGAATGCTGGAACCTGCTGGGGCCTGTCTGTATTTCCCATGTTTGAGAGCATTTTCTAGCACTTACTTGGCAAGCAGGATGCTATTTGTCCCTCGTGTATTTTCACAGAAGTCCATTTGCTTTCCTTCCCTGGCCTCTTTGCCATGGGCTATGTCCATCATCGGGCGCAATCTATGCGGCAGAAGTCAGTGGAGCTCCCTGGGGAAAAGCCTCTGAAGGCCAGATGGGCTATTTAAAACCAAAGTTTTCCCCTTTTCTTACAAGAAGGCTTTTAAATGACCAAGTTTTCCTTTTTATCTCAGTAATAGTTTTTCTATTTCAAAGACAATTTGCAACTAGGGTAATAAAGACTACAAATCCTTGTTATTTATCTTTCTTCATCTATTTCTCTATATTTTAATAAAAACCAACTCATACCGACAATAATATGGGTATTGATCTCTGATTAATTATTGCTATTACTGGATTTCAAAAGATCTCCATACAATTTTCAACACTTGCCATTTGAAATAACACAAGATACCAAAAGAACCGAAACAAAATATTACTGTTAAAAAATCAACTTAAGCAAAAAAAAAAAAATTCTAGAATGCAAAAAATTCCACAAACTAAAATATAAATGTGAGTAGAATGGGAAAGCAATTAAGAGAAATTGTGAACATCAGTGCAAGCTGCAATAGCTTTTCTCCAATTGTAACTCTCATCTGTCATTTTTATGCCAGAAAGTGCAAATCTCAAAGGCTTTATCAGAGCAGATTATTAAAAAGGTTTAATAAATATTTTCTTAAAACCATATATTTGAAGTTAGGAAAAATACCATTTCTATAGATAATGAAAAAACTTTAACAGTACATTTTGGTAAGCAATTTTGAGGTTCTAAAAAACTAATAAACTGAAAGACTTCAACTCTATATTTGAAAAGCTATAGACAGGCAGACCAACGGAAGTCAGGGTGGTTGTCCTTATTAGATTATTATTGTATGGTTCCCACTTCATAACAAGCCCTAGACCCGCGAGGTGCAGAGAACTGTGGAGCTGTCACCCTTCCGCGTCCCATTAACAAACCTCTGTCCTTGTTTTTTGTCTCTCCTCACTGGTTGGAACGCCAATCTCTTTAACAGAGCAAACAACATTATATACAAAGACGGAGTTCGAATTCGTGTGATTTTCTCCTCTAAAACAGAGCAATAAAACCGAAAGGAAAATAAACGAAGCGGGGTTTCCAGAGCCCTCTGGGTTTCGGGCGTGCGCATCTGTGTAGCCCCTCCCATCTATCGTGGCAAATCCTGACACCTTCTTGCTGCAGAATGACAGGAATGTCCCCACCTCACCGCTTCTCTGGGGCACTAAAACACTCAGAAAGGCATTCCACACAACCACCGCGATTCTGTGATGTCTCCATCCAGCTTCACCTACTAGCGTGAACACAGGGGAAGACTGCTTTGAACAAACTACCATAATAAAGTAACCAAGGATTTTACGATGCTAAATTCCTAATTCGTTTCCCCAAATGAAGAGCACTAGAGTTCTTATGAATCTTAACTTCCAGCTGCCATTGTGACACAGACCTCTCCACTCCCGGCAAAACATTTGTATATTTCAGACATACTACCAAATAAACTGAAAATATGAGAAGAGATGGTCACCCCCTGCAACTGTCGATCAACAGAACTAAGTTATTAGGGAAAGCTGGGTTTGCCTCAAAGCTGAAGCTTAACCAGTTAAGAGACCAGACTTAACCTGAATTACTTTTCGTGTGAAAATTGTTTGCATTTCCTTATCTCAAACAGATTGCTAAACAAAATGTCATTTTCTTCCTATGACTCAGCCTCAAAATTATGAACAGTTTCTTGTTTTCTGTGGTCGATGGTACTCTTAAGTCTATAGTGTACAGGATGGGGGTGGGGGTGGGGGTAAATGAATGAATGGAGATGCCAGCAATAGGTCTGGAACATGTGTTTTTAAGAAATTATAACTAAAAGCTTGATTTCAAGTCAGATGCCTCTTTTACATAAAAGGAGAATAAAATTTGCTTATGACAAGCTTGGCAGATATTCTGTGAAACAGATCAGTGAATCATAGGCTAAAGCAGTTTCTCCTAAGTTTTCTTGCCCTTAGTACATGTACGCACGCACGTGTGCACACACGCACATACACACACACACACAGACATACACATAAACTCACACGCCCCCCACTTCATTCCTGTTGTCAGTGCCCTTTGATTGGCAGCATTGAAAACACTATCTACAGGATCTGCACGGTTGACCCAGGGGTCTCCAGGCACCCTCTGTCCGTCCACACTCCCTCATTCAACTCACTCATTTGCATGTTTGTCAATGGCGTGTGAAGAAAAATCTCACACCATCCAAAACTTCTTCCAGAAACACTGAAGCTGACCCTGGGGAGCATGAAGATGTCAAAAACTAACAGCAAGGATTTCACTTCCTCAGGGTGAACTCTACAGTTGTCCACGAACAGAAACATCTTGTCTTTCTCTGTTAAACTTAAGTTTCTAATCTTTCACTGGATGTACAAAAGAGATCCAATAAAAGCAGAAATAGAATTTTCCAGAATCTTGCAGCAAAGGTAAAAGCAATCAGATTTTCCAGTCCCTGAGGTTTTACTCTGTGGGCTTTTAGTAGTAGTGCATTTAAAAACTAGTGCATTTAAAAATCTGATCCTTGTTTGGCTTAAAACGGCATGTGCCAGATTCACCGAAGCCTGCCACGGACATAAGTGTTGAACATTGGAGCTGGAAGGATCCAGAAGGTTCACCTGGACTAGGTGAGGGCACCAAGGCTGGCCTAGTTCACAAGATTAGGCAGTGCCAAAATGCCCACAAATTACTAGTTAAATCTTTTCCTTAAGTGCCATGAAAATGTGAAAACACAGACAGTGCTTGGAAATGAGCTCTCTACAAAAATTTTTCTACGCTTCACGAGCTGGTATTTTTTTTACTACTTACATAGCTAGCCGTGTAATGCAGTATCTCAGTTACCAAAAGAGCAAATCCACCCTTCAGGAAACATACTACAGGCAACTACATTTCATTGTTTTTGTAGTTTTCTGTAAGCACCTCCCCTATAGGTGCGGTCATTTAAGCGTATAGAAAACATGGAAGGGTCTGACAGTTCTAAACCATTCTCCATTTTGATGTATTCGTCAGCATTTTCAGATTCTTATCGTTCAAAGCCATTGTTCAGGGTCGTTTCAGGGATGAAATGAGATAATATATGTAAAATAATTAGAAAAGTGCTGGGCATATGATAAGTGCACGATAAACAGTAGCTGTTTTTTTTGTGTTATGGGCAGCAGAGTTTTCCATCTCGATACAGCATAGCTTGTCATGTTCCCATCTTCCTCCCTAATCTTGGTTTCTGAACTAAATAATCTGGTGTTTACATGGCTATTACCTCCATTTTCCCCACCAGTTCCTCACACTCAAGTCACACCGTGCCTGCAGGGATTCCTGGGGCGTAAGGACCTGGTTGATACCGCCTTCTTTCCCATCACTGCAGAGCTGAGTTTATTTCTTTGTCCATGGCCCTTCTGTGTTACCCACAGCTCCTGCTTTCCAGCACCCACCACCACTGCTGCCAACATAGCCATTTCTCTCTTCTGATTTTCTTCTTCACGTTCTTGGCTGTTTTCTCGTGTTTCTTCTTTACGTTTGTATCATGTACACAAAGCCTGACCTTTGTTCATAGTGATTCTCCTTCCTTGCCAGCACATGAGTTAGATCTGGCTCTTTTTTTGCTATGCTTATTTGGTTACTGGGTTCTTGGAGCTCTCTTTGCTGGTTATATATATACATATATATGTGTATAGACACATACATAATAGTATATATATTACATTTTTTATATTTGTTTCATATATAGAGATTTTTTTTTTCCTCCTGGGGAATGGGAGAGAAGGAGAATTTAGGTAATGCTTCCTAATCTGGAACTATTTCAGAAGGCTGGATGATGATGATGATGATAATAATAACAATAATAATAATAATCACCCCTCCCCCACCACTACCACATCACTGCCACAATGAACACAGTAGATAAAAATAAGCCTTTGAATGCGTACTACGTGCCAGATGTTGGTCGGAGTGATAAACACGGATAATCTCAATTAAGCCTCACAACACTACCGTGGGAACAGATAATATTATCCCCACATTTGAGACGAAGAAATGGAGACATGAGAAGTCAAGCCCCATGCTGAAGTCCCACGGACAGCAAGGGCAGGACTGTTGGACAGGCAGCCTGACTCTAGAATTTACGCGGTTCGCCAGAGTGCAAGATTTCACTGTACCTTTAGTCCAACCTGCTAAATCTCACAGAACCAAAGAGGTGATCATCAAAAATTTTCCTGAAGTTAATCAGCATAACACCCACTACTGAGTTAGTTTGAGTCATCTGGGTTACTAGAATATTTCTTCTAGTACTGTGAAATCCTAATATTATGAAATCTTAGTAACTAAATCTTTGAATAACTCATCATCATACCTTATATTTAAAAGGTCAAAGGATATTGGAGAAAGCACTAGGTAAAACACTCCCAAATCACTAAAATATATATACTGTCATCCAAGATTCTAAGATCTTTTAACAGATATAGGATTGATATAAGCAAAAATCACTGTTATTCATTAAGGATAATAGAATTTAGAGAATTTTGAAAATAATTTCAGACATTATAGAAAGTCTTATATTAAAAAGAAGTATTGAAAAGACAAAGGTCAATAGACGCCCATGACTGGACACATAAAATCATTTCATCCACTTCATTTTTTACAATGCACTTAATATTTAAGAAATACATATTAATGAGAGTTTACTTATTTACCCACATTTGACCATAAGGAGTTTATAGCATATTACGTATCATTATCCATCATCAGACTGGCAACTTCCAAGTTAATAGCATATTATTCTCTGGCTTGGTGTGTGAAAGTCATATTTTAGATTATTCTGAAAATGAGTGAGGTGCCATTATAGAAATATCCATATGAAATAATACCTCAGTCATGGAAAAAGGGCTCTAAAATCCCATTGGAAAGGCCATTCAACCAGGGGATGCCTAAAAACACAAAAAGTTGTAATGCAACATCCCAGATGCAATGAAACCTATAACTAGAAAAGCAATGCTATATTTGCTATATTTGGTGCTACACATGTCCTTATTTCTGCTTTAAAATAGAGTTTTTTCCACCTCCAAATTAATGTTCTTTTCTCCTCTTTCATTTCCACTCTTCTCTCTACACTGACGCTATGCTTACAACTCTGACAGCTAGTTAGTCCTCTTAGGAACTTTCCGCCACATAAGCTTTTGACCTGCGAGAACAGAAAGATAAAGCTAAGTCAAGGGCAATATTTCTCGAACTCTCTGAGACACACAGCATGCTTCTCTTCTCCTACTCCTTCCCAGGCTGACAATTTAGCAAAATATAATAGTTATGTATGACTAAAAGAATGAGATGAAAAAAGAAAAGACACAGAGTGCACGTCTGATTTCACCACCATAAGATTTACTATGGACGTACCATGGAAGTTTCTAAACACTTAACTCGCAATTTCTGTACTCAGCCCACTGTGGGTGGTAACCGAAGGGCTGCACGTGGGCTCAAGCCCAGGAATCACACGTGTAGTTATCTCTCCTCTCCGGAAGGCACTTCACCTGTTTCATTCTGACCTTTAGGATCCACTTCTCCTTAAAGAGACCGGATGCCCGGAGTAGAACGGAACCGACCATAGTGCCAGATTTTTTTCCCCATAACTCTCCTAAGACTCTGCAATTGCATAATGTATTTGTCTGTTTGTCTACTGTCTCTCTCCTTGACACAAATGAAAGCTTTAGGGGTGAATAGACTTTGTTTGCCTTATGATCCATTTCATTACTAAAGCCTAAGACTATTCGATTCTTTAATGAAGTCTCATCAATTTGTGTTCTTTTTATCCCTTTACCTAACTGATATTCAGCATGTGGAGAAACAGTTCTCTTCCGAGAGCAGCTCTCAAGTTTTGGAATCAAGCACGTGAGTAATATCCTTCTAACACTAAATGCTATCTGTCATAAGGTAATTTTAATTTTGTAGCCATCAAATATATCAAAACTTTATAATCCATGCCTTTTTTATACCAAAGGCAAAACCAAGTATGAAAGGATTAATGAATCTGGTCCCATAAAATTTCAGCTTCCCGTGCAGGAAAAAAAGCTCTTAAAAATGATACACCGGAAATACATCTATAAAACATTACTAAAGTTTAAGAGACGTAATATAAGAAATAATAAGAGAAGACAAACACCACCATGCAAGAAAAGAAAAACTGGTTTATCAGCTCAATTTTCTAAAAATACACATGAAAACAACAATAAAATCTCAGACCTTCCAAAATGACAATTTTTTTTAAAAGTAAAATATTTAATGTGTTCACGCTAATTCACAGCCCTTCCTTGTGGAAATATATAACAAATCCTTAAAAGAGTTGAAAACAGTTGACCTAGCAATTCCACACTTAAGTTTACTCAAAGGAAATAATTAAGCATGCACATAAGATATTCGTGGCATCGCTCTAGATGTCCAATAATAGGGGGGTTAAATAAGATATATCTGTGAAACCATTAAAATGGTGCCATAAAATAGATTTTATTGATGTGAAAAGATGTCTATAACATATCTGTTACTTAAAAGAGCAGGTTGCTATGTCTACCAGTGGATGAATGGATAAAGAAGATGTGGTATTCACACACAATGGAATACTACTCAGCCATAAGAAAAGAAAGAAATTTTGTCATTTGCAGCAACAAGGATGGATTTGGAGGGTATTATGCTAAGTGAAAAAAGTCAGACAAAGGTGGACAAATATTGTATCATATCACTTATATGTGGAATCCAGAAAATAAAACGAATATAACAAAAAAGAAACAGACTCACAGATACAGAGAACAAACTAGTGGTTACCAGTGGGGAGAGGAAAGCGGGGAGGGACAAGAGAGAGGGAGGGGATTAAGGGGTACAAACTATTATGTATAAAATAAATGAGCTACAAGTTATGTACTGTACAACACAGGGAATATAGCCAGTATTTTGTAGTAACTATAAACGAAATATAACCTTTAAAAATTGTGAATCACTATGTTGTACTTCTCTAACTTACGTAATATTGTACATCAACTACACTTCAATAAATAAACAAACAAATAAAATTTTTTTTAAATAGCAGGTATTTAATTCTACTATAGCTTGGCACTATTGAAAAGATGCATATCATTTGTTAAACTGATTAGTGGTAAAAACAAAATATTAGGAGAATGTTTAAGTTATGCGAGAACAATTTTCAAGTATTTTAGACACATTTGCATGATAATAATCTGCTAATTACAGTAATGCCTACTCTTGAAACAGCTCTGACAACGTAAACTTTCAGCTGTCATCCATATGACTTGCACTTACATTATGTTCTGTCTATAGTTTCAAAATCAGAACCAGGGATGGGTCCTTAGAAGCAATAGCTTGAAGATGCATTGAGTGGCTGTCAATTTGATCTCCTGGTCTTTGGCAGATCATTTAGTCAACACCTATCACATGCTCTATTTCCAGAGCCGTGATAATGAAAATGAAGAAAACATACCCCTTTGAGACAGGTTGATTGGCCACACCAAGTGCCAGGGTTTTTAGCATATATCACACTACAACCTCTTACATCATTGACTTTGCTTTTTTTTTTTCACTCTTTTTTTTAGTTGATAGAAGCAAAGGCAGAAAACTTCAACGACACAAAGAATTTTAGAGCTTTTTGTAAAAGAACCTGAGTGATCATCCAGTCTAACCCCTGGCTGTTATAAATATGGAAATTTAGGCCTGGAGAGCAGGGAAGGAAAGAGCCAAACTAGAACCAGGAATCTTGCCTCCAAGCCCAGCCCACTTTCACCATCATCCACTACTTACACAGAATATCAGGTTCCACTTTAGAAAGTAATGATTGTCCCACAGGATTAATGAAAAGAGCAATGCCAGTATGTATACAGACCTTGCATCTGGTAGCTATACGGTGCCTGTCCAGGTTGAGGGGTCCCAAAGCTTGTACCATAGCTGAGAAATCCTGTCTGTCCAGGTGACTGAGACTGTGACAATCCACCTTCAGTCTTGATGCCTGCCCACAATGCACCTAAATCAGTTAGTGATAGCTTATCTATCTGTTCATTTTCAAAAGCTGGTCCATATACAAAAACACTCCCACAACTATCCAATTACACACGCTTCCCCCCCAGTGTTATCTCAATAACCAAGGCCATATATGCTTAGAGTGAAATACTCTTCACTATAACTTCAATTAAAAAGAATAAAACCAGGATTATTACAGATTTCCATGCCTATCCGCACTATTCTTTTTTGTTGTTTTCCTGAATTCCATTTTCCATAAAATTTAACTCCAGTGACATCATTTCTATAATTAGTTGTATTGCTTTACAAGATTTTAAGATCATCTTTACAGTCCAGAAATGGCCATAATTAAACTTGAACTAAATTATCCTAAATGTTGTTGCATTGATGAACATCAGAATCAAAATATTTTTTCTAAAAAGTGATTAATTAGAGTCTCTAGCCTCGTAACATTAAAAATATTTTTTTTCTTTACTCTTTCTATCACAAAGCTGATTTTAGTACACAACGCATTTTGAGGTCAGAGGTAGCAATATTGGGCATAGAACTAAGCAACACAGGGGGAAACCTTCTCCCAGATATCCAGATCCTACCAGGCAGTAAGCACAAGAGAAGCAGAATAATAAAGAACTCAATCCTGTAGAACAGCATAGTGCTTTATAAACAACACAGAGAAATTGACATGTAGTTCTTTTTGTCCCTTATAGTTTCAGGTTTTTATTCAAATATAATTGTTTTAAGTGTAACATAAAGTACACTTTCTTTTCATCACATCATAATATAAAAATAGTGTATTTGTGGCCCCCCCAATACTTCCCAAAGTGCCAGGCTGACATCCTAATTTCAGGACTTGGGTTTGGCGGTATCGTTGTACACGGCTCAGCCCTGGATCATAATTAAAGACAGTCATGAAAGTTAACAACTGTCCTTAATTCCCACAGAGGTAGGGGATGAAAATTTCTGCCAAGGGAATTCACATTTTGGAATAACTTGACTTTGCACTTAAGATAAATAATATCTTTGGGATCTAGAATACACAGTAGTCTCACTGTTTATTTCCATTTTAGGGGAATTTCATCAGTAGAATGAAGTTAGGTAACTTTCCTAAGGCAGTGGAAGAATCTGACTCTTGGCGAAGAGAGCCTACTCTAATTCCTGAAGTATCTCTAAGTAACCTCATAATGGCCTTACATTTCAGTTTAGCATTTTAAAACAATGTGACTTTCCCTTTACAGGCAATCCCAAACCAATGAATAACCCACACTTATAAATGGTCCCTGGAAAAACAAGTGTCCAAGACAGGTGGTTAGATGGCTCTAGAAAACTCCCTTCCCTTTCATGGTGTCACAATAGGGATTTTCCCCCTTCTCTCTCCATTTGATGCTATAATGATCTGCTTTCAGTCTTCACCCGTGCCACCTCTGTTTTTAGCCTGGAGGCTCAGGATGGGAATCTTTGTGATAAGAACAGGTAAGGAAAAGCAGGAAGAGGTAGAAAACACCCATAGCCACACCTACGTCCATAGCTTCTATCCACAAGCTGTCAAACTCATCTCACTGGTCAACTCCACACAGATCCAGTGAAGAATGGCATGACCTCTTCCTCCTCACCGACCCCTTGCTCTTACTATGAAAAGATTTGCCTGTCTTTTCTTACTGGGTCTAAGTGAAAAGTCAGGGGACACAAGTCCTTGGAGAAGGTCTTCTAGAACTATCAGGACCTTAACTATCAGCAGTTAAAACCCCTAAACGATGCGCTCTTCCTTCAGAACAAGCAATGGGGAGAGGGCTGCCATAGTTTTCCATGCACTGGCCCAAGAAAAAGAGAATGGCTGGTCAGAAGCACAGGGGCATCTCCTTGTCCTCAAGGTACAAAAAGAGAAGAAAGGAGGTGATCAGAAAAATGCTAAGGACTGAGAATTATTCCCAGGAGATTTATAAGCATGGAAGGTCCTGGGATCAGAGCCCTTTACACTGTGACTCACTCTCACCACCTCCCCGATCCCCACCTACCACATGAAAATCCCCGTCTTCATCTTACTAGTTCTGAGCCTAACCTCTGCTCATCTCACTCTACTGGAACAACTATTTCAGACAACAGGGCCATCTGTTGATGGTTTAGAACTAGAGAAGTCCTTACCCCGCAGCCCAGAAACTGGCAAAGGGCCCTTCCATGACTGAATGGGGAAGAGAAATTAAAACAAGAGAGTTGTGTGAGTGGCAGCCAAGGCAGTAGCAGGAATGGTACCTTCCCCTGGCAGCACTGATAGGTCTACAGTACTTGAGTATTGTTTGTACTGGAAAATACATTTCTACTTCAAATAATCAGCTTACAAATAAATTTTGAGAATATAAATTGGGGACTGCCTTAACTCACATTATAGAATTGAAGTTACGCAATTCCAATCATAGAATCTTTTTCCTCTTTTAGCATAAGAATAGTTTAAAAGTAAATTACAGACAAATTTGATCTATATTTAACATTATTTTGAGAAACGTGACTAAAAGTCATGGAAATGAAAGATAATTCTAGAAAGTCCATTTTATGGCTGTTTTTAAAGTCTGGTTGAAAAACACCTCCCTAGATCATATTCAGTTGTGATCTTTTTAAAATAAAACTATGAAAGTTGAAGTCATACATAATTTAGATTTTAATTTCTATATATTTTATAAGAAATTTATATATGGCCAATTTGATTTGGGGTAAAGACAGAACAAAAAAGCAAAAAATAATTTACCTTCTAATGATTAATGAAATGCTTAAAGAAGAATATTATTTCTTTCAATATACTGAGAAAAGATTATTATGAAATAACAATAGCAGCAGAAGCATAATTAGAATATTGATCACAAAATACTCCACCAGTCTTTTCTATCAGTCTTGCTTCCAAACTTTCATGTATTTGTTTCTGGATCACTAGGTTTTATTTATTTCTTAATAAAATGCCAATAATCCATACTTTTCTCTTCCAACAAGTTGCAGTTTGTTTAAAATTACAACTACCATTCAATGGAAGTGAAGGTATTCTGGAATCCTAAGCTTTTTAAAAATTAAACTTTGAGGTTTGGCTGGATTTATTTTTAATTTACAGGTATTGACCCTGTAACAATTGAGTTAAATTACACCAAGATAAAGATAATCTCCAGGTGGGAAGGAACAAATAGGGATGTGAGCTTTAAATGTTTCCTGATTGGCCTCTTTAAAGTGCAGCCCAAGCCATGATATAGATCACTTTTCCTAATGGTTGATAATGCTGAAATTTGAGACTACTACCCCCCCCCTTCAAGTTTAGAGCCAGGGTTTGTTGAATTCTGCTTGTACTTCTCTAATCATAGCTCAGCATCTGATAAATAGGAAATGAATCTTCACCCCAAAAGACTTCATTCACAGAAGTTTTATCAGAAATATGCACCAAAATACTTTGGATTCCAGAGCCAAGTGCTCAAGTGGCAAATTAAGAATTGAGATATAAATGGAAAGAAAAAAAATACAAAACCAAAACGAGAGGAAGAGGGCACATGAACCCATGGTATTTGCCACCTCTGACCTCAAGATAAGTAACTACCAGTTCTTACAATGCTCATTAGAAACGATCATTTTAAGAATTTAGACACAAAATGTGACCACCCTTTCTCAAGTGGCCCAAGAGGACCGTCTTTAAGTACCACTCCTGTGAAACTTTCACATGTACAGGTGTGCCCACTAGGCGACGTCACTGCTAAAGCCGAGGGATTACTCACCATAGGAGGAAATTCCATAGGGCTGTCCCGGCTGTGGGTACGTGGCATAGGCTGTAGCTTGTTGCATTCCTGTGGTAAACTGTGTTTGCCCATATGCAGCCATAGTTTGTGAGGAAGGGGTAGGGAGAATATGTGGGTATGGTCTGCTATTTGTCAGAAATGACAGAAAATAGAAAGCCCATGCATTAGATGGAAACATGCAAGGTAACTGATTAACAACCAAATCACAAATTCCAGTTAAAGATTGTTTCTTAATGTATAACTTTCAAGTGTAATACACAAAGAACCAAAATACTACAGTGTCCCTCCTAGGTGAGGCTCCAAATAAATTTGTGTAAATACATTTAAGTCTCTATGAAACACACTTTAGTTTAAATTAAGATGTAACATGTGGGCACCAGACATGACTCGAAATAAGGTAAAAGACTACTCGGAAAAGTTATTTATTGATTAAGAGAAAATATATCTTACTTGGAAGGATAAATCTGTGGTGGGGAGAATTGGTGAGACGGTCTTGGGCTGAAGCTACTGCTCCCAATGGCTGGAAAAAGAAAAATAATGCACAATAATCCAAGCAAAATACAAAATATGTATATAGCATTGATATAGTTTCAACTGTAGGTTGGCCACATGAAACCGTACACCTTTTGGACCCGCAGAAATGGCAATTTCATAAGTCAACCTAATAGAAAGTTAAACTATATTAAGGAACCTATAGGAACTGATCAAGTGATTCGAATTTTAAATCAACTCTTAGAAAACACAGTCACAATATTCTTAAATACCTGTCAGTGATGGCTTTTACAGTGGCAATACTTTAAGAGCGCAGGGAGTCCTGGCCACTGGTTGGAACGACCGCGCTGAAAGGGGAGGGATGAACTTGAATTACAGGGCTGGGCGGGACCGGAAGGTCCTCTGGTCTACTGTTTGTGTTCAAGGGGACACACACCCCTGAGACTGTGTTACTGAGAAATGCAGTCTAATCTCCTCTCAGGGCAGTAGAAATAGGAGAGATCCTCATTTGCCTGCATTGATTCAGCAATTTTTTTAAATAAAAATGCATTCCTATAACCATCTAAAATTTCTCAAGTTGCAAACTAAGCCTGTTTTTTCTTGCATGGAGATGGATATTCCTTTGCCTTTCAGATATACGTGCTCCACTTCAGCGTTCAAGTCACAAAGGTTTTTTTTTTAAAGAGATTATTTAAGCATTCAAGCAGAATTTCATTTCTTTTTAATCACATATACTTGATTCAGTAAGTCTCAGAAATGCACGAAACTCTTCTATCAAATATTCTTTTACAATCATTCTGAACTAAAGAAGCAAAAAAAAAATGTGTTTTTTTTTTTTTTTACTAACACGAGACCTTAAAATGGTGATTCTCAGCTTCTTTCATTGCTAATATGGGCCATCTATTTGTGTACATAAATATCTACACACATTTACATATATACACATTGACATAAATATATACATATATATATGTATTTCCCCTTTTCCCTTCAAAGTCATCCTATGCTTTTCCTGGCTAAGATGCATATGCTTTGGCTACAATTATTATAAGATGTATATGTTTATTTTCTTCTACTAATAATCACTGCCTGCAGAGGCTCTATTATTTATTCATTATATTCTACATTAAAACCCTTCATAAGCTTCCATGAACTCCAGGTTTTATACATTTTCATGATATCACATCAGTACAGTTATGTTTCTCAAATGTAACTTTCTAGCTTGTGTTTGGGAAAACAGTGGTGGATTTGGCTTAGAAATCTCAAAACCTATGACTAATCCTTTCCTGGTAAAGCAAATAGGCCTAACCCAGTGACAAGAGAATAGATGAAGGTCAGCAGTACTCATGCGACCTGCCAGACTTCAACCCTCTGGCTGTTGGTCTGGCAGAGATGGAGGCCATATTAATGAGAGAAGGCAGGCCAGCTTGGCTGGTGTCCCCCATCTCTTGGCACATGTTGGGTCACTACTCTGTTCCAGACACTGCACTCCATGCTGCAGATGCAAACATGCAAAGACAAGTCCTCTCTGTCGCACGTGGGGAGGCCAACACACAAATAGCCACGGGAGGATTAAATACAATTTATAGAAGGGAGAGAATGCCTGGACCGCAAGCACTGCCACTTGCCCAGGTCACCTGCGATTACAGCCTTTCTACTCCCCTCTTCTAGGCCTGGAAAGAGACCAAGGGCAGAGAAGATTTATCCAGCAGAGCTGCTGGAGAGGTAATATCTTCCCTGGATCACCAAAGCTAGAAAGAAGTTTTTAAAAAATGAAACCACAACACAGATATGTACTACCACACAAAAAACCCCAAAGCCATCTGAGGATGGAAGTCGTAGAAATCCCTTTTATTCTTTTCTAGCTCTATCCCTGTGTTTTTCAAATTTGGGGTCACGACCCATGAAAAGATTGTAAATTCAACTTCATAGGTTCTGCTCAGCAATTTTTTATAAACAAATAGAATAACAGAATAGAAGATATCGGGGTGATTATACAGCATAAGGTAGGTTCCGTGAAGCTCTGATTTAGATTATATGCATCGTACATGTGTGTACACGTGAAGAAAGATTTGGGAGGTTGCAGAGTGTGGTAATACAAACATAGGTTCTGGAATTAGAATTTAATTTCAGCTCAGATTCAAGATCCAACTCTTCTACGCGGTCTTGGTCAAGTTATTTGATCCCTCGAAGCCTTGACACGTTCTCATGTAAAATGATGGCAGTAATACTACCTACACCTCATAGGATGGTTGTGAGGACTAAATGAAGTAATGACATAAAGCAAATAATACTGTGTTTTTGTGTAAGAAATGTTTAACATCTCAGATTCCCAAATTCCCACTATCTTTGCCCCCACATCTGCCCTTTTTCTGTATTTTTAATTCTACTCAATGGACAGCATCACCATCTATCCAGCAAAATGCTTAAAAACAGGATTCTTTATCCCCATTTTATATATGGGGCTAGATATTAAGTAACATGTCCAAGCAAATAAATAGGAAAGCTGGCATTTGAACCCACATCTGCCCACTCTTCCCACCAAAACATACTATCCCCTGACCCCCCTTCATAGAAACTAGAAACCTCAGAATCATCTCATTTTTTTTCTCCCTCTGTGACTCTCAAGTCACCCATCTCCAATTCAGAAACACCCATTCAGCTGTCCTGCATTCTCCATCCCTACCCTCCTGTTCCGGGGCGGGTCCTCATTATGTCTCACCTTGACTAGAGAAACAGCCATCTAGCTACTCACCCTGCATTCCACCCACTGCCCTGTGACTCTCACTTCTGCCACCACATTGATCTTCCTTACGCGGAAACTTCTTCACGTCCATTCTCCAGCTTACAATCTCTCACCTGCACTTATACTATCCCTAGAAAATAATTCCAAATTCCTTGGCAGATTATATAAAGATATTCAAGCATCCACCCTCCTGTGGGTTTAGAGTTACATAGCATCCCTGGACTTGAGGACTGCCCGTGCATGCCATGCATTTTCCTGTCTGTCTTGGTTGGTCTTCATGTCAGAGCCTACTGCCATGTTAATACTCTTCTTTCCTCCGCCTGTCAAACACTCTTCCACTGGGACTAAAACACCATTTTCTCTTTAGGATAATATCTTCTTTCTCTGTACTTTTTGGAACGTTGTAAACACTGGCAAAGTTGCACTCACCACACTACATGATGGTTAGTTTATGTAGTGTATAGATGTTAGTTTCCTCTGGTACCCGTGAGCTTCCAGGGCCAAGGACCTCCTACTCTCCTTTGTTTCCTAAGCACCTGGTAGGGCCTGGCATGTGGTAGGTAATCAATAAATAACATTTGTTTAATGAGACTGTGAGGTTTAGGTCATAAGCAAAGTAGATATTTTTAAACCATAATAACTTGAAAGATGGTTAAATTATTTTAAGTTATTTATAAACACACAACAATAAACCTGATCTTTGGCAATATAAATGGGTCAGTAGTTTTCCTTATTAAATAGATGTGAATAAGAACCCATGGTGCTGCCCGAGTATGTTGCTGCTACTTACCTGTGTGCACGTAAAATGATTGACTATGTAATGCCATGTAAACAGCCGTACCCTTAGGGCTTTCTCTAAATTCAAACCCCTGTGATCTCTGTGTAGCCTAAAGTCAAGAATCTTCCACCTTTTACCTCAAGTACTTTTTTCCTTAATTGCCTAAAACACTTTAAACTTTTTAATAATAATCTAAGAATTCAGATTATTTTTAATTTCATGAGACCAGAATAACCTAAGGCAAAAAGAATGCTCCCAGGCCATTTACCTAGGTAAATAAATTGGTACTCTTGCCATTAGTAAACTCCAAAGGCCACAAGGCAGAGCCCTGGGGATGTAGGGACAACAGGTCCTTCTCTGTTTTAGCATACTTGTTTCCTATCATTGCATTCTTTCTCCTACCTCTCACATGTAAGTTAAAGAAGCTCCCCAAATCTTACTGCAGGAAGGGAGAGGAGAAGGACCCAAGGTGAATTAATATTCACAAGCTAGAGAATCCACTGAGAAAGTTGATAGAAATCTGAAAATTAGGAAGTCCTCAGTTCACGGCTCCCCTGGGCTCCCATCTCGTCCATGTCAACATCATTCAGCTGGACAAACAGGTCAAAAGCCTAAAAGTTAAGTCTTGATTCTTCTCCTTTCCTCATACCCTTTTATCCTAAGTCCAGTCAGCTCTCCCTTCCAAATATAGGCTAAAAGTGACAACTTCTCACTCTCTCTTGTCTGCCACTCTGTTCCAGTCACCAACGTTGGCCGTGGCCATCAGAGAGAGCAGCCAGGACACCGCCCCCTGACCTCACCTTCCCTCCCTCTCCCTCCTCTCCTCTCCCAGATAGGACACTGGCACACTGCCTCCTGCTTCAGTGGTTCCTCCAGGAAACACGTGGGCTAACACAGTCCTCTTCTTCTGCACCAGGAAATGCTGGTCTCCCTGCTTCTCCTTACCTTCTTCCCACCCTTCTCCCAAAGAGAATTTTCCACATGACAAACAGTGATCTCTTAAAAACATAAATTAGGTCATCATGTCAAACCCCTCCTTGCCCTCAACTCCAAACCCTGTTATCCTGTTTCATTTTGATTAACCCAAACTTATTCCCTCACTTCACTAAGACCTCTGCTCAGATGCCCTTTCCTTAGAGAAGCCTTCCTTCTAAAAGAGACTCTCACCCACTCTTCACCATAGTCTTTGATCTGCTTTCGTTTTCTTCAGAGCACTTTTCACTGCCTGTTTACTTATATTACCACTTACCTATTTATCATTTCTCTCTCCCACAAGAATGAAAGCTCCATGACAGCAGGGACCTGTCTACTTTTTCATCTCTATATTCCCACTGTCTAGAACATTGCCTGGCACATAGTAGGTGCTCAATACAGAATTGTTGAATGAATGAATCAGATCCCAAAAGGTAGATCTTTTCATGAACAATTACGAAAACAAAGAAATCATATTTGTCAGATGTGATTTTTTTTCTCCTCTAGAAATTTCCGATTTTCAAATACCCCCAGACATCAATGTTGAATGAATCCATATCAATTGGCATTTTATTTAACAAGTGAATAACAAATTTGGGCTTTGTGGAAGTGGAAGCAGCAGCAGGCAAAGACATTTTGTAATCCCTCAAAGCACGTTATTTTCAACCCCAATTGTTCTTAACATTTTAATCATTAAAATATTGCTTTTCATTCATCAATAGTAAATGAGCAGAACGTCACTGTATTTTAAAAACACAATAAACCACCTTGCATTTTTCAATTCAGCCACATGCCTTGGAAAATCAACCTCTCTCCTCCAGTCTCCCCACACCAGGATACCTGGCGATTTCCCTGGAGAAGAGTGAGCCTCACTGCCTCCTTAATGCTTTAAGATGCTAGGGTTCCTTGAAGGACAAAGGTGGAAACAGCTATTACCAGTGTCAGGATGACTCCATATCTTCTTTATCCTTGCTGTCTATTTCCTTAAGATACCCAGAATATTAGGGATGTGAATTTTTAAGCTATCATAGAGAAGGAAGGTAGGCATAGTGACCACAGAGGTAAAGACCATCTTGGAGTTAATTCTTGGAGATTGCTTTCTCCAGCCTCCTCTTCCTCTTATAAACCCTAAGTCCTATTCACAGCCACTCCAGCATGCCTTTCACATCTTTACTCATGAAAGGTAGGGGGAGAGAAGGAGATGCGGGGGAAGGGGGGTGGAAGAGGAGGGGGAAGGAGAAAGAGGAGAAAAAGAAAGAGGAGAGAAGGGAAGAGAAAAAGTAAAAGACAACAGTAAATGACGGTCCATCCCCATGGTGCTCTGTGCCTCCTATGCCTTGACCCAGTTCCCCAGGTCACCTGATCCTTTCCTCTGGTTCCAACACAGACCATCAATCTATGGCAAATGAGATTCTCTACAGCTTCAGTCTCTTCACCAAACTATTCCCCCACCTTCCGCTAAGCCCTCCTCCAAGGCCCTTACTTCTCCTGCGTATCTTTTCCCAGTAGAGGCTGCTCATTCTCTCAGATTCCAGAATAACAAAGACCTAAAAATACATCCTCCTTGTTGTTTCTTCCAAATCATTGTTTTTCTGCTCTCCCATGAAACCCTCCCTTCTCTGAGGTTCCTGACAACTCTGTAACACTTCCATGAATGACCCACCTCCTAAGCACTGCCTTGCATTTATCAAAAACTTTAGTATTTGACTGTGTCCCCTGACACATCCCAACATCATCTTGGGTCCTGCATCCAGCGCTTTTCTCATTTCTGTCTTGGCCTCAACTCTGGCCTTCTACGTCAACCATCAAGCTCAAGACCACATCCTGGACCTCTTCCTCCATTCCAGTCTTAAACCACAACAGCACTGACTGATTTCATTTGTTTATTTACAAACATGTACTGACCACTGCATCTGAGCTCCATTCTATGATGGCCACTGGGATTGTAAGCGTGAACAAGAAAAAACAGTCTCTGTTCTCACAGGGCTACAGTTTAGCAGGAGGAAAGATGATGCGAAGTAATTTTTAAAGGAGTGATAAAGGCTGAGGAAGGGAAGTACAGAGAACCAACTCCAGAAGCATCAGGTGGAGACCTCACTGAGTTCTGAGATTAAGGAAGGAACATCCTCTTTTTCCAGAATTTTCATTCCTTTATTCCCATCTCATTTATTCTCCAACCCATCAAGAGAGGCAGGCCCCCTGACATCCTTATCCTCTCAATTTATTATCCCCTTCCTTCACTTTTTTCTATCTATCCTAGATACATGAAGTTATTTGAAGCTTGTCTTTTACTGATTTCCTCAATTTTCTTATAATCTGCTTTACACTTAATATAAGTAAACATTTTCTCATGTCATTAAGTTTTTTTAAAAAGCCATTTTTAAAACCTGTATATGAATCTATCATATAGACAGTGCTTCCCTGAAGTTTCTTTCCTGCCTTCACTTCCATTTCAATACTCTTTTTCTTCTTCCCCAATCACCTGTGCTTTCATCTTATCCTCTACCCATCTCTTATGTATTGGTTTTCCCTGGGTTCTGTCTTCAACCTTGTTATACCCTGCTAGCGTCAACTCTCTGTACACTTTCAGAACTTCCATTCCAGATCTTTCCTGAGCTCCAACATCTTCAGGTGCATCTTAAATCACCACTAACGAGCCCCAGACAGAAGCCACCACCTTCCTTCCTCAGTCATGCCTCTCAGATTCCCTCACTCCTCCCTTCTCTCTCTGCTTCACTCATCCCCCCCATGCTCATTGGTCACTATGACCATAAATTCTATTTCATAAATACATCTCAATCCATCACCTTTCCACAGCCATTGCCAGCACCCTATCTCAGGTCTTCAGCATTTCTTGCGAAAACGATTGCGAAAACGACTGCGAAAACCCCTAACTGTTCTCTCCCCTTCAGTTCCCCGGCCTCCCCTCCATCCTGCCTGAGTCATTCCATAAGGGAAAGTGATCACGCAACCTGATGCCTCCCGTGGCACTCAGGATAAAACACACACGCCACGTGGAACACACCTGCCTATTTAGACTCTGGTCCCTTCCTCTCTGTGCAGCACACCCCGCACTGCTCACACCAGACACACCAAGAATGCTGAACCATCAGTGGTGCCTCCAAGTTCCACACCTCCGTGCCTTGGTCTCCTCCCATGGAACACTCCATCCGTCCAGCTTCCCCATCCTCAATCCTACATGTGCTTTATTCCTACACATTCTTTAAGGCTGAGTGCAGACATCCTCTCCAGGAAACCCTCCCTGACCACCCCACCCCAACTCGGTCTCTGTTGGGTCCTTCCTGGGTATTCTTAGGGGTCCCCGGGCCTCCCTCTGGCATTATCCAGCTGTACTATGATGGCCTGGTGATTACTTCGCCCTATTAAGTCACAAGGCAGGACCATTCTCATACATCTTTGAATCCATAATAGCACCAAGCACACTGCCTGACATAAGTCAAATTCTAGTAAATGCTTTATGAAAGAACTATGGGTGTAACACCTGTTGTTATTTCCTTACTGCCTCCAGCTGGTATAATCAGCATAAAAGTTGTGCATCTGCATTTCATTTTATATCTATGTAGAACTCCTTCTAATTGGGGTGTATGTGAAATGATCCCAAGAACTAGATGAAATCAATCACAAACTTACAAAAGTATAGCACTTCCGATGGAGAGGTCTCATAAACACAGCAGATCACTTGAAAAGGGTTAAAAAATTGAAGAATTACTTCTGATAAGACTGAGTTTTAATTGAAAGAGTCCAAGCTAGGTGATTTGGCAAAGATACAATCAGATCCTCACAGTAAATTTATTATCACAGTCACTTTCTTATCAGCCACTGCATCATCATGGAGGTGAAGCTTGTATGTTTTGTTTGTTGAAGGCAGGCTTTCTCAATATGAAAGAGATTAAAAAATTAATTAAGGATCTAAAGCTGCTTGACAAAGTCTGATCTCTAGTTAACATGACAGTTAGGAGGATGCCGTGGCAAGTCTGTTTAGGGGATATCAGAAGCCAAATTGTGCATGATTAGAAAAATCACATAGGGACTTCCCTGGTGGCACAGTGGTTAAGAATCCGCCTGCCAATGCAGGAGACACGGGTTCGAGCCCTGGTCCGGGAAGATCCCACATGCCGCGGAGCAACTAAGCCCGTGCACCACAACTACTGAGCCTGCGCTCTAGAGCCCGAGAGCCACAACTACTGAGCCCACGTGCCACAACTACTGAAGGCCGCAGCCTAGAGCCCGTGCTCTGCAACAAGAGAAGCCACTGCAATGAGAAGCCTGCGCACAGCAACGAAGAGCAGCCCCTGCTCCCTGCAACCAGAGAAAGCCCGCATGTGGCAACGAAGACCCAACACAGCCATAAATAAATAAATAAACAAATTTATTAAAACAGAAAGAAAAATCACACAGATGAGAGACAGAGGGAAGGAGTCATTAACATAATAAAGATAATTTAGAGAAGACGGAGAACAATTCCCCTTTTGATTTTTTTCTCCTTTACAGAATACCAACATTTTCAGCAAACACTTCATCACACCGAACAAAAACATCAGAATTGCAAATATGTGACGCTGGGAAAAACTATACAGTATTACACAGACAATATCCACATATATACACATGCATATACACACATATATATACACATATATTTGTATATGTAAACTAGGAAAAATAATGTTTCATATTACTGTGAAAATCTAATATTTATTCCTTACCTGAACCTGAGAAATTGTCTAAAGACCCGTCTGCTGTTGTTGAAACTATTTCACTGCTGCTCATTGGCTCTGTTTTAACTACAAAAATAAACAACATATATCATATACCCAATTAATATTTATAAAGGCACAGTAGAGAAGATATAACATTCAAAATAATTATAAGAAAATCATTTAAAAATCAATCTTTTCATATTTGAATATAAATCAGATTAATATTCCTAATAGAGTCTTTTTTAAAGAAATTCCCATGTTAAGTTTTTCTTCCTACGGAAACAATCTATTGTGGCAAGTTACCTTTTAATAGAAACACTTTAAAAGTAGCTCAATTCATTGTTGTCTTAAATGTTTACTAAATTGCTTACTAAAATAAATAACTTATGTCTCAAAATTTACATAATGTGGATGTGAAATTATTTCCTTGGGTTTGTAGCCATTCGGCCAAATGGAGTCCAAAGGATAGAAGAGAAAGACTTGAAGAAGTGGGAAATAACACCAGCTTTCACGACAGGCGCACGCACACACACACTTTCTCAGTTATCCAGCATGGCTAAAAAACAGAGTGCTCACTTTAATGGAATGTTATTACCACCCAGCCATGCCAATTCATCAAGGTCTGATGTACACTTAGTACCAAAACCACGCTAAATATAAATGAAGCAGAAATAAAATTTTCCATTTAAAAATAACAACAGCAGACAGTTTGTGGAAAGCATAACCTTCGGTAAAGTCCCTTGGGTCTGTAAACTAAAAACATTTATCTTTAGGCTATAGGTTCTCCAAAGCAAATCTACTGCACTGATATAGTGAGGGGATTATTGCATCCCTACAGATAAGGCAGAACACCTCAGAACCCTATTTTCCCTAGTTTTAGCTTTTTTAAAATAAAAAAAATAGCATCATTGTTTTCCCTAGAAACTACTAGTGAAGTTCTATCATTGGAATTTGCCTAGCCTACTTTGTGGAAATTATACATCCCTACTAACTGGTTTTCAAGAAGAGTGTAATAATACTTTAGAGGCTACCTAAAAATCAATAACATGTTTCCCAAAATGAAGGCCCTAACAAGAGAATATTTGGGGTGGCTTCTCTCACCAAGTAAACACATTCCGGAATGGGAAAGGATGATGGAGAAAATGCAGCTTTTCCTTCTCTCAACACTGCCAATCTCTTATAAACATCAGGCAAAGGACAAATTCACCCTCTTGGGCCTTCAAATCTTTTACTAGTGCATAATGAGTAGTTCTAAAATTCACATTATAAATAGTTGCAGCAGATAGTTTCAAAAAAAAAATTATTTAGACGTCTCTAAACCAAGTTGAAAAATAAAACCAGTGCGTCCAAAGGGAATCACTTCAACTGATTGTTTTAATGTAGACCAAACAATAGTGTAACTGAAGTTTTCAATTTTCCACCAGTTGTTTCAGATTAGAAGTCTTAGTTGATGCTAATAAATTCTGATGTAAGCCTGTATTTCCCTCCTCTTTTCACACCTCCAGGAAACCTAATGATTTTGCTCTTCATAACCATTATATAGCTACAGGTTTAGGAAGGCAGGGACACCACTGCTGGTGCACGGTTTCACACCCAGTTGCCCACATCCTTATTTTACCTCTTTAGAAAGAACTCATATAACGCCCTGTACATAAAAAACAATGGTTCTATTTCACTCTATACTGGACAAATTACCATGGGATCTGAACTCAGTATCAAATACCACACACCCAGAAAAAGATCAGAATTAGGCCCAAGGGGAATGGGTCCTACAAAGTACCTACTATGTGTCAGATTCTTTGTAGACATTTTGATTCATCTCTTTAAACAATTCTACAAGTAGGTCTCGGAACACAACACACAAACTCACTAGTTACGTACCGTCTTCTTGTTTCACAGGCAACAACTGAAATCAGAGGGGTTAGGAAACTGCCCAAAGTCACACAGTAGGTGGTAGAAATGGGATTTCATGCTGGATACTTTTTATTCCAAGTCTTGAAAAATAGCAGTAAGCGGCACTTCCCAATAATTAGAGCTACTCGACAACAGAGTAAGGCACTGCCACACATTGTGGACATAGTGCAAAGCAAAACCCCTGCAGTCCTTGTCTTCCTAGAGCGTTAACGCTTCCAGGCTAGTGAACTTGCTGCAAGATCTCAAGCAGAAGGTCCACGCCCACCTGTCTGCCTGGGAAAGATGGTGAAGAAATTTACAGTGTGAGATGTTAGCCCAGATGACTTCTAAGTCTTTGCCAAATCTAAGGTCTATGAATCTGTAGACTTGACTAAAATTCACGAAAGCTTGACTTCGCCAAACCACTCCTACTCCTGTACCCTAAGACCTACCCCAGCTACTCTCCATAATTAGCTTAATCAAGTACAGCTTTCACTCCCAAGAGGCGCATTCAATTATACTTGCAATGCCATTAAAACTAGGCAAAAAGAATAGGAAGGAAACGAAGAGGATACTTTTTCTTTTAGGCCCCCAGCCCATTGCTTTTTGCCATTGTTCAAATATACTCGTCTATACACTAAAGAATAAAGACTCCCTTTTCCTGATGAACCCAATTTTTTAAAAGGCTCACTGTTGAAGAGAAGAGGCAGTACATAAAGGAACTACCAGGATATTCGTGATTTTATCAGGTACTGTAATTGAATCTGTGATCACCAGCCACCTGATGCTAAAGAGACTGGTGATTTACTGTGATGGAAAATAGTTTCTGAGTGAAAGCCAAACAAACAGAGACCACTGCTGGCTTTGTGGTTGCCAAGCATACACCCACCAGAAAGTTAAAAAGAATAATCTCTGGCCACCAAAACTTTACCCATCCCCACTAGCGCCATGACATTTTTAAGTCTGTCACAGGTGATATAATAGAGCACCTTTCTAAAGCTTTGAATTTAAAAACACAACATACTGAATTTTTTTTTAAGTTTGAGAGATTTAAATTGCTATCATGTCTGAGAACAATGATCCCATCTGAGCTATTTATCTGAACTGAAAAATCTATGAGTGACCTGTTCTCCTCTAAATAATGGTAGGATTCTTTTATCTCTGCCATACTTTTTCCTTCATTACGTGACTTCAGTCTATCAGGAAACAGCAACTTTTAGTCTCTTTTGCCACCACTCAAGAGTCTCTCTTTTTCCCGCCACTCCAAATTTCCAATCTTCCATCTGATACTTAAGGACCTACTCATCCTTTAAAAATATTCAGAAATCCTCCTTTACCCCTTTAATCTCCCTGATCCCTTCAACAGCTTCACCTGCCCATGCACTTTAGGCCTGAGTTACACTGGGCAACTTGCTACCCTCCAGAAGTGCCACAAACTTCCATCTATCAATTTCTTTGCACTTTGGTTTTGGAGGCAAATAATCCAGCTACCTGCTATAAGACTTTGTGAAAGTTATATGATCTCTTCAACCTTAATTATCTCATATAAAATATTTTAAAAGTAATATCTACAGTGATATATATATACAGACATATATGTGTGTGTGTGTGTGTGTGTGTGTGTGTGTGTATACACACACACACATAGTGGAATACTACTCAGCCATAAAACAAATAAAATCTTTCCATTTGTGACGACATGGATAGACCTTGAGGGTATTATGCTAAGTGAAACAAGTCAGAAGAGAAAGATGCCATACGATTTCACTTATATGTGGAATCTACAAAACAAAATAAACGAACAAACAAAGCAAAACTCATAAAGAGAACAGACACTCATAGATACAAAGAACAGATTGGTGGTCGCCAGAGGAGTGCTGGGGGGTGGGTGAGATGGGTGAAGGGGGTCAAGAAGTACAAACTTCCAGTTAGAAAATAAACAAGCCATTGGGATGTAATGTACAGCATGGGGGCTACAGTCAATAATATTGTCCTGCATATTTGAAAGTTGCTAGAAGGGTGCATCTTGAAAGTTCTCATCACAAGCAAAGAAAATATCTATATTATAGAAATGCAATAAGGATCCATAAAAACGTATGTAAAGTACCTGATACAAATAAGGAACTGAAACTATATTTATCATCATCATTAGTAGCAGCAGTATTATACCTACCTACCCTGAATGCCTTTCTCCTGGGGAATAGTACCAGGGAGCAATACGGAAGAGAGTTAAAATATATAATAAATAAATGAATGAATGAATAAAGGAAGGAATAAAGAGTTAAAACACCAGCTTTGGAATTATGAGTTGAAGTTCAATCTAGCTTTGCTATTAACAGTATGAACCTGAAAAAATTACTCAGCTTCTGTGTGCCTCAGGTTCCTCCTCTATAAGTGGGGATAACATACTCACGAGAAGATTACAAAAGATAAATGCTTATAAATCATTCAGCACTGTGCTAGGTCCAGAGGCCATGTTTTTATAGTTACTCTATCATTAGAGTGTCTTTATTAAAGTAATTATGAGAAATCAAAGTGTTTCTTCTGGGACAGAATCTGTTACCAACTTCACAGTAAAGTTAAGCTTACCCTTTGAAAAGTAAATTAGAAGGATCTAAAGCTAAGTGACTTGTCTAAGATCAACCATTAGGGCAACTGCCTCAGGACAGCCAAAATCATATCAAGGTAACTTGGAGGTAACTCAAGAGGAAGGACTAAACCATGATTATATTAAGTAAACATATCTGCTAATCCCAGAGTCCTAATTTATCCCTCTCCTCCATCTCCCTTTCCCCTTTGGTAACCATAAGTTTGTTTTCTATGTCTGTGAGTCTGCTTTTGTTTTGTAAACAAGTTCATTTGTGTCATATTTTAGATTCCACGTGTAAGTGATATCATACGGTATTTGTCTCTTTCTGACTTACTTCACTTAGTATGATAATCTCTAGGTCCATCCATGTTGCTGCAAATTCTTCTGCCCATTTTTTAATTGGGTTGTTTGTTTTTTTGATGTTGAGTTGTATGAGCTGTTTATATATGTTGGATATTAATCCCTTATGGGTCATATCATTTGCAAATATTTTCTCCCATTCAGTAGGTTGTCTTCATTTTGTCAATGGCTTCCTTTGGTGTGCAAAAGCTTTTTAGTTTAATTAGGTACCATTTGTTTATTTTTTTATTTTCATATCTTTATTGGAGTATAATTGCTTTACAATGTTGTGTTAGTTTCTGCTGTACAACGAAGTGAATCAGCTATATGTATACATATATCCCCATATCCCCTCCCTCTTGACCCTCCCTCCCACCTTCTCTATCCCACCCCTCTAGGTGGTCACAAAGCACTGAGCTGATCTTCCTGTGCTATGCGGCTGCTTTCCACTAGCTACCTGTTTTACATTTGGTAGTGTATATATATCAGTGCTACTCTCTCACTTCATCCCAGCTTCCCCTTCCCCCACTGTGTCCTCAAGTCCATTCTCTACATCTGTGTCTTTATTCCTGCCCTGCTATTAGGTTCATCAGTACTGTTTTTTTGGATTCCATATATGTGCATTAGCATACGGTATTTGTTTTTCTCTTTCTTACTTCACTCTGTATGACAGACTCTAGGTCCATCCACTTCCTACTAGATATATAAAATAGATAAACAACAAGGTCCTACTGTATAGCACAAGGTACTATATTCAATATCCTGTAATAAACCATAAGGGAAAAGAATATGACAAAGAATACGTATATATGTATAACTGAATCACTTTTCTGTACAGCAGAAACTAACACAACATTGTAAATCAACTATATTTCAATTTAAAAAAATGGTCAGGAGAACTAGACATTCTTCCAAAGAGGAAATGCAGACGACCAACAAGCACATGAAAAGATGCTCAACATCGTTAATCATCAGGGAAATGCAAGTCAAAACCACAATGAGATATCACCTCACACCTGTCAGAATGGCTATCATCAAAAAGAACAAATAACAAACGTTGGAGAAGATGTAGAGAAAAGGGAACCCTAGTAGACTGTTGGTGGGAATATAAATTGGTGCAGCCACTGTGGAAAACAGTATGGAGGTTTCTCAAAAAACTAAAAATAGAACTACCATATGATCCAGCAATTCCACTCCTGGGTATGTGTCCGAAAAAAACGAAAACACTAATTTGAAAAGATCATGCACCCCAATGTTCACAGCAGCATTATTCATAATTGCCAAGATATGAAAGTAACCTAAGAGTCCATCAATGGATGAATGGATAAAGAAGATGTGATATATATATATATACACATACTAGAATGTTAGTCGTAAAAAAGAATAAAATTTTGCCATTTGCAGCAACATGGATGGACTTGGAGGACATTATGCTAAGTGAAATAAGTTGGAGAAAGACAAATACTGTATCACTTATATATGGAATCTAAAAAATACAACAAACTAGTGAATATATCAAAAAAGAAGCAGACTTACAGATATAGAGAACAAACTAGTGGGTACCAGTGGGGGGGGGGGGGAGGGGCAATAAAGGAGTGGGTAAGTGGGAGATACAAACAACTGGGTATAAGATAGGCTCAAGGATGTATTGTGCAACATGAGGAATATAGCCAATATTTTGTAATAACTGTAAATGGAAAGTAACCTTTAAAAATTGTATTATTAAAAAAACAAAAAAAAAGAAAACATATACCTCAGTCATTACAATCTTTCTGAAGAAACAGGCCAGTGGGAGGATGGTGAACATGGCAATTGTGATAGAGGATTCCAGGAGAAAATGTGGGCATTTCTCTCCAGCACTGCTTAGTGGCCCATGGAAAAGAGAACCCTGTCTGTTCACCATAAATTTAACTGGAGACAGAGCTATCAGAACATTGGAGCTTGGGGACTTTAGCTATAAAGATCATCCAACTAACCCATCATACCATGATTCCTTGGCTCATCAAGCAACTTCTCATTATAATCTGAATGTTGCAGTCACATAATCTCCAGGAAGATGATAGGCTGATCGGAGGAGATAAGTACCCAGTCCATTTGATTAGTTCTATTTCTCACTATAAATTAAGAGGGCAGTTAAAGCACGTTCTCCCCCAGAGGACAGCTGTGCCTGATGGTCTGGGAGCCGGCCTCTGTGTTAACAATTTGCCCAGGATTGCAGCGAAGGCACCAGCCTGGGTAAGCCGTAGATCCTCCCCAGGTAGTATCTAAGCTCATCTCATAACTTTTCTTCTAACTGTGACAGTACAGCTTGCCTTTGCTTGGCACACGCTTGGTCTTCCTCTCTATTTTGTTTCCTACTTCAATGCTCCAGGACTCTACAAACTCTGTTCACTATCCCTCTGCTACTCTTTATGATTCCTTTCTCTCTTCTATTTCAATGAGATTTACTTTCATTCCAGTTTGGTAATTAAATACTTCAGCTACACCACTTCCTAGGACTGCACTGCCTCTAAATAACACCACCTTCTACCTTTTTCATTTGCTCACTTCTGCTGGACTAGCTCTTAATTCTCCTCAGAATATCCCGTCTTTCTAAACCCCTATCCATTCTCCCACTCCAACCACACCAGCCCAGTCTGGAACCCAGAACTCCCGCCCTAGAATCCCCCGTGTCACCTCATTTTCCCAAGCATCTTTTTTGCCAAGCTCCATTCTCGGGATTGGCCATCTCTTGCTGTTCACTCTTCGGCTCTCTTCTGGCTGGTTGAGCATAGGAGAGGAGACCACAGTTCACCCGCTAACTGAATCCACTAAAATGTATGCTTTCTGTATTCTTTTGAGTCATCCTGTTGCTTGACAATCCCACCTTCCCATTTCTTCTGCCTGAAAGTTTCCATCAAGTCTTTTCTACTTTACTCAAAACCCCAAACCGCACCTTATTCCCCATCCTCTTTAGCACATGTCCTCACCAACTATTTTATAAAGAATGTAGAAGCTGCATTAAATCTTTCAATGATCTTTCTGCAACATTTCCCATTTTCCCACTGATGAATCTCAATAGAGGTTTTCTTTCCTCTAGCAGGGTTTAAATTTTACACCTTTATTCTTGCGCCACGTCCATACCTTCTTTGCAACAATGCTCCAATATTTGATTGTTTGGTCTCAACACCTTCAATCATTCCATCTCGAGGGACTACTTCCTTCTACTTCCCCTAATTTTAAAAACAGGCAGCAGCACTATTTACAATAGCCAGGACATGGAAGCAACCTAAATGTCCATCAACAGAGGAATGGATAAAGAAGATGTGGGATATATATACAATGGAATATAACTCAGTCTTAAAAAGGAACAAAATAATGCCATTTGCAGCCACATGGATGGACCTAGAGATTGTCATACTGAGTGAAGTAAGTCAGAAAGAGAAAGACAAATATCATATGATATTGCTTATATGTGGAATCTAAAAAAAGGGTAAAAATGAACTTATTTACAAACCAGAAATTGAGTCACAGATGTAGAAAACAAACTTATGGTTACCAGGGGGAAAGAGGGGAGAGGGATAAATTAAGAGATTGAGATTGACATATATATAAAATAGATAACTAATAAGGACCTACTATATAGCACAGGGAACTCTACTCAATATTCTGTAATGACCTATACAGGAAAAGAATCCAAAAAAGAGTGGATATATGTATATGTATAACTGATTCACTTTGCTGTACACCTGAAACTAACACAACATTGTAAATCAACTATACTCCAATAAAAATTTTTTTTAAAAATCCAATAAATAAATAAGGCAGGTCTGCCTTGATTTTAAAAAAACTTCTCTCAAGCATGATCTACTTCTCTCCCTTCTTTCATCACTAAGTTTTCTGAAAATTTGCCTTCAAATCCTTAATATCTACTCTCTCGTTAATCCTTTGTATCATCCCTTTATAGCTACTATTTTACTAAAAGGATTTTCCTAACTGCCCGATGCAAACTTTTTTCCATCCTGATTTTCCTTAATTCTTCTGTGGAGTGGGCCTTCCTCTGACACTTTTCTCATCATTGACCAACACAACACAGCAGTGTTTCCCTTTTTTAACCTGTATATGTCTTTTTCTCTGGATTGTCTTCCTTTGCCTACTCTGTGGTTCTATAATTCTACCTCCTCATCTATCTAAATTGTCCCTCACAGTCATATCTTTCCACAATTTAAAACAAATCTCCTTCATGTAGACAACTCTCAAATCTCTATCCACATGCACAACTTTTTCACGGGGACCAAATCTCACATCCCAATTATGCAAGGCCCTTGCCTGGATCAAGGTCAAATCAACCCGCTCAGATGCAAACTCCTCACCCTAGCCCTTTGTAATGGTCATGCCACCTAGACTGAAAGTTTCCTTTTCACCCTGATTCCTCCCAGCAACTCTTTCCTCACACTCCATTGCCAAGTCTATCATTTCTACCATTCCAAACTTTACAACCATTTCCCCCCCCCCCCCAATTTCACAGCCACTAACCTAATTACCTTATACCTCTTCTCTTGGAAAAGCTGACCAATTTGCTTTTCAGTCTCTACTCTATTTTGAGCAGAGATACTTATCTTTCCTTAGCCGAGACTCGGCGAGTCACTCCCGGCTCTGAGGTCTAAGAGCAGGCTCTCCATTTTCTCCCAGATTAAGTTACCATTTCCTTTATCATATTCATAAGGCCCTCTATACTCTAAGACCAAGCTTTTTATACTTTTATTTTTTCCTTTCCTTGCCTGTTCTTCCATGCACATTTTACATTTGTATAACAAACGGTAACTTACAAGAATATAAGAATATTACAAAATATAAGGTCACATCTAATTGTCCTAACTTTCCTATGTGACACTTATTATCTCCCTTTTACAGACAAAGAACCACATGTCCATATATACAGTCAACATTTAAACCAAACTGGTCTACTGGATGTGTAATGCTTCCTCAAATCCACAGTATGGCTAGTGCCTTTCCTTCTGACATTAAATGTTCTACAAATTCCCATCAACCAATGTCCCACCTGCTGTGTGAAGTCTTGCCTGACCTACTGCTCAGGGGTGATTCTTCTTTTCCTTGAGCTTGTACCTCATTTAGAACACATATCCTACTCCACCTCATTTTACGTTTCACAGTCTTATCCGTTTGAATGTATTATAAATTTCTTCACGATAGGAACTCCAGCTTTTTATATCTCTGCAGAACATGGCACCATGCTTGACACACAGTTGGAACACAATATTCATGAAGGAATGGATGAAGGTAAAAATGTACAACTGACTTTAAAAAACAGATTACAACTGACTTCATACCACTAGGCATATTGCATAAGGCAATTAAACACACTGTGTATGATCAAACAGAAGATTACATTTTATTCTTCTCAAATTATCACTCTGTCAATGTATGTGCAGGTTCTTGTAAAGCCTCTCACAGAACACATGCCCCTCATGTTATTTTGAGCAAAGTACTCTTTGGAGAAGATACATTTGCACAAAGGAATATCAATCATTGGAAGTTTTGTATGTTTAGAGAGAACCCTTCCTGTATCAGTAAAAAGAGAGGTAAATAAGTCACAAAGATTTAATAATAATTTGTGGGGCATGATCAGCCCAAGACAAATGTTAGATACTACTGTAAGTAAGCCTTAAAAAGCCCTTTAAAGAGATACAATTATGCTGTATAGATGACAAATAACCTATAAGACAAAAGTATAACGATCATAATATTAAGTTATAGTTTGGATTCAGTGATAGTATCACTCACAGATCTAATGACTGCTCAAATCATGAGGCCAAAGTGGAAATGTATGTTTTAAAAAAATGTGTCAAATGACTCAAAAAGTGGCATCAAGGGATACCAAACGCACATGTAAAGAGAATAAAATTATTACATGAAATATGAAAGTGCAAGATAGCAATATTCCTAAATTTATATATTTTATATACCTTATTTTAGACATACAATTGAATTAATAAATTAAAGATTACAAGCAGCCATTCAACTCTTTCTTCTTTATCTAAAAGTGTATATATCTACCTTTGGTTAATACCCATTTGGAAAATGAGGTATCATAATCTGGAATATGATTATTATTCCTCTAAAAATTTAAAGTCATCCTCTTTTTCTTAAAAGAGAGTAGAAAAATATTAACTCTACAAAATAGCAATACAACCTTATGAAAACCAAATCAACATACAGAGACTAAACTTGAACTTAAGGGTATACATAGCCAACAGGAAATGTTATTCAGTTTCAAAACTCATTATTCACAGGAAGTATAGCATATTGGAGTAGCACCGTGCAATGATTTATGTAGCGGTCTGGACTAGTTGACTTTTTTTGGTAAAAGAAATGATACTTGGTAAGTGATGGCTGCTCCATTAAAATGTCTCCTGCGATTTCACTTTCTTTTTTTTTTTTTTTTTTTTTTTTTGGTAATTCTCATTCTTGCCACACAAGCTCAGGTTTCTAACACACGAAATCTGGGCAGATCAGATGAACCTCCACTTTGCTGCACATCTTTCCCTCAATCCAAGCTATCCTTGAAATTGCTGCCAGATTCATACCTAAAACACTTGCACCATATCAATCCCTCACTCAAAATATTCAGTGGCTTCTCTACTGGCTCCAGGATAAAGTCCAAATTCCTTAGCCTAGTATTCAGGGTCCTCTACCTCCTAGTTTGGCTCTAGATGATCCTTCCAACCTTATCTACTATCAGTTCCTCTTCAGCTCAACTGGTCTCCTCCCAGTCTCCCAAACGATCCTACCTTTGTTCGTATTGGTCCCTCATTTAGAATGCATTCCGTCCCTTCTCAACCTATTCAAATTCTACCCACTTCCCAAGCACTCAGCTCCGATTCCATCTCCTTCTTGAAGCCTGGCCAGACCTCAGCCAGCTGAGGAGCTCTTTCCTCTGAACTCTGAGAGCACTTTTGTTTGGATCAGTGGCTTCTAACCTTCTTGAGAATGAAGCCCTCTTTCTAACACCAAAATATTTCAGAATCCAAATGATAGCCTATTTTTAATCTGTTGATTGAGAAAGTACCTGATGACAAAAACCTACTGTGAATTTTCGGACAAGAAAATTTATATTTTCATAAACATAACAGAACGTCCATACGTGAAAAAGAGTTAAAGATGTATGTGACCTATTAATTTCCTCATCCTTCGGACAGAGCTCTTTGCACAGTATTTGCTGACTTTCAGTACTAGCTCTGCAACTCCTGGGGATCTCTAAGCCACAGACTGGAAATCTCTGCCTTCATAATTTAATTGACACAACACGACCTTTCAGTTTTTGCCAAAATTTTTAAAAAGTCTTATCTCCCCCAACCAGACTGTGAGCTTTTAAAGGCAGAGGTAGTGTCATACTTCATTGTATATGTGCTAGAACCTGGCAGAGTGCTTTGTACACAGTGAAAACTAAATAAATGTTTCCTTCCTAGGACACTTTAAGTATCTGAGGTTCACTTTTTTCACCAATATTTTATTACAAAAATTTTCATACATACTGAAAAGTTGAAAGAATTATACAGTGAACAGCCAGAAACCTACCACCAGGATTTCACCATTAACATTTTAATCTATTTACTTTTCCACATCTATTCCTCATAAAACCATCTTATTCTACATGCATTAAAAATAAGCTGCAGACATAATATAGTTCCCCAAAACACTTCAGCACTCATATCATTAGAGTTCATATTTGTTTATGGTCCTTTTAAGTAAAATATATATAATGAAACACACAAATCTTAAATATGCTATTTGATGACGTTTAACAGATACCTACATTTAGATGCCAAAGTGGGATCTAAACATTTTTAGTGTGTTATAAGAACGGAAACATGGCACAACGGTCTGAAAAGGTTGTTCCAATTTTAAGAATTAAGTTAGCAATATAACAGTCTCAATTTATGGCATAGGCAATATTTACACAGAATTTTCATGTGGAACAGTAGTCACTTTAAAAATAGCTTATATATATTGAGCATTTACCACATGCCAGGCATTGTGCTAAGCACTTTACAAGCAATAGCTTATTTGCTTCTCGTGGCAACATCATGAGATATTTATTATAATTGTCACATTTGAAAGATGAGGAAACTGCAGCTTAAAGATGTTTAAAGACTAGCCTAAGGTCACACAATTAGGTTTCAAATTTCTTTGATTACCATACCTTTTATGAAACGACTGAAAAATCAAACGTTGTCCAATTAGGGTTTTATCATCCTTAATCATTCCTCTGATGGAGATCTGAACAATCAGTGAAGGGCACAGTAACAGGAAAGTCCCAGAAGAGCAGGGCATTGAACAAAAGTGTATCACTGTATGTTGCAAATTAGCGGATGGTAAAATAAACTAGTGTATGAAGATTGGAAGCAGATGAGCTGGCTTGGGTTCATAACCTCAATCATATCAATCTGGAAAAATGGTTTACTTGCCTAAAATGTAATCAACCTACCAAATTTACATCTCATACCTTTTCCCATTCTTCACCGAATCACAGGAGCACCCAGACCTAAATCCTACCCTCACCGTGTATTAATTGAGAAAGTACTTATTGAGTACCACAGGTACTCAGAGTACCTGCAAAGGCTATTAAGAGATGTGCAGATCTCACAAGGGAAGGAAACATCTTCTCTTTCCATGGAAACACTGCAGTAGCCAGTCCCAGTAGATATGTTTGCTTAAAAATATATAACATGTATTATTCTTTAATAATAGCTGCTATTCTTTGAGCGTGTAGTATGGCAGTGACCGTGCTTAGCATTTTAGGTCTGTCCCTGCCTTTAAAGAACCTTGAGCCTCTACTAGGTGACATACACCCAGTGACAAAGGTGCAACCCCCATTTTACAGTGGGGACAGCAGAGGCTCAGAGATCATATATGATAATAACAATAACAACAAAAACAGCCAATGGATGTTAAGTATTTCCTAGGATTCAGACTGTTGTAAGTGCTTTACCCACTCATTTAACTATCCTCACACCCCTACAGGTCAGTACTATTATTCTCTTCATTTTACAGACCAGGAAGCAGAGATAAAGGGCATCACACTTGCTAACTGGTAAGGGGCAGGGCTAGTATCCTGGCTTCCGAGACTTCCCCCAACCCCCTGCTCTGGTGTCTCTCAAAACCCATATGTCAGTTACATAGTTAGTAAATAGCTAAACTGACATTTTTAAAGCCCAGGTTAGTCTGATTGCAAAATCCACCCTCTCACGATCATGCAATACTGCTCTGATATATTTTTAACATTATCTACTCTCTGCTTTCCTTAAGGCAAGTATCAGATAGAAGTTTGTGCTGAAAGAAATGAAAATATATAAATAAGTACATGATTTTAGACAAAAACGCCCTCATAACTTCTCACCTGGAGTCTTTTCTCCCCACCTACCACCTGTTGAATAGAGTTTCAAAGTACTACCTAAGTGTATTTCCAAGACACAGACTCTATCACATCACTCTCCTGTTTGCAAGCCTTCAGGTCACCCAGTTCCTTCAGGATTGAATCCAAACTCCTGAACCTGGTACATAAGGCCATTCATCATCTGTCTGCCATGTCTCTCACACACACACACACACACACACACACACACACACACACACACACACACACACACACACACACACACACACACACACACACACACACACACACACACACACACACACACACACACACACACACACACACACACACACACACACACACACACACACACACACACAGCCCCCGGGATTAGGGATGGCTTTGCTACAGCTGAATAATCCATGGCCTCCCTTTCTGCCTTTCTGGCCTGGCATCCAGTGGTTTTCTACCTCTCCTTCAAGATTCAGTTTAAGCGTTACCAGTGTGCAGAAACTATCCCCCGATCACCTCAGTCATGATTAGGCGTCCCTCCTCCTCTGGAGAATACAGCCCTGAGCATCGAGTATGGTGGTCATCTGATTATTGGTCTGCAAATCGCAGTAGACCATGAACTTCTCCTTGGCAAGAATAGTATTCGGTAAATTTCTAGACACAATCACTTAGTAACTATTTCTTGAATTAACAAGGAAATAGTGGATATATAGTACGATACATATTCTTATATGATATGCATATTCTTTTCACTGCAGTGTGTATACATCCTTGCTCCTGCAAGTTTTCCCCACCTTAAAAATGTTGACCTCCAATCATGACTCCTTACCATCTATGTAAGGCTACTAAACCTAAGGGTGCTAACTGCTTGATCTTTTTATCATTCAGCTGTTTCTTGGACTATGTGAAAGTTAATTCATCGTTGCTAAATAATACCGAGTCCAAGTGGAAGTTTCCATTTATGAAACAGTTCATTAGTACATATCAAATGCAAGTCAGTTACTATGGAGTAAATTCAAACTCAGCAGCAACGTTGACTGCGGATGTTCTCTGGACGGACGGCCTATGGCCACTGTAGGAATTGGTCTGTGCAATGATCATTTTCAAAAATTCGCATAATGGGCTTTAGCTACTTATTGAATCTGTTAATGCTTTGTAAATAAAATTAGTGAGCCTTCTCTTGGAATCATTCACCTGCATTATTTACTCAGTAATATGCAATAACAAATATTCGTTGACTGCTTAATCAGTGCCAAGCCTTCTGCCAGCTGCTAAGGACACGACAGTGAATAGACTTATCCCTGCCTTAGGGACCCTTGAGCCTCTACTAGGTGAAACACACATATAAATGGAAGCTGTAGTTCCTTCAATGGGTAATAATCTTAGATGAAGTAACATAAAAACTTCTTAAGGCAGGTTAAGTATTTCAGTAAGTGCTAAGTTCTTAGGCTATTAGGAAGTCCTGTTTTTTGAGTGTAAAGGATGCAGGCTTTAAAAATTAGCCTGATATGCCTTTGAATCTCTTTTCCAACACAGATAATATGCTGTGGAAGCATAGACTAATCACTTAAACTCTTTAAAATGAGGTGCAGAAAAGCTACCCTAACTTTTTTTTAGGACAAAATAAAATAAGGTAGGTGGAGGGAATAAAAGATGCCTAAACGGATAGTAAGAACTCAGTCTATTCAGCTCATAGTGCTTATTTTGCTAAAAGAATATTCTCCCCACACAAAATTCCCCTTATCAGTAATAGATGCAGTGATAAAACAGGGAAATATTTCAGATTTTGATTTAGATTAATTTTATGACAGAAAAAAATGTCTCTGTTGTATATTACAGGGAGCACTTTAAAATACATCCTTGGAATGTGTTTGGTAGAGTTCACCCACCTTTTTCAGTGTAATGGGATACTGGAGGCATGAAATAGAACTGAAAAACCTGCAAAACCAGCAAACTACCTTGTACATAATCATAGTAAGCTGTTAGTTATAAACCACTTGGGCGTCTTAAAGCTTAACGTAAATCCTTGACTAGCTTCTCAAAATTTATGTTCTCTTTTAGTAAAGGCAATATTTAGCAGTCTTTGAGGATGGCTGTGTGACAGATGACTTTTTCCTACCCAAAGGGAAAAGGGAAAACTAGAAAATTTGCAATTATGTATATATTCTTTCTATTATATTGTAAGTTTGGAGGCAGAAAGAAGAGAATGAATTATTCTTGGACCTTATTCCAAGTAAGCAAGGTGAGAATAAGCGCACACACTTGCGTGCACACGTGTGCGCACATACACACATACACACCACTTTTATCTATATACTGCTCACCCCAAAACATCCTTGGGCATCCTAAGAAATTAGGAGTTACTTAAATCAGGGAATTCATGACCAAAGGGATAAGGATTGGCCTAAATACTGGCACTCACTAAAGGTTTGCACATCCCTCTGGGGGAAACCAAAGTTTCTCCCACAGATAGGATGCCCTTAGGAAGTTACACATATTTCTGTTCCAATGAAAGTTCTGGCCCAGCTAGGGGAGAGGTGCCCCAGAGCTGTAATCTCTGAACTATTAGATATTGGGAGTAGATGAAAACTGTCTACATCGAGTCATTAGTTTATCAAGAAGCCTGGCCCTCTAGAAACTCTGAGCCTAGTTTCAGGCAGTATTATAGTTCCTATTCTTACTATGGAAGATACAGTTAGTGATATATAATTGGCTAGAGTATGTTTGCCAACCTGCAAGCCCTACACATGCCACCCCTTTATTCCTCCCACTTGACCTCTTCCAGTCCCTGTCATTCTCTCTCCTCCTGTTCCTAGAATGTAGCACGCATGTTCCCAACTCATGGCTTTGGTAACTGCTCTGCCTATGGAGCCCCCAACAAATGCCATTTAAGCTTCTTCTTTGAGTTCTGCTTGGTTACTATAACCTGGCTCTTAAAGTCAAGAGAAACGTGACCAAATTTATCACCCACTTCAAAATATTTTCTGAGGCCAAAAAGACTTACTCTGAGCAGTAGCAAAACTGCAACCACTTTTAAAATTTCACAGCAATACTGTTTCAATCCAAATGTGCATATAATAATGACGATTATAATGAAAAGCAGAGATGACTTCCCAACTCCGTTTGATCCCAGAGAGGCTTAACATAGATGGACGGCTGGTGGAATTATAATTAAGTCTAAAGCTTTGAAAATGAAAACTAGTAAGAGACAATCCCCTGGAAGTTAACCTATTGATGCAATATGCTATGTGCACACGACACAAGGAAGAAATCTCACACACTCGTGCACAAAAGAACTTAAAAACCAGGGTATGACTACCCTGGGGAGTTGTCCTTATAATGAAGTCCTTTTGTCATCAAAGCCTTTGCCATTGGTCCTTTTACAGCTCTGCTGTTTGCTAGAGAATAGCCTTCTCCAGTCATGAGGACAGTGGAGGTACCGATGTTTAGTACGAAGGTATTAGAAAAGGTATTGGCAGATGGTGGAATCATGTATTCTCTCCCTAGAGTGATACAGTGATTTGAAAACCCAGGCTCTGGACTCGAACAGAACTTGATTCAAATACCAGATCAGATACCAGTGGTACCAATTACAAATCATGTGTCTTTCAACTTGGCATTTAACTTTCCAAGACTCAGTTTTCTTGTACGTGAAACAATAATGGTACTCTAGAAGGGGCTATGGTTTACATATGGTCTAGAAATTCATAGAGCACTTAGTAAGTTCCCAGTGTGTTACAAGTTTCACATATCATCCTCACAGCAAGCCTGATGTAAGACCTGCTGTTATGCCCACTGTACAGATGAGGAGACCAAGCCACACAGAAGTTAACACGCCTGAGCTCACACAGCCAGCAAACGGAGCTGGGATTCAAACCCAGTGTCTCAACCACTATGTTGGTGACCTCAAAGGATTTTCTGAAGACTAATGAAATGAATCATAGAGAATGGTCAGCTTAGTGACTAATAATAAGTTATTCTTAAAAATTAGCTATTACTTTCATTAACTACCAACAGGCATGTGAAAATTATTCTCATACACTGTATACGCAAATATTAAATCTTAACAAATTATCTTTTTCATCCTTTCACAGCTTTTGCTAAAGAACAATTCAAAAGAGGCCAATTCTGTGGCTACAGACAGACTCTAAGAATGTCACTTAGAAACTCCTTTACTCACAATGTCCCTTCATCTTCCAGAAACTAAATCATGTGCAGAATGTAAACAACAATAAAATTAGATTACCGTTTTTTTCTACTGACAACAGAAAATTTGACCACAAATATATAAATATAGCTTTTAAGATGTAGCCTCAAACCATAATGTTATACACATTCACTCCAGTTTACATATTTTTCATAAGTAAGAGTTCTTAAAAATACTCTAGTTGGATATAACTGTATTTTACAAAATTAAAATTACAGTGAGGAAAACAAATTCAAGATATTGACAATTTGTTTGCATTCTAAGCTTTGTAGAAAGGATAAAGCAACTTTAAAATAACTTCTGATAATAGAAATTTGTAAAATTGAATTAACCTATCAGCCTAAAATATGAAATACACAACTAAATCAGTCTTAAAATGCAGAAAATTTAGCCACCTAATCCAAGATTGCATCTCTTATCATCTGGGAAATCTGATATACCAATTCAAAATTACTATTTGAATTACCATCAGAATTCCTGAAACCCTATTTGTAGTGAAGATTCCAACTGCATCTGGTTTTATGTCACTTCAAGACAAATTCCTCTGCTCTAAGACAAGTTTAGCCTCTTCTTGAGTTTGCCTCTAAATTTACAGTCAAGAAAACTGAGAATGAGAGCTTTTAGTTCTGCTTGCTCACACCTCTTTTTTGCCCTTTGCCACTCCTCACCCCCAGACAACCAAAAATAAACACTCACACTAGCAATATATGAACTGACCAATCATATGCTCCCGTGGATTTAAGACAACCAGAAAAAACAAAGATGGAAAGAATCACTGCTTTGCAAACAAGGCCTTAATTAGGTACGTAAATAAAAATCCTTTTACTGCTAGAGCCCTAGGTCCTTCTGAAGAAACGTTTCCCAACTACATCTCACACTTACACAACACAAGCGTCAACACGCAGCCTCTACCAAAGAGAGGCCGGAACATATACCTAACACTGGAAATCCTCTCAGGTCCGACACTCATATTTATCTAATAGGAGTATCACCACCCAAAAGCCTATGTCTTAAAAATTATGTTTTAATAATCTAATAAGAAATTCCTCTTCCATTCTGTCCCGGAAGATGAAAAGACTAGAAGAAAACAGTTAAAAGAAAAGCCACCACTGATGTTTCCATAACCATTCCATCAGTCTCTCCAAGTCAAGCTTTAATTGTTGAACAGTAATCTAAAATATTTATTAACTCATCTGGAAACATATCACTTCTAACAGTGCTTTTCTGAATGCAAGTCAAGCATTCATTTATGCTATTTTGTACTTTTGCCTCTTTATGTTTTCTAGTTCAAAGATTTATAAACTGGGTGAAACCCACAGTTCACTGCAACAATAACAATTCACAGAGAGGTTGGAATAGAATATACAAATACGAAGGGTTGAAACTTTTGAAATCTGAAACATTCAAACAACGAATCTCACTAAAGAACATTTCAACTAGGAAGGAGAAAAGCACAATGTTTGAGGCTGCAGCTCAGTGTCTTTCTGTCTTTATCCCTTAGATGAACCATGAAAATAGGCACTAGCCTGTGAGGACAGAACCTACAAACACTGAGTCTTATGATAATTTGGCAGCCAACTGAAGAAGAAACTTAATATTCTCTGCCTCTCCACTCCATTCCCTTCTTGTTTGTTCTTCAGATGAAGTTATGGTTTTTGATACAGGAGATTTTCATGTTTTCTTAGCCTCATGATAGGAACAAGTGGTTGCAGGAAATAAAAAATGGCTCTGGTGAGAGAAGACAACCTATCTAAGTGGGTGAAGGGCCAACAACTATGTAAACTCAATGGAAGTTTTGTTGACCTAATTAAGGAGACTCATTGCAGCCAGGCTGCAATAAAGTCACTTACACATCCATCATGGCGGGGATAGCTAGAAATACTTGTTATGGACTTAGGGGAGGTGACTGATATTTTAAACACTCTTTGAAAAGTTAAGGGATTTCTTGTTTTTTTCATTCCTCTAATTCATTGGTAAATACTGGTTTCAAAATAAATAAGATTTCAAAGAAGGAATAGGAAAATCTATAATGATTCTATTCCAGGAAAGCTTGTCAGCCACTGTGAAGTCACTAATTTTTAAGCTGAACTCCTCTAGTGGTGACTGAGAGAAAAGACACAAATGCCTTATGGAACATGTAAGTAGCATGATAAATTGATTCACAAACTTAATAATAACCCAGAACTTTCTGATATTGTTTGCATCCGAACAGACATGTAGCATAGATGGTGAAGAAAGTTTGGGTCCATGTTTTCAAACTGTACACTAAAGTAAAACTGATGCCCCAGTCGACTGACTAAAATTTCATGTATTCTTTGGATAATTTATTCCGATTATCTTCTCACTTCGCTTTCTAACTACCATAACCTTTGCAAAGTATACCAGTGAAGAATGCCCGAAAACAGAGTGATGTGAGTAACTGGGTACCTGTCTGAAATAGGTCTAAAAAAATCCATTTCTAAGCCATAAGATAAGGTTGTTTTTTTTTTTTTAGGAGAGAAATAATTTCTAAGTATTTTCCAAATTGATGGTTCAGCAGATTACACAGTTATCTAAAACATTTTCTTACTTTGGATTTACTTTAGTTATGCAAAAATCTGATCAAGTACATATTACTGAATACAAACATGACATCAAGCTATGAAATATAAATATTCAGAAATAGTATCATTTCATGCCCTTAAAAAGCAAACCACGCGTCATTCACACAAAGCCATCCAAGGGGGCAGTCTCCAACACATACTCTGTTTCAATATTGCCTGGTTCTTCTTTTGTAGGAGACGATTTGCCAGTAAAACGATGACAAAATGAAAACATCTTACCCCTATTTCATTTCTTCATATATAAGAAAATTAACTCATCATTTCATAATTACTCCTACCAATATGTATTGGTCTATTCTATAAATCAAAGCAATTTAACATACTTAAAGCTTCTTTTTTTTTTAAGTTACTTTAAATGATTGTCTTATTTGGACTTCACAGTGATGAGAATGACTGTTACAGGTTTCCACCTCTGGTCCCCTGATGCTGCCCTCAGCGGCCGCCCTGCACGCTGACACTGGCATGGGGCCTACCGGTCCAGGGCCCTGCAGTGGTCTGTGTGTCTGTGCACACACCCGGTCCAGTCCACCCTGCAGCAGCTGCCATGCTCATACCTGAAGCCAAATTCCAAAGGAGAGAAAAAAAGGACTGCTGGCTTTTATTTTATCTGCTCTACAGAATCTTCCTAAACGCTAGAATGACTTTCCTATACATAACTGAAATTTCTTTTTGATTGCCTATCGAAATGGGCAGAAAAGAGTTTCCCAGGTTAAGGAACCTTTTTCAGAGATTTTTTTTTTGCTAGGTCAGCAAAGTTTCTACTTTTGACAGGGACCATTTTCCATAAATGAAGGTATTTACTCAAAAAGGAAAATACAGACTACTTACATGTAAAAACAATCATTGAGGCTGTAAAAGTTATCTCCTATCAGAAACAACTGATTTTATATTGTATCCATTACCAGAAATTTCATATCATTATCAGTTTCAAAAGGCTTCCCTCACACATACTGGAATATTGCACCAAACAATTTTATGGCATTTGGAGGTTTTTTTGTTGTTTTTAAGAACTATGATAAAAGATCATCATGGTGATTGAAAAATGATGGTTAAGGGTTTTGTTTATGGATGGAATTCTAATGTAGATAATTCATCAAACTTCTAGTGAAACTTATGTTCTAAGTTCATCAAGGTCCTAAGGCTTAGTAAGGAATAAATAAGCAAAAATATCACCTGCGAAGAAGGAATATTTCAATAGGCTAAAGTAGAAATAAATACAGTGCAAAATGTAACATACCCTTCTATGAAGTTTTAAAAATATGTATAGTACCTAAATAAACGTGCACGACAGCTAATGATACATGCAAATAGCTTTACCTATATGTTTAGACTCAGGTATATATGGATTAAAGTAGGCATTACTGTTTACCTAAAATTTACATAAATATTCATATGTATTAATTACACAAAAATCACTGTAACAGTACTATGTTTGAAGTATATACTTAATCTTTAAGAAAGAAAATGAATTTCATGTTATCTTCCAAGTAAGGTCATATATTTGTAAACAATAAGTATTTTTTTACTTCTTTATATTTCAATGGTCAAAGCCACAAGAACATTAGGCACACAAATTATTTTATTGCTATTTAGAGACAATCCAGTCTAATGTTGCCTTGAAACAAATTTGGTTATATTTAGTAACAAAGGGAAAGTAAAATAAAGGAAATAATCCAAATTTTCATGGCTCATAGAGCAAAATAATTGCAAATTGATACTGTGCTGTGGAGAACGATCAACAAGAAGAAAAAACACACTCAAAGCTTAAATATGTCATGCACACATACACATGTATACTATGCATATATATGCATCTATGTGAAATAAAACCAGTCTGTGTAATGTTATAATAACCTGGTAACATGCAGTCCCTAAGTAAGGGTGAATACTGGTTCATAAGTCAAATTACCTAAACAAGAAATAAAACAGTGGTTTCATGGATTTGACAACTGAAATCATAACCACCTAGTAACACAGTGTATACTGATGAAGAAACAAGGTGCAAAGTAAACAGTGAGAAGGCAGACACTCACCTTCGGTGCCATTGGGAGTCATGGAATTACTATTTATATGAGAGTTATCGAGTTTGGGGGATTCACTACTACCACTCAGACGGCTATGCGGGCTGGTTAGATCCTGCATTTCCATAGACCTAAAGACAAGAAGCCTTCCGTTTGACAGATGTACCAAATTCATAACCCCACTATTTAATGTGCTAACGACTTGACACCTTCTTTGAAACACATTCGCACAAAAGTCCCATTGTATCTATCTTCTTCGACTCAAAATAATTCGTCTTACATTTTCACTTCAGCCATCCTTTCATAACGTAAAGTGTACTATTACAAGATGTCACTGGCCTTACCTATTCAGCCATTCATATAGAGTTTTTTTTTAATCTCTTTTTCTCTCCTCCGATAGCTCATCAAGTCCCAAGATCTAATGAGACAATTCCATCTATCTTTATTATCAAAGAAAACAGACCGTCATGCTTTTCTTTTTAGGTGGGAAAAAACCCCCAAGGCATTATTTTTCTAAAAGACGAAAGTGTAAAATTGAAAAAAAAAAAAAAATCACTTTTCTATGGAATCTCTTTCATCTAATAAATTAGCACTAGGTACTCCCTTATAATTTACCGCCCAATTGTAATTTAATGGGTCTCCAAACCAAATACAACACTTGAAGCCTATAGTCCAGTGACAGGGAATGAGATGTCCCTGATGCATGTGTTTACTCTGGTAAACTGCTTAATTGTTCCTCTGTCTCCCTTGAAACAAATGCAGCATTAAAACATCCTGATGTCGGCTCGCTTGTTTGCTTTGTGAATTACATACAGCCTGCCCAAGTGAGGAGGGATCAGGCCAGCATCCAGTGAGTCCCCAGGAACACGAGCAGTCAGAATACCTCAGCTGTCACCCACTCAGGGAAATAAGAACAATGCCACTGCCCTGCTCAAATTGGGCATTTTTTACAACACGAAACCAGTGAAATCCCCCCCCCCCCCCCCGAAAGTTCTTCGACTCAGCAGTTGCGTATGCCCTACAGGGTACAGAAGCCACTATTCATGTTCACAATTTCAGAGCCATTCACTTATATTGCACCTTTTCTTAATGAAGACAGGCGAGCATTTGTTTAAAGTGACTAAAAACACACCTAGATACCGTTCTGTTTTCTGACAGCCAAGTGTTTGAAAGTCTAAGGCCCATTGACTTTATTTTAAACTTTGTGTTTTTCTAAAAAAAAAAAAAAAAAAAGGAGGGGGGTTAATATGTATGAAGCTAAGACTGTCTGCTCCTCATCCCCACCAGGCCAATAAAAGCTACAGTCATTTTAAGTTGGAGGCTGCACTTAAACTGACTGTAAACGTCAGTTTTTAAAACGGCTTAACATGAACCGTTTTACTTCCAAAGTGAGTTCTGACTTCCCCAAGTCTTCTGGATTCAAATGGGGAATGGCTTAAAATCCAGTGTTTCTCCCCTCATTCTCATGACACATTCACAGTTTTCCTAACCCCAGAAACTAGAACCCCTAATCATTTGCAAACCCAGGATCCTCTTCCCTTTCTACATATTTAACAATTTTTTTTTACAAGCACGCACACACACACACACACACACACACAAATGGTTAAGTAATTTCCAACCAAGGCTATTAATAGAAATAATTAAGAAATACTAGACAAAAATAGATGGGGGGGGGGTCACAGAAAGGTAATCTCCCCAAATGTCAAATATCAACGATATCCTTACCTGCAACTTGAGGAAACAGCAACATCTGAACTGGTTTGAGATGTTTGCACCTGTGATCAGGGGTAAAAAATTAGAAGCTGTTGTTACTCTGCTTCAGTGTCAGTTCTTAATTATTCAGACCACGTGGCTCAGGACTACAATGTTCTCTTTTAACCAAAAGAGAAAAAGGAGGATACTGCAGCGGTGAAAGGCATATTGTCTTTAAGTTGAGGTCTCCACTGTTGTTTCCTCCTCCAGGTCTGCCCTCCTCCTCCCCTTGTTAGGGGGGGAAGGCAGCCAAATGACGGGATAGTGATTCATCACTGGCCTATGACAGCTGCAAACGGGATTACCCCTCCCCCAATCAACATGCAAAGCAGCCTTATCCAGGCAGCTTGGACAAGGTGCTTGGAAAAAAAAAATAGCTATTAGCAAAATGAGTGTGTTTCACAGCAGCAGTTCAAGCATTAACCCCTCCAGCATCCTCAGAAGATCTTTCAGCTCCTGCTCTCAGCAGCTGAAATCGAGTTCCCGCCCACGCCTTTGCCTCCGGACACTTCTTATCCTTATCATGATGGTTTTCTCCTATATTTACTATTTGTCATTGAACATTCACCAAAACGGCTTCTGGGCCACTTTCAGGCAGTGCCGGACTCAACGAGAAATGGCAAAGGCAAGTTCTCCTCCCCAAAGTCCCATCGTGGAGCAATGTGCTCATGTACCCAAGCAAATTGAAAATTCAGTGGATGTTTAAATTCAGGGAAATCCATCACTGCCTGGTGAAATAGCAAAAGCAGTTCGCTGTTGGTTTAATTTTCCACCTTTTAAACCAGGAGAGAGAATGGAGAGTTGAATAATCACTTCAGTGTCTCAGCTGGCCAGAGTTCTGGTCTCTTTTGTCTCCAGATGAATCTGTATTTGGCATTTCACTGAACAGCTAACTTAGCTTGCAGGCTTTGCTAGTCACTGCCCTTCGTCCAGAGACAGCAAAACTGCCAGCAGGTGATAAACTCAGGTGAGGGTGGGCTGCTGGCCCACAAGCTCAGGCTAACGCCTGCCTCGGAGGTAAAGGGCATTCTGCATAACGTTTAAAATGACTCAGAATTCCAAATCTTTGATGTGTATTTTCATTCAACCGGAACAGACATCAATTAGGGTTACAGAACAAAGAAGAAAAAACTGAAGCATCTCAAATGGCATTAAAGTTATCCAGCCAAGCATCTTCTGTTGAGTCCTGTTATTTTTTTAATTATGATTTATGAAATTAAAAAGTACTACCTTTTTGGCAAGAATAAAGCATCGTTAAAGTCTAAATATCTTGGTATAATGTTACATGAAATTTCTAGGTATACTTTTCTAAAATATGTGCAGGACGAAAAATAATTTTAAAGAGATGCCTGAGTATTCAATAAAAGTTTCATTTTAATGCCTACAGATAGGTCATTTGGTGACAACTGGCTTCTGATATTTTTGTTGAAATTAACGTTCTCACACAAGATTAAATGTTTTCCTTTAGAAACTGCAGCAATATACCTCAAGGATAAATTTCCTTTTTTTCTCTTTTTTTCCACTTTTATACACCTGGAATAAATTATAGGTGAGAACTAACTTAATTTTAAGAACTCTCTTGGCTTAATTATGTGAAAGAGTATGTAAAACATACTTTCTGTTACATATTAAAATACATTCCTATTTTAACCTTAGCTAGATAGTATCATCTTAGAAACCTAATTTTAGTTTCCTTGTATACTTTGAAAGTTTGATTATATTTATATTTGAGGTTTAACCTATCCTATTTAATTGCAAAGTCAATCTGTTAATTTAAAAAAATGAACTTCAAAATAAGAATCATTCTAACATGCTTTCTCACTGGAAAAAATGCATTTTCACAGCAACATACTTTTTTTTAGGCTGGCTGGACTCAGTCTCTACTGTACTTCGTACACTACAATTTTTGAACCCGTATCCATGATCTTCATTTTATTAAGTATACATCAGATATATTCTTTTGTGTCTCAAGGATTATTTAAACCATGTGTTGTGTGTTACTGTTTTTAAAAATGACTCTTTAATCAAAATAACTTTAAAACAACTAATCCTCACTTAGGCTGGTCAGCTGAATCCACATCGTGGTCCAGGAAAAATAAATCTACTCTCAAGAATGCGAATGCAGACAACAATTAGACACAGATGTGAGCAAAATTAGTTACAGTTTACAAAATGCTACACTTCACATGCTTTTAGTTTTTTATGTGTAGTACAAGATTACAGTGCAGTAAGAAAACATACTCTTGTAATGACTTATCTAAAAAGAACACCTATTTCTGATTGGCATTGATTTTCTCTTATGTTTGCCAATATCTCTGGAAGGTTCTAGGTTTTCAAGGTCTAAAAACACAATGTGCTGCAAAAATAATTAATTAGGCGCCTTTCCATTCAAAGAGAAAAAAAATATTTCATGGTTTTCAGAAAAATGCTGTTAGGCATTCAGTAAGCTCATATTTTCTGCTTTACATCCATAAACCTAGTATGTTTCTTGTCTCCTCCTAATCTGGTATTTTTAATTCAAATGCTCCTAGGAGTGCAAAAATATTTCCCATAACATTATAAATGGTCATCTTAGATTACAATGAAGTCATTTCACTTTAATGCTTTTTAAAACTCTTTGTAGAGAATACCCAGAGTAGCGTACTGACAGAGTTGTGAAAATACAGAGAAAAAAGAGAGCAGAACTTCTTAGAATTTCAATTCAAGAATCCTCAACTAGTAACTTTGACTTCTGATTAGTTAATGAGGTCTTTTAAGTTTGCCTTTTTTCTAATTAAATTTCTAATTCTTCACAGATGTAACTTTTGTTGATGTTCAATTTGTCTCTCTCATTTTGTTAAACCTCACATGGTACTTCGCCAATCCATTGAATAGCCACATTAAATCTGTTAATACCATGCTCTTCAACCCCAGAAATTATTTCCAGAAGGCAAACTTGCTTTGAGAGATCATCAAACAAGACTTAAGGTACACATTTTATCACATTTTCCCCTACCACAGAGCTCAGGATGCAGAGCAAAATTCATGACTTTTGCACTGTTTATTATACTTTGCTAAATTACAAATCAAAAGCATCTGACAGAAGATCGTGTATGAAGCCAAAAAGTTAATAATGTTCTGTGAAAAGTAAACTGTAAATGGAAAGGGATTCTAGATCTCAGCAGCAGAGAGCAAATAAAATGTAGGTACTTGTTTAAATTATGGGTTTTCCATTGGCTTTTTTGCTTGCTAGAAGCAATTTTTATAAAATGACTATAATTTTAAACTTTTTTTTCAAACTCAAAAGAAATTTTCAAAGTGAAAGTACTGAACTTATCTAAATAAACAGAGTTGGCAGGCGAGCTAGTTTTGCCCAACCACAGATCAACCTGAGTACTCCCAAATTTGAAAGACAATGGCAATTTTCTAATCAGAGTGTATTTTATAGGGAAAAAAATGTGCCTTAGGCAGAAGCCTGCTTTTAAATCAGAATATATTCTTGCTAAAATATTCCTCAATCAACATTTCCAACCATGGTGTCAATGATGTAATAAAAATCTAAACCTAAAATTGAAATGAACTTCCAGGAAGAGGTAGATGTCGTTTCAGTGTTAACACCTACCTCCTTCTTTATCGGACTCCATAAAATGAATTCTTTAACACCCTTACTGATTTTAAATGTAATATACTGTATCACTTTTTAAAGTATCTTATTTAAAGAAAATGACAAAACAGAGTCCCCAGGAAAACAAAAACAAGTACGTGAAGGACACTGATTCTACCTATAGACTTGACGGATTGTTTTCAAAATTAGCATTTATTTAAGATGTTGAATGTAATACTTTCGATAGTTGATTAAATGGAAGGGGTTTTATTCTCACTGCGAGTATTTTTTCCCCCAAGGTATTCTTACAAAATAAATTTTCAAATTTAAGAGGAAATTTTCTTTTGAGAAAATCATTTATTATGTCTACCAAACTCCCAGAGCTGTTGACTTCCCTTTGGCATTCTAAAACTGAACAGTGGCTCAGTTAGGCTGCTCTGTCTGTCACCACGAAGAATTTTCAGGATTGAAAATCCAGGGCTGTTTGCTCACTTAACTGAACACTTTGGGCCTTAGGAGAACTCAAGCAGCGAGAAAGCAAATATCAAATATTTGATAATGCAAAAAAGCATGACTATTCGTGTGTGCATGTCTTCAAATAGCAAACGGTGGGTGAAAAGACTCACACGCCTAAAATAAAACCTACTATGAGAGACACATCAAGAAACAACCCCCAGCCTATAAGACTACACTATGTGCTTAACTAATGACTTTTTGTATCCCTTGTCATTTTAAGAAATGAAACATAAAAACACTTGTCTACATTCAGTGACAGCTCTGAATTTACTGAATTCGTGCAAAAGCTGCGCTTAAATGTTTCAAAAACTCCTCCCAAGAAATATAAGCCCATGAGTCATTAGCAATTCATATACTGATTTTGAATGACAAATATTTTAAGTGGTAATTCAAAAGTTTAAGAACCTTGTTTTTAATTTCAAGGTCCATTCAAGTCCTGTTAAGTGTCAATAAGTGAGAAATATATTAATTTGGCAAATGTTTATTATTTCACCTTTTGAAGATGAGCCCTTTACTATAATGTTTGGGAAATTTGTTTATTGAAACGAAAGGATTTCCTTCCTTAAAAAGTGGTTTCAATTTATTTTTGTTATCTGTTGTCCTTTGAAAATGTTAATTCCTTCCTCCTTTTCTCCAATCCAACTAAAATGTATAGGAAAAGTTATCTGTGTGTTGCAATGGATATAGACAGATACCGCTTTAATCAGTATCACACAGTAATAGTTGAGGTTTGTGCAGAAAAGAGATAATGAAGTGATCTCCCTACAAGAATATAGCGATGCAATATACTTACTTACATAGAGCACAACAAAAGTCATCTTTAACAATTAATTTCTAATTACCTCTTAATGATTCTAATCGCTCAGCTAATTTAGGGGTTAAAACTTATACTTTTACGATGGAACCCAGTGGCCCATAAAGCACTGGGTACAAAGTGTCATAATCTTCCCCACGCCCTAATGTTTGTCTTTTAAAACAAATCAAAACAATAACTCAAAGCGCTCCTGTTATCTTGGGCTTTGCCCACAGGACAGCTGTTGTCATTCAGAACAGTTTTTCAAACAGTCAGCTTGTACTTACAGCGCTTACATCTGCTGCATCCACCAGTTTCCTGGGCTCCTTCGAATTTTCTGGTTTAGCAAACCTCCATTCCTGACATAGTTTTGCTCCTGGGTAAGGACGCGGGGAGGGCTCTTAGGGGCTCTCGGCGGAGCCCGGCGCTTCGGGCAGCGGAGCGCGTCCGCGCGGGGAAGCGGGGCCGCGAGGACCGCCGCCTGGGCGCCGCTGCAGGCTCGGGCTGCCGAGCGACTGAGCGCACACGCTGGCCCCGGCGAGAAAACCGCCACACTGGACGGCAACAGGAAGGCTCAGAGTCGGAAGTGGCACTGGAGAGTTTCTACCTCGCCCCAAACTCGCAGCCATCAGCTCCCACCGTCCTGTTTAGTCACCGCTTTGAGCCCCGCGCTCTTTCCCTCTAAACAGCAGCAGCTGATAGCATCTGAGAAGCCCAGACAAAGAAACTGCACCATCGCATCCCTCGATCTGTTGGCGCAGCCTTGTAGGTCTGCCCGCGGAGCCTCGGGGCTTTTTTTGTTTTTGCAACGCAAACCACAGCTATTCTCTTGTCCTATCCTTATTGGTTTAAATGCAACAATTGAGAGGAGCCCTGCTCTCTCTGACTCAACCTTGCTGCTCCGAAAAAATTTATTATGTAAATGAACGCGCCCCATGCTATCTGAATAAACAGCTGTGTGAGAATCGCTTCTCGGAGACACTGTCAACACACATCTCTTGCTACAGCAGCTACCAATTACGAGCTTTGGGGAGTAGTTACACGTTATCTTTCATACTTTTCCAAAACTTGTTTTCAGGCCCTGAAACTTAGGGAATCGATACTTTTCCAAAAAAAAAATTTTTTTTTCCGAATGTAACAACTAACAGGTCTGGGGAAAATGAAAACTAGAATGGCCATTTCCATATTAAGTAAGCAAAGGGAGAGAAAAAGCAAACGTGTAAGCTATTATCAGTTTAACAATGAAAGCCTGAATGTTAATTCTGCGGTGATTTCTAGAATGGCAAGTTTTACAGGAGCAATTTTTTTGGATATGAACCAGATAATATTTCAGTGTTGATATTTTAAAATGATTCTGGGGGAAAAGATTTATTTTACCTAGAACTCTTTCCTTACAGTCTGTTCTTTTAAAAAATTCTAACTAAACTCAATCTATGCATGAAAGTCTACAATGCTCACCTAGGTAGTTGAGCTATTCAGATTACGACTAAATTACAGTTTAAAATATTTACTTACTATCATGTTTTAGGCAAATAAATGACTTCAGTTATTAGATCAATAACTTAACCATTATATTGATTTCAAATATTTAAAGAAGGCATCACTTACATGACTAATTATTATACTGCTTTTTGCCAGCCTTATACCATAGTTCAAATACAAATGTTTATTTTTACTCATCATAACCAATTTTGTACTCTAAAATAGAATCTTTATACCTGTTGGATTTTCCTTAAAACTGTTTCGTCATTAACAGTAATACTACTCTATGGATCTAGTCTTTTTATTAGTAATAATAAGCATCTTCTTCGTTAAGGCTCCTGCCTTGGTATGAAAAAACATTTTAGAAATCACAGTAACTTGTTAAATGATTTTATAATACATTTCAGATCATCAACTCATAAAACAGACAGTCTTACCTTTACTTTACTAATTTGTAAATGAAAGCACCATTCCAATGCAAACAAAGAAAAAGCTTCTAATGACCAAAATTCAATATGGACTCCCCACCCCCTACCCCCCACCAAGGATGCCAATCTAAATTCCTCAGAAGAGAACACTTTGTCAAACCTAAGAGACCGCTTAAACTGCAAAGTCACCTAGGATTTCATTTTGTATGGTACCGGCAAGGAATCATGGGCTAGCCACCTACCATATTTGGGAAGCAAGGTCAAAAATCAGTTGTTTGCTATTGGATCTGTTCATGCAGCCAAAATAGAATTACGTTACCACCTACAGCACTTTCCCAGACCAGAAGTATCGGTTATTCAGTATACTAGAGTATATATGCAGAAAATAAAATACAGCATGTAATGGAGGTCTCTAGTGCCGTGAGATAAAATAATTCAATCTATGATATCAAAGACCCACACAGTAACTGCTTTTGCTATCATATTTATTTCTAAGCTCCATAAAATATAAAATTTGAGATGCTGTTTGGAGAATTCAACCATATTTGAAACTTTAAGCTATTGTGGCCATGTTTCCCATAGTTTAAAAATTATTTTAGGTATAAAAAGATAAAATATTATTTTTCTGATCCATGAAAGATTATACTGGCGAATCCAGAAGACACAAACTATATGAAGTCAGCAGGAATATCATGTAACATATCTGACTTTTATGTAATCAAATTTATCACATTACATTAGTTTTTATATTGAAATTCAATTATTTTTATTTATATAACCAAACAAGAACCATTAAAGAAATGATGCATGTCATTATGAAGAAAATGATGAAAAGCATGATGAATGTAATGTGAGCACTAATTGATATGATATAGGTCATGCTGCATAGTTATGTAACAAAGAACTTAGTCATTGGCTACAAGAAATATCCATGTATACCACTTATTTATTTTTTTAACTTTCCAAAAGTGTGTATCACTTTTAAATGCTTTCCTTTTCCTAAAGCAAAATTAGATGGCCTAAAAACAATCACATGCGTATCCATAAATTTTGTCTGGTTACTACCTCTGAATATCAAATATTTAATAAATACCATACAACTCACACCAAAATAAGTTATCCTCTGATAAATAGCCAAAATGTAAGCCATTACTAAGAAGACCCAGTAGTGTACTGTTAACTTCCTATTTCTAAATTTTCACAACTATAATTACATGACTTAACCATATACTTTAAGGACCAAGGTGTTCCCTAAATAAAGTCATACCCATTACAACAGAAATTAGGAAAATTTGCTAAAAATCCGCCATTAGTAAAAACAGGTGATAGCAGAAAACATTACTATCTGTTATTTCCTGGAAAAATTTCAACACATAAACATATGAATAGGAGGAAAAAATTTCTAATATGCCTTTTCCACACTAAAAATTAAATTTTATCTGGAAAAGGAAAACGCTTAGAATAGTCAACTGTAACAAAATGTTTGAATACCCTCAAAAAGGATGATATCTTTCATGTATCTCCAAACAAGTTTTATCATACAGAGCAAACTGTTGTCTAGATATGTGCCTGGTTATATAGAAGTCTGCAATTTTGACAGAAGTTGTTAGTGCTGTTCAATGAACAGAGAAGTTTAAATAAAGGCATGATTACAAAAATAAATGTGCCTAATTAAAAAAGAAAAGACATGGGTAGATATAAGGGATCCATTAGAACAATCGAAAAGGTAAGTTGGAACTTTTCTAAAACGACATGAATATACAGTTGATTAATCCAATTAAATATAACAAACACTGAGAAAGCAAAAGCTAAAACACGTCTCCCTTTCCCTTTTTCAATTCCAGGAACGATAATACAGTTCTTGAGTAGTTGTGAAGTTTCCGATAAAAGATAGACTCAGAAGCTTTTTTCTTCTATTTTTGTTTACCTTTAAATCATTTTAGAATTAAGCATGCATGCAATTACCTGGTCTGATGCCTACTATCTCTTACCTCTCTGTTTCTACCATTCTTTTTGAAGATTCTTATTCAAGAATAATGGTACAGTAAGTTGCAAAATAGTATTAGCACTTAAAGATCAGTGCTTTTTCTTCAAAAGCGAAATCCTAGTTATTATTTCTTCCACATTCTTAAAATCAGTAATACCTGGAAATATTCAACATTTTGTGATTTAAACTGCTCAAAGTAGAACAGCAAATATTCCAAAATACTGTACTTCCAGTGTCTCTGCTTCCAGATAACTCTTTTTCTCGTGGTCCATGCCATGGCTCTACATTCCTGGCTTTTAATGGAACCTTTGGAACAGTGTCTAGATGGCTGACATTACCATCCTTGCTGGCATGTGGAGTGGTCACTTCCATGACCTACTCTTTCCCAATGGCACGAGACCTGCAATGAGGGCCCTGCTCCCAGTAGCCTTCTGCTGAAACGTAACCAAGTAAAACATCCTCTATTTATTTTAAGAATGATATTAAATCCGCCAAACTGAATGTCTACCAGTATTTTGCTAAGTGTTTCCCATTCAAATTCCAAGATGAATACCTTTTAACAGCAAATTTAAGGAGGCAATTACTAGCTATTCACTGTACCATGGAAAATTATTGTAATAAAAATTAGAGTCTTTATACCAACACAATATGGAAATATAATCTATTTCCTGGCTCCCTAATAAGCACATTGGTTATTACATATGAATAATACCCATTTATTTATGTAGAGTGGGAGACTTGTTATCATATGTAGTAATGACTGCCTATAGGATGTTTTTTAAAAAAATTATTCTTAATAGAAAGCTTGAGCAGCACTTCTTGAAACTAATAATGATAACAAAGGCAGCAGTAGGTTTTTAAGAAGAGGGAATGGGATGATAGAGGTACTTAATCTAAAAAAAAAATAGGACATATTGGGTTTTCTCTTTTAAAATCAACTGATTTCCCAAAATGGCAAAGAGAGTTACTTTTTCTTCCTTCTGCCAAAAATATGTAAATAATTGGTCTTGGGATCATATGCTTAATCTGAGCAATAAGCTATTTTGCTTTCTCAAACTATAAAATGGATTTCTGTTGACATGAAGCAACCTAGAAAACCCAGGTTGTCTCTTCAATTTTTTTTTCTAAGCCATGGGCAAAACCCATCTTGTCAGCACCTCCCAATACCTTTAAGAGGATCTGGAAATTTGCTCTGTGTTTTCCAGGTTTCATGACAGCTGAGTTCACAGTTTTTAAATTCTTCGGAAACGTGACTATCTCACGGAAGAAGGAAGGGAATTAGCGTTTATTGAGTGCTTACTCTGGGCCGGCATTCTATATACATTCTTCATTCATTTTAACACATAATGTAACAGCTTATCTGTATGAATCCTGTTTTATAAAAATATGCTTCCCCCCGCCTCCAACTATTGGTTCTGGAATCTGCCTTCTTTCTCTAGCACCATCAAAGTTACCGCTAAACAGTAGATGGAGCACTCGGACATCCCTGTGTCCTGGTTGTATCATCATTTTGGAGCAAGGTGACACCTAATGAAGTTAATAAATCCGGAAAGGTGTGAGATATATGGAAATGATATATTTAATAGAGAATAGACATCATCACTATACAATATCTGATTATTTACGAACACATATTGCAAGTTAATTTGCTGGTTCAAAAATAAAAGTACATACATTAAATGGTCCATAGGGGCAAAAATGTGATGAATCCTTAAACTTGAGTGATCAAATCAGGCGCTATATTTTTTTTCTCATTATTTACCAAAAAATGTGAATTATCTTCCTAAAGCAGGATTATAAATATTCCCAACTTTTTCTTTATATTAAAAAGAGCAGCTAAGGGTCTGAGTTTACAACAAGCAATTTTATGGACAGTTCTATCAATTTCTTCCCTGCGGTAGTCCTTAATTTTATTTATCCAATGTGATATTGCTTGGATCTTAATAGCTATTCCATCATAAGCACTTGATTATTCATCGAGGAAATAATTACATTCAAAATGCACTCCAATTCTCCTTATGTATTTGGAGGTATAGTTCAAGTACTCAGAATCAAGAGGCTCTATTATTGCTACAAAGGATTTGCCAGGAAGGGGACAAATAAAAAAACCAAAATCTAATAACCTATAGAAATTTTTTCTTCCTTCAAACAGCATTAACTTTTCCCCCCTCTAGGCTCCCAAATCGGAAAAAAAGAGTAACCTCTAAAGCTGTTTTAGACAGAAGGTCAGAATTCAAAGGATCGGTAACTTAATCCACAGGGTGCTGCAATCACATTGCTATTGGAAACACAACCAGAAGCACCATTATTCTAGACGTTTTTATTAAGCAATGTCAATAGGTATACAATCTAGAGATTTCTCTACTGTAAAGATTCATACTTGCAGGCGATCAAGTTGCCTTGGGTTTTTGAATTTTACTTTAGAATGCTATAAAGTAAGAAAAAGTAGACTGCATTACATGCTAAGGAAAACAATAGCTTCAGTTTGTTTGAATAGTAAGAGTACCTTTTTATGGACAAAATGTAAACAAAGCTTCAAGTTTTTTTAGTCTTTAGATGCTCATAATTAATAAGAATTCTTATTTCAGATGGCCTAATATTGGGTATATTAGACTGATCCTTTAAATTTGTAGTTCATATTCTCTGAAAAAACAGAAGTCTGGAAGCATCTGCTGCTTCTTTCAGGGATTCTGTTGTAATATCATCGATGATCTGGTTTACCTGAATTGCAAAGTAAAACCAAGTCCAGGATCAGGGTTTTTTCCTGAAATCGTATATTTTAAATGTGCATGGTTCTTAAAAACAACACCTGGTTGATAGGGAGTTACAGGCTGGTGGCTTGTTTTTTTAATCAATATAAGGAAAAACAAATAGTTTACCGAGAGGTCAGAGAGCCAGTAAAGGAGACCTCTACCGCGCGCTTAGCATCGACAGCCCCTGCTGAAAGATCCGCAAAACCCCCATTAGCTCCGGCCTCCTGGGAGAGCTGCTCACTTTCCTTCCCGTCCTTGCCTGCGAGGACGGCTCTTCCTCACCAGCAGAAAGTGGCTGGAGCGGGCTAGGGAGGAGGTGCAGGAGGGCCAGGACAAAAACAGAGCGGAAAACAAGAAAGAAGTTATTCAAGACAAGAATCAGAAAGCCAGCTGGATCCTAGGCCTTTTTTAAAGAATGCGTGTCTGTGACTTAGCCATTCTAAAGGGGAAAAAAGACAACATTTTTAGATATGCAGATTTTTGTATGTTTTACATTTACAGTACTGTTACTAGTATACTCATTTCTTTTGGGAGGCACTGCATTTGATAAATTTTAAAAAAAAATGACCTAACTCTCCACAGATAAATTAATTCATGATTAATTACTGAAGATTATTTAAAAGGCGGAATCGACATCTCTTAAGCTTTCTGTTTACAATTTCCCAAAATCATGCCTATTACTAACCGATGAATGACCTAGATTTGCAAAAAGATTATTTATTTATTTATTTATTTTATTTATTTTTGGCTGCATTGGGTCTTCGTTGCTGCGCGCGGGCTTTCTCTAGGTGCGGCGAGCGGGGGCTACTCTTCGTTGCGGTGCGCGGGCTTCTCATTGCGGTGGCTTCTCTTGTTGTGGAGCATGGGCTCTAGGCGCGTGGGTTTCAGTAGTTGTGGCACGCAGGCTTCAGTAGTTGTGGCTTGCGGGCTCTAGAGCGTAGGCTCAGTAGTTGTGGTGCACGGGCTTAGTTGCTTCGTGGCATGTGGGATCTTCCCGGACCAGGGCTCGAACCTGTGTCCCCTGCACTGGCAGGCAGATTCTTAGCCACTGCACCACCAGGGAAATCCCAAAAAAAGATATTTTAAATGAGATATTTCATGTGAAGACCTCAGGAAGCAACATATGATAATCTTGATTTCCTTCCCCTATGTTTCCATCTTCTTTGATTGTATTTCTATTACTGTTCAAGGTTTAAATGGTGCCCTTTTCCTTAAATGTGTAGAATTATTAAAATCTATCTACAGTTCAGAGGGTACTACTCACTAGACTAAAACAAATGCACGACAGATTCAAGTTCTAATTCTGGCTTCAGCACGGGTTTTTTCTGTGCCCTTTGTGGTCATACCACTTACAGTGTCAATTATAATCTGTAAACAGGCTAAACAATAAAAAGGATGCAGGAAGGTTCCACAACTTTCCAAAATGGCATGGGGATAAAAATGTTTACTGCTATGGGAAAGCTCTTATGGATAGTAAAATAGCAATAGAAAACTGAATTTCAAATCAATTTAATTAAACAACTATAGAATGAGTGCCCAGACAGGGCATGGTTGAGTTTCCAGTTTTAGCACAGCTTGGTACACATAATAGGTACTCGATAAGGTTTATTCAAATGAATTAATACATGCATACTTGGCTACTTGAGGGAACATGCCAGGGGTTTGTGAAAGAAAAATGATTTCCCTGAATTTCCTTTGCTTCTATGTTTTCCTTTATTTTCCTTACATGTTGTTATATTTGCCCCCCGTTGGAAACTCTAAAGTTGGACTTATCATCATAAGAGAGTTAATGTTGGTCTCATGTTCAAAACATATTTAAAATACTTTATGGAACAAAACTGAGTCATGGAAAATGTGCTAGAAATTTGCCATCCTAACATTGGGGAATAACCAAACTCTAAGGAAATTAAGAAATTAGAAGAGACCTGAAATCACTGTATTCACCTGGCGTATGTGTTTGGGTGAGACAGGAAAACGGAATAAAAAGTTAAGGTTCAGTTTTTTAAAAAAGCTACCATACACTGTATTTTAGTTACACCCAACATATTTCTCCTGAAGTGCCCTGTTACTCCAACATCAGTTTATATTTCCTTTTTAAATTCTTAACCAAAAAATCTAGAAAAATTAATTTAAAAAATTTAAGGATACATAATAGAGTAAAAGTATCTTTAAATAAAGTCTGCATCCTCTGCCTTTCAGAAATACCTCATTGTAGATGTATCCAACAATGCTGTCATTTTAAAATTTTGCATCTTTTACACTGTTCAGAAATCTAACTAACCAAGCTAGTCAGCCAGCCGGTCAGTCATTCAGCAAATATATATCATGCATTTAGTATGTGCCAGAAATGTGGGCACTAGGAGATGAAGCAGTAAACAAGACAGACAGAATTCCCACTTATCATGTATGCATAAAAGAGAGTAGATAAATTAAAAGGTGGCCAACTGGACATGAGCATTTATTTTTTGCTTTCTCTACCAGCCCCACTAGAGCAACACTAAATAGAGTTTTTTAAAAGCATAAATCCCAAAGAACTAAAAGGGAAGGTAATAAGAAAACAGTAACAAATTTTATAAGTGAAAAAACAGGCAGACCACCACTGACTGCTAACTGACTTAGCAGATCTGAGAAAGCTGAATCTAGTGTTGGCAGTGAGGAAAGCTGAAAAGCATCCCAATTTACACCACCAACTTGGATTATCTATGTCTGAGGAAAGCCTCTACCAAGAAATGTAGGAACCAAATGAATAGAGAAAAGCAACTTGCAGGAAACAGAGATCAGGCAAAAGGAAGCAAAACAAAAACAAACTCTCACTAAACTGACATCCCTCAAGAAATAAGATACTGTAACCATGAAACAAGAGAGGAAAATAATAATAATTATAATTTTTTAAAAAAGAACATCCAACAACAAAAAAGAGCCTTTAGAAATAAAAAGTAGGATAACAGAAATGTGTTATTCAATGAGGTTTGGAAAATAAAACTGAGGAAGTTTCCCAGAGAATCGAGCGAAAGAGACAGAAAATTGGAGAGAAGAACAGAAAATATAAGAAAATGAGGAGCTGTAAGAAAACCTAGTGGTCCAACATCCAAATAACTGCAGTTTCAAAAAGAGAGCAGAGAAAATAAAGGGTAAAATTTAAATAAATAATTCTAAAATATTTCCTCGGACATGAGTTTTCAGAGCTTAATAAATACAAAACAAAACAACTGGAAAAAAAAACATACCAACTGATATTGTTGAGAAATTTCAAAACACTAGGAGGGAGGGTAGCACCTATAACCTTCTAGAAAGAAAAAACAGATCACATACAAAGCATGGGTCATGACTTCAAACTTCTTAATTGGAACATGTATTTCTAGAAGGTAATAAAGCAATGTTTCAAATTCCTTAAGGAAAAATAATTCTCTACCTAGAATTTTGTATCCTAACAAACTTTATAACAAGTAAGAAAATTGAAGACATTTAAATTAAAGATATTTGTCAAGTCTCAAAAAATTTATTTTCCAAATATCCTTTCTCAGGAAGCTAAGAGATGATACAGTCCATTGAAATATGGGAGCAAAGTTCCTTTATGAAATAAGTAAATGAAATAGGAGAGAGAAGTCTCTAATCCCTGGTGTTGGTGTTAAAGAGAATTTCTGGGAGGATAGCTCTGAACCAGGCATGGCCGTCCAGATTGAAGAAGGTCAGGAGGCACCAGGAAAGTTTTCATCAAGATGAAAAAATTGATAGAAGAGTAGATACATCTGAATTATATGGAAAGGAGAGTTAAACAATCAGAGGAGAGTATGAAGTTGAATTATTAAAAGGAATTGTAGAATACTACATGCTGTGGCTGTAAAGCGCATACGTGTAGGTGGTGTTTTTTTTAAAGAATTCTTTGACATGTAAGATGATGTACATATAATTTTGATTAAAATCAATATACTGTAGAAAAATAGACATTTTCCTGCTCCCGCGTGTGTGTGCGCACGCAATGGTTATCGACAAGCAGAGAAAAGAATTCAGGTAAAATTTGGTAGAGAAGGACATGAGGGAAGTGGTGGGTGCTATGTCAGCTAGTCAAGGAAAGCCTCTTGGAAGAGGACTCACTTGAGTTGAGACACAAATGATGAAAAGGTGATAGATTTGTAAAATCTTGGGGCGGGTGGGCAGGGGAGAGGAAGGTGGTCCACACAAAAGAAACAGCAAGTTCAAAGTGAACAGCTTGACAAGTAGGAGGGAAGAAAGAAAGAACCGGAGGATAGAGAACATGAAGAAAAGAACAGGACCAGGGCTGGTGTGGAGCACGGGGCATTGTAGGCTAGGTAAGGAGTTGGGATCTTACTCTAGGTGTTATAGGAAGTTACTAGAGGTTATTTTTTTCTCTTTCTTTTTTTTTTTTTTTTTTTTGGTTTGCTTGCTTCTGTTTTGTTTTTGAGCAGAAAAATGGCATGATCTGATTTATACGTAAGAGAGGGCACTCTGGCTGCTGCCTGTAGGTGTAGGATAGACAACAGGAGACCAAGAACAGAGGCAGGGAAGCAAATGAGGGGGCTACTGCCGTAGTCCAGGTGAGAAATGGTGATAATCTAGACCAGGGTTTTATGGGGAGATGATACGCAGTCAGATTTAGGGCATATTTTGGAACTAGAGCCAACAGAACTTGTAGATTGGATGTGGGTTTGAGGCAAAGAAAGAAATTAAGGATGACTCCAGTCTCTCCGCACAAACAATAAACACCCCTGATTTGACTTTCATCTCCATTCGTTTCTTCTTTCTGCTTTCTTGCTCATACTATAACATGACATAAACACAAAGAGCATGAATAATTAGAATGTAAATAGTTGAAAGTTAACTGAAAGTTTTTTCATGACTATCTAGTTGAACTATCTAACACATCCCCTCCCCCGCGCCCACTTAGTCCACACCATCCTGTTTTCTGTTACCCATACCCTATGCTCACTCCTGTGTCTATGTATTTGTTTATGCTTCCCCATACCCACCAGCCTGATATTAACGTCTTTACCCCTCTTTTCTACTTAGTCTACCCCTTATCCACTGCTGGCTTCTGTCTCACTGAATGGTCAATAACCAACAACTAGTAACCTTACCTGGTATTCTCTTGGGATCTGGTAAGTTTATCATATAACTCCAGGAATACACAGAAATACATTTAAAAAAATAAAAAAATGTATATATATGGGTTATATTTTACAATAAAAATGTAAAATGTGAAGACATGAATGAAGAAAGCAGAGACTTTTACTGCTAATACTTAAAAGTTTGAGGATCAGTAAGGTAATATATTTTATACTCATTGGGTTGTTCTGTATATTCTTAGTCAACTTTTTAGGATATTGGAAATCTTTACTGCATCTTGAAATCATAGACTTGTGATTATAATTTGAAATGGCTAAGGGAATTTGATTAATTAAATGGAGTTAACGTTTAAAGAAGCTTCAATTGATTGAATAGCTAAGTGAAAGTAATTTTTCTTATTTTGTGGAAAATAACCAGATTTATAAGTAAAATAAGTTCTATGAGTTGACTTTTTAAGCTTTGGGCTAAACAACTATTTATTAAAACACAGGTGAAGATGTGAATTCCTTTCTATATACAAAAGTCTTCTTCAGGCATGAAAACCCATCCCAGTATGGCAGAGAGAAGGCGGACAAGAATTCCTGGGTCTCCAGTGGGGACACAAAAGTGTCAAGAAACTTGATCAACTAAGTAAAGGCCTTTTGTGAAAATGAGGAGGCCACTAGTAGGTCACTTGAGCCTGGAGGCCACTGTGGGGACCAAGGACTTGAAGAATAGAGACCAGCATGGTGCTGGAGAGGACCACACAGGACTAGCCACACCTGTGCCTGCTACCAGGCAGGGTTCACGGCGACCAGAGGATATGTCCACGTGAGCCCCAGGCAACACCCAGCACAGCACATGTACCAGAGATGCAAGAGCTACAACTACCCCAAGGCCATCCCCAAGGCCAGGATGGTACATGAATGAGTCCCCCGGGTACTCAGATCACCCCAGGGAGAAAGGTGAGCAAAGGCGTTCCAGAGAATCCAGAACTATCGGGGATGACATCCTGAAAGGTTCACCTAAGAGATTCTGTTACCTTGAAATAGACACGTTTAAGGATTTTTGTTGTTGTTACTGTTGTAATTGTTGTTAGGTTTCGTTTTGCTACTGTGTGCTTGGAAGGAGGATGCCATCGGTTGTGGAAAATAAAATTAACTTTGATTTCACGTCTGAGTCCTGCATAAACTGTAACAGCACAGCCCTAACAGACGACATCTTCTAAACTCCAAACCCAATCTATCCACAACACGGTGACCACACTGCCACACCCTCTTTATAAAATACGAATCTCATCATATCTCTGATTTAAAATATCCTTCATAGATTTGAAGGTGAAGTTCAAACTCACCAGTTTATCCCAGGGGACCTGGGTAATCCGGCACAAGCCTCCTTCCTCAGCCTGAAGTCCCACCCTGCTACATACCCCTGCTTCCCTGTAGCCATTCTGAGACACAACTAGTTCTCAGACCTGACGCACAGGTTCCTGCCTTTGTGTTGTTCCCTGGGCCTGAAATTTCCAGTCCCTACTGTCTATCAGAGTTCAGCTCGGCATCTCTCCGGCCATACTTCCCTTACAATCTTAGCCCCCTGTAGTGTCACCGGCTAGCTTTCCCATCAACACTTGGAATGCAATCTGAACTGAAGGAAACTCATATTCTTAGCCCCAAACCTGCTTCTCTATTTCTCTCTTTCACTTGGGGACACAACCAGTAAGCCAAGCTGGACATGTTAAGGTTTTCTTGGACTCTTCCTTCTCCACATCCAAATCCAGTGCCAAGTCAGCTGACGCCACCTCTCCATATCCTGCACGCGGTCTCCTCGGGTTCTGCCCTGTTTCCGCTGCCCCAACCAGGCAGCCTCCCAGCTGGTCCCGCTGCGTCCAGTGTTCTCTTCCAGCCACACTGCCGGCGGCGTCGACTTCAGACACTGGGACTCTGATGATTTCACTGCAGTGCTTAAAATCCTTTAACAGCTGACTCCATTCTCAGAGATGAAAACTGAATCCAAGAAACAGCTTGGGAGGCTCTCCACAGTCTAGACGCTGTCGGCCTTTCCAGTTTGGCCGCCAGGATGACCTGTTTGCCCTTTCTGCTCTAGCCCTAAACTGTCCATAGTTCCCCCAGGACACACATGCTTTTCCTCAAGACACCTTTACTCATATTGTCCCCACCACTTGAAATGTCCTTGAAACCTTCAGTTAGATACCAATTAAAAGCAAGCAAATTAGGTCCACGGTAGACCTCCAGGTAAGTTTCAGTAGGAAAAAAAAAACAGAAGGAAAGAGCCTTTTGCACTTCCTGTCTCTGTACTAACCCCTAACCCCACATTGTGCCTAGTCTAACAGGCATGCTCAAGTCTTTTCCATGCCAACGTGACATGAAACTGCCCGTAACTTCTTTTCACTCATCTGGAAACTGGGTACATGAGAACATTGGGAAACCTGGAGAAAGAGGAAAGAGCAGACTATAACCAGGGGCCAGGTTGAAGCCAGGGACAAGGCACGCACAAACAATGACTTAGGAGCAAGTGGTTTGGTAAGGTTTTGGTTTTTTGAAAGACAGTGAAAAATTAGTATTCACTTTTACCAGGGCTAAGGTAAACGTCTTTTATTAAATTTATCCTCATGGTGTTATCTCTAAAGCCAGGGTTCTACAGATGTGAGTACCAATCGTGCAGACACACATTAGTGCTTTCATTCTAAAATTGCTTTGAAGATTTCCCCCCTTCTCATCCTCTTAGAGGAATCTAAGATATTCCAAAGTACTCATCCTCAAATGCTCCCTCACATGCATGTGCGTGCACACACACACACACACACACTGCCCCCCCGCCCCCATCACACTCGCTCTGGTGAGCAGACACCATTTATAATTGTCTCCCTCCGTGTGTCATTTGGGATTTACTGATATTTTCACTAACAGGTTGATTCTAGGCTCTTATAATATAAAAAGCACTTTGTATACACAACATGGGCACAGATCCAGAGTAATGTCTTTAAAGCCTGGGGCACTTTAAAATTTGTTTTACATCAAGCTAATCATGTTATGAATCTGCATTTTCATTATACATCATAACCATCCTTATTTTTACTAATGACATACAAGATGAGAAGAAACAGAACACATATGTTAAGGCTACCGTCTGATCTCTAGTTTGAGTAAAACTAGACATTTTAGTAGAACCACAGATGAATTACATAATATTTATGAAGGGATCTTATAATAAAAATGAAGAAATCAAAACCAGATGAAAGTAGATAAAAGCTTTATTTTCGTAATTAAAATTATATTATACTGAATTGAACTAGTACTTATACAGTGGTAACAAATTACCATGTAGAATATCGAATTGCTTTGCATTACTAGTTGCTAAAATATACATAAATCTGTAACATAAAAAATATCTCAAGATTTCCTACCTTAACAGACATAAATTAAATTAAAAAGATCAAGTATCCCAACTGTTGTCCAAATGGTTAAAGGTATATTAGAGGTAAAGTATCCACCTTAAATAGTAAGTATATTAAATTTAATTTTATATTCACTTCACATGTATTTCAGCACACAATATTATTTTATACTACAAAGATTTCCTTCTAATTTTTTAAAGTTGCAATTTATCTCCTTAAAAGGTATGCATTAATAGGAAACAGATAAGCCATGTTTATGTTTTAAAGGGCCTGGCATTTTCTCATTGACTAGTAAGGGAAATATATGCTTGTTTCTTAAATCACTGCACAAAATAAAGCAGAGCTGGTGATAAACTAAGGAATCTACATAGCATGGACAGTCAAACTAGATTAGTATAGACAAAAGTTTTCTCTGATTACTCACAAAGTCAGGTGATCCGTAAGATGTTACAGAAAAACACAAACAAACTTTTTGGCTAACCCAATATATCCAAGTTAAACTTAGTCACAGAATTCTATGATTTGGTGGCCTACGCTTTCTAAATTCAGCAATTCTGTGCTTCAATATCTGTATTAGGTCATAGTATAGAATAAACTGAAAGCTCATAGAAAGCATGTAAATTTCTAGGCTCTTAAGAAAATTCTATAATGAAAGAATAATTTTAATTTTTAGTATGAACAGAAAATTTGCACCAGTCCACATTTTGGAAGAATGACATAACTAAATGGATGTAGCATGTCAGACCAACGTGAATAAAAAATCATAATTAAAAAAAAATTCTAAAGCCACAGTTTTGTGGGGAGGTGCACCTTTGCTTAAGTAACTTTTCTTCCATGGGTCAGTTAAATGAATATATGATATCCATAGTTACACTGTTTTCTAAGATTACCTTTTTTATACCAATTTTTATCACCTCATTTAAGAAAATGCCAATTAAAAAGACATAACATTTCATTCTCAGCTCAACCAAAATTATAAATTCTGACAATTCTAAATGTTGGTGAAGTTGAAGCAACAGGAATTCTTATCCACTGCTGTTAGAAGTATGAAAAAGTATATCAGTTTTGTTAAAAGGAAAGACACTCTCACACCCAGCAATTTCATTTCTAGGCATATTTCCTAGAGAAACTCCTATACATGAACACAAAGAAAAATACACAAAACACCGCCACAACATTATATCAAATAAATATTTTAAAAATACATATGTATATATATACACTTGAAGCAAAAAAGCAAGTTTAAGGATGATAATAGATAATAGGCTACTTTTTACTTAAGTTTTAAAACACGCAATAATAAGTGCCTATAGATACAGATTTGTAGTAAAACTATAGAGACATGAGTGGGAATGATGAACACCAAATTCAGAATAGTAATCAACTCTGGGAAGAAAGGAAGGAGATAGAAAATGAAGAAGATGAACCATGGGATTCAATGTCTTCTTTAATGTTTCAAAAAAGATACATGTACCCTAATGTTCACTGCAGCACTATTTACAATAGCCAGGACATGGAAGCAACCTAAATGTCCATCAACAGATGAATGGATAAAGAAGTTGTGATACATATATACAATGGAATATTACTCAGCCATAAAAAAGAACAAAATAATGCCATTTGCAACAACATGAATGGACCTAGAGATTGTCATACTAAGTCAGACACAGAAAGACAAATATCATATGATATCGCTTAAATGTGGAATCTAAATAAAAGGGTACAAATGAACTTATTTACAAAAGAGAAGTAGAGTCACAGATGTAGAAAACAAACTTATGGTTACTAGAGGATAATGGGGGGAAGGATAAATTGGGAGGTTGGGAATGACATACACACTACTATATATAAAATAGATAACTAATAAGAACCTGTTGTGTAGCACAGGGAGCTCTACTCAATACTCTGTAATGGCCTATATGGGAAAAGAATCTAAAAAAAAAAAAAAGAGTGGATATATGTATATGTATAACTGATTCACTTTGCTGTACGCCTGAAACTAACACACTGTAAATCAACTATACTCCAATAAAAATTTTAAAAAAATAATGTTTCATATCTTGAAGAAGAGAAAAAGACATTTGAACAATACAAAACTATTATATTTTGGCAATCTGGGTAGATGTACGCAGGTATTAATTATATTACTATTTCTAATTTTCTGTGTATATAATATATTTCCAATTTTTAAGAGCAAAACAATTACTTCTTCACCCTAATAAACATTACTAGAACATTTATTACTATTTTTATATACCTTCTTAAAATTCACTGTATCTCAGAGATAGCAACTACAATTTTAAGTGTTTTCCACTTCATAATCTTCTCCAGATCTTTAGGAGGGCATCGAATTTCCCAACCTCACTAAGAGACAAGCTTAGACCTCTGATGATACACTATCTGATAAGGTAATTGGTTGTTTTCATGTTGCTTACATGATCAGTCTGCATATATTTTTAATTGGTGTGTCTGTTCCACATTGAACATTTTTAGGAAGGTTTATTTAAATAGCTTAACCTCTCTGGACAGGTTTCTTCTTTTCTAAGCATTGTAAGATCCAGGGTGGGGCTGATTTATCCCTCCCCATGTCCCAGTGCCCATTCACAGTGGTACTTTTCATCCTTTGGGACTTGCCTCAGGTGGGGCCGACCCTGGGTTGCCTTCTCTGACCAACTGAGGACAGGTTGGGGCCCCTCCCTGGAATTTCCTTTGTTCCCACAAATATCTGGATTGGAGAATTGTTCACCCTGCTGTCTGATAGATAACTCTATCTCCTCTCCTGAAATATAAGCTTCCTAAAAGCAGCAACTAAGTTCTGATGTTACCTTTTCAAGATCTTAGTGCAGTCCTATATTTACTTGATAAGTGTTTCCTGAATGAATAAATGAATGAAAGAAGCTGTAAAAACACCAGTATCAATCTTTCCCCACTAGTGTTATTCTTTAGCTGGTGCTTTTTACAAAGGCGAAAGGCAAAATCATCGTTGAATCCTTCTCTTAGGGAATGGCAATGCTCCCCAGAGGGAGAAATACAACTTATTCTTGAGTCCAAGTTTTGAGCATGAAGGCATATAGCTTGCAACGCTTTGACCTGATAATGAGTAGTTCTCAGAATGGCATACGCACAGATGCAGTGATTTTTAAGTAAGTACTAAATGCTCTTATACCAAATTGTGGTGAGTAGATCCCCATAGACATAGAATATTAAAATATGATCCAGGGACTTCCCTGGCGGTCCAGTGGTTAAGACTTCGCTTTCCAATGCAGGGAGTGCAGGTTCGATCCCTGGACAGGGGACTAAGGTCCCACATGCCTTGCGGCCAAAAAAGCCAAAACATAAAGCCAAATGACTATAAACATTCTGGAGCAGCTAGGCAGTGGGCCAGTGGTGAAAACAGATGAGCCCAGGCCTCAATATGACAGAACACCCTGTAACCCTAAGAGAATAAGGGTCGATCTCATACTAGCCATCATAGAAGACAGGAACTGGGAGAAATATAGGTACAGAGGGAGAAAAGAGTTAAGAAAAGAGCGTTGAAAGCATTTTACCTGGGGCAGGGGGAGGAATAAATTGGGAGATTGGGATTGACATATACACACTACTATATAAAAAGTAGACAACTAAAAAGGACCTACTGTATAGCACAGGGAACTCTTCTTAATACTCTATAATAACCTATATGGGAAAGAATCTAAAAAAGAGTGGATATATGTATATATATATATATATATATATATATATATATATATATATATATATATGTATATAAAACTAATTCACTTTGCTGTACAGCAGAAACTAACACAATGTTGTAAATCAACTATACTTCAATAAAAATTTTTAAAAATTTTACCTGTTACAGTAGCTATTGATTATACAGCAAGATCTTGACTTTATATATGCTTTATTTTATTCATAAAGTACTTTTCCCCATGTAATCTCATTTAAAGGCCACAACAGTTCTGAGATTAAAAAGATCAGGTAACATTACCTGTTCTACAGATGAGGAAACTGAGGCTCAGAGAGGCTAAGGACAAAGAGGGAGTGTCAGAAGTGACACTGAAACCCAATATTTTTTATATTTAATCCAGTCTCTTTTCAAAATGTGGTACTGTCATTCCCCCTCAGTTAATTTTCCTCCACTTAAAAAATAATGCTTCTAAGTGAGTATAGTTGAAGTGGAATTTAGAAAAATTTGAAACTCTTCTATAATTGAATAATATCTGTCTGGGTTAAACTTAGCTGTATAGTTTATTTCTAACTCCATAAATATTCAAAGAGAAACACCTAAGAGGAATATTCAAAGCACTGAGTGGTGTGGTTCTTATTACATTAACAGAGATCAGGTGGATAAATTCCCATTTAATGCTTTGAAAATCTGTCCCCGACTTTTTACTATTTAGGTAGCTATAAAGCACACTCCTGCTTATTTTGGTTTTGTAGTGAAAAATACGCTTAACTTGTATTACTCTCGCATCACTTAGAAAGATGTTGCTGCTTTCCAGTAATGCTAATTCTCTCATTTAGGTCAAATTATTCCATCACACTTCTTTTAGTTTCTTTAATTTTACCATTTTCTGAATCTCTGAGCCTCAAAAATCTTAAACTCCCATGCATCTAAGATCAGCGATGTCTCTAAGACCCGGGTCAACACTAATGATGTAGGTGGCAAGCTTCAATGCCTTCAGGAACCAGTTTGTGTGAAAGAAAAATGGGAGGGGACAGGGCACAGTGCAGTGCAAGCTGTTATGAATGGGTCATTTGCTGTTCAACCCACGTGGGTTGGTGTCATACAGGAATATGGATTTACTGTTACTGGATCTTCAGAGTTTTTGAGAGAAGCCAGAAATCTGTATTTTTTTTCATAAGGTTACAATTAAAAATAATTTTTTAAACTGTATGGACCAACATTTTCTAGAGCAATCGGCATTTGTGGACCTTGAGTTTACAATTGCTGACTCAGTTTTCTATTCCAACGTGCAGAATGGTGGACCCAAAGTCAGATTTCAGTAGGAAAGACTGTCTTCTTCCGTGGTTACAATCCAATTTCTAGGCAAATTTAGGAAAAAATAGGATGATATAAACATAATTAGAATGTTAGAGAGCTACAGAATGAATATGGAGAAAGAAATTGCTTGCTCATGTCAGCATAAGTGAATGTTGATGAGAAGCCAAGAATAAGGAACTTTAAAAAGGAAGAGATGTAACCTTCTATTTTATGACAATCTGATATAAGGAGTCAAAAAATAATTGGAAACAGAAATTTTTATTCTGAATCAAACTACTTAGTATCATCTTATTGACTAATGGCTTTGTGAAATGGTTCTAGACGTGGATTTGATTGGGCAGATGGGGTTAGTTCAATTCGTGTCAATAAACATCTTATGGTCCCTCGTGTGGGCCAAATTCTGCCAAGTGCTGAGAATACAGATGAATGAGATATGTTCCCTGCCCTCACAGAGCTCATCATCTAATAGGCACATGATGCGATAGATTTATTTGAAGGCTTCTAGGGAAGTATAAGAAAAGATTGGGAGGCACAGAGGAAGTAGATTGTGAAAGTCAATGATGACTTACTTCAGGTGATCATGGAATTAAATATTGAAGAAGGAATGGAAGTCATTCAGGTAAACTGAGCATGACAAACAAAACAGCCTTTGCAAAGGGATGTAAGATAGAAGTAACATGGTGTCTTTATCACTGTACAAGCAGAAAGCCACTTAACAACATTTAAGAAAAAGAGGAACTTTGCCATCTATTTTAGATAGATAATCCTGATGGACTTTGTAAAGGATAGAATTAAGAGAGACAAATATGGGGTAGAAACACCATTAAAGTGACCATATCTGTGGTCCAATTGAGGGATAAGGACCTAGACTAGAGTAAAGAAGATATAAGGGCTTTTAAGAGAAAAGGGAGAGATCTGAAAAATATTGGGGAGACGTATTATTGGAACTGAATGATTTATATGATGGTAGAGTTGAGGGGAAGCAATGCCAATGACTCACAAAGTTCTACCTTTGTTTCATAGTGTAGCTAGCAGTCGTGTCCACTACCATACAAAGCGATCAAGAATAAAGAGGAACAGGTGTCACAGAAGGTGATACATTCAGTTTGGATGCTCTAGGTTAGAGGTGCCTATGGGATATTCAGGTGGAGATTTTCAGTTCTAAATCTTGGGGATAAGATGTGAGCTGGAAACATCCTTTTGAGAATTCTTAGAAACAAAGTTGGTGGTTAAAGCATGAGAGCAGTAGAGAACATTTAGTGTGAGTATGTAATGAGAAGAACATAGAAGCCTAGGGCAACACCATAACTTAACACAGATGAAGAATCATCCGAGAAGTGGAAGAACTAATAGAATATGTGGCAAGGTTTCAAGAAGTGAAGAAAGAGTATCGTACAGCTAGTACATGCCAGGAACCGTGCTAAACCTACACACACTGTCCATAATCCCAAAAGTTAGTTATCATTATATTGTACTCATCTTCCAGTCAAGGAAACTGAACTACCCAAAAAGGTAAAATATCTTGATCAAGGTCACTCTGGAATTAAGACACCTGTAATTCAAACCTAGTCCTGCCACAATTCAAAGATTGAACAATTTCTACTTCATCATGATGTCAGTGATCCTCAAGGTCATACAATGAAGTGGTCAAGGGTGAAAAGTGTCCCAGATTTGCAATATAAAGGCCACTGGTAATCACAGCTAGAATCTCTAAGTATCTGGAATGACTGGCAAGTCAGGAAATGGAGTTAGCAAATACATACAACTCCTATAAAAGAGCTTGGTTATGATGATAGGAAAAAGAAAATGGAGGGGGACATGAGTTAGATAGTGAGGGTGACCATAGTTATTCAGTTGTCTATTAAGAATTTTACAAGGTGTTCACTATTATAATGGCTAATGTATCATTTAATACAGAGAGAGATGGTGAAAGGACCTTTCCAGAACGATGACTCTACTGATCATCTCTAGCTAGCTTCAATCCCAGCTACTTAGGAATAGGGGCTAAAGAGAATGATAATATTATACAATCTTCTAATTAATGCCACATGAAACAAACAAACAAAAATACAGAGCTCCTATGACACTCTGATGCTGAAGCCCTATCACACATGTTTGGGGGAGAGGAAGTGAGCAGGTCTTTCTTGGCACTGTAGCTCAGATCAGAGGAAGTATACCTTAATAAGTATGAGAATTATAGTCAAAATCATCTTGGAAATGAACTGAATTATATAAGTCAAGACGTATGCAGACTGGTCTTGGTTACTAAACATCATGCTGGCAACTTCACAGCATCCAGCTAGTTCCTGGGTATTTGGGAAGCCAGCCAGTTCCTACACACAAGTCCCTCTGTAGACGAAAAGATGTAGAGCGTTCCTCTTCTGGGTTCCCCTCACCCCTCCGCACCAGGATGCCTGCCAATCTGGTTCACCTCAGGACTTTACCAAGACAATTAAGAAACAAAAGCAACAACAAACAACTGAAAAAAAAAAAAGGGAGAGAGGAAAAACAACAAAGTTTCTCCTACCTCCCTGCCCTTTTTTATGGGGGAAGATACATCTCTGCCAGGAAACTCCAATGATCTTTTTACTCTTTTTATTCTAATAGGATTTAACATTCAGTAAATCAGTACAGGGCTTACTTGTTTATCTTCCTCTTTACTTATTTCAACATATTATAAATATTTTAAAATATAGCAAATTATATTTAATTACATTATTAAATCTCTGCTTTAGAGCAAACATGTTAGGCTATGTGTTCTCTCTTCTATTAATTATTAACAACAACAATAAAAAAACAGTTCCATGTTATGCAGGTTAACTGAGACCTGAAACATATCAGAAATCCCCCTTAATGAGATGTATTAAACACACTGCATATAACCACGAGCACTTGGCAAGATTTTCAGAAAGTGAATTGGCAAAGCAGATTCTGTATTACTTAAACAGCTCTTGTCAAAGGGGTCAATCTAGAAATTTCATGTTTTGTTACTGGGCTTGGTTCCCCCCCCCCAATCTTTATTGAAGTATAACTGACAATTTTTTTTTATATCTAAGGTGTATGACTTGATGTCTCCATATACTTATGCATTGTGAAATATCACCACAATCAAGCTAATTAAGATCACCATCACCTCACATAGTTACCATTTTCTTTTCTTTTTTGTTTTGTGATGAAAACAAGTAAGGGCTCCCTCTTAGCAAATTTCAAATACACCATATAGTCAGTATTGTTAATTATAGTCACATTGCTGTACATTAGCTCTTCAGAAATAATTCATCTCCTGGGCTTCCCTGGTGGCACAGTGGTTGAGAATCTGCCTGCCAATGCAGGGGACACAGGTTCGAGCCCTAGTCTGGGAAGATCCCACATGCCGCGGAGCAACTGGGCCCGTGAGCCATGATTACTGAGCTTGCGCGTCTGGAGCCTGTACTCTGCAACAAGAGAGGCCGCAACAGTGAGAGGCCCGCGCACCGTGATGAAGAGTGGCCCCCACTTGCCACAACTAGAGAAAGCCCTTGCACAGAAACAAAGGCCCAACACAGCCAAAAATAAATAAATAAATAAATTTAAAAAAAAAAAAAAAGAAAGAAATTATTCATCTTGAATAACTGAAACTGAGTATATAAATGAACTATGAATTTTTGGATTGTTTTTTCTATTTCTGTAAAGAACGCCATTGGGATTTTGATAGGGGTTTCATTGAATCTGTAGATCACATTGAGTAGTGGACATTTTAAAAATATTAATGCTTCCAGTTCATGAACATGGGATGGCTTCCACTTATCTGTCTTCTTTAATTTCCCTCAACAATATTTTATAATTTTCAGCATACAAGTCTTTTACTTCTTTGGTTTAATTTACTCTTAAGTAGTTTATTCTTTTTGTTGCTATTGTGAATGGATTGCTTCTTAATTTCCTTTTTGGATAGCTTGTTGTTTGAGTATAGGAATGCGAATGATTTTTGCCTGTTGATTTTGTATCCTTCAACTTTACTGAATTTATTAGTTCTAACAGTTTTTGGTGAAGTCTTTAGGGTTTTCTACATATGACATCATGTTATCTACAAACAGATGCAATGTAAAGTTGGGTTGCTTATTTGAGATCTTTCTTTTTTAAAATGTAGGTATTTATTGCTATAAATTTCCCTCTTAGTACTGCTTTTGCTGCATCTCACAATTTTGGGTATGTAGTGTTTTTGTTTTGTCTTAAGATACTTTTAAAATTTCATTTAGATAGCCTCATTCATCCAAAGGTTATTTAAGAGTGTGTTGTTCGGTTTCCATGTATTTGTGAGTCTTCCCATTTTCTTACTGTTATCAACTTCTAGTTTCATTCCATTGTGGTCAGAAAAGATACTTTGAATAATTTTGATCTTGTTAAATTTGTCAAGAGTTGTTTTGTAACCTAACATGTGATCTATCCTGAAGAATGTTCTTCATGTGCTTGAGAAGAACGGGTAAACTTCTGCTTAGGTGGAAAGTTCTATATATATCTGTTACGTCCATTTGTGCTACAGCGTTGTTCAAATCAACAGTTGGGCTTGGCTTTTAAAGGTCGAAAAATCAAAATTATGAAAAAGTTCTCAAGCAAATGATACCAACACCTAGAAAAAATTGATGCCAAAAATATCTGATGGTCCATGTGTGAGTGACAGATTAACATTAAAATTCCTTTGAAACTGACTTTGGTATAAGGTTCTATTCAATTGGTCTCTTTCCTTTGTGGTGTCCACCAGACTTTTGTATTGTAATGCTACTAGTTCAATTCGAAACTTTGAAGGTCTCTAGGTCAATATTCAATCCTCTGCATTTCCCAATCTATCCCTCTGTTTAGTTAGCATTATTTTACATATATCTTTTCCCTAGTAGATGCTTAATTTTTTTTGTAGTATTATTGAATGTATAATTTGAATGCTGTTATATTTACCAGATGATTTTTTTTGCATTTAGTGATGTATTCATAGCAGTTTTTCTCCTTTAAAATTTTGATGTAGTGTCATATATGTTAATAGAGTTCCTTATGTTAAACAATTCTTAAATTACTGGAATAAGCTTGACTTTGTAATGGTGTATTATGCTTTTAGTACACTACTAGATTTGATTTGCTAATGAAATTCCTTTAAAGATTTGAAAATCTTGCATTTACAAACGAAATTGGTCAATTTTGCCCTTTTTAAAATTTAGGTTTTGATATTAATGTTAAGCCAAATCATAAAATGAATAGAAGAAATTAACTTTTTGTATAATGTGAAACAATTTAAAAGTTATAGGAATTATTATTTCTTTAAAGACAGAGCCACCTAGTCTGGTGCCTTTTCTCTTCTTTTTTTTTTTTTTTTTTCCTGCACAGTATCTCTTACCTCTCCTTCTTAGGATCTTTCCATTCATTTCAACTGTCTTTACCCCATCTAGCATAGGTATAATAGCTTCTCTAAAATCTTTGACTATTCCAATATCTCAACTTAGAGTTGGCATTTACTGGTTGTTTTTTTCCTTGAGAAATGGTCACATTTTCCTTATTCTTTTTATGTCAGGTAATTTTGAATTTTATCTTGGACATTTTGACTATTATGTTGTGAAACTCTGCATCCTGGGAGAATGTTGGTTTTTTTCTTGTTGTTGTTTTAGGAGACAATGAATCTGGTTAGTCTCAGACTGCAAGTTCTATCTCAGCTTTTTGGGTAGTGGTCCCAATGTCAGTTTAGGTTTCAAAGCTTTTGCTATGCTGCTTTGGTACATGTGTGAGCCACTCAGGGGCTAGTCTGGGAATTGGACAGTGGTATATCTAGTAGTGCGATCTTCAAAGCCTTTGTTTTGTTCTTTTTGATCTGTTCCAGGCATGCTGAGCTCAGATGTGAGCCCAGAATGCTTGCATTTATACACAGAGTTAGGGAGTCCCCTTTTCCAACTTTTTCCTTTCTGGGATCCCACCACACTACACCTCTCAGGGGCCTCTTTTATCTATCCTCTGACTAAAAAGATAGTTTCTCTCAGAACTGCAGCTGCAGCTCCTTGACTGGAGCCTGCCTGTGGTCAAAACAGAAAGATTAAAATAAGGAAAAAAAATAACAGGGACTTTACCCCACACTTTTCAGACTACAGGGGTCTGTTTTCCCAGTTCCTATGGACAGAAAGACTGGGTTTCTCTGAGTTTTATTGATCTGTACCTTCTATTCCCACAGTTCTAGAACTAGGGCTGCTGTCAGGAGAGGGAGGGATGAAAAAAGGAAAAAATCCTGAAGATTTTACCTCCACACTCTTTGGCTGCCATTGGTTCCTTTTCCTGGTTTTATTGTCAGGAAGGTGAGATGGTTCCATTCTTGCTTCCCAAAACTCTGCAGCTACAGAATCATGACTGGGGGATGATCTTCAAGTTAAAGCCATGAGAGAAAAGAGAAAAAAAAAATGGGACTCACACTCCTGTGTAATTTGCTTCTTAACTTTTGACCTTCCTTTCCAACCTTCTTGCTTTTATTTACTTTTCAGAGTTCTAAATGGTGACTTGTTCTATTTTGTGCAGAGTTTCCCTTGTAATCAGTGGCAGAGACAGGCTACAGTGGGCTTACTCCATCTTGGTTGCCCTTGGAAGTACTAATGCTTTTTAAAATACAAACTTTTATTTATCTTTTTAAACTGCTTTATGGTTTTTGGTCTTCTCAGGGTCTTAGTTTCTTCTTCAATATTTTTAGTTCATATTTTGCAGGAAAATCATTCATTTCTTCTAATTTTTCAAATGTATTAGTTTAGATTTACCAAAAAAACAAATGTTTTCTTAAGCCTATTTCTTCCATATATGTGGTTCTATCTCTTCATAGTTAATGTGGCATATCTTTGTTTTAACTAACTCCCTTTTCAAAAAATCAGGCATAGCAAAAGTTTCTCTATTTTATTAGTCTTTTCAAAAAGCAGACTTCAATTTCATTATTTTTATTTCTTTAACTTCAGTCTGTATGAATTACTACCATCCCAGTATTTTCTGTTTATTTTGTTACTTTTTCATTACTGCAACTAAATAATTTACTTTCCTACTTTTTTCAGAATAAAATCATTTAAAGCTATAAATTTAAAGCTATAAATTCATGCTTGTAGACTATATTTAATTCACATGATATATTTATTTGCTTATTATTTTTATTTACTAGATTTACCAAATTCTGAAGGAAATTTATTAAAGTCTCCCATTATAATTGCATTCCAATAAACATCTTGTATTTTTAGAATTTTTTCCTTATATTTCTGAATTCTATGTCATATGAGCTCCTTTGCTTTATTAGCTCTCTGATGTATGGCAAAATTTGTAAAAATTTACCTCATAATTTCCATCTATTTTTGTTCTATGTTGTGAGATTCTTCTCTCACTTGATCTTTCTAACCACTGATTTGGTACCTAGAAGGGGCCATTTTCTTTTTCAGTTTACCTTTTTAAAAAAAAAAAATAATAGTAATAATACCTTTTAGTTTCAGAAGTCTTTTCTATCCTCCAAATGCAACTCTAATATTTTTTTCTTTATTATTAAAGCTCTACTTCATTGGAATCTGAACATTTCAATTTTTCTGGGTTTCCCTCAGATTGCTGAGACCCACTTAAATAAATTATAGCTTTCCTTTGTCTGCCTATGGGTTTTGTTTTTCCTCAGCATCCATACAAGCCAGGCTACTATGGTCTCTCAAGTAGAGACAAATGAGTGAACAATGGATGTCAATGATATTTATGTTCTTGAAGGCTGTCCAATCATTGCCCTGCATTAAGCATGGGGAGTTAGTCTCTTCTCCCAGGTCGGCCTGTTACAACTAACGGTCTTTCCTCCAACCTCAGGAGCTGTGCATTATTCTGCCCACCAGTGTAGGTTCCCTCCAAGTTATGCAGAGTTGATAGGATTGAGCCATCTGAGAGCCATATGCAGGAAATGGTTCCCTCAGGGAACCGCAATTTGTGACCTACTTCCCCAGATCTCAGTGAGAGGCAAGATTTTCCTTGCCATTGGTACCCTTGCTCTTGCTCAGATTCAAAATGAAGTTTGGGGTTTATTAATAATAATAAGCTGAAAATGGCAGGGGTGAGTAATCTCTCGTTGAAATAAAAAATTTCATTCAAAATAGCAACAAAAATGACAACATAACAAAGAACAAATTTAACATGAAACGTGTGGGGTTTTATAAGGAAAGCAATATATTATCATTAAATGTTACACACCAAACAGATGAGTAAACATAACATGCTCAAAGATGGGAAGGCTTACTACTTTAAATTTTAAAAAATTTTAAATCCTAACATATATAATAATGTAATTCAAAGCAAGGTGTCTTGAATGGGAGTGATGATCTAGGTAAAATTACTTCAGAAGTCATATGAAATTTTAAAACGTTCAAGAATATCCCTCAAAATTTTGAATTGAAGACTAAGGCAGGACTTGATTTTCCAGATAAAAAAGTTACTATCAGATTACTTTAATTAAAATGGTGAGCTTTTGGCATAGGAATAAACACAGAAATTAGTGAAACAGGAAAGGAAGACTAAAAATAAATCCAAGTATAAATGGATATTAATTTATGACAAAGGTGACATTTCAATTCAGTGGAGAAAGTAGAGTTTACTTAATAAACAGTGCAAGTATAATTGGCTGGGAAAAAAGTACAGTTTTGCTTGTACACTACACAAAAATTAATTCCAGATGGATTAATAATTCAAGCATAACTTATTTTAAAAATATTAAAAAAGAAAACTAGGATACCAAGTGTACAAGTTTTGACTCAGTACTATTTTCCTAGGCAAAACAGGAAACTCAAAAGGTGTAAAGGAAAAGATTAACATAATTGACTACATAAAGGTTTTAAATTATTGTATAGCAAAAGACAGCATAACTAAAGTCAAAGACAATAGACAGGGAAAATGTTGGACAGAAATTGGGTTAATAATCCTCAATAATCAAAGCGCCACATATTGATTAGAAAAAGACAAGTAATCCAATAGAAAATTGTTCAAAGAATATAAGTGGGAAATTGGCAGAGAAGGGAATTCAAATGGTCAATAACTTACAAAAAGAAATGCATCATTACTGGCAAATCAAAGAAATTGAAAAAAAAAATGAGTGTATAAGATGTAACAGACAGTGCTGGTAGAGTTGTGAAGAAATGGAAATTCACATAAGATGATGGTGGAAGAAAAAAAATGCCACAACATCTTGGAAGCATAAATTGGTAGTATTTATTAAAACAAACTCTGAAGTTTGCAGATGCTGTGACCAACAATTCCACTTTTGAGAATGCATCCTATTGAAGAAGAAGAAAAAAAGACTACTACGTGAGAACTTCTACTGCATCATTTTGGTAAAGGTAAAATGGAATCTACTTGATCATCAGAGGAATATATGGATAGATCATGGACTCTAAAAAATTGCATGCTGCTTCTAAAAGGAATAAGATAGAGCTATATCTATAAACCTGAAGGGATATGCATTTTCAAGTAAAAAAGCCAGTTAGACTTGTTTTTTTGTATACTATACCATTTTTTGAAAATAAAAACAGAACCTAATAAATAATATATATATTTAGAAAAGGATGGAGAAAATTAAGAAAGCATACAACCCAAGCTGTTAGCAACTGGTCACTTCAAGAGGATGGGAATAGAAGGGAATTGAGGAAAGGTTATTCACCCTTTCTTTGAACATATTTGGATTGTTTCACTTCTTAAACTGCATACTTGGTTTTTTTAACTTTAAAAACAAACATTAAAGATATTTTAAAAATAATTGTTCTTGTTGGGGTACAAATTATAAGTTAATTTGGCTATAGCACAGTGATTGGGAAAGAAAGAAAGCACTGTGAAGTTAGGTTGAAAATGGTGATGGGGTTCAGATTATGAAGGACTAACATACTTAGCTCTATTCAGGAATCTTCTGTGTTAAAGAAAGTGACCTAATAAGAAATGTATATTTAAAAAGCAATAACATTTTGGAAAAAGAGTAGGAGATTTTGGAGGTGTCCAGATCTTAGAGCTAATAAAAAGTACCAGTATGGAGAGGAAGGAGAAATATGGGAATAGTGTTTTTCAAACCACTGTCAGAATCTATTAATGGGTGTTGAAGTGACGTAACTGGCTTGCTATTAACATTTTTGAAAAATGAAGTAGAAAATAAAATATCAGAGGGCATCACCCCTAATAACGGTCAACATCACTCTATGAATTTTTTTCAGGCATACTGATGTTCACACATACAAATGTGTTTGTACTGGATTGTGATGGGAAATATTTCCAACTGTGGTTTGCAGTTTAAAAAGTTTAAAAGTCACTGCTTTTACAGGTAAAAATGGCAAAACACATCAACTGATAGATTGTGAAGTAAAGGAAGAGAGAATCAAATGATGTTTAAGGTTCAGAAGTTTAGAAAATGAAAGAAAAATATACTCTATCTTATTTCACTTGGCCATAGCCACCTCCAGGAATCCATATCTTTAATTAACATCTACTCCCAGATGCCAGAACAAAATTAGGATCCAGGCCAATTCTTAAAAATAAGAGTAGTATAGAGGTGCCAACCTGGTATCATATCAGGCATTCCAAGAAGGTAAATGGCTATAAATAGGCTCCCTGTTCCAGGACTTATTATTCTTTCATTATTGCATTCCCTTTTCTGAATCATTGTCCATTCCAGTCCAGCTCTGTCTCTGTCTCTGTCTCTGTCTCTCTCTGTCTCTGTCTCTCTCTTTTTAAACAAGAGATTCCATTTAGAACAATGGTTCCTTAAGTCATCCCCACTCTCAGCCTCACTTTCCTCCTCACTTTCTCCTCTCCTCTCCAACCTTTGTCTGGGTAGCCATCTCTTTAACACACAGAATGTGGACCAGTCAGAATTAAAGACTGGACCCCTTTCTCCTTTGAGCCACCCACTGTTCCCAGGAAAGGTGCCTACAAAGTTGTTGTCAACACTTAATTCCCTACTAGTTCATGTGGTGATCTCTGTCTCCTAGCACATAAAGCCCTTGAATGTAGGGTAAGTCTTTTTTGGTTTGTTTTGTTTTTATCTTTATTTCCTCAGCACCTAGCACTATGTCTGGTACACAGTCTGGAATAGGTGAATAAATGAATACATGATAAGCCACTCACTAAATTCTAACTCCATAACTTTCAAGCTTTCTCTTCATAAATGTCTATCTTTCCTGTACCTTAAACTTCTATCATCTGGATCTTTCCCCTCCTTATTCAATAAGCATGTATGAACTTCCCATATTAAACTATTTCCTTCCTTCATGTCACTGCACAACATTCTGGAAAACTAGTCAAGTTTTTCTGCCTTCACTTTCTTAACTCGCATTCACTCCTCAACTCTTAAAATATGGCTTCCCCTGATCAAAACTTTAGATCCAACTGTAATTTACAAGAAATACAGTTGACAGAGGAACATATTAAAATAGAGCATAGGGGAGGTGGCCAAGATGGTGGAGTAAGAAGACGCTGAACTCATCTCCTCCCACAGACAAACCAAAATTACAATTACTTACAGAGCAACTATCTACGAAAACAATCTAAAGACTAGCAGAAAAGATTTTCCACAATTAAAGACATAAAAAGAGAATCACAATGAGATCAGTAGGAGGGGCAGACATTGAATATAGTCAGGACCTACACCCCAAGGCTGGCAATCCACAAAGAGGAAGAATATCAATTGCAAAGGAGCAAGGATGAAGGGGTCTGAGCTCCATATTGGACTCCCCAGGCCAGGGATCCTGCACTGGGAAGATGAGCCCCCAGAATACCTGGTTTTGAAAACTAGTAGGGCTTATGTTTGGGAAAGCCAGAGGGCTATAGGAAACAGAAACTCCACTCTTAAAGGGCATGTGCAAAATCTCCACTCTTAAAGTGCAAATGCAAAAGAAGAAGAAAATAAAATAAAAGAATGACAGTGACAACCAGAAAACAATCAACAAAATGGCAATAAGTACATACCTATCAATGATTACTTTAAATGTAAATGGAATAAATGTTCTAATCAAAGATATAGAGTGGATGAATGAATTTAAAAAAAAAAAGGACCCATATATATGCTGCCTACAAGAGACTCACTTCAGATCTAAGGAAACAGACAGAAAGTGACAGGATAGAAAGAGATATTCCATGCAATGAAAATGAAAATAAAGCTGGGGTAGCAATACTTACATCAAACAAAATAGACTTTAGAACAAAGACCATAACAAGAGACAAAGAAGAACATTATGTAACAAAAAGAATCAATCCAAAAAGAATATATAATGATTGCAAATATATATGCACCCAACATAGAAGCATGTAAATACATAAAGCAAATATTAAAACATAAAAGGAGGAGCTGATAGTAACACAATAATAGGAGGGTACTTTAACACACCACTTACATCAATGAACAGATTATGCAGACAGAAAATCAATAAGGAAACACTGGCCTTAAATAACACATTAGACCAGATGAACTTAATAGATATATATATAGAATATTGCACACAAAAACAGCAGAATATACATACTTTTCAAGCATTCATGTAACATTCTCCAGGATAGATCACATGCTAGGCCATAAAGCAAGTCTCAATAAACTTAAGAAGATTGAAATTATATCAAGCATCTGTCCCAACCGCAACAGCATGAGACTAGAAATTAACTACAGTAAGTCCCCTACATACAAACCTTCAAGTTGCAAACTTTCAAAGATGAGAACGTGCATTCACATGTCCAATCACGTAAGTTAGTTCACGTGTCTGGCATACATTGTCATGTGTGTGCATCCCCTACAAGTGGTTGTGCTTTTGTGTACGTACAGTACTGTATAGAGTACAGTAGTACAGTATCTTTATTTCAAGCCCAGGATGTCTGGAAACAAGTGTAAAAGCAGTGGCGATGTAGCTGGTACTGCTAAGAAGTGCCAAGCAATAAACAATGGAAACGAAAGTGAAAATAATTGAGAGAGTGGAGCAACAAGAGGAAGAAGAAGCAACAAGAACCCAAAAGATTCATGATGCAGGAAATGGCAAGGGGATTTTCTCTATCTGAGGAGGCACTGTTAGTTTTTGAGGCACAGGATCCGAACATAGAACGGTGCACGAAGGTTGCAGCAGCCATTCAGAATGCAATCCCGTGCTACTGTGTTATCTATGACAAGAAAAAAAGAGCCTACCCAGACATCACTGGATCGTTTTTTAAAGAGGGTAGATAGAATTGAATGCAGCAAGGAACCAGAACCTGTGTCATCAACGTCACATGTGAGTGAAATTGCAGCTTGCCCTCTGTCTCCTATTGCTGATGATCCTTCAGCTCTACCATCTCCCACCTCCTCTCCCTCCTCCAGTCAGTAACTCTTCTTGCCTGTTCACTCGATGCCAGCCCCTGTATGCCAGCTATTGTACTGTACTACTGTACTTTGCAAGGTACTGTACTGTAAGATTAAAAATGTCTTCTTTATTTTTTGTGTTTTTTATGTATTATTTGTGTGAAAAGTATTATAAACCGATTACAGTACAGTACTATATAGACGATTGTGTTAATTGGGTACCTAGGTTAACTTTGTTGGACTTACGAACAAATTGGACTTCACAAGCACGCTCTCAGAATGGAACTCGTTCATATGTAGGGGATATACTGCACAAGAGAAAAACCACAAAAAAACCACAGACGCTTAGAGACAAAACAATATGCTACTAAACAATCAATGGGTCACTGAAGAAATCAAAGAAGAAATTAAAAAATACTTGGAGACAAATGAAAATGAAAACACCAGGTTCCAAAATCTATGGTACATAGCAAAAACACTGCGAATAGCAAAGTTTGTAACACTACAAGCCTACCCCAGAAAACAAGACAAATTTCAAATAAATAATTGAACCTTACACCTAAAAGAACTAGGAAAAGACAAACAAAACCCAAAGTTAGTAGAAGGAAAGTAATAATAAAGATCAGAGTGGAAATAAGTGAAATAGAGACAAAAAATAAAAATAAAATAAATAAAAAAGATCAGTGAAACTAAGCGCTATTTCTTTGAAAAGATAAAATTGATAAATCTTTAGCCAGATTCATCAAGAAAAAGAGAGGGCCCAAATATAATCAGAAGGGAAAGTGGAGAAGTTGCAACTGACATCACAGAGCTGCAAAGGATCACATGAGATTACCATGAACAATTATTCATCAATAAAATGGAAAACCTAGAAGAAATGAACAAATTCCTAAAAATGTACACTCTACCAAGACAGAAACAGAAAGAGATAGAAAATATGAACAGACTAATTACTAGCAATGAAATTCAATTAGAAACACACAACTTCCAACAAACAAAAGTCTAGGACCAGACGGCTTCATAAGTGAATTTTAACAAACATTTAAAGAAGAGTTAACACCTATCCTTCTCAAACTGTTGCAAAAAATTGAAGGAGAAATGCTTCCAAACTCATTCTACGAGGGCAGCATCACTCTGATACCAAGACCTGATAAAGATACCACAGGAAAAAAATTAAAGTCTAATGTCACTGATGGATGTAGATGTAGATTCTTCAATAAGGTATTAGGCAAACTGAATGCAACAATCCTACCATGAACAAGTAGGATTTATCCCAGGGATGTAAGGATGGTTCAATACTGGCAAGTCAATCCATGTGATATACCACATTAACAAATTGAAGAATAAAAATCATTTGATCCACTCAATAGATGGGGGAAAATCTTTTGACAAAATTCAATATCCATTTATGATAAAAACTCTCACCAAAGTAGGTATAGAGGCAACATACCTCAACATAATAAAGACCATATATGATGAGCCCACAGCCAACATCATACTGAACAGTGAAAACCTGAAAGAATTTTCCCTAAGGTCAGGAACAAGACAAGAATGTCCATTCTCGCCACTTTTATTCAACTAAGTATTTGACAGTCCCAGCCATAGTAATCAGACACGAAAAAATAAATAAATAGAAGGGATCCAAATCAGAAAGGAAGAAGTAAAACTGTCACTATTTGCAGATGACATGATACCATATATAGAAAATCCTAAAGACACTATCAAAAAACTATTAGAACTGGGCTTCCCTGGTGGCGCAGTGGTTGAGAATCTGCCTGCCGGTTCAGGGGACACGGGTTCGAGCCCTGGTCTGGGAAGATCCCACATGCCGCGGAGCAACTGGGCCCGTGAGCCACAACTACTGAGCCTGCGCGTCTGGAGCCCGTGCTCCACAACAAGAGAGGCCGCGATAATGAGAGGCCCGCGCACCACGATGAAGAGTGGCCCCCGCTTGCCGCAACTAGAGAAAGCCCTCGCACAGAAACGAAGACCCGACACAGCCATAAATAAATAAAAATAAATAAATAAAAAATTAAAAAAAAAAAACTATTAGAACTAATAAATGAGTTCACTGAAGTTGTAGGATGCAAAATTAATATACAGAAATCTGTCACATTTCTATACACTAATAACAAACTATTAGAAAGAGAAATTAAGAAAGCAATTCCATTTACAATTGCTTCAAAAAGAATAAAGTACCTAGGAATAAATCGAATAAAATAGGTAAAAGACTTGTACTCTGAAAACTATAAGACACTGATGAAGGAAACAGAAGTCTGGACAGCAGATGGAAAGATATAATCTGCTCATAGATTGGAACAATTAATATTGTTAAAATTAACATGCTGCCCAAGGCAATCTACAGATTCATTGCAACCCCTACCAAAATGTCAAAGGCATGTTTCACATAACTAAGACAAATAATTCTAAAATTTGTATGAAAACACAAAAGACCCCAAATAGACAAAACAATCTTGAGAAAGAACAAAACTGGAGGTATCACACTCCCTGGTTCAAACTATACTAGAAAGCTACAATAATCAAAACAGTATGGTACTGGCACTAAAACAGATACATAGATCAATGGAACAGCATAGAGAGCCCAGAAATAAAACCACACCTATATGATCAATTAATCTATGACAAAGGAGGCAAGAATATGCAATGGGAAAAAGCCTCTTCAATAAATAGTGTAGGGAAAACTGGATAGCTACATGCAAAAGAATCACACTGGACTACTTTCTCACACCATATACAAAAATAAACTCAAAATGGATTAAAGACTTAAATATTAGACTGAAATAATAAAAGTCCTAAAAGAAAACACAGGCAGAGGAGCCAAGATGGCGGTGTGGGAAGACGTGGAGTTAGTGTCTCCCCACAACTAGGGTGCCTTCCGGCTGCTGGTGGGGGTCTCTAACCCCCAAGGAGATGGGAGGAACCCCAGAGTGAACCGATAAGATGTAGGGGGACTGAGGGGGGAGGAGAAGTGGAGGCCAGACAAGATCAGCGCCCCTGAGACCAGGGAGATCAGGAGAGGCAGGTGGGAGGGACTCTCCAGGAAGAGCAGGAGAGGAGCGGAGGGTGATCGCCTGGCCCACGGGGGCCATGGAGCCTGCTGAGTTCCCAAGCCAGTTCCTCCCCCCCCCCCACTTCCAAAGCCCCATCCAGGCCACATGGGTCCTGGGGGCATTGGAGGGAGGCCGGGGAGATCAGGAGAGGCAGGTGGGAGGGGCCCTCGGGAGGAGCGGGAGAGGAGCATAGGGCTATTGCCACACCCACACGGGGAGCCTGCTGTGCTCCAAGGCCAATCGCCTGCCCTCCAAACCCCCTCCAGGCTACGTGGGTCCTTGGGGGCATAGGAGGGAGGCTGGGGAGATCAGGAGAGGCAGGTGGGAGGGGCCCTGCAGGACCAGAGGGCGATTGCCCCGCCCACTCAGACACCGGGGAGCCTGCTGAGATCCCAGGCCGGTCCCCTGTTCTCCAAGGCCCCCACTCTCCACCCCCTCATTGGTCCCGCAGGCATCGGAGGGAGGCCAGGGAGATCAGATGAGGCAGGCAGGAGGGGCCTTCCCAGCCCCTGGGAGGAGCAGGAGAGGAGAGGAGGGCGTTTGCCCCACCCACTCGAGCCCAGGAAGCCTGCTAGGATCCCAGGTGATTTCTCCTGCCCTCTGAGACCAGGGGTGGGGGGGATACGCCTGGGCGCCTTCTCTTCCTTGAGCCTAAGCCCCACCCCCGACAGCCCCCAGGGCCTTTTCCAGCCCTGTGGGTTCTGAGCATTGGCCCCACCCACCACCCAAATCTCGCCCTTGCTTAGGCCCCACTCTTCACAGCCAAGGCCTTTTCTCCCCTCCTTTTTTTTTTTTTTTTTCTTTTCCCTCTTCCTCTTTTTTACTATTGTGGTACTGATGTACTTTTCAGTTGTTGATTCATCTATAATTTTATTTTTACATTCCTTCTAACATATCTGTTAGCTTCCTAGTCTAATTTTATTTCTTACTTTCTTTTTTTTTTTTTTTTCCACCCCATGTGGCTTGCAGGATCTTGATTTGCGAGCTCAGGGTCAGGTGGAAGCTCCTGCAATGGGAGCTCTGAGTCCAAACCACTGGACTAACAGAGAACCTCAGACCCCAGGGAATATTCATCAGAGTGAGGTCTCACAGAGTTCCTCATCTCAGCACCAAGACCCAGCTCTACCCAAAAGCCTACAAACTCCATTGTTGGAAGCCTCAGGCCAAACAACCAGTAAAACAGGAACACAATCCCACTCATAAAAAAAAAAAAAAAAAGAGAGACAGCAAAAAAATATGTCACAGATGAAGGAGCAAGGTAAAAACCTACAAGACCAAATAAATGAAGAGAAAATAGGCAATCTACCTGAAAAATAATTCAGCGTAATGACAGTAAAGATGATCCAGAATCTCGGAAATAGAATGGAAGCACGGATTGAGAAAATAAAAGAAACGTTTAACAAAGATATAGAAGAACTAAAAAACAAACAAACAGATGAACAACACAATTACTGAAATGAAAATTACACTGGAAGGAATCAAAAACAGAATAATGGAGACAGAAGAATGAATAAGTGAGCTGGAAGAAAAAATGGTGGAAATAACTGCTGAGGAGCAGAATAAAGAAAAAAGAATGAAAAGAATTGAAGACAATTCAGAGATCTCTGGGCCAACACTAAACACACCAACATTCAAATCATAGGCGTCCCAGAAGAAGAAGAGAGAAAGAAAGGGTCTGAGAAAATATTTGAAGAGATTATCGTGGAAAACTTCCTTAACATGGGAAAGGAAATAGTCACCCAAGTCCAGGAAGCACAGAGAGTCCCATACAGGATAAACCCTAGGAAAAACACACCAAGACACATATTAATCAAACTAACAAAAATTAAATTCAAAGAAAAAAATATTAAAAGCAGCAAGGGAAAAACAAAAAAAAACATACAAAGGAATCCCCAGAAGGTTATCAGCTGATTTTTCAGTGGAAACTCTGCAGGCCAGAAGGGAGTGGCAAGATATACTTAAAGTGATGAAAGAACAAAACCTATGACCAAGACTACTCTACTCAGCAAGGATCTCATTCAGATTCAATGGAGAAGTCAAAAGCTTTTCAGACAAAAAAAAGCTAAGAGAATTCAGCACCACCAAACCAGCTTTACAACAAATGGTAAAGAAATTTCTCTAAAAGGGAAACACAAGAGAAGAAAAAGGCCCACAGAAACAAACCCAAAACAATTAAGAAAAAGGTAATAGGAACATACATATCAACAATAACCTTGAATGTAAATGGATTAAATGCCCCAACCAAAGGACACAGACTGGCTGAAGGGATACAAAAACAAGACCCATATATATGCTGTCTACAAGAGACCCATTTCAGACCTAGGGACACATACAGACTGAAAGTGAAGGGATGGAAAATGATATTCCATGCAAATGGAAAGCAAAAGAAAGCTAGAGTAGCAATACTCGTATCAGATAAAATAGACTTTAAAATAAAGACTGTTACAAGAGGTAAGGAGGGATACAACATAATGATCAAAGGATCAATCCAAGAAGAAGATATAACAGTTATAAATGTTTATGCACCCAACATAGGAGCACCTCAACACATACAGCAAATGTTAACAACCATGAAAGGAGAAATCAACAGTAACAAAATAATAGTAGGCGACTTTAACACCCCACTTACACCAATGGACAGATCATCCAAACGGAAAATAAATAAGGAAACACAAGCTTTAAATGACACACTAGACCAGATAGATCTGATATTTATAGAACATTCCACCCAAAAGTAGCAGAATACACTTTCTTCTCAAGTGCACATGGAACATTCTCCAGGATAGATCATATCTTGGGTCACAAATCAAGCCTCGGAAAATTTAAGAAAATTGAAATTGTATCAAGCATCTTTTTTGACCACAATGCTATGAGATTGGAAATCAATTACAGGAAAAAAACTGTAAAAAACACAAATACATGGAGGCTAAACAGTGCACTACTAAATAACCAAGAGATCACTGAATAAATCAAAGAAGAAATAAAAAAATACATAGAAACAAATGACAATGAAAACACGATGACCCAAAACCTATGGGATGCAGCAAAAGCAGTTCTAAGAGGGAAGTTTATAGCAATTCAATCTCACCTCAAGAAACAAGAAAAATCTCAAATAAACAATCTAATCCTACACTTAAAACAACTAGAGAAAGAAGAACAAAGAAAACCCAAAGTCAGTAGAAGGAAAGAAATCATAAAGATCAGAACAGAAATAAATGAAATAGAAATGAAGAAAACAATAGCAAAGATCAATAAAACTAAAAGCTGCTTCTTTGAGAAGATAAACAAAATTGATAAACCCTTAGCCAGATGCATCAAGAAAAAAAGGGAGAGGATGCAAATCAATAAAATTAGAAATAAAAAAGGAGAAATCACAACTGACACTGCAGAAATTCAAAGGATTATAAGAGACTACTAAAAACAACTATATGCCAATAAAATGGACAACCACGAAGAAATGGACAAATTCTTGGAAAGGTGCAATTTTCCGAGACTGAACCAGGAAGAATTAGAAAATATAAACAGACTTAACACAAGTAATGAAATTGAAACTGTAATTAAAAATCTTCCAACAAACAAATGTCCAGGACCAGATGGATTCACAGGCAAATTCTATCAAACATTTAGGGATGAGCTAACACCTATTCTTCTCAAACTCTTCCAAAAAATTGCAGAGGGAGAAACACTCCCAAATTTATTCTATGAAACGACCATCACCCTGATACCAAAACCAGAAAAAGATATCACAAAAAAAGAAAATTATAGACCAATACCACTGATGAACACAGATGCAAATATCCTGAACAAAATACTAGCAAACAGAATCCAACAGCACATTAAAAGGATCATACATCATGATCAAGTGGGATTTATCCCAGGGATGCAAGGATTCTTCAATATATGCAAATCAATCAATGTGATACACCACATTAACAAATTAAGGAATAAAAACCATATGATCATCGCAATAGATGCAGTGAAAGCTTTTGACAATATTCAACAAATATTTATGATAAAAACTCTCCAGAAAATGGGCATAGAGGGAACCTACCTCAACATAATAGAGGTCATATATGACAAACCCACAGCAAGCATCATACTCAATGGTGAAAAACTGAAACCATTTCCACTAGGATCAGGAACAAGACAAGGATGTCCACTCTCACCATTCTTATTCAACTTAGTTTTGGAAGTCCTAGCCACAGCAATCAGAGAAGAAAAAGAAATAACAGGAATACAAATTGGAAAAGAAGAAGTAAAACTGTCACTATTTGCTGATGACATGATACTATACATAGAAAATCCTAAAGATGCCACCAGAAGACTACTAGAATTCATCAATGAATTTGGTAAGGTTGTAGGATACAAAATTAATGCACAGAAATCTCTGGCATTCCTACACACCAACAACAAAATATCAGAAAGAGAAATTAAGGAAACACTCCCATTTACCACTGCAACAAAAAGAATAAAATACCTAGGAATAAACCTGCCTAAGGAAGTGAAAGACTTGTACTCAGAAAACTATAAAACACTGATGAGAGAAATCAGAGATGACATAAACAGATGGAGAAATATACCGTGTTCTTGGATTGGAAGAATCAATATTGTGAAAATGACTATACTACCCAAAGCATTCTACAGATTAAGTGCAATCCCTATCAAACTACCAGTGGCATTCTTCACAGAATTAGAACAAAAAATCTTACAATTCGTATGGAAGCACAAAAGACCCTGAATAGCCAAAGCAATCTTGAGAAAGAAAAACAAAGTTGGAGGAATCAGGCTCCCTGACTTCAAACTATAGCACAAAGCTACAGTAATCAAGACAGTATGGTACTGGCACAAAAACAGAAATAAAAACATTAATGGTACAGGATAGAATGCCCAGAGATAAACCCACGCACATATGGGCACCCAATTTACGACAAAGGAGGCAAGAACATACAATGGCGAAAAGACAGCCTCTTCTATAAGTGATGCTGGGAAAACTGGACAGCTACATATAAAAGAATGAAATTAGAACACTACATAACACCATACACAAAAATAAACTCCAAATGGATTAAAGACTTAAATGTAAGACCAGACACTATAAAACTTTTAGAGGAAAACATAGGAAAAACACTCTTTGACATAAACCACAGCAAGATCTTTCTTGACCCGTCTCCTAGAGTAACAGAAATAAAAACAAAAATAAACAAATGGGACTTAAACTTAAAAGCTTTTGCACAGCAAAGGAAACCATAAACAAGACAAAAAGACAAGCCTCAGAATGGGAGAAAATATTTGCAAATGAAACAACAGACAATGGATTAATCTCCAAAATATACAAACAGCTCATGGAGCTCAATATCAAAAAAACAAACAATCCAGTTAAAAAATGGGCAGAAGACCTAAATAGACATTTCACCAACTAAGATATACAGATGGCCAAGAGGCACATGAAAAGATACTCAACATCACTAATTATTTGAGAAATGCAAATCAAAACTACAATGAGGTATCACCTCATGCCGGTCAGAATGGCCATTATCAAAAATCTAGAAACAATAAATGCTAGAAAGGGTGTGGTGAAAAGGGAACCCTCCTACACTGTTGGTGGGAATGTAAATTGATACAACCACTATGGAGAAGAGTATGGAGGTTCCTTAAAAAACTAAAAATAGAACTACCATATGATCCAGCAATCCCACTACTGGGCATATACCCAGAGAAAACCATAATTCTAAAAGAGACATGTACCACAATGTTCACTGCAGCACTATTTACAATAGCCAGGACAGGGAACCAACCTAAATGTCCATCGACAGATGAATGGATAAAGAAGATGTGGCACATATATACAATGGAATATTACTCAGCCATAAAAAGAAACGAAGTTGAGTTATTTGTAGTGAGGTGGATGGACCTAGAGTCTGTCATACAGAGTGAAGTAAGTCAGAAAGAGAAAAACAAATACAGTATGCTAATGCATATATATGGAATCTAAAAAAAAAAAAATGGTGCTGATGAACCTAGTTGCAGGGCAGGAATAAAGAGGTAGACATAGAGAATGGACTTGATGATGTGGGGTGGGAGGGCAAAGCTGGGGAGAAGTGAGAGTAGCATCAACATATATACACTACCGAATGTAAAATAGTTGGCTGGTGGGAAGCAGCAGCATAGCACAGGGAGATTAGCTCAGTGCTTTATGACCACCTAGAGGGGTGGGATAGGGAGGGTGGGAGGGAGGCTCAAGAGGGAGGGGATATGGGGACATGTGTATGCTTATGGCTGATTCATTGTGTTGTGCAACAGAAACTAACATGGTACTGTGAAGCAATTATACTCCAATAAAGATCTATTTAAAAAAAAAAAGGAAAAGAAACTAATAGATAATGAAAAAGAAAAAGAAAACATAGGCAGTATCCTCTTTGACATCGGTCTTAGCAATATTTTGGAGGATCTGTCTTCTCAGGCAAGGGCAACAAAAGCAAAATAAACAAATGAGACTACATCAAAAGAAAAAGCTTTTGCACACTGAAGGAAACTATCAACAAAACAAAAAGGCAGCATACTGAATGGGAGAAGACATTTGCAAATGGTATATCCTGTAAGTAGTTAATATCCAAAATATACAAAGTACTCATAAACTCAACATCAAAAAACAAACAACACAATTAAAAAAATGTGCAGAGGACCTGAATAGACTTTTTTTTTCCAAAGAAGACATACAGATGGCCAACAGACCCATGAAAAGAGGCTGAACATCACTAATCAACTGTGAAATACAAATCAAAATCAAAATGAGATACCAACTCACACCTGTCAGAATGGCTATTATCAAAAAGACAACAAACAACAAGTATTAGCAATTATGTGGAGAAAAGGGAACCCTCATGCACTGTTGGTGGGAATGTAAATTGGTACAGCCACTATGGAAAACAGTTTGAAGATTTCTCAAAAAATTAAAAATAGAACTACCATATGATCAAACAATTCCACTTCTGGGTATTATCCCAAAGAAAACAAAAACACCAATTTGAAAAGATAAATAAATGCACCTCTATGTACACTGCAGTATTATTTACAACAGCCAAAATATGGAAGCAACCTAAGTGTCCATCAACAGATGGATAGATTAAAAAATGATGTGGTATTTATACATACATTGGAATATTATTCAGCCCTAAAAAATTAAATCTTGACATTTGCAACAACATGGTTGGATCTACAGAGTACTATGCTAAGTGAAATAACTCAGACAGAGAAAGATAAATACTCTGTGATCTCTCTTATATGTGAAATCTAAAAAAAAAAAAAAAAGAAACAAACAAAACAAAATAAAAACAGGCTCATAGGTAAAGAGAACAAATGGGTAGTTGCCAGAGGGAGGGGTTGGGGGAGATGAAGGGGATTCAGAGGTACAAACTTTCAGTTATAAAATAAATAAATCATGGGGATTTATTTATATAGCATAAGGAATGTAGCCAATAATATTATAATAACTATGTGTGGTTACTAGACTCATTGTGGTCATAATTTCATAAGGTATGCAAATGTCAAATCATTAGGCTGTAAACCTGAAACTAACATAATATTGTACATCAACTATTTTCAGTTTAAAAATATCAATTTGGGCTTCCCTGGTGGCGTGGTGGTTGAGAGTCTGCCTGCTAATGCAGGGGACACGGGTTCGAGCCCTGGTCTGGGAAGATCCCACATGCCGCGAAGCAACTGGGCCCGTGAGCCACAACTGCTGAGCCTGCACGTCTGGAGCCTGTGCTCCGCAACAGGAGAGGCCGCGATAGTGAGAGGCCCGCGCACCGCGATGAAGAGTGGCTCCCGCTTGCCGCAACTAGAGAAAGCCCTCGCACAGAAGCGAGGACCCAACGCCGCCAAAAATAAGTAAATAAATAAATAAATAAAAAAGAAAATACACATAATCAACCATTAGGAATAAAAGATATGAAAATATTAAAAAAAAAAATTGAGGAATAATTTCACACATAATTAATTGCCCATCAGGTTATAGCAGAAACTAAAACCCAGTCTGTTATAATACATAAAAATAAAAAAAATCAATTAAAAAATTGTAAAGCAATTATATTCCAATGAAGATGTTAAAAAAATAAATAATTAATTCAAATAAAATAAAATACAGCATAGGGATGGAACCAGCAACATCCAGACTATGACAAACTCTACAGAACAAATAACAAATTTCTTTTAACAAGACATAAATGGAGGGAGGGGAAGTAAACATAGATTTTAATAATAGCAAAAAAACTCAATTCATGTATGTTTTTTGATTCAAACAAACTTTTAGAAAGCAATTTATGACATTCATGCAAATTGTGGAAAATGGCAATTATATGTTAGCATTAATTGGATTTTTAATGATATAAATAAATTACTATTCATTGATTTTAGGTGTATTGACAGTATGATAATTATACATTTTTAACTGATCTTATCATTTAATGGTACATGCTGAAATATTTAGGGATGAAATAATATGATGGCTGAAATTTGTTTCAAAATAGTACAGGGGGTGGTGGATGGAGGTATATATGTAAAAAGGCCATGAGTTGATTATATTAAATCTGAGTAATGGATACATGGGGGCTTATCATGTTATACTTGAAATATTCCATAATAAAACGTTAAAAAGAAGCATGGCTTCCATCCCCAATATCCTGTTTAAAACTGCTTTGGGTATGGTCACTAATGACCAAATTGGCCAACTTCATGGGGATCTTTTCAAGTCATTATCGTGGTCCCTGTTTTCCTGACTATGTTACCTACCCCCATCTTGATTTCAAGGTCACCTCTCTCTGCATTCTCCTCTATTTCTGCTGTCCTGATCACAAAGTCTGCTAGGAATATCTTTTGGGGACCGTGCTAGGGAAGGGGACTCCAGCACTGAATTAGAGGGTCTGAGATAGACTCGTGTGAAGCAGCAGAGTCAGGTTGGGAAAACAGAATCGTCATCCAAAGCCAGCGTCATAGGTAGAAGTGCCAAGGTTCAATTCTACAAAATGAGTGAAGGAGCAAAATGGAAAAAACTTGTAAAGGTAGTTGTTTGGAGGTTCAGAAGTAGAGCAGAATCAAAAAGGAGGAAAAAGTCAAAACGATTATCTTTACAATGTCGATACAAGTGTGTTCTGGAACGCCCTTCTAAGGAGTCTCCAGCACCTGTATGGTGGAGGTGATGACCGCTGCAGGTGCCACCCTGGGCCAGCAGCCCACCTCTCCAACAGGAACTGCTCAAACTCCTGCATGATCAACTCCCAGTACCCCTGGATATTCAGCAAGTATTTGAGTGCCTTCCACATGCTCAGTACATTATCCTAGTTCTGCTTCTCATTTTACTTATACCAATTGTTCTTAACCTTTTGGGGGGCATGAACTCCTTTGGGAATCCAGAGAAAGGCACGAACCATTTCCCCAGGATAAAATGCCCATAAACACCTATGCACAAAATTTGGCATGCCATTTATTTTATTGCATTGGAAATTTACTTCAAATACGCAGACTATAAAACAATCTTCATGTCACAAATCAAAAGCTAGCCATTTTTGATGATGAGAAAGGAAAAACGTATATGGTATATGCAAAAGAAAAAGTAACCTAATTGTGTTCAAAAGTACATTCCAATGTTGCTAAACTTGACAGCAATGCTGCCATTGTTGTATGGCTCATGATTCGGTACATTTGTGCCATCTTTAGAGAGTCAATCAATTTTGAATTTCCATTTAGTTAATAACTACCGCTAAAATTCTTACTCCTAAAGGTATGCAGCAAGAAAGGAATTATTTTGCTTTGTCACTCTGTAGGCTGAAGGTAAGTGTTACAAGTTGGATTTCCTAGAAAGTAGAATCTAAGATGATTAGCACTTGGTCAATTTGTGAGGGTGTGCTGTTGGGATCAACACTGTGGAAGGGTAGGGAGAAAAGCAGGATGGGCAGAGAAAGAGATTGATTGCAAGGCAGCCCCCAGGAAGGCCTTGGCCACACCAGGGGAAGGCCCTTCAGAGGTAACCTGAGTTGGGGCTAGAAGCAGGGCCATTATACTCCCATATTAAACAGTCCTTGGATGCACGCTGCCCCAGGAAAGGTGTGCCATCGGCAAGGCTGTGCTTTTCGGTCAAGGCAGCTCTGAAAGAGAGCTGACAGCTGATGAGCATCTTCTGGCAGCCCTGCTGGTGGCAATCCCAGCGGCTAGGGAATGCGTCTTCACTCCTAAAGGGGGGGTCTGGGTAGCACTCGACAGTGTCCACTACAGGAGGCTTCTATCAAGAAACACCAGAATTGGGCTTCCCTGGTGGCGCAGTGGTTGAGAATCTGCCTGCCAATGCAGGGCACACGGGTTCGAGCCCTGGTCTGGGAAGATCCCACATGCCGCGGAGCGACTAGGCCCGTGAACCACAACTACTGAGCCTGCGCGTCTGGAGCCTGTGCTCCGCAACAAGAGAGGCCGCGATGGTGAGAGGCCCGCGCACCGCGATGAAGAGTGGCCCCCGCTCGCCGCAACTGGAGAAAGCCCTCACACAGAAACGAAGACCCAACACAGCCATAAAATAAAAATAAATAATTTAATAATTAAAAAAATTTAAAAAAAAAAAACACCAGAATTCTCTAAGACTCCTTGAACTGAATTCTTATCCCATCATTTCTGTGTCCAATTTATATTCCATCTTTGACAAGGTTTGCAGTCATTCTAATTTTGGCTGCAGAGAAATGGCTAGAGCATTATCACTCTTGTCTCTGCCCACAGACACTTTTCCAACTAAAATTTCACATGAAAACCCACCTGAAATTCCCTCTCCTAGTTTTCTTAGACTGTTTCCTCAGAGTTCCTTCAGATTCTTGAAAGAAAATATTTACCTCAATCATATATGTCAACATTTTATAGAAAGTTATGTCAAGCTGGGTTGGAACTCTGGACAAATATTCTAAGAGTGGCTTCCCTATTAACTCAGAGGAAATGAAATGTCCATTGGATGGTTAAGGGCTTCAAAGCCTTGACCTCTGGAATACCTGTGAACATCAGGTATCCCGGTGTTCTGAAGAAGCAGAGAACACTCTTATATTGTTTTCCATTTCAGAACTAAACTTCTGGAAAAGACAGCGATTTTATCTATAGCTTTAATTGAATTCATGACTCTCATATAAGATGATTATTTGGAAAACCCTTCAATAAAACAACAAAATCTGACAAGTTCTGTAGCATTGCAGACACTCCATTGAGTCATAGAAGATCAATATTTTTTTCTGACCAAAAACTTATAAAATAGAAGCTCTTTTCTGATGGCATAAGTATACACATAACAGAAGAAAACCAGCAAAACTGGGTGCTCTGAGAGGCAGCAGATGTTTTATCCAGTTGCAGTCTGAAGGGAATCAGAGAAACACCAGTGATTCATTAGTAGGTGACATTCTTTGATGAAGAAACCTCTTCAGTTTTCTTCCTCTGCTTCTTTCACCACTTCCAGAGCACTTAAAGTTCTCACTAATTTTGACTCCTTTTATTTGTAAACAAGGCAATCAACCTTATAACAACAATAAAGCTACTAATTATTGAGGACCTTCCACATGCCACATATAGCTCTAAGTGTTTTACTTGTAGTATCTTAATTAATTCTCACAATAACCCAATGACACAAGTACTACTATAACTCCCATTTTACAGATTCCCATTTGTAGATGAGAAAATCAATACCAAATGATGTTAATGGTCAGCCTACACTCCCATAACTAGAGAGTGGGAAGCCTGGATTCAAACACACACGGCTGCCTGACTTCAGAGTCTACCCTCTTAACTACACTACATGGTGTTTCAAGCATCTCTGGGGGACAAATCATAGTTAGGGAGTCATCCCAACATTTTTTAATTGAGCCTTCCTCTCACCAAAGAATTCTGCTTTGCCTGGTACACACACACACACACACACACACTCTCTGCTTCTTTAGTTTCACTGGCTTCATGCTTCCATCAATAGGACAAAGAAGCACTGGGGATCCTTGCTGTATGTTCAGCAACAAAAGTAGAACCAAAGACAGCTGAGCTCCGTTCCACTTTGGGTAACATTTTCCTATTAAAGCCAGAGTCATTACAAACAAGACAAATTTCTATGATCATAATAGCAGGATCTATTATTAACCCCTATATATTGGAGAATATACTTGATATCAAAATATGGGGATAATGGCAAACACACATTGCTTGAGTATACATATTTCGTATCTATGTGGAGTGTATATTAGTTATTCTTTGTATGTCTCCTCCTCACTCCAGACCCATTCTCTGCTCTTCTTCACCCTGTCTCGCCTCAGCAGGCTGATCTCTACAGACTATATCACCCAAGCTCCCATCCGATGGGCTTCAATTGGACTTGGCCAATGGGAAGCATCAGGAGGATGGTGAGAGGGCTAGAAGAGAGAGAGAGGGAGGGGTATTTCTTCCCTTCTCCCTCCTGCTTAGCGCCGTGGTTCTCCCAGGGGCTGCATCCCTCCAGGACCACAGCGCTTCCACAACCTCCCCTCCTCCATGGTGCCAGCGCTCTTTGGCAGCACCAGTCTCTTGGTGCCTCACTATGCCTTATTGGTTTCCTTAACCTTGCCTACATCTGTGTAAACAGCTCCTTTATTAAATGCACTTCATTTGCATTATCTGAGTGGAATTCTGTCTTCTGCTAGGACTCTGATGCAGAGTAAAAGACTACAATGCTCCTCTAATAAAAATATTTGAGATGTAAAGGAAAAACAGCAATTTTTAAAAGAAAAGGAAGAAAATGAACGAAAACCATCATTTAGGAAGCCTAATTCATAACTCCCGTAAAGCCCACATTGGCAAAGTTAAAACCACTGCTCTCTACAGCCTTCCAGAGCAGTCCTCATCCATTCTGAAGATTTCAGCTCAGCAAGGTGCTCTGTGATGACCTAGATGGGTGGGATGGAGTGCAGGAGGGAGGTCCAAGTGGGAGGGGATATGTGTATACGTATAGCTGATTCACTTCACTGTACAGCAGAAACTAACACAACATTGTAAAGCAATTATACTCCAATAAAAAACAAAAAAAACAAAAAACCTTGCACTCAAAGCGTGGTCCTTGGACCGGCAGCCTCAGCACCATCTAAGATCTTGTTAGAAATGCAGGATCTCAGGCCTTCTCCAGACCTACTGAATCAGTGTCTGTATTTGAAAATATTCCCAGTTATTCATACTCACATAAAAATTCAAAAAAAACATCAGACAGACATAACTTTATATCTTTAGTTCAGCGGTTCTCTACCGGGGACAATTTTTCCCCTCAGGGCAATTTGTCCATGTCTGGACACATTTCTGGTTGTCACAACTGGGAAGTACTATTGGCTTCTAGAGAGAAGACACCAGGGATGCCGCTAATCATTCTACAAGGTACCAGACAGTCCTCTACGACAAAGACTTATCCATCTCAAAGGTTAATAATGCCCAGATTGAGAAACCCTGCTTCACTCTATCTCCTATGTCCCTTGGCCCCTAGTTTTGACTGCCTAAAAGATATATCTATCTTGATATCTGGAGATAACTCAAATCACATTCTCTTCCAATCACCATCATCATTCCCAGAGCTCAATAAGCCTTTAAGCCAAACACGGCTGCTCTCCTAAGCTAGCAAACTGAAAGTAATCCTGAATGCCTCCCTTTACCTCATCCAATTACTCATAAGATCTTGTCACTTCTACCTCTTCTGATACTACCTTCATGCATACCTGCATCATTCTTGCCTCATCCACAATGGTAGCCTTTAGCCTGATTCTCTGCCTCTTGGCTCTCCCCAGGTGAGTCCACTCCTCACAATGATACCTGAGCCACTTCCCTAAGGACTTTCTATTTCCCATCTAAAAAGCTATTTTGATCCCCAATACTTAGTGTTGAAGTTGCAGAATGTCACCACTGAATATGATTACCTTAGTTCACCCAGCGCTTTTAAAATTGGGGAATTTCATATAAAATTTCACTTTTTCAGATTCTCTTTTAAAAAATTAGAAGTTGAATCAACCCTGAGCTCAGAGTCTCATATAAATTGTTTCTGCTACTCTCTCTTGATGGGTCATGAGCTCTTCAGTTTCTCCACCTCACCCCTATTCCCATCATACCTGAACCTACTTTTTGGCCTTGACCCCATTAAGCACCTGCAGGATAACACCTAAAAGACTTAAATTTGACTTCTAATGCTGGTTACACACATGGGTCCTAATTTACCTCTCCATCTCATCCTCCCCCACCCCCAGCTGTCTAAAAGGACTACTACATCATTATGGGTATTCAAACATATACATTATTTCAGAAAATTGAACAAATTCTTTTCTTTCATTTATTTGGCAAATATTCATTGAATACCCTATTATATCCCAGGCATTGTTCTAGGCATAGGAGATATAGAAGAAAGAAATACAAAAGCAAAAGGCCTCCTCCGATGAAATTCATCTTCTGGTAAGAGAGGCAGAAATAAACCAATATGTCAGATGGTGATGGGTGCTATGAAGAAAAACAAAGCAAGGATGAGGATAAAGAACCATAAGGTGGGGAGAGACATGCCATTTTATACATGGTGGTCAGGGAAGACCTCTTTGATAAGATAACATGGGCAGAGAGCTAAAGCAAGTAGGGAAGTAGGCTATGGAGATGGCTGGGAAAGAGCAATGGGAAGGCCTTGAGGTCTGAATATGCTCCAGGTAACTGAGCATCTCCAAGGTTATTGCTGCTGGAGAAAAATAAGCAAAGGGGAAAGAGGTGAGAAATGAGACCAGACAACTAGTTAGGGAATCGGATTATGTGGAGCTTTGTAGGCATGCTGGGAAGCTTTTATTTTACCCAGAGTGAAATAAAGACCCATTGGGCAAAACTTTAATTTGAAAATATACACACACCCCTATGTTCATAGCAGTACTATTTACAATAGCCAAGACATGGAAACAACCTAAATGTCCATCGACAGATGAATGGATAAAGAAGATGTGGTACACTTATACAATGGAGTATTATTCAGCCATAAAAAAGAATGAAATAATGCCATTTGCAGCAGCATGGATGGACTTAGAGATCATCATACTAAGTGAAGTAAGTCAGACAGACAAAGACAAATACCATATGATATCACATATATGTGGAATCTAAAATATGACACGAATGAACTTATCTACAAAACAGAAACAGACTCACAGACATAGAGAACAGACTTGTGGTTGCCAAGGGGGAGGGGAGTGGAGGAGGGATGGATTGGGAGTTTGGGATTAGCAAAGGTAAACTATTATATATAGAATGAATAAACAACAAGGTCCTACTGTATATCACAGGGAACTATATTCAATATCCTGGGATAAACCATAATGGAAAATAATATGAAAAAGAACATATATATGTATAATTGAATCACTTTGCTGTACAACAGAAATGAACACAACATGGTAAATCAACTATACTTCAATAAAATAAATTTTAAAAAAGAACCATTGGAGGGTTTTGAGCAGAGTCATGACATAATGTCTCCTTTTAAAAGAATCACCATGGCTTCTGTGCGGAAAACAAACTTTAGAGTGGAAGGGCAGAAGCAGGGAGGCCAATTAGGGAGCTATTGCAATAGTCCCTCACATTATTAAATATATATGTGTGTGTATATATATATATGTACATTATATGTAATCAATATGATATATATTATAATTTTTAAATAATATGCTTCCTACCATCTTAAGACAGTGCAAATCAAACCAGAAGAATAATTCATTACATATTGATGGGAACTGATAGGAGAACCCATGCCATGAATTGACATTTATCATCATAACATTCACTAAAAACTCACTCCATTGTAAAAAAACATTTTGTCTTTGAGACACTCAATTTTCTTTTCATAAAGATTGTCAAAATGACTTGTCTCAGATTTGCTTCAGTTGGGTGGAGAGCAGGTGGAGGGTGACAGTTGTAACCAGATTGGCTCTGAGTTAAAAACTGTTGGGCTTCCCTGGTGGCACAGTGGTTGAGAATCTGCCTGCTAATGCAGGGGACACGGGTTCGAGTCCTGGTCTGGGAGGATCCCACATGCCGCGGAGCAACTGGGCCCGTGAGCCACAACTACTGAGCCTGCGCGTCTGGAGCCTGTGCTCCGCAACAGGAGAGGCCGCGATAGTGAGAGGCCCGCGCACCGCGATGAAGAGTGGCCCCCGCTCGCCGCAACTGAAGAAAGCCCTCGCACAGAAACGAAGACCCAACACAGCCATAAATAAATAAATAAATAAATAAATAAATTTTTAAAAAACTGTTGAAGTTGGAAGATGGTTACCTGGGTGGTTCACCATACTATGCTATTTTTGTATATCCTGAAACTTTAAAAAAATTTTAAATCAGCATTTAATATACTACTAATATTAACATATTTAATATAGGATTGGCACAAAACGTCATGATTTAAATGCATACTTTACTAGCTCCATAATTATTCCTATATATAAAATTTCAGCTATATTTGATATGTTTGGTAGGTGCATAATAATAGAAAAGTTCTCTAAGATGGGCTACAAACTATATTAGGGGCACTTACAAAAACTGGAAGTCTAGAACACTAGAATATCTGGCAGCAATTCTCTTATCTATTTTTCACACATAGTAATTTTAAACCTTATTATAGCAGTTTTTAAGAGGGTTAGATACTTATTCACATTAAAGTCTGCTAGGTATAGTATCCTAAATGTACTTAATAAATTGCACCTTCCTTGAAAAGAAAAGGTGATGGATTGAAAAATGTTTAGCTCAACCATGCATAATTGATAGGTTCCCTAGTGCAAATAAGTGTCTAATGAATAATTAAATTTAATCTCATTATAAGAGTTTTCATAATGAGATAATTTAATTAAATGAAAGCCAAAGGGTTTCTAAGGGTTGAAAGATGTTAATGTTGCTATATTTGGCTAATGGTCTGGGGATGCTATAGTGAAGAAAGTAATTCACATGGGTGCATGCATTATTTAATGAATCCCTCTGAGATGGAAGAAAGGACAGATCAATGATAACTTGTCATTTTATCATTGCTTACAAAGCACATTTAAACAACCTAAGATATGTTAAAGGTAGAAAACATGCAAAAATGAACAATTCTTTTAAAGGACAAAGTAGCTACATTCATAATATTATACTGGAAGGTTTGATTAAGATACACATTTTCCATGCACCGTTATTTCTCCTTTTGATCTATTACTAAAATGAAAAATAAATAAAATCTCATAAGCTGCTGTACAATCAGGTCAGATCTGGCTCTAAGTGAAAGTAATAATGGATACAGCATGTATATCTGATACTAAAAAATTGATAGCTGAGTCATGAGGGACCCATTAACAAGCTTTTTGAGTGAGCAGAGTTTTGTGCTTCAAGTCTCCCGAAGCACTTAGCCAGACTAGAGTAGTAAAATTGTAGTCTAAGTAGTTATCTCAGTTACAGGTTATCAGTTATGAGTTAATATGAATGGTGAAAGGCATCATTCTTCTATCAGATATTATTTTTAAAAGCATCATTTTGTGAGATGTAAAGGTGCAAACACCACAAAATTTGAGCCAGGTGATCTAGGCAGGGTTTTTTTTTTCCCCCTTCCAATAACATGGCGAATAACATTGTAGAGACCAAGCACACTCTTGATTTTAAGTTAAACATAATTTCATGTGGTGACCATGTCCAAATTTGCACTTAAAACAGCACAGAATAAATTAGGAATTTGGGAGTAACATATACACATTACTATATATAAAACAGATAACAAGGACCTACTGTATAGCACAGGGAACTATACTCAATATTTCATAGTAACCTATATGGGAAAAGATATATATATATATCACTTTGCTGTACACCTGAAACTAACACAACATTGTAAATCAACTATACGTCAATAAAAAAAATATATATAAAAAAAATCTTCCAGCCAGAAAAAACCCACAAAAACCCAGCACAGAACTAACCCATTGGCCTTAGAGCACAGTGTCTATATCTGGGGCAAATGGCTCATCCCCTGAAACCTGAGTCATGGGGCTCTCCAAGTCTTGGAAAAGAGGCACCTTGTTTACAGGGAAACTCCTTGTTTTCATCAGGGATAAGGAGATGGATGAGCAGTGGTCGCTACTTCAATCCCCAAGAGTGATCAATCAATCCCCTTAATGTTGGTGCTGTTGCCATGAATCCCATTGAAACTTTGATGCATCTTTCTCCTGGGTAGGAGTTTAGTACAGAATTATAGCTGAAAGGACTTGTGACATCTCCTAGTTCCAGTACTTCAAGGCCAAGAAAGGTGACTTGCTCAAGGTCATCCAACTGTTTATTAGCAGAACAAAACTGAACCTCTAGATTTTTGGAGTGCCAGGTTAGGAGTTATTTTTTTTTACTATGCCAATTGGCCAAAAGGATTTTTTAATGATGGTGACATAATAGTCAGCGTATCTCAAAATTTATATCCATCACTACAAGCTCAAGTGTGTGTGTGGTGGGGAGGGGCAATTTGTGGATGGAGAAGTCCTAAAAGGTTGAGGAAATAAACGATGCAGCTCTGTGAACAACTGTTTGATGGTGGCAGCGGTCAACCGTGGGTTACACAAATACAGTGAATTGGCTTTAACCAGCTCTTCACTTGGCCTCCTCCAAACTTCCTCCCTGCTTGCTAACCTTCAATTAAGACATATGGGATGTCAAAAAGGTAGCTGAAACACTGAACTAATGTGCTCTTAACAGCTGCTGCCACTGCACCTGCAAAATGAACAAAGGCTTGTGTTGTCCACATGAATATGGGCGTGCAAAGGGTGAAGGGGGACAGGGCTGACCCTAAGATTTCAAAAGCAGGGGCATCAATATTCTAGGTATGTTGCATAGTGTTGAGAGAAGTGATTACCCATAACTATCCATTTTTAAAGGAGATTTTTCTGTAATGGTCAGATACCTCCTTTCAGATATTTTTTGATATGAATGTCTGGTTTCACTTAATGTAAAGATGAGAATTCTGTATTTGTCAGTTTCTTACGATGTAAATATCCTTTGCTTTGAATGACTCTGAAAAAAAAAGTGGTTACTTTGCTTTTGATAAGGAAACCTCCCAGTTTTATTTTGTTCTGTTTTACAAAGAAGTCAGTGATAATCTGGTGAGTCTTTCTAGGGAAGGACAGAAGGTATTTAGTACAACTTTTCTAATCCATTCTTCCTCTGGGGACACTAAGGGTTTTATTTTCTAGGGCCGCTGTCTCTCCAAAAACTCTTCCGTTGATTACTGGTCTTTGGTAATGGAAATGGGAATATTTGCTTCTGTTGCTTCTCAAGCATAGAAAGTACAATGCCTTAGGCAGACACACTCCTAATCTGTTCATAGAGTTTTGTCTTTGACTGTGGTTGTCAGAGCATTCTCAGGGAAAGGAACTTGTACACAGACACCTACCTTTACTAGAAACAGTACTGTGAGACATGTCTGATTAGTCTCATTTTATACTTGAAGATTCTAAACTCAGAGACCTGCAGAAACTCATCCAAAATCTAATCACAAAAATAAATGGCAAAAATCAGGATCTAAATCCTGTTGTTTTTTTTTTTAATTTAAAGAATGTATTTTTCCCTTCATTATAAGATGGCATAAAATACTATTGTTCAGAAAGGCATTATGTTTTCATACTGTTGTGGTTGGGGAGAGGCGTGTATCTTTGCTACCAGTTCAAAGTTTCAATCTCTTACAGGACAAAACCAGGCTGAAAAAAATATTCTTAAAGACTGGATTTAATAGCACAGGGAACTCTACTCAATATTCTGTGATAACCAATATGAGAAAAGAATCTGAAAAAGAATGAATATATGTATATGCATTACTGAGTCATTTTGCTGTACACCTGAAAATAACACAACATTGTAAATCAACTATACTCCAATAAAATTTTAAAATAAATAAATAAATAAATATCATACAACATACAGGAATAGCCTCTATGACAAACAATACAGACCAAAAATGTCAATATTGCTGAGGTGGAGAAACTCTGATCTAGACTATTGACGAATAATATTAAAAGTTTTATCTAAAAAATCCCAACCAATCTCTGTTATTTTATAATAACATTGAAAATATTATCTGAAATAAATCTCAATCTTTCTCCATTAAAAAAAAAAAGACTTGGATTTAAATAGTGACAATAGCATACTGTTTTAAACATCTGAAATAATTTCCCTTGACAACAACAGTATAAATAGGATTCATGCTCATTTCAATGACCTTAATTAGAATGTGACTTTCATGATCATTCTTGGAATGTTTTTATCTTTATGTTCTCAGATCCATCCCATTCTAATGGGATATTATTTGTTTTATTCTTCAAATTTGTGAAAGAAATCCATAAATGATTTTATTTCTTGAGGATATCCAAATAATAGTAGTAATTTTCAACAAATGTATACAATTCCCTTGACTTTCTTGTTTAGTGACCCCCATTTTCTTCACGTTGCAGACTGTACCTCTGCATAAAGGATTAGTGATACGTGACAGACGAGGTAAGGAATGGAACAAATGTCTCCTTTGGTGACTTCATTTAATATAATTCGTGTATACAATACTTCTATTTGAAAATGTCTGATGAAATCATTTTGATATTTTCCCCTGTATATGAACTTTTTTTAAAAATAAAATAGCTAACAGCAAAATATAAAAAAAACTCTTGATTTGAAGGCACACATCTCCAAATAACTCTACTGCATACAAGTTTTTCCAGAAACTATATAAGCAAAACTTGAAAAGAACTGAGTAGATACAGGTCTTGGGTAGCAGGTTAGGATCACTTTCTAGCTAGGTGAACTATTTTTATTTTCCTCCCTTATCTTTTGCTAATGCTTCTATTTTTTTGTCGTTGTTGTTCTTAGCTTAGGTTGATGTTAAGAAACAGCCTTATATGTTTAGAAAAATGGTCTATTCTTTTTTTTTTTTTTAAAGATTTTAATAGTGTCTATTTTTTATTTATTTTTATTTTTGGTTGCATTGAGTCTTCGTTTCTGTGCGAGGGCTTCCTCTAGTTGCGGCAAGTGGGGGCCACTCTTCATCGCGGTGCGCGGGCCTCTCACTATCGTGGCCTCTCTTGCTGCGGAGCACAGGCTCCAGACGCGCAGGCTCAGTAATTGTGGCTCACGGGCCTAGTTGCTCCGCGGCATGTGGGATCGTCCCAGACCAGGGCTTGAACCCGTGTCCCCTGCATTGGCAGGCAGATTCTCAACCACTGCACCACCAGGGAAGCCCCATGGTCTATTCTTTATGGAAGTTGCAATCTTCTTGCTACTTTCAAATATAAAACAAAAAGTTTGATGGGAGGACCTAAAAGATACCCACTACTTCCTGAGTGCCACCAATTCCAGGACCAAAGATTTTTCAATAGTAGAATGTTACCAAAGAAATATACATCTTGAGAATCACATAGCAATCAGATTTTCTACAACAGTTATAGTCAGATCCATGATCTTTAATTAATATATTCAGTCCTACAATATACTTAGGTCCTCACAAGTCAAAATTCAGTGATTCAGATAGTAATGTTGATTTATAAAATATATAAGAAAATAAGCATGATTGTTGGTTCTAAAATTAAAATTTTAGAACCAACACCCTGATTGCACTTAAAAGGTCCTAAAATGCTTTGCCTAAGAAGAATCTGGGATTTTTACATCCATGAACAGACATCATGCATGGGATATTTATATGAAGATGTAAGTTTCCCCAAATCCAAGGCTCACCCAACAGATGAATGGATAAAGAAGATGTGGCATATATATACAATGGAATACTACTCAGCCATAAAAAGAAACGAAATTGTAGTGAGGTGGATGGACCTAGAGTCTGTCATACAGAGTGAAATAAGTCAGAAAGAGAAAAGCAAATACCGTATGCTAACACATATATATGGAATCTTAAAAAAAGTGGTTCTGATGAACCTAGGGGAAGGACAGGAATAAAGACACAGACGTAGAGAATGGATTTGAGCACACGGGGAGGGGGAAGCATAAACTGGGACGAAGTGAGAGAGTGGCATGGACATATATACACTACCAAATGTAAAACAGATAGCTAGTGGGAAGCAGCTGCATAGCACAGGGAGATCAGCTTGGTGCTTTGCGACCACCTAGAGGGGTGGGATAGGGAGGGTGGGAGGGAGACGCAAGAGGGAGGAGATATGGGGATATGTGTATATGTATAGCTGATTCACTTTGTTATACAGCAGAAACTAACTCACCATTGTAAAGCAATTATACTCCAATAAAGATGTTAAAAAAAATAAAATAAAATGGGAAGCTCATTCAAATAAAAATTTATTAGACAACATAACTATTCTGACTGGGAATGTTGATCACAGTAAGATGGCAGAACTGGTGAATGTCATCTTATCTGCTCAGCTAGAGAAGTGTGTTTGCAGTCTGTACATTTTTTTCTTGCTCTATGTGATCGATTCTAGTTCCCCTTGAACTTTCTGCCTGCTAAGGGTTTCACTTTAATTTGTATAAGGTGAGAAGTGTTTTGTGACATTCCAGGTGTCTGTCCTCACCCTGGCCTGATGGATGGTTTCCGATGGCCTGCCAGGTTACACTTGCCTTCCCAGGCCCTGGACTAGAAGCCCTGATCAGGCCTCTAGGTAGGACCCATCACCAAAACTTTTAAAGAAAATTCCCCATAGAACTTCAGAGAGGAAAAAAGAGCTTCCTGAGTCATTTTCTTCATTGTTTCTAGAAAAAATGTACACTTTAACAAATTCTTGAATTGAGAGAGGTTGAGAAAGCAAACAAGACACTTTTGAAACAGTAAAATATCATTTGTAAAAGTAAGATAATGCTAATGAATTTACCAATCTAAAAAAAAGTCATCCTTATTTTTCAATAAGCCTATGAAATTTTTACATTGTGTTTAATTCTTACATATTCTGAAATGTGATTAAACATCTCTCCCACAACACACACGCAGTGGGAAAAGCCTTCTGTGTACAACTGATTAGTGGGAAATGCCCCTCATCTAAGCACCTTAATATCTATAATTACCTAACTTCTTTCCAGATTTGGATATTCTTGGATCATATCTTCTTTAAAAAGTGAATTCTCCATTAAATCTTTACTGTATGTGTGTGTGTGTGTGTGTGTATGTGTGTGTAGGTGAATATACTTGTTCCATTGCTATCATCGGGACCATGTCTTAGTATTCTAACCTAAACAAGCATGCTTGTTGGAATAGTTGGAAAGAAGGATAATATTCCTGGGAATCGATGGACAGGCCAGCACTGCTATGAGGCATGGCCAACGATGGGCAAAGAATCCAAAAAGGGAAGTTCTGAGACAAACTCAGCTCTAGGCTGGATGTCCAAAGGTCTCAAGGGAGGTGTGGCAGAAAAGGTGAAAAGATCCTGATTAAAACCATAGAGACCTCATGAGGCTGAATTTGATACAACACAACTTCATATTTCTTTTACTGGGATGTTTGGACTAGGGGAGTGAGACTACGGAAGGAAATATGACATCACCCATTCTGGTGGATATTTTATAATAATGTTGAATAATAATGAGTATGCATTTATAAGTTTATCAACTTTGGCATGGCTTAAATTGCTGCAGGTAATTTCCTTATTATAGGATACAAATCATAGCTCTTAATAATGTGATTTTGTAAGTTCTAAGAGAACTTTAAATGGCAATCTGTTCATTCTCACATAGAGGTATTAACAAGAAAAGTAGAATTATCACTTACACGTGAAGCATCCTCGAATTGTAAGAGCTAAGTGAGGATGGGAACCACATCTGGATGGCAGGATAGTAGATGTTCAAGATGTATCTGATGTACAAGATCTAGCATTTGCCAAAGAATCTGGCCAAGGGAAATATCACTGAAGTTCAGATGAGAGAAAGAGTCAGGGGACTGGGGAGGATGGGGTATGCAGGTAACCACCAACTCGGGACAGGTGAGGTATAATCCCCCTTGCTTTCTGACTTCTCCAACATCCCCCTAACTGGGTTAAACAACTAGGTCTGCAAAATAGAGATCTGGTTTACTCAAAACCAAGTAAAAATGTTCATCATGTAAAAGAGCAATAACTTATCATCTTGCTTTATGAATTAGAAAGATTGATTCCCAAATCTAACCTCTTTTAATATGGCAGTGCTTGGACTTTTAATTATTAGGTTTTTTTTCTGAAATAAAGAGTTGTTTTTAAGAAAGTGACTTTTTGTATATGACTGAAATTTTTGTCCTACTTAAAACACAGAATTTATCCTTTAACCCTGAAGTTTCCTAAAGGAGAAAAGAAACAAACAGGAAGAAAGAATGAGAAATTTAATGCCCTGACCTAAAATGTGCCTGTATTGGATTGTATAATAGTATAAATCACGATTGCAACTTGCGAGATACATGTGATTTCTAACAGTATTAAGCTGGTCTGCTTTGAAGCACTGTCTTTCCTTTCCCTTCTTCAGCGTGACTGATCTAAACTTAGAAGTGGTTTTGGAGCTATGAGTTTTGTTCTTTTGAAACATTGCCTTTTTTACCCCCCATCTCTCGTTGAGTATTGAAGTTGACCTTGATGTTGCTCAGATGGGAATTTCAAGGAGGCAAGCCCTGCTTAACTATGACAGTTTGGGGATGCTTTCCTTCCTCCGTTGTTTACTTAGCTTATTCTATAGTCTCCCTGCTGTTTAATGACCTGGTTGTAGTTCTGTTTTACGGGTTTTCTTTTTAAATGATAAAGATTAAGAACAAAGAGGATAAATTTCCTGGGCATCAAACAATAATATACAGAGAAATAAAAAGACATGGAGCACGTAAGAAGATACCTCCATTCAGAGCAGCTGATTACAGTCCCAATTGTCTGTATTTTCATCCGTGCCTCACTGGATGTTACTGAATAAATCACACACTTCTCTCACCTTGTTGTGGAATAAGATTGTGTCTCCTTTTACACCTTAGATAATGCATAGTGAAGTCACTGACTTAAAAATTAATAATATGTTAATACACTCAATGCTTTATCCGCCTCTTCCCCTACCCCCCACCCAATTTTTTTGTTCTCTATTTTTTTCTTGATTTCTACCATTGTAGTCTCTGGCACACGTATGGTTAAAATAGAATGCCAGGTGCTGTTCAATATATATGCTAAAAAACTTTTAAAACCTCAAACCAGGAAACCTAGTGCATCTCAAAACGAGTTAGAGCTGGAATAGTAATATAATTTATCCTTTCAGGAAAGGGTCATGTGAGTGAGTCTGTATTGGCTTGTGACCATGTTTCCATTGAATGAATCAGATGAGATAGGTTAGCAAAAGTTTGGCGCATGGGAGAAAATACCGCTGACTGATGGACTGAAATGGGTTGCCCAGAAAAGCTTGTTTAGTGGGGATTTTTTTTTGGAGGAGGAGGGTGACAGGGGAGGTGTGGATAAACATTTTTTAGGGGGAAAGGGTATTAATAAAATGTACTTAATATAACATCAGTTGCTGTTCTAAAACATTAATAGCACCCTGTGTTATGTGACATTGATGCATTAAAAAAAAAAAAAACTAATGAAATGCCAGAATAAGATTTATGCAATAGTTACAAAACTAAAACTATCTCATGAATTAAAGTTTGTATAGAAAAAAATTAGCAATGAAAAATACATGAATAAAATCAATTTTCAAGGCTTAAACTTTCAAATGCTCACTTTTAACTAAATGCAGAAAAAACTGGGGGAAATTTTTGGTACAGAACAACAAGAAGAAATATACTAACTTTCTTGAACAAGATCCTGCTGTAGCCAATTCTGCCCCACTGTCGCGGCTAGTTACCTCAATCTGAATAAGAATCGCTGTTAAATTTAACAAAGAACATCTGTTTTTCATTTGAGGTGCATTCAACTGTTCATTAAAGTGTCCTAACTGCTCTTTTCTTTTTCTATTTCACAATGGCTTTCCTTTCTAATACTATTGCAAGTTCAGCATGTGACTTAAAAAACCTCAGAGTCATTGTGGCATTTCCTTTGAAATATGCCAGGAGAAACAAGGGAGAAAGCTGAAATTTCTAAGTTTAATAACATTTTACTACCATTCACCTTTTCCATACTTCCTAGGGGTGTTTATTTTCTGCAATTATTCAACTAGGCTTCACTGAACCTGAATACCCCAGAGGCCTTCAACTCCTGTCTGCAGGGAGGCCCAGGAAAACTGAGCTTGAAAGTGAGTTACTGGTATTAGCCCCTTTGATGGAAGTATTTGGTCACCTTCTATAGGAGGAGAAATCAGTTCAAAATAATTTAAACGCAATGCCTCAGACTGCTTTATTCTGCCAAATTCATTTGAATATATAATTTATCCTGAATGTCAAAGTCATTATTTTTCAAACATTTCCTTTGTTTTCTAGAAGGCGTTAGCCCACTGAAATTAACAAATGAACTTGGATACTTATTTCCTTGAAGAAACAGAAAATATTTTATAGACTTATGGGGCAGACGCATCAGATTTTAACCAATAAACTGCATGTGAATATAACCCAAACTACTTTCATCTTAGTAAAGGATTAAAGATGTTTCGTCACTGAAGTACACATCTGGGTTGATTTGAAAAAAAAAGTATATTTTTAATCACACTTTAAAAATGTTGCTAAATACATCTCTATAATAAAAATCTTTGTATTCTAAATAATTTAGGTCAAATTATAATAAATACTACATTGGTAAGCACCTGGTAATAGGAGAAATGTAGAATTATCTTGTGGTTGAAAAAGCAGCACAGAAATCGTCGATCCCAGCATGAAATAGATCTTTGTCAAAGATCACTTATCTAATATGATAAATTGTTCAAAACGTTATAGATGGAAAAACAAAGCCTGACTCATAATAAGCTCTCCATAAACATTGGGCGCTCACAAATGTTTATCGAATAGAGAGGTAGAGGGGACAAGCCAAGAATCTATCATCATTCTATTTCATGGAAAAGGGACTCATGCTGTTTCCTGATAGCACTTCTAATTCCTTGTCCAATTTGCTCTTTTGAAATAATTTTTTTCCAGCTTTATTGAGATGTAACTGACATATAATATTGTCTAAGTTTAAGGTATACAATGTGATGATTTGATACAAAGATATGTTGTGAATAGGACATTTTGTATAGAAGGGATAGGATGGTCCTCATATGTTTACCACTGCTGCTATACTAGTCCTATTGATTAAAAAGGTGAACTACATGGGACTTTCCATGTACATGGAAATTAGTTATGAAAATTGGATGATTGAGATATATATATATGGCTTTAAAATGCAAGTAAGCTAGTGCTAGTAAAAATAACAAATACTCATGAAGCAATGTTTTGTTGGTATGGCCTGAGTCACTGTATAAATTTGAAAGAAATAAATATATTTTACTTAAAATATATTAATCCTATAATAAAAACCTTATTTCATAGGTTTTATCTTCTCTGAGAGGTTCAGTAATAACTAGCCTTTATCGAACAACTTATGTGCCAGCAGCTTTGCTACATCCTTTACAGGTATTATCTCTTTTCCTATAATTATCAGGGAGATAGCATTAAGATAAGATAATTTTTATCCTCATGTTACAGCTTCAGGAGAGTGATGTTCAGAGAGGTTAATACAATGCCCAGAGTCACGTACAACCAGTCCATGGCAGGGCTGTAAGTCTTAATTTGCAACCTGCTAACTATACCTGAGTACAAAAATTACCCTGAGAAATCAGTAGGGCAATGGAATAAATTAGGTAAATGAATACTGGGAAACCTATATTAAAATCTTGAAATAGGGGAGATATGAATAAGATGGAAGTCATGAATCAGTACTGTTTGGAATCGTGCCCTGCATCATCAACCCTGATTTGGGCTAAGAACATCCAGTTGAGTCAAGCCTAGAAATAACCCGTGGTAAATAATTAATTCCCTTAGGAGAGGCTGGAGCCAGCCCATCTGGGATGCTGGCCAAGGGGTTGTTATCCCTGAAACCAACTGGGGCGGGAGCTGTAAAGGTTCTTGAAGCAGCCAGAAATAGAGAAGCCAAAGGATAAGAACAGAGTCCTTGTAGAGTGCCGAGTCAAAAGCTACCTAAGTCATTTTCAGATCCAGCCCAAAAAGTGAAGTGGGAGAAGATAAGGAACAACCAAAAGGCTGGAAGAGAACAGGAAGCCGAAACAAAACCTGCAGAGCCTAAGAACAAAGGACAAGAGACTTTGGCTTTTATTAAGTGGATAAAGCCTTTGCAGAGTCAAGGTAGATACCCTAAGACCTACAGGATATTAAGAGGAATTTTAGTCTAGCTTTGATAGATATGGATAGCTTAACATGTAATGTCTAAATAGTCTTCCTTCTAATATTAACTCAAATACTAGACAAGAAATCTATTACTACCTATTTGTTGTATATGGCTCATGTTCTCAGTCCTCTGTTAAGTGCAAAGAGAAAGAGAAAGGAAATAAGATACAATCCTTGTCCCTTGGCCTTACATTCTGGCTGGGAAGGGAGGAATAACCTCCTTGCCTCTCTTCCTCCAAACTTTATAATCACTCAGTGAGCATCTCTCTCACTTGACCCACAGAGAGATCATGTCAACTCACTCTGCCTTTGACATGTCTTGAACCCAATCCTTTCTTTTACTTTCCCTTTTCCACCACTCCAGTCTGGGCCCACAAGCCTAGACTAGTAATTCCTAATGTTGCTCTCCTGTGGATGACTAATTCCATAGGATATTTAGAGGCATTACTCTGCCAACTACAACAACAACAAAGTTCCAGGGGTAGAAAAGTGTAGGAAACACAGGGTTAAACATAATTAAACAGGTGTCTTTACTGAGGAACTGCTTTGGGCCTTTAAAATATGCTAACTAGCTTTGAACATCCCCAAGAACACACTACAGATGGTCCCAACTTATGATGGTTCGAGTCACAATTTTTCAACTTCATGATGGTGCGGAAGTGATACTCGCTCAGGAGAAACTGTACTTTGAATTTTGATCCTTTCTTTGGCTAGTGATATCTGTACAATACTTTCTTGTGATGCTGGGCAGTGCAGTGAGCTGCAGCTCCCTGTCAGTCACAGGATCACAAGGGTAAACAACTGATAACACTTACAACCATTCTGGACCCAGACAACCATTCTGCTTCTCACTTTCACACAATATTCAATAAACTACATGAGATAATCAACACTTTATAATAAGATAGGCTTTGTGTTGGATGACTTTGCCCAACTGCTGGCTAATGTAGGTGTCCTGAGCACATCTAAGGTAGGCTAGGCTCAGCTATGATGCTCTGTAAGTTAGGTGTATTCAATGCATTTTCAACTTACGATATTTTCAATTTACCATGGGTTTATCAGGATGTAACCCCATTGGAAGTCGAGGAAGATCTCTGTGTGACTCAACCACGAGTCCCTTCTTTTGAGGAAAATTTTCTTCTGAGGAAACTCAGGATAACACTTTGGGAAGCATTAGTCTGTAGGACTGAAATAGATTCCAAGGAGTGTCCTCCTCACTCCCCTCCCCAAAACGATTGCACACATTTCTACCATGTTTTTCCAAAGGTATTATTTTGGATATATCAGCTACCTAATCACAAATTTCAGAGGCTCCTCTCTGACTACTTAATGAAGTCCAAATTTGGCAACCTGTCAAGATAGGTCCCCTCCATTCAACTCATATTTCCTAGATTATCCCAGCTTCCACATACTTGTGTGTTATTTATATTTCATGGAGTAGAATTATGCTTACTCCACTAGTCTTGGTCTTGCAAAGTTTTTAAGATTTTGCTTAAGTATCATTGGAGTTTCTCATAGTTGCTTCCTTCTTTGAGTTTTTTCCATACTTATTTTAGGAACTACATATATTCTGTTTTCCCTAAATAGATGATAAGCCTCTCATGGTTAAGAAACATATTTGTTTTTTGTTTCATTTTGTGTTATTTATATCTCAAGGACCTAGAAAAATGCTCTCTACACATGTAAAAGATGTAAAAGATGACAATGTAAGAAAAATAATAAGCATAAACTATTGTATTTTAGAACCCAACAAAGCTCTTTGCCAAACATCTGCCTAACAAGAAAGCTGGATGCAGTGTGCTTTCAGAGTGCCTCACCTAGAAGGGCTTGTGGCCATTATATATCCGAATCCAGCATTCATCAATAGGATGTTATATTCGTTTTCTAGGGCCACCATGACAAAATACCAGAGATTGCATGACTTAAAAAACAGAAATTTATGTTCTTACAGTTCTGGAGCTAGAAGTTCAAGATCAAGGTGACTTTGCTTCTTCTAAGGCTTCTCTCTTTGGCTTGCAGTTGGCTGCCTTCTTGCTCTGTCCTTGCATGGTCCTTCTTCTGTGTGCAGGTCTGTGTCTTAATCTCCTCTTCTTATCAGGACACCAGTTAAATTGGATTAGGGCCCACACATATGAGCTCATTGTACCTTCATTACCTCTCTAAAGGTCTATCTCCAAATACAGCGCAGTCAGATTTTGAGGTGCTAGGGCGTTAAGGCTTCAACATATAAATTCTGGGGGGACAAAAATCAGCTCATAATAGATGCCTTTGAAAAATGGATTCAGATGAGTGGAACCAACCAGACTGAGAGATTGAACAAAGACTAAAAGAAGATAATTAGACATTGGAAGAACCACCACAGTACTACTCAAATTTTCATTTTTGAATTGCCTTAGTTTTCTGTTAACTTATATTATTCTTTACTCCAGAATAATGCCTGGTGCCTGGTCATAAAGCTTTTGAAACTAAAAGTGATTACCTTCTCTGTTTCAGGAAACATATAAGCTAACGTCATAGTTAAAGAGACACAGACTGTTGCTAGGATTGATCAGCCATGTGGTCGAATACCAAACTGCCCACACTCGGGAACCCTACACAGAGGAAGCCCATCTTTAGTCCCAACTACTGTAGCATCTGGAAGCATGGAAGGTATATATTTGGAAATTTTTCCTTAGAGCTTCACATGTTTGCAGAGCTCTGGTATCTAGAAAATAATAGTATATTGTACATATGAAAAGGTAGGGAGAAAGATTTGAGGAGAAAAAAAAGAATATGAAAATTTCAGGACTTTTTAGTTTCTTCTAAGACTTCTTAGACTATTTCAATATGAGGAATTAAATAAGGATAAGAATATACTCCAATGTCACTTGAATAGTTTAAAATAAAACAGAGAAAACTTCCTCTCTCATGGAACTTACCTTCAAGTAGGGAGAAAGGCACAAAAGAAACAAGGGAAATACCTAGTACATTATTCTAGTGCAATAGAAACAATAGTTCCCCACTGGAACTGAGAAAGTTGCAATTAAAATGGGGACTGGGGCAAGTAAAGTTTCACGAAGAAAGTGCCATGTGAGCAAAGGCCAGAGACTGGAGAGGGAACAAACTGTGGGGATGTTAGGGAGAGAGAACATTCTAGAATATGGGAACAGCACATGCAAAGGCCCTGAGTGGGAGTGTGCTTGGTGGGTCTGGGGAACAATAGAGAGGCCAGTGTGGCTGAAGTAGAGTTAGTGAGAGATTGTGAAGGGCAGGCAGTGATGTTGGAGAGTACCTGGGGACCAGATCATTCAGCGCCTGAAGGCCGTTGTCTATTCCTCTGAGTGATGTGAGAAACCATGGAGGATTCTGAGGAGAGGAGTCACAAGAGGAGACTTGCATTTTAGGTGGGACACCTCTGGCTATGGAGAATAGACTAAAGCAGATGGAACAGGCAATTAAGAGGCTATTTTAATACTCCAGCTGGGAAATGGTGGTGGCTTGTTCCAGAGTCATAGCAGTGAAGTTGCTGAGAAGTGGTCAATTCTTGACTTTTGTAGGTAGACCCAACTGATTTTGCTAATGGATTGGATATGGGGTGTGAAGGGAAAAGCGGAATCAATCACAACTCCAAGATTCAGGGGCCAAATCACCTGAAGGATGGAGTAGCCATTAAATGTATATTTAAATATTTGCACTCCTATGACTCACTCCCAATGACAGTAATAATTTTTTCAGATATTATTTAAGTTGCAAGTTGATACTTTGAGAAATGACATGCTTTAGCACCTAGCACACAATTTCACACATAGAGGCACTCCAAAGTTTCCTTGGTAAATACAATAATAAAATATGTGTAAGTAATAGCAAAAAGCATTTCAGTTTTCTGTAAACCTGTCTCTCAAAGGACATTCTTTGCACATTACCTCAGTGATAAGAGGATTCTTGCAGAAGGAAAAGTTTTATACAATTGGATAAGTTATGGCATTAATTCAACCTGAAAAGCTATTCACGTTGGTTCTTTTGGTGAAAGACAAGTGGAATAACACAGACTTCTTACAAAAAGAAAAATTAGAGGTTACTTAGAAAGTTGAAGAAGGTTGCCAAGGAAACGAGGTCTTTCAGAAATCTGGTAACAATGCCTCACCATGAATGCTATACATTCTAACTGTGAAGCTGTTCAGCTTCTAACTAAATACAGGTAGATGTGAGTTCTTAGGGATAGCTAGAGGTGAATTAACTCAGCAGCCATATATATAGAGAAAAAAAACTGTATGGTGATGAAAGTTTTATTAAATCTGAATAATAAACCAAAACAGAAGAGTTGAGTGTAATTTCTAGAAAAAGTATGTGTGCAATTAAAAGCCTAAATGTATTTAAAGAGGCAATTCAAGCTTTCTTAAAGCAATTTTACCAAAGCAAGCGCTATTTAAGTAAAAAAAATTTTGTATATATATATATACACACACACACACACACACATATATGTTTTACTCAATAGTATGCATATATATGTACACAAACATACACACACAATACATGCCCATGTAGCTTCCCTTTCATAGAATCATAAAAAACTTCACAGTTCTGAAAATGTGGCAAATTCACCTTTCAAGTAAGCAAAGTCAGTTTCTCCAGATTTATGCTTTCATCTATCTAATTCTTATCTATCATTCAAGGCTCTGGGAAGCCTTCTTAGATTTTTCCAGCCCACAAAGTTTCTTCTCTGAACTCACTCTATATGATTCCACTAGCATGATCCGTAATCACATGCCCATGATATCTCTTGTATTGCAAGACTATACTTTTAATGTGCTTTTATTGTTTGTCATTTTGGTGTTAAACCCGTGCTACCCAAATGAATTGTGAGCTTCTTGAGGGCAGAGTACATGTGGCTTATTCCTTATTAGATAATTATGTAGTGGTATATAGGGGCATTATGATGCTTTAATTGAATATTTAAATTGATTCACATATACTTGGTAATAGATTCATTTTCTTCCTTTTAATTGTTAAAATTATCTATGGGAACGTAGGCTTAATAAAAGTCAGCCTCAGGGGCTTCCCTGGTGGCACAGTGGTTAAGAATCCACCTGCCAGTGCAGGGGACACGGGTTCGAGCCCTGGGCCGGGAAGATCCCACATGCCGTGGAGCAACTAAGCCCGTGCGCCACAACTACTGAGCCTGCACTCTAGAGCCTGCGAGCCACAACTACTGAAGCCCATGTGCCACAACTACTGAAGCCCGCACGCCTAGAGCCCGTGCTCCGCAACAAGAGAAGCCACCGCAATGAGAAGCCTGCGCACCGCAACGAAGAGTAGCCCCCGCTCGCCGCAACTAGAGAAAAGCCTGCGCGCAGCAACGAAGACCCAACACAGCCAAAATAAATAATAAATAAATAAATAGATTTAAAAAAAAAAAAAGAATCTGCTTTAAAAAAAAAAAAAGAAAAGTCAGCCTCAAAATAAAGGTTTATCTTAGGGATAAAAATGTATATGGAAATGATCCAAACACTTAAATAAGAATTCTGAGGGAAAAAAAGCTAATATTAAGTTAACCAGAAGACTATTTAGACTCTTTTCTATGTTTTCCTAACCACATTTATGGTATTTTCCATGCTGCTTAAATCTCAAACATATATTACTAGATATAACCATAATTAAAAATAACATATTTAGTGTTATCCTATAAAGGGGATTTACTGAATTCTATGGAGAGGATCTCTAGTCATTGCTTTTAGTATCAGTCCCTAAGAAAATCTCCTGACTCAGAGCCTTCTCTCAGCAACATTCAACCCACCTCAATAGGGCATGGATTCAAATACAACAAGAGTCTAGAGGCAGTAGTCTGTAATGCCAGTTTAGGAACTGTCTCTCAACTCCATGGTTAAGAGTTTCCACTAAACTTAGACATGATGGATTTTCAAGTATCTAAATATAGAAATATATTTCTCCCGTATCACCAAGGTCATTTTAACTTTAGTCCTCTAAATCTTTTGCTCCATATTGTCAAGAGTATTGACACTCAACGAAGCATTTTTTAAATCATAGTGCCATAAAAATGCAGAGCTGTAGGAATCTTCTGGCAAAACAATGGGAACACCTGACTATTCCAACATCTTGACAATAGAACCTAAGCATCTTAAATGATGTGAAAAAATGTACATGAGAATCGCTTATAACCCATTAAACTTTATGGAAACGCAAGTTCAGATGACAGAGCCCACAGACAACCCAATGCAAGATTTACATTTCATTCATGCGTATTTAGAGTAAGTAAAACTAAAAAAAAAAAAGTTTAAAATAACCCATTACAAGGAACATACCCTAAGAGGGAACCATTATTTATTTGCCTGATATATATATGGTACACTTATACCACGCCATTGCTCTTCCCCAATAGTACCATTTAGTACAAACAGAGAAATAATTTGTTTAGCTATATAATCAGGAGAGGCTGCACACAATAAAAGAAAGCATTCTGGTTTTTAAATGAATAAAAATTGATTGTGTCCCTATAAAAACGAAATTGGCAGAGCGTTAACTGCATTTCACATAAACATCTGTAGCAGGCTGCGCCTCTCCGCTGTGCTGTAATGCAATATGGGACACAGGAATAAATGCATCCTCCAGATGAGTTCAGAGAGATTTTCTAAAAGCGCCTGATGAGATTGTAAAAATCGGATTAGCCGGGACTGCTAATGACACTTAAAACAAAGGGGAATCTTTCAACAAAATTATTTTGCACTTCTCTCCTGATAAATTATATGCAAATTAGTGTTGATTGAAAAATGTTTGCCTTGAAGGTAAATTCACACTAATAAAGGAGAGGTCATCCTGCCTCCAACACAGTACCTCTCATCAGGGGGACTTTAAAATTAACCATGTGATGTCCTTTCTGTAAACTATTTCGAGAAACAGCGTGATGATGTTAGAGACATTTATGTTTTATCTTCAGTGCATTCCTGAGTAGTATAATCAAAATACGCATGATTTTACATGATGTTTAATTCCAGGTGTGTGTATATGTGCATGTGTGTACATTCAGTTTTTGTGTGTATACACTTTATATATAGTATAAGCATATATCCATATATACATGTATATACACACTACATATAGTGTATATATGAATATATACATATACATATATGCTTTTAAGCTAACAAAGTTTTCCATTTTTTTCAGTCCATTAGTTGGAGAAAAAGCTGTTGTTTCAGGATTTCTTAGATTTCTGGATAGTTTCATTCTTGGCACAATTTTTTAAAAATTCAGTCCTGATGGTTCAAGTAAATATTTTTGTGTCATTTATCCCCTCTACTAAAATATCAGTGGATTGTGTTAGAAAGAGCAGAGTTCAAATTCTAGCTCCCCCTGTGCCAGCTTTAAAACCAAGAACATATTTATGAAGGAACAGCTTTATAACCAGAAACCTGAGACATCCTTGAAGCCTCAGTTTCACCATCTCGAAAATATGTAAGATAAGATATAGGTCTTTAAAGTGGGTAAGATTATGCATTTCTCATAACCAACTCACTTGATCATAATCAAATGGTCTTTGGTGGATTAAATAAATTAATTTACATAATATATTTATGTACAATAAACAACCTAAATCAAGAAATGATGTAAGTAAATTCAGACATTTACTACTATATACATAGCAGTGTTGCTGGGCTCTGAAGAATGCCATAGACATAAACCACAACTCTTGTCCTCAAAGATCATCAAATTGCATGGAAGAATTACAGACACTTAAAATAGTTAATAAGATGAAAATGAGTGATACAGGCAGGAAGTGCTGTTAGGGTTGATCAATGCAGAGGGATGGGGGTGATGACTTCCTGAAGGATGTGAGGGTTGTTAGAGTGATGCCTGGAATGTGGAGGGTGTACACAGGTGGAGAGAAAGGAGGGGGCATCCAAGTGGAGGGCCCAAAAGGAGCTGCAGTACGCACGGAGCATGCAGGGACGTGGCTGAGGCTGGCTTAGCCACAGTGAGATCTCCGGGCAGAAGGAGAACAGCAGGAGACAGATCTCTAGCTGCAGCTTATCTGATGACGTGGCAAAACTTGCAAGGAAGGGCCAAGTCTGTGTATTAAGATTTGAAGAATGTCTTCATTCATCCTACAGATCCGTGCAGTTAATAAACTAGCAGGAAAACCTTGAGGGAGAAAGGATTGGCCAAAACAGGCAGAGAGTCAAACTCAAACAGCCAGGCTACGGTGGATCAGTTGGGTTTCGAGGAGCCAGCTAAGCAGGGAACCAAAGACAAGGTCAGAGATTTTCGATACAAGGATATTCAGTCATTGAAACAGTGAAGCCAGTGAAGGCCTAGACAACTCTGTAAGTCCGAACCTCAGAAAAGTTAACATGTCTTCCCACGCTCACAGTAGGACGTGGCACCAAAGCTAGGGCTAGGATGCAGAATGCTTAGCCACCTGTTCATAGCTCTTTCCCAAGGACCACCTCTCAAGTCCCCTGCTCCCCTGCAATTAGCCGCTTTACATTTTGAGCTTGTTTGGTCTCCAATGAATGGAAAGGATTGTGACCAGGTAGTTACTCCAGCTACTATAAGCTGGAGAAGGGGATATGTGATACACTTAGGAGTGCCTGCTCTAAGCTGAAGTTTGACAGTCATGAATTAGTTCGGATACTGGTCATCCAACTTGTCTCCCAGGAAACCCCTTGATGCTGTTAAATGTCTTTTCCATTAGACCACGATTCTGGAACACGTACTTCAGGGTAGATTCATATTTTCCAATTAATTCACTCAATAAATACTCATTGGGCTCCTCCATCACTCCTTGACTTCATGGAATTACTTGGCTTACCATTCATTCCGGTGTCAGTGGCATGGAGGTAGCACTGTAAAGCGTGATGGCTGTGTAAATCCTTCCCATAACAATACTCAGTTGCAAGAACATTTGTTAATTTATTCATTCCACAAATATTCACTAAGTACCTATGAGTACTATGGGAAGTATGGTGAGTAGCATTTTGTTTAATGAGCAGGCAAATTCTCAGTTCCTCCACTATACTAGCTGTGTGCCTTAGTTCTGTTAGGAACACATTCATCTCATAGGGTAATTACGAAGACTAAGTGGGTTCAGACATTTAACCTGCCTAGAACATGGCCTGGCACATATTACTTCTCAATAAATGTTAGTTATTATGATTACTATTTTTAGAGACTGGGTAAGCCACATCAAAGACGTCTTCTGGAGGTGGAGACACTTGTGTAGAACTTTGAGGTGTTTGTAGGCATTTTCTATTTAGAAGAAATAAGAGAAGGTCATTTGAGGCAGATTAAAATTGCCCATGAAAATAATGGAGGTGTGAGGCCCTAAGATAGGGACTGATCATTCTGGCTGGAGACAAAAGATATGGAAGTAGAAGCCAATTGCAAAGGCCCTGGATACTAAGCTAAGGAGGTTGAGTTTTCTATTTAAAGCTGTAGGAAACCATTGGAAGATTTTTTGATCGAGACATAACATGATCTGTTTTGTGCTCTAGAAAGATCGTTCTGGCAGTGGTGACAAAAACAATCATTCTGGAAGATCTTTGAGCAACAAGGGCAGGAAGTGGCAAGGGCCCAAGCTAAGGGAGGGCTGGTGCAAATGAAGACAAGGGACACAATCAAGAGGAGTTCTGGAGGAAGACTTTATATGACTTGATAACTAATTAGACCTGGGAAATGGATGAGAGAGAAGTACAGGATGACAAAAGTTCCAACTCTCGGGCAAGTAGGTCAGGGATGGGCCATTTTCTGAGATGGGGAAGACTAAACATGAGACAGATTTAGGGGTGTAATGATGAGTTCAGGTTCAGACCTGCTGAGTCTAAAATGTGGGGCATGCAGGTGAGGATGTGCAGTAGGTACCTGGATGTGAACTTGGAACAGTTAATATTTATTTAGCTCTCAGTATGAGTAAGGCAAAGTGCTAACATCTTTACATGTACCATCTTTTTAAAAAATTTATTTTATTGAAGTATAGTTGATTTACAATGTTGTGTTCATTTCTGGTGTATAGCAAAGTGATTCAGTTATACATGTATATAATAGTTTGCATTGTACCATCTTTTTAATTCTCACAACAGCTCTCTGAAGGAATGGACTGAACCATTAATCAATGGGTCTCATGGGAAAAAGACATTTCCTTTCAAAGACATTTTCATCCTGAGGCAACTGAACAGCTTCCTAGATAACAAGATTCCTAGATAACGGAATCTTATTTTGTGTTTTTACAAGCTATCATAACATATGTGCACGTGACCTTCTCCAAGTTTAAATAGAAAGTGATTAAGATAGAAGCCTGTATCTCAGAAGTTCTATAAGATGTATGCAACTTCTGGTTCTGCCTCTTGACCAGAGGGTGGCCGTAATACAACGTGGACCATTTTACAGAGCAGGGTGTTATTGACTGTGGAAAATCACAGGGCTAATACACAGAGTGGGGTCCTGTGTACCCTGTTTAACATGTCCTGGCCAATTATGTCGTCATAATACTTTATCTCTGAAATACTTGTCTTTATGTGCTTACAATTCACTTTTTATTCTCCTGTGCTTTACACTCAGAGCCAAACGAGAGCCAGTACAGGGCACTTGACTATATACTCTCAACTAGTGAGAATTTACCACACAGCAAATACTGCTAACCAACACAGCTATCTACTAGACTATTTTAGATGGGTTACCTGTAGTAGGATCTGTCACAAAGAAGCATAAGAAAAAATATCATGCTAGGTATTAAAAACAGGTTCAAGACAATGGTCCAGGATAGAGAGATTATGATGAACAAGCCCTCTGACATCACATAGACTGGGATAACTGATCAACAGTTCTATGATTCTCAGCTGGAGAAATCTATAGCCAGAGACAGGTAAGAGATTTGAAGAAAATGAAAGAATTGTTTTTACTGTGTAATATGCATCTCCAAGAGAACTGTGCTATAAGGATGACACACAACCCTACCCAGTGCTGATTTCATTAGCACTCCCATTTCCAAGAATACTTCACCCATTGCCCACCTGCTAAACCAAACTGGGTGTGCACATTTAGTGTCTGCCCTTACATATCACTGAATGATATGACTCTGTCATGTGTCCACCCTCAAAACGTACAAGTTCTGAGACTCCTTAGTAAAAGTTATCTTACCATCTAATTTAAGTTTTGCCCTTATGTGAAGCAAAAATTAAAAAAAACTCTACCAATACTAATGAGATTAACTCTGTTTTCTCTAGGAAGATGAGACACACAATCTCAAAATTTGATTCCAAAAGCCTCTATAACCTGGATTCCTAATTATGTGACAAAACTATGTTTTCCATAAATATCTACTAAGTGAATAGTTGGTTTGCTACAGGTATTACTTTCCAAGGAGAAGAATAATTCGTTGCTGTGTTTATTCCACCCATTTTGTGCCCAAGGGACCTCTATCACATAAATTTACCTCAACTTAGGTGACCAGTGTACATAAAATGAGATCTCCTCCAAGCAGAGAATGAAAGCCCAATCTTCCTTTCTGACAAAGGAGAAGTGGCTCATGAGCAGGATAAGTCAGAATGGGAGGAGAAGTAGACTTCCAGGATTAGATCTAAACATGAGCCCACCGTCAGGCATTCGCTGTTCTAAGGAAAGACTTGTGGGGACGCAGATTCAGAAAAGAGAGCAAAAACAAGAGAGGTTAGTTCAAAAGCAGAAAGCACAATTAGAAGTTAAGTACCATTTGCCAAGAACAGAACACATGATCACAGACAAAAAGGCAGCAGAGACAGTGACCAAGAAAGAGTTTGCTACTAAAGACATAGATCACGGTATTGAGAATTTAGTCAACTAAGATGAAGATGTAAGGAGGTCCTGCTTCCAGTATTAGGTGGGAAACAATTGGTACCCAGGTGAGCAGAGAGCAAACTTGGTGCTGAGGACATGAGCATCCTTATGTGTTCCTTGCTCATAGTACTAATTCTACACGGAGAATCTGGAAATATACGAGACAAAATTATACATTTGAACTTATACCCTTAGACAGGACTATGCCCTTAACCACTGAAGTTGGATTTGAACTGTCTGCCCCATTAACTAGATTTCACATCGTGTGAGGTAGTGATAGTAAAACTATCTTTAGAAAAAATTCCTCAAGATGGCCATTACCAATCTATTTGTGGAAAATATGTAGTTTAAGTGCAATTTTAAAATGTAGTATTTTTTTTCCAAGAACTAGAGATGTTAATTCAAACCACGTGTGAAATTGGAGAGAAATGAAACTCAAATCAGACCCTATCAAAAAAAGCCTCTGAGTTTTCACAAGATAATTAACCCACTGTTATAACATTGCCACTAGTAAAATACCTTTTGTATTGGCTTTATTTTATTTTAATTTATAGTTTGTGCATGTGTTTTGAAAGATTTTGAATGTGCTTCTAGAATCTGGCTGAGTTCAGCAGTTCAAAATCCACCTTCATCATCGATTCTTCTTTTTTAACTCCCATTCCTCATTACCTCTTTTACTGTTCATTGCTATACTGCATGATTTGTTCTGGGAAAAGAGGTTGGATTTTAAACTTTGTCTAGTGATCTAATAGAAGTTGAAATTGGTAGCTGAAGTGGAGACTCTATTAAAAGAAAAATCAAAGACTGACTAATAAAACACTTTGTAAGAAAAACTATCAGTGAAGTAAAATGCAAAATTAGACTTAGACTATGCTGAAGACAAAATGATCCTTTTGTCTGGCTTGATATCTAATGACAGTAAGAATGTAAGCATTAGGAAATTATTTTTTAAGTAATGACATTAATTAACATTAATTTAGGCTCTTATTTTCTAGATGTGTATTTTGCTTTAAGATTTTTCTTGTTGTCACAAATCATTCTAAACTTTTCAGAAAATAAGAAGCATGTGAGTGGTACAGGCCTTCATTTTGCAATCGTAACCTCCTTTCTACTCCCATTTAACTCATTTGCTCTCTAGAACTACACACTAGGAGAATACAGTTGAATGCAAACAGTAACCAGTCTCAGACAGAAGGCCTGAATTTCGTGCTTCCCCCACTAGAAAAGGCAGTAGCCCTATTTATCTTTTGTCACTCACTCACTACTAGGTCTTCCATTTCTTTGGGGTCCTCAGCCTCCCCAACTTTCAACCATCTACATATATCTTGCCTTAAACTATTTGCTAAATGGCTAGTGGTTATCAACCCCAATCCATTCTTTAAAAAGTCTGAAATATAAGCAACTGCAAAGTCTGCAAAAAACGCAGAAGAACCCCTCTGTGTATGCTCCAGGAATTTCGTGGCCTTTCATCTTTTCACTAAAGCTATTTCACATGACTGACATTACCACATAGTTGAATAACTATCCCTGGTTGCCTACATTTCTAGACTATTCAGATTAATCTCATTTGTGTAGCTTGCATTTAAGGGAAAAGTTCTATCTAATTGCATTGAATTAAATTGTAGTAATTCATAGCTCTTGAATGCTAATGTATACAAAAGGAACTACAAAGATTCCCACAGAGGACTTCACCAGGGTAGAGATTGCAATTTGTGGCTGTTGGATTTACTATAAAGTTATAACTGTAAGTGTATAAATTAAAATGGAATTACATTTCTCTAATGCTCTTTTAACTTCCTTGAAACGATTTCACACGTAAGCAAAGATCATGAACTAAAAATTTGCAAAGGAAGACATGACAACTGCCAATAAACAGGAAAAATGTTCACTTGCATTAATCATCAGAGAAATGTACATTATAATACTATTATCACCCATAATATTGGGGAGAATTTAAACCATATTTTTAATGTGATGAGCATATAGTGAAATTACAGATATTTTTGTTCACTGATGATGGGAATAAAAACTGATAAACTGTTCTAGAAAATGATGTGGCACTGTGTTTTAATAACTTTCAAAGGGCACATGATTTTAGATCTAATAATCACACACCTGGAATAATTCCTAATATATACATGTTCATCTTAGCAACTAACATAACAGCAACTATAAAACAACCAAAATATCCAAAACTAGAGAAATATTTTAAAAATTTGGTGTGAATGGATTAAATATTGTGCTGTCATTTAAAATTATATCTTCAGAAAGTATTTAATTACATGAGAAACTGTTTCAAGGTAAAGAAAATAAGAGCAGAATATAAAACCACACATGACCTGAGACAAATATGTAAATTATATATGCACACACACATATACACAACGCCAGAAAGAAACAGATGAAACATCAACCTGGTTATGGGTTTATGAGGAATATTTTTTGTTTATTTTTCCAAATTTTCTTTTTATTTTTTTCTCTTATAATCAGGGTTCTTCTTTAAAACTGTTTGTACGTATTTTTATCTTTTACCAGAGATGAGAGTAATTAGGAGCTTCCTCATCTGGAAAACTATCAGTGGTAGAGTGGACACATCTTTACTAATTACCTTTTCTGATTTATGAAGTGTTTAGTTTTCCAAAGTCAAGTCATAAGAGATGTTTCACCAACAATGAGCATATGCACTAAGGGTACTTTTTCTTAAGTCACGAACATGAGTTTGACTCATTTCATCTCTTAATTATAGGCTCCCATGTGGTTAAAGCTAAATCCAATATTTGGAAACTGTAAACTCTGAATGTCAAAGTGTGCATACATTGCAGTTTTCAAAGTAGGGAGTAAATGCCTTGTTCTGGCTGTATATACTGATATTTTAGTTTAAAAAGTACAAGAGAGACTAGAGGATATAAACAAAAAGGTGTTTTAAGCATAGAAAATAGAGGGAACCTCCCTATAGTGGCTGTATCAATTTACATTCCCACCAACAGTGCAAGAGGGTTTCCTTTTGTCCACACCCTCTCCACCATTTATTGTTTGTAGCTTTTTTGGTGATGGCCATTCTGACTGGTGTGAAGTGTTACCTCATTGTAGTTTTGATTTGCATTTCTCTAATAATTAGTGATGTTGAGCATCTTTTCATTTTTGTTGGCCATCTGTATGTCGTCTTCGGAGAAATGTCTATTTAGGTCTTCCACTCATTTTTTTATTGGGTTGTTTGTTTTTTTGATATTGAGCTGCATGAGCTGTTTATATATTTTGGAGATCAATCTTTTGTCAGCTGCTTCATTGCAAATATTTTCTCCCATTCTGAGGATTGTCTTTTTGTCTTGTTTATGGTTTCCTTTGCTGTGCAAAAGCTTTCAAGTTTAATTAGGTCCCATTTGTTTTGTTTTGTTTTGTTTTGTTTTTATTCTCATTACTCTAGGAGGTGGGTCAAAAAGGATCTTGCTGTGATTTATGTCAAAGAGTGTTCTGCCTATGTTTTCCTCTAATAGTTTTATAGTGTCTGGCCTTACATTTAGGTCTTTAATCCATTTTGAGTCTATTATTGTGTATGGTGTTAGGGAGTGTTCTAATTTCATTCTCTTATATGTAGCTGTCCAGTTTTCCCAGCACCACTTATTGAAGAGACTGTCTTTTCTCCATTGTATATTCTTGCCTCCTTTATCAAAGATAAGGTGACCATATGAGCGTGGGTTTATCTCTGGGCTGTCTATCCTGTTCCATTGATCTCTATTTCTGTTTTTGTGCCAATACCATACTGTCTTGATTACTGTAGGTTTGTAGTATAGTCTGAAGTCAGGGAGCCTGATTCCTCCATCTCTGTTTTTCTTTCTCAAGATTGCTTTGGCTATTCGGGGTCTTTTGTGTTTCCATACAAATTGTAAAATTTTTTGTTCCAGTTCTATGAAAAATGCCATTGGTAGTTTGATAGGGATTGCATTGAATCTGTAGATTGCTTTGGGTAGTATAGTCATTTTCACAATATTGATTCTTCCATTCCAAGAACATGGTATATCCCTCCATCTGTTTGTGTTGTCTTTGATTTCTTTCATCTGTATCTTATAGTTTTCTGCGTACAGGTCTTTTGTCTCCTTTGGTAGGTTTATTCCTAGGTATTTTTTTATTTTTGTTGTAATGGTAAATGGGATTGTTTCCTCAATTTTTCTTTCTGATCTTTCATTGTTAGTGTATGGGAATGCAAGAGATTTCTGTGTATTAATTTTGTATCCTGAGACTTTATTAATTTCATTGAGAAAACCATAATTCAAAAAGACACATGCACCCCAGTGTTCATTGCAGCACTATTTACAATAACCAGGACATGGAAGCTACCTAAATGTCCATCAACAGAGGAATGGATAAAGAAGATGTGGTACATATATACAATGGAATATTACTCAGCCATAAAAAGGAACAAAATTGGGTCATTTGTAGAGATGTGGATGGACCTACAGACTGTCATACAGAGTGAAGTAAGTCAGAAAAAGAAAAATAAATATCATATATTAACACGTACATGTGGAATCTAGAAAAATGGTATAGATGATCTTATTTGCAAAGCAGAAGTAGAGACACAGACGTAGAGAATAAATGTATGGATATCAATGGAGATGGGAGGGGTGGAGGAATTGGGAGATTGGGATTGACATATATACACTGTTGATACTATGTATAAAATAGATAACTAATGAGAACCTACTGTATAGCACAGGGAACTCTACTTGATGTTCTGTGGTGACCTAAATGGGAAGGAAATCCAAAAAAGAGGAGGTATATGTATACATATAGCTGATTCACTTTGCTGTACAGTAGAAACTAACACAACTTTATAAAGCAACTATACTCCAATAAAAATTAGTTTTAAAAAAAAGAAAGAAAAAAAAAGAAAATAGAAGTTTAAGAAACTTGTATCAGTGGTATTCAACCCTAGTTACACATTTGAGTCACCTGGGAACTTTCAAAAACTACTGATGTTCAGGTCAAAACCCTAAAATTTTGACTTATTTGGTCTAAGATGGGCCATGGACTTTGGAATTTTTCTTTTAAAGTTCCTAAGGATACCAATGTGAAGAACAACCGTGATACTTCCTGACACTTTCAATATTCATTATCTGGACAGAAATTCACTAATTATTTGTCTTTTCATCTAAACCTTTAGTGTAATCCTAAGGGTTTCTTAGAGCCCTTTACATGACCAGAGTTTGCTTTCTTTTCTCATTAGTCATATTCCATTAACCACCAATCAGGTAAAACAAAAACAAAGCAGAGAGAGAGAGAGAGAGACTTATGATTAGCATTGCAAAATCATTTTACGTGTTCTCCCCTCAGATGTGATATGACTTTCTTCTTGACGCCATTGGTTTCTCTCATGCTTATCATGGTTGTGGCGATCATACATATAGTCATGGAGAGTGTTGGCACACTCCTCTCTCTATTTTTATATATGCTTTCCAGATGTGTTCACTTAGCATCTAAATATTGTTATGTCAGTCAAATGTTCACTTACCATTGCTTATTTGAGAACTACGCTGTTATTAGTGAGACTGGTTTCAAATCCTGGTTCTGTCACCAACTGTTGATGGTGATCCTATCTGTAAAATTGTTAAATTGATATCTCAGTGGTATCCTCCAGCTTTAAGATTCCAAAGCAATGACTTTATGTGATGAGCTTGTCTAATACTCTTATATTCACAGAGATTTTGGAGGTGGGAGCAGGGGGCTAGCTTTAAAACCTTTTCCTACTCTAGGCTTAGTAAGAGACCTTCCACATTTCTCTGACATAGTCTGGGACTTCTTCCAATGTTTTCCAGTGCTCATTATGGCATGCCTTTGCTTCATACCTCAACTCCTATTAACTGACATTTGCTGGAGAAATCTCAAAAATCTTGTAGAATTAGACTACGTGGCTAAATCCTTATATGCATTTCTCAGTTCCTTAACTGTAATTTATGCTTTCAATTTCTGCAAAACCTCTACCTAACTCAATTATTTCCTCTGTTTCATATCTACACTGGCTTTCAAAATATATTTTCAACTATTTTATCTTTAAGTTTTGTCATAGTAGGCTTTTTTAACTCCCCCAATTGGCCACCATTGATCTTCATTCTCTTCAACAACATAGAACTCTACAACATCTATGAATGTGCCTTGATTCTCTCATTTCCATGTTAGCCAAGGTCTACACAGGCTTATTATTTATACTTTTATTTTTGCTATTTTTGTTTCAAATGAATTTTCCTTAACATTCCTTGTTGATTTTTCTAATATAAATATTCTCTTTTTAAAAAGCTTTTCCTCCCTCCCTTTTTACTGTTTTCTTCATATTCATGTTAAATACTGTATTATTCACGGTACTCTGAGAGTAGAGATTAGTTATAGGCTTTTTATTTGTCCTTCCAACACTGCTCTTAATATTTTTTTATATTCCTGGTCAAAATCCTTCTCATTTGTCCACTTAACTTCAGTTATACTTTTTCTGATTAGGCAAAGGTAACTTTCAATTTGCATATCTAATTATCTGGCTTTTGGTAAATAAATTAATCCTACAATTAAGCCCATTTTCCAATTTTGCAAGCGTATTCCAGGTTATCAGCATATGAAATTAGAGAAGTATCTCTCCTAAGGTTTTTGAAATAGATTTAAATGATTTCCTTCACATGCTACTTTTTGTCACCTCCCTCATCTATTCATTAAACTATTCATTCAAAAAGTATTTGAGCATTTTTTTCATACCCAGTATCTGTGATACAAAGAAAATAAGATGTCCACATTATCCAGGTATTCAGTTTAAAATGAGGAGACATATGTGAACAAATAATTACAACATGTGGTAAAGCTCAAACCACCAAATGTGACTCTCAACAGCGGCATCCTGAGGAGCTTTAGAAGAAATAGTCCAATCTCCATGACCTCTCTTAGATCAAGTAAGTCAAAATTTTAGGGATTTGACCTAAGCATCAGGTTTCTGAAGTTCCCAGGTGATTCAAATGTGTGGCTTGGGTTGCGCACCCTTGTAGTAGGAAAACAAAGTAGAAAGTACTTATCTCTGCCTGGAGTGAGGAGAAAGTAAAGCTTTTTACAGGGGCCAGCAGTGAAAGGTAAGGACAGCACATCAGGCTTGGCAGGGTAGGGAGGAAGCATTTCAGGCAAGCGGAAGAACAGACGTAAACCCAAGGCAGGAAACAGTGTAACACGTAGGTCAGCGTAGCTGGAAGACAGTGTGAATGAGGTGGAGAGGAGGAGACAATCATGCAAAGATAGGACTTAACTGGATTGTGAAAGGTTTCAAAAAGTTCACATTTTGTCCTACAGAAATGAAAAACCATTGTGGAACCTTCTTCCTACTGCAGGGTTTGCCATCATGGCCAACACAGGAGAAGCCCCCAGGAGAAGCTGATTCAGTAGGCTTAGAAGAGGCTCAGATAGCATTACTTCAGCAAATACCCCAGGTCATCTGATGATCCTGTGAGTCTGGGAAACACCAACTTAAATAATACAATCTCTAGGGGATGGGAGAGTAGCTGTAGGGCCGTTAAAGTCTTTGGCTAGAAATTAACTTGGAAGTTTGGATTTTGTGTTAATCATATTATCTGATGAAATCTAGAGCTTATGCAGGAAAAGGAGAATATGCAAATAAAAGAACTGGCTGTAAATATGATATAGACTAGCAATGTCCAATAGAAATATAATGTGAGCATATAATTTTGTTTTTATGTAATTTTATGTAATTTGAAAGTTTTCTACTTGCCACATTTTTTAAAAAGTAATGTATTTTATTGAACCCAATATACCCAAAATACTATTATTTCAACATATAATCAATATCAAGATTATTAATGAAATATTTTATACTCTTTTGTTTGCACTAAGTCTTCAAAATCTGGGGTGTACAGCACATCTCAGTTTGGGACTCACAGCCCTTCAAGTGCTCAAGAGGTCCATGTGTCCAGTGGCTACTGTATCAGACAGCACAGAACTAGACAAAAGTTACATGGTTTTCTGTCCCATGGCTTAAGAAGCCAAAATGATGAGCTATGGTGGTGAATCTCACAAGGACAGAGAGAAATGTGTTTCCCTGTAGATTTACTCACTTGTTTATAAACAGTAGAATGGGCTGCCTTATAAATCCAATGAGTTCATTTTCACTGATTAACTCTAAGCAGTGGTTAGACCACAATCTTGGTAACAAGTTGAGGAGGGGGTTCACGTATCATGACACAAAACGTCGGATGACATGATCTCTAAAGTTAATTCCCGCTCAGACACTTCAGGTCTGACACACTGTATTTGCGGTCACACATCAGGCTTAGATTATTTCTTGACATATATATATTCTCTCTGTCTCTCTCTCACACACAACATATATACACATATATTTACATGTATGTGTGAGTGTGTATCATTTACTCAACCACAATACAATCTCTAGTCTCCTATTCCTAATGGTCTGCCACAATCATCATAGAACAGTTTAAAAATGCCTTGGGGGGCTTAATTTCCAAAGTATACAAACAGCACATACAACTCAACAACAAAAAAACAAACAACCCAATCGAAAAATGGGCAGAAGAACTAAATAGACATTTCTCCAAAGAAGAGATACAGATGGCCAACAGGCACAGGAAAAGATGCTCAACATGGCTAATTATTAGAGAAATGTAAATCAAAACTACAATGAGGTACCACCTCACACCCATCAGAATGGCCATCATTAAAAAATCTACAAATAACAAATGCTGGGAAGGGTGCGGAGAAAATGGAACCCTCCTACACTGTTGGTGGGAATATAAATTGGTGCAGTCACTATGGAAAACAGTGTGGAGGTTCCTCAAAAAATTAAAAATAGAGTTGCCATATGATCCTGCAATCCCATTCCTGGGCACATATCCAGACAAAACTATAATTCGGAAAGATTAATGCATCCCAATGTTCATTGCAGCATTATTCACATTAGCCAAGACATGAAAACAACCTAAATGTCTATTGACAGATGAATGGATAAAGAATATGAGGTACATGTATAAAATGGAATACTACTCAGCCATAAAAAGAATGAAATAATACCATCTGCAGCAACGTGGATGGACCTAGAGATTACCATACTAAGTGAAGTCAGTCAGAAAAAGAAAGACAAATACCATATGATATCACTTATACGTGGAATCTAAAATATGACATGAATGAACTTACCTACGAAACAGAAACAGACTTACAGACATAGAGAACAGACTTGTGGTTGCCAAGGGGGAAGGAGAGTAGGGGAGGGATGCACTGGGAGTTTGGGATTAGCAATTGAAAACTATTATATACAGAATGGATAAGCAACAAGGTCCTACTGTATAGCACAGGGAACTATATTCAGTATCCTGTGATCAACCACAATGGAAATTAACACAACATTGTAAATCAACTATACTTCAATATAATAAATTTTTAAAATAAAATAAAAATTTAAAAGATAATAAAATAAAAAATTCCTTTGGACCATGGTTGAATTTGTAATGAACACACAGTCTAATTCTGGCCTTGTTGTCATCAACCCTAAATCTTTCTCCCCTTCTTGGAATCCTCTAACCTTTGTATTTTCTCTAGTGTGAAGAACATTTCTCTGTAATTTAAAGCTGATGGAGAGTACTATGTAATTGGGATTTAAACTCATCAAATGTGCCTTTTATGATCACCATCACTACGTAATTATTACAGAGTCCACTATGCAGACCTTCTTTAGGTAGTTATTCATGTAACTTTTTATTTACCACATCTAAATGATCTTCCTCCAGGCAATACTCTGCCCCATCACTCCGCCCAAGCACTGCTCTCTACTGTTACTGTGTTCTTCTACATTTGTTATTCTCCCACCTTCACCTGTGGGCCTCTTTCCAAACTCTTCCCATAGCCATTTTTCTATAAGTTACAAATTTGATACTGATCTGTATTTCAAAAAATTCACACACTTTCCTGGTACTGATTTTATGGCTTTTTCCTTCACGTTCTTCCTCACTTTTAATGACAAATATTCATCACTGATTACATCTTCCACCTCCTTTCAAGAGACACCTTTCTGAGCTGCTACAGTCTATTCAAATCCACTTCATTAGAAACAGCTGTCTTTATCTTTTTTTTCTCAGATTATGCCTCTTACACAGGTAAAGGGCACTCCAAAGCCAAACCAAATAGGCAGTGCAATGTACCTAGTCGGCCTAACAGCTATAGATAGAAAATAATATTTACAATATGTTTGTGGTGTTGTCATACTCATGGTACCTGGGTAGTAGGCAAATTACATTAACAATTTTTAAAGCTTTTTCAGTGACTTTATTCTTTTTTCACTCCTGACCATTTTCCCCCAACTTTAGTGATAAATATAATTATAATATATTTAAAGTGTACAAAGTAATGATCTGATACACAGTTAACCCTTGAACAACATGGGTTTAAACTGTGTACATTCACTTATAAATGGATTTTTTTAAAAATAAATTCACACTACATTACTACTATAATCACAGTTGGTTGAATCTGAGGATACAGAACTGCAGATACAGAGGGCCGACTGTAAAGTTATACACAGATTTTCAACTATGAGGGGGTCAGTGTTCCTAACTCATAGATTGTTCAAGGGTCAACTATACATTGTGAAAAAATGCCCACAATCAAGTTAATTAACACATCTGTCACCACAAATAGTCACCTTTTTTTTTTTTTTTGGTCACCTTTTTTGTGTGTGTGAGAATGTTTAAGATCTATTCTCTCAGCAAATTTCAATTATACAATACAGTACTAACTACAGTCACCAGGCTATACATTAGATCCTCAGAACTTACTTATAACTAAAAGTTTGTACCCTTCTACTATCAACCTCTCCCCATTTTCCCCATCCCTAGCCCCTGGCAACCACCAAATTACTCTCTGTTTCTGTGAGTTCGATTTGCTTGGTTTCGTTTTATTTTTTAGATTCCACGTATAAGTGATACCATGCAGTATTTATTTTTCCACCTGCCTTATTTCACATAGCATAATGCCCTCCAGGTTCATCTATGTTGTCACAGATGGCAAGATTTCTTTCTTTTATTAGGCTGAAATTTCTATATATATATTTATATGTATATATATATAAATATATATATATATATTACATTTTCTTTATCCATCTACCATCAATAGACACTTAGGTTGTTTCCATGTCTTAGCTATCGTGAATACTGCTTCAATGAACATGGGAGTGCAGATGTCTCTTCAAGATAGTGATTTCCTTTCCTTTGGATATATACCCAGAAGGGGGATTGCTGGATCATGTTGTAGTTCTACTTTTAATTTTTTGAGGAACCTCCATAATGACTGTACCAATTTACATTCCCACCGACAGTATACAAGGGTTCCCTTTTCTCCACATCCGTGCAACCACTTGTTATCCTTTGTCTTTTTTATAATAGCCATCCTAAGAGACGTGAGATCATATCTCATTATGGTTTTGACTTGAATTTCCCTGATGATTAGTGATGTTGAGCATCTTTACATGTACCTGTTGGCCATATGTATGTCTTCTTTGGAAAACTGTCTATTTGGATACTTTGCCCATTTTTAATTGGGTTATTTGTATTAGTTCCTTGTATATTTTGAATACTAATCCCTTACTGGATATGTGGTTTGCAAAAATTTTCACCCATTCCATAGATTGCCATTTCATTTTGTTGATGGCTTCCTTTGCTGTGCAGAGCTTTTTAGTTTGATGTAGTCCCACTTGTTTCTTTTTATCTTCTTTGTTTGTAGTGTAAAATCCAAAAAATCACTGCCAAGACCAATTTCAAGGAGCTTATCCCTTATGTTTTTTCTAGGAGTTGTATGGTTTCAGGTCTTATGTTCAGGTCAGGATCCATTTTGAGTTGATTTATATGTATCATGTAAGATAGGGGTTCAGTTTAATAGATTTGCATGTGTATATCCAGTTTCCCAAAATCATTTTTTGAAAAGACCATCCCTTACCCATTGTGTATTTTTGGCACTTTTGTCAAAAATTAATTGACCATATGTGCGTGGGTTTATCTGGGAACTCTATTCTGTTTCATTGATCAATGTGTCTGTTTTTAATGCCAATCCTATACTGTTTTGATTACCATAGCTCTGTAACATAGTTTGAAATCAGGAAGTACGATGCCTCAGTCTTTGTTCTTCTGGCTCAAATTCCTTTGGTTATCTGTGATCTGTTTGGTTCCATACAAATTTTAGGATTTTTTTTGTTTGTTTCTCTGAAAAATGCCATTGGAATTTTGATACAGATTATACTCGATCTGTAGATCGCTTTGGGTAGTATAGACATTTTTACAATGTTCATTCTTCCAATCCTTTAACATAGACTATCTTCCCATTTATTTGCGTCTTTTTCAATTTCTTTCATCAATGTTTTAGTTTTCAGTGTTCAGATCTTTCATCTCCTTGGTTAAATTTATTCTTAAGTCTTTTACTCTTTTTGATGCTATTGTAAATGGGATTGTTTTCTTAAAGTCCCTTTCTGATAGTCCCTTGTTAGTGTATAGGATACAAATGGACTTTGTATATTGATTTTGTATCTTGCAACTTAGTTTACTGATTAGTTTATTAGTCCTAATAGTTTTTAGGTTTTCTACATATCTGATCATATCATCTGTAAGCAGAAACAATTTTACTTCTTCCTTTGTGATTTGGTAGCTTTTAATTCATTTTCTTGCCTACTTGCTCTGGATAGGACTTCCAGTACTATGTTGAATAGAAATGTCAAGAGTGGTCATTTTTGTCTTGTTCCTGATCTTAGGGGAAAAGCTTTCAGCTTTTCATTGTTGAGTATGGTGTTTGTTAGCTGTGGGCTTGTCACATACAGCCTTTATTATATGTTGAGGTACATTCCATCTATACCTAATTTGTTGAGAGTTTTTTTTCATGAAAGTATGTCGAATTTTGTCAAATGCTTTGTCTGCATCTACTGAGATGATTATGATTTTTATCCTTAATTTTGTTCATGTGGTGAATTACATTTATTGATCTGTGGATATTGAACTACCCTTGTATCCCAAGAATAAATCCTAATGGATCACAGTGCATAATCCTTTTAATGTACTGTTAAATTCAGTTTGCTAATATTTTGGTGAAGATTTTTCTACCTATGTTTGTCAGGGATATTGGCCTGTAATTTTCTATTCTTGTAGTACCCTTGTCTGGCTTTATTATCTAGGTAATGTGGACCTCATAAAATGAGTTGGGAAGTGTTCCCTTCTCTTCAATTTTTGGGAAGTGCTTGAGAAGGACTGGTATTAATTCTTCTGTAAATGTTTGGTAGAATTCACCAGTGAAGCCATCTGGTCCTGCACTTTTCTGTGTTGGGAGGTTTTTGATTACCAATTCAATCTCTTTATTCATAACTGGTCTATTCAGATTTTCTCTTTATTCATGATTATGTCTTGGTAAGTTCTATGTTTTTAGAAATTTGTCTATTTCTTCTAGGTTATCCAATTTGTTGGCACAAAATTGTTCATAACAGTCCCTTGTGATCCTTTTTGTTTCTAAGACATCCATTGTAATGTCTCCTCTTTCATTTCTAACTTTGAGTCTTCTCTCTTTTTTCCTAATTAGTCCAGCTGATCCTTTCTTTTGTTTGATCTAGCCTGCTGTTGAACCCCTCTATTGAATTTTTCAGTTCAGTTTTTGTATTATTTACCTCTATGATTTCCGTTTGGTACTTTTTTGTATTTTCTTCTTCTTTGTTGACATTTTCACTTTGTTCATGCTCTCCTGACCCTGGTGACCATCTTTGTGATCATTGTTTTGAAATCTGTCAGATAAATCACTTATCTCTGTTTCCTCAAGGGCAGTTTCTGGAGATTTAGCTTTTCCTTTTGTTTGGAATATATTCCTCCGTTTTTTCATTTTTCTTCACTCTTTGTATTGGTTTATGTGCATAAGATAAAAAAGCCACCTCTCCCAGTCTCAACATGCACACCTCATATAGGAGATGCACCTCACCAGTATGCCCAGCCCAAGCTCCTGGTTGCCTGTCAAACCTTGTGATTGTCCAAGCTGCTGTTTCTGTTCTTAGAGACTCCCAGTAGATGAGGGGGTGCCAAAAGTCAAGAGTGTCCTAAAGCTGTGAGAAATGTCCCCAAGCCTGTTAAGCCTCCCAGATTACTAGTTGCCTGCTCCTTCAGCTCCCCAATGCAGGCTAGTTGGAAGCCCAACTTTCAGGCGGCAGCCAGGAAAGTCAGGGTGTTAGATATGCAATCTAGTGCCTATCGGAGAAATCCGGAGCTGGGTATTTTGGCCTACTCATTCTGTGCTGAGTCAGAGGGAATGGCCACTGAGAGTGCTTTTGTGCCCAAATAGAATTGCCTCTTTGTTTTCCGTGGTCCTTGGGGACTTGGGAATGCTGTGCCTCATTAGGTCCCAGAGCTAGGTGATTTGGGGGCTAGGCCCTCAGGTTGCAGCTGTAACAATTGGGGCGCTAGACGTGTGGACAACCTTCTTCCAAAGAGAACTACTGTTGGAATAAGCTGGAGAGAGATAGCAGGGAAGATGCCCACCACCCCTTTCAGGCTCCCAGGAGAAGGCCAGTCCACTCCAATTCTTACATAAACCATACCCATAATGTATCATCTACAAATTCCACTTTAGAATGGAATTAGAACTTTGACACTCATGAAACAATCTAATGTAGTATCCTTCTAGATTGTACAATTTTGTTTTCCTTCTTTTGCTATTGTTATGACCACACTTAATTAGACAGTAGCATTTTTAAACTAGTCTTTCCAAAGTATTTCAACATAATGCTACAAATAATTCATTCCTTTCATATAATTTCATTGGTTTGCACAATATTTAAATTTTTAATGACAAGAAATATAACTATCACAAACAGGTTTGGGAGCAATTGACTCTTGGTAAGCACACAACTCAACCAGCAGCAGGAAAAGTGTGTGTGTGGACATACTACAGAGTATTATGTCAGTCCGTACATTTCACAGAAGGAATGAAACACATTAGTCCCTCTAGGTAGTCAGATAAATCAGCGGTCCCCAACCTTTTTGGCACCAGGGACTGGTTTCATGGAAGACAATTTTTCCATGGACCGGGAAGGGGTGGGGGATGGTTCAGGTGGTGATGTGAGCAATGGGGAGCGGCAGATGAAGCTTCGGTCGCTGGCCCGCCGCTCACTTCCTTTGCGCGGCCCAGTTCCTAACAGGTCGCGGACCGCTACATGATCCGTGGCCTGGGGCTTGGGGACCCGTGAGATAAATGATGATCAGTTAGGAGAGCTTCTATTCCAGTTAACTTTGTAAACAAGATCTTTACTACTCTTTTCCTTAACTTTTCAAAATTTTATGCTGCATGCAGAATACCTTGATGGATTATAACTGCTATAGCCTGCTCCACAGAGTTTTAGTTTCCCTAAAAAGATTGCTAAAATACAGAGAAACTGTTTGTTAAATCTTTATGCAGCCAATAATAATATTTAAAACTCCCAATTTAGAGGTAAATTATCATACTTTTAATGATTATACAGTCAAACAAATATTTGAGTCAACTATATTTGAAGCACTGTTCCTATTTCATTCAGAAAACTAAAAATAATTTTAATTTATTCGTTCAGACATAAGATAATTTTTTTCAGAGTTTCTATTGGCAACTTTCTATGTCTATTTTATTTTTCTTAAAATTTAAATCATGAAGTTTCTACAACATTATAGAAAACTTATGAATAAGGCCAAAGTGGCTGATTTTCCACAACCAAATGAAAAAGTAATTTGATTGTTTATTTTACCTACTAGTCTTTTCATGTGTGTTTTTCTATATAACAATGCACAAGTTGTATATCTTGCTTTATGTCTTCACCTAATACTAAATCACAAGCATTCTCATGTTTTTATGTGGTCTTCATACTTTTATGTATAATTGCTGAAAAGAGTCCAATGAGAAGAAGTAGCCCAGTTTATTTAACAGCTTCTATGTTCAACATTTATATTATTTTCAATTTTGAGAAATCATAAATAATGCTGCAATGATGATCTTTATCATATAACTTTAATTCTTTTCAGGAAAAAAATATATCTAGGATAAATTCTCTAAAGTAGGACTAATAGTGCAAAGGATATGAAGTTCGTTTGATTTTTAATATTTATTACCAAATCGCTTTTTGTTACAATGGATTTATATCCATAAAATATAGTACCACATATATGGTTTTTTGTATAAAACTCTGTGAGAAAGTAGATAAATTTTATAATGTTCAGTAATGTATAATAGAAGGAATAAATTCATAAAATACAATTGTGTGCATTTGATAACATAAGAGAGATGGAAGAAAGTAAGGGTATATAGAGTTTAACTGCAGAGCTATTTTAACACAGTTGCAGTACAATAAATTCTAATTTGTTCCCATCTTAACCAGCATTGGATATTATTTTTATTTTTTGTTAGTTTAAAAATTTAAAAATAAATGGATAAAGAAGATGTGGTGCATATATACAACGGAATACTACTCAGCCATAAAAAAGAATGAAATAATGCCACTTGTAGCAGCATGGATGGACCTAGAAATTATCATACTAAGTGAAGTAAGTCAGACAGAAAAAGACAAGTACCATATGATATCACTTATATGTGGAATCTAAATTATGACACAAATGAACTTACCTATGAAACAGAAACAGACTCACAGACATAGAGAACAGACGTGTGGCTACCAAAGGAAAGGGGGAGTGGGGGAGGGAAGGATTGGGAGTTTTGGATTAGCAGATGCAAACTATTATATATGGAATGAATAAACAATAATGACCTACTGTATAGCACAAGGAGCTATATTCAATATCCTGTGATAAACCTTAATGGAAAAGAATATGAAAAAGAATGTATATATGTAAAACTGAGTCACTTTGCTGTACAGCAGAAATGAACATGACATTGTAAATCAACTATACTTCAATAAAATAAATTTTAAAAAATAAATCTTTTTAAAAGTTAAAAAATACACTTAGCCACATAGTTAACATAATTTAAATTAATATGTGTTTATAGACATTTACATAGAGGGTAAAACTTAGGAAAAGCAAAGGGATATTTAGCAGAAAATCAGGAAACTGTTTCCCTCTGGGATGGAGGTTGTAAGGGTGAGATGTCATGGGGGTGGGGGGGCGGGGTAATCCATGATACCGGTAGAGTTCCCTTTCTTCACCTTGTGTACTCAGCACCAAAATTGTTTTTATTATTTTATGCATGCTTCTGCATATATGATCTTTTTCACAATAAAAATAACTTTAAAAATCAGATGCATGGATAACAGCCCATCATTCTCAGCTTTCGTTTGCATCGCTAGTGTGCGTTATAGAGAAGGTGGTGATGATGGCTCACGCATCCTCTGTGGGTGGACGTCATGCAGCCCTCCTGCAGACAGGAGGTCTCACGGGCACATCCACCCGGCCCTTCCTTCACCAGATCTCCTGAGGCTAGAGATGCTAGTTGTATCCCTGATCCCCTGCTCACAGCAGCAAAATCACAGGAACTTTCCTTCCTTTTCTAAATGTCAGCAGTGCATTCTTTACCCAGAAAAAGCTATATGGCTTCTTCACTCATTAAAAGTGAAAGAAAAACGATTTTACATCAGGAAGAGATGTAAACCAGAAAAAAGAACAAGAAAGCGTGGAGGCAGTTGCAGAGAGAGCGGGTACAGCGCTGCAGCTGCCCACCGCCAAGCCTTTGCTGCCCGTCCTCAAATTACAAGAACCACACCAGCAACACCAAAGTCCGTGGCTGATATGTGGGAGGTTTGTGAATGCCGGATTAGAACTCACTCTTATAAATTAGATCACTTATTCTGAAGAACATGCCAACTACATGCCCACTTTCTGGTTAAAATTTTGATCATGCGTGTCCCTCCACCATGACTTCACCACTGGCATTCCTGTATTATGATTAGTTGCATTGATGCCATTTGCCACATTGTGTTAAGATGCTCAGAAGTTCTTAAGCGCTTAAGCGGTGAGAAGAAAAAACTTACTCACTATTAACACAGTTTCCTTAGAGAAAGTAGGAACTCTATATTTTAGGCTTCACAACTCACAGCAGTATTAGAAAAGCAGTATTCACCTACCTAAGAAAATCCCTCAAATCTCTCGGAGATTCCAGATACTAATTATAAAGTTAGAATGTATTTATGAAAAGTATTTTGAATTCAGAAAAAGTCAAGGCAAAATTATTCACACATTTAAATATAATTATCTTATATCTTACGTATTTATCCGTTTATTCAAATATTTATTGACCACCTATTATTTCCAAAGTGATGGAAAGACACAAATTCTACAAAACGAAACAAAAGGTCATGTTCATACTTCATAGAAGGAAAAAAAAAAAGGATTTACATATGAAAAAAGAGTCTAACAAAACATCCTGCTCTAGATGGGTAGCTACAGTCTTGCTCTGAAAAGATATGTCTTTTTGCAGTGAAATAATTTTATTTTATTAAAAGGCTAATCAAAAGATTTTAGACTAGGGCTAGCAATATTTCTAAAATCATGTGGAGATTAGCTACATGAAAAGCTGTGGTGACCTCAGGATGACCATGAAAATATCCAAGCAACAACTTCTTGCCAACATGATATTTATGTCAGAGCACGTATGGAAGGATCAAGTTTTTCTGCCTACACAGGCGAGCACAAAACATACGCAAAGCAATGCTTGTTCGTGGAACTCTGGCATTTGGAGAAGAGGATAGTACTTAATCAAATTTACATTTTGCCCTGAGTGATGTAATTTGCAGTACTGTGTGTGCCTAAAGTAACTTGACTCAATTATATTCAAACCCAAAGCCTTCAAAAAGAGAATGATAATATCATGCAGTTATTGCAAAATATCAACAAGAATACATATCATTTTATGTAAGCAGGTGTAGAGACACAATTTTTAATCAACATAGGAGAGCTGCACACACTATAAACTTATGACCTCAGACATATTTCTTAACAAAATGTTTCCCAATGGAGCACTTTAAAAGTAGTTTTCTGAATTAAGCATGTTATTGTTTTCCCATTAAAAGAGAATAAAAGTGATTGAGCAAGGAAAATAGATTTATGCATATTTACAAGCAGAATCTCTGAAGAAAAAGCAAACCCCTGGATATTAAGATTAGGAAACAGAGTCTTACATTGTTGGTCTTCAGAAGTCTTCCATCTATCCTTCTTACCACTGGGGTTTGGATAAAAGCCATTCAGACCCATGGGTTTAAAAATGACTTTTTGCTTAAACCTTGATGCTTACTAGCAATGGGATTCCTACATGTACCTTCAAACACTTATTTACATTATCAGATGAAATACCAGTTGGGAATAAATAGGTACACAGCCATATTCTAAACCATTTCAGGCTTTATAGATTAATAAAGTTGTAAATTTATTTCATTCTGGTATGTCGGAGCCCAGTTCTTCTCTCAAAAGTAATAATCAGCTAAATATGGGAGATAGAATTATATCTGCATTAAAAAAGATATCATGATTTTAAACATAAACATAATTTAAAATACACATTTTAAACATTCATTGTTTTTTGGAAACGTACACAAAATTAATGTGTTTTCCAGAGTCTAAAATTTTTAAATATCCCTCGTGTTTAAGACAGTGTCTAAAGAATTAGGCATTAGAACCATCTTAGCTGTTTGCCAGCTAGGGTATTATTGCAGAGTATTAAATGTTTTATAAGTCAATATCCTTCCTTTGTGGCGTATTTCCTTCTGAGAAGGAACAACAATAAAAGATGACTAGTACCTAGGAAAAGGAAGTGAGTTTACTTATATTCTTGTATGTTTTTATTACTTGTATGCTGTATTTACCAGGTTAAATACATTATAAGCTATTCCCTGCTTCCAAGGAAATTTGGCACCTTTGGAATCACAGATGATCTTTCGTGTCTCTAGGGTATCATTTAAAACTCACTATTTTGTAATTAATTTGTGGAGTTTCTTAAATGGTCCTAAGTGCCTGCTCTTACTTAACTCATCTTGAGACATTAGTAGTCCTCAAACATGTGTGGTTCAGAATTTTATATTTGGTGGTCCTAGTTAAGCCCCAGAGACTAGCAATCCCTATAATAAAACTGATATTTCATAAGACTCACAGGATTCAATTAGCATAGAATCTGAATTGCTTCCTTCTCTGGGGAAAGGGTCAGAATTCAGATCATTTAGATAATGTGAACACAAATAGAAAACAATTGTTGCACAACTGACTTTTAAAATTCATTTCAGAAATGACAGAGGCATTTAATCCTTACTTTCTGAATGTATGGAGAGTTTGATATTAAAAATTCTACACAAAGCAAACTATAACATAAGCCGACTGATAAATATTGACATTATACACACACATAATTTTAACATAATGATCGTATATGTGTGTATAAGGATTGTATTTGTATAAGATTTTGTGTTTATGTGTATGTGTGTGTGTAAATTAAACCTGGGGAAAAAAATACCTGTTTTCTCATAAATAAAACACAAAAATTACTATCTAGTACTCAGTTTCTACATTACTTTTGTCCTAGTTATAGTTTTACCCCTGAGTAAAGTATTAATAAATTTTGAAATTGTTTCAAATTATTTGATTATGGACACATTCTCCCATAGCACAGAGCTTCCAACTTCCCAAAGTATAAAAAGAATTTTGTTTTGTTTTGTTTCTTGCCGTGTTGTGGTTGGTTGGATGTTGGGGAAGGATGGGAGAAGAGGATGTTATCATATAATGGAAATGAAGTCTCTGGAGTTGTGGCATACTTGTGGTTAACAAACATCTAAACTTTGTTTTTGATTTCAAATCTTGCAAACCCCTTTTATAGGCCACTATTTCTCCATCATAAACTGGTCATTTAAACTGGTCAATGCAAAATCACCCTCTGTACGCTTATGATAAGTCTCGCAAGCCTCCTCCAAACACAAAAGCAATTCTGCAGAAGGATCCACTACTATTCCCTAGGAACCAAGAATCCTGTTTGCACTGGGAAAATTAATAGAAACAAAGATCATTTAGAGCTTAATATATGTCTTATATTCAACCATAAAAACATTTATCCCACTTTGCAACTGCCTTTCTCTCTTTTATGAAATCGTTCTGTAAGCTTGTACTAGTCTAATGTTTACAGCTTGGTTTCTTTTTTCACTTTAAAACAAGGCATTCAGCCAACTTTAAACACTGCCTACTTCTAGCCAATTGTCCTTTTTTCACTGTCAACATTTTGTTAAAGAAAAAGCACACGACCTTTAAAAAGAAGCTGTAAGGCTCACTCCAGTCAAGTAGTAGAGAAATTCTATTGAGATGGTGGTGATGTCTGATAGTCACTGCAGGTCATTTCTTGGAATGGTGTCTCCCAAATTCTTAATTTCCTCCCTGTAGTTTTGGTTGCTGATTTAACCCTCTATGCAGTTTTGAATTGAAAATAGGGCAAGGCCATGACCATTTAATCATTCATTATTACAGATAAGAGGTATGAAACACTCCACTATCTAAATCCCCTACAATGCATAATCCCATTTAATCCTCACAACAATCCACTTAGGGTAATAATATTATTTTTCTTTTACAATGAAGAAATTGAGGCTCAGAGAAACTAAGTATCTTACATAAGGTAATTGCCAGTCATTAAGTGACTTCATGGCCAAAGTACAACTCAGGTTGCTTAAGTCGTGTACTTTAACCAGTACACCAAGCATGTATTGAGTACACATGCATTGAGCCCATGTATTTTAGATGTGGCTTTGGAAGTATATATGCATGTAGATGTGTATGTGTACATATGTATGTATCCATGTACATATGCATGCATGCATGTATCTGTGTACCTATGCATATATTTTTATACTTATTTATATCGCCAGCTTACTATCTTGACAGAAAAAAGTAAAACACAGTATAATGGGGGGAGGGGGAAGAGTACATAATTGTTAAATTACTAGTATAAAGAAATGGTTTTTATTTTGAAGGAACTGCCAAACTATATTCCAAAGAGATTGTAACATTTTATATTTTTACAGCTACGTATGAGATTTCCAGATGCTCTACATCCTCTAAAGCATTTGGTATTGTCAATCTTTTTCCAATTTGTGTTTTAATTTGCATTTCCTTGAGAATCGGTGATGTTGAACACTTTTTAATGTGCTTATTAGTAATTCATATGTCATTTCTGTGAAGGGTTTGCTTAAATATTTTGTCCATTTTTTTTTTTTTTTTTAATTTTTTATTTATTTATGGCTGTGTTGGGTCTTCGTTTCTGTGCGAGGGCTTTCTCTAGTTGGGGCAAGCGGGGGCCACTCTTCATCGCGGTGCGCGGGCCTCTCACCATCGCGGCCTCTCTTGTTGCGGGGCACAGGCTCCAGACGCGCAGGCTCAGTAATTGTGGCTCACGGGCCCAGTTGCTCCGCGGCACGTGGGATCTTCCCAGACCAGGGCCCGAACCCGTGTCCCCTGCATTGGCAGGCAGACTCTCAACCACTGCGCCACCAGGGAAGCCCTGTCCATTTTTTAATACAATTATATATTTTATTGAGTTGTAGTATATATATATACTCTATATATTCTGAATATAAGCCCTTTGTCAAATGTATTTGTTATGAATATTTTCTTCCAAAAAAAAAAAAGAAATGGTCTTTAAATATTTTTCCAGAGAGACATACATGTAAAACATACTCTCAACCACAATGTTATTTACAGCTTACATAAAAAGGAGTCCACATAATGTCCAATTCCAGCTTGATGGCTTTAAATAAAGGAAGGCAGATACAAAATAATAGCATTATAATATGAATTGATTGATTCATTTATTTATTCAATAAATATTTATTAAGCAAGAGAAATAATGATGAAGAAAAATATATTAAGGCCCCTGCCTTAACAGAGTTAACAGTCTAGTGGAAAAAACAGATATTAATCAAATAACCCCATATGTGAAATTCCAGCCAAAGCCAGTGCCATAAAAGGAGCCGGCCATCGGGGAGGTACTTGTCAGGAATGTCAATAAAGTTTCCCTTGAAGTAGCAGTACTTGCTTATAGATCTGAAAGATGAGGAAGCAAAAAGGAGCTGGAATAGTGCTTCAACCAAAGAGGACAGGCTGTTCAAAGACTCCGGTGGAAGGAAGCAAAGCAAATGGGAGGCACAGAAGATCTGTGGGGCTGTGAGGGGATCAGGTTCCTGTGGATGTTGGGGGGTGCTGGGTGGTAGAGAGCACAGTATTAGAGGAGGCAAGAGATAGACAGGAGTAGCTTCCAATCTGTTCCAATCCATAAAAATATTAGTACAAGTCACTGGAAAGAGCAACAAATTATATGCAAATATCATATAACTGATGCTATCACATGCAAATTGAGAACGATTAGTATATAATGATTTCACCAGAATCAGAGAAAGGGCATGCACCAAGGATCTCAGTGGGAGGGTGGGTCTTCATGAAGAGAATGGGACTTCCCTAGCCTTAAAAGAATGGGTATCCATTAGACAGATGGAGAAGAGGAGAAAAGTAGGGAGTCAAAAATGACCAAGGGAAAAAAAAAAAAAAAAAAGACCAAGGAGTGGTCATTTACTGAATGGAAACCTGATCATCCAATGCCTTTACTCAGAGTGGACCGGTGCTCTCTCAACCTGGCAAATGCCTGTATACAGGCTGTTGAAACTCCAGTCTGCATCTCCTTTGTTCATACTTGGTTATTTGGGCTCCAGCCCATCATATTTAGTTCTGGACAAAATCCTGGCTGCTGGCTCCATCTACCAGACCTGTCCAATAGTCTTTGTGTATGTTGTGTTGGGGGCAAGGGGTTTAGGAGAAGAGGAGCTCAGATTCAAATGGAACTTCTCTAGTGCCTTTCACTTGGGAACCACTTTCCAGATGAATGCACAACAATGAAGGGCTCCAGAGGTGAGAATGAATGGAACATACAAGCAAGAGCAACAGTAGAGGACTACATATTTTAAGCAACTCCACCCAGCAACTGTGCCATAAAGACATCCAGCCATCCTACAGCGCCATGTTGTTTTACAGTATCACAGAATAAAGCTTTTTCCTAGAGAAATACATTATCAAGATCACAGCTATCATACACACTCACTGTCAACTTTACAAGTTGTTTTCAATAACACCCACAATCAACCTTAAGAAACTATCTATTAGATAATGATATATTATATAAATTTGTGAAAATGATAATGTACGTAAAACACTTCAATATAGAACGCAGAGAATCATTTTTATAGTCAATGAAAAGACATACGCTATTTTTTATTTCTCTCTTCTACATCAAAGATAGGTAAAGATCATTTGTAATTAAAAAGAAAAAGAAAAGCTACATGTTTAGCAATAGGTGACTGGCTAAAAAAATTACAGTCCATCTGTACAATGAAATACTCTGTAATGGCTATTCAAAAAATGAAATAGATATTTATGTGTTGACATGGAACTAACAACAGACTATTTAGTTTAAAAAAGCAAGGTACATACAGTGTGTATAGTTTGGGTCAAGCAAGGCTAGGTATACGTATATGTATGAAAGTGTTCTGAAAGGTAAATAAGAAACAGTTTGAACGGTTGTCTGAGGTGTGGGACTGGAGGTTTAGAGCTAAAGGAAGGTTTGATTTTCATTGATCTATTGTCCTGTTTGAATATTTTTCAACCATGTGCATATGCTTTTTTAAAATAATTTTAAAAAGCTAAGCTTGGTTTCAAATGTTAACTATTTGCTATAAAGACATAGGCAAAAAATAATAATAATAATAATGTAAAACCAGAAAGAACTAGGTAGTAAATCACAGTGAACTTTCTGTTATATTATTGCTTCCTGCTCTCATCTGTCTCAAAGCCTAATTCTATAGACTCAAAATAAGCATGACAGTATAACTGTTGGCAGGCAAAGACAAAAGTTTTGGTTCCTCCTCCAATTTCCTTTCATGGTCATTAAATTCCTCCTTTCCAGTTTGCATAGCTGGGCAAATGGTTAGAGATTGGAGATTTTTTTTTTATAAACAAAAATCCTTGCTGGCTATAATTTTCATTTGTTTATTTTATTACTCAGTCTATCCTGAAATAGAACCTTAAATTATTACCCATTTTGTTGTTGACATAACTAAATTTCAAACTAATAAACAAATTCTTCAAGACTTTTTTAGTCTTCACTAGATATACTCTTAAAGGTCATAGAATAGTTCGAAATTTGGTTTCCCAATTTAAAATAGCCATTCAACAGAATGACTGCATCAAATTATCTTAGTATTTCTAACTCATGATTCACCTGAAATTCTCATCCAAAACTTCATGGTTAGTGAACTGATATGGGCTCAGCTGATCTTACAAATAACTATGAATGAGAAAACCGGAGTCTCTGGTCCCCTCTTCCTACCCCAACCCCTCAATCCCTCATACCCACTTTAACCACGTGATGTTCTCCAAGCCTTATAAATCACAACATTCTTTGCATTATCTGTTGGTCTCAAAGAGTACAGAGCTTATATAGAAAATTTACAAAACTCAGTTCTTCTGGGACAGACATGACAAAAATTCAAAAGTGTTTTTATCTTTAAATCACCATGGCCTTCCTGTAGCCTAGATAAATTCTAATTAAGGGATACTTATACCCAAATCTCCAGCTACATTAATTTACCAAAGATCAGCAACACAGGTGTATTCATTTCTCAAATATGTTTGAACTGCACACTTAAGATTTGCACATTATCTGAAAGTGAAATTAAGAAAACAATTCCATTTACTATAGCATCAAGAAAGAATAAAATACCTAGAAATAAATTTAACCAAGAAGGGGCAAAACTTTTATACTGAAAACTACAAAACATTGTTTGCAAGAAATTAAAGAAGAGATAAAAAATATATAAAGACATTCCACATTCATGGACTGGAAGACTTGCTATTATTAAGCAAGTCTTTGAACTTGTTTAGTAATAGCAAATTTTAACTGCTTTCTTTACAGAAATGGACAAGCTGATCCTAAAATCATATGGAAATGCAAGAGACCCAAAATAGCCAAAACGATCTTAAAAGAAGAGCAAATTTGGAGGACACACACCTCCTGATTTAAAAACTTTCTACAAAGCTACCACACATTTATGGTCAATTGATTTTCAACAAGACTGCCAAAACCATTCAATGAGGAAAGAACAATCTTTTCAACAAATAGTGCTGAGACAACTGGATATCTACATGCAAAAAGAAAAAAAAAAAGAAAGAAAGAAAAGAAAGAAAGAAAGAAAAAAAGAAAAAAAAAGAATTTAGAACCCTATCACACATCATAACCGAAAATTAAAATCAAAGACCTAAATGTAAGAGTTAAAATTATAAAAATCTCAGGAAAAAAAAACATAGGAGTAAATCATTGTGACCTCAGGTTAGTCAAAGACTTCTTAGATACAAAACAAAGGCACAAGCAATAACAGAAAAAATAAATTAGACTTCATTAAAATTAAAAACTATTATACGTTAAAGTCCATCACCAAGAAAGTGAAAAGACAGCCTACAGAATAGAAGAAAATATTTGCAAATCATATATTTGATAAGGGAATAGTATCTAGACTATATAAAGTCTACAATTTAACAATAAAAAGACAAATAATTCAATTCAAAAAGGGCAAAGAATCTGAGTAGACATTGTCCAAAGAAATATACAAATGACCAATAATTACATGAAAAGATGCTCAACATCATTAGTCATTGGGGAAATGTAAATCAAAACTAGAATGAGATACCACTTCACTTGCACTAGGATGGCTATAATTTAAAAATTAAAAAAACAGAGGAAAAGAACAAGTGTTGAGGAGGATGTGGAGAAATTGGAGCCCTCATATATTTCTGATGGACTGTAAAATGATGCACCCTCTGTAGAAGATAGTTTGGTTTTTCCTCAAAAGGTTAAATATAAAGTTTGTATATGGCCTGCCATTTCCACTCCTAGGTACATACCCAAGACAAATGAAAATATTTGTTCACACAAAAACTTGTAAAAGAATGTTCATAGCAGCATTATTTATATTAACCAAAAAGTAGAAACAATCCAAATGTCCATCAACTGATGAATAAATAAGTAAAAGGTGGTATACCCATATAAGGGAGTATTATTAGGCCATAAAAAGGAGGGAAGTACTAATACATGATACCACATGGATAAACACTGACAATATTATGTAAAATGAAAGAAGCCATACACAAAAGGCCACATATTTGTATGATTCCATTTATATGAAATGTCCTGAATACGCAAATCCATAGATAGAGAAAGTAGATTAGTGGTTGCCAAGGGCTAGGAGGAGGGAGGAATTGGGTGTGACTACTAATGGTTATGGAGTTCCCTTTGAGGGTGATGGTAATGTTTTAAAATCAGATAGTGGTGATGGTTTCACACACTGTGAATACACATAAAACTAAATTGTACACTTTAATATAGTTAAAATGGTGGGAAAAAAGACTTGTGCATTTCACTCTATGTAAATTATAACTCAATAAAGCTAACATGGGGGAATAAAGGTCAGCAACAATTATTTTTAAGAAAGGTGAAGAGGACTTTCCCTGGTGGTGCAGTGGTTAAGAATCCGCCTGCCAATGAAAGGGACACGGGTTCGATCCCTGGTCCAGGAAGATCCCACATGCCATGGAGCAACTAAGCCCATGTGCCACAACTACTAAGCCTGTTCTCTAGAGCCTGTGAGCCACAACTACTTAGCCTGCATGCCACAACTACTGAAGCCCGCGCTCTAGAGCCTGTGCTCCGCAACAAGAGAAACCACCGCAATGAGAAGCCCGTGCACCACAATGAAGAGTAGCCCCCGCTCGCTGCAACTAGAGGAAGCCCACATGCAGCAACGAAGACCCAACACAGCCAAAAATAAATAAATTAATTAATTAAAAAAAAAAAAAGAACGGTGAAGAAAAAAGATCAACATCCAACTTTATAAACAGAGGTATCCGCAGACATCATTTGGTATAAATGTACCAGTGCAAATCTATCACTGATACTATATTGAAACAGCACAATTAGTGATCGTCCAACAGAGCTATCTATATAAACAAAGAGGTGAGAAACAATAAGTGTAATAGGGAAGAACAAATCTGACTCCATTATGGATCTGTTTCTTTTACTTTAACCTTTGTATTCTATTGCTTTGGCTACAAGTTAAGAATGTTGCCTATAGCCTGAAATATACAGGATAGCTCATTCTCAAGGATCTGACCATTAAAGGTATAAACACTTTTCCATTCATATAGAGATAAAAAGTTGCAGAATAGAGAATAACATTTGTCTTGTTGGAGGTTTACAGGAACATCAGGACCTGACCTACGCAGACAGCTGCAAGAACAAAGGATTCCAGCACCAGGAAGTCTGCAGCCACCAGTCACACCCCCTCCCCTTTTCGTATAAAAGAAGCCTGCATTCTAACTCGGGTAAGATGGTTGAGACACGAGTCCACCATCTTCTTGGTCTGCTGATTTTCTGAATAAAGCCACTATTCCTTGCCCCAAGAACTCGTCTCTAGATTTATTGGCCTGTCGTGCGGTGAGCAACATGAGCTTAGACTCGGTGACACAAGGGAGTAGTATGAGCATACTTTCTACAACAGTCACTTTAAGAAATGCTGTCTTGGGACGTGGAGAATGGACTTGAGAACCCGGGGAGGAGGAAGGGTAAGCTGGGACGAAGTGAGAGAGTGGCATGGACACATACACACTACTAAACGTAAAATAGATAGCTAGCGGGAAGCAGCCGCATAGCATAGGGAGATCAGCTCGGTGCTTTGTGACCACCTAGAGGGGTGGGATAGGGAGGGCGGGAGGGAGATGCAAGAGGGAGGAGATATGGGGATATATGTATATGTATAGCTGATTCACTTTGTTATACAGCAGAAACTAACACACCATTGTAAAGCATTATGTTCCAATAAAGATGTTAAAAAAAAAAAAAAGGGACATGGGACACAGTCAGGAGTAGATCACTTTCACTGAATTTCCTTGTCCAAGATTCACGTAGGAAGGCAAAGTGTGTTATTTTGAGGGGCGTTTGAAGAAAATGGTAACTTTAACATTACCATGGAAGACTATGTATTAAATACTACAAATAATAATTCTGTTTAATAAAGTAAAAAAAAAAAGAAAAAGAAATGCTGCCCTTGGGGAACCCATGGATACCATGAAAACGATGGAGGGAATGAATAGGGCTTTATAAAAATTAAGGTCTTACTTTAATGACCTCTTCCTATTAACAGCCAGAGAAGGAGCTAGCAAAAGAAATACTGTCTGCAAGCCGTGGACACCAGCCATATAAAGTGCTCTGAAGATCCTTCTCCAGTTATTCTGCTCTGACCTCCAGGAAACAGCTGCCAAACCCTGAGCAGGCTCATGGCTGGGTGAGAGGAGGCACGTGAGGCCTTCCACGGAAAGCCTAATTAGTCATAGAGTCCTGGGCAGAGAAAACACAACTATCGCACAATGTGGCACTTTATCAGCAGATTGATCAAAAACCTGTGAATGGGTGGGTCACTATTTTCATTCATCCATTCGACAAGTATTTACTGAGCCCTGCCACGCACCAAGTAGTGTGAGGATACAAGAAAATAGTTATTTTTGCATAACATCCTTTTGTAGGTATTAAGAAAAAATGCAAAATGGCGGGGTCCTCCGCGTACAATCTTGCAATGACTCCTCATTTTTCTAAGAACAAAAGCCAAAATCCTTACAATGGCCTATGAGCCTCCATATGATATTGGGCCACTCCCCACGCCAGCCACCCCTTTCACCTCTCTGGCCGCTGGCCTCACCAACTTGTCTAACTCTCTCCCCTCCATGACAGTCAGTGGCCTCTTTGCTAATCCTCCAACACACCAAGCATGCTTCTTCATTCCCTCATGTTCCATCCACCTCAAAAGTTTTCCCCTGATTTCCTCATAATTCACCTTCTTTACTTCCTTCGAGATCCTGCTCAATTTACACCTTCTTGATGAGGCCTAGCTACTCTGTCTTATTTAAAATTACAGTCCACCTGCCCCCATCATTTCCTATTTCCCTTACCCTGCTCGAATTTGCTTTTTCTATGTTCCATTTTCACACATTATCAAATTTCCTTATTTACTATGTTTATTGTATTGCCCCACACCCTACTGTAAGCTCCGAGAGGGTAGGGATTTATCTGTGTCTGGATTGCTCACTGCTGTCTCTCCAGCACCTACAGTGGCACATCCCCCATAAATATTTGTGAAATGAACAGAAGTGATCGATTCCAATACCCTTAGAACACTTTTGTTACAAGAAAGTCCCCCTGGACTGGCTCTTTGGGGACACTATTTTCGTGCATCTGAAATCATAGCTGTATTCCCATGGCACCAGCCACTACACCCAGCCTCTGAAATACGAAGATGAAGACACCCTATCACTCAACAGTGGATAGCATTTCCCCAGATACCTGAACACCACTCAACTGTGCTTCCCATCTCCCATTAATACCTGTCAGTGAGCTATGTGGGCGGACAAAAATGATTTCTATGTAAAATGTTTCTTATGTAATGGTCTGCATCTTCCACAAACAGATCTAAAGAGACTGGAAACAATGAAATGGAAGAGAGTTGTTTTTACTCTTTTTTCCTAAGTCGTCTCTGATTCTCTATAATCCCCGGTATTTCAAGCAAGACATGCAGTCACTTACAATTTTCATTTCCTCCTCTTGTTCTTATTTCTTTCACTCTCAGAAAAAAAATAAAGAAGAAAAAGAAAAGAATCCCTGGTGCTTTACTCCTAAGTGAAGTTTATCCATAATGTATGGGTAAAGTTTCCTTGATTTTGTTTGTAATTCTTGTCTAATCTCGTACATTTACAGGCTAAAAAAACCTAAGGCCATTTAATCACGACAGATCTAATCAACAGATAAGACTTCATTATTAAAATGTTCATTTAAAAATGTGTGAAAAATGTAAATGGGGATTATCTGTATATGACATGAGATTATCAGGATACAAAATGGGGCAGAATAAGGCACCTTTGTTTGCCTTTATACAACAGAACGAAAGCAATACCTTAGCTGAAAGCAGACGCTATTTTCTATTCTCGTCACCAGTTAAGTCACTTGTAGATATGCATTGTCTTGAACCATTTCAACTAATCCCACTGATTTGTCTGTAAAATTGAGAGATTAAGATTAGCCTCTGAGCAATTTATTTACCTTCTAAAGTGAAAAAAATTCAGGCAACTTCAACCAAAAAGTAAAAATCCCATGAATGCCTTTCTTGTTTTCAAACCGGAGCTTAATTTCTCAGTCCTGTGGAGTCCAAAATAATGTATGTCAATGGACTTAGCACTAAGGAATTGAAACATTATACCTGGTTCACTAAAAAAAAAAATCAGTAGAAGGGATAGTTTAAGCTTCAATTTTAAATAGATCTTTAAGCAAAATATCAACTTGTTTAGAATATCCTAAAGCAAACATCAGTTATTTATAGCTACCTAATACAAATTCAAAGATTTTGACTCTATGCGTATATTAACTACAAAAGGTCTGATGAAATTTCTTTGAGTAAAAATGGCTTTTCTCAATAGGCAAAAAAATTAGATTTATTTTTCTGATGAATGAACTTTCCAAAACAAATAAGGCAGCAAATGTACACAATATATATTTGCATTTGAATGAACAGTATTTTTTGTTAAGAAAAAGAGGAAGCATATGCTAACCAAGGCTGTCATCAGTTTTAAGATGAAAGTCACCGAATCACCAGAAAAGCAGTTACACCATCTCCCATATTGTCGTGGAAATAATGGTAACTTCTAAGCTGTTATACTGACTACAAGAACCTAGTTCTTGATTTTTTTTTTCAGAATCAATTCACTAATCTTCCAAAAAATATTTTCTGAGTGCCTACTACGTGCTGGGACTATGCAAGATGCTGGATGTTGTAAATAAAATCGATACTGTCTTTGCCTTGTGGTGTCTACACGTGGTCTATGCATAACTGAGCCCATTCCCTTTACATGATGAGCTTAATATACAATTGTACAGCAAGTTGATCAACGAGAGCCCTCTGTTACATCCTGCCGCCCGCTTTCCCTGTAATCCAGCTGGGCAGGCCTGCACACGGCCTGGAAATGATCAGCTGCATCAGCAGGTGCTACATGGGAAACGGAAACCAGGAATTTATCTTCTGATGAAGAAAAAGGGAGGAGGAGGAGGAAGTGGAAGAAGAGATAAGGAGTAGGAGAAGGCAAAGAAGAAGGTCAAATAAGAAGGAGAGGAGGAGAAGGAAGAGGGGAAGGAGGAGGAGGTGGGGAAGAAGGAGGAAGGGAAAGGAGATGAGGAGGAAGTGGAGGGGGAGGAGAAGACACAAGATATTTTAGTGGGTGGTTTAGTCTCAGACCTGAAAACTGGGTTAAACCAAACGAAGTTGCTTCCATTTTTATAACTTTCCTGTTTAGACAGTTAAGAGAAGACCATACTTTATCAGGGCATAGGAAGGATCCATAAAAGAAAATATTAGTAAAATAGCCTTCATTAAAATTCAGAGCTTCTATTTGTTAAAAAAAAATCATTAAAAAAGTGAACAGGCAGGTGAGAGATAGGAAAATGTATTCACAAAATATGTATCTAACAAAGGACTTCTATCCAGAATTTATAAAGAACTCCTACAAATCAATAACAAAAAAGATCGACAATCCTATATAAAAAGTGGGCAAAGGAACAGATACTTCCTAAAAAGGCAGTCTAAATGACCAATATGTACATGAAAAGGTGCCCAACATCATTATTAATCAGGAAAATGCAAATTAAACCATAATAATTTACTCAGGAAGGTCAAAGTTACCTACCAGGAAGGCTAAAATAATCTCAAGTGTTGTTGAGGATGTGGAATAATGGAGCACTCATACGTTGCTGGTGGGAATTTAAACTGGTTCAGCTACACTGGAAAACTGTACCATACACCTGTACATTTACCTAACCTATCAGCCAGTAATTCCACTTATAGGTATGTACTCAAGAAAAATGAATGCAGTTGTTCACCAAATGATACATGCAAGTATGTTCACAGCAACTTCATGCAGAAAAGCCAAATATTGGAAACAATGAAAAATCCACCAACAATAGAATAAATACGTTGTGGCCTATTCATATAATGAATATGAAACAACAATGAGAAGAATGAACTCCTGACATATCCAATAACATGGACAACACTCACAGACAAAATATGGAGCGATAGACACCAGACACAAAAGAGAATATACTATTGATTCCTATTTATATAATATCAAAAAGAGGAAAACAAATCCATTGGTCAAAGGAGCTGTTACCTTGGTGGATGAATATCAACCGGAAAAGGGGATACAATGGAGATGCTGAAAATATTTTATCCCTTCTTAGTGATGTTTATAAGTTTGTATCTAAAAATAAAAATCCATGCTCCCACCATGAGTGTACCTCTTAACCGGTCACCTGGTTCTTTGAAGCCATAAGCCACATCATGATGTTCCTCTGCTCAAAACCCACTGGTGGTTCCCATTTCACTCAGGGTAAAAGTCAAATTCTTTATAATGGCTCACAATAACCTATACCATTTGGCCCCCACTACTCTCCTCATTTATTCTGAAATAATAAAGCCCTGCCTAAGGGCTTTTGCCCTGGCTGTTCCTTCTGCCTGGAATGTTCTTCCCTCAGATACAGACAGCTACAAAGCTCAGTCTCTCACCTCCTTCAAGACTTTATTCAAATGTCATTTTCTCACTCAAGCCCTACCTCATCTCACTCAAGCCCTGATCTTTTCCTGGTTAAAACTTCATAGTACTCATTTAAGTTTCTGTGTATGTGGCAGGAGGGGGAAGGGGGGAGGGGGTTGGTGGGATCGGGGGGGTGGGAAGGTGAAGGGGGAGAAGGATTGACCGGACCCAATCACGATCAGGTTGACAACAGTGGAGAAGAAATGGAAAAGAAACTGAACTTTTTTGAGTTTTCAAGAAACAAATATATTTAGGGTTTTTTAAAAAAATGTAGTTTTTTTCAATATGCAAAATCCACTCACATTCTTTCCCCTTTAGTCTTCAGCAAATATGTAGACTATACAAGAAGACTTTTTATGTGGCCTCTGGGGAAGCTGGGGAAAACCAGCAGGATGTGGGAAGAATATGACCATATCCTCAGTAGTGCTAGTGGGGTGTACGTGTGTGTGTGTGTGTGTGTGTGTGTGTGTGTGTGTGTGTGTTTTCCTGGGTATGCAAACATATAGGATAGAAGGCAAGGATTGAAAGTAGTGATGCAACACATAAAAATGGGCCCAGATGCTAAGTCAACAAAAGCTTTTCCTTCATTGTATCCTTACACTGACCCCCAGACACAACAGAAAGATTGCTTCTCATTTCTCCTTCAAGCTGAGGAAATGAGTTTGGCTAAGTAAGTTTGAGGTACTGGATTGGGTGTAGGGAACAAAGGGTGAATAAGAAGCAGAACGAGAGAGTGAATTGTTTTCTTCTGTCATGGGATAAAGTTTAGCAAAAAAAGAGAAGGTTGTCTCAGCCCTAGAATTCCCATATATCTGGGATTTCCACAGAGTCTATCATAGACATGCAGGGGCAACTTCTGAATGAAACTTGCGACACACACTTCAGTCCACTGGTCGACCCCACTGGTCCAGGAAGGTAATTCTGCATGACCTGATTACCCATTCCTACCGGGAAACAGGAAAAGACTGATGCTTGTCTCAAGAGAGTTTTAAGAGACGAAGGTGTGGAAAGACCTTTCTATTTCAGAAAAGCCATTTCCTGTGGAAAAAAGACAAACGAGAGATAGCATGTGGTACTCAGAAAAGTACAAGAATCAGTTTTGCGGAAGTGTGCACTGCAGAAGAACAAAGGACAGGAAAGTGAGCATCAAATTAGTCAATGAAAGAGAAAGTGCATACTAACTGTAAACTGCCAGGCAAAGTGTTCCATATTTCTTTTATTATCTACCGCAAAGGGTGGTCGTGAGGACGACACGAGTCAATGCACTGGCTGTAATGGCTTGGTTTTGCTACTGTCATAAGTGACTCTCAGCTTGATACTTAGAATGAGGGGACTCCTGATCTAGATGCCGAGCATGTCCAGGCATGGAGGTTGAAGTCCCTTGGGGGTCACCCATCTGCTGCAGGGCAGTGGACACATGGGAAGGGTACAACGACTTCCCTACCCCTGTGCGTGGCTCCACACTTTCATTTTGCAAAGGATGTAGCCAGCCTGTAAAGTGAACTGGGCATGCAGGGAAATCCTCTTCAATGGATGGGAAAAGTTATATTCCTCCTACCACCAAGAAGGAAGCACAAACCTTCTCAGCCCTCAGCAGGTTTTGGAGGCAACATATTCTACACAAAGGGATCCGTTTCCACTCACTTCTCAGGTGATTGTGCAAGGTACCACAGTACCTTGCAAACAGAGGGTGATGCCAGCAGTCCTTCCAAATGGGCTGAATGACCCGGTGGGTCTATAGTACTAGTGATATCTGTAGTGGGAAAAGACGCTACATGGAGTACATGGCCAGCATCAGCAGAAGAATCACAGCATAGAGCCCTAGTATTCTGAAGCAAGGCCATGCCATCTGTAGCAGGGAATTATTTATATATCATTCAAAAGCAGCCCCCCACGTTCTACTGGGCCAGGCAGAGACAAAGCCCCTGACTGTGGTGACTTGTCTTCTGGAGCTCCAGAACTCCTCCCCGGTAACCATACGACAGTCTAGTTTGCTTGTCTACAAAGAAGACCCTTAAAGAGCTGGATTTGCTGTCCAGTAGCAAATACTGACTCTCCATCGTCACCTTATTGCAGACTCCTGGGAAAGCCTCAGGGATCTATTACACCTCCTGCCATCAGGGTTCATCATGCTACCCACCTCGCCAACCCGGAGGAGCGCCATCTTACCACACCCCTCCCTTCCATTTCCTGGCTGAGAACACAGGCCTTGTCTCCACAATGACCTGTCCCAGGGGAACTCTAGAGTAGAGAACAAGTGCTGGGTTGGGAGCCATGCCTGTGAGTTCTTCCCAGGCCACATGTAAGCGATATGCAAAGCTCTGTGCCCCTTTCAGCGTCCTTCAACTGTGTGTGCCAAGCCCCCTAAACAGTCTCATAGTCAGTCATAAGTGGGACTGGCTTCCAAGGATGAAAATTTGGGGATGATCTCACTGACTGTTGTACATTTCAATCCAAACTGCATGTTGGTATATTTTAAAGTTTGTGTATTTACTGTTGTGAATAAAACATAGCTTTTGAAATTCAAACTTAGCAATGTTACATAAAGTGTCAAGATGGTTTCCTCCAATGAAAGATTCATGTAAATATTTAAATGATCAGATATTTCATGTTGAGAAAAACTTGTGATTTTTCATCTATGTGTAAGTAATAAGAATTTTATTTTCATATTTCAAAACATTTCCATTTAGTTTGGCAAAAATCAATCCGTTAAATACAAATAATGGGTTCATTCTAAAAGTTGTGGGTGACATAACACTGACAGAAAGAGCTTGGGAATGAAGAAAAATCACAGGCTAAGAATTTCAAATCCCAAACCCACTGTTTTCTCATGCCTCTAAGTCATGTAAGAACTTTTAAACAAGATAAGAACAGACTTTAGAACAATAAAAGTACAAGTGAACAGAAAAGTAAACCAATTGAAAAAAAAAGAAGAATTTACTGGTTTTGGAAGCTGCCATCCCAAGTTCTTAATTAGCGCTGGATAAATGGATTATGGTTTTTATTTTTCTTTATACTGTATCTTTAAAGTGTATTGGGTTTTAAATTAAAACCTGCAGAGTTATTCTCTTAATCCAATTACAGGGGTTTTCCACTGAGGTCCAAGGCACCCTAAGGGCTCTGTGTTTGAGTTTAGGGCTTTAATGTGTCTCCTGGAACAAGGTAGAAAATTCTGTTTGATGTCCTTTTTATTGAAAGAAGAGTCCATAACTTTTGCCAACTTTTTAAGAGACCTGTGAAATTCCCATCTTCCCTCCAAAGATTAGGATCTCAGAAACAGAGTTTAATTAGTGGGAGTGGTTTGGGGGTAATCACTGTAGTATCGGGTTTCGTGGTTTGAGGGGTGGGGCTGAGCCATCGCAGCAAGTACTGAACGCCTGCTGTGGTTAAAGACTTCGGACTACTAGACCTGGTACTGAGGCACCATGCCTGCCTTGGAGAAATTCTCTTTATAATGGTGGAGGCAGAGTCAGAATTCTAACGGTGGAAAAAAGCGCTATGCAAACACAGTGCGTTTCCTTCTGATGGTGAGACCCTACACCTAGAGGCATTCTTGGGTTGGTGCCTCCGATCCCTCAACAATCCTGGGAGGTACACAGAAGAAACCAAGGTGTAAGGAGGAATCACTCTCTTTCCCTCATGCTCCTACTCTGATCTTTAGATCATGAAGCTTCTGCTTCTCTCCCCCAAGGAATACGTTTGGGAAGAACCTGTGGGGGTCCTTTCTCTGCTGCTGGGTCACGTCTCCTCTCGCGAGCCGACGGGTCGGGAAGGAATTGGCCACGCACAGAGCATCTTTTACTCAGCCTCTTCCCTGCTGCTTTGTTCCCATACTCCTCTGTGCAACCCTGCCCGGGTCAGAGCCCAGATCCCCCCAGCCCAGGCCAGGCTCTCAGAGGCAGGTCTGCAGGTCTGGCGCTCTTTCTCTTTCTGCCCCCAAAGGATGCGAGGGTGGGGTTCTGGGTAAGCACATCTGCCCTGCAGACACAAACTCTCCCTCCTCAAGGGGGTTGTCTCGAGGCCATGCTGGGGAAGGGGAGCAAGAGGATGGATATTAGAGGCACCAACTGTGTCAAGTGACCTCCCGTTTTCTAATTCAGCCTGGTTGGTAATAAAGGTACTATTTTATAGCTTTATCTTCGTGACCCTATGTTACTTCTCAGGTAGTTGCAAATTCAGGGGTGGGGAATGAGGTCTGACTCCTTGTTGTCCCTTAAAATTCCAGCAAGAGTTTCATAGACGCTAAATGATTTAATCAACATCACACACCTAGTAGGTGGTTTGTCAAGAGTAACCACATTTTCTCAATTCCCTTCCTTTGGAAAAACTTAGTACCAAGAAACAATCTTAGAAATTCAAGTGTATTATTGGGATAACGTGACAAATTATTTGAAGTGAGGACTAATCCAGAAAATCTTCCCAGGTGTACTTCACATATTCTTTAAGAAGCAGCTCTGATTTCACTTTCTACATCAAGTCTAATTACTTACTGTGGTTAGTTAACATTCTTAGGCCTCATTTTCATCTGTACAATGAGGAGTTTAAGTAGATGATCTTCAAACATACTCTCAGTGTGAACATGCTCTAAGTCTTTGAGCCCAAACCAATCTAGAAAGATCTGTAACTTTTCCTATACTTGTCTACCATACAATTATTACCTTATTCTTCACTGTTCTATTTTCTACCTGTACCTATAATTTAAGCATTTTACCGTAACATTATACTGTACTATAGGTTCTCGCCAGAGAATATCATTTGCATCTCTCTCTTTTCCGCCCAACTCCTCCAAAAGCTCAGGATCTTTTGTTCATCTGAAAACAGTAAGACAGTACAGAGGCAAGACACAGACTGGGAGAAGGTATTTGTAATTCATATACCCAACAAAGGACTCATATTCAGAATATATAAAGATTCCTACAAATGATTAAGAAAGAGACAAAAAATCCAATTTTTAAAAATTGGGTAAAAGAAACTAACCAAATAACCATAAGGCATAAGAAAAGTTATTCAAAAGGTATTCAACTCACCAAGAAAATACAAATTAAAATCACAGTGAGATAACACTACACAACCACCAGAATTGCTAAACTTTTTAAAGATTAACAATACCAAGGGTTGGTAAAGATGTAAAACAATTGGAAAGCTCCAACACTGCTGGTGGAACTGTACGTATAACGGTTTTGGAAAACAGTTTAGCAGTATCAGCTAAATCTAAGCATGCATCCACCCTATGACCAGCAATTTCAGTCCTGGAAGAAATGAGCGCGTATGTCCAACAGAAGACATGCACAAGAATTTTCATAGCAGTTTTACTCATTATTTTAAAAAAGAGAAACAATCCAAATGTACATCAAAGGTATAAAGGGTAAATAAATTGTGATACACTCATATAAAAGAATACTGCATAGCAATGAAAAAGAATGAACAACTTCTAAATATTAAAAAAAAAAGGGATAAAAAATAAAAATTAAAAAAAGGGATAAATCATCAGACAATATATTGAGCAAGAATCAAGAGAGCAGATATTATATGATTCAATTTATATGAAGCTTGCTGAGAGGCACAATGAATCAATGGTGCTAGAAGTCAGAACAGTGATGGGTATTGACAGGGCAGGAGGACAAGGGACCTTCTGAGCTCCTGGAACTGTTCTAAATCTTGATCTGAATGATAGTTTTAAACCAGTGTGTGCCTATGTAAATATTCACCAAACTATACACTTGAGATTTGATCTTTACATACTTTACTACGTGTATGTTATGCCTCAATTCTTAAAAACCAACAAAACAGTAATAAAAGCCCAGATTCACAAAACAACATTCTTGAGAATTAACTGAAGAGCATCCACCCACTGATTTCTTGAGACAGTCTAAATTTTACTCTTGACTAAAAGCAGATCTGCACACCTCTTCAATTGCATTGCGTATGTTTAGCTTCTAATTGGAAGTTTACTGAACTAAACTTTAGAGTTGCCTCCTATCCCTGTCAAGGGCTTTGTAAGAAACAAAGTGAAACCTGATGCTATTTTACTATAAGGACATTGTTTGAGGACATTTTCTACCATTTCCCCTTTATGGAGAAGTACTGGAGGAAATTCTGTCAGTGCTCAGGTCAAGAAAGCTGTTTCTCTTGAGCAATTGGTATGTTTTTATCGGATGGATGCTGTTAATTCTGTAGCTGAATTTCCCAGTAGTCGGAACAAAAAGGGAAAATCCACAGAGTTGCTAGGCACTCCTGACTTTCCACCTACTGTTCAAGCCATTCTCTTTTTGAACTTTCTGGAATGTTCATCTTTAACTTCTTTAATCCTTGGCTTCATTCTATCTCTATCCTTATTTTCACTACACCTCAGTTTCTTTATATTTTTATCCTACTGGACTCTTATTGTACTATGTAACAACCACTACAAATGTTTTGTTTTAAAACAAACAAATACATAGATGCATACATAACACATACATAAGGACATTACTGTTAAATACTGTTCTCCCCCTCACTAACCTTTTCACATAAAGCCTGTCTTACCCCTTCAGCTATACTCTAAGCTCCATGTGTGAGTTGTTAAACAGTTTCAGGTAGACAGTAGGGGCATAAAAGGCACCATTTGACTGCTGCTGTGCAATTAGACCTAATGGCAATGGTTTCAGATCATGTGGTGTGGAGCATGAACACATTTTTCAACCATGAAAGAGCTCTTGCTCTAAGCCTGCAGAAACTTGCACACTATTTGGAAACTGGGTTATTTTAATCATAGTGTCATAGAAAACGACATGTATTTTAATCAACCTCAGTTGACAACGCTGCAACCATATCATAGCTGATGCTGATTCCAAACCATCTCAAGAATTACTTCCAGGTTTGAAGAACTGGCCACTTAACTAGGCCAGTTAGGAGCACAGCCTGCCCAGCTGCTTCCCAAGCCCGACCTTGCAGGATCGGGGCCTTGTCATTAGGAAGATTTTGAGGACCAAGGTGTGAGACCAAGTGTGATCTCGAGGACTGGATCCCAGGCCCTGGGGTGTAGGCACCTCCCAGAGGCTACCCTCTTCCTGGCAAGAATTTAGCTTCTCTGCCCTTCAGCACAGTCAGCAAACAGCACCAGAGTTTTGCTTGGCGCTTCCTTTTGACAACATCTTGCAGTTTACACAGCTGGTCCTCTATTATAGAAGTTGTGGGTGACCTTTAGTACATAATAATGCCTTCAACTTTTGAGAAGCTGGTTGCCATTTTTGCCCACTGACCATAAGACTTCCTGAAGGGAGATGTTTCTGCACCATCAAAACTGATGGACAAGATTTCTTGATTTGCTTAATGAAGTAACCATGGGGTAGCTAATGCTAGAATAGTTATTTCAGAATTAAACCTTACTGGTTTTTTGTGTGAATGTTATTCTACACAGTAAACAAAGCCATAAAAGCTTCTATAATTTATGTTTTTAATGAAATAATTAGAAAATTGGTTGTTTATAAACAGATACTTTACATATATTATAAATGTTGGGAATATTGGATACACCAATACCAATGTTTATAGAAAACACAGAAGTACTTTAAATAAAATATTTGATGGGCTAGTATATATACATATGATTATATATATATGCATATAATATATATGGATATATGTAGATTGTATAGCATGTATATGAGAGAAGGGTATGATTTAGGAAGTTTACAAAGTAAACCTCCTTTGGGAAACTATTGTATAATTATGTTTTAAAACGTGTTTTAAAACACACAGTGAAAAGCTTTAACAGCTTTAGGAAATAACTTTTTTTTTTTAGGAAATAACTTTTAGAAGCAAAAATCAAGTGGAAAAGAATCCACAACATGAAAAGCTGTTTAGCAGAGAAGGTTGTAACCTGTGAAAACTTAAAGATTTTTCATTGAGGAAGTGACTTGCATGCTATAAAGAAGCACTGACTAGAAAAGAGTACAGTTGTCCCTCAGAATCCCGGGGGGGGGGTTAGGTCCAGGACCACGCTACCCACCCTCCAGGATACCCAAATCTGCAGATGCTCAAGTCCCTTATATAAAATGGCATAGTATTTGCATATAACCTACACACCTCCTCCCATATACTTTAAATCATCTCTATATTACTTATCTAACTAATACAATGTAAATATTATGTAAATAGTTGCCGGTGCACAGCAAATTCAAGTTTAGCTTTTTGGAACTTTCTGGATTTTTTTTTTTCTGAATATTTTGATCCCTGGTTGGTTGACTCCATGGAACCCACAGATACGAGGGCCAACGAGAGAAAGGGAATGAGTAGCTAAAACATATGCAGAGGTCTGGCTACTTCAATTGGATACTTCCGAAGTATCCTCTGATACTTTGGAAGGATTGATCCTTCTTGAGAAGAAGGTCATACAAAGTGAGTCATGCTACTGACACTCAAATAATTGGAGAATGAATAAATTACTGACTGAATGAATAAAATTCTAAGTGGAGTCTCAAAATATCAGCTCTAAGAGAAACCTAAGCAATCATCTGGTCCCATTTCTTCATTTTATAGAGGATATAGAACACACACGTAGCCAAGTGGCATCTGCAAGACTGAATAGCTAAGTCATGGCAGCAGTAGGGCTAAAACCCAGGACTTCTGTTTCCCAGGTCACTATTTTCTGCATGTCACTGTGTTCTCTTTTTATTTTTAAAAGAAAGCAGTAAGAGAAAAAGAAGTGTTGTCTAAGGAAGCTGAACCCTGTAGTTATTTGCTGGACCTGGAGAAAATTAACTCTTCATTCCAATAGATAAGACTCAACAAGAAGAGAGCTCTTAACCAGAGATTAAAACAGGTTGTCCTGGGCTGAACTGTGTTCCTTCAAATTTATATTCCAGAGTCTTAACACCTAGTACCTCAGTATTTTGGAGATAGGGTTTTGAAATAGGCAATTAAGGTTAAATGAGGTCACATGGGTGGGCGCTAATCCAATATGACTGGTGTCCTTATAAGACAAAGAGATTAAAACACACACAGGCATAGAAGGAATACCATGTGAAGATACAAGAAGATGGCCATCACCAAGCCAAAGAGAGAGGCTTCAGAAGTAACCAACCCTGCCAACACCTTGATCTCAGCCTCCAGAATTGTGGCAAAACAAATTTCTGTTGTTTAAGGCATCTAGCTCATGGTACTTTGTTATGGCAGCCCTAGCAAACTCATACACAATTACTGACAACTACTGCCCTTAAGAGTCAGAATGAAACCTGCAATCCCAAATTCAGTTGTGTGGTGGTTACTAACAGTAGATGAAGGTGTGAAACATGTGTTGCTTCCTGTGACTGTATTTAGCTTATTAAATGTATAACCAATTTATAGTTATTTTAGTTGTAATTTGCATTTCTATTTAACAAGCAAATTTGACTTGACTGTACCCAGCATCTAGTTCATACCAACCAGCATGTCACAGGGAAGGGACTACTGGACTTATCTTACTCTGGATGGCAACTATCAGTCTTGCAGGAGCTATGATCCCTAAGCAGGATGGCACTGCGTTTCAGGTCAAGTGCCAACTCTAATCCATGTAATAGGGGGCTGGCTGGTAATGTCTGTAGCAATAACCGCCATAGGCACAGGAGGGGTGACAGCAGCAAAGATGCCCCAGAGAGTGGAACATCCAACTGCAGACCTGTTAACTGCAGGTTGGTTCCCTTTTATGTTCAGCTATTTTTTGAAAATTGTCTTAATAGACTAATAATGAAAACAACCTAGTTTCAGTGGAATAAGAATATGTAGAGGACACGCCACATAAGGAACAAGCTCACCACCCCCATCAGGGAGCGAGCGAGCAAGGGAACCTGTTACTTGTCCTAGCTCCCCACTGCTGCAGCAGGGGCTCCAATAAAGCTTTGCCTGAAAAAAAAAAAAAAAAAAAAGAATACGTGGAGGAGATGGCAGCAGGAGGAGACAGGAATGATGTGTCCTGGGCAGATGACACCCCCTGACTGAAGAAGGATAGTTTTGACAATAAACCAACACATACACATATGTTCTTTAGGAACAGCTATACCTCTTCCACTACCCACAATCTTATTTTTTCTTCCACTAACCAGCCTCACCGCTCTACGTCCATGGCTGAATATGTTCACTTAACAGCTAAAAGGCCTGGAATTATACCATTGTAGGTTATCAAGTGAATAGTAATGTAATAGCTATTGGTATACAAACACTAAACCTGTCCATAAGGAATTTGCACCTTTCTTACTACATAAAAATACCACGGGAAATTAACTACTAAGAGAAAACTGTGTCATATGAGCTTTCTGAAATCCTTCTTATTAAATACCACATGTAAAGATCACTTTATTCCCACTGGGAGAGAAACGTACTTTCATTCTTTGGAACATTTTAAATACTGTGAGTTTCATTATATATTATACATCATATTTTTTCTAAGTGAAACTTTCTGTAGTGAATTTCAAGAGACCACTTCTGTTTACATAGGACTGGAGTGGATCAATTATAGAAAATTTCAAAATAAAATTCAGTTTAACTTTTTGAAAGTTTCATTATATATTATAATTACAGTATTCAAGCAGAACAGCTTTGCACATAATTTCAAAGCTTGTCTTTGTAGATCTGAAATTAGATAGTGCTTCATTTCACAGATTCCAAACAAACCTCAGAAACAACAAAATTATAAGACAATCATAAAATTATAAAAACTGTTGGTTTCTTGCAAACAAAAATGCTTTACACTGTAATGTGAATTCACTTAAGAGTTCCAGTTTGCTTATTTCTTTAGATTATATAACTTTTTCTCCATTTAATCAATGCATTATTTTAACCAATTTCAGCAATGTAACATAATGCTATATTATCCAAATGAAGACATAATGAATAATAAGTTATTAAGAAAAATTCTTTTTACTTGTGCATTCAAATTACTCTTATGGCCTCAGCAATCTATAACCTAGCCAAAATCAGTATTCTTTCAAGTAAAGCATGGAGGCAAAAGAATTTTAAGAAAAGTAGACCATTAGCTTCAGTCACCATATAACATTTGTGAATAATTTGCTCGGTTTCAAAAAGTGCAAGAAAAATGCTGCACATCTGAAATCTGGTGAAAGGTAAATGAAGACAAGGCCTAGAGCAAGCCTTACATGCCAAGGGTTAGAAAGGAAGCGAATACACAGCTGCTTTAAGTCAAGCATTTATAATCTAAAGTATGTAGAAGGAAAACACCCTGTAAATAACAGAATTAAGCATGAGAAACACATATGAGAATATGTTTAAGCCAAAGTCAATAAAATATCCATTAAACAAGTTCACAGAACAAAATTGAACCATAAGTTTTAAAACTTGTATAAGGTTCATTCCACTTCTTAAGGCCAAAGCAATACTGTATTTACAAACACAGCAATAGCAAACTCCCGAGTAGCTTATGAATATTTTCTGTGCTTCTGGAAGATACTACAATACAGAACATACTCAGGCAAACCACCAAGTTGAAGCTGATGACCTTGCAAATTTATACTTTAAAAAAAAAAGGATATTGAGAAAAACAAAACCCACATATTTGAGAGATAAACATTGGTGGTTCTCTAAAATTTAACTGCTGTGAAAGACAATTCTTTTCTGCAATAAAATGCTTGAAATATTCAAAATTACTACCACAGTATGGCTACAACGATTTTTTTTCTTCAACAATAAAAACAATAGCAAATAAGCTGTGGCGATAGCTCTGATTTGATGTGAAATTTATTTTGAGAGTTCATTAAAATTTAATTCTAGGAATTATTGGAACTACTAGCATTTATATTTAGTTTTAAGTCAACATTCTGTGCCGGTTATTTTTTCTTCCCTAATATAATTAACTCCTCAGAAGTCCTCTATTTTAAAAAAATCCATCCAAATGACACGCATGATTCAATAATTAGTGAATATGAGTGGCCTTCCCCCGTGATGGGACAATATCTTACAGCTCCCTCCCAACTCTCACTGTGACAGGGGATGCCCTGCCAGGAGATCACTCTCCCCAGCAATGGCCCCGCAGGCACTGTGGGCACATTGTTTATTTAAAAGTAAAATTTAGGGATGAATGAAAAGTGAATTATTATTCCTAAACACTGGTTTTATTCTGACATTACTAAAACTCAAACCAAGATTTTTACAGTTTTAAGTCAAATTAACTTTTTTTTTAAGCTCATGAATTAAGACACTCTAATCTTTTAAAAATGTTCCAGTGAATGATTTTTAAGAAAAGGTCATATAACTAAACTGAAATAATGTAGAGGCAAGTCTGATAATCCCCAATTCCCATAAAACTCAACACCTGCAGTCTACGTAATAAATCAGTTTGTGAATCTAATTGCTCTTGTTCTGCATGCTTCCATGAGCCTGTATAGCTAAGCTAACACCATTGTCATAGCCTTAATCACAGCCGGGTTTATTTTTGTTGGCAGCCTTATGCAAATCATTGTATTATGGGTCTTTGCACTTAATTCACTCAGATTATACCCTGATACCGAAAACAGGTTGTAAAACAGGAAGGGATCTTCGAACTGTTTAATTAACTATGAGTTGTAATTTCTATTTATGTCTAACTGAAATGTTATAGCTCAAACTGTGTTAAATATTCATAGGAAAACAGATTATTCTGTTTCTAATTTAAAATACTTAAGCTTGCTGTAATTTAGAAGTTACAGTTACCCACAGAGAGAATATATCAGTATTTCTTCAGTGTTTTAAGCCAATTTCTCTTATTCTGTGAACTAACCTCTGAAACTAAAAATCATCAACAAAACACTAATTTACTAAATGGTACCTTAGTGACCTAAAAGAGTTGCAGCAACTTCAAAATGGCCGCAAATTCTACCCTCTGTCTTCAAATCTTTTACCACACAGTCTTTTCAGGGAACCACAGGGAAACCAGTTGTATCAGTCAATTACCACCAATTATTGTTGGTCCATTAAATTCTCAAGAGCCAGAAAAATGTGATATCTATCCCACATTGTTTACCTCTTTCACTTTTTCTAGTATAGTAAACTTTCTAGAAAAGATTAAAAAGGAAAAAAAAAGGTAGAAGGGCCACCAATTAAAATTCAATCACAGGACATTCTTTTTCCCATGAAGGAGCCATTGCATATCGGCATCAAAATATGCTCGTATTTAGTAGTAGAATTGCTTTCAAACTTTTCCTTTTCCCATTGTGAGTAACCTGGGGTCTCAGAACTTTTCTGGATGCTGTTTTCACACCAAACGAGAAGTGGTGGGTAAAAAAGGAAGAAGAGGATAGGAAAACACCAAGGACATTCATTCTAGGAACGCTGATCATTCGGTGAATATAATGCTTATGAGCATTAGCTACTGAACCGTACTCTGTCTACCAGACCACATGGCTGGAGAGGCTCAACGCAGGGGTAATCTCGGGATCTCTCTGCATGTGAGGAGAAGAGAGTCCCAAAGACCAGAAGAGAAATCAGGGAAGACCTCTTCTACCACTGGACAATCAATCTCCATGTCTGTTACAGTATATGGAATCTACATTTATGGTAAAAAGGTAGCTAAAGGACTCAGAAGGTCACTTGAGTGAATCATCAGAGACTACATTGTGGTCACAAGAAGAGTTAAAAAAAAGTATCAAAAAAGAATTATCATTCATTGGACTCCAAGTGTCCATCACCTTCACACCACTATTGGGCCATGACCTTGGAAGCTTCCAGCTGATAATAGTATCCATTATCCTCCCAAACAGGAACCCACCTGTTGTTCAAGTTTAATTTAGATAAAGACAAGATGTCTTCCTCCGGCTGTAGAAGGAGAAGTATATTCTACATAGAAAGGGCCAGGCCGCATGGATACTGGGATACTAATTCAACCAGTGGTAGAGTATGGAGTTGGGGATCCTCTGCTTAGGGATTTCCCTCACACCCTAAATTAATGCCCACCAGCACATATGGCCCAACTCTACTTCCAAACGAAAAGTAGAGAGTAGGTCAACGCTCATCACTAGGGTCAGACCCTCATCAAATCCCAAGTGGTCTTTCTCCCACAATGACTTCTCTTTATACACCTTCAGTTTTATGAGATATTGAGCATGTTATCTATAATAATTTATAACAGTGGGTTGCCTACTGTATGCCAAATACTGACTGTCCCAAATGCATGATATTTATGTCTCACAACAAGACTGTGAAGCAGGTACTATTGTCCCTATTTTATAAATGCAGAAACTGAGGCACAGAGCTGCTAGTAACTTACAAGAGACTGCTCATTCCTAAATGATAGAGCAATGATTGAATGCAGCCTGATTCCAGGGCCTGCTGAGAGCCATTATGCTAAGCTGAGCATATGAAAGTGAATGAGAGTCTGTCCCTGTCCACTGGGAGACCAGAGATATTTTGCTTGATTGTTTATTTGCTGGTTTGCAGGAACAGGGGTGAGTTGAAGGCTAAAGAAAGCTCAACAAATTATTTAAATACAGAGTGATATGACTGTAACAGATTTATGAATGGGGCATTTAACTCAATCTGGATTATAAAATATAGAGTGAGAAATAGGCTGAAGTGTTGCTGAACAGTTGAGATGGTCAGGCCATGAAGAACATCCTATGCCAAGGACCTTGGGATTTTTACTGTAGTTTTAGTTAAATTGTCTTTTAAATAGACCATTCTGGCTGCATGTGCCAGATATAAAAGGGGCAAGAATGAGGACAGATGGATAAACTGGTAATTACTGAAATAATCCAGTCAGGGAAATTTAAGGAGCAAATCCTCTGAAATAGGGTGGCGGTAATTAGGATGGACTTGACAGTAAGGATTGAGAATTACTTTGAAAGTCAAATTAGCAGGATTTGATTGATTGGATTTAAAAATGAGGAATTGGCAGGGAGCAGTAAAAGATGACTCTTAAGGTGAATGGGAATGGAACAGAAATACACAATGAGGTCAGTTTCAGGCATGTTGAATATCTCTCCATGTCTTGTGTACAAGGGATAGGGATGCCCAGAAAGCATCTGAATGTGTGAATATAACCCTCAGGGAAGACGTGTGAGCTTAAGATAAACGTGTGAGAATATTAATATATTTGTTCTGATCCATTGCAACCATCTTAAAAGAAAAAAAAAAAAAAAGATCACATATGTTGCCAGGAAACTAATAAGCATAAAAGCAACCTAATTTGAAAGACTGACCTCCATGAATGAGGAAAATAGAAACCAGATTTGGTTTACAACTTCTACTGTTGTCAGAAGCTACAATAACACTTAATAGCTAGGAGATGACTTCTTGGGATATTACCAGAATGATTCTTCTGGATTTTTCATCCCCTCCTCAAAGAGCCCTCTTCCCTTCTCCACTGTGTTTCAGACACTGTTTTGTCCTTTCACTCCTAATTTGCAGTGGTATCCCGGTATTCCTCCATTTGGGATCTTCCTACTTGCTGGAGGAGTCGGGTGTATACACTTAGTAAAAAGAAGAGGAAATCACCTGCCTTCAATCGGTTTTTACTCTGAGTAAGCTGCCAAGTGGCTACTTTAACAATAAATGTAGGTGCTTTCTTCAATCTTGATATTTCTATATTTTTGCTTCAATCAAGTCTGTGATCCAAATGAGGGGGAATTATCTATAGTCTGCATTTTATTACCACTTCGTTATAGCAAAAGAGTTTTTATTTGCACAGATACACACACACACACACACACGCACACACACACACAGGGAGTTTTATCATGACTTTATTTTCCATGGTAAAGGGTAAAGGCGGGACTTCCCTGGTGGTCCAGTGGTTGAGAGTTTGCCTTCTACTGCAGGGGCTGCGGGTTCGATCCCTGGTCGGGGGGCTAAGATCTCACATGCCTCGCAGCCAAAAAACCAAAACATAAAACAGAAGCAGTATTGTAACAAATTCAATAAACACTTTAAAAAATGGTCCACATCAGACGAAAAAAAAAAAAAGAGTAAAGACGTTTACAAGCAACTTGGATTCCTCATCTCAGCTGAACATTCAGAATCTTTGCATTTTAAGTCAGACCCAAACTTAGGCCAGGTAGAGAGAGGTCTAGTGGTGTGATTCGATGAGGGCTGAGATATTTTGTGCCGAAAAACTCCCCCCTTAATCTCTACCCGTTCCAATTTATGCTTACCTTCCCACCTTGGCCTGAACTCGGTGTTAATCCATAAAAGGTCACCACTAAAATGTAAATATGTCATCTGGAGTAATAACTCATCCAGCCGTTAAGTTTTATTAGCATACTAGAATAAACTTATCATATTAACCTACAAGTCACTTGATATGACTTTAAGACGATAGTATAGTATATTAAACTTGGCTGGTGGGACAGAAGGAAGAGAATGGTCTATAATATAAGGCAAAGTCTGGGATAAAAGGAAAGCAGGGGGTCCTGGGGGAAGGGGGACAGGGGAAGGATGTCAAAAGAAGAAGGAATAAACACATTTACCTAGAGCAACCTTGCCCAGATGATGAAAAAGCACTTTCGCTTTTGAGTCTCTGCCTTTTTGAGATGACTTAAAATATGGTCATTATTTGCCTGAAATCCTCCAGGAAACTTTGAATTAAATATGTACATATTGTACTAGTTATCTTAGAAATGTGATTGGGCTGCAATTATGTCCGTAAAGCTCTAACTACCAAAAGAAAATTGTACGGCATCCTCTATCATGCCTGGACAAATTTAGATGATTGAAAGCATAAACCAGGCCATATTTTATACTACTTCAATGTAAAGCAAAGGAGGAAAACTCTGAGTTCACGCATGCTGGATGTCAAACAACTCTGGGCTTTGTAGTGGAAGTAGCATGCTCCCTGGGGGAAATGGACACTCGGAAATACAGTAGCCATCCTGCCACAGCTACACAAAGTCAAGAAAATGGTCCACTGAGTACTGTAGAGCTCCACAGGGTTTGAAACAACCCAGCTTGTAAGTCAGTTTTTCTGGAAATGTCAAATATTCTGCACTTAACTCTTTTAGCTATAGAAGTCTTCCTCATAATTCTCAGGCTCAAATGATGGGAAACTGTGGATTTATGGCGGGGTGGGTATGTATAACCAGAACAACAGCAAGCACAGCATCTTGTCTCTTTTAATACTAGGAATTTTCAGACTCAATGAAGCTCTCTTAATTCTAGGACCTACTAACAGTATCCTTCATTTTATGAGACAAGCATGTCAAAGTACCTAGGATGGTATCTTATATATACTATGTGCTTGACAAGTGTTTGTAAAATCTGAACCCTGGAAAACAAAAAGATTTTGAAAACACATCTCTCAAAAAACTTTCATCATTGGGATCTTCAAATAATGCAACACCAGATTATTTCTCTCCCCCTCTGACATTCTATCAGACTAGATGATATAAAAAGGACTTGGTGAACACCGGAATGACAGATGTGTGAGCCGTGTGATGCTTCCTAGCCTACGTACATCTTTTCTTATGCCTGCTTTTCAGATCCTTTTCTTTCTCATTATTTTTCTTGTGCTCCATGTATTCTTTTACAGGGAAAGAAACTACAAGACTTCTCAGTTCTCATCACCCACACTGGCAGGGCTAGAGTTTAGTAATTCTAATTCACTCAAGGTTTCTTTTAGGATTGCCAGATTTAGCAAATAAAAGTATAGGATGCTTGGTTAGATTTTAATTTCAGATAAACAATGAATAATTTTTAGTATAAGTATGTCCCATGAAACATTTGGAATGTACATATACCAAAAAAAGAAAAATTTAGCCGGGCATCCTGTATTTTCATCTGGCAATACTAGTTATTTGATAAAATCATAGATTATGACTTAAAATTTAAAACTTTACAGGTAAGGATCCTCAAGCATGGTGATAAAGAGATTGGTGTAACTCAAACTGACAGTAGCAGCCTTAACAACCACCTAGACCTCTAAACCCCTAGTCAAGAGCTCTTCAACAATCTTGCCTCTTTGTAAAAGCATCTGGTTAAACTTATCCACTTGCCTTTATTTAGCTGAGAACATGTCATTACTAGCTTCCAAGGGTAGAGGGCATTTTTATTACACTGAATGGTTGGTTCTGCCCCTGCTCCCATTATAACAAGACCTTTTTTTGTAATAAACTTGGAAATCAGTTAACTATTACCTTCACCATAGCACTTCTGATACTGAATTACAATTGTTTCTATACATATATTTCTTTCCAACAAGAATATATACTCCATGAGGTCAGGAAGTCTATTCATCTCTATATGCTCAGTGACTAGCACAGGGTCCTGGTGACAGTAGCCTCTCAATAAAGACTTAATAAATCTCTAAAAATGGTTAAACAGTTTAAATAAACAGATAGTGTTCAAAGTGAAAGAGACAGCTTTCAGTACTCCCAAATAAAGATGGGAAAGCCAGAGTATAGATCTGTCCTTGAGGTCTACATACTTGGAATACCGAAAACGCACTCTTTCACAAAGTAATCCTTGATGCTGTGATGGTTGATTCTATGTGTCAACTTGACTGGCCACAGCGTGCCCAGATTAAATATTATTTCTGGAGGTGTCTATGAGGGTGTTTCCAGATGAGATTAGCATTTGAATCACTGGCCTTAGGAAAGTAGACTGACCTCCCCAAAATGGGTGGACATCATTCAATCCATTGGGGACCTGATTAGAACACAAAGTGGAGAAAGAAGGAATTTGTCCCTTTTTCCTGCCTCACTGTTAGGCTGGGACATCTCATCTCATCTTCTCCTTCCTTCCGACTAGGGTTTATACCATGGGCTCCCCTGGTTATCAGGCCTTCAGACTCAGGACTTGAGATTGAATCTCACCACTGGGATTGTAGGACTTCTCAGATTCCATAATTATGGGAGCTAAGTCCTTATAATAAACCTCCTATTGGCTCTGTTTCTCAGGAGAACCCTGACTAATACAATGCCATTGTTGGAATAAATACACACTACATGGGCCTTGATGCTAATCTGATATTAGAAACATTACCTCTATGACAAATGATAGCCAATGTTGAAGGTTAGTAATGCACCCATAAAGCACAGAAAAAAAAAAAAAAAAAAAAAAATCTGGATTTGAACCCAGGTGTCTCCAATTCTAAGCCCATGTGCTTAACTACCTACCACTCTGTAGGGGTTCTACTGGTGATCTCACATCTCAGTGATGCCTCCAGTTGTTGGCTATTTCAATATCAGCTACTCCTTGGAATGAGAGGCACCTAAATTATATCAATAGTTTTCATAGATAACATGATCGCTTCCTGGCTTAAATAGCTTTTTAATGTATTTATTCTTTATGAAATTATCTTTTAGGAGGTGAATGTGTTAATGCATTTGCTTTACCCTGCATCTCTTTCTGGTTGGGTAACAAATAATACAGATCACATTTTCATTTACTCTAACTTGTAAGAATTTCAATTTAAAATTAAAAAAATGTAACACCATAGAAATAGAATCACTAATTGAATTACTAATTATAAGGAGATTTTTGCTGGTGTACAGCTTGCATTTAATTGTAACTGAGTTTTACTCAAGTCATTAAAAAAACTTTCAAATTCATAAATCGAGTGAATTTTAAAATATGTAAAATACAGGTACACTATTTGGATTTTTTTCAAGTCCCATTTTAAGATGACTATCTAATTTCTTTATAAACCACCCAACGAATTTTCTATTATTCTCTGCTTGATGCATATTTTTGCTACTAAAACTCATAGTTAAGTTTACATCTATTTTTAAATCTCTTATAAAGTAGATCTTCTAAAACTTGTTCAGAGAAAGAGAGACAAAATTTCTTCCCTAGTTCCACAATGATAAAATTCATCAGATTTTGTTAGTTTCAAATATTCCAGGTCTTACTTTCACATCAGTTCTCAAACTTTAGTGAACATCCAAATCACCTGGGATGCTTATGGATTCAGACTTCTGGCCTCCAACTCCAGAGATTCTGCTTCGGTAAACGTGGGGTAAAGTCTCTAAGTCCCTTTTCACAATGGAGGTGATTCTGACACAGGTGGACCAAAGACTTCATTTTAAGAAACTCCTTTCTGTCTCCCACTATGGTACTTCACACAAAAATAAAATAAAATGAAGATTAATGCGCTGGTTCTCAACCCTGGCGGCACATCAGAATCTCTAGGTCTGGAGCCAGGCCAAGTGCCTTAGGTTTGGTCTAGAGTCAAGGCTGAGAGCTACTGGCTCAAAAATTATGAGGAATGACTACAGTGTACTGTGACACAATTCCTTAAGTTGCTTGTAGAATGTGTCTTAATAAGCAAAGCCTGTATTTAGAAGTAACAAAAGCAACAAATACGCTTTTATTAAATTTCTTCATTTTTTCATTCCTTAGCAACTTGTAACAGGAATAGGTGACTCTTGGGGTGACCACCCACATAGGAGAAGCCATGTTCTCCCCTTGGTGTCCAAAAAGACTGTGAGGTTTACGAATGCTTTTACGGCAGCAGAGTTTGCCACCCTCTGCATTCCATAGTTTTCTGATCTAACAGATTCTTGTGGGTGCTTCAACAGCCATGGCCAGCTTGGAGGACCCAGCCAGCTCCTTGCTCAAATAGCAGTCCCGCAAATGCCCTGGAAACCAGGAAAGCAGAGTTCATTCGCACCGTCAGCTTTGTTACCCCTTCCGAACTTCCGGTTGGATTCTTTTGTATTAAAATAGAGAAAGTGAAAAGGTGGAATCTTCATTCACTTCCACACAGAGTAGTAAAACCACCGTGATTAGATGTGCCAAGAAAGATCCACATGCAAAAGCATTTAAAAAAGGAAAGAAGTCGACTTGCAAAGAGGGTTTGCAAAGGAAGCCAGCCTTTAGAAGTACCGGTTCAAGGCTCCACTTAATTTGTGAATTCAGCGAGACAGGGTGGGCCTGGTTTTGTTTGTTTACCTCAGTATTCTTTACCTCAAAGTATCCTTCTCCCTGACTATGAGACATGACGGATATCCTTCTCCATCACTGCAACAGGGAGGCAGATGTTATGGGGGTTTCTTCTCAAACCTACGTGTGCCTATTACACTGGTTATTGTAATTTTGCAGTTTTAATTATACTACATAAAATGCACTCTGTGTGTGAAAAGAGTTTGCTGTTGTTGTTGTCTAAAAACTAATGCTTAGGAAAAGATCTTTGATAAAAGCAAATTAAAATATTTTCTGTAACCATATAAATTCCAAATGGATTAAAGATTTAAATGTAAAAAACGAAATCATGAAAGTACTTGAAAAAAAACCCTTTGGAGAATTGCTTTACAACCTGAAAGTGGGAAAGTCTTTTCTGACTATGAAGCAAAATCTTACAACCATAGAAGAAAAGACTGATAAATTCAACTGCATAAATGTCAAAAGTGGGCATGACAAAATATCAAGCAAAAATAAAAGACAAGCAACAGACTGTGCAAAAATATTTGCAGATTGTGTATAAAGGGTTAATCTCAACATATTAAAAGCTCATAAAAATCCATAAGAGAAAGACCAACAAACAATAGAAAAGAGAAAGGATAAAAATTCATAGAAAAGGAACAATAACTGGCTCTTAAATACATAAAGAGATGTTCAACTCTACCAACAATAATAGCAACAATAATAATAGCTCAAACATACCATGTGCCAGATACTAGTCTAGCTCTTTACATATGTTAACGTATTTAATTATTAAAGCAACCCTATAAGGTAGTTAATATTCTTTTCAATAGAGGCATAGGAAATGGAGGCACTAAGAAGGTAAGAAATTTGCCCAAGGTCACAGAGCTGGTAAGCTGTGGAGCCCAAATTTAGGTGCTCTTAAGCATTATGCATACTTCCTTTCCTAATAAGAGAAATGCACATTAAAGCCACATTGAGATTTTGACAATTTTTCCCACTCTCTGACTGACAAAACTTTCAGTTTGATAATACTGTATACTCTCTAGGCAAAGTAGAGAACACAGGCACTCAGCTACACCGCTGGTGAAGTGAAAGCAGTTGCAATACCTACTGAGGGCAATCCAACAGTGGCTCTAAAAATTACAAATGCATATGCTCTCTGATCCAGCAATCCCACTTCTGGGAACTTACCTACATATATAATCGTGCACCTGCAATATGACATGTTTCTAAGATCATTATTCACACAGCATTGCTTGTAATAGTAAGAAAAATTAGAAAACCTCCAAATGTCCATCATAATGGCATAGCCACTGAATAGAATACTATGCATCTGTAAAAGGAATAAAGCAGCCCTCTGTGTACTGACATGGAATGATTTCCAAGATACAGTAAATGCAAAAAGCAAGGTGCAGACCAGTGTGTATAGTGAGCTATCTTTTGTACAGAGAGAAGAAATAAGAATATATATTCATTGTGTGGTAAGGGAGCAAGAAAACACGATTCTGAATTCCAAACCTGAGTCCATCCTCAAAGGAAAAGCCTTGGCCTAATATCAAAACATTGACAAATAAATATACCTTACGTCTTTTAAGTTAAAATAGAACGATAAAATATGAATTCATTATATTCTTATGCATCTCTAGCCAACTTTGTCAATGAATCTGATCATGGTTTGTTGGGTTTAAACATGGTGCTCTGCCTAAGGGACCCTACATGTCATGGTGCCCAAGTGGGGTGACCTATGTCTCTGTGCTTCTGCTTTGCACTTTCTCCTTTGTTTGGATTCACATCTCTCTTCATCAAACAGAAAAACTTATTATGCAAACTCTTTCTTGGGTCTTCAGTGACACTATAAACATACAGAACTCACCAGAACAAACTGGTTTTTCAAAAGGGCACTGTTTCAGGTTATCCAGAGAAAATATATTTTGTCACCCTTATTCTACTGTACCTACCGAGGTGGCCAAAATATATTACTATACCATATTTCTCATAATAGATTGTTTTGTCTGACTTCTTAAAGTAAGCAAATATATCATTTTTCTGGAAGTAGCCTAAATCACACAACTTCGTAAATATTTTATTAAAAAAATAACAATGCTATTATTCCTCCGCATAAGGTCAACTTTTTATAATTCATATAATAAATTATTTATTTTAGAAACTACCTTCATACAAAAAGAAGTAGACAGTTTGTTGCTTAACAAAGCTATTGTATAAAGTATGCTAATGTAGGAAGAAACTCCAAAATATCTTATCTGTCTAGAAAAGAATTTTTGAATTTCTTAAACAGAGGAAACTAATTATTTGGCACTGGACTACATGTGCTCCTTTCTGAGTGAACTTCAATGCATTTCGACTTCCATTACCTCAGATATAAAGCTCAACAGCATCTTAGCCAATGTGGGTCAACAGAATGTAGAAAGAAAATATCTCTACATGTTTCATTAAGGATATGTCTACAAATATGCTATAATTGTACACAAACAGAATGTCATTTTTTATTTCAAAATTATACTTAGAGAAGGTTTAAATACACAGCATTTTTACTATACACTTGCATCTGTTCCACTGGAGAGTACAATGTCATTGTCCTTAAAGATAATGAATCACTTTCTGGTTTAAAGTATTAACGCTTTAACAGTACAAAGAAGAAAGTGCTATTAACAAAGAAAGTGCCACAAGAATTCAGAACCAAAACACAGTGTTCCTAACTGAGAGAATCACAGATAAGGGGCATTATATTTTGGATTGTTGTCCTGTAACTATATACTATCTTAACATCCCACAATAATTTATTATTTTAATCTATAATAAAATATGGTATTGTTTTATTAAAGTTGGGCTTGAGCATGTGACTTTCTTCGACCCATGGGATGTGAGTAGATGTGACACTAGTAAAATCTTTAAGCATGCTTAATTCACACTTGTGCTGTTTCAGGTAGTCATTAGACCCAGTGAGATGAGAGGCTTATGGAGCAAATCTGACCAAAACAAACTCTAAAGCAAACACAGCCAACCCACGGCCTGAAACAGAGCTGCCCAGCTGAGCCCAGCCTAGATCAGCCAAACACAGCCAACCTATAGACTGTTGGCAGTAGAATACATGTCTGCTGTCATAAGCCATGGAGATATTGGGTTTGTTTGTTATGCAACATTATTGTGGCATAAACTGACGGATGATGGGTTTTGAATTGAACATAAATATTTAAATGTAAATATGTGAAAAGGAGAAAAAGGGCTTCCCAAGCTGAAGAACCACATTAGTAAAGACATCCCATTAATCAGTCATTGAGATCTGTCATTCTTTCTTTGCATTATTTCTTCCATCTCTTCCTTTCTTTTCATTCTAACAGCTTTGACATCTTTGAAGAGGATGTTGAATTCACCTTCATATCTCACCTACTACTGTAAATGTCTCCAAAGGAGTCCTTTCACTTAGTCTTTTTAAACTACCCTGTCCATAAAAGCCAGATTAATGGTGCTAAAGAAACTGAGAGTGTAAATTTCCTATTGAGAAATCTTCAACACGTCCCCATGCAGACTGAACTAGTTTGTTGAGCTATTCTTCATTTCCCTAAACATCTTTTGAGTACCTACTATATTCTAGCATTACTACCAGATGTATGCAATAAGAAGCCAAAATCAGACATGGTCCCAGATGAGTAAGGAAACCAGCTATTTCACAGCTATGAGAAAAGACCATGATTGCAATGTGCAGAGAGCACAAAATCAGGGAACATAGCACCCCATGAACTCTTCTTGAAAAATCACTCTACTAAAAATTTCAAAACAAACAAAAAAGAATGACAAATACTAGATTCATTGAAATAGCAGAGAGTATTCAGTACTTAAGATTAAACAACTATTAGGATTTTCATAACAGAATGTTATAAACCTTGACAATGTCAAAAGAATAGCTAACAAAAACTGTCAGATGAGAAAGAGGAAGTGGGCTAATTTTTGTCCTCTTCTCTTAGCATGAAGGTAGTTTCTAAAATAAATAATTTATTGTATGAATTATAAAATGTTGACCTTATGTGGAGGAATAATAGCATTGAAGAAAGGTTTGATTTATGCACATATGCATCAAGAAAATCTGGAATGATACATAGCTGATATTATCAATGGTTATTTTTCAATAGGAGGTGATCGAAGTGATTCGCTTTATTTTTAAATAGTTCTCTTTTTGTATGAGGAAATTTCATTTTCAGCGTACTTGCCACTGATCCTCCTTTCCGGCAGCAAGGTAAAAAAGAACAATGAGGTACATATTTTTGGTGTCTAGTAAAAGAAAGCGGAACAAAATTGTCTTGGAAGAAAGAGAGAGACCAACAAATGTTAGTTGAGTAGCTACCATATGCCAACCACTCTATCATGTATTTCTTGCAACTCCATGACAATTTACTAGCTCATTTTTCAGACGAGGAAGGCCAGGTAAATAATGTGATGTGGATCAAAAAGCCAGTCAGTGACAATGGCCAAGTGAGAACCCAAGTCACATGACCTGAAAGCCATACTCTCCCTCACCAATCCTCTCCTTCCCAATTTCTCAATCCTAAATCTAAGAGAATTTAATCTCATTTAACCTTTTAAAATAAATAAAGTGTTCAGTTGCTGGCTCTGTAAAAGTATGCAGTTAACCACAAGCTCACAATCAAGTTGAATCTGAACGTCAAAAGAATAAGTTAATTAATTATGTGACAGCACATTTTTACTACTGATACAGTTTATACCAGGACACTACCATGACAGAAAAGTGCCAAGTCTAGGATTGTTAGAATAAATGATGGGAAACAGAAAGTTATGTAAAGCATTTCTTAATCCAAGCCTTTTTTTTTACATTAATTTGCATTCTACTCACTTTGACCATTCTTATGCAGTGGTAGCAAACGTTGTAAAGAAAACAATTAAAAGCAAACAAAACTTTTCAACAGTAGTCTACTGAGCATTATAGCCTCTATTAAAACTATAATTGTATACTCTAAATACTCCCAACAGGACAGTTTGCAATTCAAACTTCCTTTTGAAATTAATGTATTTTCTCATACTTGGCAACTAATGATGAATATAATAAACTAAGTATATCTCTATTTGACATATTACATACAGTATAAAACCTATACAAACACATTCTTTTCAAAAGGCTGAGATTAATAAATTAAGTATGTTCCTATGTTCCTACTTTAAATAAACAGGGACCAAGATGTAAAACATAATCTCAATTAACTGTAATAATTAGCCACTCTTTATAGATCAAGCTGGCCATTAGCTAGTTACACATAGATGAGTATAATGAGTATAAATAACCAATAGTCACAAAGACAGTTTTTTTTTGGTGCCTCTCCCAACACTTATAGTTTGTCTTTTCTCATGTCCTCCCTTATCCATTCATTCATTCAAGCAAAGTTGACTGAGTAGCCACTAAGTGCCAGGCAACGTGATAGGCTAGTGATTAAGAGACAGGACAGGTGCTCTTCTGAGAATTCACAGTTCATTGGAAGAGAGATGTGTAAATAGCTAGTTGTAAACCAACTTACTAAGAGCCACAGTAGAGCTCTTAAGGGATCACAGAAGAGAGAATCCAACTAGTTGAAGTTACCAAAGCAGACTTCACATAGGGGTTGGCCTTTGACTTCAAAATAGGAGGAGGAGGCTTCTGCCAGGCAGAGAAGTGGGCACAGAATGCATGAAGCAAGGGAAAAAAGTAGAGCTTTTAGAACCACGACGGTTAGTACAGGTTGATCCTCAGCCAGTAACACATAAATCATTATTTGCTACTATGCAAATATAAATATCCTATGGCCCAAAATATAGCTTTTTGAAGTGCTTCTCCCATTTCCAACAATGTCACGCTCTCTGGAGAGGAGGGGCATATAGAGACATAGCAACAATGCAGGGAGTTTAGGGTCAGAAAAGGAAGGACGGGCTTTCCACGGACTTCCCCTGCCTGGGAACGTCCTTTCTCCTCTGAAAATCCTCCTGCAGTCCATCTCCCTCTACTTAAGTCTCTAACTCTCCCAACTCAGCCGAACTGCTCGAAAGGGTAGTTGAATCTCAATATCTCAGTTCCCATTTACTTATCAACACAAGTAATCTGGATTCCACCCTTCACTATCCCATGAAACTGCTAGGGCTAGTGGCATACTGTCCATTGCATACCTTTCAGTACTTATGCATCTTAATCCCTCAAAGGAACCTGGCACCACTGACCATTCCTCTCCTGCAAGTTGTCTCTCTATCTCTGGTTCATATACCTCTCCAACCATACCTCAGACTTCATACTTGGCTCCTCGTCCTCTCCCTGGCTCTAATATCCTCTTAAATCTTCTCTTGTTTGGTCCTTTTCTTCCTCAACACACTTTTCCTGTGTTACCTTACGTAATGGTTTCAGTATCATCCACTTGCTGATGGCCCCAAGTCTATACTTTTAGGCCAATCCACTCTAGAAACCCACATCCAAATTTTCAACTGTCTACACAAATCACCTGCAGATCTGCAAAACCTCTCAAACTGCCCAAAACTGAACTCATTATCCTCTGTCACCTACAGTTAAACCTACTAAGATGAACTCTTCTCCTGCATGGAAATCTCTTAAGTATTTAGAGAAAAGAGCACTCAATCCTCACTAAGTCTTTTATTACCAAGTAACTGTAGTGTTAATTATCCAGAAGTCAAAGTTACAGTAATTTCAAACAGAAAGAAATGATAAACCTATGAATAGTACTGAGAAAAATAAAGTCAATTAGCATAACCTCAAAGAAAGAATCAGCTACCTTTTACCTAGGGTTCCTTATTATTATATGTAAACATAAGGTAATATTTATGTGATGATACACATTCACATTACAGTGATTTTAGGTAAAGAAATAGTATTACTTTTTAAAGATAAAATATGGCTAAGCCCCAATGAGAGATGTTGTTCAGAGCACAGAGAAAAATACCAAATAGTCATCTCCAAAATGAAAATATTTATATGCATTTATTAACCGTGAGTATGAAGGATTTTCATATTTCAATTACTTAAATTCCCGATCAACATATACAATCGCTGATTCCTAATGGAAAATATGCGGGATAATGCATATAAAGCTAACTATTATTGAAACTAACCATTTCCAAATGTCTTTTAAATATTAATTCCTCATCAGGAAAAAAAAAAATGAGCAACACGTATCTATACGTTATATTCAAACAGTGCTTTACTAATATATATAAAACCCACACAAAATAAATATATGTTTTTTAAAAGGATGAAATTAAAAATTAGACATTCTATTTTCTTCCCATGACTCAAGGGATAGTAGACATTCTTCTACGTAGTCCACTGGTATAAGCAACTATTACCCCCTAATTTTCCTCCTACATTTTCATCTGCACACGTTTCTCCAATCTCTGCCATGTACTTACATAGAGTCTTAGTTCTTATTACCAAAGATAGCTTAATTCCCCTTCCACCTAAATTCATCAACATTGCTGGCCCCAGTCAACCATTACTTAAACTTCTCAATTACCTTCTTTTTCAAAGGCTATTTCTCACAACTTATTAAAGAGCTGACTTTTTTTTTTTTTTACTCAGAATTTCAGTAGCCAAAAGAAAAACTTGAAGATGATATAAAGGTGAATGGCAATACTATTTTCTCTCTGTAACACCCAAGAATAATGTGAATGTCACCTCCCATTAGAACACTCTGCACTCTGCTTTCAGAGAATTTTCTTATATTTATCATGTACTTTGGCTTTGCAAGGGCAGCCAATCAAATGGAAAACTGGTACAAAAAGAGGCAACTTAGAGAAAAAAGGTTTGACAACTTCAGTAATGAAAATGCAGAGTTCCAATCACCCCAATTCAAAACTAGCAGACATACTTCACCAGTTTAAGAATGACCAAGTGCCAGCAACAGGATTGGCATCCTTGTGGCCACATCAGTACCTAAATTACTCTGTAACTCTCCCAAGCTGTAAAATAAGGCCTAAATCCATAAAGTCAGTTGGCATCTACTAATATCCAGAACTCTTAAATTACAAATATTATCTAATCCTTTTTTCCTAAATAATGCTATACATTAAGTACACAACTGTGTTATAGGGGACATGGAATGTATTGTGTAAGAAGAAGCATTTCCTATTTCTACCTTAATGTGCAGTTATTTGGCTACCAATCCCTACTTTTAATTCATTTTTTTTCACCAAAATGAGAAAAGGTATTTTTTCTTCTGCAACAATAAATATTTATGTATAGTATAAGGAAGGAATCTCTGCAAAATTACTTTGATCTACCCCTCTGACCTGGTCATCAAAAAACATTTGTTACACCTGGATACTCCTATGCTTCAGCTCATGTTACAGTTTGCTTTAAAGAATTAATGGCCTTAAAATCTATCAATGTTTTGAAAATTTGACAAATATGAAATATCTACTCAGTGTTTCTAGTAAACCCATTTAGTTGAGTAGACTATTTTAAATTATAACCTCCTGTTTCTTTAATAAAATTAAGATTGTAATGTAGAAATATTTTAGATGGCGATAAATCAAAGCAGTTAACTTTCTCTTTTTTTTTAATACTAAGAAAATAATGCAGGTATAGGTGATGAAAATGCAGCTATTTGACTAAAATATATCCCCTGTAAGGTTTTTTTAAGGGTATAATAATTTTGATTTTTGCCAGCAATCTAAGCTTAGTAAATAAGCTTCTGCTATATATACCTTGGAACTTTATTCTCAGCCTGGTTGCCTTCCTGATTACTAAGTCTTTCTAAATTAGAGCAAGCAATTTCTCTTTGTTTTACCTAATATTTGAAAATGGCAAAAAAATCCCCTGGGTCACTGAAAATTATCCTTTCATTCCAGCCGCCTGTTTCAAGTCAGTCAAAACATTCCAGACTTCAAAAGGAGGCTCTGCCTTCTTAGGCCATTTTGGTGTCCCTCTATGGTTGGCCTAGGAGGGATCGGTTATTTGGATAAATTAATTTCTGGAGCCTGCTGGCCTTCTAGAAGACCTCAATGTCTGACTGCAAATTAGTTCTACTGAACATGAAGAAATCCCTGGACAGGCTAGAAGAAATAAATGGTGATAAAATCTAATACTACAATGTTTGTAATGTGATTTTATTCTGCTATGTAGCTTGTAAGCACAGTTAATGTTGAATTAAATATTTTAAATTTTTCAAAAAGGGCCCTGAAAGCAGAAAATCAGATCAGGATCCAAGTCACAGCAAAAAAAAAAAAAAAAAAAAAAAGGCTAAAAGCCAACTTTAAAATAAAACTTCCAGCAGGAATCTTTTATGAGAACAAACAAAAATGTCCCAGTTTTCCACAAAATCCACTATATTTTTACATTGCAGATACAAAACCCCTTGTCGGCCACCCCTCCTCTGAGACAGGAAGTCATGCAGTTGAATGGTGCTTTAGCCGGCCGTGAATAAACTGTGAAGCAGCCCCTGAGTACGGACTTGTACAAGTGCCTTAGGAGAGCTTATCCTGAAGGAAGAGAAGTCCCTGAGCCAAAACTAACAAACAGGGCCCCTCAAGCGGAACAATGGCCCAGAAAACTCAGCAAAAAAGAAAATAAACCTCGTTGGCAGTTTGTTTTTGACTGTTAAGAGCTTAGCTACAACTCTATCAAGATTTTTAAGAAGGTAAGAAATTTCACACATAAGGCCTTCTCACAGCTGCTTGAGAGTTTATAGTGCAAACGTATCATCTTGTCTTGCCATGTCTAATCCACTTTAGGAGATACTTGTATCTTTTCTTTCCAAAGTAAACAGAACCACACCTCAGAGAAAGAGATGAAGAGAAGCTTCCTTTCCTCACCTCCACACCCTCAGGCCAGAGTTCAGCTTGAGTGAGCTGAATCTAGTTCCTAGTCAATTTGTGCTAATTCTATCAAAGAGGTAATGAAGATGAGAAATAAAGACTGAAGCTGGGAACTTTTTTTTTTTTTAAGATCCCAAAGTATATACACATAAGATAAATGAACCCCAAGTATGGTATTTTCAAGAATTTTTTAAGAAATTCACTAAAAAATGCACATCATTCTAAAATGTACATAAGGAATTACAGTTAGCTGTATGTGTAGTTGGTTACAAATATATCCTGGTTCCCAAAGTTCCATTAATCTCAACATGTAACTACATTTGCAAAAGTTTTTAAAAAATATTTATCATGAGACTGGACATATTAGATTAATTATTCCCCCAATCTTATACTTGGGTCCCCTCTTTAAAAAAAAAAAAAATTTTTTTTTTAACTCAAATTAAGCCAGCATTACTTGGAGTTGAAGCAAAGAAAAAAAATGTATATATAGTATAATTAATAATAGATGGAAACAGTATCAACAATGAGGAAAAAAACTATAAAAATGGCTGAATATGATGCCTTCAGTCATATCCCAAATCTGTGCTCAATATCACACACATTTCAGTAAAATGGAATTAAGGCTAATAAGATGATCATATTTGTGAATTTTATTCTAATTTAACTGAAAATACTCATAGACTATTTTTTTTTTTTAGATTTGGAACTACATATGGAAAGCGATTCATGTGTATATAAAGAAACAAGAAAAGTTCAAAGACTGTTCAAAGCAAAATGAAGATTTGTCTGTAGATTCCCTGCAGAAATTTATAAAAGTAGAATGCATGAAAAAGCAGGCATTTATTAACTGGAGAAATCATTGTAGAATTCCTTTACTTCTGTAAAACTTTAGATGGGGGGAAATACGGTCCTAACACAGTTTTTTAAACCATCAAAATCTAAGCTTTGTGTTTTCTAAACATTTCACAATAAAGCCCTGTTATACTTTTCATTCAAGGCTGCACATATTTTCAAAGGTTTTTATTACTTATTCAACAAGTTATTAGTTAGATTTTGCTTTTTAAGGTCAGATTTGTAACTATTGATCTGAACTTCTGTTAAAAAAAGAAAGGAAAAAGAAAAGGGAAAAGAAAAGAAAAGGAACAAGTTTATTACTCTGAGTTAAATTATAACCATCTAAAGCTTATACTACTTAATCATGGGTCAATACGTAATTTTGTTAGATATTATAAAAAAATAAAGGAATAATTCCTATATTTTGGAACTCACAGAGGGCTTGAAAAATGGCAAGAAAGAGCAGAAGTATTTCTAATCTGTATGTGCTTTGTGTGAACCTTTCTGGAAAAATATAGCACATTTTCTTCAAAATTATATGTTAACCCCAAAGGAACACAGAGAGCATTATGCATTTTGCCTACTTGAATATGGAAAAACAACCTTGTTCCTTAGAGTCCTACTTCCTCTCTTTCATTAAGCACTAGGGAATAAATCATGGATTCACTAAATCTCAGTGGTGAAAGGGATTTTAGAGGTAATCCAGTTCTACCTTGTTCCCATGCAGGAGCCTTCAACAGATTATCACCAAGTAGTAATGAGCTAAGGCTATATGTGTAACATGCTTAGAATAGCAGTGCTACATAGTAAGGGCTTAATAAATGCTATTTATTCTTTTTAGTAATAGTCAGGCACTGCATATCTCCAAGGACCTAAAGCTAATGCCTCCCAAGAAAATCAGCCCATTTCATCTTTTCCTGTAACTTGTAGTGTTTAAGGACTATCATTGGTTCAATGACTCAAAAATTACAATGTACGGAGAATTTAGCTACCAATGCAAACAACTTTTTTGGCAACAACTTAAAAGGACTCAGAACAAAATCTCAATTTAATATGTAATATTTTATAATATAAATGCGGAATACATTTACAATTTTAAAACTTTTCACTGAGCTATAGGATTATAAACTTTATTTTTTCCAAATGCCCTTCATATTAGACTATCTTTTCTCATTTTTAAAGGTAGGTGAGAACATTGTAAGATTTTCAAGCCTGGTCTTCCAAAGTAATACCAAAATCTATTCAACTCTTATTGGCAGTATAGGTAAAAGCCACTATTTTCAGTTAAAATTGCAGCACATCACCTTTGTCCCAATAAGTTAAGACAGCCTTCAAAGGACTCTAATGCACCAGGTAATGAGAAGTTCACCGTAGACTCATGGCCGCGTATGAATTAGCCCAGTTCTCTCCTTGCTGCCATTGCAGATGGTTCTGTGAATTACAGTCCCCATTCAATATCACAAATAGATCACACGTTCATTTGAAAATTTTTGGCAGCTCTATTGTTTTAAGTAGCAGCCTGACTCACAGTTTGAATTTAAAATATATAAATAAAGGGTGTGTCAATTTTGATTGAAATCAGTCACTGTATTTAAAAAACTACCCTAGGGCAAACAGAAAGATAACCATTTTTTAAAAGACAAAATGAAATGCTAATTGATTAAATTAAAATATAGATCTGATTTTTAGTCCATAGTAAATGATGAGTCTATTTTTTTCCAAAATAATTTGGCATCGTAGCAAACAACTAATTCCAGTGTCTAATGTGAACTTTAATAAAAGTCAACTCCATGGATGAAACTATTTTAATTTGTTTGGGTTCCATTTTGCCACCAACAGTTTCCTATTTTGAGAATACAAGTGGTTAAATGCAGGCATAACTAACGAATTATGAACATTTTTCAGGGCATATAATTTCACACACCTGAAAACAAAATATTTTTGAAGTTTTTAAAGTTAACCCTCCCAGCCTACCAGATAAGGTCAGGTATACGTATGTTCTTTAAATGTTTCAGAGAATCTTCGATGGACAAGTCACTAAAAATCACTAACGTAAACACCAAGGTTAAAAAAAGTAAAATGTGTATTTGATCATTGTTTCCTATGCCAAGAAAATCTATTTCTTTTATTTAAATAGAAATTAGAAATGCAATTTTAAATAACATATCACTTTAATCATAAACAATCTAGCATTTATCTTTTCTTTCCTTGTAAAACATGACTGATATTAATATTGGTTAATTGGTTAATATTGGTTACCCAAAGCATAAAATTTTATTTTTGAAAAACATTCAAAATGGCTATCCTTTGAAAGAAATACAACAGCCTCATTAAAGAAATAAATGAGCATATACTATATACCTTGCCAAATGATGTTTGATATAATAAAACATTTGAGAATTTCTAGACATCAAAATAAATTTCAATACATATTAGGATTCCTAAAAGGAATTTTAGTTTATACAGTATTTAAGTAAAAACAAGAACTAGGGCTTCCCTGGTGGCGCAGTGGTTAAGAATCCGCCTGCCAATGCAGGGGACACGGGTTCGAGCCCTGGTCCAGGAAGATCCCACATGCCACGGAGCAGCTGAGCCCGTGTGCCACAACTACTGAGCCTGCGCTCTAGAGCCTGTGAGCCACAAATACTGAGCCTGCGTGCCACAACTACTGAAGCCCGTGCACCTAGAGCCTGTGCTCCGCAACAAGAGAAGCCACCACAATGAGAAGCCTGCGCACAGCAATGAAGAGTAGGCCCCGCTCGCTGCAACTAGAGAAAGCCACGCACAGCAACGAAGACCCAATGCAGCCAAAAATAAATAAATAAAATAAATTTTAAAAAAAAAACAAAAATAAAAACCCAATGCATTTAAAAAAAAAAGAACTAGTGAATGAACAGCCATCCATTTCAATATCTGCACAGCCCATTAGCAATTATCTCTTGCGTCCCCTTATATTATACACACCATATTTCAAAATGAAAAAAATAATGAAATAAAATCAGTAATTTTAAAAAAACTTCTCATTTTTCCTTTCTCTTATAAAAAGAAGGGAGAATTGTTGAAAAGGACACAGGATTATTTTTTTTAAACACTACCTGGAAGAAGACAGATATATTTATTGTTTTCTGATAAACACATAACATGTGTACATATATTGCTTAATAAAGGCATGCCTGTTCTCCTTTTGGTCCTCACAACAATTCTGAGATACACAGGACTGAAATATCCCATTTTAGAGATGAAGACCCCGGCTAGAAATGATCAGAGATTTGCACACACTCCAGCTAGAACTTCAGCCCCAGCCTCCAGCTGCCTGCCAAGCCCATGCTCCCTCCTGTACCTCACAGGTATCCACTGACTTGAACTGATAAGAACATAAGCTCAGTTATTGCCTTATTGATGTGAGATGGGAGTATACGTTCATAGCGTTGCAAGGATCAAAATTTTTAAAAATAAGACACTGTTAGTCTGATTTATGTTAAGTTTGAATTTGGGAGAACTCGCAAAGAAATTTCAAGAATTCCTTTGAAATATAAACATTAATTGAACTAGTTTAACCAAGTACAGCACTTTGGAAAGATTTCTTCAATGAATAAGATTTATTTGCAAAAAGCTCATGAAATTTTTGGTATGTGATTGTCAGGTTATTTTGCCCACCTACTTTCCCATATTCACAAACAGTTAAAATGAACCTATACTGTTATTTTCTTTTATAATTCTATTTTCATAAAAGAACATGTGTAAGAATTAACTTCATTCTCTGCTTAAATTATCAGAAATTTTCCATTAATGGAGGTCCAACTAATGAGGTTCACAGCAGTGATGTTTTCTTTCAGTGGACCTCTACTTTCATGAAACCTAATAGAGCAGGAAAAGCTCTGAGCCTGATTCTGGTATGCTTCCAAAGATGCTTGGTTCCCTGGAGCCATGTGTAGCAAAGTGGCCAAACTAGCATATGTGAATATTTCTCTCCTTTTACATGGCAATTATATTCATTCATTCATTCATTCATTCATTCATTCAACCAAAGATTTTTTGCATCTACAATGTGCAAAGTAGAGAGGGCTGAATGTCAGAGGGAGGGTGATTATTCCTCTCTCATATTCTCTGCCCTCAGAAAACTCACAGTCTAGAAAGCAAGCAGATTTGTAAATAAGTGTGGACAATTTAAGATGGAATAAAATATATGCTAATTAGCGGTTCAAAGCATTTATTGTGTGAAGAAGAAAAACTTCTGTTTGGGGGAACAGATAAAGATAAATAAATCGACATCTGGATGTCCCCAGGTTGCAAATGAAATGCAATAGGAAAAATAAGAGTTTTATTAATTATATTTATATAATGTTTATATAAATACTGAGTAGAGATAATTTTAATGCAAAAATAGGTTGATGAGATCACTGTATTAGTTATCTACAGCTGTGTAACAAAATTACCCCAAAACTTAGCATCTCAAAATAACATGTATTTATTATCTCACATTATTTCTGAGAGTCAGAAATCTGGGAGCAGTTTATCTAAGTGTTACTGAAGATCAGGGCTCTCATGAGGATGTACCTTAGCTGTCTGCTGGGGTTGCTTCATCTGAAGGCTGGACTGAGGCTGGAGGATTCACCTCCAAGAAGACTCCCTCACATGGAAAGAGGAAGAAGGCTTCAGAGCCTGGCACACGGGCCTCTCCACAAGGCTGCTTGAATGTCCTCACAACATGGTAGCTGGCCTCCCCCCAGAGTGAGTGATCCAAGAGAGAGCAAGGAGGAAGCCACAGTGGCTTTCATGACCTAGTACCCACAGTGGCACACCACTTCTGCTCTCATTTCTACTTATTAGAAGTGAGTGACTAAGTCCAGACCATACCCAAGGGGAGGGATTCATCTCAAGGAGTTCATCAACAAGAGACTCCATGTCTTACAGGGAGGAGTACTGTAAACATATTTTTAGATCACTACAAACACATTCAGGAAGGTGATACAAAATGTAGGAGTGCTTCTTTATGTATTCCAAGCACCTTTTTAAATTAATCATAGAAACATTGTTGGTATTACATATAAACAAAATTATACATGTACAGAAGAAATGTGGACATCAAAGAACCCTTATCACAACATCAGTACCAATATAAAAATATCCTATGGGCTCTACAAATAAAAATGTTCATTGACTGAGGGATGAAGGAGATTGCAAAAGAAGTGATCAGGAGACCCTTAGAAATGTGAAGATGCGTCACATGAGGGTTCAAGTGCAATCCTGGAACTGTGGTATTGGGTCATCAAACTGAGCACTTGTTGGGTTTGCAAAGTTGCTCCGTGTCCTGATGGGTCCTCCTGCCCATCCCTTGGCAACAAGCACATATTTATTTTGTGATGCGTAAACTTTGATTATCCAGTACCATAGGAACATGAATGGATTCACACTTTGTTAGAACTAGAAGAGACCTTCTCCTCAATTCTTCATTTTATAAATGAAGAAAATGAGGCTCAGAGGGCAGAAATAAGTCAAATCCAGGATGATGGAGCAAGCCTGATAGAAATAAGAGGAGAAACCTTGACGGAGGTGGGAGTGCAATGGTAGACTCACCTGCAGTGCTAATAAGAACAAGGGTGGGGATCCTCCATTTATCTGCAGGCATTAATATCGCCCTGGGGCTCTGTTCTGTATTGTCAATACTTTCACACCACAACACATGCCATAGAGATCTTCTAGCCCGTACAGCCCAAAATATCTACTATCTGATCCTTTAGAGAAAAAGTTTATTGTATTTTCACTACAGTGAAATGGCTTTCTCAGAGAAAGACAAATATTATATGATACCACTTATATGTGGAATCTAAAAAATAGTACAAATGAACTCATTTACAAAACAGAAACAGACTCACAGACTTAGAAAACAAACTTACGGTCACCAAAGGGGAGGCAGGGAGGGATAAATTGGGAGTAGGGAATTAACAGATGCACACTACTATATATAAAGTAAACAACAAGGAGTTACTGTGTAACACAGGGAACTATATTCAATATCTTGTTATAAACTATAATGGAATAGACTTGAAAGAAAAAAATAGATATATACATAAAATGTATAACTGAATCACTTTTGCTGTACACCTGAGACTAACACAATATTGTAAATCAACTAGACTTCAATTTCTTAAAAAAGAAATAGATTTCTTATTCTAGCTCACACTTTTGGTAACTTTTCAACATCACAACTCTAGACCAGAAAGTGGTTTTATTGTTCTTTTAAGTATTTAAGCTGCCCTTCCTACTTCCAAAAAAAAAAAAAAGATCCCAAAGTCTGTGCCTTTTCCTCAGAAAGAGAGATGCAAATGCCATCATTGCCAACTGCTCTGCTCATACATCCGGTTCCAAGCACCATGGTCACTGAGCTCTCAGCCCCTTGCATGTTTAAGCGTGCAGGTCAGAGGAAGGTCAGAGGCAGTGAGTCTAAATGGTTAGAGCCCCTTTCTCCTTTTTTTCCAGCATCAGCCACAAGCAATTTTCATCCTTGTCACACTCTATTTGTTTGATGCATAGGGACCAAGTGAGCTATCCCAGGACACAAGATGCCGGTCACCTCAGATAAACAAACGTTTACAGAGTGCACATAAAGGGCTTGACATTGTGTTTGGGCTAGAAATATAAATAAGTCACCGTCCTGGCTCAGGAGCAATTTTCCTGTCTACGTTTTATTCTTCACCTAAAATACCCAACTGGTAATACAGCCTGGTACCCAATTTGAACTTTAACAGCCAGTCTCTTCTAACCTCTCAGATCACATTCCAACCTGGGCTCTTTTAAAGGGCCCAAACCAGCCTTGCCCATGCAAAGGGAAATATTGCCTTATTCTTTCCAGCATGGTCTGACATCCCAAGACATCATCTCACCTTAACCCTGTGAATGTGGGTCCATTACAATTCAGTTAAGAAATAGTATCTCATCCCCCTAGTCAAATCCATTTTAATTAAATAACAATGAGCATTTTTAAAGCACTTACTATTTGTGTGCCTGGCATGGTGGAGATAATATTAGTAACATCAACAAATGCTAAGACAGCATTTCCTGTATGTCAGGCACCATTCTAAGTACTCTCACACATATAAGCTCATTCAATCTTCTCAGACACCCTGTGACCTAAGTCATTACCACCATCCCCATCTACAGACAAGGAAAATGGCCCCAGGGAGGCACACAGACGTGCCGGACATCACACGGCCGGTGAGCTGCATAGCTCAAATCTGAACCCAGGGAGTCAGGCTCCAAAAACTGTGTTCTCATTCACTAGCTGTCTTTCATATGCTATTTCTAATCCTGTAAGAAGGTACTCTTAACCCTTCTTTACAAATGAGAAGGAACTGAGGCTGAGAGAGGTTTAAAAACTTACCCAAGTGCAGGGCAAAGACTGAAGCAGATACGTCTGACACAGAGTGTCCTGCCCTTTCCAAAAAGATGCCCCACAGGGCTTGACACTAGAGGCGGTATATATTGCTTGATAGTTTACAAAGTGCTTTGGCATATGATATCTTATTTCTTCATCACAGAGACCCAGCAATATAGATCTTATTATCTGTAATTATAAAAACAAAATTGAGGCTTAGAAGTTAAAATAACTCGCCCAAGGTGCCTTAGTCAGTAAGCTGTGGCTCAAAACTCGGTATTCTGATTCCAAGTCAAGGTTTTCTTCACTATGCCCAACTGCCTTCCATTTTCAAGGTAGCATCTATTTGCCGTGCACCCATCATAGCCAGTTTAGCCCCAGTTCTAGGCTTTACTGCCTGGGGCTGAAAATGCAAAGCATTGCTTCTGTCAGATCAAGTGGGAGAAGAGAAACTAGCTTATTAGGGATCCAGCTTATAACTGATAGTTGTAACAAAGAACTTAGGTCATCAGGAAAGAATTTTATATACATATATATATTCACCAGTAGATATTTCCATCAAAATGATTAGCATGTAGGTGATGGTACATCAAAGGCTAAATCTGTAAGATGATGAGATAGGACTAAAACTGTGGTTTCAAACCAGTGCCTCCCTGAGTACAAACTGGGGGTTTCTTGAAGGTTCATGGTGGGCACCTATTGGGTGGTCTGCTCAGTTCCTTCTCTGGGCATCAGCCGCGGAATCATGACTCATGCAGCACCAAGCAGAGTCTTTCTGCATGGTGGATGGTTCAGTAACGTGTAAACCATGGTCAGCAGGCAGCCAACGCTACACAAGGGAAGTACAAAAGCCAGTCTACAAAGAAAAAGAGGACTGAAAAACATATTCAGAGAAAAATAGAAAGAAAATTGCTTGAATTTCCTTTCTTAAGACTTTCCTTCTGTTTAAGTCTTTCTTAAGACTTTTCTTTTGTTTGCTTAAGCCAGCTCATGGCGAATTCCACTACTTGCAACCAAATAAACTAGAGTTATTCAAAGTGCTAAGGTGGAGGGAAGTGGGATGGGTAGGCAAACAGATAAGGTCTGAAGCCTCACATTCTTCTTGGGCTTTGTTATGGGTTGAATTGTATCCCCCCGAAAAAGACAGGTTGAAGTCCTAATCCTTGGTATCTGTGAATGTGACCTTATTTGGAAAAAAGGGTCTCTGCAGATGCTATCAAGTTAAGATGAGGTCATTAGGTTGGTCCTTAAACCAATATAACTAATGTCCTTACAAGAAGAGGAGGAGAGACAGAGGTAAGGGGGAGAATGCCAAGTGACAATATGGCAGAGATCAAAGCACAGTAGCTGCAAGCCAAGGAATGCCAAGGATTGTTATAGAGGTCTGGAAGTTAAGAAGCAGCAAGGAAGAATTCCTCAACAGCTTTCAGAGAAAGCCCTGCCAACACCTTGATTTTGGACTTCTAGCCTCTGGAACTGTGAGACAATAAATTTCTGTTGTTTTAAGCCACCCAGTTTATTGTACTTTGTTACAGCAGCCTGATGGAACTAATACAGGCTTCCAATAAGACACTCATGATTTTAAAAAGGAAACTGAAAACTACTGAATTCTATATTTTTTAATTTATCTAAAAATTTCACTTACATAAAATATCTCACTCATGATAAAGCTGAATGAATGTAACCTTGACCTAATTTATAATTTCCCAGTTAATTTGACTTATACAGATGTAATGTACATATATATATATACCACTTTTAGAAATCTCTGCTTAATAGTGTTCTTCTCTCTGTTAATAAAATATATATTTAACTTTACCATTTTGGTTAAAAGTCACTTTGCCTTTTTAGAATGTCCAAACATAGAAATAAGGTACATACATATTTTAGTTCATGGTTTTCTTGCAAAACCCAGCATCTCAGCAAAAACTGCTGTTAGCATTTCAAATTTACCGTAATCTAAAGAAGATGCAGTTATGAGAATACAATGGAGCCCAAAGATATAATTATTCCAAAAATCTCTAAAATATCACCATCTGAAATTTTTGTAATAAAAGTAAATTAACAATCTACCATTTATAACAAAAAGCTCCTTTAGAGTCTCAGGAGACCTGATTCCCTCGACAGCTAACAACATAAACAAACATATGTAGTGTTGGTGTTTATAATACCTGGCACTGGTATAATGGTTGCATTCAAAATTTTTTATTGTGCACTTGAAGGCGGCCAGATAACTTTCTGTCCATGACCACACTTTTTTAGTGATATTTACAGTAAAAGTGCATGAGAGGTGTACTGTACTTTTCAGTTATCAAAGAACTTTTAAATACATGACCCCACTTGACCTACAAAATTATAATTTTAAATAAGAGAAGGTAAATATTATCATCTCTGTTTTCTAGTTGAAGAGACTGATGCTTGGAAATCTACCCCGGATCATACAATTAGTAAAAATTAAAACCCAGTCTTCAGATTCCATATCTAAAACGTAGTTTTCATGATACCAGGATTCCATCTAAATCAGACACAAGGTTTAGGTAACTGCAGAGCTCACAGCTTCTAAGGAAAAGATAATGATTTATTTTTTAATTCACTGTTTTAAAAAGAGTAAGTGCTTGTCTTATCTTGACATAATTTCCCTGTAGAAATCCTCATAAACTAAAGAAACTGAAAGATGCAGCTATAGCCTGGCCCTTTGATGTCTGTGTTTCAGAGGTGTCTACCTCGGAGAGGCCAACCATGGACCTACGGAGAGAGAATGGGGCTGTGCTTATCCAAATGGGACTCCTCAAGAGGGGATACTGGAGTGGCTAGAATTATCACCAAAATGATGTAAAGCCCCACAAATGTCCTCCTCTCCTTTTTGTCCTCATGAGGCAAGTGAAGAGTCGACAAAACCTACAAAATCTTGAGCTACTTCCTTCTAGATGCGGAAAACACACAAGCAGAAAATTCCAGAATAAGAAAGGTGGAATTTCTGATTTAAATGTTTTGCCCAGGACTGTATCTCTTTAGGATCAAAATGAGAAGCTACTTCTCCTCTGCCCCTGGTCTCTGGTCAGATGAAAGATGTATTTCCAAAGTGCCACTATGGTCAGGAGGCTACATCCTAGGAATATTGGGGGTACAGTATACTCTTGTGTTTACTCTGAATATATTGACTTTTTTAAGCAAAACTTTGAAAGATGAATGTGGCAAGCAAGGGACAGTGCAAGTCACATTGGGAAGTACAAGAATTTCTGGTACCAAGTCTCCTTTTAATCCTTTAGTTTCCTTCAACAACAACAAAAAAAACCAGACAACCCAATTGAAAAATGGGCAGAAGACTTAAATAGACATTTCTTCAAAGACGACATACAGATGGCCAATAGGCACATGAAAAGATGCTCAACATTGCTAATTATTAGAAAAATGTAAATCAAAACTACAATGCAGTACCACCTCATGCTGGTCAGAATGGCCATCATTAAAAAATCTACAAACAATAAATGCTGGAGAAGGTGTGGAGAAAAGAGAACCCTCCTACACTGCTGGTGGGAATATAAGTTGGTACATCCACTATGGAAAACAGTATAGAGGTTCCTCAGAAAACTAAAAATAGAGTTACCATATGATCCAGTGATCCCACTCCTGGGCAGATATCTGGAAAAGACAAAAACTCTAATTCGAAAAGATACATGCACCCCAAAGTTCACAGCAGCACCATTTACAGTAGCCAAGACACGGAAACAACCTAAATGTCCATCAACAGATGAATGGATAAAGGAGTTGTGGTACATATATACAATGAAATACTATTCAGCCATAAAAAAAGAACGAAATAATGCCACTTGCAGCAACGTGGATGGACCTAGAGATTACCATACTAAGTGAAGTAAGTCAGAAAGAGAAAGACAAATACCATATGATATCACTTATATGTGGAATCTAAACTATGACACAAATGAACCTATCTACGAAACAGAAACAGCCTCACAGACATAGAGAACAGACTTGTGGTTGCCAAGGGGGAGTGGAGGTGGGGGAGGGATGGATTGGGAGTTTGGGGCTAACTACTACAATATAGAATGGCTAAACAACAAGGTCCTACTGTATAGCACAGGGAACTATATTCAATATCCTGGGATCAACCAGAATGGAAAAGAATATAAAAAAGAGTGCATATATGCGTATAACTGAGTCACTTTGCTGTACAGCAGAAATTAACAGAACATTGTAAATCAACTATACTTCAATAAAAAAATAAATTTTAAAAAATCCTTCAGTTTCTTGAGTTACCTTACTGCTTTCAGCTAAGTTCTAGGCCCTCTTCCCATCTTAAGCCTGTTTCCGCACCTTCCTAAGAAAAGGGGAAACCTGAGAGCCAAAGAAAGTGAGCCTGGAGGAGCCCACCTGGGGCCCAACACACAGGGACCTCTGAAAAGACTGCTTGCCCTTCGTGGTTGAGTAGGCAGGGGCCAAAATGCCCGGAAACGGCTTCTCCAATGCCACACACTGTTTGCCCTTGAGAAACATCACTCCCTAGTTTTCTACTTCTGAGGCAGCCAAGTATCTTTCAAGAATAAAACTGCTTCACTCTTCACGTATCCAAACACCTCCAAATGATATGGAATGAGATGGCCCAATAAACACCATTTTGTTAGGACAGGTACAAAAATTTGAATCATTATATTCTTTACCTGTTTTTTTTACTTGTCTCAAATCTTAATTTCTTAAGTTTTAAATGAGAACTGGCAGAATATAAAAACCTCAGAAGAAATATTATCTGTAGCATTTATTGGCAGAGATTGTTAAATCTGTTAGTGATTCGCCAACACTGCAACGTGCATGAATGTAAGGAGCAAAGTTACATACAAGGGGCAGAAAATAGTAAGTTATTCGTGCATTTATTTTTCACTTATTTTATATGCACTCCAAAACTATTCTTCATATAGTAAGAACATCGAATATCACAGGCCCATAACATAGGTTCAAAAGGCCGAACAAACAACTTAAACGTGTTAAGGGTGCTTCTCCTGTTTAGGGTGAAAGCTACACCATACAGAATGATCTCGAAATGCTTTATGTGAATTACCTCACAAGATGATTTAGGAGATCCATAAAATACACTCTGTAATTGCATACAGTATGACTGCAGAAGCACCTTGATAGCACTTGACCCTTTGTTATTAAAATACTAATCCATTAGCAGTTACTGCTTATTGCATAACCACCAGAAGGTCTTGTAAAACACACATTTACAGGAACCACAATGCCATTACTAAAGATCACACTTCGGATTTGTAATAATTCTATGGTGAACAAAGCTGAGCTACATAGGGAGGGTGGGAGGGAGGGAGATGCAAGAGGGAAGAGATATGGGAACATATGTATATGTATAACTGATTCACTTTGTTATAAAGCAGAAACTAACACACCATTGTAAAGTAATTATACTCCAATAAAGATGTTAAAAAAAAAAAAAAAAAAGCTGAGCTACAAAACCACAGGTCTAAAAGCATCATAACTGATGAGAGACCTTTAAAGGCGAAGTCACATAGTGCCACCCCAAATATTGCTATGGAAATTTTCCAAGGAAACAACTCTAACTTACTGAAATAGGCTTTTTTAAAATTAAAATCCGTTGACTTTTTTAAGTTCGAAACAAAGGCTATTTATAAGATGAACCCTTATTGGGAATATTTGTTTATGAGCCAAAGGAAATTTTTTTTCTTCCCGATACGAACTTGAGGAACGTTTCTGAACCCTTTCTCTTGTGCTCACAAGATAAACAAACAAAATAAAACCTCAGGTTCTCCTTAATTTAAAGCCCACTCGAGAGTTTATCAAACTGTGAAACTCCCGCACCAACCACACATTTTATTTTATTTTGCTTTTTTATCACACATTTTAAAGATACACGCGCACACACACACGTATACATCAAAACAAATACATACAAAACAATCCAAACTTAGACATTAATTTCAAGTTTCACGAGACAAATATATGTTTTCCCTGAGGCAAAGGAAAATGTAAGTCTAAAAATTATGTTAAGCATATTGGTAAAATTAAGTAATACTAAAGGTTGGTTTTTTCCTCTAGACCTCTACTTTTGATAACTGATACCTTTAAAACAGATATAAATTAGGTTAGGCTGATGAAATAATGTACTACTTAATTCATAACTTTAAAAATCATTAAAAATTGGTACAGAGCTTTTGAGGAATTTCCAGACGCTCAAGTTACAACAAAAATAGTAATTACGATTTTAAGAGTAATAACTCTTGCCTTAGGACTGACATTCTGTTTACTTACAGACTGTCCATTTATCCCCTGGGGGTCTTCCATTGAAGATTTCTTCTTCCGAATTATATATGGGCTATTAGCTACACACTTCTTCAAAGGGTTCCAACACCCCAGCACCTGCGATGAACAGAGCATCAAGCCGCCGTATTAATTGTGTGGCATGAAATTAAGAGCTGATCTTCACGTCTGTAGCTTTCTATTTACTAGCATGTATACACAAGTCAAGAATGCTTACCTTCACTGATTGAATCTTTAAAATAAATATTATGGGCTCACTGTTTATCACAATTTACATGAGCCAAATATGGCCAAATTATAGCTCAGTGTGTCTGCTGTCAGCAGCTGCAGCCCAAGGAAAATAAAGAATGAAGAGGGCAGATAGAGAGCTTTCTACACGCATTATTTTTGAGCCAACAGTCCAAGAGCCCCCTTTTTTTTTTTTTCTTTTTGAATTCGGTTTCTCCATGCTATCTATCAACGTCAGCTGTACCACAATGCCAAGAGGAAATACTAACAAAGAAATATGATTGTAGTCTGAGCAAGGATAAAAGAGAAAAATCTAGAGTTGAGTGTTTTACCCTCAGGGCAAGGATATTATTATACCATTTCTTAGCAAGTTTACTTTAGGTCACAGTTTCACAGTTGATCAATTCTGAACCTTCAGAGACTCAACACCTTCGAGAAGAGTGGGGTTTGGGCATGCTTCAGGACATGGACGATACATGTAGTATTTTGAAATATAGTCTATGTTTAGCTATCTGCAAATAATAATAACAATATAGCCATCTAGCTGCCCATTCTCATTTCCTAACTCTCAGAATTAATTTTCATACTCATGCTCAAATGAGGAACCAAAAGAAACTCCCAGTTTTTCTTGCTTGGTTTTAGCAACTAAGAAATTAATCTACACACCTCGCATCAACTTCAACACAGATAGTTAAATAGACATGTAAATTTAACCAAAAAAAAATAGACACGATCTTAATATCACCCAAGGTAAAATTACAGAACAGAGAACATGTAGTAGTGTAAACTTTAGTATCACTTCTCGTAAAGGTACTTAAACTTCTGCACGTCAGCATGGTAGGAAAAGCACCGCAGTGGAAGTCAAAAGGTCTGAATTCAGGTTCTGACTCCGCCACTAACTAGTTGAATGACCTCGGGCAAATAATTTTGGCTCCCTGAGCCTAAGTTTTATTATCTGTGAAATGGGAGATTTCAACTGGATGATATCATATATTTTAGATTTATAATTTTATGAAAGTATGCATTTACACACTAATTGTCAGGTAAAATATTCCAAGCATGGCTCATTTGGGATGTAATTTTGAAATGCCAGAGTAATTCTCATTTATGATTTTCTGCTCACAATTATCAATGCTGGAAGACATATGCCTTACCTGCCATTAACACAAAAGTGATGCTTCTTGAACATAAAACTCATAACTAACTAACTCCTAAAACTTGGAGAATCCCTATTAAAGCAGAGTGTTTCTGTAGTTTTAACAAAAAACAATGTCATAATTTCAGGTTACAAGTAAATAAAAGTCGTATGGATGTATTTAAGTTCTGCTAACCCAAGGAAACGCAATATACCACTCTATTTTGAATTGCACAAAATTTCAGAACCAAATCTTAAAATCCACCGGCATTGCTTTTAGAGGATTTCTTGCATAATTAGGGAAGAGATATCACAGAAACTAGATTTTTTTCATTGCTTCCGTTACTCTCTGGAGGCACGTTAACTTCTCCAGGCGATAAAGTAGCATTTTAAAATAATGATCATAATTCTGCCTTACATTGGGAAAACACTTTACAGTTTACAAAGTGCCTTCACATAAATCGCCCACAGTGCACCTATATGTGCTGAGACAAAGTCCGGTCTCATTCCTCACAGAAGGGGGCAGGCCCAAGACAAAGCCCCCTCTGATTTCCCCTAAATTCCCATCCTCTCCATACCTGTCCTGAGAACATGTTTCAATCAAAGTCTGTATATTTGATATTCCAGGATTATTTCCCATGTGTTTCTTTTCCATATTTCCATATTGAACTTACTGAACAGTTTAAGGTATTAAGAATGGTCAAGTTACATGAGCATGAAAGGTATTTCATTCGTAATTTTATTTCTTCTGAAGATGAAACTATTCTGTACTAAATACTATGTTTGTTATTGTTTCCTGGCCTAAAAAGGAAAGACTGAGATTATTGAGAAGCCAAAACAGTCAGCATTCATCTAGTTCAGGTAGATGTCTCCACTAAGAAAGACTACCACTCAAAAATCACAAAATCACAGAGACCCATGGACTTTATTTACAAATCCTCCCGCTTGCTAAATCAGCATAGTTGTTTCCAGATTTCTACATGTCAATCCAAACCATGAAATATATGCCATGACTGGGTCTACTGATATTTAGGAGCCTGGCTCTGGTAAACCCTTAATTCCCTTGTTGGACTTGATCTTTCATGCTTTATAAATAAGCCTGCCCCCATTATAGCTCTTATCTAATTATTTCTCTACCTGTCCCCCCACTAGATTGTAGCTCCATGAGGGCTAGGACCATGCCTTACTCTCTTGTTCTGGTCACATATGGCATTCATTAAATATTTTGAATGAGTGAATGAATGAATATTATTGATACATGACAATCTTTGAATACATGTAAACTCTGAGCTAGAATTAGATGGGCAGTTAAACGGTGGTGCTATCATTCAGTCAACTTAAAAATGATTCATCGAATTTTAGGTCATCAATATTTGTTCAAATACCCTAAGAAACAGGCTCAAGCAAAAACAGGTTAATTGGTTCATATCTATCTATCTATCTACCTGCCTACCTACATATTACGCACATAGGGAGTAGCTATTCATAAAACTGTATAGACCTATAGAGTACTTAGAGGTGAACTTCAAAGGGACTTTGTTTAAACCAAGGAGTGGTTCCTAGAAAAAAAGGGGTAGAAGAATGTCCAAGGAGGCTGATCTAGGTATAGGACGGTGTTGGTGTGGGGAGGTGCACATTGATGGAAAGATCAGTGACATGAAACTTGTTTCAGGAGATTTGTGGGGCAGTACAGGCAGGAGGTGTCTTGATATCAAAAGTATCCCCACATGTCTGGATGCCATAAGCCTGGTGGCGGTTACCCGTCCATACACCCATCCCTAGCACTCACCATGCCAAAGCAGGAAATTGGGTTAATTACCCACTTGTGCATTTACCTCCAAAGACCAAACCCTTTATTTACTCACTCCTGAAGTCAACTCTTCAGTACCCTCCAGACGTAGGAGGTGGGTTGGAGTTGTACACAATGGAAGGCCACCTTTCTATTAGCCACTCAAGGGAAAGTTCCCTAATAAAGAGAAAAGGGACTGAGACACATCCTGGGGTTCTGCTGCCCAAATTCAACAGTCCAGAGTCAGTTATCCACTCTGAGCATGGAGAAAAAGCCTGGAAGCCTCTTCTTGGAATGGGTTTCACTAACCACTTAAGGAGGAAGAAAAGATCAACTGAGCAAAACAGTGAGAAAAAGCTGTACAGCTGGGCACATATTTCATATTTGCTAGTTGCATGAGGCCACCTAAAGAGGATGCTCTTCCAGGACAGACAGTGGTAAGCAACCCCTTCCAAGGCCACCAGAGCCCACAGGTGACAGGGAAGGGGCACCTAGAGCTCTTGACTTGCATTCACAGCCCCAGGCCATAGGCCCACCTTGGCATCTGGTGCCAGCAGAAGCGGGCAGGTGGCAAGAGGGACAGTGGGAGGCATCCCGGACAAGGAGGAAACAGGAAGTACTGGCCCTGTTTGAAATGATCTTTCCAACACCTGAGGGAACTATGCCTTCTTCGGTCCCAATCCCATGGACTGCTGATGAAACACCATGGAAAAGTGAACTTTACTACATAGACTCTTCTGACACAAGATTAACAGAAGCCTTAGGAACTTCATTTTGCACTCTTGGGGGAGTGGGCTGGGAAGGGGCTGAAACTAGTGTAGACATACTAGCGAATACACAATGGTAAATAAACGTTAGATTTATACACTGGTAAAAGAGACTCTACAGAAAACACCAAATCAACATGACAATCTGACAAATCTTGCAATCACACAAAATCCCCTTTGGGGGCTCAGAGGCATTATGAAATTGCACCCCTGGTGATGGCATTACAATGATACCTATAGAGTTCAGTGATGCATATTTGGAAATGATATTTTATGCCCCACTGCAACTAACAAGCTTATTGTTAAAATACAAAATAGTTCTAAATACAAAAACTTTAACATATATGAGACAAAACATCTATTCTGTGCATTCCTGCTATAATTTAAACTCTCCCCAAGATGACAATTTTTCTCCCCAGTTCTACAAACAGCACTTGCTACTTAAAAAAAGTACTCAAGAGCTTTGAACCTCAAGCTTTCTGGATTCTGGAAATCCATTTTCACCACCCCACATAGACACTTCCTATTCTTTTCCACCCATTGGCTAAAATCAGGCAGTTGATAAAATAAGCAACTGCACCTCATCTCACCTGTAAACATTTCTTACTTTTACTTTAGTTCTAGCTCATCGCAAACGTCCCATCTATTGTCAGATCAAAAGATTGGGAGAAGAGAAGTTGGGATAAGTGTGCAAGTGACAGAGGCATGAAGTAGGCAGAAAAAGGCTCTAGGCAGGTACATGGAACAGACTTCCTAGATTGAAGAAAAACAAGGTGGGGCTGGAGGTGAGGATTGATAGGATTGGGAAGAAAATAATCTTTTTAAAAACTTTATACATCACGTATATTTTAATTTTTCCGGCTGGGTTTGAAAAATGGGTTATAGTTTAGATGACACGTAAATCATCTCTAATGAACCAGAGACCCATCAGACACTGTTAATAACTTGCGGCTCCTTGGATGAAAGAGTATTTTCATTACAACACACCATCACTTTCATCTTTGCCTTCTCACCAAGTGCTGAGTTTTCTAACATTCCTGAGAGGCAGAAGGAAACTAGTGGTTGAACATTGCTTTGTAGAAAAGAAAAGGGCTATTCTGAAGTATGTCCCCAGAAGACTACAACTGCAGATTGAATAAACATATCAAATCAAGGGGTCTTTAAGAAAATTTACAAACAGAAGCCTGCAGTGAAATGAACCATTGGATAAATGACCTCCAGAGACTTCTTCAACTCACTATTCCATGGCTTCAGAAGCCATAAGCAGCTGTGTCTGAAGGTGACCTCTCCTTTGCTTTCCTCACCTTCCTGAGAAATACGGTTATATCGAGGAAAACAGATTGAGCATGCCCAGGTGAGTCAGATTCAGAAACTAGATTCTCTTTCCAATTGTTGTAAGGACCACATCCCAACCACGGAAGCTGTTAACGAAAAACAAGTTCAGTTCTTTACGCTGGTGAAAGTCTTCTACAGCTGGAGATGTAGTTTCTATAGAAATAAATGTCGACACCAATTTGCTTTTATAGCTTTTCCACTGATTTACTGGTACCGCCGTTTTAAAGTTTTAAGTATGAAGCCCATCTATTCTTTATAGAACTTCTGAATAAATATGATCAGATTTCTGTTTCCACCATATGCAATTTCCTTCTGTCTTCAGAGGAAGAATGTAAGGCAACCCAATGAGCTGACATTAATTAGGAAAATGATGACATGTGTTTATTCAGTAACTAAAGTTGAATTCAAACGATGTTTTCAAGAGCATTAGACCTACACATTATTTCAATGTAGTACTTTCTACATTAACAATATAAAGAAAACTCTAAAGAAACACACCTGTAATTCCATCAACCCAACTTGTCTGTATGTGTACATAGTTTTACATAGATATAATCACAGCGAATCTTCATGCTTGTGTTTTTCTGGTTTCTCTTAACATCATTTCATCAGTATCTTACAGTCTGTATCCTTATCATTTTTAATGCCCATGTAATATTCCATCAGGGAGATATTCCTATAAAGTGGGATATTTGGGGGTTTTTTTTTCCACTCTTTCACTATAGCATATAACACTTCAATATCTTTACCAACAAGTTTTTTCCTGCTTTTAAATTATTTCTTTAAGGATAAATTCCAAACAATCTAATCAGAGGGTCAAGAGGTATGATAGCTAAAACTAGTAATTCTTTTAAAGTGAAGTCAAATTCACTTATGCAGATTTTTCTCTCATACAACACCCACCCTAGTGGTAGGATGAAACGTAGATTTCGTATTTTAAAATAGTCAAATAAAGTTGCTACAAAGGAACTTGACAACATTCATGAACCTCCCTATATCAGAGGTTACAAAATTTTTGTGTTCATGGCAAACTTTTGAATACTAAAGACTATGGCAGGACATTTGAAAGCCTTAACGAAATCACTGGCGTAGGCTATCACTGTGCTGATAAATGTAAGCATGGTTCTCACACACTCGTCACCTGCTCTTTCTTTTACTCAACATTGCTCTTTGAATGGAATCGGCTCTCATAGACTCAAGACAAAAAGTCCAAACGGGGAACTATACTCAGTATTTTCTAATAACCTATAAGGGAAAAGAATCTGAAAAAAAATAGATATACATGTACATATAACTGAATCATTTTGCTGTACACCTGAAACTAACACATTATATCGACTATGCTTCAATTTTTAAAAATCTGAAAAAAAAAAAAAAAAGTCTTTAAACAAAACGGTGAAAATGCATTCCCGTGAACATGGGATCTTTTACCACTACGCTAATCATTTTCCCTTCTTATCTTCAGCAAGGTAAATCACCATGTCACATGACTTAGTCGGTTGAGTCTGACAGCCATCGTCAGAAAATAATTTCTACTGAAGCACAGAAAAAGTCAGTGTTGCCCACGGATGATGATTGATGCCCCCCCCCAATGGATTTGAGGAACATGAGTGTGCTATAATAGCACAATGCCTGAGAACTACAGGCCTATATATCTTATGTGTAATAAGGAAATTCAGGCATCTAAGAGAAAAATCTAAAACATAATCACACATGATAAATTCACCTAAAATTTCACCAGGCTGGCGTATTAATTCTGCTGTAGCTACTGAATTTGGGGCATTGCTAGTCTACAATGTATCACAGAAACTGTTTCTCAGTTTCCCACGACTATAGTTGTACTTTTAAAATAACTTATGCTCTTGAACAACTGGTAGCAAACTAAACTGGTTCCATTCAGTGGTCGTTCGCTACTGTCCAAACAACTATAACTAAATGATGAATTTTCTTACTTTATTCAAAAGAAAAGGGGATCTGAAATATCTACTCCTTTGCTTTTACATAGAAAGCTCTACCAGCGAATGCCTCTGAAGATGCTAATAAAACATCACAAAACTCATCCACAGGGATGGAAAGCAGGATATTGCTTGGAGCCAGGGACGGAGATGGGTGTGGGGAGGGATTGGACTGTGGGGGGCATGAGGGAACTTTTGGAGGCGTTAGAAGTGTTCTATATCTTGAAGGTCGTGGTTACATGGGTGTACATAATTGTCAAAATTCACTGAACTCTACATTTCATAAAGTTGATTTTTTTAAATTTAATTTTATTTTTTTATACAGCAGATTCTTACTAGCTATCTATTTTATACATATTAGTGTATATATGTCATTCCCAATTTTAATGTGCCACAGTTCATATTTCCTAACAATTGTCAACATCTTTTTCCCCCAGTACCATTAATGAAGCAACAAATGGTTTTGATAGTGACTGCCTTCTTCATTGGAGATGATAAGTTCTTGCCCCTCCAAGTCAAACATGATATCAGTGCTGATGTTCACCCACCAACACTCCTCTCTGATGCACGTGACATTTATTCCTGCTTGACTGCTTAACCCACAATAAGTTCAGCTGTCAAGAACAAAAAAGCAGTTTTATTCATAAAAATACGGTGAAAACATATTTCTCAGATTCTGACATTTCTTTTTCTTTCGCTGCTAAAATTCAAAGGCAATTTGAACCATGGATAGAGGCAGAGACTTCAATATTCAGCTCATTAGGGAACGTATTTACTACAGGGGGCCCACGTTCCTCATTAGACCTTAGAATGCATGCAGATTACATGTGTAGTTTAGGAGGAACTGGAGAATAAATGCCTCCCTGCTCCTTTACCTTTGACAATCACAAGCAAAGTTTAGCAAAGCAATTTCCTCATTTCCTGGATGCTGACTCTTATTTTTAGTTGCGTCTCGACCAGAGTAAGGATTGCTCGATGCAGAATAAGAATGCAGGGCTGCAGTCTCAGAGGCCAAAACACCGAAAATAAAGACGGTAATGGAGAAAGCATTAAGCTGTCAGAAGAGAGGCACTGACTCAGGATTTCTTTGGATTTCACTCTTTTCTTAAAATCAAAGGACAACTTACATTACAGCGAAACTTGAAAAGTTTAAGAAAGCTCTCTCCCCTTAATTCATTAAGAAAACAGCTACTGGGTGGTACAATGTGATAGCAATATACATGGTATAGGATGTTGTGATGGAGCCATGGAAGGAAGTTGTAGAATCCAAATTCCATCTAGGGCAGGAATCACCCGAAACCTCCTTGACTGATAGCCAACCTGCTTCTGCATGAATGCTTCTGGGGACAGAAATTCACCAACTTGGCAAGCCATTTAGTCTACAGCTGGAAGGTTTAACCTTTACAAGGTTTTCCCTTCTACTGAGCCGAAACAGACAGATCAAAACTCTCTCTTCTAGGGTCCATTTTTCTTCTGCACAAGCACAAATGTATTTTAATATGCCCCTGATACAAAACAATCCCTGAAACATCTGAAGATTTCGATGGTATTTCCTAAAATTACAATCAGATCTCCTCTCTAGGCTCAAATTTTAATTACTCATCCTTTTAGAAACAAGTTAACTTTCTGATCCCCTTCCACAGGACATGTCTGTGATCAGTGGCCTCTGGATCCAAACACCACTGGCACTTACTGAGCTTAGGGATACACAAACGCCTCTGCAAACGACCTGAGACATCCATTCGGCTTTGTATAATATGCCAACCTCAAAACCATTCCTTTAGTTTCCTTCTTTCAAGTCACTGACAGAAATGATAAAGGAGAGAAAGCCCCAGACAGCTAGTCCCAACGCGTCCAAGGGTAGAGGAAAAGACTACGGAAAACTTGGAGAAGCTGGGTAGGGATTTAAGTCCGTAACTTGAGCACTCATCAGCTCTGCAATCTTGGAAAAATTAATGAACCTCTCTGAGCTCGTTTCTTCATCGGCACAATGACATCAATACCATCTTATGGGATGGAGAAGATTGCTGACGCGTCCTACACATAATACATGCGCAATGAATGTGTGAGTGGATGATAATAATCACTCTGTAAAGGATGAAAGGTCATGAAACTATAATGCAATATGCTAAATCGTCTCTAGTTTTTACGTTCAAAAATTATCATGGAATAGGGTAACTGGACACTTTTCAGAGCTGCCTTTCAGGTTACTAAGATAACAATTAGTAAAACAATATTGCTCTTGTTATGTTCCCTCTCTTTAATTACCTTTTGTGAACATTTTGACTTTTTTATAGACTAAACGATCCCACTAATCATTTGTTTATACTTCCTATTTTGTAACATCTTCATTAACACTTTCCTCTGCCTTCTCCCCAAGGCTTTCTTCACATGTTCCAAATTGTGAAACTTGCGAGCTTTTGCTCTCTTCCAAATAGGGAACAAGTCTGATTTAGTCTGTTTGGTCTGACATGGAAGCCCTTTCCAGTCTGTCCCCAGCTACCGTCCCTACACATCTGTCCTGCGTCCCAGGTCTCTCCTGGCTCACCTGCAGCTACACCAGACCACTTCCAGATGCCCTTGGTGCCAACAGCTCTCTGCCTGGAGGACGCACCTTCCACCCAGACGGCTACACAGCCTTCAAGGCCCATCCAGTCCTGCTTCCGGGAAGCCGGGTCCATCTGTGTTTCTCCATCTGAGCACTAGTCATCTTAGGTCACAACTGCCTACCAGACCACTCCTTCAGGGCAGAAACCATTTTAATCCATGTAACAAGATGTTTGGTACATGGCACGTTTCCCAGTGCTGGCTGAATGAGCAGCTCTGACTAGAGACAGAGGATTCTTAGGGTACTAGGGTCTCTGAACAGGATGGAAGAATGCCTTCCTTGGCCTCCACGGAGATCCTGCTCACGCATTAGCCCTGCACTTCCCACTCCTAGCTGGGATCCTCTGTGCAGACACTCGCCACTGATTCTTTTGAATATACAATCAACTCACATTTCTTGACAGGTTTGAGTCGTTGTCCTACCCAAATTTTTTCAAGAAGCGTTGAGTTTTATGAGATGACTTACCTAGCTAGCGTTAGTCAGTCTGGCTTCCGGAACAAAAAAAACTTGGGTGGGTCTTAACACGAAGGAAACAATGAAAGTTGTTTATACCATTTGCATTATTCTCACCACAGTTAAAGCAGAGATCCTGTTTATTTTTCCTTGCTTTCCTAATTATTCATGGAATAATAATAATGCCTCGCCGTCGTTGACCTCCTCCAATTCATCTGCTACTTCTTTTAACTGGTCTCTGTTAATTGGACCAAACAACCCACTTTGGGCCAAAAGAAGGGACTCCGGGGGCCAGAAAGCACTAAATATAAATATTCGTTTGTTCAGCCTACTCCCCGAATATTTCCTATCACTGGCGCTTCAAACGCAAGCACACGTCCAAGACGGCAATCACAACAGCAAGTAAGGCCAAGATGACCCCCCCCATTCCGTCCCCCGACGTCCCCATCAGTCATCACCTCCCCCAAGGAAAACCCACCGGCCCTAGACACATCCCTCCACGTGCAGCGCCCTGATGCCGCGGGGCCGGGGGCGACGCCGGCGTCCCCTCACTGCTCTCCCGACGCGCGTCCCCATTTTGCGCGCGCGCCGCCGCGTCCTTCCAGGTGGCTCCGCGTACCTGGCGGCGGTGCCCACGCCGAGGAGGCGGCCGAGGAGACGGCGGACGGGCCGCGGAGCGGGCGCTGCGCGCGCGCGATCGTCGGCGATGGGGGGGAGGGGGTCGGGGCGCCGCGCCGGCTGCGCCCCCCTCCGCCGCCCCCGCCCCTCCTGGCCCGGCTGGGGCCGCGGGCGTCACGGTCCCGGGCTCTCGGCCGCGGCCTCGGCGCCCAAGGGTCAGATTTCGTTTCACAGCAAAGTCTCCCGGTCACCGCAACCCCACTGGAGGCCAGAGCCGGCCGGGCGGCCCGGGGCAGGGGCGGGAGCGCGGCCGCCGGGGGCGAAGGTGGGAAGGGAGCGCGCGAGGGGAGGGTGACGGGCGACAGGGGGCCGGCGGCTGGACTTACTCGGGTCACAGCTTCGGCGACGCGGGGCCGAGGAACCGGTTCTTCCAAAACCAAACCGAAAATGGGTAACGGAGATGCCGGGGCAGCGCTAAGAGGGGTTCTGTGTCGGTGTTTAGGGCCCAAACGGCTCTGGCTTCCAGAAAGTCGAGCCAGTCGAAGCTTTTTTCTTTCTTTCCTTCGGAAATGCGCCTGTGCCTCCGGGTCGCGGGGCGCCCTTGGCGCGGCTCTGAGTGCGCAGCGACGCGGTGGCCGGCGCTGGCGAGGGGAGCCCTCTTCCCGGCACCCCCGGTCTTCCCAGTACCCCCTTCCCCGCCCTTCCCCGCCCCCCTCCCCGGGCCCCGACTCCCCTCGGCGCCCGAGCTGGAGCCTGGGCCTGGTGCCCACGCCCCGAGGGGTGGCTCCGACGCCTGGGCCCTCGCAGTGTTTCCACTGAGGCACGGGGTGGTAGCGTTTGCTCTGTTAACACGGGGGAGATGGGTGTGCAGGAGGTAGCCCCGAAGGAAAGGTGGGTGGAGTGACACAGTGGGGTGTTTTTTTTTTTTTTTTCCTGGTGGTGTGGGGATGATATAAAGCAATAAGCCGTCAGACTGAAACTTATCAGAACATCCGGAATCAAATAATTTTGCAAGTGGTCTTAAAATTACGTACTGTTCTTAGAGCTAGGGAAACCGAGGCAAAGAGCGGTAAGTGGATTGCCCAGAATCCTGCATGGGGGCCTGGACGAAACGTCCACGTCTAGCCCAGTATCCTCGCTACTAAATGTTTTGTCTTTCTTGGCATCAAGGAACCCTTTGGGAGGGTAGGGGAAAGTTTCTGTCACCCCAAAGTTCTTTTGCATCTGTGACTTAAGAGGGGCCAGAGAGACTCTTGATTTCAACGCGTAAGGTATTTCAGCATTGGATGAAGCATCCATTACAGGCCGGTAATCTGAGCTACTCCTTCTTTGGGAACTTCCTCTTACTTGATTAGGATCCAATCACAAGCAGCGAAAGATATGCAAATACTTTGATGATTTGCTCTTATAAGGACTCATCGCCTCCAGTGAGCCTTCAAATGTTTGCACTTCTCTCTCCCTCTCATATGAAATCCCTTTCCCACCCCCACTCAATTATTCACATCAAATGAGATAATGTAAGCAAAAGGCCCTCGGAAAGTAGAAAGCAGGGCATGAATACGGGTATTATGGTACAGGCTCTTTTAGAATCAGCTAGATTCACACGCTTTGCTATTGTTTCTATCAGTCATCGAGTATCTGTTGACTTGTAGTAGGTACTATGAAGCTCTAGTCGGAACAATGAGACCTAATCCTTCACCTTCAAAGACCACAGATTATAGATTGGAAGATAAAACCAACACACAGGAGATAATTGGAAATCTACACAAAGACTGATTTTTGATCTTAACTGTTGGATGTTTATATGTAGGCAGACCCGGAAACTTTTCAAAACACGCCGTGTGTGTTGGGTGAAGAGGACTTCCGGTAGAAGTCAAAGCATTGCTAAATTATGTTAGCCCAATAAGACCCCAATACCTTGTCCAAATAGAAACATTATCCAAACCAGCCAGTTGTTGAGGATGGCTTTGCCTTTTTGAATTCATTGCTTATCATTTCTACCCATTCACAAATATAAGGAATTTCTATAACATAAAAAAGCAAATCTAGAATCTCTTAAAGCATATGTGAGCAAAAGTATTATTTCAGGAGGGAGCAAACAATAACCCAAAACTACCAAATATGTGTCTGCTAAGAACTCACCAAAGACAATGAAAGTTTCTCTTGTCAAAAACGACAGGCTTGTTATTTATTTGAAAAATCATATTTTGAAAAATCAATGTAATTCAGAAGTAACATATAGTCTAAAATGTTTATGTTTTAATACAAGGAGTCTTTTGATCCTTAGCTCTGGTATTTTCTTAAAATACACATATAGAACAACTTTCAACCCAAATGTCCTATCATTTTAATTTTTTAACTTCTCGAAACCTAGATTCACATGGCCTTTGGATAAAAACAGATCTAAATTTTGTACCAGTTTCTGAATTTGAAAGTGTGGAGAATTATTTCATTATTGCTCTTTCAGAAATGCCATGTGTTTAAAATATTGGCAATCCTAGATTCAGAAGATAGAGTCATGTTTAGACTTTTCTTTTAAGGAAAATTGTTATTTGGGCAAAGTACATTTATTTTAGCACAGTATACAAATTCTTCCTCTTCTCCAAAACGGGAGTAGCAGGAGCCAATTTATCGAGTATAATGTATTCCAGACACTTGCTGGAATAAACAATGTTCTTGAGCCCCTCAGATGCACAGCCAGTAGGGAGCTGTTGACTACTTGAGGTTTTTACACATCTCTCAGCCAAAATCAGAAATCCAAATCCCAAATCAGTCACAGGCACATGGTGTGGATTTACAGTCCTGCCTGGGCATAGGGTCACAATCTGCAAATGAATTATACCACCCAAGATAGGTTTATTTTTGACATAAAATATACTTATTTTTTTCATTTGACATGAATGCAATTATGAATAAAATTTTCAGTAAAAACTTAAATGTCCTTTGCAACGCCAAGCCAAAACCCAATAAAACATATATTCACAATTCTCCATTTGAGAATATATATGAGAGTCCATATTCATCTGTTGATGTGTATATAGAGATATATTTATCTGTTGAATTGCCATGTGAGTAACTAGTAAATGCCATAAGGACTCAATTATGTATCTGTTAGTTTATATTGGACTTCGAACATTCAGCTGTTTACATGTCATAAAATGCTAATCCTAACTGCTAGCCTAACCTACACTGTGCACAATAAAGAAATGACAAAGTTTTTTGCACAAAAAGGCACAAAAATTCCTTAAGTGTAGAGTTATCCTGTGGCTTATGGCATAAATATAGAACACATGTGACAGAAATGTACATTGATATCAAAATTTCACATACAGATCCACAGAAGGCAGAGGGCAAAAATCAACAGGAGTTTTGTAGTTCTCTGAGTATTTGTATTCTGCCTATACTGACAGGTATGTTATGACTAGTCCTGATTCAAAAGACTTTTCTTTCTTTCTCTTTCTCTCCCTTTCTCTCTCTCTCTCTCTCTCCCTCTCTCTCTCACACACACACACCACGTTTTTAAAAATTCCTTTGTTATTTAGTTTGGCAATGTAATTTCATGTAGAGAAACTTGTCAAATGCATCTAATGGGAGTTTTCATAAGGAGGATGAAGACCCAGCCCACAAGTTTAAATCAAGATTTACCCCTAAGCATCGGGGAGAGAAGACTGGACCATATGGGAACAGCCAAGAGCGAAGCCAAGTCTCCAGGTGTGAGTTGGAAATGCTCTTATGTACAGGAACCAGTTAAAGAAACTTCTAAAAGACCAGTCACTTTCCCCACACTGGCCTCTCTTCTTTCACTCAGTTAAATCACTTAGTACTGTCAGGAACCATGTTAATTCCTTCAGTGTAGCGGGCACCTTGCTGAAGAGCAACAACAAGGCCCTAGAAATAATAATACCAAAAAAACGTACACACAAGACTCACGGCATGGTCCCTATACTCCAGGACCTTTATATTATAAAAAGTACCTGTGCTTTTTAGTTTGCTGGACTAAATGCCTATTGCTCCCCTAAAAAAACATGTGCGATAAACCAGGGAGAAGTCTATTCACTACACAGGAACTTATTACATGAACCATAAATTTTTGACTTTTCCATCCAATTTCTTGTCACATTAGGAGGATTGGTTTTCTAAACCATTTACTGTTGACTCGTGTCAGGAAATACATTTCCCCCTATCAAGACTTCTAAAAGGACATCATCAAATGCTTTAATCACACCAGGGATTTTGGAGGTATGCGGTGAGAGGACCTGGGGTGAAGGGAACAAGTTTAAGTTTACGTTCATCCTTATGCACTTCTAGCTTAGGACACCAACTGAGGGGTGCAAGACTAGGATTCTTGGCCAGATTTCTACCAAAGCAAAGACTTGGGATAATTTTCAGGTGATGTTTTACCCATATCCTTTGTCTCATAAATAATTATTATGGTAAACTTAATTGTATATTTCACTAATTAAAAAAGAAAAAACCCACACCCGTTCTGTTGATCTTTTCTTTTTAGGTGAATCTTCCAAAGTGATTGAGATGTAATCCTTCTGCATATTTAACTAACTTGCCTGTTTTTTCTTCTCTTCTTATCATTTTTCTCTCTTGGCATATATATGCTTTTCATTGTCAACTACTGTTATAGATGGAGCTTTCCTGAGCTTCCAGTTTTCTTTTATCCAGATCATTCTACTTATTAACATATCTGTTTGTGAGCTGCCTTTTCCTTTATAAAGAGAGGATATCTAACAAGTGTTTTGGGGGAATATGATTCCTCAGTGTGGAAATCACTTGTTTCTCCCTCCACCCCAAAGGCAGTGGCTTGATTGTTCCTTTTACGTTCCTATAATATCACATGACAAACAAGCATCAGATTTATTCTTCTTTCTCACAACTAGGAAATTTAAGAAATAGCACCTCTTCCTCCAAGAGTAAAATTGCAGGTGCATTAAAAAATATATATATATCCAACATAATTGTTCTTCCAGTGTAGTTTAGAACAGAACTGCATGCTTCATAAGTAAACTCCAATGGCCAGGAGAATGGAAATATCTGGGAGTTTGACTCATGAAGAGTATGGAGTTGGACCTCTAGTTTATGACTTCTAGATTATATTTCCCCAGACATACTACTTGTACTTATCTAGGTTAAATCTCATTTGCTATCTCCTGACCATGTATTTGGCAGATAGCTGATAGTACTTTTATTGACTTTAGGTTTACAGTTGTAAATTACTGTTGAACTTTTTAAAAATCTCTTCCATTTTGTGAGTTCTGTCATCATGCAAAAATAAAACTAAGCAGGTACACTCTGATTTCAGAAAGCCCAGGATAAGAATGCTTGGATTCATTGAAAAGATGTAATATAAAGGGTTATTCTATAAAAGCATAGATTGTGGCCTGAGGCCCATTTAGACGAAACAATCAGCTCTCTATTGGCCGACAATACGCCTGAAGAATAGCACCAGAGGTAGCTGTAAAGATAATTTTCAAACTGCCTTGCCTTGCATGCCAAACCAAGCACCATCTAAGTGCCAAATTTAGTGCCAAAGGAGTAGTGAAAAGGAGAAAGCAAACAATCCACTGTTCGGTAAGCATAAAATATTTAGAGTGAGAAAAATTATGTTTCCAACACTGTAATTGTCTTTATTTCTTAACATGTAACAAGAGGCACTGAAGAGATGTTCTTGGTAATGAAAACCTAACATGTCCTTGAATATTAGATATTCAGAGAGCTGAACCGCTGATTGAGGTTGACTTCTTTTGTTCCTGTTTTTGTTTATGTCTGTTTTTTCCCTTTGTTTTGTTTTATTCTTTGCCTCCATGTGGTTTCTCTCCTAACACCAGACATTTTGTTTGCTTGCTTTGCTTTGATAGGGTATTCTATTTTATCTACCAAATGTTTGATAGCTTAAGCTATCCTTCAAGGAACAACACTTTACATTGCTTTGTGCATCATTTAAACCAGTGCTTTTACATGATATTATATCTATATGTTAACTGAATCATAGCCAAAACCCATGATGTTTATAGTGAGTATGCAAGGAAGGAATCTAACAGATAAATTTCATCATTCAGTTTTCAGAACACACAGCATGCTGACTGACAGCTCATGGCCATTTTCCTCTAAAATCTTTGTCCCAGGATTTCATGTTTTAATTTGCTGTAGATTCTGAAGTAAATGGCGAGCCCAATAATTTGCCTAAATCTAACACGATATAGATATTTCCCTTCAAATCATAAAATTGATTTATGTAGGCAAGAGGAAAACTCAAACCACTTCACAATCAGCTAAGGAAACCACTGGTGATCAGCTGGGGCAAAATGTTTGTTGGAGTGAAAAAGGAGTTATTCTTCCGTATGTAAGAAAACAAGATCCCTGTGGTCACTGCAGTGTGACTGCTTATAGCAATTTTTTCATCTTTGTTGTTAAGGTAAAATTTCGCAGCAGCCTCAAGTCACTCATTCAATAGGTTTGGGTGTTGTTCCAGCAACACGGGGAATACTGCAGTTCAATCAGATGCAATGACATCGTCGGAGGCAAAACGCACGCACAGAGCGTTTACCTGTACCCTGTGTCGTTGAAAGTGGATTTCCAGCGAGGCCAGACACAGGCGGGGATGAATGTCTGTTGACATTTAAACGTGGGCTAGAAATGCTAATCGAACCGTTTGCCTCGGAAAGAGGGGTTCACTGTTCAAGAAATACTGCGAATGTGGCTGCAAGGAGCTCATTTGACGTGAAAACTGAGCTAGGAAGCCTGAGGAGAGGGACAGACCGAGAGAGTCTGGGGTCGCGCGGGGTCTGTGGCGACGTGGGAGGAATCGCAGGACCAGAGACCGTGGAACGACTTGAGCCCGGTTCAGATAGTTCAGCGAAATTCACCTCAGGTAGGAGGACTGTCTTTGTCGATTTCGCCTTCACATTCCGGAAGTCTAGCTCCTTCCGTAAGACTCGTCTTTTTCCTCCAGCCCAGGACGCTGCACATTTGCATTTGAGACAGTCTCGGAAAAGCCCCCGGAGACTCCGGGTTGCTGGTACTGAGTGCAGGCGCGTCCGGTCGTTCTGCCTGCTGGCTCTGCAGTTCGATTTCAGGCCCTTTCCCACCCCCACCTCGGCATTGTTTTTCTGACTACTTGAGAGGAGAAAAACAAAAACTATCTAAGAAACTCGAGAAGAGACTGTGGGATGTAGAACCGCACACGTGGTCCTGAAAATTGGATAGGAGGATGGGGGAGGTGAGGAGGAGAGAAGTGAAACTAGAAATTATGGTACAGCTGTAGAATTCGAGAATCTCCCTTCTTCTTTCCCAATACATATTGTTTTTGGTTCTTCACAGCTGCACTTATCCAGTAGAAGTGGAAGAGGGACAGCGACGCGTCTACGGAAATAAATGTAGGAGCAGGCTTCCACGGTGGGGATTTTTCCGGGAAACCTCAGAGAGAGATCCAGTTCCCCGGGCTGTTTCCAAGTAGGAGTAGATTATTTCCCCCAAAGTCTATGAACAGTTCCTTTGTCCAAATCCAAGATACAGAAATGCATAGTCTCCCTTAAACAAGACACTCGAATTTCATTTATTTAGAGAGACCTGAAGCCCTCAAGTATCAGAGAAGTGAAGATGAAAAGACATCTCTTTAGGATATATTTTGGGTGGCTAAACAGGTAGGCAGATGCGTGAAAGAGAGTGGTTTTCTTCTGGAAGCTGTCTTGCTTCCAAATGTACCTTCTACTTGCTAAAAGTATATATGACTGTAAATAGGATCTAAAGACAAACTTCGGTCAACGTAGATGCACCATTTGATCAATAAAATCGAACACAAATTTTCTTTGGGAAGGAAAGGTAAATCCAAGTGCTACCGCTGATATCTCAATCAAGATTTAAGACAAATTATTGCCTCCATAAGGACGTTCAGTTTTGTTTTGCTCTTCTAACATGTCTTGAATTAAACAAAACATGTTAACAAGATTGTAACGAAAACTCTGCATGAGGTAAACATTCAAAGAAAGAAATTCTAGATTGATTATATTCTGGGACCGCAAAGATTTTATTACTAGATATGGCTGAAGCAGTGGAACCAGAGGCCGTGAAAGTAGGGCTCTAGTGGGGATGGGGTGGGAAAGGGGAAGACTTTGGAGAACTTTCCCCCAATTAAAAAAAAAACTCCATAAGATGTAAATGCGATAAATTGAGCTGAATTTTATTTTTCCAGGATTAAAATACGTATTCAGTAGGTTTTGAGGGCCAATTGCCAATTCATGAATGTATCGGAATAAAAACTCAAGCGCAAAAGCCAGATGCCTGTGGTTTATGTAAACTACATAAAATCACGGGGTTTTCATATTTAGATGGATCGTGGACGGATATAAAATGATAGATAAAAAATCAGTTGTTACGGCTTGTCGTGGATTTTCAGGTGCTTATTAATTGTCCTAAGTTTCCAAATGTTTTCATTTACAAACACTTGTCTAATATTTTAAGTTTCTGGAACTGCAACAGGCACCATTTCCTTATTTCCCTTCTTAGAAGTACATGGGAAGAGAACCAAAGAAATACTTCTAAGTGAAGCGCGTCCTTGCTGCCTGATCTCAGAACAATGGGAAGTGTTTGGCCACTTCTGCAAGGATGCTGGGTGTGGGGGGAGGAGGTGAGGGGACTTCAGTTGCCGGCCGTGGTCCCACCTCCTTAGCAGGCTTTGAATAACGCCCATCTAAGCACCATTCTTGGGGTGCAAGGAGGGAAAAGGAGAGCGCTCGTTCGGGTGGGAGAAGTAGGAAGTGGGGTGTGAGGGGCTTTCTACCCCGTCCTGGTGAGGAGGGTGTATCAGGAAAGCCCTCTGGGACTGAGGGGTCCCCCGCAAGGTGAAGGGGGGTCTGCCTCGAGGCCCGCCGGTGGTGCGGGCGCCTCCGCTGCGGTTCGCTCCTGCCAGCGGTGGCTCTGGCCTTCCGCGCGCCCGCCGCAGCCGCGAGCGACCGGGACTGGGAAACCCGCTCCCTCCCCGGCGGCGCCTATTACCAGCAGCTGCTTCTGCTTAGCCCGGCGAGGATCAGTTTGCCCGAACCCACGGCCTCTCACTGGGCTCCATCTCCTCCCGCCCCGCCCTCCCCTTCCCTTCCCTTCCCCGCCTCCCCCGCCAGCTTCGCAGCGGCCCGGCCCGTCGACGCCGCGGCGCAGACCCGCGCGCAGGTTCCGAGCTCCGGGATGCGGCAGCTGGGGGAGGGAGCGCGAGGGATGAGCCAGGAGGACCACGAGGCTTTAAGCCCACCGAGGGAGGTTAGAGGAAGGCTCAGCGGCGGTGATGTTAGGAGGCCGCGGGCGGGAAGGGCGCCGGGCTAGGCTCGCTGGAGACCGCTGCCTCTCACCCGCCGGGGCGCGCCGAAGAAGGCGCGGGAGGCCTGGGCGAGAGAGGGGGGCCCGGGCCCTGCCCGCCACCTGTAGCGTCGGGGAGATCGAACGCGCGGAGAGGGTGCGGGGCGCTGCTGCCCCGGCGCGGGGCCCCGGGGCTCGGGAACAGCCTGCCCGCGCCGGCACTGGGAGCGCGCGCTGTGACCCCCAGAGGCACGGCTCGCCGGGGCGGCCCCCTCCCTCGTCCTCGAACTCCACTTTCAGCCTGAGCTAGAAACAGACACCCGAGAGGCGAGAACAGGCGCTCACAAAGGTTCGATGGAAACTGGGACCGGAAAGCCAACGCTGGGGTGGGGGTGGGGGGGCGCCGCGATGAGCGCGGGACCCAGGGCTCGGCCCTGCAGCGCCGGGCGGCGCAGGCCCGGACCCGGCCACCGCGGTGGTCCTGGCTCCACGGGCTGGAGTCGGTTCTCCTCCCAGCGCCGGGCGAGAGTGGGACCCCGGGCCGCAGCAAGAGTAGCCCGGTGAGGACTGGCCGGGCCCCTGGCCCCGGGCTCGAAAGGGGCCTGATGCCGGCCGGCTTGCTGCAGAGGCCTGTTTTGACACCGAGGACGGTCAGATAAGTAAGAATACGCTTCTGAGGAGAGGTTGCACCTAGGCGTGCGGTAGGATTTTGGAAAACAAGCCTGCGGGGGCTGCGATGACTTAGATTCCCGCACCCTCGCACGGCTGTGTTTTTCCGGCTTAGCACAATAGTGTCTTGCCAGCCTAGAAGTGACCGAAGCAAAGGGCCTATCGGGTCCTTCTCCCCGCCCACCGCCGGGAGTAGGGGGCTCATCCGTCAGCGGAGGGCACACCCATTCGCGCCTGTGTCATATTTGACAGCTGGAAGGGATCTCAGTGACCTTGTAGTCATCCAACCCTGCAGCTGTATGGATGAAGAAATGACATTCCGAGGGGTCAAGTGACCAGTCCAGGGTGACACGGCTGTATGCCCAGCCTCTGGAATAATGCCTAGCGCGGGGCGAGCCACCAGTCAATGTGTGTTCAGTGAATGAACACCCAGCCAGGTTGGTCGAAGACTCGGGATCCGAACCGAGGTCGGACTCCCCGTGCATCCTCATTAACCGAAGCGTAACCACGTGCCAGGCCGTTTCCCGCCCAACCCTGCGCGCTCCAAGGCCAGGCTACAGCATCCCCAAACCCAGATGCCCCTTTGCCCACAGATTCCGGCGAACGGAGCCCTTCGCTCTCCTTTACTGATCCCTAAGAAGCCGCGATCTCCAGCCCCGACCGTACCCCCTCCGCGGTTTTCATTCCGCAGTTCTGCGGACTCTGCTGTGGTCAGTATCATTTCCTCAGCATCAAGAACTGCCGCAGCAGAAAATGACAAGGAGTAAAATCTCTCTCCTCGGTCTCCTTTCTCCTTTAGGAATACCACCCTGCACCCCTGTTTCTCCGGCGACCTTAACCTCGGCCAAGGTCCGTCCCAGGGCAGGGTTGGAGCTTTTAAAGGTCACCTGGGGAGGCTTTAGCATCCCTCCCAACACCCCCGCAGTGAACATACAATCTAAGTGGAAAATAAAAACCTGTGTGCAGTGAGTGCATCACAGCTTGAAGACCCTCTGTCCCCCAACTCCCAGCCACACTCCAAGCCAATTGTTGCCCTGAGCTAAAGCCTCCTAGAATTTCTGGGGCCACCACTACTCTGGGGGAACCGTGGGACACAGTCCCGGGAGGAAAGGTGACCAGGCGCGGGAAAGTGCTCAGGAGCCCGGACCGTCCGTCCACAGGGAGCGGGCGGAGCTGGACGCAGTCAAACGACGCCCAGTTACCACTGACGGGAGAAACACCTTTGCGAAGGCGCTTGAGAGGCTGTGATTCCTCTCGGTCAAGTGCCACCTGAAGACCAGCAGGGCTTTTTCCAGATAAAGACGCGCTTCCCTAGAGGGCGGATTCGCCAGTTTTCCGGAGATGGAGAGAGATGTGGGGCATTTCCGAAATTTAGATCAGCAGCTTACAAACCACTCTTTGACAGAAAAGCGTGTGTAAAACTGGACACGCGTTGGAGGAGCGCCTGCGGGAAAGGCCCACAGGACTTGGCACATTAAAGTACAATGATCACTGAATGAATAAGCGTGACCATATGCAGTAATAACTTCACGTTCTCTCCTTTGGTGAGCCTCAGCCGCTACCATCTTCCCCGTTTTTAAGACTGCTGTGGGACCCACGCAAATAATTTCAACTTCCTGATTATCAGCCTATTGAATGCAAGTGAGATACGGATGGTCTGGCATTGAGGTTCATTCAAACACTGTTGTCAATATTTTCTGAAATTAACTCTGCTCATTGTGATCAGAGAAACAGGAATCCATGTTTATAGTCACAATTAAAGGACGTAAAGTAAGATACAGTTATTTTTTTGACGGTGGAAAGAAACTGCCTTCTTTGGAAGAAAAAATGGCTGGGAGAGATGCTTTCAGATCTCTTTACTGATAATGAAATTGGGCAGTACATAATGGCTAGGGAACTGGTCACTGTAGCAGAGAAATCATAGCAGTAAAGCTATTTTCATGATGCAACTATCTTTTAAAAATATCCCCAATCTATTGCTGTACCCATGTGTTCATACAGGACCCCACATCTCTCTATTTTCTAATATCAGCAAAAATTCCAGAAAATATTACAACTCATTTAGGGGGAAAAAATGAATAATGGCATTTTCAAAGACGAGTAGACAGGTGCAAATCTCTCACTTCCCTGAGGTTAAACCTTTGCTTTCCCTTTCTGTTGCAATTTAAACTTGAAAGAATATTCATAGGTAATCTGAAATTCTTGGTGCCAAATCTCTCAACAAAGAGATTCTCTTTTGCCTCTACTATATAAAACTAGAGGCAAGATGGGTTTTGTTTATTTTTTTAATTCCACCTTTTAATGCCACACACTTTGTCTTCCTAGTATATTTCCAAGTATACTTCAAGCAAGCATTGCCAACATGTGAGTCGAAGCAGTATAAAGACAAATCTCCCTTAGCCAGTCATTCCGTGGAGTCTGTGGGGATGCACAGCGCTGTTAATTCCTCTGAGCTCCATCTGTGGGAATGATGAAACTCAGCCATTATGGAAGATTATGAGGTTAAATTAATTAGGTTCTTCCATTATACTGCAGTCTTTTGGAGATGCTTGCCATTTTCCCTTTAAATGTCATTATTTCTAGATCTAGTTTGCAGCTGATGCAATTAAAGAGGAGATAATGTAAATTTAACAATACAAATAACACTTTCTTTCATGTATGTTGAAAGATGCATGAAGAGAGAACCAGCCACATTGTACCTGCCTGCCATAAACAACCAATGTAACTTGTGCTTTAAAAGAATAAAATAAAACCAACCAGTGTGCACTTGGATTCTTCAGTGAATTCTTGAATCAATACTTTTGTTTCATGTTTTCATGTTCTCAGTAATGTTAACATATCCAGTTACAAACTCTTGCCAGTAAGAAAGAAAATATGCCCTGCTGTGCACCCTCCTAAACACTTTTAAAGAATCATGCTTTCTTTTCATTTGGAATTATGATTGTGATTGTCTGCTGTATCTTTGCAATCTTCAATGGATAATAAGTAGACACACTTAATTCCCTGTGCTAATCACCTGAATTGAAAACTAGGGCCACATCGGCAGGCCCAATAACCTCTCTGATCTTGTGCAAAAAGGGCACATATAGGCACAAAAATAGCATTAATTATGATATTTATTCTGCCACTGCAGAAACAGATCAGAAAGACCAGTGGGCTAATGATCTATACAGCAAGTATTAAAAACAGATGTAGTCCTGTTGCATTACAGAGTGAGAATGTATTATTAATACGTGATAAACTGCACATTCCTAATAAAAATAAATGCAATATAACAATTTCTTGATTCTTTTCAGCCTTTCGAGATATATTTTATTAGTTGTATAGTTAATAAAAACTTTGTTAATTCAATAGCCAATATTTCTAGGGCCGATATTTAAACAGATCACAGATCATAAATAAAAGCCCTTTGTCCACAAAAAAAAAAACCCACTTCTGTTTTCTTTGCTCGAGGTATTTGCAGCCTTTCTCTGTTTCCTACGAAATGGCTAAACGTTTTTAATTGTTTGTAAGGGGCACTTCGAGACACGATTCGGCTCATTGAAGTCACAGCCCGTTTGGGTGCAGGAGATCCGCCTTCGGCCTTCTTTGGTGGATTTTCCCCGCTGGGTGGATGGGCGTTGCAGTCCGGGTTACCCGCCGCAGCGTCCTCAGTTCAGACATTTACTCAAAGGCGTGACGTCTCCACCACTCCCTCCTCCACTCCGGGGTGCCTGGGTTTGGGCGGGCCTGGCACTGGTGCATTGACTGTGGTTCGTGCAGCCTCGACGGATTCCAGGTGAAGAAAGCTGGCAGCCAGGGCTGCGGAGGTGCGCAGAGAACGCGCGTGTCCGGTAACATAGGCTCAGGCACCCGCAGACGGTGACAGCGCCGAAAGCGGCCTCTGACTTAAGATCTTAAACCCTTGTCCCAAATGAACGTGAAAACCTTTAGGTGGTATCAGTAGCCCGGGAATCTAAAAATGCAAATGTATTTCGAACTGCGAACGTCTCTAGCTTATGGAAATGTACAGTTTAGGAAATGGTAATTGGGTTGAGAATAGGGGACAGAACAATTGAGTCTAAAGATTCCAGCTAACCAAAATATCTCATAAACATTGCACTATCGGATAGCCCAGGGTATGCCACCAGGAATCAGAAAGCCATGGCGTCCGCCCTATCCTTTTTTCCACCTTCTCTCTTAATGTCAGCGTTCCCAAGTCGACATTGTTCGTTAATTTCAAAAAAAAAAAAAAAAAAGGAGACTCTAGATTTGGGACCTTCGAAAACTTTACCCTTCCTGAACTACTAGAGTTATAAAAGTTTACTAAGACTGAGGCAGTCAGATCTGAGGGGGGCGGGGAGGGAGGGAGGGAAGGTGGGGGGGAGGGAGGGAGAGACGGGGAGAGAGGGAAAGAGAGAGCAACATTTTTAAAGTCTGCCCCTCCTCTCTCTCTCTCTCCCTCTCTCTCACGCTCTCTCTCCCTCACTCACTCTCACACTCTCTCTCTCTCTCTCTCCCTCCCTCTCTCTCCCTCCCTCTCTCTCCCTCCCTCTCTCTCTCTCCCTCTCTCCCTCCCTCTCTCTCTCCCTCTCTCTCTCACTCTCTCCCTCTCTCTCACTACCTCTCTCTCTCACTCTCTCTCTCTCCCTCCCTCTCACTCCCTCTCTCCCTCCCTCTCTCTCTCCCTCTCTCTCTCACTCTCTCCCTCTCTCTCACTACCTCTCTCTCTCACTCTCTCTCTCTCCCTCCCTCTCACTCCCTCTCTCCCTCCCTCTCTCTCTCTCCCTCTCTCCCTCTCTCTCACTCTCTCTCTCTCTCACTCTCTCTCACTCCCTCTCTCTCTCTCTCTCTCCCTCTCCCTCTCTCTCTAGTGGAGGAAGGGGGAGCCATAAAATTCTCTGCAGCACATGCTATAAATTGCATTTTGCTGAAAGGGTTAATACTTAATTTAAAATCAAAGGATATTTTCTTGACCATTTTAGCTCTTCCTGTTCATCTGGGAGAAAATCCAGGTGGCAAATTTAATGTCATTCAGCAAAATTTTCCAGCATAGCCTTGCTCAAGGCAAACATCTTGAGTGGAACAGGTATTATTGGATGCAAATCAAAATCTGTTTTTGTTGACAGAGAGGCAATTAGCATTCATTAAAATATTCAGAACTTTAAAAGTGGGTTCAGTGGATATTCAGTGGAGGGAATGGAATGGATGAATAATTAAGAGCAGGGTCACTGTTGGTAAAGCTCTTCAGGATACCTTTGGACAATCTGATCTCTCAAGCAATAGTCAAAGTTGGTTGGGAGATCAACCCTTGATGCTTCTGTACTGTGAAATAGAGTTAAAGAATTAATCCAGCACTTCTGGAAAGACAAGGAAAAAACGTGGTTTCTGACACTTAAAGGAATTAATCACTTTGAATTAGCCTAAAAAGAAAAATATGTAGACTCATTCTAGGAAAGTTCTTAATCTTTTCTTATTTGTAACATGATAGGAAATACTTTTAATAATTGCATTAACTGCTTTCTGATTCAGACATATTTTTCATGCATTATCAAAATAATCTATTATTTGAACACATTTTTGAAGAAATTCTGTAGAATGCAAAAGGAATTCACCTTGTTTTTAAAAACAGAAACAAAAATGATCCCAGTGTAGGTAAAAAAATACCTTTTTTTTTCCACAAGAGATGTGATGAAACCAAGCCTCAGAACAGTTTTTAATGTTGATAGAGCAGACTTGAAAAAACTTGTCCTATAAATCAAGCTGTTCTGGGGGCAAACCCATGTTGTTTTTAAACCACAGAGTGGGTCAGTGGGTGTGGTAGTGCACACGGTTGAATGGTGAATGTATAGATTAAAATACATTTTGCCACACTAGTTTCCAGAGGATTGTTTTGGCCTGGTGTTCCAAACCATGAGCCAAAACTTTGGTCAGTATTTTGACAACAGAGCCAGGAAAAACAAAAAAGGCTTAGCCTGTGAAAAAGAAATGAAGATGTAGTGAAGGAAAACAGTAGTCCCTCTGCCACTGCCTTACTCAATCCATATGTGGGCTTAAACACAGGAAATACCCACCATTCACCGCAATCAAGCCAGAGGCTTGTGCATCAGAAAGTGCCTTGTGGAACTAATTGGACTCTATTAAGATTGTCATTGACATGGGAAAGCATTCTGAAATTTTAAATCAGAACATGCAATGTACACAGAAAAAGATAACAGTCACATTGTTGATTCAGGACTACAAATATAGGCATAATACACATATGGACATGAAAGTTCTGTGTGCTGTACTCAGTGATATACTGTATTAATGATCATTCGGGAGCATGTTTGTCTTCCTTCACTTTATATGTTTGCTTTTCATCTACAATCTTTCCAGAATGGGCAGATTTCACTGAGTATGTTCTGGCACCAGCTCAGAGCAGAGAAAATCTAAGCAATTGAAAATAATAATCAACAAAATTCGCAGTACTTTTGCCATAACGGCAAAGTTTACAGAAAAAAAAAATATATAGTTTGAAACAATGAAACTTCCAGGGAAGTTTTTCACTCATGAGGTTGGACAAAACCACATGTACTATAAGTATGCATATGCACACACGCTAATCTAAGTTTGCCAACAAATCTTTGGGAAAGAGTATACTTCAGCATTTCCATTACAGATGTCTTTTAAAATCACCCAAATATGGTGTATGTTGGAAGCTTACCCTCCTTTTGTTCTTCGTATGGCCATCATGTGATTACCTTGAGGACGACCTACAGTAGAGCGCATGCGCTTAGTTCTGACAACTATCTCCATGTTGTGGTTGTCACTCACATTTGTTTTATAGACAAGGCGAACTTGTTGCTAATATTCTTGGGCTTAAAATCTGTGTGTGGTTTGCCTTTTTCAAAGTATGATTTCCCACTGTTATGAGGAACATGCTATATTTCATCCCCCTAAAATTTTTGGAAGGCATTACATTGAGTAGTCATTGGGGTCAAGATTTCTTTTCCGTGAAGGTTGACAATAACCATAGCCACCATCTATTTCAGAAGATAATTGATGATTAATATAGACAAGATGATCTCTTACCCAATTTTTAGTCCAATGTTTAACTGCCATTTTTTAGTAGGAAGCTTCTTTATTTTGTTAGTTTCAAAATGTCTTCTTTGTCATGGGTCACTTCTGGTGTAGTTTAGCATTTCTCCAATTTCAAAAACAAAATGATTGCAGCTAGGGAGGGTATGTAATTTGTGTTCATGAAACTTAGATTTACCATGAAGATATTGCCAAAGGAAAGGGAAAGTTGGACAAGCAACAAATCATTGGAAGGCTTTGATGTGTGTGTGTGTGTCTGTGTGTGTGTGTCTGTGTGTGTGTGTTTAAGTACCTTCATAATCTTAGTATAATGAAAATTGAAATCTGATCACCCAATTGCCAGGTTCTTTATACGAGTTCTGAGACCTAATTCCAGATCTTTATATGAATTGACTCAATCAGTCCTCACAACAATCTTTTGGAGTAGGTGAATTTATTATTCCCATTTTATGACAAAACTGAGTCATAGAGAAGTAACTTGTAGAAATCAGAGCGTAAGTAATTTCTTGGCAAATGATAAAACACTGGTTCCACTGGGACCTACACTAAGCTATAAAGTGTGCAGAAAATATTAAAAACAACTTTTAAGGTGATTTAAGTGTCTACAAAACTCCACCCTCATTTAAAAATTTCCTAGCATTGGAAGTAGTATGCAAAAATATCAGGTGAAAAATAGGCAAATAAAGATAAAGAATAGCTACTGTGGAACTATATTATTATATTAGTTTGAGATAATGTCATTTCCCCCCATCACTCCATTGTCTTTCAAATATACACATCATGTGTATACACTTCATGCCAGTTGACAATCATAAAAGGGTCTCACTGAGACAGGGAGAGGTAGGCGACCTGTAAGTGCATTAGTATAAACACTTTTGTTTAGCCACATAGAGAAATTCTCTTCAGTGGGAGAGTAAAGTACTAGCCTATACAAAGGGAGAATGGAAGAATATGGATTTTACTTTTTTAAAGAAGTTTTTATCCGAGTACAGTTGATTTACAATGCTGTGTTAGTTTCAGGTGTGCAGCAAAGTGAATCAGTTATACATATACATATATCCACTCTTTTTATTTTAGATTCTTTTCCCATATAGGCCATTACAGAGTATCGAGTAGAGTTCCCTGTGCTATACAGTAGTTCTTTATTAGTTATCTGTTTTATATATAGTAGTGTGTATATGTCAATCCCAATCTCCCAATTTATCCCTCGCCCCCGCCCTTATCCCCTGGTAACCATAAGTTTGTTTTCTACCTCTGTGACCCTACTTCTGTTTTGTAAGTAAGTTTATTTGTACTCTTTTTTTTAAGATTCCACATATAAGTGATGTATGAAATTTGTCCTTCTGTGTCTGACTTACTTCACTCAACATGACGATCTCTAGGTCTTACATTTTTTTTTAATAAAATAATTTTAAGGGGGAAGATGAGATTAAGGAGACAGCCTGGTACGGGAGATAGAGCTTTGCTTCGAAGTCAAGCAAGGCTGTGATCTTGCACAGGGCTAGGGCCTCAGTTTTTCCATCTGCAAAATGGAGGTAGGACAATCTCTTGGTTTTTTAGCATCCTGGGTGACAATGTCCCCTAAACTGGTTTAGCAGCCTGGTTTAAGGCAGATGCTCTGGAATTAGACAGCTGGGTCTGAATCCCGACTCTGTGAGACCAAGGTAAATAAATGAACCTTTTCAGTTTGCATTTCCTCTTCTGCAAAGCAGTTATGAACACAACCACCGTACCACATTGTATTGAGAATTATATCAGATAATGTAGATTAAGCACCTAATAGAATTCTTGGCGTAGAGTAAATGCTCAATGAGTGCCAATATAATTATTGACATTACTTGAGAAAGAGTAAAACAAATCAATAGGATTTGAATTCCCTTTCTAACAATCCCCTTAAAAAATCTGAATAATAAATTTCTGTTTTCCATATAGTGGAAGCCTAGGTTCTACATTTCTTTTGTATTTCCCTTTGTGATTTTTACATTTGAACTTCAGTTTTTTTCACCTATGAAATGGGTATATATCCCCTCTAACTCTGTCGTGGTTTAAGTTTTGAAGATATCATTAAGCCATCTTTACACGGAATTGAATTTCTTAAAATGCAATCTCTATGGTACTGCACATAAAAATTATTAATGAACTGACATTTAGTTAGACATGAGCTATAATTTTGTTAGGCTAAATTCTTAACCTCAGAAACCCAGGGGGTAATTTTGCTTCATTGGCTTGAATAGGATGATAATTTATCCAAATAGCTTTAATTCTAAAAAAGTAGTTTCAGGACAAATGTTTCCTTATTTGAAAACCCATTGTGTATACACATATAATTTTTTTTTTCACATATAATTTTTAAGCAACAACTTACAAATGCCAGTGGAAAAGATAAGTGAAAGAAAGTATAAAATAATATTTCCAGACTTAAAGGAAAGACTGTCAGTTGAGAATGTCATGGGTGACAGTTACACTGTAAGTCACAAGGCACTTTGGACAGTACCTCTGTGTTCTTTATATCCTGACCTTTGTTATAGCAGACTTGGAGTGATCTTGACTAAAAATCACCCCTGAGGGTGCAGTGAAATTTGCTCGTTAAACTATTTTAGTGTTTTTTCTGGATATCATGCATAACATGCTGCTGTCTTTCTGTGGCAGAACCCAAAGCTAATAGCTTTTACTGATTCTGCAGATAAATATCATATGTCACCACTCATTAAAAATCTGTTCTAAAACCCAAATTCCCATTAATCAACATTGTTCTTTGTTTTCAAATAATTAATGCAAAAAATAACACTTAAAAAAACCTTATAGAGAATCTATAGTTAGTTATGGATAGAAACTTTTAACTCGAATATTATAATTTTATAAACTCAGATTTGGCCCCTATATATTTTCTTTATTTCTTTTTAAATATAATCTTAAGTGCTGTCCTGTAGCTCATCTGTCTGTGAGTAACCTGACCATATATTTTATTTTCTGAACCACGATATGTTGAGAGTATTACCCAGAGCAACAGGAATTGTCCTGGGGAAAAAGTGAGGGAAAGTCAGCCTGTCTATAAGCATAGTTTTAATCAACCTAAGGATTTAATTCTGTAGACTGTGGAATAAGTTGGTGGTTTCAGGAAAAAACAGCCATAATTTTTATCAGTTAATACCCATATTGATACCAGAGCATATTGAAAACAAATGTACAAGGATCTTTAAAACCTAATAATTTTTCAAATTAACAAGTGAGTTGTCAGAAATTCATATTACTCCATGCTATTTGTTGTTCTTTGAATTAGATTACATGACCATTTTTGGAAAATACTAAAAACTGAATACTAAATCTAACCTTTTCTTTTTGTGTTATATCTCTGGCTTTTAAAACAGTATGTTGCACTTATGAGGTATTCAGTAAATATCTGTTGAATGGATGAAAAGGTGAACCAAGATGTTTTTGGTTAATCTGGGACTCTCTGGATAATTCAGAGCTAATCAACAAATGAAAAAAATTCCTTATTCCAAATTTCTATGTAAAAAGAAAACCACATTCTACCTCTTTTTGGAAGCAACACATATATGAATATGACCATATTATTTACTAAAAAATCAAGCCATTATCGACACATTACTGAGAGAAACCACACAAATCATTTCATAGACACAGAAATGCTACTTCTTCAACGAAATGAGCAACTTTGCTGTTTTGTCTTAAGGGAGCTATTTTTATGACTAGCATGTTCCTTCAAATTCTTGAGAAATAAGTATCAGCTAATAATGTTTTTTTTTTTCCTTCACCGTGAGACAGTTATTTAGCAGTAGCTTTTTCATATTTAGATATTATTTAATACCACAAACTAATTTCATCCTCCAGAAAATAAGAATTTTTTGGTATGTCTCATTTGAGAAGCATTATGCCCAGACAATACAAATACTTTATGACATCTTGTTATTGTAGGGTCTCAAGGTTGGACGGCAACTTGCAAGGTATGTGTTGTAAACACTTGGCCATACATCTTCCACTTCTCAGTCATTCCTGAAATAGCCTTTATTTTCTTGTCCTTGACCCAGCTCTGAGACTTGGGAGACAAAGAAACCACTTTCATGATGTACTGGCAAGTAGTTGTCTATTTTCTAACACCTCATACTACTCTGGACCTAGGAGTGGTCCTCCCCACTGCTGCTGTCAGACTATTAGTCATCTCCTGTTTGAAACCCATCCCATTTGGCTAGGCCGTTCTTCTTCCAACTTCCCAGCCAATGGAAGACACTGGCCTTTGGCTATGGTCCTTTTCTCTCCCTCAAGCCCTGCCATCATCTTGAGCTACTTTAGGACCCACAGTTTCAACTGCCATAATCAACGCCTCTTGGTTCCTCGTCTCCTCCTGACCTCAGTCTCCACTCCACTTCTGTCCATCAGGCCATAACCTCACACCAGACACTGTCGTCATCTGCAATTTCTCTAACTCCAATATCACTAATTTTGGAATCCATATCTGACCATGACCTTCCTGCTTTCAGCTTGTCTGTTCAACTACCCCCCACGAGGTGATGCTTCTTTCACCTCATTTGGAACCTCTAGGTCACTGACCATTTCACTTTATACAAATATATTAGCCTTTGCTTTTTAAAAAAAATTTCATTCCTATCCAAATTAGAGCTTGCAAGCCATCATTCCAGTAACAAAAACAATCTTTTCAATAACCTAAAGTTCCTCCACCTCTTATCTTTTGACTGTATTTACCTACAAATCACTAGGTTTGGTGAATCCAACTATTTATTTCCTCTGTGTCATATAACATGGCAGCTTGGTTCTACTACATTCATGGCCAACTTCAAATGCGCCCTCACCAATGCTGCATTATTTTGATCAAATCACTTTCTCATTCTCCTTAGACCTCTGATCTGACACCTCTGCCCCTTCCCCAGCAGATGACCTCACCTCCTAAGTTACAAAGAAAATAGAAGGAACCAGAGAGAAACCGGCTCATGTTTTTTAGTTAACACCAAATATACAAAAGTTCTTTTATCCATATCTATTTTATATTCCTTCTCTATTTCAAAATAATCTCTAACTTTTCATCTAAAGCTAACTCCTCTGCCATTTAGGAGGTTACTGTAGTTGTCTAAGTGGGATATGATGTCAGCCTAGAGTAAAAGGTGATAATTGGTTACACTCAAGGTATTTTCAGAAGGTAGGATACACAGCACCTTCTGGTGTCTCAAACATGGGTGTAATACAGGAGAAAGAAAAAAAATAGCAAGATTGACTCCTATGGGTTCTGCTCTGGCTATAGTGGATTAGAATTTATCAGACCATGCACTAAGAACTGGAGAAACTGGATAAAATATTAAAAACATGGGTATAAAGTCATCACGGAACCACCAAGACAGCCAAAATATGAAGTTCCAAGACCACTCTCTTCCCCCAAAAAGAGTATGTACAGAGAATTAACCCAACATTCAGTGCTGCTTTTCACCTTGAGACATTTACAGATCCACATATGTTCTGAAAAACTGAGCAGAACTCTTAGCACTCTCATGGAGCTAGGGAGACAAAAATGGAAGTTTAGGACTCATCAAGATAGAGGGGCCCTGGAAGAACCTCCGATACTCTGTTGGGACCACTAAAGGGCTAAACTCTATAAGTAAAATTGAACTAAAAATGGGCCAGGCTTCCTAAGACTGAAAATCAAATCAGAATCAGCTCAAACACTGATGTCTTTCAGATTTTTTGCTACTTCCTGTTAAATGCAAAAGCAAATTCTCTAAAGGAAAATATCATCCAGATCCTCAAATGTCTGACATTCAACCAAAAATAAACAAGCATATCAGGAAACGTAACGAAATAACTGAAAACCAAGAAAGTAATAGAATATAAACAGACCACTTGGAGATTCAATTATATGAGTATCTGACATGAACTCAAAAAACAAACAAACAAACAAAGAAAAAAACACATATGATTAAAAAATAGACTGCAAGATGGTGAAGCCCAGAAGATAACTAGATATTAAAAAGTATTAAATAGAAATTCTAAGGCTGAAAAATAAAATAAATACAATTAGAGACCTAATAGCAGGTTTAAAAGTACACTAGACACAGCCAAAAAGAGGATTAAATGAAGTGTAAGGTAAGTCAACACAAATAAAGCACAAGGAGACAAAAGTATGAAGAATGTATAAGAGACATGTGAAACATGATGGAAAGATTCAGCAACCTGGTTTTTCAATTCCAGAAGGAAGACAAGGAGGATGGGGCCAAAGATCTGAAGATACAGAAGTCAAAATTTTCCAAAATTGGTGAAGCCATAAAAGTTATAAATTTTGTAATGACATATAGGTTTTTGTCTGAAAACGTGGGTGAATAATAATGACATTTGCTAAAGATGTGTAACACTGAGGAGGAGAGTCTTGAACCAGGGTGGGATTAGAGGAATCAAGAATTCAGTTTTAGATATGTTAATGTCAAGATGCTTATTATATCTTGAAAATGTTGCGTAGGCGATTTGATACAGAACAGATGGGTGAAAAAAATCAGAACCCATAGGTTTTTGTTCTATTTCCACCTACCAGGCTGCTTTGTGACAGTAGGTACATTACTCTCAGTTCCTTTCTCTACGAATGACTTCTCATTTTTTATTAGGGATTAAAAACTTTATTAAAATACAAGACTATTTGAGTACTTAATGTTATTTTGAATGAGTATTCAAAATAAATTGTGGGATATCTGAAATCTGGTTTTTGAAGAAATTTAGCTGCTGGTGATGAGCGATGAGGAATTCTGGTATGGCTCTGTTCATTTTCTCATTAGAGTTTTAGTGGACTGATTCAGTCATCTTGTCTTGCATTTATTACTCTCTACTCCATGCTTTTCTCTTTGTGGAAATTTAAGGGATGAATTTATTAGATCCTAAGTACTTTGTAGTTGGTTATGATTGTGCAGTTCCCATTGGCATGATTGTAACTGATGATCAATGGAGTTCTTCAGATTTTTATAATCAATGATATGTATCACCCTTTTTTTGTCTGAAAGTTAAAGTTAGAGTGAACATAGGGACAGGGGTGGGGAAGGGTGGCTGTATCACAAGAGAAAATCTTGCAGAGGAATCCTTAATTCAAATACTAAATGTGAATTAAATTTAAAATTTAGCTTTAAATCAAACCAGCCTGAAGTTAAACTAGTCAAATTATAATATAGAGAGAACTAAAAAAAAAAGATGAAAGGTAAATGTCTCTGATATTTAGTTTTAGGATTTGATTAACAATATTGACAGTCAAGATGGATGTATATGTTATTTAAAACAGGAGGAGATCACCTAGGAAGCAGGCCTAGAAAACTGAAATTTTGCAAAGATTTAGCTCTGGCCACACTGATACTTAGGACCTAATTCAAGGAAGAGATTCCAGCAAAGGATTCTGGGGAAGGATCAGTTAGTTGAGATGGGAGAAAATTCAGGAGAGTTGGAAGTCCTGGAAAGCAAGTGAATAAAGCAAGATTTGATCACTAATACTAGATGTTACTGAAATGGCAAGATGAAAATTGGGAATCCACCACTGGAATTGTAAATTTGGGAGTCACTGGTGACCTTGAGAAGAACTGTTTTAATGAAGTGATAGGGATGAAATTATGATTTGAGTGGGTTCATGAGAGAATGGGAGATTTATGCCCTGGTCATGTTAGCCTAGGTCATTCATTTCTTTCCACTAAGAAAACTCAAAAATGGATGAAATATTTGTAAAAACTTCTAAAAGCATTAAAGAGCTAACAAAATATTGAATAACTACAAAGATACTATAAAGGAGGAGATGCAAATCCAGAGAATGGAAATCTGCAATATGGGGCTGTTTTTGCCCTGGGGTATCTATTAATATGAAAGAGTGAGCAGTACATCTAGTAGTTTCAAAGAATTGGGTAGCCAAAGTTTTAGTCTAGAGTTTGCCAAGGGAGAGAGTCTTGTTAAATCATCATATATTTTGGGTTAGTGCCCTGAAGGGATGCATGCTAATAAGGAAAAAGGAAGGAGTAAAACAGCTTTCATGCTGATGCACACTTAAACTCATTTTATTAGTCCAGAAAAATATAAAGCCCTGAAATTAGATTGAAATGATCCTGGATTGTTATTTTTCTCCTAACAAACTGTGTTTGGCAGAGGGAAAAAAAAAAAAAAAAAAAAAAAAACCCTCTCACATGCATAGATAGATAGATACATGATAAAGAAAGTGTAGTAAATCATTAAAAAATGTTAAAGGTAGAGTCTAGGTGGTGACTCTACAAATGTTCACTGTAAAATTCCTTAAATTTTTTAATATTTTTGAACATTTAAAAAATAAAATACGGCAAAAGAAGACAGCTATCTCTGGAGGAAAGTAATATCATCTTAGGTCTCAAATCATGTTCAAAATTTATTTTTCAAATACAATGTGCAAGAGACAATAAAATATAACTAGGCATACGAGAAGACAAGAAAACATGAAGAAGAACCAGCACAAACAACAAAGAACAGAGACCTACAGATATTGCACACAGAAAAGGCACCAGACATAGACTAATAAACAATTATGATTTCTATGTTTAGAGATATAAAAGCTCAACTTAAATTCAGCAAAAAGCTTTAAATTAAAATGGATATTGTGTATGTGAAATGAACCAAACAGAAGTTTAGAACTAAAAACTGTAATAACTAAAATTGAGACTGCAATGGTTGAGTTTAAGAACAAAATAAACTTAGCAAGAGACAAACAGTAAACTTGATGGTAGCTAAGAATAAACTGTCCATTATAAAGCATGGAGTGACAAAAAGATGAGGAATACATGAAAGATAGTGAAAGACAGACAGCTCAGTGAGTTGGTCTAACACAGATTCAACTGGGGACCTAGAACTAAAGGAGGTGAAGAGTGCAGAAGATGCAATATTTAAAGTGATTCTGGACTAAAATTTTCCAAGGGTTTTGAAAATTAACCATCCACAGATTTTAATTGTTTAACAAATCTAAAGTCACAGAAAATAAAAAGAAACCTATGCCTTGATACATCATAGAGAAACTGCCAAAAACCAAAGACAAAGAGAAAATCTTAAAAGTATTAGGGGTAGTGGTGGTAGGTGACAGACTATTTCAAGAGCAACATTAGACTGACAGCTGCTTCTTAATAGCAACAAAGCTAGAAGACAGAGGAATGATATCAATAATGTAATGTATGAAAAAATCTCCTGCCAACCTAGAATTCTTTATCCAGCGAAAAATCCTTCAGGAATAAAGGTGATACAAAATATTTTCAAATAAAAAATGAAAATAGTTGTCACCAGAAGACCTACATTAAAATAAATACCTAAGGATTTTTTTTCAGACAGAATCAAAATCATCCCAGTTAGAAGATGAGAGATACAAGAAAAGATAGAGAGGGGAAAAATGATGAAATGCAGGTAAATATAAATAAATACAGTAAGGTCAGCAGTTGACCGGGCTTAGGATTAGATAGGTTGAATAATTAGAGTTGGCTCTGTGATATAGGGGTGATCCCTAGGTGTCTGGTACCTGGCCCTAGGGAGATTAGGGCAGAGGAATATTAACTCCTGGAGTATGAGTGTTCAGTAAAGAAGACAGCTAGAGTATGGGCTTTGGGTTGGTTTGTATACCTATGAAAGGTACGCTTGCAGTGGAGTCTTTTTCTTCTCTAGGAATTAGCTGGCCCTGGGAGGAGTAGCCTCACCTCTGTCAGTGAAGCCCCAGATGCCAGAAAATCAAGAATACAGAAAATAAGAAAATAGAGTTAATATAGGTGCAGGCACTTTTCCTGTCCCTGGTGATCTGGGGGCACTGTTCCCTTTAATATTTTCGGTGGTTCTTTCCCTGGACTTGGGTAGTTTTCCTCAAATGCATGTGTTGATCAGTACCCAACTGAACACTTTAGACAAATCTTTTACAGATATCCAGAGTTCCTCCTCCTTGCAGTGTTCTTCTCTTCAGTACTCTGCCTTACAGACCCTAGCAACTTTGCTTTCCTTGGCTCCCAGATCCATCTCCACACCTCAGAGATACCACCAGCTTTCCTTGGGGTTCCCCTGCAAAGGCTTACTGACCTGCTCTAGGCAGTAAGTGGAGGTCACTGCAAGTCCTGACACCTTGATTTCTTGCCTCTCAGGGATCACAGTCCTTAGTTTCCTTATGTCCAGAGTCTTTAGAGATATTTTTTCATATATTTCATCTAGTTTTTCAGTTGTTTCAGGTGGGAGGATAAATCTAGTCCCTGTTGCTCAATTTTGTTTGGCAGTAGAAATCGAACATCAGATTTTGATGAGGCACATATTATAATTTCTAAGATAAGAACTAATAAAATATCTTCCCCCAAATATAATTTCCAAAGCAATAAAGAAAGAAATGGGAAAGCTAATTAATCTAAAATAAGACAAGAATGGAGCAAAAAAGTAATAGAGAACAAGCAAAACAAACAGAAAGTCATAGTAAAATGATAGATTTAACCCAAAATATATTAGTAATGACATTAAAAGTTAAATATACTAAATTATGCCATCAAAGGGCAAAAATTATACCAGGTTAAATAAAAACTATGTGCTGTTTTCATATATACAGCAAGAACAAAGGTTGACAAGAAATGAGTTAAGCATTTATCTCAGGTAGTTAGAAAAGAACTGCAGCTCAGTCCAAAAAGAAGAAGGAAATAATAAAATAAGGCCAGACATTAATGAAATAGCTATCATGAAAAAAAATCCAAAAGACCCATGGCTACTGAAGACGTTAATGCTGTAATTTTAAAACCTCAACAATAACCAAAACAACCCTTTGGAACTAGATGGATTATTGGCAAACTCTACCAAACACTTATGGGAGAGTTAGCGCACCAACTTTTCCAGGGAATTGAAAAAGAGGGAACGCTTCCTACCCCATTTTTATGAGGCCTGCCTTACCTTACTACTCAAACCTGGCAAAGCTTCTATAAGAAAGGGATAATTTAGGCTAATATTACTCAAGAAAATAGATTCAAATATTCTAAAGCAAATATGTGCAAGCAGAATGCAGTAATACATATATTAGCCAATGTATTATGACCAAATTGGATTGATTGCAGGAATACCATGTTGGTTCCACTTACGTATTTATAAAATGCCTCAGTGAGATTTCTCTCATTCCTTTCATAGAATAAAGGAAAAAATATACGGTTATTTCAATAGATGCAGAAACAAAATTCACAATCACTTATGATAAATATTCTTTGTAAACTGGTCATAGAAGGAACCTCCTTACCTACGAAACGCCTATAGCTAACATCACACTGTGAATCACATGGTCAGTATGAGTTGGCAGTGTGATGTAGCTGCCAAAGAACTTGACCCGATCTTATAAGGAAGCACAGTGCTTTGCTCCAGGAAGGCAAAGTCCTGCTTTATTTACTCTGCTTAGGTGAGACAAGACCTGGGATATTGTGCTGGTTTCTTGGGGCCCTAGTCTAACAGGGACGTGGGCCAACTGGAGAGACCCAGAAAAGATGGCAAAGACCAGAAGACATGGTAAGTGAGCAATGATGAAAGCAACTAAGGAGAAGAAAGAACTTAACAAGTGGCCAGGGTTTTCTGGGCAGGAGGTCTCAACTTACTTTGAGTGTCTTTGGAAAAGAGAACTAGTACTAGAGAAGGGTAGTTAAAGATAGATGCACTTAGGAACTCTACAAAGAAGAACATTTTAACAAATAAAACTCTCTGAAAATAAAAACCATCTGCTAAATTCTCTAATGCTGTTAGTGTTTATGAAGAGGCTGGATGAGCCTTCAGCAAGGGTATTGCAGAAAGGGTTGGGATGAATTTGCAACACCTAAGATGATTTCTAACCCTAAGATTCTCTAATTCAACAACCAAAGATCAGAACTTTAGCGCTTTTTACAAAAAAGCCATTGCAAGTTTACTCCATGATGCCTACTGGTTACAAACACAACAGCCCTACCAGAGTGGCTCTAAGTGTTAATGGCTTTGTAGCTCTTTTCTGAATTTTATTAGAAACCACTGCTAAAACTTACTCTCCAAGAGGCTATTTTGCTTACATCATCATTGATAAACTCTAAAGTCGTTTTAACAAGACTCTAGGTCAGTCAAAATAATGTTGCATATGGGTACTTAGAAGTTCATCACTTAGCTTCTACTTTTGGAATCGGGACACTTAATAAATAAAAACTCGGCGAAGTTGAACTGGTTTCTCAACATCCCTGAATTTGCTCATGACTTCTTGAACTTTTCTCCTCCATTATACTCAGTTTACATATCATGTTTCTTCTCTTGAGACTGGCTTTATTTCCAAACTGACTTTCATATTTCTCCCCACCTTAACAGTTTTTAAATTAAATGACAGCAAAACCAAGTAGCATTTAAACAAAATTTCTCATCTAAATTTCCTGAGAATCATTACTTCCTTAATGTACATCTAAGTTATTTGCCTAAACACTATCTCTTACTTGAACTGTGTTCTTTTAAATTTGTATCTCATTTCTATGATTTCATGAGTATATGAATGCAACATATTGCTAATAGTTTTTTCTATATATAAGCTCCATAAGAATATATAGGTGGTTTTAACGTCTTGGTAGAGAATTAGGGAATTTCTCTATTTCCCCCTACTCATCAGTTGTTCCTTCTCAGCTCAGTAGGGAGAGAGGGTGATTCACAAAGCAAAGCCTGTAAACCAGCTCTAGTCAAAGACCTCTGTGGCTTTGTGTCCAATGTCTGAAAGCCACTCCTGGTCTTACGTTTTATCTCTTCAGAAACATCTAAGCATTGAGATAATGGTTAATGTCAAGGCTAGCTCTCTAACATCTAAATCCTAGTAATGTATCAAAAGGATTTATACACATGGGTATCATTTTTTCCCATCTTTTGTGATTTATGGTTTGTTCAGATTGTCATGCTTAATATCACCTATGTTTCCCCAGTTACAATTCTTACTGTATTTCAGCTATGGTTGAAGGAAGCTTAAGAAAAGAAAGTATTTGCCCACTTCTTTTAAATACATAATTTTATTTTAGCAAATAAATATTAATTACTTTCTTCTTTATTATTTGACTGATTACTTTATCAAACTTGCATTTTTAACAGGGCTAGAATAGAATAATTATATGTTTTTAATACTGAGATATTTTTCAAGTGTAATTAAAGATACTTTTAAGGATTACTCCTTTTCAGTATTTATTTTTACCTACACATAAATTTTAATATTACCACAGGTATGGGTGTAGTCTTAAGGAATCCTTCCACATTTATTTTTAAATTTACTTAAAAATTTTATTATAGCTATCTATTAGAAAGTATGCTATTACAGTGGTTAATATAAATCTTAAATGGTGCTCAGTATTTTAAACAACACACTAGTAACCCATCAAGTGATATTTGTAGGGAATATTAACACTTAAAATATCAATTTATAGACTTTTACATGAGTTCTATACAATTTTCACAAATTGAAACATTTGAAAGACTAAAATCAGGTATTTCACTAATACACATACCTAATTTTCTTCAAATTCATTTATTTAGAATTTCATCAATTAGACTATAAACACCTTTATTATAATTTTCCTAAATAAAGTTGTATTCTATATAATCAATCACAAAGCATTCAGAAAAAAAATTACAAAATGCATGTGTGTTTTATTGTAACCCAAGATTGGGTAGAATTTGGTACAACACTAATATGTTAGGGGTTCCTTCCAAGAGAGGTTAGTTACTAAAAATCTAGAAATGCTGGAAGCAATTTATTATGACCTGGTCCTATAGCATGGACCCTGAAGGCACTGTTAGAGCAATAAAGAACAATTAAAAATCAAAAAGTGGTTAGCGAGCCAATACAATCAAATTTGACCTTATAGTAATTTTATGTTAAAGAGACCAAAACGACACTTAGGAGCTGGGTTTCCCAGACCGTAGATCAAGCTAGGCTTTTTCCTCTCTTCATTTAATAAACTGTTGTCTAAGTAAATAAAAGGTGAACGAACTTTCAGCAATAGGGTAAGTTTTTAGAGAGGCCGATAAGGAACATTTTCCCCATGGGATATGTAAAAATAAGGTAAAGAATTTTTGTGCTGCATCCTTTGCAATCAAGATTTGAAAATGACATGGGGAAATACAAATATCTATTACTCTAATGGGAACAATAAAAATGAACTCAAAATTACACAACTCAAGATTCAAGACTAGCACTAACCAAAACAGTGTGAGACGGGGCTACTTAAAGTTAAATTTTAATTAATCAAATAGAGTTTAAAATTCACTTCCTCAAATGCATTTTGCAGCATTTCAAATGCTCAGTAGCTAAATATGGCCAGTGGTTGTTTTATTGGGCGGCATAGACATAAAATATTTCCATCACCATAGGAAGTTCTATTGGATAGCACTGCTCTAGAACAGAAGAGAGGAAAGGTATGTGTATATTAAAGGGAAAAGAGCCTAAATCCTGTGCATAGACAGTATCCATAGCCCAGTTGGTCCTCCTTTTCCTCCTTTTTCTCTCCTTCAATTTTTATTTAACCAGAAAATCCATACTTTCCAAAAAGTTGTTCTCTGGTCCTTTTGAAGCAATAGTATATTTTTGCTGAGAGCAAGCATTGCTGACAAAAACTGATCAGTTCTTTAAAAACATAGCCTAAACTTTACGAATTGGCAAGGCACTGAAAAGGCATACCAGTATTAGAGTAGTAGAACTGGTTGACACTAAATCTTTAGAGTTGTGAGGGAAAAAAATCAATAGTACAAATTGTACATGGGCATTGAGATGAATATCTTGGTTACTGAGAATGGATTGGATCTCCATAGCCTGGACTGCCTTAGATCTCACTGCTGTCTTCAGGAAGAGTTCTGTCTGGTCAACCAGGAAGACATGAAGCGACATAATCCTGCAGGTTGTTCATGGAAAGATGTCCTCAGGCTCGTGACTTAGGAGAGCAAGTGAACCAGAGAATGGGTTGGAGTAGGGGGTCGAAAAGGCTCTTTAAGAAAGAAAAAATGCTACACCATGTAAATTCCAACCTTCAGAAACCCATTCCAGGAAAACCACAGTGACTCAGCAGGAAGAGTGCTTATTTGAAGAAGTATCTCTAAATTGGAGACTCCCAAACTCTGCATTTGATTAAACACACTTAAGACGAAAACACCCTCATTTTGTGTCGGTCTATTAGCTTGAAATGATTAAAATGATATCATTACCACTTATAAATTTTATATCTCCCTTAAAGATTACATTTAAAAAAACACTTAAATGATACCATGCTGCCATGAAAGGCAGTTTCTCCTCTCACAGAAATAATATTCCCTTAGGGTCAGATTTACATCTCATGCAACGCCATGGGAGAATTAGACTCCAAGAAAGCAAAAGAGAATCCTCATAGAGTTACATAGGATGAAAATTTGGCTCAGACATTATTTTTTAGATAGAAACTGATAAACAGAATAAAAGTTAAAATATACAGAAATGGGGATCCGAGGTAACAATGCCAAAAGAAAGGGGCCTTTTGTTGTTGTTGTTTCCAGGATTTTTTTTCCCTCCTTCTCTGTGCTATTTTGAACAAATTCTCTCCTGGTCTCCTTTTTTGCTGGTGCTGTTAGAGCTTGCTAATATGAAAAACTAGGAATTCAAACAAAAATAAAATGGTTCCTTGTCTTATTTACCCTTCATAATGATGAGCTCTGAGTTGCATACTCTTTATGTGTCTCAAACTGTGATCTAAAAGTTGAGACTCCATGCTGAAATTATTCCATGGGACATGCTAACCACAGGACAGCAAGTACACAGAATGCCCCTTCTACTCTCTTCAGGAGACATCACCCTGTGCTGGGGCATATTCATGCTTAGAAAACCAATGAGGTCTCATGCTTATTAGAATTGCAAATGTGAACCTCAAGTTGTGTATGTTGCAAGTGTACAAGTGATGCATTTTATTTCTTTTTCTTACAGATCACTTTCTTGCTTGTATTTTCTTTGCTTTATCTTTGCTTTATTGCTATCATAAAATAATCGAGTATATTTTTGTGGTAATTCCAAGAACAGATGAACTGTACTGTGTTTTACTTAGTATCATTCAAATAGCCTCAAACAGCTCTTTCTAATTTCAAAAATCCAGACTCTGGAGTTCTCCCTCACTCTTGTGAAAAACATAATTTACTTTCGAGTTGCATATAATATTTCCATGTTACATATTTTGGGCTGCTCCTAAATTACTTTTTGATTGATATTATTTGGCTGAAATTCAATTCCACAACCATAAACCAACGTAAAGAAGGTGGGAAATGCTGTTTTATACCTGCATTAGGCATATTTTCACATATTCCTAAAATGCTAACTGCTGATTTTAGAGACAGAAAGCTAATTAATCCCATGAAGTCTGTAAAAGAATTATACGAAGCTCAAATCATTGCCTTATTTCTGTTGCAGTGGTACCTATGAGTGGTACCTATGTGTGGTCTCTATGCACTGTGGTTGGTACGTTTCAAATGTCTACGTGTTTTTCTGATGAAGAAGCCAATTTTCCTCCAGCTTACAACCCAAAAGACCAGACCACTGTATTCAGAGAGTGTCTACCACATGCAGGACACTGCTCTAAGCCCTTAAATGTCTTACTGTCTTCTTTAATTATCATAAAAACTCTCTTATTGTCCCCACTTTGCAGACAAAGAATCTGAGCCCTGGAGATGTTAAGTGACTTGACGGGAAGTGGGGGAGGTCTCACAGCTGGAAAATGGTGGAACCGTAATTTGGTCCCCAGAAAATCTGACTTCAGAGAATCCATAACAGTGGGGAAAAAGCACATCTGGATGTTTAAATCATCATGAGGAATGGTAAGGAAGTTTTTGTATTTAGTTGCTAATTACTGTTTAATTCTCATTGACATCTACAACGTAGTGATGGCTTATTTGTAAGGGTTGAAAGGAATGATGCTGAACTTATTGGACACCTGCCATGTGCGTAACCCTCTGCCAGGCACTTTATGTGTCATTTCATATGATTAGCAGGAAAGTTTAAAATGCTGTTTGACTTCCTATTATGCCAAAATAAAGCTACTTCTCTTTTAATATTCAAGTTTCTTCTACTAAATTATGTTGAAATATACCTGAAGGAAGAGATTATTGTAAAAGTATCACTAAGATTAGAAACAAAGGAACGACTGAATTCAAAGATTAATCGCCTATTTTCAACATTTGTCGCAATGTGGAGACAGTTGAGATATATAAGCGTATCATATTATGGTAATATATAATAGATTAAAAAGGTGACAAAATATTTTAAAAATGAGGAAGACATAAATCTATTACCTATCGATCTGTCTATCCATCTATCCATCTGTCAGTCTATTCATATACCCGTTCACCCTTTCATCCATCCATTTTATTTTCATACAAGAATCTTTCTAGAGAATTATGGTTTTTGTCACCTTGTGCCATGGATGTGTAATAGCTCCAAATTTCTTTTTGCAGATAGACTTCAATCCATAATACTTATGTGGCTTCATTAAACTTTTCCAAGGAAAAGATGACAGAGAAAGAAGTTCTCTATTGGAAACATATGGTTCAGTTTTTCTCTCCTCAAGTTCCCAGAGTCCCTCTTAGCATTGTCACTTCTCCTCGGGCTTCCATCTATTCATCCCAATGCAGCCTTTGGTCAATTCTAGAACCACCATCCTACTCCAGTGAGAGTTATTATTCCACATGAGCAGCCTGGGTGACCAGCTGGAGCAAGTGTGACTGCCTGTCCCTGTCTAGGGGAACAGTGTGGAGGAGGCTAAGGGTGGGGCTTCAACCAAAGACTTGTTTGAATGAAGGGACTGAGGGAAATCTATGAGATGATGGTGTCATGTAAGAAACATGTGCATGTATCAGGAAGACAGGAGGAAACTGTTCTCTTGCCCAAAGACAGTAAGCACTCACTCCTACCTTCTCACTGTGGGCAACTATAAGAGGCATTTTCCATCTTCGTTAGAAAGTTAGCCAGGACAAGAGTTGGTTATCCCCTCTAAAGTGTAATAGTAAAGGCAGGAATGCTGAAATATCCATATTTGTATCTACAAGGCTACCATACTGTCCATGATTATACAATCATGTATAAAGCACATTGTTGTTGCTTTACACATGATTGTATAATGAATTACCTGGAAATCTGGAGAATCCTGGAAATAAAGCACATTGTTGTTGCTTTATACACGACTGTATAATGAATTACCTGGAAATCTGGAGAATCCTGGAAATAGCCCACAGTATGAAGCAGCATGGTAGAGTACTGAAAGTATTGTCTTATCAGAGGTTTAATCTCTGTGCTACCCCATACTAGCTCCATGGACTAGGGTTGAAATTATTTTATCTGGCTGAGGATTTTTCCTAAGATGTAGTATGTAGATAAGTATTATTGGGTTGTCGTGAGGATAAAGTGAAACAATGTGGTAAGAATAACTAGTATTTACTAAATGCTTATTATGGGTAAGATATTGTTCTAAGTTTGTCGTGAGTATCTGTGGGGTAGGTATTATTTTTATTTTTACTTTTTTCAGATAAAAAAAAAACGAGATCCAACTACCCAAGGTTTCACAGCTAGTAAGTGATGAGTTAAGATTCGATCCCAGAACTCTAGCGCTCGAGTCCACACTACCATTGTGTTCTACTGCCGCCCTGATTAACTATTGCTATAAGAATATATGCAAAGGGCTTAGCACAGCACCTGATTCACAGTTAGGGGAGAAAAAAATTCATTCATTTGGCCAATACTTATTGATTATGTGGTAGACACAGTCCTAGACACTGCAAGTAGAATAATAAGACAAAAATCCCTGACTTCACAAATTTTATTCTAGTATGGGAAAAAATGCAAAAAATACATTAATAAAATACGTGAATAATTTTAAGTAGTGATTAATATCGTAAAGGCAATAAGATACATCAATGACACAGAGCACGTGTGGGTGGTATGCGGAAGGCCATGTTAGCTCACATAGTCAAAAATGACTGAGGAAGTGATATTTGACCTGAGATGTAAATGATAAAAGGGAAACAGCCCTGCAAAGACCTGAGTGAAGAATTTTCCAGCTAGAAGAAATAGCACTGCCAAGGCCCAGAATGGGAATGAGTGTGGGTTCGAGGAACCTAAACAAGGCCCCACTCATGTGGGGTTTGGGGGTGGAAGGTAAAAGTTGTAGGCAATGTTTAGCTAGATTACTAGGAACTTCAGAGCACGGTGAATGGTTTGGAAATTTTCTTGGTATAATGGGCCATTTGGGGATTTTATGGAGGGTAATGATATCATCTGGTTTAAGCTTTGAGCATATCACTCTGACTGCTAACTGAAGAATGGAGGGTAGGCAGCAAGGAAACCAATAAGATGATACCAAAGATGATGTTGGCTCAGACTAGAGTTTTGTGACGCCAAGAAGTGGTCAGATTAAGAACATATGTTTGAGGTAGTATTGACAAGATTTGCTAATTCACTAAATGTAGATATAAAGGACAGAGAGGAATTAAGGATGATTTTTAAGATTTAACATAAGTAACTAGGGAATGTTGGGATGAGGCAGGGAGGGAGAGTGCATGGGTAGAAGAACAAAGAACTCTGCCTTAGGTATGTTATATATGAGCAAATACGTAGCAGCTATCAGCTGTCTACCTCCCAAGGATGTCATCGGGGGAAAATAAATGTGGTTCGCAAATGATATACTAATTTGAATTTAAATTTAAATTTTGAATTGAATTTAAAATGCAATTGGATTGGAATTTAAAACTTAGCCAACTGAATCTATGTTCTGAGAAAAAAAGGAGGAAATTCTTATGAGATTTTATATTGATCAGATTTAAGTTCTTAGAGCTCAGAGGTAGCAAGCCATCAGGCAGCAAGCTGATCCACAAATCCTACAAATCCCCTAAGTTTGTAGTCCCATCATCTCGATCTGAATTCACTGCTGCCTGACAGCTGGGACCTCAGGGAGGTCCTAGATTGAAAGCTGAGTAACCTGGGTCTCAACTTGCCACGGCCACCATGACGGGGGGTGCTCTCAATCCCTCCACCCTTGGTCTTCAGTCTTTGGGACAGAGATTGGATTTTCCCAGAGAGTGAGTACAGGGGTGGTGATCGGTGTGGTAGATCAGTGTCTTTTTGTACTTTTCTAGGGGTGGGAAGGACTGCCAATAACTGCTTCGTTGCAAATTTAGCCTAATTTCATGACAAGGGAAATTGGCCGGCCTGCTTTTGTAGGTGGTCCACTCCCCGTTTCCATGTCTCCCATTTGTGTCTTCCACTTTGGAATCTCACCTTCATGAAGGTGGCATGACCAACTTGATACCAAAGACACCAGGGCAGGCTCGACCTGCAGCACCATCTGGAGAATCTGGCCCAGATCTTTCTTTCAAGCATCTAGGAGTGACCATGGTGTGACTTTTGTCCAGATACTCAATTTAAGAGTGCCTTAGGTGAGTGGTTTTCTGTGGAATCCTGAGGGAGAGGGGAAGCCAAGCATGAGGCACTCCGGGCCTCCCGCCTCATGTCTGCCAACAGCTCCCAGTTTTCTGTTTTAGATTTCGGAATTCTGAATGAGGTTACATGTGGAACCGCTGGAGGAAAAAAGAAATGTTTGAAAAGCACTGTTTAGATGAATAGGCCTAAGATTTTCAAAACCAAGCCGACAGATTAGATCTGTGCCTTTCCTCTAACTTTAATTTACCTCAGAAACATTTTGCAGAGAAGTAAAAACAGATCTGGGAGCTGAGGTGCAGAAATATTGTCTGCCCCCCCCCCCTTATCTATATACCATTTATCTCCACAAGTAGGGAGGGAAGAATAACATATATTTCTCCCTTTGGCTCCGAGGGTCGGCCTGGATTGTTAAAATTTCTTTTGGCTCTGCTTTAGCCTAAAATCCTCATCAAGCTCCTATGTTGTTGCAGAAAAGAGATTTAGTGATTGTTGCTCTGTCATTTACAAGTTTTCTAACCACTGGTGGTGACCTCCATGCATGTAGTAAGAATAGGTGGAAGAGCTGATTTTTTTTTCTTTCTTTCTTCCTTCAGATTACTGCTGAGTTTTCAGAATCATGGCTCAGAAGTTATCAAAATAAAAAATTTCCCTCCGGTGATCTCTGTTAGGTTCAGAAGATGTGAATCAGCTTGTGGGTTTACCAGGATGATTTATTGTTTTCTGTGGAAAACTAGAGAGTTCGGTTAGGCCAGAAGCTTCCTTCTGCCCCTCTCTCCTGTTACACTCTAGCCCCAGCCATTGTGTAATTGGGTTTACAAAAAGAAAGAAAAAAAAAAAGAACATGGAAAAGTTTCTCAACTGCACTAACACACAGGGGACTTGTACTGCATCCAGAAATCCAGCAAGTCCTTCGGGAACCTGGCAGACAGATTCTGGCGTCAACAGGGCACCAAGCTCCAGCTCCAGCTAAAGGTCTACAAACAATGGAGCTGTCCAGAGAGCTCTGATACCTGGACCTGCTTACAGATACCGTTTTCAACGTCTGGGCTGGGTCCCATCAGTTATATCTATAAGCTGTGTTTAACAAGGCCACCATTAATGAGGTTCTGCTGTGTGCTCCACGAAGCCTTTTTACTTTTTTTTTTTTCAATTTAGTTTCACTGGGCTGTGCATCTCAGGATCGTTATGCTCTTTCCAAGTTGCTATTGAACTGAACTAAAGTAACCTTGAAGGAACAATATAAGTATAGCCAGACCTAATGTTAATTGCTTGGACTTCAAGGAAAAAGTTTCAAATAAGCTTCCTTTGAGTGCCCTCGCTCCAAAATGACTGCTGGACGCTCCTTCCCAGGACACCACCCTGCCCCCGCAGTCCATATGATTACTAAAGGGGTTTCCCATGTCCTTATATGACCTCACACCACCGCTTAGGGGTAACACAGGGCCCTTCGTGGTAGCCCATCCACGAGCCAGTTGATGGATTAATCGGGGAAAAGATATCACCTCCAAGTCTGTTCTCTGGGCTAAGTGTCTAAACTTGAGATAGAGATGCAGAGAGGTCCTGCCTCTGTGGCTGGAAGATAAATACTGGGAAACCATGGGCAGCTATGTTTTGTGTCATCTTAAGAAGCTATTTCATATCAAAGGCAAAAGAAAGCGATGTGCAGGGAGCAGCAGAGATTGGGGGCAAGTGAGGAGAATGGCTTCAGTTGTCCTGGGACCAGCTCGTCTCTAGCCTTCCCTGACCTCTGGTATTCAATTTCTTGTTTTGTTTTATTTTATTTTATTTTATGGTTAAGTACATTTCTTTCAGCTAATTGGAGGTTTGCTTCTGTAACTTGCATCTGAAAAAGTCCTACTGAATATTCTCTTTAGTACGTCTTTGGGGGAACTTCTCCTTTCAGAGGCTATATGACCATTACCAGTCAGGCAATTAATACCTACTTGCCTATGAAGACAAGTTTGATGTGAAGCATCCTAGACAAGAAAAAGACAGCGTTATGAATTCGGTGAAGTTTATCATTAGATTCTATACCCCTTACTTTTAAGAAGCTCACTTTCCTAACTGTTTGACCTAGGCTTAACATTACCAGAATTGACTGAAATTGATTTCTCAGCATTTTTTTCCTCAGGCTTTTTGTTATCCAAAGTGCTTGATTTAGAAAACAAAAACAAAAACCTAAGTCAAATAGGCGTAAGCAAAGAAAGGAATTTATTGTTGCTTATCACTAGAAAGTCTAGGGTATATCTAGTGAGAAAATGTTCAAAAGTGCTCAACTCCTGTCGTCAGGATTTGCCCCTCTCTATTCTCTATATTGGTTTAATTCTCAAGCAGCCTCTCTCCTCTTGGTGACACGATGGACAGAAGTTCTCAATAGCTGGTGAATTTTCCCTCCCAGGGATATTTGACAATGTGTGTTGACATTTTTGATTGTCACAACTGGGAATGGGGTGGGCAGTGCTGCTGGCACCTAGTAGGTAAAAGCCAAGGACACTGTGAAACATCCTACAATGCTCAGCCCTTTCACCCAAGCAAGAATTATCTGGCCCCAAATGTCAATCGTGTTAAGGTTAAGAAACCCTGCTTGAGGCATTCTATCACCAATGAAAGACAGCTTCATTTTCTAGAGAGATTTAGTGAAAGTTCAGGACTCACTGGCACTGGTTAGCTCAGCCTGGGTTATAGGCACATCCCTGAGGAAATCACTGTGGCCAGAGTGTGGTTGTACCCTCATAGGCAGGTCTGGGTCCAATACCCCACTGGTTATTAGGCAGGGAATTATTTCTACCCAAATCCCATTTCTAGTATGGGAAAAAATGCAAAAAATACATTAATAAAATACGTGAATAATTTTAAGTAGTGATTAATATCGTAAAGGCAGTAAGATACATCAATGACACAGAGCACGTGTGGGTGGTATGCGGAAGGCCATGTTAGCTCACATAGTCAAAAATGACTGAGGAAGTGATATTTGACCTGAGATGTAAATGATAAAAGGGAAACAGCCCTGCAAAGACCTGAGTGAAGAATTTTCCAGCTAGAAGAAATAGCACTGCCAAGGCCCAGAATGAGAATGAGTGTGGGTTCGAGGAACCTAAAGAAGGTTCCACATAGTAATCAATAGTAGATAATAGTAGATAATCAATAAGTAGATAATCAATAAGAACTTCAGCGTTAGGAATGGTCGGTCCGTGGGGTAGAGTTTAGGGAGCAGGTGGTAGTTTAGAGGCGCTTTTAAATTATCATTGACTTCTCTGTCTATACTAAGCTGAGTCACAGCCATTGTAGCGGCTCGTTGTGATAGGCAGAATGCTAAGAATTCCAACATTTCCCAGCCTGCTGTACACACACTGTATAATCTCTATGAATAGGATGGGTTTTACTCCCATATTTAGGTTGTGCTATACGCACCATAGATCTTAAAATGGGGAGATTATCTGGATGGGCCTAACCTCATCACACGAGCCCTTTAAAAGCTGGGAGTGTTTTCAGTTGGTGGAAAAGAAGAAGTCAGAGATTCAAAGCATGGGAAGGATTTGAAGCACTGTTGCTGGCTTGAAGATAGAGAGGGCCAGGCAAGGGCCGTGTGTGTGTGTGTGTGTGTGTGTGTGTGTGTGTGTGTGTGTGTGTGTGTGTTTCCTCTAGAAACTGAGAGTGTTCCTATCTGAGAGCCAGCAAAGAAATGGGGATGTCAGTCCTATGATTCAAGGAGATGAGATCTGCCAATAATCATGAACTTGGGAGAGAACCGTTAGGCCCAAATGAGAACAGCAGTACTGGCTGACACCGTGATTTCATCCCAGCGAGACCCTGAGCAGAGAATCCAGCCATGCCATTCTGGACTTCTGACCTAGAGAAATGGTGAGACAATATATTTTTGTTGTTTAAACAGCTAAGTTTTGGGTAATTTGTCATCCAGCAATAGAAAACGGATATAGTAATGGATTAGCTCAAGATTGCCCATTTCCATTGCCACTTAAGGCTCAAACATTGCGTGGCAAAATGGCAGATGTAACCCTACAAGCAGCAATAAATGTTGCAGGAGGGCAGATTAGATTATGTAAAATGTTACTTGATTTGAAAAGACGACACATGGCTTCAAGGTAGGAAGGACCACAGCTATTTTTCCCATCCGTGAGTCCACTAATGGGTAATCAACAGCATTGTTCTACCTCCTTTCTCTGCCCTTTCCTCTCATTGAGCTCCAGCTACGATAAATTAGCCTTGGCTCTCTGGATTTGCCTTGTAGTCTCACATCTTCCCGCTCTGGGTCAAGCTCTTTCCTCTGCCTGAGATGTTCTTCATCCCTGACTTTCCCTGGTAAATTTGACTTTTCTTTCAAGGTTTGGCTCAAGTATAATTTCCTCTGTGAAGGATACCTCCTGTTCTCCAGCTCATGGTGCAATAAATGTCTTTTGTCTCTCTGTGCTTCAGATCTCCTTTGTCAAAGATAAGGATTTTGGGAGCAGGAAGTCCGACCTGATTGCTTCTGGTAATTCTCACGGCCCCTGAGCACAGCGCCTGGAACATCACGGGACTGTTGAACAGAAGTCTGCCCCGAGTCTTGGTGAGTTGTCACTACAGCAGGTCATCGGTTGGAACAGCTGGGGATAAGACCTCTTGAATGGGCTTTGCTTTACCATGTCTCTTGGCAGCTTTGGATGAAGAATCTCGTGTCCCCCGACAGTATCAAGGCCTCACCATCCCAGCAGGTGACGCTGTTTGGATGAATTGCTGGGGCAAGGACTTTTCCCCTTGCCTTCACTGAAACTGTCAATAAAAATTAATTTTTTTCTGCAGAAGTTCACAATTCCTGGGCATCAGCTTCATCACAAGGCACACAGTGTGCACAGAACCAATTTCTTGAATCAATAAAAGACAGCAGAGCGTGATTTCGTAAAGAATTTCCTATGCTCGCTCACCTGTTAATGCAATTCTGGTGTTTATATATTTGGAAAGTGTAGTGTCTATGCCCCCAGGGGTCTGCAGGCTGGGAGCAATAGGATGCATCCCTGAGAAGGGCTGAGAAATCTGCCTGACTCAAATAGTACTGGTAGGGATTCCAAGCTCTAGGCTGGCATGCAAGAGGGATATTTATTCTACTTCATCAGCTGTTGACTATGCCTCAGATAGCACCGTTTGTGAGAAGAGACTGATCTCTTATTCTTGGTACTGAAAAGAAATGTCAGCTCAGGTTGTTTAGTGCACTTGGGACTTACTTCAAATATATTAGCAAAATCTAGCATTCTGTTTTTTTAATTGAAGTATAGTTGATTTACAACATTATATAAATTTCAGGTGTACAGCATAGTGATTCAACATTTTTATACGTTATACTGCATTTAAAGTTATTACAAAATAATGGCTATATTTCCCTGTGCTGTACAATATATCTTTGTTGCTTATCTATTTTACATATAGTAGTTTGTATCTGTTAATCCCATACCCCTTTCTTGCCCCTCCCCTATTCCCTCTTCCCACTGTTATCCACTAGTTTGTTCTCTATATCTGTCTTTTTTTTTGTTGTTATATTCACTAGTTTGTTGTATTTTTTAGATTCCACATGTAAGTGATAACATACAGTATTTGTCTTTCTTTGACTTATTTCACTAAGCGTAATACTCTCTAGGTCCATCCATACTGTTGCAAATGGCAGAATTTCATTCTTTTCAGGGTTGAGTGATATTCCATTGTGTATATATACATATATATATATCATATCTTCTTTATTCATTCACCTGTTGATGGACACTTGTGTTCTTCCATATCTTGGCTATTGTAAATAATACCGCTATGAACACTGGGGTGTGAGTATCTTTTTGAATTAGTGTTTTCAGTTTTTTCAGATATATACCCAGGAGTGGGATTGCTGGATCATGTGGTGGTTCTATTTCTAGTTTTTTGAGGAACCTCCACACTGTTCCATGGTGGCTGCATCAATTTACATTCCTACCAACAGTGCACAAAGGTTCTCTTTTCTCCGCATCCTCGCCAACATTTGTTATTTGCGTTCTTTTTGATGATAGCCATTCTGACAGGTGTGAGATGATATCTTACTGTGGTTTTGATTTGCATTTCCCTGATGATTAGCAATGTTGAGCATATTTTCATGTGCCTGTTAGCCACATATATCTATCTCCTTTGGAAAGATTTCTATTCAGGTCTTCTGTCCACGTTTTTGATTGATTTGTTTGGTCTTTTGATTTTGAGTTGTATAAGCTGTTTATATATTTTGCATATTAACCTCTTGTCAGTCATATCATTTGCAAATATTTTCTCCAATTTATTAGGCTGTGTTTTTGTTTTGTTGATGGTTTCCTTTGCTGGGCAAAAGATGTTAAACTTAATTAGGTCCCATTTGTTTATTTTTGCCTTTATTTCTTTTGCCTTAGGAGACAGATCCAAAAAAAATATTGCTACGATTTATGTCAGAGTGTTCTGCCTATAATCTCTTCTAGGAGTTTTACAGTTTCAGGTCTTACATTTAATCTATTTTGAATTTGTTTTCGTATATGGTGTGAGGAAATGTTTTAATCTCATTTTTTTCCATGTAGTTGTCCAGTTTTCCCAGCACCACTTACTGAAGAGAGTGTCTTTTCTCCATTGTATATTCTTGCCTCCTTTGCTGTTGATTAATTGACCATTAGTGTGTGGGTTTATTTCTGGGCTCTCTATTCAGTTCCACTGATCTATGTGTCTGTTCTTGTGCCAATACCATAGCATTCCATTTTAAAATCCATTAATTCTGCATTCAACAAATATTCATTGAGTGCCCACTACATGAATACAACAGGGAGGACAGGCCTTTGTGATGGTGTCTTGGAGTTTACTTCCAGTAGGGAAGAGAGACATAAATTAGTATAAAAGTGCTACTGCAACAGGAACTTCAGAAGAGAGGTTCCCAGGGTTAGGAGCGATCATAAGAAAGTTTGACTGAGTCAGGGAGGTGAAGGGAAGCATCTCAAGGAAAGTGATAAGAAGGAAAAGAATTCCAGGCTGATAAAAGAATGTGTGCAAAAATCTGTGCAGCGGGACAGAACATAGGGATCTCAAGACGCTGAAAGAAGGCTGGGGTCCCTGGAGTGCAGGGAAAGCGCAGGAGGGGAGCATGAGAAGGGGCCTGGAGGGGTTGTGCCACGGCATAGATGTTTGGCTTGATCCTGGGAGCAACTGGAAGGCTTCAAGGGTTTGAAACAAAGTGATATGATCAGATTTGCACTTTTAGAACACTTCCTCTGGTTGCAAGGTGGAAAATGGATTGGGGGAGGCCCGAGTAGATGCAGTAAAGTAGGTAGGGAACTACTGTGGCCCTGATGAAAAGTGATGGCAGATTGGACAAGGGTGAGAGTGGAAGAGATAGATTCACAGGAAGGGACTTGAGAACTATTTAGTATGTAGGTGTGCATTTTCCCAGAAAAAGCTATAAAGAACGTTTGCGGACTAGGATTAGCCTCTGATTCTCAGGTTGAGACCTGAACACTTTAATACAGAGTTAATACATATATTAATACCGAGAGGCGCAAAGCATTTAGTTATGCAAAAAAGACAAATTTTAAAAATAATTTAAATAATAAAATAATAGTAAAAATAAGATATCTAAGACACTGCACTAGGCAGAATTACTGAATCCTCAAGGCACCCAAACAATCCTACCTCATGTGGCTTGCGCTGAATACTCAAACTGGGTAGAAAAGGCTTATAAAATGGAGACTTTCATGTGATTCAAAGCTTTCTATAAATGTGCAGCCAGAACGTAATGTGATGGTTCACGTTATTTTTTTTTTTTTTTTTCACATGGGACTCCTCATGGCTAAGATATTTTGGAGGGTACATGACCATTTCTAGTCCTGAAAATAAAATCAGTCTAGTCGAAGTAAATAATTATCGTCAAGGAAAAATAACTTATTTGAAGTAGTCAGCTTCTAGTGAAAACATTCCAAGCCCAACAAGCAATTTTGTTCCTGTGTTTACCCTGGGACTCCATTACTACACCACAGAGACATGGGTCTTCTGTGTGTCTCTGTGCAGAGATTTAATTAACCATGAAGGTGCTTGATGGTGAGGAATCCTGCTTATTCATGGTGTTTTAACATCTATGAAAAGGAAATACCACGGTTTTCAGGTCTGGTCACGCAGCCATACGTTTCCATTCAGAAACAACTGGGAGGGGGCGTATTTCTTAAATAAATAAACTGATTGAAAATATGTGCGGCTGCCCATGAGATAAAATGACTGACAGTTACTGTTCTTTGATTGATGAAATGCTGATTGATTTATTCAGCATTTGCTTATATGTATATAAGCAAATGCTGAATAAATGAGAATACATTAGGATCTTACCCTGAAGCAAATATTTAATCAGGAAACATCTTAGAAAATAGCTGAACAACTTGAAATCACAAACTCAAGTTAGACCACTTGACTGTAGCTTCAAAATATGCGATAAAGATTTATTCCCCCCGTGAAAAGTTATTTTTCGACAAGAATAACCCCAATTTGGATTAACTAGAGGACTGGAAAAGAGAGACAGAAAAGCCACATGTACCTCAACCATCCATAAAATATGAAACAAAAACTATAAATGTAAAGACTAGATTTCCAGCGCTTTCAACATCTAAAACCTGTTTGAAGAAGGCACGATGCCATTTTCATATGTTGCCATGTGTTACCTGGTGGTCATTTTTCCCAGCACTGGATCCATTTTCAGCCAGTCACTTTCATTTGCAGCCGTCAGTTGGTCTAGACAGACAATTCTTTTGAGATTCATTCTCTTTTGATAGGTTTATCAGATTTCCACCCCCATTTTTCCTTTATAATTTTCTACTTCCTCCTGTCTCTCCTGCTTGCACATGTGATATAATGACATTTACTGGTGAAGGTCATTAATGGCCTAAAGTCTTCGTCAGCAGCGGAAAGACCAGGAGAGAAGAACGGTGTATAGTGGATTCTGCAAGCCTCCCAAACTTTCCTGTTGCGAATCATTCCCTCCTCACCTACCATAAGAATAACCACCCCCTACTTGACTCCCAGTTTCCTGAAATATTGAATCCCAAGGAAAGTCAGGTCACCTAAGAAGCAATGCAATGGAAGAGATAGGAGCACACTCTCTGGATGACCCAGCACCTCGGTTCGAGCCCTAATTTTGTCACTGCTAGATTTGCAATCCTAGGCAATTGCTAACCTTCTCATATTCACTTTCCCACCTGTAAAAGGGAGAGTAATTGTTGTGAGGATTAGTTAAAAAAAAAAAAAAAAAAAAAAAAAAAGCCTAAAGAGTTCCCTGCACAATGCCCAGCATATTATAATCAGCCAATAAATATTAGCTATTCTTACGAAAGGTCAGAGATGCAATCATTTGAACCCCAGCAGGGAGACACTGGGAGCATGGCACATAAAATTTTGTATTTCTACTACCTTGGAAAGATACTTATTTGCTCTGGCAAGCTTTATTTTGTGTGAGCACATACAAGAAAAGAGTTCTGTCGATAGAGGGAATTACTTTAAAAAAATAGAGTAGGGAGAGCTTTAATCAAGTTGTGCTCAGGCATGGGGATATTTTTTGTTTATTTTTAGAGCAGGAGCACGGTGCTTTGGTAGCCCTGTCCCGCCGGATGTGTGAGATATTTAAAAATCAATTCCAGAAACCAAAGCAGTACTGTTCAAGATGCATCAAGGGCCAGATTCGAGCTACACGGTCAATGTAAATAATGTAAAGGCATAAGTCACACTTTATGGTAAGCCGAACAAAACAGAAGGAGTCAGACAAGCTAATGAAATAATTAAAATTAGTGGAAAAGAACTGGTTGACAGCAAGAAGTCCACTTCTGTAGACAAACCACTTAGCTCTAAAAACATATACACATTAATATATGATGGCTACAAATGAGCTTGCGATTTTCCTCTGAAAGTATTTGAGCAGGAAATAAAACCTTTTCCCAGTGGATAAAATAACAGTCGTTTCTGCCAATCTAAGCAAGGCAGATTTAAATTTTATATGTGTCCAACTGCTTGTTCCCCCTTAGCTAATAACATGCATGGTGGAGACATTTCAAATGAAAGGGAGTTCACAGCCCCAGAACCCAGCTCGGAATATATCTACCATGCATGTAAACAAGCAAACCATTATGTTTCTTACTGAGATAAAGAATACAATGATAAGTGGGGACTTTCACAAAACAAAGAGCTTCCTATTGGGAGTGTGGATAATCTTCCAGAAAACCCTGTGTTTTGGCAAATCGCACCAGATTAATCTATTAGGCATCTCCTTTCATTATCAAATTTCCGCTGCCTATCACAGCGACTGCCTTATCAAGCACCCCTTTTTCAAAAGCAGCCCCATTCCTAAGATTTCAGATGCTGGCCGTCCCCGCTCAGAAAACAGGTGCCCCTACTGTTTGCAGGCAGCAAAGGTCTCTGCACAGAAGCCTGGGAAAGGGCAGGGCTATCAGACTCTGTTCTACCTGAAGGAACAGGTAACAGAAAACTGTTGATTCAATGAATAGAACTTAATTGGCACACATTAGCCAGAAGTGAGTGTTGTTCCGAATTAAAATTCCTTCAAAATTTCCCACTGACAAGAAAAGCTTAAAAAAGAAAAAAACGTAGAAGATTGTTTTGTGATTATCAAATGGACGGCTCCAAACAATGGAACTATTCTTTCCGGAATTCTTCTGTAAACATCATGTTCACCCAAATTCATTCTTTAAATTAGGTGTCGAGGTTTATGACAACTTCACAGAGTTACCTATGGGGCCTAAGCTGTCGGGCGCATTGTCTATATTCAGGAGGAAATGAATTCCATGGTTCTACAGAAGACTAATATTCCGAGTCAATTAGCATGATGTATCAGGTTTTCTGGTTTTCAGTGTCTCCACTTGCCAGCCCGTCTTCTTTCCTTACTTAATAAAACTGGGCATGTGGTTTCTGACCGGACCTTTTGTGTGCTATGCCAGGGTCACCCACCAACACGGGGCAACGAAATCCACTGCTAACAAAAAACTCAGCTTTCCTGGGGATGAGCCCGAATACGCATCTATAAGCACCAGATTGTTTATATCACAGATAATATTTGTAGTCTAGATATATGTCATTCTGATATTGAAAGTTATTTGCAGATGGTCATTCAGAGGAGGACGATCATTTTGTTTTGCTTAGTCAATAATGCCAGGATTTCTTCAATGTCTTCTTGTCAAATCTGTCCACAGCAAGTTCTGGTCTTGCTAGTATTATTCAGGCCCATCTGCATTCTCCGGCAAGTAGAAAGACTTCATTCTCTGCTCTGAACTGAGCTCTTAAAAACTTGGCGAGCGTGCGCTTTTACTGTAATAAAATCAAGGCGTTCAGGAAGGCCACCGTACTGACAACCGGAAGATCCAGTCTGCTTGCAACTCCCCTGCCTGCCGGCAGGATGGCTCAGACGTGGGTGCTGGCTCTCCAGGGTGGTAGGAAGCAATTGATAAGCGCATGCCTTTGCTTCCGGCCCTCTACAGCACCCGCTTTGTTTCATCTAAGATGATTAAATGGTCTACAGGGCAATTATGAACTGGAGGAAGGAACAGCCAACTCTCTCCAGGTTTCCTCAATCAGCGTGATTGAATTTCTCAAAGGCAGAAAAGCAGTAGCAGGAGCATTTTTGGGGACTTTTCCTGGAAAATGTTCCGGCAGCTCAGAATTGAGCCTTTTTCATTTAACTGCTTGCTGTTTCATTTTATTACGTGCAAATTGTGGCTTAATAGATTTACAGTTGCTATAAACTCTCCACCCTCAGGGTAGCCCAAGTGGCTAGTACTTATTAAAATGACTGATATGAACCCAAGAAAAGTGATAGCTGCAAATTCTAACCAGAGGTGGAATAAACTCCAATTTAATAAACAGCATGCCAGCACCCTACACTCTTCCAGTCAAGGGGTAGTATTTTCATTGCCCCTTATGAGTGATAGAAAAATATAGGGTATTCATTTGGGGGGAGGGGGAATAATGGGAAAGTGCTTGAGAAAAGTTGAAATAATTATTTATCATGTCACGATCGATAGGTAAAGTGCTATTCCTTAAAGATATTGGTTTGGAAATTTATGCAGTAGGTAAATACGTACATAAATACAAGGTTTAGAAAGTTTTATTTTTTGAAAAATCAGAGATTGGAATGAATTCCTTTCCTCCCTGCATATAAAACAGCAATAAAACAAAACAAGTCATCATCCTGTAGTCCAATACACTACCTACTCTTTCTGTGGCAGCAGCTCCATCATAGGTTACCATCAACATTGATCATAGATCAGAATCCCAATGGTTGAGTCACTTACCTAATATGAATGATGTTTATAGATACGTTGAAATAATCTGTTACCCAAACAGGGCTCTGGAAAATAGCTTCTTTAAAACTGTGCAACTCATTCGGGCAACTGGCTTATAAAAAGAATCACTGAATAGGTGTCATAAGACCTGCATGTGGTTCCTGTAGCAAAGTAACTTGCCACTTGACCTTGGACTTAGTAATTTAGGCTTCATTTTGGATCGCAGGGACTCAGGTGTCTCATGTGTTAAATGGGCTTTTATCTTCCCTGATAAGCTCATGCCATTTCAAAAATCCAAAACAAAAAATCCGAAATCCCCCCCAAAAAAAGTGAAATAGCTTTGATAAACACAAAATGGTATACAAACAAAGGGCAAATTAATGTAACCATAACAGTCTGTCAAAAACACATCATTGGATTTGGATTGTAACACTGAAAATGTGGCCTACCAGAGAAAGGACGTAAACAATTTAAAGGGATAAAATCTTCTACATTATGACCTAAGTTTCCAAGAAAATCACATCAGCAATGACATATTCAGGATTCTGTAAAGGGATACAGCCTTTTTAAGTGTGAGCAACCAGTGGTTTAGAGACTACTGCTTGAATGCTCAAATCCAGGGCTGGTTAAGTCTGGGCCATTTCATGACTAAACAGAACAAAGTGAGTCCTAATTTTACATGACTTGTTGGAAACACACACAGATCAGTAAACATTGAATAATTAGAAGGTCATGTGAAGGCTTCATCGGGATAATCTAATTTCTCTTGGTATCATTTATACTAAAGGAATCTTTTTGCCCTAAATTGTGTAATAAAACCTATGGTCAAATACTAATGTTAGGAATCTGAGTTCAAGCCACTAATTTAAATGAAATAATCTTTAAATATTTAAATAATGTATTTTACTACAGCATAATTTCATTGACTAATTTATTTTTCCTTTGAGCGTTTTCCAAAGGAAATCAACTTAATCTATTAGAGGCTGGATTAAGTAATTAGCAAATTATTCAGGCTGGCAATTGTCTATTTCAACTTTTAGCAAAATCTGTACAAGGAGGAAAAGGATGTGAAATTCAAGGCAATCAGATTCCTAAGTTTTTGAAATTAGTAAAAGACTTGAAGCAGTAGGGGAAAAAAGGAAAAGTTACTTTATACATTTTATGTCAGGCAGAGGATGTGAAGCTGATTTTAATAAATTTAAATTCATTACTATGCTTATCTGAAGAAGACTGGCATTCTGTAATTCATTTGGAAATAATTAATAATATGGATACGTGACCTAACCCAAATGGGGCAATGAAATAATTTAAAATGTTTGGGTAAAAATGTGTTAAAGCAAAACCCAACTGTATAGAATGAGAAATATAAAATGTTTGCTGAGTAAATTATTTTAGCCACAGTTCCTTTGAATTGTGCTCAAAATCCCCAAGACTTTTTTTTAAGATGTGTACATAAAACATTTAAATATTAACGTTAACGTCTACATATATTTTTCTTTTGTTTACAAATTTCTCATCTTCCTAAAATCAAAGAAATATATAATTATTCAGTGAGTAACATCATTTGGGGGAAAAAAAAAATCTCTTTATGACATGCCCTTGAAATAACATCTGTTTAGTATAATGTAGATAGGAGAACAGTCTTTAATTCATCCATCCACACAGCCACTTAAAGTCTAAGAATATGTAAAGTATAATGTGATTTGCTGCATTTTTGTTGTGAAACATAATATTAAAATGGTTCAGAAGCTCCCAAATGTAATTTTAAAATTGCATAGACTTCTACACTTCATTAACAAATGACAGATGTACAGATAATAAGGCTCTCGATTGGAGAATATGCTATTGAGCAGCTGTTAGCACAATGCAGTAAAGGAGGCCAGTTGCAAATCTCATCAATAGTTCTACCAGTTTCCACGACTTGAATGAAAAGTGATAATGTATAGATCTCACAGTCATTAAGAACTTTCCGTTACTCCTTTAGGATTAATTTGCGTTGACCCAGAATTTTGTATTTGCTTAACACAAGCCATGGGTTACTTTGATGTTATCTGCTTCTATAAACAGTAATATACAGTCCTCTCCTGGGCTAAAACAGCTCTTATTCCAGTGAGAATTGACGGTATTAATCATTCTGAAGTCCAAGAGCGCTGATCATAAATTGTATGCAGGGCCCTCACTCAGTACCTCCCAGGACTCCCATTTATCAGTAATTCCTCTTTTCCACCTGCATATAAATATATAAGGAGTAATTTATCTCAGAACCTGGGCTCTGTGATCTTCTTGATGTCTGGGGGACAGGAGAACCATTTTGTCAACAAATAAATATTTATTCTCCTAGCTTTTGAAATAAAGATCTAAATTATCTGCCATTTCTAAAGCCTGATTCCCTCAAGTGGCCAGAATAGAAAATGCATGCCTTGCCTTCAAGTTTCACGTATATGAAACAAACTGGATGATGGAAGATAAAAGGAATCATTTTTCAACAATGTTAAAAATAAAAGATAGTAGCTTTAAATCATGTCCGAGATATCAACACAGACTTATTTTTACCATACATTAAGACTAAAAATGCTAGTCTACAATTTATGAACTGTCGGGTCTGGAAAAATGTCTGGAGAGCATTATTTTTTTTAAATGCAAATCTGCAAAGATCTGCAGAAATATTTATCTTAAACAAAAGCTGAACAAATAACTCAGCTCAAGATCAATACAAATCAAAAGAAAGCACAGAAGTAAACTTTGTTTCACAGATATTATTAGCAAAGTCTCCCTTCCATACCACCCAAATTAGCAGCTAAATCTGAGAAGGAGTTGAATCTGGTATATATATTTTTAAGGAAAAATACCCTCATAAAGTTTGGAAGAAGATAGGCAAGGGGAACAATAACCAGAGAGGAGACTAGATGGAAACATTTAGTTTCAGGAGGTGTTATTTCTTCATATGACCTCATTTGGTAGCTTTTGGGATTTTCCATCACATAAGTGAAAGAAGGCAAACCAGTACACACAGACTCCAACTCTGGAACACAGAGACATTTCTGCAACATTTCTGGTTTCATCCCAAGCTTAGCTTGGATTTGTGAATTTCAAAGCTCTCCCTGTTTCATTGTGAACACGTGATTTTGAAATTTTGCTGGGCTCCAAACTTACCAGTATGTGAGTTTATTTTATGTTAAGCACCTTAAAAATCCAATCCTTAAAATGCTAATAGAAACAACAAAAACATAAATAAATCATTGCAAAGAGCCAAAAAAGATCCAATTTAAGAAGGTAAACCTAAAAAAGTTTTGCCAGAGTGCAAATGGAAAGGATTAAACACTTTGTAAACACAATCTTTTCTTTTTGCTAAAACTATAAACTCCACAACTTTTTAAAAAACATGATCTAAAAAACAAAAACAAAGACAGAGTGTGGAAATATGTGATTCCCCAAGTTATTCTACAGACTGCCATGTGACAGTCCCTTTGGTGGATTAATTTAGTTTGTGCAGAGTTCTGCTATCAGAGCTCAACTTTCTTGGGATTACTGTAGTTCCTCATTAGATGGGCTGTTAAAACGTGTCTGAGTTTGCCGTTTGTAAATTGCATTGTTTGTGGAGTTGAACACTGAACTAGCACAGTCAAGGATAACCTGAATATTCTTGTTCCTATCTAGGGATGCCCCCTGTTCCCTACAGGTTGTAATATGAACGACACGAGAGCCTTACTAACCAAAATGTCTCCCCTAAACAGGGGCCATGGTGTTTAACATTCTGCCACTAGACTCCTTTTGGATTCTTCTCTTTGACACCGTTTTTACAAAGCATAACTCCTGGGAGGTACACTACATTCCGTTAGTGTATCCAAGATGCTGGGGCGAGAGAGAGAAGGCAGGAGCGCTAGGATACTGCATAACCTCTTCACAGATCTCTCTGTGTACATATAGGCTCTTCCCACTCCAGTTCCCTCTCCCCGCTTCTCAGACTACTGCCAGTCATTCTCCTACATACGTCAAAACATCTCATCCCATCCATGATCTTTTGCCATTCCCTGCACAGCTGCTCAGACCTTCCCATACAAATACACACATGCGTGCACGCGTGCATGAATGTGTGTTATGTCTTAATGAACTTCTCATCATGCCAAGCCCTTTCATCATTCTCTACCATTTCCTAACTCGTTTGTATGTATATGCTTATTTTTTCTGCCTGCAGTTCCCTGTTCTGTCTTTTTTGCTTGTTAAACTCCTACCTCGTCCTTCAGGATCCGGTTCAAATGACATTTTCCCAGTGAAATCTTTCTAAGACATTTATTTATTGTTTATTCATTTATTCAAGAAATATTTATCGAGTACCTCCTACATGCCAGGAAGAGCGTTAGGTGTGAGGATTATAATGGTAAGCAAAAATAGACAAAATTTTTGAGAAGTTTATAGTGGGAGAGACAAATATTCATCAAATAATCATCCAAACAAATGAAAATCTTTACCTGTGTCAGTCAGTGCTATGGAAGAGAGTTTCTCATGCCATGATCCAATAGGCATTTGACCTATTGAAGAGTTTGTCAAGGAAGACTTTTCTGAAGAGGTAATGTTTGTGCTGAGAGGTGAAGGATGGATTCAAGGTAATAGGTGAGGAAGAGGGGGATAAGAGTGTTCTAGGCTGAGGGAATAGCATGTACAACGGTTGGGGTGGGAGGGGTTACAACAAAAAGAAGAGAGTAAAAATAAGCCAGAGTTGAGTTACGCAATGATTCCTTAGATAAATCATTAAAAGTGCAGAGAATAAAATAAAAAGATAGATAAATTGAACTTACAAAAATTAAAAACTTCTGCACTTCAAAAGACACCATCAAGAAAGTGAAAAGATAACCCTTAAAATGGGAGAAAAAATTCACAAATCTTATATCTGATAAGTGACTTGTATCCATATAAAGAGCTCTTACAACTCAATAATGAAAAGACAACCCAATAAAAATAGGAAAACGATTTGAATAGATATTTCTCCAAAGAAGATATACAAATATTCAATAAACACATGAAAAGATGTTAAACTTCATCAGTTATTAGGGAAATGCAAGTCAAAACCATGATGGGATACCACTTCACACCCACAAAGATAGCTATAATAGGTAGACAGTAACAAGGATTGACAAGAACGTGGAAAAACTGCAACATTTGTACACTGCTGGTGGGAATATATGAAATTGTGGAACTACTTTGGAAAACAGTTTTTCATAAACAAAAAAAACATAGACATCATATGACCTAGCAATTCCACTTCTAGATATCTACCCAAGAGCAGCAAAAATATATGCCCACACAAAGACTTGTGCATGAATGTTCAGAGTAGCATTGTTTATAATACTCCTAAAATAGAAACAACCTAAATGTCCATCAGTTGAGAAATGGATAAACAAAATGTGGTCTATCCATACAATAGAATACTATTCTACAATAAAAAGAAATGAAGTACTGATACATGCTCACAACATGGATGACCTTCAAAAATATAATGCTTAGGGAAAGAAGCCAGTCACAAAAGGATGCATATTATATGGCTATATTTACATAAAATGTCCAGAAAAGGCAAATATGTAAGGATAGAAAGTAGATTAGGGGTTGCCTGGGATTGAGGGTTTGGGACCAAGGAATAACTGTAAATGGATGTAAGGTTTCCTTATAGGGTGATGGAAATGTTCCAAAGTTAGATTGTGATGATGTTTGTAAAACTCTAAATATACCAAAAAATTTTTAAATTGTTCACTTTGAACAGGTGAAGAGTGACTATTAGGGTATGTATGTATTATCAATAGATTGTATCTCAATAAAGTCATTTAGAAAAGTCATAAGCCTGCATGGCTGGAACCCAGAGAGTGAAGAGGACACAGGGGGACACCAGAGCAGGGTGATCTGGGGTCTTGCGGGCTGCCATATTAAGGAGTTTTGTTTTTATTCTCAAAGGAGCAGAAAACCATAAAAGGATTTTAATCTGGGTGAGCAATGATGATGTAATCGGATTAGCATTTTGAAGAACACTGTGGTTAAAGTGTATGAAAAACTTAGATTTAGAGGTAGACCAGGTAGACTGTGTGTGTGTGCGCACACACGCGTGCTCACCAAGTCAATGTTTCTAACTCCAGAGCTACCATATTCGAGAGTGATTTACCCATTTATCTATCCATCTACCCTTTCTTCCTGCAGTTCTGGAAGGTGGGAATGATGTCTTATTTACCCTTGTATTCCAAGTACCCAGCACTTGTCTGGCATCCAGCAGGCTCTCAATGATTATACGATGAATGATGTTGAAAGGAACACAGGGGAAGTTCAACCTCAGCTCTACCACTCTGTTATTTGATAGGCTGCTTGTCTTCTGTCCCATTCGGTAGTTTTGCAAATGGAATAATAGTTTCATCTCTAATCAGAAGGCTCTACATCCCACTCTGCCCTGAACTCTTTTGGAATCAATATTTTAGGCACAAATAAGTAAGTAAATTGTGATGACAACATATTCTCTGTGTGCCTACCGCAGTTGTTCAAATATTGGCAACAAAATTCTAATTTAGGTACTTTCCAAATTTTGTGTACTCTCAGCTTACAGTCTTGAGAGACTGCTTCCATAGGTTGAATTTGATTTGTTAAGAGAATAAAATATTGGTAAAATTGATTATGCAACCTAAAAATTGATGTATAAAGATATATATGTATGTGTATATATATATATATATATATATATATATATATATACATACCTATAAATATACACTAATAATATGACAGGAAAGCATCTTTTTTTGAGAGGCTCATATAATTGATAGTACACTGCAATTCATTTTTCAAGTAAAGAAGGGAACGAGATGGAAAGAAACTCGTAACACAGAATATGTAAAAACAAAACAACTCTCACCCTGTACCCTGGAGACAGTCCACGTTCAGCCTCATCACCTACATTTCACATATACATATGGTGTTTTGAAAAAGAACTCAAGTCCAGAATTAGGAGCATGAGACCCTGAATGATCCTACACAAGAAGTAAAGACCCTATTCTGTTGTATAAAGAGTTATAAGCAAAGGCAAAAACAAAAACAACAAAATCTTTTTGAAAATTAATTGGCCAGAACTATCTCCTATCATTTTATTTATTTAAAAGTCAATTTCATATGAATTTGACAAAATTGGAGTAAATTATGCAAAAGAAAATAACTGGCATCAAAAGAGTCCCATAGCACATTTCTCTGTATTCTTTTCACTATTTTGATAGAACCTCTGTTGAGTCTGTGCTCCTAGAAGTGAAGACTTGGGGTTCAGTGTAATGTGTATTACCTAGGTAAGTTACTGGTTGCCCTATAGTTTTTTTGCACACACGATTCATGACCTTTTGGGCACAGAAAACCAGATAGACACTGAAAAGAATTTGTCCAGCAACCATTTCAATCAAATGTTCTGTTTCATTTTTTAAAAGTCCAAATTGACTGGTTATCTAAATTGACTGTTTCTGCATTCGTATCTAGGGAGTAACCATTGGTGAACTTTTTAATTTGCTGTAATTAACTGGGCCAAAATCTTTATTGTTTTAACCAATACAGTCTTCTACTTCATATAAGTAGTCTGACATTTTCAAACCACTTTATTACATTTTGGAGAACTTTTTCCAATTTGCTTTTCTCATCGAGCTCAACCTAGAAGGACTGCCTGGTGTTCTAAGGTTTAGATGTTTCTGAGAAATTTGAAAGACAAAAAAGGCAAAAGAGGTAAAACTATGTTTCTTTCATATTGCTATCACTCAAAAATAAAAGCAGATTTCTCTCAGACTAGACCCCTACCCACAAATCAACTTTGGGAAGCATCAAACAGTAATGTAATTTCAAAAGAAAATTTCTTATAAAATAACATAAGCCATTAGGATTGTATTGCTAAACAATTTGGAATCTATCTGTAGCACAGAGTTTTTATAAAGTCCAGGTGCTGTTTTAAACATTTTAACTTTAATAATTTAGATTATAGGAATGATATAAACCATCTGCATCTTCCTGGTTGTAAGCAGTGAATTTCCTTCTCACAGCTGGCCTGCACTTAAATTCTATAAGCCAAGGGGGCCAGCAAAACCTCCCCATGTATGGTAGCCATCTTTTGTAATAGAATCTGAAATAAGAGTATGTTGTGCAAAGTTGTGTTATATGGTCTGAAACTTTAATAAATCTGTTTTGAATGCTGTTTAAACATTATCGTGCACTTTAAACTTAAGTTGTTGCAGTTTAAAAGTCAGGAATATTTTATGAAGACCCCATATTTTGGACTACAAAGGCTCAAAATTTTTCAGTAGTCATAAAAGTTCATATTTTAGCCATCCAGAGTAAAAAGACAAAAAAAAAAAACCAATCCATTAACACGTGTTGAGAATAGTCCACCAAAAGTTGGTGATATCTCAGGCTGTTTGGTAAGGCACACTTAAGCACATTCTTAATGAACGCTTAAAAGTGCCATTAGAATTGGTTGTCAGGGAGAGATGACACAATGGGTCATGAAATCTTCCCTTGGCTGGCAATTAACAGAGCTAGCACTTTAGACATCTCATAAGTATCCAGGGAGAGAATTAGTTAAAGGCAAGCCAGAATGGTACTCACCTCTGCAGCCTGAGACCACCTTTAGCAAGTGGGCGACAAGTCGGGTGGCGCAGGATAAGCCTTATCAGGATGCAGTCAAGTATCATGGAGAACAGTTTACAAGAGGAATGACCAGTGTCAGCAAACAGAGGAAGGGCGCTGAGTCAGCGTGCAGAATCAGTAGTGAGGCAAGAGTCACCAGGAATGGGAAGATATCACAGGAGAGAGGGGTAGCACTTGACGTCATGCTCTGGGATCTCACAGCAACATCTTGGCCAGCAGGTCCTCTTCCTAGGAGGTACTTAGGGATTTGTCCTTGGAGTCAGACAGCAGCATGGGCCAAGCAGCCACTCTGCAATGCTGAGATCTGCACGCTTCTGTCGTCCTTGTACTCATGCAGCTTGCACCTCTATATGCCAGACACTGTAATTTCAGGCAGGTAAAAACAAGACTGTTAAGTAAAAGGAAATGTCTATTGGAAAGAACAATTCAGCGACTTTATGCAATGATGAGTTCCGGGTTAATTTCACCATGTCAGGGAAAAAAATGATCTAGCCATGCAGGATAAAACAACTTTGACAGCTCAGTGGAGGTTTAGTGTGTCGTGGCTGGCGGCAACCTGACCGTGGTCAGCTGCGTGAAAAGGGAGCTAGGTGTTCTCCTGCTTTAGGAGAGGCGTGGGTGCCTGCATGATATTGCTCAAATACCCCAGCAGAGTACACGACCATGACCATGGCCTGTATGGTGAAGGCACACTGGTGAATATAGAGAAATCAAGCCATTGAAGAGCCATGTGATGCCATCACTATATATGTATGGCACACATGTATGTATATACACACATATGTATACATGTATGGGTGTATACACACACACTTTAATGATTTTGCAATTAGAAAATACATGATAAGCACAGGGAACTATATTCAATATCTTGTAATAACCTATAATGGAAAAGAATCTGAAAAAGAATATATATACATATATATATACATATTTTAAATGCTGTGTTAGTTTCAGGTGTACAGCAAAGTGATTCAGTTATATATATACTGAATCACTTTGCTGTACCTCAATCAAAAAGAAGATACATGATAGAAATAAAATTAAAACCATTAATACCCTTTTAGCTCTGAAATTGTTGCAGAGTGGAGAATACATTTATCCACTGAAAAAAGAAATACTGAAACTTTAATTTCAGAAAAAAACCATAACTCAGCTCAATAAATATTTATTGAGCACCTGCTATGTACAGGGTAGGTGTTACAAAATGATGCATAAAACATGTCTGGCCAGAATCTAGTAAGAGACAAATACTTATATAAAGAACTAATTATAATATATAAAAGAGGGTGAGATGCTTCCAGTAGAGGTGTTGACAAAATGCAAATAAGTTACTGTGGGGGATGGGTTTATTCATAGTATTTTTGTAAAACATCAACGATGTACGGCCTCACATGTGTCACTGTTGTGCCTAATGCCTAACGCATTAGTGGAAATAACTGAAGTTGTCCAGTTCAGGTCGATTCGGTCATTGTGGGCTGGAGTATAGACACTTGAGGGTAAATAATCTACTCAGGGTTCAGGCTCAGTTATTGGAAATGTCAAACTTCATATTGAACTTTCTCCTCTCTCAAGGAACCTCAGGAGGTTGTCTGAGTGGCTGAGTGTGTGTATGGGGCCTTGTCTGGATGCCTGAATGCTGCCTCTTTCCTCTCTGGTCTCTGGTCTCTGGTGAGATGTCTTCTCCCCTGTGGACCATGGTTCTGGCCTCTGTCCTGCAGTGTCTGCAGCTGCTGTACCTGGCTTCGTCTGCCTGTGGGCAGTGCCAGCATCTCCTGCTGTCTGAGCCCTGGGGTCTGGAGATCTGAGTCCTCTGCACCTTCCTCTCCTCACCCAGCACTGAGAATACCACAAATGTGTGCGTGGGGACACACACCTCTGGGATGTCCCCCAAGTCAGGTCTAGGGCATCGGGGATGGAGGTTGTTATATTGAGCTTTCTCTCACCCTGCATATTTCATTCTGCCACATTTTCTTCATCACAACCACCCCATACAAAAGTTGGAAATACTGTGAGGGTGCCTCCTTGCAGAATTCCAGGTGGGAAGTGGAGCCAAAGTCTCCTCTGCTCTCAGCATCCTTACCCAGAACTCCATCTTGGAGCTTCTCTTGCCCTTTGTAGGTAACAATCCTGAGGCGGGTATCAAGGAACACGTTCAGTCACAGTCTGGGTTTCCTCTCCCTTTATCTCCAGCCTCCTCGGTTCAGACTTGGAAAGAGTGAGAAAATGACACTGCACCCAGTGTGCTCTCCTTTCTTGTTTAAAGACCCTTTTTTGGTGTTTAAAGACCCTTTCTTGATGTTTAAAGGAAGTGTTCGGAATTTAGGAAAAACTATTACTCTCAAAAGCCAAGCTCTTGCAAATCAGAAGATCTCTGATTTCAGACTCAGGTACCCGATTATTGTCTAAAATTGCCTTCATATTTTTGATTGCATTCATTCTCCCTAGAAGCAGTCAGTGGATGCCTTAGGTAGTACGTCCCATCTAGCACATTCTTCCAGGTGGGTGGGCTATCTGCATCTTTCATTGTCTGAGTTATTTTACAACTCGGGCAAGTTGTAGAAAACTGATGCAATGCAAATGATTCTTGTTAACTGAAATATAAATAAAGTTTGGTGGAAATGCGCACGTGTGTGTGTGTGTATGTGTGGATGTGAATTCTCCTTTGTGCCAGTTACAACAGTTAAACATTTTGCTCATTAATTAATGAGTCAAAAATCTTTGATATGCATTCATTTTATATTTGTATGAGAATTATTTTATCTTTATAAACATTTATGCTTTAACAATTTTTAATTCCCATTTAACTGATGAGGGGATTTAGATTCAAAGAAATTCATCAAATTGCCCAAGGTTAGACAAGTAGTAACTGATAGAAGCAAAACTTGAACTTATATGTTTGCCCCAAATCCAAGCTCCTAAATGCTATATTGCTCCATGACTAAAACATAAAGAAATCTAAAAAATATCTTAAAGGTTCCCAGACAGGTATTCTAAAAATAAGAATTCCAAAAGTTTCACATGATTAATTTTCTTTACTACATTTGTCAACACCAGTTTTGTGCCTCTGTTGAGAGATAATCTAAGTTTTCTGCATTGCAATTTTAAAGCAAATAAGCTGTGAAATTCATTTTCACGTGTGTAATTTTATAGACAGTACTCCCCACCCCACAGGTTAAATGACTGTCAGAAAAAAAAAAAAAAAAACTATGGCATTTCTGGACATATAGAGATTTCTCAAAGTACATTTTTAATGTACAAAGTACAATGCTTTGTGGAAAAAACTAACTATGAGTCATACCTAGGAAGAAATAGCTCCAATTTCTATGCCACATAACTAAATACTCTATAAGGAGATAAGGAAAAATAACTTAAAATTGTCTCTGGAGAGAGTTTGGTTAGTATCACCTCAAATTTATTTTTGAGTAAGAATTCCTAAACATCCTAAAAACATTCCCCAAAACATCACCTACATCGAGAAATAGAACAGAGTCCTTTGAGAAAAATAGAGAAACATTTCAGCTGCGTCAGTTGTCAGCATTTCATAGTGCAACAAATATCACGTTTATTCAACCACATTTCAAATAGACCCCCCCTTTTCTTAAAAAATTCACAATTGTATGTTTCAAAAATGTTGAACTTTGCTAAACAAGGCTGACCACCGGTGTCAATTCATATTTTTAAATGAATTTTTAAAAAATCCTAAGGAGCGATAAATGAATATCTCAAAAAAAAAAAGATTAGTCCCAGAAAACTGTTCCTGAAAGGAATTGTGTGATCTTTATTTTAGGAATTCTTTGGGAAAAAAAAAAAAAGGAATGAGTCCAGTACTCTTAATTTTGGGCATAGGATTGAATAAGTTTAGAGGCATCAACTGTGTACTATTCCACCTTGTTTTTCAGTCTGATGGGAGAGGGAGGACAGATTGTGGCAGACACTGGTGATTGTGATTGCCTCGCAATCATTCTTCCTACCTAAAAGAACTCCAGATGTTATTCGGGTAGTAAGTAGAGCCCCTTGATCTCGTTGAAAGTACACCCCTCCTCAGACCCAGGGAATAAAAGTCACGACTGGTTAACGAACACTGGTATAATAAGTTGGGGCCATCTATGCCCCTTAGCCAGTCTAGGTGTGAATGTGACATTCAGTTTCATCAAAGAGATATAATGGAAATTCTGTTGGGACTAAAAATTAGACCTAGGTGAAAATAGCTTTTTGCTCTTGTCCCTTTTTTCTTGCTTGGGATGCTAGAACAAGGTCATGATGACTGGAGCTGCAGCAGCCATTTTATGACCATAAAGCTAAAAGCCAACATGCTGAGGACAGTAGGGCAGAAAGGATAGAAGGAGAGTAGTACCTTGATGATATTACTGAGCTTTCAGACCAAACCTGGAACTGCCCACCCACCTCCAGGCCTATTATGTGAGCTAATTCAATGTTTTTATTGCTTAAGTTACTCTTAGTTGGGTTTTCTATTGCTTTTGCTGAAAGCATTCCTAATAAGTTCTAGTATTAATTTCCTTACACATGTCTGCTTTTAATTTTCATGGCCAATTTTTCAATAGAGCAAGTATGTTGGGTCTTTCGTATCATTGTTCATATCCTGCTGAGAAAACCATTTTGTACTGTGAATAGAAATAGAAACACTAAGGGAATGGTACCAAATGTTGCCATTTGCTTGCTATTCAAGGCCAGGCCCAAGGCCAACTTTAGATCTAATGATATCTTCCGGCTGGTCAGAGGGAGTCTTAGCAACAGGGACCACAATCACTTCCACAGCTGGCAAATTTGTTTTCACTGGGGAGGGAGGGTTTTGTGCTGCTTCCAGTTCCAACAAGTCCACGCTGCTTAAAAGAGGTGAAGACTTAATGCCAGAAACACCAACAAAGGAAGAAAAGCTTTCCTATAGCCATCCACTTGGAACACATTTTTAGTTTTTCCCTTTCTGTTTTGGACAAAGTAGCCAACCCTGTGACCACTAGAATCAACGAAAATTCTCAAAAGTGTTCAACTGCTGATTCACCCCTTAGTTCAACTACCTCTCAACAATGGATTAACTCACTTTGGCCGAATTTTCAGGTTCCTCCCTAGCATGATCACAACACACTTTTGAATGTGCTGTGAGTTGGAGCTTGAGCCCCTTTCCACTGGAGGAGAACGTGGAAAATAAGAATCCATTGTGTATCTATGTCTTGACTTTCCTATCACATATTGAGGAATTCCACACAACTTGAGTAGGGATATGATATATTGCTCTTTTCACCCTCTTGCTCAGAGAATTTTTTTATATTGTGAAACAATTCTGTAACTTTATGAAGCTCCTCAGGAGAAAAGCAAATTCATTTTAAGAAATAGGGAAAAACAATCTCCAGGGAAGATAAAGCAGCGGAAGACTATGAGGAAATGTGATATTTCCAGGAATTTGGAAACGTTAACTTTTGTATTTGATGTATCACTGAGATTAGAGGCCCATCTTCAGTTTCAAACCTGCTGGGTAACTCTTTCTATCATTAGCCAATAAACGTCTCCTTCGTTACATTTTTGTGGTGCATTCCCAGGGTTATAGAGTTTCTCTTTGAGTTTTTTCCCAAGGCTCTACTGCCTAAGGAAGGAAGGAGTTAATGCCCTTGGCCATCAGCAAAAAAGTTACAAGCAGAGGGAAAATACATGATTGAAGAACTGAACACTTAATTACATATAGAGGTATTAAAAGAAAGATTCCTTGAGCTAGCAGACCACAGGACAATGGATCAGCAGTTTTAGAATCTATTTCTGACTCTTTCGTTGACTCAGGAGACTGGGAAAGCCCTATGTATCTGTTTTTCAAAACTGTATTGCACCATCATGGCAATCCTCACTTATCTGGATAAATGATGCTTACTGAGCACCCAGAATCTAGTGACTTTTCACCAGAGTGGAAAGTAAAATGATTTTTGTCTTCAGACAGAAGGGAAGAACATAATATGAATTCAAACATCATCAAAAAACATTAGCAAAGACATATACAGGAAAGAAGGAATAGGCTCTGATGCTGGAAATCTTCATTTTACGGCTCTTGCAACGGTTTTATTTTCCCTGTGAGTCTGTGCATATAGAAGGGAGCTAAGGTTTATGGAACATCATTTCCATGTGCCCAGAACTTTGTTTGCTCTAAAGCCTATGGTAGGTATTGTCTCCGTCCCACAAATGGGAAAGCTGAGTGGATTTGCTTAGAAAGTTTGCTAAAGCTCTCAGTGTGGGTGGCTCTCAAGCCTGTACTTAATGTCTTTTACTTCATGGACCTAAACATGTTTCCCAAAGGCAAATGTTAATGCCAACCAGTTAACATTGCTTTCTTGTTCTCTTCTCCCTAATTCGACTTTATCTCTTAAATTCCAGAGTTAGATCTGGAAATACAGGGATTCCTGGACTCCCAGAGTCAACTGTGCATGCCTCACGTGATCAGATAGTCTAATGGATATGAAAAGCCTCCTAAAGAGAGGGAGGTCCTCTGGCAGAGGTAATTCAGACTGGGGACAGCTCAAGGACCTGGTGGTTTTCTTGCCCTTCCAGCAGTCTCTGCAAGAATGTGTCTCCCAAGCAAGTGGTCTGTGAATGGCAGGCCTTCCCTCTTCTGTCTCTGCTCCTTTTTCTTATGTAGTTGGTAGCGGAGTTTACTATCGCCTGTGCCAAAATTCCACTTGGGATCAGCTGGACTCTCTAGCTGTAAAATTGTACAATCATTTGCTCCTACATCTTCTCTGACAGACTGCCATACTATCTCTTGATTATCAGGCTGCCCTAACTTTCACATACAACTTCTAGCTCTGCTCCAGGACCAAATGCAATCTGGGGCAAACTGTAGAACACTGTGCCAGTCAGTGTCCTACCAGAGAAGCAGAACCAGTAGGAGATAATATATAAGACATTTATTACAAGGCATTGGCTTAGATCCTGGTGAAGGCCAGCTCAGTAAGTCTGGAATCCATAGGACACGTTGTCAGGAAGGGCAGGCTGGAGCTCTCTGTATAGGCTGAAGTTGCTGTCCAAAGGTGGAATTTCTTCTTCATCAGCTCTGCTCTTAAGGCCTTTCAGCTGCTGAATCTGGCCCACCTGGATTATTTCAGATTATCTCCCTTAAAGTCAACTAATTATGGGCTTTAGTCACATCTACAAAATACCTCACTGCAACACCTAGAGTAGTGTTTGATTGTATAACTGGAGATTGTAGCCCAGCTAAGTGGCCCCATCAAAAGTCCATCGCAGACATGAAGTATTAGGTTGTATCAAGTTTTCAGAAGCCAAAGGATGGCATGAAAGTCCTAGGCAGGTGAGAGGGCTGCAGCAGTAGATGGGGGAGGGGGGGAGGGGAGGGGCAAGGTAAGGGAAATAAGTACCATGTCAGAACTGTCCGAAGCAGGCCCATACTCTACCCACCCCCACCCAGAGCCAGGCAGGTGGAGCCCCATCGCTGGGTGGTGGGGCTCTCCTTCCACTCCCAACAGACCTCTGCCCCCAACACTGTATTTACATATCACAGTGACACTTGACATTCATAAGAGATTTATAATTATAAACTAATTCTTGTTCTGTGGTGCCATAACGGGAAATCAGGCAAGTCTGTTTCAAGTTAAATATGAGGCAAACTGCAGCAGAGGACACATTTGTTCTACAAAGTAGACACTGAATCTAAAACAAACAAATATGCAAAAATACTAGTGGAGAAATCCAGAAGAAAATACTAGATCTCATTGACCCCCAAATATTTTTTCTTTAGCGAGCATCTTTTCTACTGCACTTCAAAATGCTTAGCCTGGCAGTCAAATCCTTCTATTAATTAACATTACCTTTCCTCTTCTGCCTCGTCTTGCTGAGACATTGTATCTGTCATCCACATCTTACCGCTTCTGAGCTGTAAGAATCTTGTATGCACTTTTGGGTTAGAAGCTTCTCAGGGGAATTATGGACTTGAACTATGGACTCAGGAGATGAGGATGATAGTCATGGTGGATCCATGAACTATTCCATCACCTCAAAGAAGCTAAAAGAAATTGTACATCCATTTTCAAATAGTCAACTCAGGTTGCCAAAAATAAATACTTTTAAACTTTTTGCTAGAATTATATTACTTCTCAGGAAAATAAAAAACTGGCTGGAGAAGGCAAATGTAACATTTGACAATTTTAGGTAATGGAAAAAAATAAAGTAATGGAAAAAATAATCAAATGAAGGAGTGAAGAATGAAGATATAAATGACACAAGAATAGCATATCTTTGATAATTGTTGAAACTGAGTGATAAGTATAGGGCAGTTCACTATATTATTGTTTTTACTTTGTACATATTTGAAAATTTTCATAATAAAAAATTATAGTGGTAGGATTAACAGATTGGAAGGTAGAGTTGGAAAGAAGTTCAGCTTCTATAATGGGAGTTTAAGGCATGCTGTTGAAGATTCATGTATTAAGAGTTATAAGTTTAGGTCTACTAGTTAAAGTTATATTGACAAACAGGTGCAGAACTAAGGTCAAAATATAAGTAAAAAAATTGGTGAAAGGCTGGGAAAGGGAGAGTGATTACTGTAAAACAAATTCTTCATCTGGCATAGGAAAGATTTACTAATTTCTGTTAAAACTTGAAAATTAGAACATAGATGTACACATGAATTGTTTAGCGTTAGGGAGACAATGACCAGAAAGACTGAATAAAATATTAAAAATAGGGCTGGAGACGTCTGTCATATTCTATTCATTAGAAGTAAGCAGCTAAGAGTGTGTGGCCAAGATGGCAGAGAAGGCCTGAGCTCACCTCCCCTCACAGGTCACCAAAATTACAACTATTTACAGAGAAACCATTGATGAGAAAGACTGGAATCTAGCAGAGATCTTCTACAACAAAGATATAAAGAAGGAACCACAGTAAGACAGTTGGAGGGATGGAGACAGAGTACCCATTCCCCTGGTGGATGGACCACAGGCAGGAGGATAATTACAATTGCAGACGTTCTCCCCAAGGAGTGAGGGGTCCAAGGTCCACACTGGGCTCCGCAAACCCAGGGGTCCTGCACCAGAAAGATGAGGCCCCAGAAAGTTTGACTTTGAAAGAGAAGGGGGCTTACTTTTGGGAGAGTCAGAGGGCTGTGGGAAATAAAGACTCCACTCTTAAAGGGTGCAAACAAAATCCCACACGCTCCAGGATACAGGGTAGAAGCAGTAATTTGAAAGGATCCTGGTTCAGATTCACCTGCTGATCTTAAAGAGCCTCCCAGAGAGGCAGGAAGCAACTGGAGTTCACGCTGGGGACATAGACACTGGCCTGATGTCAGCCATTTTTAGAAGCTTGTTCTACCATGAGGACACTGCGGCTGGCAAGCACCACTTTGGAATTCTCCCTCTAGCTTATTAGCACCAGGACCCATCCCCACCTACTAGCCTGTGTGCACCAGTACTGGGACACCTCAGGCCAAGCCAAGCAATTAGCTGGGCAAGGACACAACCCCCACCCACCAGCAGGCTGGCTTCCTTAAGGTCCCCTGACCCCACAGCTGCCCCGAGACCCAGCCCTGCACACCAGTGCATCAGCACTAGCCATGGGACCACCAGGGCTCTGCAGCCAGAGACCCTGGGACCAGTTTCCACCCACTAGTGGGTGGGCACTAGCCCTGGGCCTAGCCTCACACACCAGCAGGCAGACGCCAGACTCAAGACAACTAGAGCCCCATAGCCTGCCATGTCAGGACCCAACTGATGCACCAGCAGGCCAGCACAAGACCTGGAACTCCCTGGGCTCCAGCCTTGCCAACAAGCAGGCCAACACCAGCTCTGGGACACCTTGGGCCCCTTAGCCAATCAACCTGGGATACTGTCTCACCACCAGCAGGCTGACATAGCTTTGGGACAACATGGAACCTGCAGCCAGCCATGTAAATAACTGCCCCCACCCCCCACAACAGGAGGCCAACACTAGATTGGGGACCTCCAGCCCTGCAACCATTCATCCCAGAACTCAACTCTGCCCACCAGTGGGCCAGCACTAGCCCTGAGACCCTGGGCTCTGCAGCCTGCCACTTCCTGACCCAGCTCCACCCACCAGCAGCTGGCAGCCTCTGCACAAGGCAGGACCTGACAAACAAGCAGACCAAGGGCCAGCCACACCTGTGAGACCACCCACAGCAGTCAACCCACCACAACAGAAGGATCCATGCAACCCAAATAGGGGGCATCCCTAGAGCATATAGCTCCAGTGACCAGAGTTGGGACACATAAGATGTTTCCTACAAAAGGCGACTTCTCCAAGGTCAGGAAATGTAACCAACTTACCAGATACATAGAAATAAAAACAGCAAAATAGGCAAAATCAGGTGAAAGAGAACTATGTTCCAAATGAAGGAATGGGATAAATCCCCAGAATAAGAAATAAGTACAGTGAAGATGAGCAATCTACCCAAAAAGAGTTCAAGGTAATGATCATAAAGATGATGAAAGAACTTGGAGAAAGATGGGATGAACAGAATGAAAAGTTAGAAGTTTTTAACAAGAGTTAGGAAATATATAAAGAAGAACCAGAGATGAATAATACAATAATTGAAAAAAAAATACACTAGAAGGAACCAACAGTAGACTAGATGATACAGAGAAATGGGTCAGTAATCTGAAAGACAGAGTAATGGAAATCACAGAAGCAGAACAGAAAAAAAGAAAAAGAATAAAAAGAAATTAGGACAGCTTAAGAGACTCTCTAGGACAACATCAAATGTACTAGCATTTGCATTATAGGGGTCCAAGAAGGAGAAGAGAGAGAGAGAGAATGGGGCAGAGAAATTATTTGAAGACATAATAGATGAAACCTTCCCTATCCTGGGAAAGGAAACAGACATCCAGAACCAGAAAGCACAGAGAATCCTAAACAGGATCAACCTAAAGAGGATCACACCAAGACACGCTGTATTTAAAATGGCAAAAATTAAAAATAAAGAGAGAATATTAAAAGCAGTAAGGGAAAAGCAACAAGTTATGTACAAGGGAACTCCAATAAGGCTATGAGCTGACTTTTCAGCAGAAACCCTGCAGGCCAGAAGGGAGCAGCATGATATAGTTAAAGTGATGAAAGCAAAAAACCTACAATCAAGAATACTATATCCTGGTGGGATGAATTGGGAGATTGGGATTGACATATATACACTAATATGTATAAAATAGATAACTAATAAGAAACAAAAAAGTAAGGTGATAGCAAGTAAAGCCTGGAGCTTTTGTAGGAGAAGGAGGAGGAGTTGTTGCCCTACCCTCTGTGCCTAAACAAAACACTAATGAGAGACAGCAAAAACAAACACAATTTTGGCTTATGTCATAAAATAATGACTCAATCTTTAATGGTCTAGGGGCTGATCATAGAGTTTTTGTATACACACCCCTTCCCTATGTTTGTCAACTGCATCATATAATAGTTTCTATGTAAGAGAAATTTCTAGGAAGGAAGAACTCCAATGACACACTAGTTGACAGGTCTTATAACAGCAAAATACTGAACTTACAATTTTAATTCTTTGGGGTTGAGATCATTCAATGTTAAAGATCAAAATTCATTAAATAAAGACCCTAAAACAGTGCCTGACATATTAAATGGCAATAAATATTAACTACTACAATTAGTATGAAAAAAAAAAACAAGAATACTATATCCAGCAAGGTTTTCATTCAGATTTGAAGAAGAGATGAAAAGTTCTACAGACAGGCTTCCCTAGTGGCGCAGTGGTTGGGAGTCTGCCTGCCAGTGCAGGGGACACAGGTTCGATCCCTGGTCCAGGAAGATCCCACATGCCACAGAGCAACTGAGCCTGTGCACCACAACTACCAAGCCCCACAATGAGATGCCCGCACACTGCAAGAAGATCCAATGCAGACAAAAATAAATTTTAAAAAAAAAGTTCTACAGACAAGCAAAAGCTAAGCATTCAGCACCACAAAATTAACTTTACAAGAATTGTTAAAGGGACTTCTCTAAGCAAAAAACAAAAGACCACAACTAGCAATATGAAAATTATGAATGGAAAAATCTCACTGGTACACATATAAAGCTAGTAGAAAGGTAAAAAAACAAAAGGAGTAAAATCATCTATATCCACCATAAGTAGTTAAGGGATACACAAAACCAAAAGACATAAAATATAATGTCAAAAACAGTAAACATGGGGGGGCATGTAGTAAAAATACAGGATTGTTAAAATGCATTTCAACTTAAGAGATCAATAACCTAAAATAATAATGTATATATATAGCTATATATAAACCTCATGGTAATGAAAAACCAAAAATCTATAATAGATATGCACATAAAATAGAGAGAGGAATCCAAACACTAAAGATTGTCATCAAACCACAAGAAAAGAAAGCAAAAGAAGAAGAAATGAACAAAAATGAACTATAAAACAACCCGAAAACAATGAACAAAATGGCAATAAGTACATACCTATCAATAATTACTTAACGTAAATGGACTAAATGCTGCAGTCAAAAGACACTGAATGGCTGAATGGAAACAAAAACAATATCCATAAATACGCTGCCTACAAGAAACTAACTTCAGATCTAAAGATACACACAGATTGAAACTGAGTGGATGAAAAAAGTGTTCCACACAAATGGATAGTGATACTTATATGAGACAAAATAGACTTTAAAACAAAGACAATAAGAGACAAAGAAGGACATTACGTAATGATCAAATGATCAATCTAAGAAGATACAACAGTTATAAATATATATGCACCTAACATTGGAGCACCTCAATACATAAAGCAAATGTTAATAGACATAAAGGGAAAAATTGACAGTAACACAATAATACTAGGGGACTTTAACACACCAATTACATAATGGACAGATCATCCAGACAGAAAATCAATGAGGAAACACTGGCCTTCAATGACACATTAGATAAGATGAACTTTATATATATAGAGAGAGAGAGAGAGAGAGAGAGAGAGCGAGACATTCCATCCCAAAACATCAGGACACAGATTCTTTTCAAGTGCACATAGAGCATTCTCCAGGATGGATCACATACTAGACCACAAATTTAAGTAAATTTGGTCAGTAAATTTAAGAAAACTGAAATCATATCAAGCACTTTTTCCAACCACAAAACTATGAGACTAGAAATCAACTACAAGAAAAAAAAATGCAAAAAAAACAGACATGTGGAGGTGAAACAATATGCTACTAAACAACCAGTGGATTACTGGAGAAATCAAAGAAGAAACCAGAAAACACCTAGAGACAAATGAAAATGAAAACATAACTATTCAAAATCTACGGGACACAGCAAAAGCAGTTCTAAGAGGGAAGTTTATAGTGATACAAGCTTATCTCAGGAAACAAGAAAAATCTCAGATAAACATTGTAACTTTATACCTAAAGGAACTAGAAAAAGAACAAACAAAACCCGAAGTTAGTAGAAGGAAAAATATCATAAAGATCAGAACAGAAATAAATGAAATACAGAGTAAAAAATATATAGAAGAGACCAATGAAACTAAGAGCTGTTTCTTTAAAAAGATAAACAAAATTGACAAATCTTTACCAGACTCATCAAGGAAAAAAAGAGGGCCCAAATCTACAAAATCAGAAATGAAAAAAAGAGAAGTTACAACTGATACCTCAGAAATACAAAGAATCATAAGAGATTATCACAATTAGATAATAAGATAGACAACCTAGAAGAAATAGACAAATTCCTAGAAATGTACAATCTCCCAAGACTGAACCAGGAAGAAATAGAAAATATGAACAGACCAATGACCAGTAATGAAATTGAATCAGTAATAAAAAAAAACCTCCCAACAAACAGAAGTCCAGGACCAGATGGCCTCACAGATGATTTCTACGAACATTTAAAGATATAACACCTACTCTCAAACTATTCTGAAAAATTGCAGAGGAAGGAGTGCTTCTGAACTCATTCTATGAGGCCAGAATCACCCTGATACCAAAACCAGACAAAGATATCACATACAAAAAAGAAAATTACATGCCAATATCACTGATGAACATAAATGAAGAAATCCTCAGCAAAACATTAGCAAACCAAATTCAACAATACACTAAAGGCTTATACACCATGATCAAATTGGATTTATCCCAGGGATGCAAGGATTTTTCAATATCTTCTGATCAATCTGTGTGATACACCACATTAAAAAATTGAAGAATAAAAATCATATGATCATCTCAATAAGTGCAGAAAGGACTATTGACAAAACTCAACATCCATTTATGGTAAAAACTCTCAACAAAGTGGGTATAGAGAGACCATACCTCAACATAATAAAGGCCATATATGATAAGCCCATAGATAACATACTGGATGGTGAAAAACTGAAAGCATTTCCCCTAAGATCAGGAACAAGACAAGGATGCCCACTCTTGCCACTTTTATTCAATAAGGCATTATTATTCCTAGCCACAGCAATCAGACAAGAAAAAGAAATAAAAGGAATCCAAATTGGATATGAAGAAGTAAAACTGTCACTGTTTACAGTTGACATGTACTATACATAAAACGATAGATGACATGATACTATACATAAAAAATCCTAAAAGGACCACCAAAAAACTACTAGAACTCATCAATAAATTTGATAAAGTTGCAGGATACAAAATTAATATACAGAAACATGTTACATTTCTATACACTAACAACAAACTCTCAGAAAGAGAAAATAAGAAAACAATTCTATTTACAATTGCATCAAAAAGAATAAAATACCTAGGAATAAATCTAACTAAGGAGCTAAAAGACTTGTACTCAAAAATCTATAAGACACTGATGAAAGTAATTGTAGTTGACACAAACAGGTGGAAAAATATACTGTGTTTATGGATTGGAAGAATTAATATTGTTAAAATGACCATACTACCCAGGCAATCTACAGTTCAATGCAATCCCTATCAAAACACCAATGACATTTTTCACAGAGCTAGAACAAATAATTCTAAAATTTTCATGGAAACACAAAAGACCCTAAATAACCAAAACATTCTTGAGAAAGAAGAACAAAGCTGGAGGTATCACGCTCCCTGATTTCAAACTATACTACAAAGCTACAGTAATCAAAACAGTATAGTACTACAAAAGTAGACACATAGATCAATGGAACAGAATACAGAGCCCAGAAATGAGCCCACATTTATATGGGCAATTAATCTATGACAAAGGAGGCAAGAACATAGAATCGTGAAAAGAGAGCCTCTTCAATAAATGGCATTGGGAAAACTGGACGGCTACATGTAAAAGAGTCAAACTGGACTACTCTATTACACTATGCACAAAAATAATTTCAAAATGGATTAAAGACTTAAATGTAACACCTGAAACCATAAAGAGTCTAGAAGAAAACATAGGTAGTAAGCTCTTTGACATTATTCTCAGTAGTATTTTTTTGGATATGACTCTTCAGGCAAGGGAAGCAAAAGAAAAATAGATAAATGGGACTACCTCAAACTAAATTGCTTTTGCACAGCAAAGGAAACTATCAATAAAGCATAAAGGCCACCTATTGAATGGGAGAAGATATTTGTAAAAGATATATTTGATGAGGTGTTGATATCCAAAATATACAAAGAACTCATACAACTCAACATCAAAAAACACAAACAACCTGATTTAAAAATGGGCAGAGGATCTGGATAGATATTTTTCCAAAGAAGACATACATATGGCCCACAGGCACATGAAAATATGCTCAACGTCACTAGTCATTAGGGAAATGCAAATCAAAACCACAATGAGATATTATTACCTCACACCTGTCAGAAAGACTATTATCAAAAAGACAACAAATAACAAGTGTTGGAGAGGATGTAGAGAAAAGGGAACCCTTGTGCACTGTTGGCAGGAATGTAAACTGGTGCAGCCACTATGGAGAACAACATGGAGATTACTCAAAAAATTAAAAATAGCACTACTATATGACCCAGCATTTCCACTCCTGGGTATTTATCTGAAGAAAACAAAAACACTAATTAGAAATGATATATGCAGCCCTATGTTCACTGCAGCATTATTTACAATGGCTATGATATGAATGAAATCCATAGATGAATGGATAAAGAATATGTGGTATATGCATATAAAGGAATATTACTCAGCCACCAAAAAGAAGGAAGTCTTGCCATTTGAGACAACATGGATGGACCTAGAGGGTATTATGTTTAGTGAAATAAGTCAGAGAAAGACAAATACTGTGTGATTTCACTTATATGTGGAATCTAAAAAACAAAACAAATGAACAAATATAACAAACAATTATAGATACAAAGAATAAACAGGTGGTTGGCAGAGGGGAGGGAGTGGGGGGAGGAAAGAAATCAGTGAGGGAGATTAAGAGGTACAAGCTTCCAGTTGCAAAATAAATGAGTCACAGGTATGAAATGTACAGTGTGGGGAATATAGTTAATAACTATGTAATATCTTTATATCTAACTGGACTTATCCTGGTGATCATTTTGAAATGTACAGAAATATCGAATTGCTATATCGTGTAACAGGAACTAACATAACGTTGTAGGTCAATCATACTTCTAAATCAAACAAACAAACTATAGAAAAAGAGATCAGATTTGTGGTTACCAGAGGCGGGCCAGGGCTAGGGGAGGAATTGGATGAAGGCAGTCAAAAGCTACAAACTTCTAGTTATAAGATAAATAAGTACTAGGGATTTAATGTACAACATGATAAATATAATGAACACTGCTGTATGTTATATATGAACATTGTTAAGAGAGTAAATTCTAAGAGTCCTCATCACAAGGAAAACATTTTTTCTATTTCTTTGATTTTGTATGTATATGAGATGAGGGATGTTCACTGTATCTGTTATGATAATCATTTCATGATGTATGTAAGTCAAATCATTATGCTCTATGCTGTAAACTTATACAGTGCTGTATGTCAATTATACTTTAATACAACTGGAAGGAAAAAATAAATAAAATAGGGCTGAAGATAAAGAAGAAGACGGGGAAAAGGAATAAAAAGGCTATTCTTCCCTGATCAAAACCACTGATTATTTCTTGAAGATTATGATGTGAATTTTGAGGATGCCATGCATATTAGATGTGAGTACAGAGGAACAGTCAAATCTACACCACGATTAGCACGTGTTATTGTTTCTTAACTTTACATAGTTAGATACATGATTTCATAATATTGTGACCCTTTCCTAAGTGTAGATTGTTAAAAATCTGGAATACAACAGAAGTAGAAAAGTCGTGGGAACACAGATGGAATGAAATTTTTATTGGATAGCAATAACTATCTTATAAAACACAAATCCTGGGGTGAGGAGAAGGAATAATAAAAGTTGTGCCTGGTAGTGAAAAGTTTAAAAACTATTGCAATAGATAATGTTCTTGCAGTTTATTGGATTTGTTCTGATGTCACTTTTTAAAAAAATTTTATTGCCAAAACCTTATCTCATATCTTCCACACCCGATTCTTAGTAAAAACATATCCTGAAGATATTTCAGTTTGTATGATTAAAAACAAAACAAAAACCCACTAGAAATCCGAAGATCGCAAATGTTCAAAATGGGCAAACAGCTTTAAAAATACATTCTCTAAATACATTATCTGACATATTCTCAGAAATATAGGTAGAGTTGTTTTTATGTAGAAGCATCTGGGAACTCTGCCCAGAATACCTCTACCTTTTCCTGACCGCCCTGTCACACCACCTGTACTGAGCCCAAATGCATGATTTTCTTCCCTCTTGGGCTATTTGGGTATTCTGTTTATGCTTAAAAACCTTTGCATGCTTAACCTCAATGTGCTGATGCTAAGGACTTGGTCCTGCCTTCATTCTATTTATTTATTTTCTAGCAACCAATTCAAACAAATTGAATTCACAAGCCTAGGAGATGGGACTTTCATTTTTTGGATTCCCATGAGTTTTCTTGCTCAATGACAGGGAAATTGAGGCAGGGATTATATAAGCATTGTTTCGGGGGGAGTTTTCCCTCTTTCTATCCATCCCTTCTTTTCTTTTGCATCCAAAGATGAAGACATAATCAATTAATTCACATGGAATTATATCACAAATGATGAAATGCTATGCTACCCCGAGCAAGGGAAGGAAGAAGAGAAGAATAGCAGTTTTTGGAGGATGGAGGCCCCTTTTTGTATCCACATTAGAAGCAGCCAACATTCTTTTTGGATAAAATCTGCCATGAGTAGAGTACATGGCCTCCTACTTACTCAGATCCTTCAAAGCTCAGCTGAAGATATTACCTCTTTAGCCTCTTGCCTGACCACCTAGAGTGATCTTTCTCTTTTTGGAATTATTGTAATATGTGTGGTCTGAAAATAATCCAGCTCCTGATTTTATATAGGCTTGTACGGCTCACTAGCAACGTGTATGCTCTTTTCTTTTTAAGGAGAGTGAGATCATGTCTCTTCTTTCTTTTGCACCTCTGAACACAATTGGCATTGAAGACCGTATAGAGTAGACCAAGTTTATGTACTATTCGTCCTTTCCCTTTTTGATGTTCCACCCACATCTGCTATTCTGGCAACCTCCCATCCTATACCTTTTTTTCCTAACTCCTTTTTCTGTCAGTATGTAACTTTTCTGTCTCCTTCCTTTACAGTCCTATTATCTGCTCTCTAAGAGGGTGGTTAATATCTAATTAGTTAATTCTGTGAAATATAGGTTCAACCAAATGAAACTGCCATTTTTTTGACCTACCAAAGCAGCAATTTTACATGATTTAACCTAATAGGTGAAGTTTTATTACCTCTCACACATGACAGCTGGTGACACAAAATTATATTCCAGAGGAATGAATTCAGAACAATGTAATTTAGCCTTAGCAGTCCAGCAGAGGAAAAATTTGGGGCCTTAAGATGCCTTGACAGCCTTTCTCAATAATATCTGCTAGACGGTTAGCTAATCTGCAGAAGGTCAGGCCCCTGTCCTGGAAAAATACCACCAGGATAGTTAATATCTGTCGACTTTCTTCCTCCTCCAGTGCCCCTCATGTTAACAATATAGGCTAGAAATTGCCTGTTTGGCACCAAGATGAATGGAAAGAGCTGTAAATAGATGAAAGCTTACTTGTGCTACCAAACCTCTCTCCTATTCATAAAGTTCAAATTAATAGACTGAACAAGATTGTAGGAAATGTGGAGAACACTGGAGAACAAGGCACTTTCAAGAAAATTCAAGCTCATCAAATAACCATTTACGAACATTTGCTGTGTCATTTGAAAAGACTCCTCTCTCTGGGGCCTTGAATGACCAGTTTGTATGAGTTTTCCCACCAGTACACTGAGAAGGTTGGACTAGACATATATGGGGCTTTCAAATTTTATATTCTACAAAAGTCACTTTGTAAAGATTTCTAGGCAATGTTTCTGTATACCCTTGAAAGCAAAACTATAAGTCATTAAAATCACATAATGCACATATCCTATAATGGACTTTGCATTAAATCTCAATTCTTACCTTCCTTGGTCTGAATTACTGAGGGTTTATTCTATTTTATTGGAGCGAATTCCTTTACTGTTTGCAACAAAGCAGATTCCTATTTTTATTGGCTTGTTACAGTTTGGAGTTTCTGAAAAGAATCTGTTCATATTTTAGAGAGCTAGATGGCCAAAAAATTGAAAATGGCTAAAGAAGACAGTCCAGGAGAAAAGCTTTAGAACTCTTACTGAGACTATCCTAGCTCTTTCCAACTTTCAGGGCATCGTATTTATTCTGCTCTAGTGGCACTTTTACTTTGCCTTAATTATCTGTATGTCTATATCTCCTATCAGACTATCAGCTTAAGGAGGGAGACTACATATTACTCACTTTGTACCCACTGAAGAACCTAGCATAATACCTTGCACACAGTAGGTGCTCCACTAATATTAATTGAATTCCCTTAAATTATAACTGTAGAATTTCAGAGCCACAGGAGAACCTCTGGGATCATCACAAACATTTTGCAACTAGGAAAGCTGAGGCCCAGAGGACGTAAGTCATTGACTCACCGTGATGCAGATGTTACTAACACAAAGAACCATGTCTGTTTCAGAGCCACTGGGATCCAGCCCTGTTTGCTCGGTTTCAGAAATAAGAGAGACCCAACTGAATCGTCCCTGTTCTGGATGGCCCAAACCATGATGTGGTCACACTTGCAAATGCAAGAAAACACTTTTTTTTTTATTTTGTCCTTTTGGTGGCTTGATTCATGCTGTAGCATTAACCCGCTTTCCTGTTGTTATAGTCACTCGTTTCTTCCCCCAGAAAAGAGTCTGTATTGTGTTGCATGCACATGTGCCTCGGAGGAAATAGTGTTTCCGTAAGAGATGGATGGTCCCTGAAAATAAAGTTTGTTGATAAGCTTAGGATGTTGCAATAGACCAAATCTAACAGACCTTTAAGTGAATGTTGGTATAACCTCTCCAGACCCCAGCCCCACATTTCATGCCATGTCCACACGTCACCAAGCTCCACCAGCCTAGTAGGTCAAAGCAGGAGAGGCTCTTTAAAACTAGCCCCCTATGGTTTTGAAATTATATTGCTTGCTGTTTCCTGCTATAAAATGCTGAGAGAGCTAAAATATTTTCAGATGTGCGTTTTCGTAATAACTTGCCTTCACCTTACTGCAAGAGTAATATAAGTTTATTACAGAAAAAAAAAGGAAATACAGATAAGGGAGAAAAAACAAAAATCACTGGAATCCTACCACGTTGAGATACTGAGATAACCACAGCTAACATTTTGGTGTATATGCACACAGAGTTATGTATATTACATACTTTTTTACATAATATTAAATATCTTTCCTTGATAATACATGTAATCATAAATCTTTGTTAATGTTCACATTGTATTCCAGTGAATTGATGTACCCTAGTTTATCAATTTTTTTCCTGTTGCATGTAGAGATTATTCCCAGTCTTTCCATATTGAATGACAACATAAGCATGTTTAGTAAGCATTATGTTCATTATTTTTTCTGCCTTTAGTTGTTCTTGTTTTAGTATTTTAAAACACTGACAAGATCATTTTTAAATCTGTGATGTAGCATCATGTTTACAAGTTAATATATAGCCAGAGATTTTCCTGAAATGATCCTCTTAGGAAATATTACATATGAATAGGTACAATCTGTTTCATTGTCATGTGTCTTTCAGTAATCCAAGCTAGCTCATGCTGACTGGGAAATAAAAGAATACTGTGGATATGCTGAGAATTTCCATATGAAATTTTCCTATGGGCTTTTCCCCAGCACAATAATGTTTTACATCATCAAATAATAGTAAAGCACAAACTACAAGAGTGCCACTGATGACAAGCTGCAGAGGTATTCAGTACCACATGGATGCCCTCATACCTGACAACCATCCTCTTAGCTCGGTTTTAGCTATATGCTCTGTCCTTGAAGTCCTTGCTGTGATGTCCTCCTGACATGTGGGCATTTTGTCCTGGCCTCCATAACTCAGTAACCTCAACCTTTCCTCATTTCTTTTTCCACCAAGCTACATTCACCATTAAAAAAAAAATTCAGTGTCTTTTAGCTGTGCCAGTATTTTTTTTTTTTGTCTTAGTGCATTAGTATGATAATATTATATCTTACCTTTATTTTTTTTATTTAACATCTTTATTGGAGTATAATTGCTTTACAATGTTGTGTTAGTTTCTGCTGTATAACAAAGTTAATCAGCTATATGTATACATATATCCCCATATCCCCTCCCTCTTGCGTCTCCCTCCCACCCTCCCTATCCCATGTGCCAGTATTTTTATTAGATTATTATTTTCTTTGTTGATGCTCTGATTACAAAGTTGCGCAGGTTTTGAGTGATCTATACATAATTTTCTTTTTATCTATTAGCCCTGTTATCTTTAGTACAATTTTGCAGGGTGTGGAGTTATTCAGAAATGCATATATTGTGTTGAAGCCAAAACCTTTATCTCATGCTCAGGCTTCTGAATAAAGATAGCAGAATAAAACCAGATCATTAGTAATTCTTCCCCTGATACCTCACAAAATGAGATTCCTTTACCCCCAACCAAAAGGAGAAAAACTAAAAAAATAAAAATACCAGTAGCAAGCTGATAAGGAAACTGACAAAACTACAGGACATGAAATTTAGGAAAAAAAACAGAATATTTCGATGTGGTTTCCAATTATCACCCCTGTGCTTCCAAAAACACAGTATCAGGGAAAGAAAGTGAGACAAGAAAATCCAAAGGATTCTTCCTTACATGCCCCTGTGTGAAAGGAAGTATCCTAAAAGAATGAGTATGCAATTTTAAAAATTAGAGGAAAAATTCTTAAGAGTAGGAGCCCCTAGTTACTACCATCAGCAGCTTACCAGCGATGTGAAAAAATTCTGTGTTCAGTAATTTTTAGGAGATCATGCTCTAAACTTAAAGATCCAAAGCAGGAGTATGCCCCCAGGGAATAAAATACACCTCAACTGGGGCTGGGGTCAGGGTGGTACTGAATCTGGGACAGGACAGTTACCAAAATCAGGGAGGAGAATAGAGCTTAGGCTGTCTAACAAAAGTTGTTCAGTTTACAAAAAATAGGTAATACCATAATTTCCCAGTTTACAAATGGTCTCTTAGAGTGGGAGATAAACAGGGATCAGGTAAAAGAAAGTGGCATGCAGAAGAATTTTCCACCTGTATCAAACTTTTTGGAAGTCCTGAATTGGGCTGTCAACTTGGAATATGAAGATAATTAGAAACTACATGGTAATCATGCAAATAGTTTGTCTCACTCTCTCCCTCCAAAAGGAACAAAAATATATGTGTGACAACGTCTCTAATTTACTTAAGTACAACTGAGTTGTATAAGGAAACTTTAGATTATTTTCTCTATAACTGCTCTGATTTTCTTCACAAACACTCATCCCAATGGGTAGCAGGGGAAAAGTCAGTAGAGTGTCCTGATTCAGTAATTAACACAGATCAATAGATAAATACTCAGTTTCTTTGTGTTATAGTTGCCACAGGTCTTAGACGCAATGAGAAGTCCAACCAGGAAATGTTGTAATTTTTTATTTTTACAGTCATAAATATTTTAAAGATCTTTCAGGGAAGAAATAGTCTGTCATTTTTTACCCAGATATTTACCATTTCTGTTACTCTTTCTTCATTCCTGATGATCCATATTTCCCTCTTGTCCGAAAAAAATTTTCCTTTCGCATTTATTTTAGGTCATATCTGCTGGTAACACATTCAGTTTTCAATCATCTGAGAATGTCTACCTAGCCTTCATTCCTGAAAGATATTTTTTGTTGAACATAGAATGACAGTTCCTGTCTTTCAGCACTTTAAAGATATGGTTCCACTGTCTTCTAGGTTCCATGGCCTCTGATGAGAAATCCACAGTCATTCAAATAATTGTTCCCCTCTATGTAATGTATCATTCTCTGGCTGCTTTCAGGATTTGTCTTTATCACTAGTTTTCAGCAGTTTGATCATGATGTGACTGAGCATGGTTTTCTTTTGAGTGTATTCCTTTTGGGAGTGGGTGCAGGTTCTCAGCATCTTCAATCTGTAAATTGATTTCTTTCACAAAATTTGGGAAGTTTTTGGCCAGTATTTCTTCAAATATTTTTTCAGCCTCACCTTCTAACCTCTGGAGACCAATGACACAAATGTTAGACTTTTTGTTATTGCCCCACAAGTCCTCAGGATCTGTTCATATTTTTCAATATTATCCCACTTTTTTCTTTTCCAAATTAGATTATTTCTCTCAAGTTTGCTGCATCTTTCCTCTGTTATCTCTGTTTTGTTATGGAGCCCATCAAGTGAATTTTCTTATTCCAACTATTGAATTTTTCAATTCTAAAATTTTCATTTAATTCTTTTTCATAGTTTCTATTTCTTTGTTGAGAACTTCTGTCCACTCCTTTCAATTGTGTTCACCTTTATCTCACTTTTTACAGGCTCTAATAATTTAAGTCTTTGGGTCTTCTTGGTACTGGCAACTGTTCTTTGTCTTTTTCCTTGGAAATTTGCCAAATATTCCTGGGATTTTATTTGTTTGTTTTTGGTATATAATTTTGGATTGTATGCTGGGCATTTTGGATATGATCTTGTGAGACTTTGGGATTTGTTAAAACCTTCTGGAGAATGTTGATTTGCTTGTTTGTTTTAGGAGACAATAAGCTCAGCTGTGTTCAGCTCACATATTCTGTCTTGCCTTCTCTCAGTAGTGGTTCCAGTTAGGTTTTCAAAGCCTTTGTTATGCTGTTTTCGCATCTGCTCTGCATATGTGTCACTTAGTGGTTAGTCTGAGGTTTGGGTAGTAGTTTTTATCATAGCTCAGACCCTAAAGCCTTTGCTATATTTCTTTTCTGATGCAGCTCAGGGGTGAGCTTGGAACTTGGGTTTGTTGATATATAGATAGGGGATCCCTTTCTCCGTCTCTGTCCTCTCTGAAATTTCTCCCACTCTCTCTGGCTTTCAGAAGTCCTTTTTCCTAGCTCTCTGGCTAGAAATCTGGGATTTCTCTCAGATATTTAGCCCCTAGCACTGGTTTCACCCTAAGTGCTAAGCAGTGAGATAAAGGAGAGACAAAAATAGCAAAGATGAGATTCCCCTACACTCTTCAGACTGCAGGGGCTCCCTTATCCCAATTCTGGCTAGAGAGATGCATTTTCTTTTAGAGATGGTAGGTGCCTTTACTGCCACCATCACTTGGCAATGGAATTCCATCACTGGTGCTGCCCTCAGAAAAGAACTAAAGGAGAGAGAGAGAGAGAGGGGAAGAGAAAGAGGGGGAGAGAGGGAGAGAGAGAGGAGATCCCCCCTCCTACACACTTTCTAGCTCACAGGGTCCCCATTTCCCTGTCCCCTTGGAAACAGGGAGGTGTCTCTTGGAGGTCTTGCTGTCCACACTGCTACTCTGTTCCAGGACATCAGTTGCCCTCACGTCAAAGTCAAAAGATAAAGGAGGGAAAAGAGCCCAGTAAACTCAGTGCCATCCTGGTCATTCTTCAACTTTTGACTTCCTTCCCTATTCTGCTTGCTATTGTTTACTTTTCAGAGTGCTCACATAGTTGCTTTTTTACTTTGTCTGGTGTTGTTAGTTGAAATCAATAGAAGAGATAGGCAGTAGTGGGCTTACTCCATTTGGCTGGCACAAGAAATTCCTCATCCTCTTTATGAAAAATGCCCAGCCTCTTGGATTTTTCATCTCTATTTCATGATCCCAGTTCTCTCCATGATAATCTGGGGGATTGGGGAGGTGTGTGCATGTACATGTGTGCATGCACGTGCATGTGTGTGTATTCTGCATAATCTAACATTAACAGTAAAGTACAGGTCCTCATATTCCCTTCGGTGTCCTCTGGATACATGCAGATAGGTTGATATGGCTCTATGAACCAGTGCCTTTGGGTGCTACTGGTCCCATTTGGCATTTTGGGGACAATGGTTTGGTTCATCCCTGGAGTCCATGGTTCCAGTTATTTCCCACTGGTGTCAACAGTCCCCACCTATTTCATCCTATATCTTGTGATCATGAACCTTTCCTGTACCCTCTCTAGGCCCCATGAGAACCATGAATGTGCCTTGGGCTCACTCACTTACCTGTCTGCCTTGACACCTCCTCACCTTGGCTCCTGCACCATGTCAGAAGTGGCCATGTAAGGGATTCTTCTAGGGGCTTACAACCTCCCCTGTGTGCCCAGGGAACCAAGTCACCTGGCCCAGTCTTCTCGAGGGATTATTTGAAGAGCATATTGTAAAGGATATTTGTGCATCACAGGTTGTCTCTAACTTCAGACCTGTCCCCACTCTGAGATTCCATGATTCTGTAAACTTGAGAAGGCAAGTGAGTACCCACATTGCAAGCCTTTTAATATTGAATTAGTAATTTTGCTCTTGCTCACTGCTTTACTTTCCCATGGAAAAAATGAGAAGACTGGTTAAGGTAATCACTGTTACTTTTTCAGTTCTAACATCCTCTGATCCTATAATCTGCTGTATATGATGATTTTATATAATTGAGCTTCAAATCGATTTGGCGAATATCTACTCCTTGCCAGCTGCATACCAGGCCCCATGCGAGGTACCGAGACTGGGGTTTCACTCGATCTCCTCAGGCTCTCAGTCTGAGAGGAGTGCATACTTGGTTATGGGGACGTGTCCTCAACCTGGTTTTACACTGTGTGAAAAAGCAAAACTAGCACATTCCAGTATGCACAGTTTCTATAACTGGAAGGGTTCTGATGTTCTCTCTGTGCTGACTGACGTCACCAAATAGTTACTTGTTTGTAGCTTGGTGTGCATTTCTTCCTTGAAGAAGGTATTCTGACTGGAGTGTGAAAACTTCAAATCCAATTCCATGACTACAGGGACATGAAGAGGTGTTACATTAATCTAAACAACCATTCAGATGCATCCTAAAAACTAAATCTCAAAGAATAAATGGAAAGGTGTCTCTTTAAGAAGTTGTGGAGAAATGACATGGTGACAGATTTCTGCTTCCTGTTGAGATGAGTAAAGCATGGTATTCCTTTATTTTTAAAAATGAAACCAACATTGTTATATGCAAAAAAGAATAATCCTCTCAGATGCATTTATTTTCTGTTGTAAAGTGATATGTAAAAAATAACTTTGTTGTAAAGTCACCTGTTGTAAAGTTTACGAGTAAAACATGAGATTTCAACTAACTACCCAATATTAAGATAATGACATTTTGTATTTACTCAAATTAAGTTTTAAGAATAAAGTATGGATTTTCTATCACTGATTTTCTCCACCATCCCATCTCTGTTTTTATTCACTCTGAGTACTGTTTATTGAATGCAGTCATGGGGTGGAAAGTAAACAAACCGAGAAGATGCAGGTGTGTGATGTGATGAAATCTGATAGAGCCCACAGTCCCGAAGGAAAATAAACAAGAGCCATTGATTTAAATGAACTTAAATGTTGTCTGTAACCCTAAGGTCATTATCCTTCCTTTACCCCTTCCATTATCTCCTACATACATGCATTTAAGTGACACATAAACATTTGAACTTACAGGTGAATTGGGAGTAATTCCTCAGAAACTTAATAGATACTGCTCATCACAGAAAATTCAAAATTAATAAAGCCAAGGGTGCTAGCTGATTGAACAATATCAACAAGCAAACTTTGTCAAAACTTGCCACCTGTGATAGAATGCTGATCCACTGGGGCTGTTTTTGCATTGCTACTAATTTTTAAAAGGTACCTTTGAGAAAGCATTGCCACCGAATGAAATGAAACAAGTCTGATCATTGCGTATATGATTACTCTAAGAGAATCACAGATAATTTAATATACATTTCTTTCAGTTGAAACCAAACTTGCCTCAATTTATAATAATTCTCAACTGTTTCCTACTCTTCAACACAAGTAATTGTTTCGAAATTTCTCATTTTTACTTGTTTTGCTGTGACAACTTTAATTTGAGTCAACAATCTTTGGCCATAGTGTTTTGAAAAAACGTATTATCCCTACATTAAAAAAAACTGTCTTCCAATTTTAGATGGTGTCAGGTAGTAGTCCCTGATGGAGCCACTTTTAATTTTTATTCATATATCTACTGCATTTCCCAAATCAGTATCCCATGGAATGCTGCAGGATGACAACAAGTGCTATAGAGTTTTCTCTAGGATATCTGCGTCCTTTAACATGCTAAGAAGAATAGAGGAGTCTACGGTGTGAGATTTCTTATACTTATTTAACTATAGCTTTTCTTTGTTATCACCTAGTAATGCCTCTAGAAACAAGCTTTTTAAGTAACAATATTTAGGAAAGATTGAACAACAAAGATGCAGGAAAAACTAACATCATACCAAAAACTAACATAATCCAAATATTTCTTGGTCTTCCCTTAAGACTCCTCTCAGCATAGTGTCATATTCTTAAGAAATAAAGCCTAATCCTCAAATGCCTTTCAAAGTAATGCATATTTTTTTCTGAAGTTCTTTAAGGAAACTGAGGCGAGGGTGGTATAGCACAAAATACAGCAAAATTTCCTAAAAATCCAATTTATATCCTTCACCCTTTCCCTAATTTCTGTGCCTCATTGCCTCACCACAAATCTCTCTCTAACCTGTCCCCTGTACCCACCCCCCATTGTCCCTCTCAGATATTTTCCCCCTCTAAGTATTCGCAAGCTCATTAACGCTGAGATCTACCTCATTTGCATCCTCATCTATTTCACCCTTCAGCCAATCAAAGGGAAATTTCTTTGGAAACATCCTATTTTAAAGACCAGAGAGGGGAATTGCAAATATTAACCCAATAAGAGGATTCCTTGGGGGAGGGAGGATTAACTGGGGCCTTTTATTTTTTTCTTGTTCTATACTCCCCTAAGAAAAATGAAAAATCAAAGTACATATTTCTTTTACCAGTTACTCCTATCCCTTTCTTCCTGGGAAGAAAAAAAGGATAGTTGTATTTCAGGGCCAGTTGGAAGTAGAGTTTCTTGGAAGATAATATCCTCTCTTTGAGGACTAAGCTAGTTTGAGGCTAGAAAATTAGTGTGTTTAGTCTAAATAGGGTGGGTGGGAATGGGCCATGGCTGTGAGGTGCTTTGGGGAGCTCAGAGGAAGCCTGCCTGAGAAGCCTGAATACTGCTGACATCAGCTAGAGCCATCAGTATCTCACATAATACCCTCTTTAAAAAAGGAGGAAAGGGCACTCTTTCCTCAAGAGTCCATCTGTCAGAAAATTTGGATAGTACACATTTTATTAGAACAAGAGACTTCACTGCCATCTGATAAAAATTTTGTCATAATAACTATGTGTATCTACAATGTCAACAGTGTATATGGTGCCCCCTTGGGTCATGCAGTACCCAACCTACACATCTCTTCTTGGCGGCCCCCGTTCTAGCCTTGGAAGCTGTGGTGAGGTCTCTGTGCTGTGTCTTTATCACTGGGTAGTAACTTGATGGCAGAATTGGGAGCCTAACTTGCATTTGAGAGGATATTGTGTAGCAGAAGAAGCAATGCGGCTACTAAGAACCCAAGAAGAGGCCCCCTCCTCCAATTTTCAAGAGAAAGTCCCAGGATCCAACCCAAAGAAAAGTGTGGAGGAGGCCTAGGAGGAATTTCCTCTGATAGTAAGATGGAGAGGGTTCCATTAAGAAAAGTAATAAAAGTGGCTTGCCTGTGCTTTGCTTCTCCTGAAAGAATAGGGGAGGTGTCATCTGCCTCCTGACTCTGTAAAGGGTATGCAGCCTGTAGGCCAGGGACATATAATACCACTGACTGCCACTGTTCTACCACCCAGGTGCTGGGATACTCTCTGTAGATAGGTAGGCTAGTATACAGTTAAGAGGATGGCCTTTAGAACCAGACTTCCCAGGATAAAGTACTGGCTCTACTACTCACCTACTGCCACAAAGAGCTTGACTCTCTGTGCCTGTTTCCTCATCTATAAAGCAAAGATAATAAGAGGATCTACCTTATAGGGTTGGTCTGAGAATTAAATGAGGTTTTCAGGGAGTATATAAAATATATAGAACATGGCATGGTACCCAATATTGTTGGTTCTTACTATTATTATCCTTGGCCAACTTAATCCCAAGCACTTCTATATTCACTGGAAAACTGAAACTCCCAGAAAAATGTAAGGTAGAAAGTTAAGGGTGTGGGTGGCTTAAGTGGGAGAAAGGGAGACTGAGGGGGTTACTGCCTCCCAAGAGGTATAGTCCCCACAGTACAGTACAGAAGGCAAAGACAGACAGAGAACGATGGTACTGCACGTGCTATGGATTGAAATATTTCAAATATTTGGTTCAGTGCTTTAGAAGCTAGGAGCAAAGGAGTCAATGATCCTACCCAGAAGAGCATGACTATCCTTGGCAAATGCCCAAGAGCCAATAAGCACTGGTCCGGAAGCCAGGCATTTTATCCTGCCCTCTGCTATAAAGCTGGAAAGGTATTTGCCCAGGACCTAAATGCACAATGGGAAAAACCAAGGAAAAGTCAGTATCTAGTCTTTTAACAAAGATGAGATCTCACTGTGGAATCAGCAGAGAGTTGGAATAGCAACAGCTTATGGAAGAGCTCATTCAATGGCAGACACTATGCCAAGCCCTTCGGTGGATTATCTCACTAAATTCTCACAACAGCCTTTGAGGTTGATACTCTTATTGTCCAGTGTCACATGGTTATATGTTAGTGCAGAAGCAGATTTAAGATTTACCAGCAGAAAGTGGAAAAGGCATATTCTTTTCTGTTTCCGTATCAATCAAATCCTTATATTTCTTTACCTGTTTCTTATGAATAAGGCTTAAAGTTTTTATTCCTAGTATAGTTCTTACAAAATGCTACTCTTTTCCTTAATTTTTTTATATCTAACCAAGCTATATCTACTGAAAATTTTCCCAATCCCTGTGTTATTTTTGCTTTTGCTAGATCTTTCCCTACTCTGATTTCTTATGAAGCTTGAAGTACAATTTTTTGGGCTATGAGCCAAAGAAAATATGTGCAACCTCTTTCTTTTCCTTCTTTAAACATCTCTGGAAACTGGTGTAGTTTAGTTTAAAAATTTCCTTTCCTAATTATGTTCAAATTTTTGTATTTTTGCTATTTTTCCTGTATAACTTCATTAGCAAAGAGGAATTGAAAATGGATACAGTCTAAATCAAATTTTCTTACATAATTGAGTTGTCCTCACAGAACTAAGGATAAAAATGAAGAGAAATTTATTATGTAGATACCTTTGCGGTATGTTGTTTTATTAATAAATCTTTCCATTCAATAGGACTGGCTTTAAATTCCAAAGGATTAATTTCCTCTAAACATATTTTAAAATGAATTTTCCATCTTCTACCCAATTGCTCCCATACAGAATCTTCTCTTCAAATATCAGTTTTTTGGGTCCCTAAATTTGGGATCCTATTTTATTCCTTCTCTTGCTGCATTCAATCATTATAAAATCTGCCTATTTCTTCATGCATATCTCTCCGTTTTATATTTCATGCCCATTGCCATAGCTACCGCTGTTGCCCAAGCTTCCATCACTGCCAGATCCCCCACCTCTGTTACACTGACAGCCTCTTAGCTGGTCCTCTTTCTACCTCTCGATCTGTCTCAATGTATTGTTCATACAGCTGCAGGCTTGGTCACCCTAAAACATCAAGAGCGGGCATTTTGTAAATGAATTAAAATTCAGCTGTAGGAGGAAAGCATTCTTTTAAAAATTAAAGTGGACAATTTAGGTATATGTGAATATATTAGATATCGGTGGAGCTGAAGCTGAGTGGCCTAAGTGAGTTTTATATATAATTCAAGTTTTGTACATGATTAATAGCAGGGGAATCACTGAAGAGTGGGAGGAGGGTCCTGGGTGAACAGGCTGGGATTGCTCGGGGGAGGAATGAGGTGTGAAGCCAGGATCCGGTTCCTCCCTTGGCCTTTTCAGCTTTCCCTTTCTTCTCTAGTTTTCCCCTCTCCTACTATTCACTCATTTCCTGCTGTCCTCCTCAGTCTCTTTTTCTACTTCTTTCGCCATTTTATTCTTTTTCCTTCTTTCCTCTCACTTTTTCCTCCCCTCCACAAGGACATGAATTCTCTCCTCCCCGGGGCTCTGTGCCTGGCTGTGCAGACTGTGAGACCATCCAGCTCCAGGGGGTGAGTCTCCGTGAACGTGAGCCACTAGAGTTGAGCAGTGCACAACCTGAACAGAGGTCTTATGCAGAGGTCTGCGAATACAGTCGATTTTAACTGGTTTGATGGCACCCAACTCTTTGACACATCATAGATAATGTCAACACAGATGGAACTGAAGACTGGGAAAATGAACAAATTCCTCACTCCTGTGACACAGCCCTATCTAATTATCTGTATTTATTGAACACCAACAGGGTGCAAGGGATCATTTTGTGGGGCTGGGGATACCACAGTGAAGAAGACAAACAAAAATTCCTGAAATGTGACAGAGAATGAATGAATGAATGAATAAATAAAAATATAAATAAATATAGCATATCAGATTTTAACAAGTGTCATGAAAAAAATAGGGTGTGGAAGGGCAGTAGGGAGCATGTGTGTTCCTGTGTGGGTGTGGAGGGACTGCAGTTTCTATGGGATGGTCAGAGAAGTGACCTCCTCACTGAGAAAGTGACACCAGAGCATTAGCTGAGGAAAGTGAAAAATCGATAGGTATCTGGGAGAAGAGCACTCCAGGCCCAGTGAACAAGGTCAAGGTCCCAGGCAAGAGAAGCCTGACACCATGTTTGGTGATGAGATGGTCCCTACTTGTGACTACAAAAGTGACTGCAAAAGATGTGTGACCTGATGATATTGTCAGCAACTTTCAAATATTCTAGCTTATGCTGCTGCTTCCCTTCAGCCCTCCCTGGTGTTTTGTTAAATGCTTCAGTGGTAAATAGAAGTTTGCCAAGAGGATGATATTGAATCAAGGGCTTCAAAATGCTTTGCCACGCATAGAAGACCTAACTAGACGAGTCTCCAAAGAAGACATACAGATGGCCAATAGGCACATGAAAAGATACTGAACATCACTAATTATTAGAGAAATGTAAATCAAAACTGCAATGAGGTACCACCTTATACCGGTCAGAATGGCCATCATTAAAAAGTCTACAAATAATAAATGCTGGAGAGAGTGTGGAGAAAAGGGAACCCTCCTACGCTGTTGGTGGGAATGTATATTGGTGCAGCCGCTATGGAAAACAGTATGGAGTTTCCTCAAAAAATTAAAAATAGAGTTGCCACATGATCCAGCAATCCCACTCCTGGGCATATACCCAGACAAAACTATAATTTGAAAAGATATACGCACCCCTATGTTCACAGCAGCACTATTTACAATAGCCAAGACACGGAAACAACATAAATTGTCCATTAACAGATGAACAGATAAAGATGATGTGGTATATACATGCAATGGAATACCACCAGACATAAAAAGGAATGAAATAATGCCATTTGCAGCAACATGAATGGATCTAGAGATTATCATACTAAGCAAAGTAAGTCAGAGAACAACAAATACCATATGATATCACTTACATGAGGAATCTAAAATACAACACAAATAAACACATCTATGAAACAGAAACAGACTCACAGACATAAAGAACAGACTTAGTGGTTGCCAAGGGGGAGGAGGGACGTGGGAGGGAAGGATTGGGAGTTTGGGATTAGCAGATGCAAACTATTAAACATAGGATGGATAAACAACAAGATCCTACTGTATAGCACAGGGAACTATATTCAGTGTCCTATGATAAGCCATAATGGAAAAGAATATGAAAAAAAATATGTATAACTGAATCACTTTGCTATATAGCAGAAATTAACACAGCATTGTAAATCAACTATACTTCAATAACAATTTTTTAAAAATGCTTTGCCACGCGAATAGATCAATAGCAGCCTTACTCCTTTATTCAGTTATTTAAATGGCAAGTATTTATCAGGTTGCTACTGCACGCCAGGAAAAATACTAGGTTTCAGGGATAGTGTGGCAAACAAAAGAACACTATTTTCCTTTGGGGTCAGACAATAAGATGATTATGATAATAGTAATAATAATGGATTGTTAATAGCACTGGGAAGAAAATAAGCAGGGTTTGTTGATAATATAAAATGAAGGGAGTAAAGACAAGCTGGTCCAAGAATGCTTCCCTTTAAGCTTTCTTAAGCCACGTACGCCATAAGGACATTTGCGTTAAGGCATCTAAGGCGAGGGGGAGAAGGCTCCAGCCCTGTGAAGAGGGGAGGGAAGAACATCTCAGGCACTGAGTGCCTAGGCAGGACCCAGCAGGGCACATGGTGGGAAGGGACAGAAGGTCCAGGGCCCAAAGCTTGCTTATCGAGAGGGAGAGCCTGAGGAGGTGAGGTTAGAAAAGTGACCAGGGGCTGGAGCTGGAGCACACAAAACTTACAGGACATGGAAAGGGGCTTGGATTTTATTCTCCACTCAACTGGAAGCCATTGGAGACTTTTAAGTGGGGAGGAGCGTGATCTGATCTGCCTATTTCAAGATTACTCTAGCAGCTGGATGAAGATGGGCTTGGAGGGGAAGCTGAAGTAGGAGGGCCAGTGAGGCTGCCATTGTGGTTACCTGGGAGGGATGCTGGAGCCAGGAAGACGAGGAAGGTGGGTATATTTAAGATACATTTTGAAGGTAGAGCAGACAGGACCTGCTGATGGATTGAACAGTGGGAGTGAGGATAAAGGAAGAGGCAAAGATGACTCCCCAGGTTTCGGAATAGAGTTGTCAGTTCCTAAAATGGGGAAAACTCCGGGGGAAGGGGACAGGCTTGGGGATTCCCTGTGGATTTCTCCCAGTAGATACCGCCCACACAGTGTATGCTTTATTTGGGATTGTGCAGAACCGGTCCATTGTAGAAAGGGGGAGCCGGTCCTCCATCTCTGTCAGCCCGCTCATGGGGGGCCTCTGCTGGCGAGCCGGGTCCTCTAAACATCCCTGTACTTTGTCCCTGGCACCTGCCTCCCAGGCCCCAGCCTGCGGGCTGAGTGGGCAGCTCCAGAGTGCTCAGGAGGGAGGTGGGTCCTGGCCCGGTATGCAAAAGTGTGAGGGCAGGGATGGGGTTCTGCTTTCTGTTTTTGAGGCAAACGAACCCACTTAGATTGACAAGGACCTCACCGTCAAGTTTCACTCCAATATTGCCCCCTCCTGGGGAGTGCAGTGAAAACCCCATCTTATGTGGAAAACTGAGAAGCAGAATTTTTGGAGGGGGTTCCTGCCCACAGAACTCATATCCAAGTCTAAAGACTCAGTGAACTGCTCACAGATTGCTAGTAGGATGCAACAGGACACAATATGAAGCACAAACTCTGCTAAACAGCCCTGCTTTGTGAAGAGTTAGGAAATATGAACAGTGAATACCAGCCTAAATATGTGTTGGAGGATGATTACAGTTACAGAAGCAAATAGTTCCCTGACCATCATCATCATTATTGGGTAGAGTGGCTCTTAGTGTTCATGATTTATGATTGATGCTGTCAGTAAAGAAAAATGTCCCAACTAGGAAATTTTTTAAATGAATTCACTATGTTTTAATGGCTGCAACTCCTGAAGTACGGCGAAAGAGCTCGGTTTCAGTTATAAAATTATTTATAAAGTACTAAATAAGTTGTTTAATAAGGTGACTATTATAATAAAGGAGATTAAACGAACTTTTACCTTGAATGTGTGTTGAATACATTAATAAATACATGCTAAAATATAAATTATTCTTGTCTAGGATTTGGGATGCCAAGATCAAGCTAACTATATTCTCTCTTACGTACTCTTCCCCCAAGCACACTAAATAGAGCTTGAAATTAAAACTCCTGGTTTCCTATTATAGGAAGACATAAAGCTACTTTGTCAGGTAACAAAGGAGTTACAGTTAGTTATGTGGTAAAAATTATTGTTTTCATCAATAATATTAAGACATTATTTATAGGTAATACTCTAAGAGCAATGGTTCTGAATTTGTTTGGTGGATTGAAACTCAATTCTGCAAATGACCTTTGAGAGATGGTGTGAAGATAACACTTCATGGAAACCTTGCAAGCATCTGATAGGTACTTCCTGAGTTCTGGACCATTGAGGTGGCCACTAGGGGCCGCTGGCTTCAAGAGAGGGTGAGAGACTCTGGAGGAGCCCTGGGTCCATCTGGAACAAACCAGGACCTGAGGAGAGGGTAGCTCCGCAGTGGATCAGCTAAAGTGTGGTATCAGAGATTAGCCCCCAAAGAAGGCTGGTCTGATCCATGTATAACTTTTTAGGCTTTTTTTTTTTTAATTTAACATTTTAAATGTGATTTCTATTTAGTTTTTAAATAGGTAATTTATTCAGTGATTCAAAAGGACAAAAGGACTGATAGTAGCCTCCCAATGTACATTCTTGCTTTCTTCCTTACTTCAGCCCCAAACTACATTTCCAGAAGCCCCTTGAAAAATGTGTGGCCACATTCCCTAAGGTCCAGTCAGTGATCTGTGGTCGAAGTGTTGGGAAGGAATTCTGGGAGGCCTCCTGGAAAGAGACGGACTTCTCCTCCCCTCCTCGTCCTGCTTCCTGGAAGGGGGTCTGATGCTGGTGCCATGAGGACACAGGTCACAACCTGAGAAGGGGGAGGGGAGAGGCTGAAAGAGTCTGGGTGGTTTTAACTTCATGGAGCTGTAGCTTCAGCCCTGGAGTGCCTACCTCTGGACTTCTTTCACATGAGGGAGAAATATGTTTCTCTTTCTTGTTTAAACCTCTGTAATTTTCCTTTTTCTTATAAATGCAGCCAAACTTAATTTGAACAATGAAAAGCCTCCCTTTTCCCAAGTTTCCAAACAATGTAATTCTCTCTCTTCCAAAGATATTTTAGCTGGTAGCAAATACAAGTGTGTGCGTGTGTGTGAATGCGTATGTATCTTGGGAAATGATTCATATCAGTACATGAAGGGTCTCCTCGTTCTTTTTTGAGGTTGGAGATTTCAAATGGATTGAAGTACTATAAAGTATTGATGAACATTTAGATTGTTTCCAATCTTTGGCTATTACAAATAATACTGCAATACATAACTTTGTACCTCTTCCATTTAGATCCTGAGAGTTTATCTACAGGATAAATTCCTGAAAGTCAAAGCACTAGGTCGAAGAGGATGTGCATTTGTAATTTCGACAGCTGCCCTTTGTAGATATTATACTGATTCATCTTCCAGTAGCAACATATGATGGTGCCCTCCGCCCCACATCCTTCCCAGCGTGGTGTTATCAAAGAAGGCTGAATTTACATCCTTTTTGGAGCTACTTGGGAAAAAAGGAAGGAAAGGACGAGGGAAGAAGAAAGGGAGGAAGAAAGGAAGGTTTAAGTTGAGATGTAGTGTAAGTTTTACCTTCATAACTGTCCATGTTGCATGGAAGGGCGTGCAGGTGAGGGGCGAATTGGAAGAGACAGGCCTTTAGTTAATTGAATTCAGTTTTGTTACGGAGAAGTTGTAAGGATGACCATGTAGGACTTAATCAGATGATTAAAAGCCAAGGAGTAAATTGTGGTTTACGTGAAGAATCTGTCAGAGATGAGTGAGTGCCGTGATTGGCATGTTTTTATTACTGAATCTTAAGAGGTACGGTACTGACACGGATGCTGTGGTTTCGAACAGAAGAGCTCCGTCTCTCCAGGAGTGTCGGAGGTCACCAGGCAGGAGGCTGCATGCAGGGAGTGCTGGGAAAGCCAGGGTGGCCCTGAACAAGCCCTCACCTCCTGTTGGAAGACAGGTTGGCTCGGGCCAAATCATGTCATGAGGCACCACCCAGAAGCTGTGGGCCTGTCCATCCTTCTCCCCCTGCTTTCACTGCAAGGCCCTCCCCTGGGGCTCAGCATTCTTGGGCTCCAGGAGTGGGCTGTAAAAGGCCTCACAGCACCGGTGAGGAGAGCAGGCTCAATGGTAATGACCGCCATATAAGCGTTAGCACTTACTAATGGGCGAGGAACGGTTCTAAACACTTATATTAACACACTGACCTTCATCACAACCCTGGGAGTAGCACAAATTATCATCATCTCCATTTTATGGGGAATTGAGGCCCAAAGAGGTTAAGTCAAAATCTCACAGCTATTAAGGGCTGGCGCTACGATTTGCATCTAACGTGTCAGGATCCAGAGTCTGTGTGCTTAATCCCACACTATAATCTCATGACATTTTCCTGGAGCCTCTGTTGCAGTGCTAAGGCCAGATTCACTGCTGGTTTCTTACAAGGCTCTGTGTATGTGGTATCTCTTGTAGTGTCTGATAACCAGTGTTTTTCTCCCAAAAGCACAGTGGCCTGAGGGGATGATTAAATGGCTTCTTCCATTGTGCTCAGAGGACGAAGACCCAAGAGGATAAACACAAGGGAGGAAAGAGAAAAAACAAATGAGCCCAAGAATGGATGGAGGAAAGAATCAGCACCAGAAAGAGAAGGGAAAACAAAGCAGTGGAAAATGGAGCAGAAAATGTAATTGCATTTTCAATCCTGGAAATAACAGCAGTAGATGGGCTTGTGAAACTGCAAAATGCATCCAAACTCAAGGAAGCCATTGTCCACCACGGTGGGGCCCCCCCAGGGAGTGACAGTGACAGTGACTTGGGGTCCACATTGTCTAGAATAGGACTTGGCACCTAGTAGCTGCTCAATAAAAGTAGAAGGGAGAAGGGACATTTATGAAAAAGACGCAGGAAATCAAGAGGAAAGAAGAATAAAGCTAAACATGAATCTAACATCCAGGCCTAGGAAACTAAAACAAATAAACCAGGAGCAGAGATGGGAGGTTGTGCTTAAATTCAGAGGCCATATCAGGATGCTTTAGGCTACAGGTTTCAGAAACTCAACTCAAAGAGCCTTGAAATTCAACACAAGGAAAATATTTATCCTCATCTCTGTACCCCTAACATCTAGGTTTCAACACCACTCATCAGTTCAAACACTGCCAGTTTATCAAATCTGTATCTTATATTGATACTGTAATGATTCAATAAATGGAATTGATAATATTGGGTATCTGTTAATCCCATACTCCTAATTTATCCCTCCCCCCTTTCCCCTTTGGTACACAATACTATATATAAAATAGACAAACAACAAGGATTTACTGTATAGCACAGGGAACTATATTCAATATCTTATTATAACCTATAATGGAAGAGAATCTGAAAAAGAATATATATATACACACACGTATATAACTGAATCGCTTTGCCGTACACCTGAAAGTAACACAATATTGTAAATCAACTATAGTTCAATTAAAAAAAAAAGTAAATAAATGGAATTGATAATGTTGAGGCCAAACTAAAAGTCCTGAGTAAAAAGCAAGCATAGAAGGAATGGAAAAGAGTGATCAAGTCCAAAGAAGACTGATGACACACTGACAGTGAAACATCCTTTCTGGGACACCTGATTAATCCAATGGTCCAGGAAGGCACACGTGCACGGCAGCTTTGCAACACTGTCAGGTTTGTGTGGCAACTCATCAAAACTAGATGCTAAGTTTAGTTCATGGCTATCAAAGTTTAGGAACGCTTAGTGACTCACTTACTGTGTAGTCCTTAAGCATAGATTAAAAACCACATTCTGTGCAAGTATGAGTTCTTCACCTGGCAAAACTAAAGAAAGGGCTTGGATTTTTTTGTTGGTAGCGGCGAAGGACTCTCCTGGCCATATGGCTGTTGATTACACTTGGAGAATCACTGATATATGAAGTCTTGCTCCTTATTGAATAAAGGCTTGAGCTATTTAGAAATGTTGTCAGTCAATGTACGATAACTTATATCCTACCATGCAGTTAAGTTGTGGTGAGGGTTTGAAGAAGCAACCAATCAAAGTGTGCTTCCTTGAACGGGGCAAAATCCTTATCTCACAATACTCAGGTGTCAATAGGAACAGTCAGGTAACAAATTAAAAACTTGAAAGCTCTGTGATCTTAGTGCATATCGTTGTAAATATTTGTGAGTTTGTTCCTTTTCGGGTACCTATATTTTTAGCTGAGTCATATACAGAGTCCAGGAGCTGCCTGGCCTGAGAGGAGGACTTTAGAACCCCTACCCAACCCCTCCTAAGCCACACAAAATAAACATACAATTTAAGGAAAAGTAATGCGCTTCCAGGAAAATTTCTCTAGTCCTCCTTTCCAACCCAAAATTGTGGCTCCTCAACTCCTTATTTATAAATATTCTGAGATGACTTGGTGTTTAGTTGTTATATGCTGGACACCAACACTGTTATAGCTATTCCAAATCTATGGTCTTCAACATAAGGGATGCTATCGGACTACAACTATATAATATACATCTTGCAATTGTCATCATCTTTACAGACACAAGGAAATGATAAACATTATTAAATACTGAAATTGGAATAAGCATTCATCAATAGGAATAAGCAAAATTTTCATAAGCAAATGCATATCCAAGTGTCAAAAGACAAACATAGGGAATTTCTGCTACTCATATTTCTCATAGAACTGTTTCTATCACCTGTAGAAGTTATCTTGTTCTTCTCCCACGGTTTCCCATTTTCACTTCTAGAAATCATTGACAAACAGTAAACAGAAATCATTTCATATGATGTAACTGTGCCGCAAACCAACCCTACGACTGAAATTGTGTGGTTTTGGAAATAATGCCTGTATTGAGATATAACACCATGGTATGAAACTTACTGCTAAGATGAAAAGGATGCTGTAGAGGGCAATGTTACATACGACAGAAAACACTGGTATTTCTAAGGAAAAACTTAGATTTCTTTTGAGAAAATATAATTGTATGTAATTTATTTTGTCTTTGCTTCCTGCATTATTGAGATTGAGATCCTTAATCTTAGGAGACTTTTCTGGTAAAATGATTAATAAATAGTCCAAATGATTCAGGCCTTGAGATACATATATGTTATATATATATATATCAGTTATAACTGATTTATATATATATAAATGTATATAAATATCAATGAGGCGTTAAGTAAGCAAACCCTTAAAAAGCTGAGGGGAAAACGGATTAAGTTGGGACGTCACAGATGTTAAAACTAAATACAAAATGGAGAGCAGACCTGCAAATTCCCTGTGCAGGCAAAACCATTTAAGCCATGTAAGCAAAGCTAAGTCTAGCTTACTCATGAACATAAGCAAAACTTAGGTAATTTCATGAACATAAGCAAAACAACTTATATAAATGCCTCTGATAATCATAAAAGAAACTTAAGTTATCTTCCTAAAATTGGTATGAAATAATCCTTTTAAGAAATCCCCTGCTTTCTGTAAACCCCCATTCTAATAACCAGTCATTATAAAGATTAAACAACTTTCTCATTTTCACTTTATAAGCCACTCTGTGATGTTACAGCCCTGAGCTTCATATCGGTTTTAAATTTGAAAGCTCCCAGTTGGAAAACTGTTCTTCTATGTGCAATAAACTTACTAAACTCTATTTACTGATACAGTGGTTTTAATTTTGCTCTTTCTGGATTTTTGAAAAGAGGCTACAGATTTCTGGAAGAATGAGAAAGGAACTGAGTCTCATAAACTGTTTTATGAAGCACTTAAAGACAAGAGACTTGTGACTGAAGAAAAGAAAGGAAATGGAGCCAAACATAGATGCTGGCGAAGGAAAATGAATTGTAGTTTTAGGATTCCCAAGAAGAGAGGTACAACTTTGTGATAATATTAATGGCTTTTGACTGTTTAAGTACCTTCAAATGATTGCTTGGAGCCGGCGGTCCATTTGTTTTGAGGCAGCGAAGTTCTCCTTTATCTTTAAGAGTGCAATAGACGCTTTGAAGTAACAAGGTCAACTTCAACCACTTTTGCCCAGACTCTGTGCAAAAATACTGGCCTTGAGTTTCCAGAGAACATGAAGAAGTCATTTCAGCCAAGCTTTTACCACCCAGAAGTCCTTTTAAAAGACTTTCAGAAGCATCCCGAATTTGCACATTACCTCCTTGACCTTTGGAGCGTAAGGTCAGAGCTGGAGCACGTGTTTTCAATTGTCTGATAAGATACATCGCTTCAGTCTTGGCCTGGTGGAAGGTTAAACCAGCTGGTTTCTATCTCTTCTTCTCTAATGGTTAGGCATTAGGCAAGCCATGAAAATGTTATCACAGCATTTTATTCAAGTCGCTACCAAGTCGCATGATGAATGGGAAAAAAATAGAAACAAAGCAAGAAAAGGAGACTTTTCTAACAAAAGCCCAGACTCCTAAATAAATTAAAAAAAAAAAAAAAAAAAAAAAAACATGACTCTTGGTTTTCTGAGAAAAATTTAACAAAAAATTTTGCTAAGAAGTTTGTCTCTTCTGAATAACTGACAAGCTTCCTTTTAACAATGGCGATTATGAAAATCATTCTAATTTTCTTCTGGCCTTGGTTGCTAGAAAGATTGCACTTAAATGTATTGTTTAACGACAGTACCAGAATTCTGTACTCCATTTCCTATACAACGATCTCTCCTTTCTGTGTGATTTCCTAATGTTTACATTTTTGAATTCACTATTATCTAGTCATTTATATTGAAATGTTATCTTAGAAGTTCATCAGGCTAATTGAATATAACTTAATTATAGCCACAAAAACAAAAACACAAATACAAATAAGCAAGCATAAATTGTCCTGTAACTCTAAAATGCTAAATTATCAATGATGTTGAAATATAAGTCACACTAGTGGACCTACTGAATATATCACTTTTTAACTGACCTTTTGGGCTATGTGGAAAATAACTTTAAGTACTCAAAAAATATATTTGCTACCATCTAAGATTCAAATACTTAAGAACTTAATGGAACCTGAGGCTGACATAAGGTAGTAGCTATTATATTAAGGCTCTTTCAATTATGTGTGGAGAATTCAACTCAAACCGACTTAAGGTAAAAAGAAAATACATTGGTTCATGTAATTGAAAAATACCAGGGTGAACTTGAAGTACAGCTGGATCCAAGGGCTACTACAGCTGTTATCAAGTCTGCCTCCCTCCCTTCCTACCTCCCTTTCTCCCTCTCTCCCTCTTGGTTCACGTTCCCCTTCCACGTTGCCCCATATTCCCTGGAAGTCAGCTTTCTCATGATGGCACAATGGCTGCCAGCAATAACTACCTTATAGTCTATCTACTCATCAACCCCACGAGAAAGAGAGATTCTGTATTTTTAACAGGCCAAAAAAGTCCTGCTATTGAATCCAGCTGGTGCCAACTGGTTCACAATGTTTTATTTGAACCTTGTCTAAGTCACATGCCCACCTGTGGGCACAGTTCCACTCAAACCACATGAACTAAGACTAGGGGATGGGTATTTTCAAGGGGAAATCATGGTACTGTTATCAGAAGACGTAAGCAAAAATCACAGATGTCTGCCACAATATTTCACTCAACCAGACCCTTTTTTTGGACTTTGTTTTCCCAGGAACTTTGATTGCTACTAAACTGTTAAGATTGATCAGTGAACTAGCCAGGAGAGAAAACCCTCGTCTTGATTATTCACTTGAGACTCCCATTAACCCCAGATGAATTTATTAATGAAAACTGTTAATGAGTGACATAGACCAAATTTTGCTTTTTACCACCAGAGTTGTGCCGGTATGATAGCTTATTCAAATACTTAACCTCACACTGTGCTACAACCTTGCTAAACTCTTCCATATTTCCTGTGCTATTTATAAAATCTCCAGTTTGCTTTTTGCACACCCAATGTTTTCACCTGTTTTTTTAGCCAAGATATTTTGGGGGGTTAGATGGGAATTAGTACCTGCTTGATGAATTCCTTCAATCTCTTACTCATCTTAATTATTACAAATAAACGAGGTATATTTAATAATAAGGAATATATTTTTTTCTAATAACACCTGTTGAATAAAAACAAAAAAGGAATTGAAAAACATATTTATGGCAAAAAAAGCAGATCAATTTAGTTACATTATGTGCTTGAGGTTCTTCAGGAAGACAGAAAACAAAGTTCCAGAAATGTTTGCACCTCATTGAACTTTACTTAGTGGTTTTGTTTGTGTGGGTTACGATGTCAGTGTAGAATATGCAGCCCTTGAACAATTAAAACAAAAAAGAAAAAAATCAGATCAAGGGCAGAACAGTCTGGCAAGGCAGCAACAAGCTAGTCTCTATAAGCAAAGGAAGCCACCAGCTTTTCACCCTTCCAGCCAGCAAACATTTACTGAATGCCTACTCTGTGCTGCAGATTATGCTGAGTCTTAGTCATAAAAAGAGCTCAGGACACTTACGGTCTACATAGATAACTCAGGGGCAACAAACAAATAACAATAACAACCACAAAAAATTAACGTAATCATAAAAATGAATTTTGGGTGCAAACAGACCCAGGTTTGGATTCTGATCCTATCGTGTCCGATCTGGGTGATCTTAGGGAAGTTACTTGACCTTTTTTTTTTTTTTTTTTTTTTTTTTAAACATCTTTATTGAAGTATAATTGCCTTACAATGGTGTGTTAGCTTCTGCTTTATAACAAAGTGAATCAGTTATACATATACAATATGTTCCCATTTCTCTTCCCTCTTGCATCTCCCTCCCTCCCACCCTCCCCATCCCACCCCTCTAGGTGGTCAAAAAGCACCGAGCTGATCTCCCTGTGCTATGCGGCTGCTTTCCACTAGTTATCTATTTTACATTTGGTAGTGTATATATGTCCATGACACTCTCTTACCCTGTCACATCTCACCCCACCCCCTCCCCATATCCTCAAGTCCATTCTCTAGTAGGTCTGTGTCTTTATTCCCGTCTTGCCACTAGGTTCTTCATGGCCTTTTTTTTTTTTTCCTTAGATTCCGTATATATGTGTTAGCATACTGTATTTGTTTTTCTCTTTCTGACTTACTTCACTCTGTATGACAGATTCTAACTCCATCCACCTCATTACAAATACCTCCATTTCATTTCTTTTTATGGCTGAGTAATATTCCATTGTATATATGTGCCACATCTTCTTTATCCATTCATCTGTCGATGGACATTTACGTTGCTTCCATGTCCTGGCTATTGTAAATAGAGCTGCAATGAACATTTTGGTACATGACTCTTTTTGACCTATGGTTTTCTCAGGGTATATGCCCAGTATTGGGATTGCTGGGTCGTATGGTAGTTCTATTTGTAGTTTTTTCAGGAACCTCCATACTGTTCTCCATAGTGGCTGTATCAATTTACATTCCCACCAACAGTGCAAGAGTGTTCCCTTTCCTCCACACCCTCTCCAGCATTTATTGTTTCTAGATTTTTTGATGATGGCCATTCTGACCGGTGTGAGATGATATCTCATTGTAGTTTTGATTTGCATTTCTCTAATGATTAATGATGTTGAGCATTCTTTCATGTGTCTGTAGGCCATCTGTATATCTTCTTTGGAGAAATGTCTATTTAGGTCTTCTGCCCATTTTTGGATTGGGTTGTTGGTTTTTTTGTTATTGAGCTGCATGAGCTGCTTGTAAATCTTGGAGATTAATCCTTTGTCAGTTGCTTCATTTGCAAATATTTTCTCCCATTCTGATGGTTGTCTTTTGGTCTTGTTTATGGTTTCCTTTGCTGTGCAAAAGCTTTTAAGTTTCATTAGGTCCCATTTGTTTATTTGTGTTCTCATTTCCATTTCTCTGGGAGCTGGGTCAAAAAGAATCTTGCTGTGATGTATGTCATAGAGTGTTCTGCCTATGTTTTCCTCTAAGAGTTTGATAGTGTCTGCCCTTACACTTAGGTCTTTAATCCATTTTGAGTTTATTTTTGTGCATGGTGTCAGGGAGTGTTCTAATTTCATACTTTTACATGTACCTGTCCAATTTTCCCAGCACCACTTATTGAAGAGGCTATCTTTTCTCCACTGTATATTCTTGCCACCTTTATCAAAGATAAGGTGACCATATGTGTGTGGGTTTATCTCTGGGCTTTCTATCCTGTTCCATTGATCTATATTTCTGTTTTTGTGCCAGTACCAAACTGTCTTGATTACTGAAGCTTTGTAATATAGTCTGAAGTCAGGGAGCCTGATTCCCCCAGCTCCATTTTTCGTTCTCAAGATTGCTTTGGCTATTCGGGGTCTTTTGTGTTTCCATACAAATTGTGAAATTTTTTGTTCTAGTTCTGTGAAAAATGCCAGTGGTAGTTTGATAGGGATTGCATTGAATCTGTAGATTGCTTTGGGTAGTAGAGTCATTTTCACAATGTTGATTCTTCCAATCCAGGAACATGGTATATCTCTCCATCTATTTGTATCATCTTTAATTTCTTTCATCAGTGTCTTATAATTTTCTGCATACAGGTCTTTTGTCTCCTTAGGTAGGTTTATTCCTAGATATTTTATTCTTTTTGTTGCAATGGTAAATGGGAGTGTTTTCTTAATTTCACTTTCAGATTTTTCGTCATTAGTGTATAGAAATGCAAGAGATTTCTGTGCATTTATTTTGTATCCTGCTACTTTACCAAATTCATTGATTAGCTCTAGGAGTTTTCTGGTAGCATCTTTAGGATTCTCTATGTATAGTATCATGTCATCTGCAAATAGTGACAGCTTTACTTCTTCTTTTCCTATTTGGATTCCTTTTATTTCTTTGTCTTCTCTGATTGCTGTGGCTAGCACTTCCAAAACTATGTTGAATAATAGTGGTGAGAGTGGGCAACCTTGTCTTGTTCCTGATCTTAGTGGAAATGGTTTCAGTTTTTCACCATTGAGGACAATGTTGGCTGTGGGTTTGTCATATATGGCCTTTATTATGTTGAGGAAAGTTCCCTCTATGCCTACTTTCTGCAGGGCTTTTATCATAAATGGATGTTGAATTTTGTCGAAAGCTTTCTCTGCATCTATTGAGATGATCATATGGTTTTTCTCCTTCAATTTGTTAATATGGTGTATCACATTGATTGATTTGCGTATGTTGAAGAATCCTTGCATTCCTGGGATAAACCCCACTTGATCATGGTGTATGATCCTTTTAATGTGCTGTTGGATTCTGTTTGCTAGTATTTTGTTGAGGATTTTTGCATCTATGTTCATCAGTGATATTGGCCTGTAGTTTTCTTTCTTTGTGACATCTTTGTCTGGTTTTGGTATCAGGGTGATGGTGGCCTCGTAGAATGAGTTTGGGAGTGTTCCTCCCTCTGCAATATTTTGGAAGAGTTTGAGAAGGATAGGTGTTAGCTCGTCTCTAAATGTTTGATAGAATTCACCTGTGAAGCCATCTGGTCCTGGGCTTTTGTTTGTTGGAAGGTTTTTAATCACAGTTTCAATTTCAGTGTTTGTGATTGGTCTGTTCATATTTTCTATTTCTTCCTGGTTCAGTCTCGGCAGTTTGTGCATTTCTAAGAATCTGTCCATTTCTTCCAGGTTGTCCATTTTATTGGCATAGAGTTGCTTGTAGTAATCTCTCATGATCTTTTGTATTTCTGCAGTGTCAGTGGTTACTTCTCCTTTTTCATTTCTAATTCTATTGATTTGAGTCTTCTCCCTTTTTCTCTTGATGAGTCTGGCTAATGGTTTATCAATTTTGTTTATCTTCTCAAAGAACCAGCTTTTAGTTTCATTGATTTTTGCTATTGTTTCCTTCATTTCTTTTTCATTTATTTCTGACCTGATCTTTATAATTTCTTTCCTTCTGCTGGCTTTGGGGTTTTTTTTGTTCTTCTTTCTCTAATTGCTTCAGGTGCAAGGTTAGGTTGTTTATTCGAGATGTTTCCTGTTTCTTGAGGTAGGCTTGTATTGCTATAAACTTCCCTCTTAGCACTGCTTTTGCTGCGTCCCATAGGTTTTGGGTCGTCGTATCTCCATTGTCATTTGTTTCTAGGTATTTTTTGATTTCCCCTTTGATTACTTCAGTAATCACTTCGTTATTAAGTAGTGTATTGTGTAGCCTCCATGTGTTTGTATTTTTTACAGATCTTTTCCTGTAATTGATATCTAGTCTCATAGCGTTGTGGTCGGAAAAGATACTTGATACGATTTCAATTTTCTTAAATTTACCAAGGCTTGATTTATGACCCAAGATATGATCTATCCTGGAGAATGTTCCATGAGCACTTGAGAAAAATGTGTATTCTGTTGTTTTTGGGTAGAATGTCCTATAAATATCAATTAAGTCCATCTTGTTTAATGTATCATTTAAAGCTTGTGTTTCCTTATTTATTTTCATTTTGGATGATCTGTCCATTGGTGAAAGTGGGGTGTTAAAGTCCCCTACTATGATTGTGTTGCTGTCGATTTCCCCTTTTATGGCTGTTAGTATTTGCCTTATGTATTGAGGTGCTCCTATGTTGGGTGCATAAATATTTACAATTGTTATAGCTTCCTCTTGGATCAATCCCTTGATCATTATATAGTGTCCTTCTTTGTCTCTTGTAATAGTCTTTATTTTAAAGTCTATTTTGTCTGATATGAGAATTGCTACTCCAGCTTTCTTTTGATTTCCATTTGCATGGAATATCTTTTTCCATCCCCTCACTTTCAGTCTGTATGTGTCTCTAGGTCTGAAGTGGGTCTCTTGTAGACAGCATATATATGGGTCTTGTTTTTGTATCCATTCAGCCAGCCTGTGTCTTTTGGTGGGAGCATTTAATCCATTTACATTCAAGGTAATTATCGATATGTATGTTCCTATTCCCATTTTCTTAAATGTTTTGGGTTTGTTATTGTAGGTGTTTTCCTTCTCTTGTGTTTCTTGCCTAGAGAAGTTCCTTTAGCATTTGTTGTAAAGCTGGTTTGGTGGTGCTGAACTCTCTCAGCTTTTGCTTGTCTGTAAAGGTTTTAATTTCTCCATCACATCTGAATGAGATCCTTGCTGGGTAGAGTAATCTTGGTTGTAGGTTTTTCTCCTTCATCACTTTAAGTATATCCTGCTACTCCCTTCTGGCTTGCAGAGTTTCTGCTGAAAGATCAGATGTTAACCTTATGGGGATTCCCTTGTGTGTTATTTGTTGTTTTTCCCTTGCTGCCTTTAATATGTTTTCCTTATATTTAATTTTTGACAGTTTGATTAATATGTGTCTTGGCGTGTTTCTCCTTGGGTTTATCCTGTATGGGACTCTCTGTGCTTCCAGGACTTGATTAACTATTTCCTTTCCCATATTAGGGAAGTTTTCAACTATAATCTCTTCAAATATTTTCTCAGTCCCTTTCTTTTTCTCTTCTTCTTCTGGGACCCCTATAATTCGAATGTTGGTGCGTTTAATGTTGTCCCAGAGGTCTCTGAGACTGTCCTCAGTTCTTTTCATTCTTTTTTCTTTATCCTGCTCTGTAGTAGTTATTTCCACCATTTTATCTTCCAGGTCACTTATCCTTTCTTCTGCCTCAGTTATTCTGCTATTGATCCCATCTAGAGTATTTTTAATTTCATTTATTGTGTTTTTCATCATTGCTTGGTTCCTCTTTAGTTCTTCTACGTCCTTGTTAAATGTTTCTTGCATTTTGTCTATTCTATTGCCAAGATTTTGGATCATCCTTACTATCATTATTCTGAATTCTTTTTCAGGTAGACTACCTATTTCCTCTTCATTTGTTAAGTCTAGTGTGCTTTGACCCTGCTCCTTCATCTGCTGTGTGTTTTTCTGTCGTCTCATTTTGCTTATCTTACTGTGTTTGGGGTCTCCTTTTCACAGACTGCAGGTTTGTAGTTCCCGTTGTTTTTGGTATCTGTCCCCAGTGGCTAAGTTTGTTCAGTGGGTTGTGTAGGCTTCCTGGTGTAGGGAACTAGTGCCTGAGCTCTGGTGGATGAGGCTGGATCTTGTCTTTCTGGTGGGCACATCCACGTCTGGTGGTGTATTTTGGGGGTGTCTGTGGCCTTATTATGATTTTAGGCAGCCTCTCTGCTAATGGATGGGGCTGTGTTCCTGTCTTGCTAGTTGTTTGGCATAGGGTGTTCAGCACTGTAGCTTGCTGGTCATTGAGTGATGCTGGGTCTTGATGTTGAGATGGAGATCTCTGAGAGATTTTTACCGTTTGGTATTACGTGGAGCTGGGAGGTCTCTTGTGGACCAGTGTCCTGAAGTTGGCTCTCCCACCTCAGAGGCACGGCCCTGATGCCTGGCTGGAGCACCAAGATCCTTTCGTCCACACGGCTCAGAGTAAAAGGGAGAAAAAATAGAAAGAAAGAAAGAAAGAAAGAAAGAAAGAAAGAAAGAAAGAAAGAAAGAAAGAAAGAAAGAAAGAAAGAAAGAAAGAAAGAAAGAAAGAAAGAAAGAAAGAAAGAAAGAAAGAAAGGAAGGAAGGAAGAAAGAAAGAAAGAAAGAAAGAAAGAAAGAAAGAAAGAAAGAAAGAAAGAAAGAAAGAAAGAAGCTATAATATAGTGAAGCAAAATAAAGCTATTGTAAAGCAAAGCTATACAGACAAAATCTCACCCAGAAGCATATACATATACACTCACAAAAAAAAAGGAACAGGGGAAAAATTAATATATCCTGCTCCCAAAGTCCACCTCCTGAATTTGGGATGATTCGTTGTCTATGTTACTTGACCTTTTAAAGGATCTGTTGGGAATTCCCTGGCAGTCCAGTGGTTAGGACTCTGAGCTTTCACTGCCGAGGGGGCGGGTTCAATCCCCTGTCGGGGAACTAAGATCCCACAAGCTGCACGGCGTGGCCGAATTAAAAAATAAAGAAAATAAATAAAGGATCTGTTTGCTGATTTGCAAAATGGAGACAAGAATACCTACTTTGTAGGGCCAATGGGAATATTAAATGAGGCAATGAGAGCAATCATAGCAAATATTTATAGAATCCTTAACACTTGGCCAGTCAGTGTTAAGTTCTAAGTGCTTTAGCTACTTAATCTTCACATAACCCCACGAAGTAGATACAGTTGTTACCAACTCCGTCATATACTTGGGGAAACAAAACACAGAGAAGTTAAGACCTTACCCGAAGTGGCAGAGTCAGGACTTGAACCTGAGCAGTCTGGCTTGGAAGCCCATGCTCTTTGTGGTTGATCTGGAGGTTTGCCTTCAGATCCCACTTCAAGAAACGGCTTGTTGACCAGAAGCAGTGGGTTCAGGGGGAAGGTCGCCTCCAGATCCAGGCTTGACGAAGGGCTCCCTCTGCTGCAGAGAGATCCTTAGGCAGGATCATACACTTCCTGGGGAGCCCTGGATCTGGTGAGTGAGCAACGGGAGATTAGGAAGGTCACTCAGAACACTGATAGGCATATTCAACCCAGTGCTTCCTGCCAGGTTGGCCAAGGCTTTGACAACTCTGCACCACCGTTAGACCTCTAACTCTGCTCAATCTTGCTCGTCTTGTCTTCCTTTCACAGTGAGGATCCCTAATCCAATTACATGGCTGTGTGAAGTTGTCCCACACCTCACTGATGCTCTGTTCATGCACAAACTTCTTTTCTTCTCACTGCATTTCATTTTGGACAGTTTCAATTGTGATGTCTTCAAGTTTACTAATCTTTTCTTCGGCACTGTCTAATCTTCCCTTACACCCAGTCAACACATTTCTCATCTCACACATTATAGTTTTCATCTCTAGAAGTTAGATTTGGGTCCTTATAAGCATCTCCCATGTCCTTATTTAACTTTTAAATATGCTGAATACAGTTATTGCAAGCCTTTTAATGTCCTTGTTTACTATATAATTCTAACATGTATATCTATTCTTGTTTGGTTTAGATTGACTGATTTTTCCCATTATGGGTCTTATTTTCCTGCCTGGCAGTTTGCATGCCTTGTAATTTTTGATAACATACATTGTGAGTCTTACCCTGTTGAGTGCTGGGTACTTTGTCTGCCTATAAACCTTCTTGGGATTTGTTCAGAGATACAATTAAATTACTTAGAAACAGTGTGATCCTTCAGTTTTTGCCTTTAAGATTCATTAGTCAGGACCAGAGAAATGTTTGTTCTACAGCTGATTTCTCCCCACTGTTGAGTGAAACCCTTTTGAGTGCTTTACGGCCCATGTATTATGAGGTTTTCCAGTCTGATTGTTGGAAGCAGGCACTGCCCCGGCCTTCTATGAATGCTGGGCACTATTCCCTCTAATTCTTCCTGGTGGTTCTTTCCTTAGGTGCTTTCCTCACACAAATGTGCTGATCATTACTCAGTATTTGAGGAGGACCCCTGCAGATCATTTGCTGGTATGAGTCCAGTGTTTTGAAAAAATTATATTATATATTTTGTCAGTTGTTTTAGGCAGGAGGGTAATTCTGGTTCTTGTCACTCCATCTTGGTCAGAAGTGGAAATCTTACTCATTATATACTTCTTAAACATATAAAAATGTGTTATGAGAATATGAAGTAATTTAAGATTTTTGGAATTCAAGAAAAGTCCTGGAAATTCTGATTCCTTTTTCCAGTAGATACTGTGGTATTACATCTAGATCCTTGCCTCAGGGCCAGTTAATGCATCTCCTAACTCTTGAGAGTACCAGCTGCTGAAAGCTCACAGATGTGCCCCTCACTGAGAATTGCCTTCAGACACAGGGAACAGAGAAGATGTCTGGTATTCAGCAAAATACCAAGTGTGTCTCTTGGCACTCCTGTGCCTAGTTTTAATGTTAAATGGATGAGTACAGTCACCACAGCCTGTTAAACACTTGGAAACCAGGGGCTCAGACCCCTCAATGATGAAAGTCTGGATTACTGCCCCCCACCCCCGGACTAACTGCTTAGTCTAGCAGAGGTGTTTGCCAAGGGGGAGAGGAATCCAGAGTTGGTGGTGAGGGGACGAAGGATGAGTATCAGTTACAGCTTTAATTAGAACTGCTGAGGGGTCTATAGTTCATCCTCTTAACCCCAAGTATCCCAGGAAATAAGCCCAACCAGAGTTTTGGAGGCCCTGTTCCCAGGTAGAATAAACTTATTATAAGAGAAAAGTAGATCTGGGCAATACAAGAGGTGACTATAGTTGATACCATGGTGCTCCACAAAGATTCTACCTCTGAGCCAAAGAACCATCCCCAGTGGCTGTGAATATTGTCTGCTGATGCCTCACAGCTGTGCCCCTCACTGGGCATTGCCCCCACCCCTCCCTGGCTGCAGGACCTGCCCAACCCAAGGTTATGTGCCTTCCCAGAGGGTGGCCCATAGCCAATAACCAGCTGATATGAGGGTACAACCTGACCCCCTTTCCCTCCATGGTAAACAATTCTGGAAAGCCATTCATTCAGCTGCAGAGCTGAGCTGGAGAGATTGAGGGAAGCTGTCAGGTGTCAGAGTAGCCAATTAAAGCTATAAGCCAAAAATGAAAAAATAAAGCCTTCAATCACTTCCTGTGATGGTCTAAGCAAGAGGCTAAAACCAGAGAAAGCACTGACTCCCTCTGGTCTATCTTCCCCATGGAAGGGCATACTAGTTGAGGGTCAGCTGGATCTGTGCCGATGTGGGCATCATCTCACTGCTGAGGGAGCCCCAAACAAAAGGCTCCAGCAGTCTTATGACCTCTGGGGTCAGAGGGGGGAAGGCTAGAAGTAGAAATGTACTGGGACCTAAGTAAGAGTGGGGAAAGTTATATTCAAAGCTTCTTCCATTATAAAGAAGATGTGGTATATATATATGTGTGTGTATGTATATATATGTCTATATATATATATATATATGATGTGTGATATATATATATAATGTGATAGATAGAAATGATGGAATATTACTCAGCCATGAAAAAGAATGAAACCTTGCCATTTGTGATGACATGGATGGACCTAGAGGGTATTAGGCTAAGTGAAATAAGTCAGAGAGAAAAAGACAAATACTGTATGATTTCACTTATTTGTGGAATCTAAAAAACAAAACAAACAAAACAAAAGAGAAACAGACTCACAGAGAACAAACTGGTGGTTGCCAGAGGGGAGGAGGGTGGGGAGATGGGTGAAATAGGTGAAGAGGATTAGGAGGTACAAACTTCCAGCTACAAAGTAAATAAGCCACAGGAAGGGAATGTACGGCACAGGGAATATAGTCAATAAATATTGTAATAATTTTGTATGGTGACAGATGGTAGCTAGACATTGTGGTGATCATTTTGTAATGTATAAAAATATTGAATCACTATGTTGTAAGCTTAAAACTAATATAATATCATATGTCAACTACAATTCAATTAAAAAAATAAAAAGTAGCTTCAAGGAGTTCAAGCAGAGGACCTCTCAGTGCATTTCTGGGAGAAAATGCATATCTATCAGTTTTGTGAATATGAGAGAGTAAACTTGAACAACTTTAAAATAATGATCTAAACAGACATTTCACCAAATAAGACTATGAATGCTAATAAGCACATGAAATCATTATTTATGAGAGGAATTCAAATTAAAACCATATGAGAGAATACTACCTACCCACTAGAATGGCTGAAATTTTAAAAGGCTGTCAGTAGCAAGTATTGGCAAGAAAAAGGAGCAATCAGAACTCTCAAACCTTGCTAGTGGAAGTTAAAAAAAAAAATGATATAACCACTTTGGAAAACAGTTTGGCAGTTTCTAATAAAGATAACCATATAACTATTATATGATTCAACAATTCCACTCATAGGCCCAAGAGAAATGAAAACAGATGGCCACAAAAGGCCTAATCCATGAATGTCTATAGCTTCATTTATGATAGTAAAAAGTTGGAAGCAACACATCCATCAATAGTTGAGTCAATACACAAATCATGGTATATCCACACAATGGAATCCACACAATGGAATCCACAATGAAAAAGAACAAACTACCAATACACACAAACATGGATGAACCTCAGAAACATTATACTGAACAAAAGAAACCCAAATGAGTACCTTCTGTATGACTCCATTTATGTAGAAATGGGAATAATGGTTGCCTGTGGGCTGGCAGTGTTGACTGGAAAGTGGCAAAGGGGAATTTTATGGGATGATTGAAATGTTCTATATTTTGATTTGGATGATGGTTACAAGGGTGTATAATTTATCAAAATTCATCAAAATAAAAACTTAAGACCTGTGCATTCTGTATTGCACAGAATTTTAAAAATACATGTAGTTGCCATTAAAAGGTTAAAAATTTAATTCATTCATAAAAACGTTTTCTGCTATTCTAACATCCTTTGCCTCTCATCAGCCCTTACAAATAAATCTCCACCACAGAGCAGAAATGTTAGAAGTTATATTGCAAATGGAGCACATTAAGTATTTTTAAAGCTTAAAAAATGTGGCTTATGAAGAATTTTATGCAGCAGGTCACTTATTAATATGTTAAATATTTACAGATCTATGGTACTATTCTGGACAATCAAATTTCCTTGATATTAAAATGAAATCAGCATTTTTGTCAGGAAGGTATTTTAAACTTGTTAGGGGAGTTTTCATAGTGTAAACTTAAGATCTGGGGTATACAAACTATACCTCATTAAAATTAAAAAAACATAATTTGCAAATAAATAAGTAAGAGAGATCTACCACCTGCCTGTAACTGACTGTGTTCCCAGGTCTGTTCTAGCTTAACAGCGGTTGAAGCATACCAACCATGGATTATGGGAATCTTCAGGCCTATAGCATAAGTACACTTTGGAGCAAATAGTTCCTGTTTCCCACTGGGCTGGTTGACCTCTGTTGGAACTACCCTACCGGAAAGAGGAGATAACCAGTGCCTCTAATGAGTAGATGCACTGAGTTGGGGACAAAGTCTCAGCCAGGCCAACTTGGGTTGTGGTCAGCTCAACTAGAATGAAGCTACGGACATGCCATGGTGGCCTGCACTAACCAAACAAGTTTTTTCACCTCTTGTAGGGAATATGCTATCAGGCTACAATGGCAGAAAAATGGGGAATAAATACCAGTAATATATGGGACCTCCCTGAGTAAAGTAGGGACAGTCTGAATTAAGTCCTCAGTAGAGAGTAGAGAATAAGAAAGGATTTAAAGTGAAAGGTTAGTGGCAGGGAGCTGGAAAAAATGGAGATAAAAGGTTTGGGAACCAGAGGAAACTATGGAGGGGTGATTTAAACCACGCCCTCACCCCACTGGCAGATGAGCTTGTGATGGATTTCAGTGCTGTCTGGGATACTCTGAGTTGCCTTGGACAGTGGCAGGAAGTCATTTGGACAGAATGTCCTCTTTTTTAAACCTGTGATTGCACCATGCAGATGTAGCCACCGTCTGTGATTTGTGAACCCTTCAAAGTCGTATTTTAAAGGGAAAGAATTCTAAACGCTAGAAATCTGGAATCTCCCTTTGAAAAATAAGCTAAAAGTAATTTAGATTAAAATATACTGATTAAAATTGCCTTGTTTCAGATTTTGAGGCATGCCATTTCTTTCTGATTATTATCTCTCCTCGGTTACTTAATATAAACCACCCCTAGATCAAGAGAATCAGGCAGAAATTTTGTGATAAAACTCAGGAACTACTCACAAACAGTCAAAAGCAGCTTCACAGATAGCCTCCTGGAAACATCTAATAAGTCTGTCATAATCAACACATGATCCTCAAGAAATGAGAAGAAGAAACAGCTGCTTTGTAGCAAATCCCAACTACAGTAGGGATTAATTCTAAATTCACGTCACATTTAGTCAGCATTCATCTGGGGCAACAGGGAATATCTTTGCCAGGCTAAGGGCAGTTATGTGTTTGTCAAAACAGACGAAACCTAAAATGTTAATCTTGTTTTTCTCTCAGATAAATATTTCTGTAGAACAAGGAATCTTTGAATGTTGGAATAATCAGTGAAGAAAGACATCTAACAGTTCTTACTGCGCTCTGCCTTTCCTGTTCGACTTCACTGTTTTAAATCTGGTCTTAACTCACTTCGAAAATTCTTTAGTGGTGATGGCGAATCTTTCTCCTGCCTTCTCTCCTTTATTTGTCTGTGTAATATGTTCAGTCTTCATAATCAAACATAATGGTACCAGTGGGGTTTCTCCTTACGGGTATGACCATTTCTGAGGATAACAAAATTGTAATTAAGACTCATACTTTCGGGTTCTAAGAACCTGAGTTTGAACCCCAGATCCATCAATGAGAAGCCATGTGCATTTTCAACGTTAAAAATGTTTTTGGATGTCAGTTATCTCATCTCTAAAATGAGAATAATAATAGTGATTTCTTTACATAGTTGCATTGAGATAATTCATGTGAAGGAACAGTATTAGCACATGATAAATGCTAAATGAATGTTAGCTATGATGGTGGTGGTAATAATGCCGAATGCTCTAGAGGTGCTTTTACACATTAACTGCACATGAATCACCTGGAGAAGGGGTAGTTAGAATGAATTCTGATTCAGTAAGGCTGGTGATGAGTGTGAGAGGCTGCCTAGCCAATACATTCCCAGGTTATGCCCATGCTGGTCCATGAACCACACTCTGAATAGCAAGGACCTTTTTCTCTTACTGTTGGCAATCTGGCCTGTTTTCTGATTCAATGTCAGCCATATGTGATACTGGAAATCTGTCATTCTTCCTTCACTTATTAGCTAGAATATCTCTATAAAGAGAAACTTTCCCTCATCTACTATTGGGTTATCCAAAGGTATAGTATGCATAGGAAAGGCCAGTATTCCAAATAAAGAGTTGATACTTGAGCATCGTTCAACAGTGACCAATAATGATATCTTTAAGAACTCATATATCTAAATGTACTTGAAGTGCTTCAATCCGATTGCAATTATTATCCTTATTTATCCTAACCCATTTTTGACCAGTGGGTAACTCTTTGAGTTGATTCCTGTGATCTTTGACGTGACTTTAGTCTTCTTTTATAGCTTCATTCCAATGTGTAGCATAATAAATTGATCCAGATTCATCATGTACATTTCTTTCCAAGACCTGGAAATCATTGAAATCTCCATTATCTTCCTGTTAGTGGGAAACTGTATTTAGAGGCTGTAAGTTGGGCACTGAGAGTACTCACTGCTACTGGGTTGGTCATTATTTCTAGGTCTTTTCAGCAAACAAAGCTAGGAAAATTTTTGTTTTAAATAAAATTCATCATAAGTTTAGATGATACTTCCAATCCAAATTGAGGACTGGCAGGATTTTTATTTAATCTTTTTGATCTTAAGTCTGAATCTCCTTTACCCCATGCCCAGAATCTGAGTTCTAATGACATAGAATGATAGAATTAGAATATCAAATACTTCTCATTTGCTTTCTCCCATAATATACCCACAACAATTTCAAAATAACAAAAAATTTACTACCAACCATATGATTAATGAAAATAGTGTAAGATTTTTTTCTTGTAGTTTCAAAATTTTTTCTTCCAAGATATATCATATTAAAGATTATAACCAAATAACTGTGTTTTTTAGCCACTTTGAACTTCTGGGTGGTTGTGCTACCAACCAATTCATCCCATTTTATTTTTATTTTATGGATTTTTTAACTAAAATTTTTAGGATTAAAATATTAACATGGTCCAAGTCAAACCTATAAATCTAGTTTCTGCCCCACCCTATTTCCTCCCTTGCCCAATATGCAACCACTCTTTTCATTTTATGTTTGCCTTCCTCTATTAATTTTCTATTTATGCCATAACAAATTACCACAGACATAGTGGCTTTAAAACAACACAGATTTGGTTTCTATAGTTACAGAGGTTAGAACACTGATAGCTTTCACAGGGCAAAAATTAATATGTCAGCAGGGCTGTGTGCCTTTCTTAAGGCTCTTTGGGAAAACCCATCTCCTTGCTTTTTGCAGCAAAGATGGCTTTTGGAGATCATCCACACGTACCTTGTCTAGTGGCCTCCTTCCTCCATCTTCAAAGTCATCCATCTTGCATCTCTCTGTTCATTAGTCACATCTCCCTTTAACTCCCCTCTTCTGCCTCAATCTTGATCCTTGGGATTACACTGGGCCTACCCGAAGAATCCAGGACAATCTACCATCTGAAGGTCCTTAATTTCACCACATCTGAAAAGTCCTTTTTGCCATGTAAGGTAACATACTTCAGGTTCAGGGGATTTGGCTTGACATAATTGGGGAAACCATTATTTGGCCTGTCACAGTTCCCCACTTTCTTAGATGAGTAGGTGCATACTACACACATTTTATCCATCTTGCTCTTTGCATTTGACAGTACATCCACTCCATAGTAGGGTATAGATCTATATCCCACTTCTTCACTCTTTACAGCTGCATAGCATTCTATTATGGGCATACACCTTGATGTATCTAACCAGCCTCCTATAAACATTCATTTGATTTTGTTTCTAATTTGTGCTATAACAAATATCCTACTAAAAAATGGCCCTGTGCATTTATGTTTTTGCATTCTGCCACTGTACCCATTGGATAGATTTCTAAAAGTGGGTTTGCTGAATCAAAGAGTAAAATAAGTATGTACTTTCTCTGGAGACTACAAGTTTCTTTCCAAATGGTTCTGTCATTTGCATTCACACCACAAATGTGTGAGAGCGCTATTACATTTGAATATATTGTCAAACTTTTGGATTTTTGTCAGTCTCAGCATACTTCTAATTTCCATTTCTCTTATATGAGTTATTCGTGTCTATTTTCATATGGCTAAGAAACAATTTAAATTTCATTTTCTTTGTGTTTTACGTTTGCATTTCCAACCTGTTTTTCTATAATATTTTCCATCTCCTCTTTCTCCCTTTTGGAAAACTCTTTATAAATTAGAATATCTCCTGTTCTGGGTTATAAGTTGCAAATCTTTTTACAAGTTTGATTCTGTCTTTTTACTTTGCTTACTGTATGTCTTCCTAGTCAAGAATTTTTATTTTTATGTAATTAAATTTATCTATATTTTCCTTGATTACTTCTGGAATTTGAATCACTCCAAGGTATAAATGAATTCACCTTGTTTTTCTTTTTATATAGATAACTTTTTTCCTCTTTATTTTATTTTAATTTTATTATTTTTTTAACATCTTTATTGCAGTATAATTGCTTTACAATGGTGTGTTAGTTTCTGCTTTATAACAAAGCGAATCAGCTATACATATACATACAACCCCATATCTCCTCCCTCTTGCATCTCCCTCCCAACCTCCCTTACCCACCCCTCTAGGTGGACACAAAGCAACAAGCTGATCTCCCTGTGCTATGTGGCTGCTTCCCACTAGCTATCTATTTTACATTTGGTAGTGTATATATGTCCATTCCACTCTCTCACTTCGTCCCAGCTTACCCTTCCCACTCCCCATATCCTCAACTCCATTCTCTAGTAGGTCTCCGTCTTTATTCCCGTCTTGCCCCTAGGTTCTTCATGACCATTTTTTTGTTGTTTTTTAGAATATATATATGTGTTAGCATACAGTATTTGTTTTTCTCTGACTTACTTCACTCTGTATGACAGACACTAGTTCCATCCACCTCACTACAAGTAACTCAATTTCGTTTCTCTTTATGGCTGAGTAATATTCCATTGTATATATGTGCCACATCTTCTTTATCCATTCATCCAATGATGGACACTTAGGTTGCTTCCATGTCCTGGCTATTGTACATAGAGCTGCAATGAACATTGTGGTACATGACTCTTTTTGAATTATGGTTTTCTCAGGGTACATGCCCAGTACTGGGATTGCTGGGTCGTATTGTAGTTCTATTTTTAGTTTTTTAAGGAACCTCCATACGGTTCTCCATAGTGGCTGTATCAATTTACATTCCCGCCAACATTGCAAGAGTGTTCCCTTTCCTCCACAAACTATCCAGCATTTATTGTTTCTAGATTTTTGATGATGGCCATTCTGACCAGTGTGAGATGATATCTCATTGTAGTTTTGATTTGCATTTCTCTAATGATTAATGATGTTGATCATTCTTTCATGTATTTGTTGGCAATCTGAATATCTTCTTCGGAGAAATGTCTATTTAGGTCTTCTGCCAATTTTTGGATTGGGTTGTTTTTTTGATATTGAGCTGCATGAGCTGCTTGTAAATTTTGGAGATTAATCCTTTGTCCGTTGCTTCATTTACAAATATTTTCTCCCATTCTGAGGGTTGTCTTTTTGTCTTGTTAATGGTTTCCTTTACTGTGCAAAAGCTCTTACGTTTCATTAGGTCCCATTTGTTTATTTTTGTTTTTATTTCCATTTCTCTAGGAGGTGGGTCAAAAAGGATCTTGCTGTGATTTATGTCATAGAGTGTTCCATCTATGTTTTCCTCTAAGAGTTTGATAGTGTCCGGCCTTACATTTAGGTCTTTAATCCATTTTGAGTTTATTTTTGTGTATGGTGTTAGGGAGTGTTCTAATTTCATTCTTTTACATGTAGCTCTCCAGTTTTCCCAGCAACACTTACTGAAGAGATTGTCTTTTCTCCATTGTATATTCTTACCTCCTTTATCAAAAATAAGGTGGCCATATGTGCGTGGGTTTATCTCTGGGCTTTCTAGCCTGTTCCATTGATCTATATTTCTGTTTTTGTCCCAATACCATACTGTCTTGATTACTGTAGCTTTGTAGTATAGTCTGAAGTCAGGGAGCCTGATTCCTCCAGCTCCGTTTTTCTTTCTCAAGATTGCTTTGGCTATTCGGGGTCTTTTGTGTTTCCATACAAATTGTGAAATTCTTTGTTCTATTTATGTGAAAAATGCCAGTGGTAGTTTGATAGGGATTGCATTGAATCTGTAGATTGCTTTGGGTAGTAGAGTCATTTTCACAATGCTGATTCTTCCAATCCAAGAACATGGTATATGTCTCCATCTATTTGTATCATCTTTAATTTCTTTCATCAGTGTCTTATAATTTTCTGCATACAGGTCTTTTGTCTCCTTAGGTAGGTTTATTCCTAGATATTTTATTCTTTTTGTTGCAATGGTAAATGGGAGTGTTTTCTTAATTTCACTTTCAGATTTTTCATCATTAGTGTATAGGAATGCAAGAGATTTCTGTGCATTAATTTTGTACCCTGCTACTTTACCAATTCATTCATTAGCTCTAGTAGTTTTCTGGTAGCATCTTTAGGATTCTCTATGTATAGTATCATGTCATCTGCAAACAGTGACAGCTTTACTTCTTCTTTTCCAATTTGGATTCCTTTTATTTCTTTTTCTTCTGTAACTACTGTGGCTAAAACTTCCAAAACTATGTTGAATAATAGTGGTGAGAGTGGGCAACCTTGTCTTGCTCCTGATCTTAGTTGAAATGGTTTCAGTTTTTCACCATTGAGGACAATGTTGGCTGTGGGTTTGTCATATATGGCCTTTATTATGTTGAGGAAAGTTCCCTCTATGCCTACTTTCTGGAGGGTTTTTATCATAAATGGGTGTTGGATTTTGGCAAAAGCTTTCTCTGCATCTATTGAGATGATCATATGGTTCTTCTCCTTCAATTTGTTAATATGGTGTATCACATTGATTGATTTGCGTATACTGAAGAATCCCTGCATTCCTGGGAGAAACCCCACTCGATCATGGTGTATGATCCTTTTCATGTGCTGTTGGATTCTGTTTGCTAGTATTCTGTTGAGGATTTTTGCATCTATATTCATCAGTGATATTGGCCTGTAGTTTTCTTTCTTTGTGACATCTTTGTCTGGTTTTGGTATCAGGGTGATGTTGGTCTCGTCGAATGAGTTTGGGAGTGTTCCTCCCTCTGCTATATTTTGGAAGAGTTTGAGAAGGATAGGTGTTAGCTCTTCTCTAAATGTTTGATAGAATTCGCCTGTGAAGCCATCTGGTCCTGGGCTTTTGTTTGTTGGAAGATTTTTAATCACAGTTTCAATTTCAGTGCTTGTGATTGATCTGTTCATATTTTCTATTTCTTCCTGGTTCAGTCTCAGAAGGTTGTGCATTTCTAAGAATTTGTCCATTTCTTCCAGGTTGTCCATTTTATTGGCATATATTTGCTTGTAGTAATCTCTCATGATCCTTTGTATTTCTGTAGTGTCAGTTGTTACTTCTCCTTTTTCATTTCTAATTCTATTGATTTGTGTCTTCTCCCTCTTTTTCTTGATGAGTCTGGCTAATGGTTTATCAGTTTTGTTTATCTTCTCAAAGAATCAGCTTTTATTTTTATTGATCTTTGCTATCATTTCCTTCATTTCTTTTTCATTTATTTCTGATCTGATCTTTATGATTTCTTTCCTTCTGCTAATTTTGGGGGTTTTTTGTTCTTCTTTCTCTAATTGCTTTAGGTGTAAGGTTAGGTTGTTTATTTGAGATGTTTCTTGTTTCTTAAGGTAGGATTATATTGCTATAAACTTCCCTCTTAGAACAGCTTTTGCTGCATCCCATAGGTTTTGGGTCATCGTGTTTTTATTGTCATTTGTTTCTAGGTATGTTTTGATTTCCTCTTTGATTTCTTCAGTGATCTCTTGGCTATTAAGTAGTGTATTGTTTAGCCTCCATGTGTTTGTATTTTTTCATATTTTTTCCTGTAATTGATATCTAGTCTCATAGCACTGTGGTTGGAAAGGATACTTGATACGATTTCAATTTTCTTAAATTTACCAAGGTTTGATTTGTGACCCAAGATATGATCTATCCTGGAGAATGTTCCATGAGCACTTGAGAAGAAAGTGTATTCTGTTGTTTTTGGATGGAATGTCCTAAAAATATCAATTAAGTCCATCTTGTTTAATGTATCATTTAAAGCTTGTGTTTCCTTATTTATTTTCATTTTGGATGATCTGTCCATTGGTGAAAGTGGGGTGTTAAAGTCCCCTACTATGATTGTGTTACTGTCGATTTCCCCTTTTGTGGCTGTTAGTATTTGCCTTATGTATTGAGGTGCTCCTATGTTGGGTGCATAAATATTTAACATTGTTATATCTTCTTCTTGCATTCCTCCCTTGATCATTATGTAGTGTCCTTCTTTGTCTCCTGCAATAGTCTTTGTTTTACAGTCTATTTTGTCTGATATGAGAATTGCTACTCCAGCTTTCTTTTGATATCAATTTGCATGGAATATCTTTTTCCATCCCCTCACTTTCAGTCTGTATGTGTCCCTAGGTCTGAAGTGGGTCTCTTGTAGACAGCATATATACGGGTCTTGTTTTTGTATGCATTCAGCCAGTCTATGTCTTTTGGTTGGAGCATTTAATCCATTTACATTTAAGGTAATTATTGATATGTATGTTCCTATTACCATTTTCTTAGTTGTTTTGTGTTTGTTATTGTAGGTCTTTTCCTTCTCTTGTGTTTCCTGCCTAGAGAAGTTCCTTTAGCATTTGTTGTAAAGCTGGTTTGGTGGTGCTGAATTCTCTTAGCTTTTGCTTGTCTGTAAAGATTTTAATTTCTCTGTCGAATCTGAATGAGATCCTTGCCGGGTAGAGTAATCTTGGTTGTGGGTTTTTCCCCTTCATCACTTTAAATATGTCCTGCCACTCCCTTCTGGCTTGCAGAGTTTCTGCTGAAAGATCAGCTGTTAACCTTATGGGGATTCCCTTGTGTGTTATTTGTTGTTCTTCCCTTGCTGCTTTTAATATTTTTTCTTTACAGTTAATCTTTGCTAGTTTGATTAATACGTGTCTTGGCATGTTTCTCCTTGGATTTTATCCTGTATGGGACTCCCTATGCTTCCTGGACTTGATTAACTATTTCCTTTCCCATATTAGGGAAGTTTTCAACTACAATCTCTTCAAATATTTTCTCAGTCCATTTTTCTCTTCTTCTTCTGGGACCCCTATAATTCCAATGTTGGTGCGTTTAATGTTGTCCCAGAGGTCTCTGAGACTGTCCTCAATTCTTTTCAATTTTTTTTCTTTATTCTGCTCTGCAGTAGTTATTTCCACTATTTTATCTTCCAGGTCACTTATCCGTTCTTCTGCCTCCATTATTCTGCTATTGATTCCTTCTAGAGAATTTTTAATTTCATTTATTGTGTTGTTCATCACTGTTTGTTTGCTCTTTAGTTCTTCTAGGTTCTTGTTAAACGTTTCTTGTATTTTCTCCATTCTATTTCCAAGATTTTGGATTATCTTTACTCTCATTATTCTGAATTCTTTTTCAGGTAGACTGCCTATTTCTTCTTCATTTGTTAGGTCTGGTGGGTTTTTACCTAGCTCCTTCATCTGCTGTGTGTTTCTCTGTCTTCTCATTTTGCTCAACTTACTGTGTTTGGGGTCTCCTTTTCACAGGCTGCAGGTTCGTAGTTCCCGTTGCTTTTGGTGTCTGCCTCCAGTGGCTAAGGTTGGTTCAGTGGGTTGTGTAGGCTTCCTGGTGGAGGGGACTGGTGCCTGTGTTCTTGTGGATGAGGCTGGATCTTTTCTTTCTGGTGGGCAGGTCCACGTCTGGTGGTGTGTTTTGGGGTGTCTGTGGCCTTATTATGATTTTAGGCAGCCTCTCTGCTAATGGGTGGGATTGTGTTCCTGTCTTGCTTGTTGTTTGGCATAGGGTGTCCAGCACTGTAGCTTGCTGGTCGCTGAGTGGAGCTGGATCTTGGTGTTGAGATGGACATCTCTAGGAGATTTTTGCTGTTTGATATTACATGGATCTGGGAGGTCTCTTGTGGACCAATGTCCTGGACTTGGGTCTCCCACCTCAGAGGCACAGCTCTGACGCCTGGCTGGAGCACCAAGAGCCTCTCATCCACACGGGTCAGAATAAAGGGGAGAAAAAGAAAGAAAGATGAAGATAAAGTAAAATAAAATAAAATAAATAGTTTTTAAAATAAAAAATAATTATTAAAAAAAATTTTTTTAAGTAATAAAAAAAAAAGAAAGAAGAGAGCAACCAAACCAAAAAACCAATTCACCAATGATAACAAGCACTAAAAACTTTACTAAAAAAAAAAAAAAGGACAGACAGAACCCTAGGACAAATGGTAAAAGGAAAGCTATACAGACAAATCACACACAGAAGCATACACATACACACTCAAAAAAGAGAAACAGGGAAATATATATATATATCGTTGCTGCCAAAGTCCACCTCCTCGATTTGGGATGATTCGTTGTCTGTTCAGGCATTCCACAGATGCAGGTACATCAAGTTGACTGTGGAGATTTAATCCGCTGCTGCTGAGGCTGCTGGAAGAGATTTTCCTTTCTCTTCTTTGTTCTCACAGCTCCCGGGGTTCAGCTTTGGATTTGGACCCGCCTCTGCGTGTAGGTCACCTGAGGGCGTCTGCTCTTCGCTCAGACAGGATGGGGTTAAAGGAGCAGCTGATTCGGGGGCTCTGGCTCCCTCAGGCCGCGGGGAGGGAGGGGTACGGATGCGGGGTGAGCCTGCGGCGGCAGAGGCCGGCGTGACGTTGCACCAGCCTGAGGCGCACCATGTGTTCTCCCGGGGAAGTTGTCCCTGGATCACGGGACCCTCGCAGTGGCGGGCTGCACAGGCTCCCGGGCGGGGAGGTGTGGAGAGTGACCTGTGCTCGCACACAGGCTTCTTGGTGGCGGCAGCAGCAGCCTTAGCATCTCATGCCCGTCTCTGGGGTCCGCGCTGATAGCCGTGGCTCACGCCCATCTCCGGAGCTCCTTTAAGCAGTGCTCTTAATCCCCTCTCCTCGCGCACCAGGAAACAAAGAGGGAAGAAAAAGTCTGTTGCCTCTTCAGCAGCTCCAGACTTTTTCCCAGACTCTCTCCCATCTAGCTGTGGCACACTAGCCCCTTCAGGCCGTGTTCACACCGCCAACCCCAGTCCTCTCCCTGTGATCCGACCGAAGCCCGAGTCTCAGCTCCCAGCCCCGCCCGCCCCGGCGGCTGAGCAGACAAGCCTCTCGGGCTGGTGAGTGCTGCTCGGCGCCGAGCCTCTGTGCGGGAATCTCTCCACTTTGCCCTCCGCACCCCTGTGGCTGCACTCTCCTCCGTGGCTCCGAAGCTTCCCCCTCCTCCACCCACAGTCTCCGCCCGTGAAGGGGCTTCCTAGTGTATGGAAACCTTTCCTCCTTCACAGCTCCCTCCCACTGGTGCAGGTCCTGTCCCTATTCTTTTGCCTCCGTTTTTTCTTTTTTCCTTTGTCCTACCCAGGTACGTGGGGAGTTTGCCTTTTGGGAGGTCTGAGGTCTTCTGCCAGCATTCAGTAGGTGTTCTGTAGGAGTTGTTCCACATGTAGATGTATTTCTGATGTATTTGTGGGGAGGCAGTTGATCTCCATGTCTTACTCTTCCACCGTCTTGAAGCTCCTCTTACACCTTGTTTTTCTTCTAATACTTTTATAGTTTAATTTTTACATTTAAATACCTGAAACATTTGGAATTTATCCTACTGTAGAGTGTGAGAAATGGATTCACATTCACTTTTCCATATGCTATCCCGTTACTTCATTTGGAAGTTCTTTACCTTCTCTGTGCCTCAGTTTTCTCAACTATAAAATCAGCTGATAACTAATATCCAGCCTCATTAGACAAAGTAACATCTTGCAAGAAGTATAGATTTACGTATCATCAGAGTAATCAGCTGCCACTGCATTGTGATTTTGGAATTCCTTGAATTCCAAAATGCTAAAATATGACTTACCTCAGAATTTGAATGAGATAATGCATATGTAACACTCAGCATGATGCCTAGCACATGGTAAAAGCTTAATAAATGTTATCTATGATGATAATGATGACATAGAAGATAATTCAGTGGTTCTAGCTCCTTATTCTTGTCCAAGGTCAAGTCACCCTTGACATTTATTATAACCTTAACCTTTTACTCTGGTGGCATGCTGTGTTTTGGTCTTATTTTTAAGATGCAGTATCTGGTCCTTTTGCCTGATTTGCTTACCTGGACACTCTTCCTTGATCCCCGTTCTAGCCCCTGGCTGAGTTTCCTACCTTCCCCCTAGGACAAGAGCCCTCCCTTTCTGTTTCCAGTCCCTTTCTGTGAATTCATCAACTTCATGAACTGACTTGGCTGATGCTATCATCTGGATTTCTGAAACCGACTTCCCCTCATCATCTTTTTGGGATTCTGTCTAATTTTGGGGGGAAATCCAAATAATATGTGTGAAAACTGCTGACTCTTGCTCACCTGGAATCAGCTGCCCTTCCCTTAGAAGCCAGGTTTTGCTTGCCAAACTCCTCTTTAATGAACATGTAGCTGATTCAGAGTCTATCTTCTCTCCTCCCATCCCGGGCAGGGGTGTTAGGTGTGTTGAAATGGCTTAGCCAGTTACCAGGCATGTGGTTAGAATAGGGATTGTGTTCCAACAAGGCAGAGCCTAAGATGGGGGAGATTATACTTTGGGTAAAGGATCCTTACCACTTATCTGGAACCAAAGGGTTAAGACAAACTAAGCCCTGTAGAAGAAAACAAAAGCTAAGACAGAGGGCTACAAAGTGAAGAGTTCAAAGTTTGCAAAAGATGTGATTGTTTCTAACATCCAACGGTATGATATATGGCTGCATCCTGCTGGCTCGAAGGGCCAGATAGAGAGGACAGTCATTTTCCTTAATGTTCATCTTACCTGATGATTAGGGTTGGTTAAAAGCACATTCCTCACCCATACGTCCTCCATGTTATGTGGAATGCCTGATTTTGTCACAAGACAGGACAGTGTGTTTCAGCTGATAACTAATATCCAGCTTCATTAGACAAAGTAACGTCTTGCAAGAAGTATAGATTTACGTATCATCAGAGTAATCAGCTGCCACTGCATTGTGATTTTGGAATTCCTTGAAGACTTCCTTACTGAAAACATCCCCTCCTTACACAGCTCTTTTCCAGATACTTAACTGTCCCATGTCTATTTGCAGTGTATACCATCTAGTTGAATGATGATACCTCCATCTCTACCCTTCCCCACTTTCACTGTCTTGATAGGTGCCAGAACAACACTGAAGATCTTGAAGATATAATTAATCCAGTCTCCTAATTTAAACCCCAATGAATGGTTCTCCTCTGCTTTCAGAATTCTTTGACCTGATGTTTCAGAACTACATTTATGCCCAATGCTCAGATGAAGTGCCACATTTATTTACTTTTAAAATCAACCCACACCAATCTCAGCCCCCACTGACAAGGTTGTTGAGAAATCCAGTGTCTGTAATTTTTCATACTTCGTGGTTCATGCCTCCCACTTTGCACTGTAATAAGATTCTAGGACTTAAACAGTTGAGGCCACATGGAGGAAGAAGCCTCTGAACACCAGTCTTCCTGGTCACGCTGAAGACACTCATTGTCTAGGTCTGCATGGTCCATTCAAGGACTGGTACTCCTCTGGCTCCATATTAAGCTTGGCCTCCAGCGCATTTGATGAGGCCTTGGAGCATGGACCCAGCCTCAACCTGGACTTATACAGTAGTCCACAGGAAGTCTGACCTGTCTGCAAATGACCTGGCGATAAGACCCTACACCTTTTCATATGCCTTGTTTCTGGAAAGTCCACAGAGCCCATTTACCCTGAAGTCATGAAGTCAAGAACTGGTGTGTGTGTGTGTGTGTGTGTGTGTATGTTTCTGTGTGTGTTTCTGTGTATCCTCAGGACTGCCCACCTCATCTGAATGCCAAGTCTAGTAATATGTTCCCATAGGTCAGAGCCCCAGAATCAACAGCACAACACCTAACTGCCCATTCTTTAAAGAGAGGGGAGCAAACTACCCTTTCATATTTTATGAGAGTTTATTCTAGCAAAAAACAAAAGTAATTAAAACAAAAGCACAGGATTTTCCTATACTCAATTATTAATTGATACTTTATCTAACCTAACTGATTAGAAGATACATCTGATTAGAAGATGTATTAGAAGATATATCACTGATTAGAAGACACATCACTACTTTATGTACTACTATGAAAGAAAAAATGCCAATTAAACTGTGGCTTAATGCTTTTTTATCACTCAGAATTCTTAATTTATATTTATTGAAAGAATGTTTTCAGATCTACTTGCTTCTCTAATGTCAAATGTAAGCCCTTACTCTGTTTCTGTGACTTTCTCCATAAACAATAATCCATTTTGCTTCAAAACTAAATTATGTGTACTTTTTAAAAGAAATGTGAATGGCATTAACCCAACATGTTGCACTTTAACTCAACTGAAACCTGGTGCAGCTATGACCGAGCTTGTATACATGCCAGCAATCACAACAACATCCCAAATGACAGTGACTGCAAGACACCATAATGTGAAAGAGGCATCCCAATCTCAGGAATGTTAAAATGTGAAAGCACGTGCATCTGAGAATTCTTGGAATACAATACATCTCTTTGTGTACCTATATATCTGCGTGTCTACCTCTACAGCATAACTTTTACCATCCACTTCCTCGCATCCTGTATTCCAGCCACGCCAATCCACTGACAGTACTCTGCATATTACAAGCTATTTTATGCCTCATGCCTTTCCACCTACAGTGCCCACTTTCTGGAAGTCCCTCGTCCTTCCTCCTCTTGGCTGTAAGCTCAACTCTCACTCATCTGTCAAACCAGAGCTCACATGTTTCTTCACTTGAGAAAACTTCTCTTCCCCACAAGCATAGCTCCCTCCCTCATGCCCCCCTTGAACACTGTACCCATTTCTATTCCTGCACTAACACAGAGGTTGGGAATTTCCTTTGCTCCACTAGAACTCCTGAAGAGCAGGAGTTGTGTGGTTTACATTTTGATTCCCTGATGCTTTGCACGGTATTAATATACGATAGGCACTAAAAAGATCTTCAGTAAATGATTGGATAGTTCCTCAGACAGTCATCCTTCAAAAAGAGGGGTGGTTTCTCCAGAATGGGTTGTCAAGGACAGTAGGACAGAGGAGGATCCTGTGTAACAAGAGTGGGTAGAATCATGAGGTTAAAGATAGATCTACAGACAAATATGTCAACCAGTACAAGATAGTCAAGAGCCAATAGCATGTTCTTAGGTCTGATTTCAGCAAAACTGCTTTTAATAGCGAAGCAATTACCATTCTGGGCATACCTAGAGGCCGGGGTTAGGAAAAGAAAGAGGTTACAGTGTTTGGTGAAATCTTATCAGTTAAGATTTTCTGTTAAGCACAGAGTGTTCATAATTCTGATTTTCATGCATAGTTTAATATCAGCTTCATTAATTTTATCAGGCTATTTTTCTTGACTTCCCGCTTGTTGTAAAAGAATTCTAAATGAACCATGTAGTTTTACATCCAAAGAAATGATGTTCTTTCAGATGTAAGGCATATGTTTCAATGTTACTTTGCTGTTAAAAAAAAGTAATATCAAAAAGACTTAAACAATATAAATGTGAAAGATCCCCGGTTTATAATAAATATCCTGCATGCTATTATGAAGATCAACTGACAGACCAGTATTTATTTAAAATGGCTATTGACTGTGTTTTATCCTCTTTTGAAGGATCCAAGATACTCATAATATCTGCTAAGTGTGGGTGTCTCTTAAATAGAAATTGCATAGTACAGACCTCATCCAAAGTAGCTGTTTGGATGAGATAAATTGAGTACAGAAGAGTTTACATTTCTGAGCTGTTCTGATCTGTTGTGTATACTAAATATGACAAGCTTAAGTAGATCCAAAGTGGATAATATTTTTAATCTTCTGGCTATTTAACTAGTAACTTTACAGTCTGTGTTTTAGTTTCAAGCAGAAAATTATATACAACATAGATGTACTTTATATTTATCACCAAAAAATCACATACACTACGCCACCTCATTATATTTAGTATATGGGGAAAAAATTGAGGAAACAATTTTTTGAGTACAGTTGGTAAGTACTTGTGTGCCAAGGATGAGTTAATGTATATTTATACAACCATTTTCTTGTTATGGTTTCTTAATTTTAGGGGTGGTTAATTATATAGATAATTGTCTATATCTATAAAATGATTTATAAATGAGCAATAAACATTTCATCTGTCTCCTATTCTGTTATAGGTATAGTTGAGTTGAATTTAAGAGAAGTCAATTTAATATATATGTGATACCTAGGAAATGGGAGAAATATGCTGTGATTTACTAGCTTTTAAACATTGTGTACCAATTACACAAAAAAATCAGATAATACAGGTTGTTGATATTGAAAATCTGTTTAGAGCCCTCATGTAGAAATGTCACTTACAAATGAAAATATGAACATAAATCTCAGATTTTGTAATTTAAAAATGCAATTAATATGGTAGTTCTATTTCTAGTTTTTTGAGAAACCTCCATACTGTTTTCCACAATGGCTGCTCCAATTTACATTCCCACCAACAGTGTACAAGGGTTCCGTTTTCTCCACATCCTTGCATCATTTGTTATTTGTGTTCTTTTTGTTGATAGCCATTCTGACAGGTGTGAGGCGATATCTCACTGTGGTTTTGATTTGCATTTCCCTGATGATTAGCGATGCTGAGCATCTTTTCATGTGCCTGTTGGCTATCTGCATTTCCTCTCTGGAAAAATGTCTATTTAGTTCTTCTGCCCATTTTTTAATCGTTGTGTTTGTTTTTTTGACGTTGAGTTGTATGAGCTGTTTATATATGCTGGATATTAATCTCTTATCGGTCATGTCATTTACAAATATTTTCTCCCATTCAGTAGGTTATCTTTTCATTTTGCTTATGGTTTCCTTTACTGTACAAAAGCTTTTAAGTTTAATTAGGTCCCATTTGTTTATTTTTGCTTTTATTTCCTTTACTTTAGGAGACAGATCCAAAAAAAATATTGCTGTGATTCATGTCAAAGAGTGTTCTGCCTATGTTTTCCTCAAGGAGTTTTATAATATCCGGTCTTACATTTAGGTCTTTAATCCATTTTGAGTTTATTTTTGTATATGGTGTTAGGGAATGTTCTAATTTCATTCTTTCACATGTAGCTATCCAGTTTTCCCAGCACGACTTGTTAAAGAGACTGCCTTTCTCCATTGTATATTCTTGCTTCCTTTGTCAAATATTAATTGACCATAAGTGTGTGGGTTTATTTCTGGGCTCTGTATCCTGTTCCATTGATTTATGTGTCTGTTTTTGTGCTAGTACCATACTGTTTGGATTTCTGTAGCTTGGTAGTACAGTCTGAAGTCAGGGAGCGTGATTCCTCCAGCTCCTTTTTTCTTTCTCAAGATTGCTTTGGCTATTTGGGTTCTTTTTTGTTTCCATACAGATTTTAGAATTATTTGCTTTAGTTCTGTGAAAAATGCCATTGGTATTTTGATACGTATTGCATTAACTCTGTAGATTGCCTTGGGTAGTATGGTTGTTTTAACCATATAACCCAGAAATTCCACTCCTGGGTATATATTCGAAAAAAACAAAAAGATACATGCACCCCAATGTTCCTAGCAGCATTACTTTAATTGCCAAGATATGGAAGCAACCCAAGTGTCAAGCAATAGATGAATGGATAAAGAAGATGTGAGATATATATATATAGATAGATAGATAGATAGATAGATAGATAGATAGATAGATAGATAGATATAGATAGATAGATAGATAGATAGATAGATAGATAGATCTCCAAATACACACAATGGAATACTACTCAGCCATAAAAAAAGAATGAAATTTTGCCATTTGCAGCGATATGGATGGACTTGGAGGGCATTTTGCTAAGTGAAATAAGTCAGACAGATGAAGACAAATACTGTATTATATTACTTATATGGGGAATCTAAAAAATACAACAAGCTAGTGAATGTAACAGAAAAGAAGCAGACTCACAGATATAGAGAACAAACTAGTGGTTACCAGTGGGGAGGGGGGAGATGCAATATAGGGGTAGGGGAGTGGGAGGTACAAACTATTGGGTATAAGATAGACTAGAAGGATGTTCTGTACAATATGGGGAATATAGACAATACTTTTTAATAACTGTAAATGGAGTGTAACAATTAAAAATTGTATAAAAAAATAAAGTTAAAAAACTATAATTCTACTTAATAGCAGGTATTAATTCAGGACACAGATAACTCAAACAGGAAACACATGTAGATGATGAACATATCCTTAAATTATTGATAATTTTATTATATCTTTTTTTAACATCTTTATTGAAGTATAATTGCTTTACAATGGTGTGTTAGTTTCTGCTGTATAACAAAGTGAATCAGCTATATGTATACAAATATCCCCATATCCCATCCCTCTTGCGTCTCCCTCCCACCCTCACTATCCCACCCTTCTAGATGGTCACAAAGCACCGAGCTGATCTCCCTGTGCTATGTGGCTGCTTCCCACTAGCTATCTATTTTACATTTGGTAGTGTATATATGTCCGTGCCACTCTCTCACTTCGTCCCAGCTTAGCCTTCCCCCTCCCCATGTCCTCAAGTCCATTCTCTACGTCTGCATCTTTATTCCTGTCCTGTCCCTAGGTTCTTCAGAACCTTTTTTATTTTTTTTTTTAGATTCCATATATATGTGTTAGAATACAGTATTTGTTTTTCTCTTTCTGACTTACTTCACTCTGTATGACAGACTCTAGGTCCATCCACCTCACTACAAATAATTCAATTTCATTTCTTTTTATGGCTGAGTAATGTTCCATTGTATATATGTGCCACATCTTCTTTATCCATTCATCTGTCGATGGACACTTAGGTTGATTCCATGTCCTGACTATTGTAAATAGTGCTGCAATGAACATTGTGGTACACGACTCTTTGAATTATGCTTTTCTCCGGGTATATGCCCAGTAGTGGGATTGCTGGGTCATATGGTAGTTCTATTTTTAGTTTTTTAAGACACCTCCATACTATTCTCCATAGTGGCTGTATCAATTTACATTCCCACAAACAGTGCAAGAGGGATCTCTTTTCTCCACACCCTCTCTAGCATTTATTGTTTGTAGACTTTCTGATGATGGCCATTCTGACCAGTGTGAGATCATACCTCATTGTAGTTTTGATTTGCATTTCTCTAATAATTAGTGATGTTGAGCATCCTTTCATGTGTTTGTTGGCCATCTGTATATCTTCTTTGGAGAAATGTCTATTTAGGTCTTCTGCCCATTTTTGGATTGGGTTGTTTGTTTTTTTGATATTGAGCTGCATGAGCTGCTTGTATATTTTGGAGATTAATCCTTTGTCAGTTTCTTCGTTTGCAAATATTTTCTCCCATTCTGAGGGTTGACTTTTCGTCTTGTTTATGGTTTCCTTTGCTGTGCAAAAGCTTTTAAGTTTCATCAGGTCCCATTTGTTTATTTTTGTTTTTGTTTCCCTTTCTCTATGAGGTGGGTCAAAAAGAATCTTGCTGTGATTTATGTCATGAAGTGTTCTGCCTATGTTTTCTTCTAAGAGTTTTATAATGTCTGGCCTTAAATTTAGGTCTTTAATCCATCTTGAATTTATTTTTGTGTATGGTGTTAGGGAGTGTTCTAATTTCATTCTTTTACATGTAGCTCTCCAGTTTTCCCAGCACCACTTACTGAAGAGGCTGTCTTTTGTCCATTGTATATTTTTGCCTCCTTTATCAAAGATAAGGTGACCATATGTGGGTGGGTTTATCGCTGGGCTTTCTATCCTGTTCCATTGATCTCTGTTTCTGTTTTTGTGCCAATACCAATACTGTCTTGATTACTGTAGGTTTGTAGTATAGTCTGAAGTCAGGGAGTCTGATTCCTCCAGCTCCATTTTTCTTTCTCAAGATTGCTTTGGCTATTCGGGGTCTTTTGTGTTTTCATACAAATTGTGAAATTTTTTGTTCTAGTTCTATTATGATACCTTTATCTACATCCCTTTTAAAGTTAGTGGACACAAATTTTTATAGGAACTAATGTCTAATGCATCCTTTTAAGAAAAATACTTCTACCTAAAGAAGCTAGCAGTGAAATTACATGGCCTCATCTCTCCAGCCACAGGGTTGGTTATGTGGCTCTGGTTGGCTAACCAGACGCTTTTTTCCAAACTACAATATTGTTATAGGTACAGTCTTATGACAAAGTCTGTCCACTCAAGTTATTCCATGGACATTTGAGCCAGTGAAAGAGAGAGCAAAAGTGTGAGAGAGAATATAGTTTGAACTCTGTGTCTAGCCTCTCTTGAACAGTAACTGCATTTTTTTTTAAAGATTTTTTTGATGTGGACCATTTTTAAAGTCTTTATTGAATTTGTTACAATATTGCTTCTGTTTTACATTTTGGTTTTTTGGCTGCGAGGCATGTGGGATTTTAGCTCCCTGACCAGGGATCAAACCCGCACCCCCCTGCGTTGGAAGGCGAAGTCTTAACCACTGGACTGCCAGGGAAGTCCCCTAACTGGATTTTTTAAGTTAAAGTAGGCAATATATTTCCCCACTCTTCTTATTCTTCTCTGTCAATCTGATAATTTATCATATATTGTTTCATTTTTTTATTTCAAATTTTTTTCTTAAGCTATATTGAGTTTCATTTTAATTGAAATGTATCTGACCACTCTAATCATGTACACAAACCCATACATAAATATTGTGACAGATTAAAAATGGCCACGAGTTCTTTGATATCCCTCCCTTTGAAAATAGGGGACTATATCCTATCCCCTTGAATCTAGGCTTAGAGCATGATAGAACTAATGCTTGCCAGTTTTGGACCTAGCCTTTAAGAAACTTGGCAGTTTCCACTTCCTTTTTCTTGGATCACTGACCTACATTTGAGAAGTCAGACCATTCAGTGTGTAAACTATGTGAAAGTCCAAGGTAATCACATGGAGAGGTCTTGAGGGAAGCAGGGAGTGAGGTAGACAGAGAGAGAAACTCCATCAGAGAAGAGAGACAGACAGAGGAACTCCTCCAGCCCCAGGTGTTCTAGCCCCAGCCATTCAAATCATCCCAGAAGAGATTCCAGATGTTGTGAAGTTGAGATAAACCCCTGAACCCCACCCAGATTAATGACCTACATAATACTGAAATAAAATAATGATAAATTGTTGTTTTAAGCCACTTGATTTTGAGTAGTTTGACAAGATGGAAAAAAAATTGATAACATGATTATTAAAGACATTTTTCTTGATTATATTCTTATTTTCCTAGTATTCTGTTCTTAGAAGACATTATTCATGCAAACAAACAAACAGAAAACCCACCTGGTCCATATTAATAATAAATCACTTATTAGCTTTTTGTTAGCTTTATTATCGTTCCTAAGTACTACAACTGAGAATAAAATTGCATTGTTGGCTGCATCCAGTAGATATCACTTCTATCACCCCACCTTTTTTATTCCACTGCCAGGAAATACCCAGACTCTACACTTTTCTCTTTCCTCTCCATATATTTACAAAGTGGTACCATCTTCATGAATATTTTGCATACCATTTAAAATTTTTGCAATATACTGTGATCATTCCCTTGCCTATAAACATTCCCATATAAATGAAAAACATTGATAAATAGCAGTTATGCAAAATGGAACTCATATTAGGGTCTAATAAATTTTTTGAAAAATTAGGTATAAATGTAAAAGAGGATAGAGTGAAAAATAATTCAATGAAAAAGAACTAAGTAAGGCTGCAAGTTGAGGACAGTAATAGAGAGAACCACTTCAATACATCATTATTATCATTGCCATTATTCTTTTGTTATGTGTATATAAGTGTACACAAAAGAATGGAAAAGGGAGTTAATAACAATAAATACAATACATTACATATTCTATTATTTAATACTATATGTTAAAATGTAATTACACTGTCTTAGTCCATTTAGGCTGCTGTAACAAAATATCATAGTCTGCATGGCTTAAAAACAACAGAAATTTATTTCTCACAATTCTGAAGGCTAGGAAGTCCAAGATCAAGGTACAGGCAGATTCAGTGTCTAGAGAAGGCCCTTGCTGGTACATTGATGGCTTTCTTTTCACTCTAACTTGACATGGTGGAAGGGGTAAGGGATCTCTCTGGGACCTCTTTTATAAGGACACTAATCCCATTCATGAGGGCTCTGCTCTCATGACCTAATCAACTCTCAAAGGCCCATCTCCAAGCACCATCGCTTTGGGGATTAGAATTTTAACAAATGAACTTGGGGGGAGACAGAAACATTCAGTCCATGGGAAACACAAAAGGTTAAAATGTGCTCTGGCCCATGTACTAGGTGACATAGAAGGCTCCCATTTTTGATGGGGCACAGAACATAAAAGAGCACTGTAGCAGTTCCAGATTGTGGTACAATCAACTTTGATACTTGGGCCATATAATTTTGGCCCTACCTATGGTGTTGGAGGTGCCAGTGGTTGGAAAAGATGCTGTATGGTGCTTTGGGCAAGCTCCAACGGGAGAATCACAACCTAAGCCCCTGGGTTTCAGAACAAGGCTATGCCATCAGCAGCAAAGAATTACACAGTTCTTGGGCTTCCCTGGTGGCGCAGTGGTTGAGAATCTGCCTGCCAATGCAGGGGACACGGGTTCGAGCCCTGGTCTGGGAAGATCCCACATGCAGCGGAGCAACTAGGCCCATGAGCCACAACTACTGAGGCTGCGCGTCTGGAGCCTGTGCTCCCAACAAGAGAGGCCGCGATGGTGAGAGGCCCGCGCACCGCGATGAGGAGTGGCCCCCGCTTGCCGCAACTAGAGAAAGCCCTCGCACAGAAACGAAGACCCAACACAGCCAAAAATAAATAAATAAATTAATTAATTAATTAAAAAAAAAAAAGAATTACACAGTTCTTGGCATGTTATTGGTCCCTATAGAGACAGAATGCTTGACTATGAGACAAAGTGGTGCCATTATGAGCTGGGTTCAGTTAAACTGACCAAGTGGTAAAGTCAGATGGGTCCAGTGACAGGACATCATAAGACGGAAATGGTATATCTGGATCACTGCAGAGCAGGAGTAGAAGGCATGAGTAAACTGCACAAGCATAAGCAGGTGGGCCAGACCTCATTGTAACCCATTACAATTGCACTCAGCCTCTCCTCCAGTTTGCACCTATGGCCAACTGAGTAAGTTCCATATGAGCAGCTGAAAGAAGAGGAAAAAGCTCAAGTTTGGTTGATGGATGGGGTAGCTAGGTACTTGAGGGCAAGCCAAAAACAGATGGCAGCTGCATTACATCCACATTCAGGACTAGTCCTGAAAGATGATAGAGACAGAAAACCTTTCCAATGGGCAGAGCTATGAGCAGCGCACCTGGTCGTATGCTTGTTTGGAAGGAAGAGTGGCCAAGGTGAAAATATAGTCAGATTCATGGAAGTGGCCAATAGCCTGGTGATCTTTGGGGGCCTGGAAGGAAAAGGACCAGAAGATTGAAGACCAGGGAGCCTAGGGTGGAGGGAGGTGGATGAATGTATGGGAGTTGGGACAAAGTGCGAAGATTTTATATTGCATGTTAAAGTGCTACATGCAAGAGACACTGAAAATGTGACTTGGCCTGTTGATATTAACCAGCTTGCCTCACTAGCCATCCTAAATCTGAAACAAGGGGCATGTAAACTTAGTGGTCATAGTGGCAGAGATGGAGGTACTACGTGAGTTAACCAGCAAGGACTCCCACTTACGAAGGTCATTCCAGCTACTGCTGGATCCAACTGTCCAAAGTGCCAGCAACTGAGACCAACACCGAGTCCCTGGTATGGTACCATGCCTCTAGGAGACCAAAAGGCCATTTGGTGGCAAGTTGATTATATCAGGCCAGCAATTTGTCATGACAGAGATAGACAGCTATGCTGGGCATGGCTCTGCCATTTTTATCTGCAAAGCCTCAGCCAGCACCACTGTCTGAGGTTTATGGAGTACTTGATCTATAGGCATGGAATCTCATACAACATAGCACAAAACCACAGCACATATTTTGCAGTGAAGGAATACGGATGTGGCTGATGATCATGGTATCTTCTGATTGCATCATATACTGCACTGCCCAGAGGCACACAGCCTGACAGAATAGAGTGGTCTAAAGGTGCAGCACCAGCTTAGAGGCAACATTCTAAAAGGGTAATATGCCTTCAGGCATATATGAATTTTCAGATTCAGAAAGTATAATAACCCAAACAAAATAAATAAAAATAGTTCTACACCACTTACATTGTAGTGAAACAGAATATTAAAAGCACAATTTAAAGGATTAAAAGAAGGAACCAAAATGAAAAGATAGTTAAATTAACAGCTGATTTCTCATCAGCAACAACGAAAGTGAGAGAACAATGAAAAAATATTTTTCAAGTGCTAAAAGAATGTAACTGTCAATGTAGAATTTTATAGTCAGTAAAATTATCTTTGAATAATAAGTGTGAAATCAAATCATTATCAGAGAAACAAAAGCTGGGAGTATTTATGACTTTGAGATTATCCTAAAAGAGCTTCTAAAGGATCTATTTTAGGCCAAAGTAAAATGATTTCAAGACAAGGTCAGAGCCTCAAGAAAAATGGTAGACAAAGAAAGTGGCAAATATGAGTGTAAATCTAAAAAACAATGACTATATAACACAATGAGAACAATGTTTAGCCTGATAGTTAAAAAAATGAGAGAGAACCAAAATACTTACACAATAATATGTGCTGGGATGTGGGTGGGTGATCAAGTTGACCCATTCTAAAAAATCATTGTATTACTTGAAAAAAACTCTAATAGACTGTGAAACTTCCATACTATTACAAAGAAAATATGGAATAAAAAATTAAAAACTCAATTTACATCAAAGAAGATTTTTAAAAAGAGAAAAAAAAAAGTAGGATAGATACCAAAATAATACTGCAGTAGAAACAAATTCAAATATATCAATAATCACAATATATTATTTTGAGATATACTTACATGTTATAAAACTATGAAAAAACAAGGGAATGATAGACCAAAATTTTATGATAATGTTTCACTGGGAGTGTCAAAGTTGAATGCTATCATAAAAGGGTACACAAAGACCTTCAAATGTCATAGGCAAAGTTGTTTTTCTTAAGCTGGGTAGTGGATACACATATATTTCTCTTTTTCTGTCTGTCTGACTGCATCTCTCTCTCATTTTACATATATATATATATATATATATATATATATATACACATATATGTAATATTTATTTTCATGTGTTTTAAAATATTTCATAATAAATTATAAAAGAGGAAGAACTACAAATTGTAGAAGAGTCAGAGAAACATAATCATGGCAGAGTTACTAGAGCATGGCAATCTTATTTTATGAGGAAAGCATTCAGAATTATAGTTTAAAAATACTATTTTCAGTTCTAAATGAAGTTATTAAGCTTGACAAGTTTTATTTTTAGAGTTACTGTTTGAGATCTTTCTTGGCTTTTCTTCTAATATTTATTTCTACTTAACTGCCGAGAATTTATTCTATAAATCTAACTGAATCATCACCTTAGGGCACTTTATAACATTCTATTCTTTGTAAGAAAAGCAACTGAAATATTGTTCATTATTATTTCAAATCAAATCAGTGGCGTTTGTTCCAGTCTCTGAGGTGGAGCTCTCCTGGCCTCTGCTGCCAGGGAATACGGAGGTTGCAGTTGTGTAGAATTGAGACCTTCCTATACCAGGTAACACTTGGTTCCATTTAAATGCACCTCTTCCCTCGCAGAGGGGCATAAGTACCCACTTAAACATGCTTTGAATTCTTTTTGTCTTTTGTTTCTTCTGGATCCACTGCCTGCTTGATCTCACCCTCCCTCAAGACAAGTACAATCCAAGGTCCTTGCTGTAGCTGGGGGTTATGGCAGTTTGATGGGATAACTCTTCTTGCACTGCTGTGGCCACCAAATGCACAGCTAGTGTCTGAAGAAACAAGACAGGACTCGTCAAAAATGGTTCAGAATGCAGCTTGTCATGACAGTGAAAGTAACAGTTCTCTAAGACGAAACCGAGGAGGAGCGATGGGAGCAGGAGAAGGTGAGTTACAGAAATGTAACCTAAAACTACACAGCTGAGGTCCAGGCCTAAATGACGGGCAAATGTTGTAATGCTGCCCATGAAATCACGCGAGACTTGGTGAAGTTAATTCCTCTGTTTGAACAAGGACTACTTTGAAATAGTCTGAAAAAGCTAATGTTGTCTACACTTATAGGAAAAACTAGCTTCCTTGGGTGATGCATTCTAATGCCTCACAACCGTCATGATCACGAGTGGGAATCTCAGGGAAGCCACTTGTGAGTTGTGGACATGATCTAAAGTCAGTTTCCTAACCTGTAACATGGGCCAGAGATAGCACCTCTTATATAGTAGTAATCTATTATATAGGGTAATATTACCCTACGTAATAGCACTCCATTATGTAATAGTGTGCTTGGGAAGATTAAAAAACATACTGCAAGCAGAGTTCTCAACAAATATTAGCTATTCTCATTACTGATCTGTTACAGCAGTGTTTTCAAGCTTATAAAATGTAAAGATCCATTTTAAAGGAAAACAATTCTAACAGACCTCAAGTTTTTATTCACATGATGTAATACTTCTCAAATATGTATGAAAATAAAAAACCTAAACTCTATTTCTATAACTATTATGCAGCTATAAACAAGAATGTATTTATAAATTAAGCTCGAACCCATGAAATCAATAAAATTCAAATTAATAGTATTAATTTAATGTTATTTTGTTGAAAATGGTACAAGGTGCTAGCACAAACTCTTTTGACATCTTTTGAGTTTGGCCTGCCTTAATTACCATGTGCTATGTGATACTTTCAATTCTTCCATTATTTCAAGTCTATCTGAATTATTTTAAAACCGCACGTCTGAACACCAGATTGACATACAAAGTTCTCCTCTTTTTTTCTTAGCCTGAAGTTCAGAATGAATATAGTGGTAGACAACACTATTGAACAAGCACAACCACTGAAGCTGAGATGCAAAGGCTCACTGAGAGATGGTCATCTAGGTGAGCCAGAGAGGGCTTCATTAAATTTTTTTTTAGATAATCATCTAAATAAGTGAAAACAGAGGATTAAAATATTCTCATGGAAAACTTGCAAACTTCCCACAGGAGCTAAACGGACCTCGGTTGACAAAATTTAAATTAATATATCTTTGTTGAAATTGAATAATCATTTTTTAAAGTGCTAGGGATATAGCATTACATAATAGTTCAGCAATTTTCTTGATAAATTCCATGAGATCTACCAAGTGCAGAGCATCACTTTCCATTCTATACTTTTTCACTGAAAGCAAAAGACATTTCCTTCCCGGGGCAATAACAGCCCTTCCTGGCATACACATTAATCTGAGAACTCAGAAACTTTGACTCAGAATTCTGAATGCTAATGGTTGTGAGTGTAAAATGAAGTAATTTATGTGTCATAGCTAATTAAGATTACAGTGTTTCAAGGCACTTAAAATTCAGGTTCAAAGAAATTTTAGTGCTTTGGTCTGATAGTTGGTGTCAAGGAGCTTTTGAGAGTGCTTCCTGTCTACAGCAATTGGCATGCAGTAGCTCATTCACCATATCCTATAATTAAAATAGAATAAAACTTCACCCTTGCTTCGTTGGAGTACTAAACTTTTTCAAAGATAATTTAGTCATGATTTGCTACAATTTTATGAAAAATGGAAAGCGTTTGTGGAACTTATTTGGTTAGGATCTTTTCATTAGGAAATGGCTTTGATTGAATTGAGCTGTATTTCTGATGTAGATGAAATATGCAGGCACGAGTAGAAAGGAAGAGACGGCAACCACACGGAGAAACAGCACAGCTTTATCCGCTAGAGCTAAAGACATTCTACTCTGAACTGGTGTATATACCATAATAATGTGGGCACATGTACAGAAAGAACTATGTATAAGAATACTGATAGCAAAATATGCATAATAGTTGAAAACTGGAAATGACAAAAATGTCCAAGACAGTACAATGGTTAAATAAATGTGGTCTATTCATATAATGGAAAATTACACAACATGAAAATAAACAAATTACAACTACATACAACATGAATGAATTTCACAAACAGTATTGAGTGAAAGGCACCAGACACCAAATAATGCCTTCTGTATGATTTCATTTGTTTTACACTTAAAACAGGCAGACTAATCTGTAATGCTAGAAGTCAGGATAGTGCTTAAAACTTAAGGTAGAGAGGGCTGATTGATGAGCTATGAGGGGGTTCTAATATGGTGGCAGTGTTTTATTACTGAACAATACTTACTGAGTGTTTATGGCTGAGTTCCTTAAACACTCTAAATTTCACTGGTGCAACGGGATTATGTCCACCTCAAGAGGTCATTGTGAGGGTTAAATAACAATGTACGTAAAGTGATGCACATTGTACCTGATATATAATAAATGCTCAAACAGCTGTAATTGTCATTGCTATTATTATCAGTGTTATGCTGTGCATACGTTTTGAAAACTTATAAAGGTAACCATGCTCTTAGAAGTGCTTTTTTGAGTCTCCACTTGGTGTTATACAATTCTCAAACACTGAGGTACGTTCCTGAAAAGAGCCCTATGAATCGAGCTATAAGGGTGTTATTGAGGGCATTGTTTATTATAGTACATGTGTTCTTTTGGTAAGGAACTACAGAAGAAATTTCTTTCTGATCTCAACAGGAAAGTAGTGTACTTCCCCTGAGAAATGCATTTTGATTACTGTCCAAGTTTAATCTTAAACGTATTGTGAATCCTCTAAATAGATGTATCTTTCTTCTTGGCTTTCTATCAGATCTGTGCTCTAACTTTATCAAATGTGAAGAGACAGGATACATTTTCTGGATAAATTCCATTTTCCTTAATTATTTGTTTTTATTTTGTTTTTCTCTAGTACTTACATAAGCTATCTGAAATTCTCTTTGGAGTAAGAGGAAGGTATAAGTTAATAAATGAAGAAAAAACAAATGACATTATGTTGCATTCAGTTAAGGAAATCTCTGCCAAGACAATGGTATTAACACTGTTGATGTTCCAGCAAAAATGTCTTGAATAAATGAATAAAAGAATGATTTGGAATTGGGGATGGCTCCATAAGGAAGTGGAATCTGAACAAGGTTTGGGGAAAATAAAAGTCTGTGGTATGAACAATGGGCTGGAAAGGATTGAAATTAGAGACAGAAGCAAGAATGGAGCTAAAGCCAGAATGACAATGTGAATGTGGTCAACAGAACATTCTATCAGAGTGCTCCAGAAGTACCGAGCAATAGATGTTGGTTGATGATAGTGATGGGGGACCAGGGTAACAGCAGTAAAAATGGAGAATAAGGGGCAAATTCAAGTAAAAAATTAAAAGTCTTAGTGACGAATTACACAGAAAGTCCAAAAAATAAGAAATCAGGAGTGACTTCAAGATTGTTTTGTGCTTAGGAGAAGTATGAGAGTTTTGAGGTACAGCCAGCTAAAGAATAGGTAATCAAACAGCTCATGAGATGCATGTAGAAATCTAGAAAATTCATTCCTTTCGCTAAGATAAATCATTTACAAATTTAGAATTTGCGAATTCTGACAATCTAGGTTTTGCGTTCCGTACATTAAATCATTGAAATGTAAAAATGCTCTTTTTGGGTTAGGAGGAAGCAAAGACCAGTTAGGAGTGACCAACGGATAGAGAAGAGGGGAAAAAATTCCACTGTGATTTTAGTACCTTAAAGACAGAACAAAATATAAAAGCATGGTTTGTATTATAAAAGTCAACAAAACCATTGTTGCAATGATCTACAGTCATTATTTTTAATCGATCTGTTTATTCAAAACTATGTATTAAAATAAAGTACATGAAAGATGTAATAGTGGACAAACGGACATAGTCCTTGGGAAGTTATAATATATAATGTATGTATGTAATATATATTATATATTGTATAATAGCTTATATTTTGGGAACACAAGCCTAAGTAAATACCTATATCTGAAAATAAGTCATAATTTCTATTAAAGGGTTTGAACTTATTGATAAAATGGCCTCCATTCTCTCTTGTGTCATAAGAAAATATTTCCCACAAAAATACAAGTTGCTGTCTCTTCACGACTTTTTTTGGTAAATTTAAAATCACATTAATATTCACAAAGCAGCACTACTAAAATAATGAAGACTTCTTCCTTATTGATTTTTCTGAAAACTGCCTTCCATTTTCCTTTCACACTTCATCTATAATTGGGAAGGAAAACTACTAAATTGATAAATTCTACAAGGGGAGAATACATCTTGAATATGAAGTGTTATTACTGTTGACAGTCCAATAAGAGAGACACAATGGAAAAATTTACGGGAGTTCCTGAAATTGGCTGAAGCAATTTTCAACACACTGTATTTCATTCTTGGACAAAACTAAAGCTCTATTTCTTACACTTTTTTTAGAAGTCAACATATAACAGGCAGTAGATACTTATCCAAAAGTTACTTGGTGTTATCCAAGTCCATTTATCTTTAAAACTCAAGTATTTGAATTTTAGGACTTCTAATTGGGATGTCTGGCCATTTCATAATTCTAATAGGTTTATTTTACAGAGTACGTATTTTATAGAATATGGCAATAAACCTTCCATAGTTGCTTAAATGCCTTATGTCTTCAATCTGCCGATAGAACGTACCTGGTCGTTATACCTTATTAGGATACTACCTGTTTGCTGAGAAGACAGGGAAATTTTAATTAATTTAAATTAAATGACCTTGAGAACTCGCCTGCTTTGTTTTTCAGTTTCCCCAGGTTTCATTTGATTTTTGCATCTTTTTTTCCCCTGTGTTACAAAAGTTTCTCAGAAAAAGCTGGAACCACTTCCCTCAGTGTCTGCTTAGCCCTAGTAAAAAAGTAAATCTTATTTTTCCTTTGCTTGAAATACGTGTATCAATGAGTCCTTTCACTCAGCAGTCCTGAAGGTCCAGGATAAAAACTGCAGCTTGAGGTGGAGATGTTGAGACTGTATTTTTAAGAACATATCTTCATTCTGAAGGTGAGGAAGCCAAATTTAAGTGAATTTCCCAGAGCAGAGCTAGGTTTAGAACTCAGAAGTTATACACAAATAGCATACCAACAATGAATGCTGGCCTCTTCATTCATATTTTTCTAAATTCTGCATTTTTTCCACTTTTGGACTTTATCCTTATTTTTCTCTACATATCATCACTGCAACCAATATCTATTTGAGGTCAGATTAGGTCAAGCGTACTCAGTAAATTGAGAAAATTATGCTCTGAGCACAAAATAAATTATTTTGTTCTTCGTAGCTTAAAAAATCATCTGGGGGGCTTCCCTGGTGGCGCAGTGGTTGAGAATCTGCCTGCCAATGCAGGGGACACGGGTTCCAGCCCTGGCCTGGGAAGATCCCACATGCCGCGGAGCAACTAGGCCCATGAGCCACAACTACTGAGCCTGTGCTCTAGAGCCTGTGCTCTAGAGCCTGTGCTCCGCAACAAGAGAGGCCGCGATAGTGAGAGGCCCACGCACCGCGATGAAGAGTGGCCCCCGCTTGCCACAACTAGAGAAAGCCCTCGCACAGAAACGAAGACCCAACACAGCCAAAAATAAATAAATTAATAAATAAATAAATAAAATTAAAAAAAAAATCATCTGGGGCATACTGTTAAATCTTACATTATTTTAGTCTATATTTTTATGTTTTACATTGTGTTTGAAAACATGAAAATATGTGTCCCTCGAAGATATTTTTCGGAACAACTTTTCTTCCAGTACTGAAATTATAACAAGAACTGGATTACTTGGAGAAATTACCGTGGGTCTTTTTTCATGTGTGGTACCCTTCCTTCCCGTTATTCCTGAAAATACCCTCAGACACAACCCAAAACCATGTGCATTGTCCAGTCCATTGTTCACAAATAGTATACGTTGAGCAAGTGTTTGCTTAGTCTTGAAGAGGTAGAGGAAAAAGCCAATTGACCAGTTTGTAGAGAGGCTGGCCTTCAGTTGCTGGGAACTCTTTTTGTCCCTGTTATTCTCATATTTGGATAGCTTTGATGAGGTTACACTGACTACAGAATAAAGTTCAAATCTGGCTCTTGTCTACTCTTCCAATGTAATTCCCCACCCCGTCTGCCTCTGCCCTCACCCTCCACCCCAGGTGACAGATTCACCTGCCACTGGGCTGGTTAGGTGACACACCTGGATGAAGCAGTCCAGGGAAATGAACACATGCACTTGCTTGAGTGGTGGCTGAGGAGAACTGGAGAAGGTCCATGTGTCCAAGGTGGGACAGGGAGCTGCTAGTCAGCTCTGTCTACTGTTGCCTGCAAGAAGGAGGATCCAAGGTTGCTAGATCCTCTGCTTTTCTTTAAGAAAAGGCAGAGAGATAGCTATTCTAATTTTGCAACATCCTGATTTCTTTCTGACATTGGGCAGGGCATTTTTTATTCACTCTGCTGCCATGTTGGTGAACCATTTCCCATCCATTGACGGGCAGTGGGCGACTTGCTGAGCTGCACCCTAGCAATCCTGATTACTTGGACTTTTCTCAGAAAGCAGCATATTATCATGATGCTAAGCTTTCGTTCATGTTGTTTCCTCTACCTGCAATGGACTCCTCCGCTTATTCACTTGACAGTGCCCTACCCACCCATTCTTAAACACTGGCTCAAAGACAATTGTGGACAAGAATTTCCCAGCCTCCCTCCTTATCTGATTTCCAACAGCCCTGCAGAACTGTTCCTTTTTCCTATGTTTCACTTCACATTGTTCATACACTGGGGGAGGTGCTCCACTGGAATAGGCTTAGCTGTGACCAGTACCCATCTCCCCCATGAGCATGTAAGATACATTTTCTTCCTCTTCACATCCTTGGTGCTTTATACTTGATGATTTATACACTGAACAACACCAAAATTGGCCAGTGCTTGTCGAAATAGCATATAGAGTAAAGGGTTCTCACAAACTTCCCTGCCTGCCTCCTCATCAGTCATCATTTCCTACCCATATCAGAGCAACAAAGCCCCAACAGTCTCAGTGATAATAGTCTACAGTTCAGATATCAGAGTGACACCTGCTCTGAGACCATATTTTCATAACTAGCGGGGCCAATTTCTGCTGTCTCATGCAGTGTGAATATACACACGACTCTGCTCTCAGGTGGCTTCCATCCTGGGGGCAAGACCAGAGCATTTTATTTCTATACTGACCATCATTCAAGTACCCATTCAACTGGTTCTAAAAGCAGATCAGCCAACACTCCCCTTTCCCATCCTTCTATTTGTTAGTTGCAGAACCCGAGACCCAGGAAGTGAGGCAATTTATCCAAAGACACACAGCAAGTTAGTGTTAGAAGTGGCTGTCGAAATCGTTTTCAAATATCAGATGCAGTAAAAAAAAAAAAAAAAAAGCTCCAAATAGCTATTTCTTTTCTCTTAAATGCAGCCAGCAACTTCCTATCTCTACACACCCTACACACCCAATATGCACACACACAAATGTTTTTAAACATTAGGGGTCAGCCACTCTCACCAGATTTTTATTTGTTTGATCTTTCCATCATTTTGTTTGGCACCATCTTAAGTTTTGAGGTGAAGTTGGCTCTCAGGCCACAGGCTTAGACTTGTTTTATATCATGGAACTTTAAAACATTTTGTTTCTAGAACAAAAAGCGATATAATTCAGTTATTGGCAAGTACTGGGGTAATTTTAATTTTCTTCTTCTATGCTTTTTTATATTTTCAATACAATGGTATGTTCTAATTTTATAATTGAAAAAAACAGGAAAATTTGTTTTTAAGAAGAAATACAAATATACAAATGGTCAGTCTAACTAATAATGGACATATCAAATTAACCATTTAACATATTACTCTACGGTCTACTTAGTTTTTAAAGTGGCCAAACTATGTATGACCTTAAAATGGCTGAACTAAATTCTATTACAATCGAGACTGAAGGATATTTAAACACAAATATATTTATGAGGCAATCGTGGGAAAATAAAATGTACCCACAAGAGCCCCACAGATTTTCATAGTTTGCACACAGGCAACTCTGCTCTGGTTCAGAGAGAATTGCTTCAGGGCGGGCTTTATGATTTCTTGTCAACAAATTATACTTGCCAGACTTCTAGGCCGAAGCCCCAGTTTTCTCATTTATAGAACGTGGACAATAAGGTCTACCTCTTCCTTTTCCCCCATGTCTGTTGGAGACACATCAGCTCTTAGAGGATAAAAACACAATAGAGACAGCAGGTTCTGTAACACTGAGTTAGAAAATATTTACATTGTGTAGAGTTGGTTTGAGGGTGAGAAAGTGTTTTCACTATGTGGAAGAATCCTGGGAATATAGCAATATTCATTTATTAATTCAATAAATATTTCTGAGGTCTAAGTGCCAGACTCACACATAGGTCCTGTGACTCTGGGAATAGGAAAAGGTTCTTGCCCTTGTGGGATTTACAATCTAGCAGACAAGATAGATGATAAATAAGGAAATAAACAACAGGTAAGATAATTACATAATAATAGCCCAATTAATACAAATGATAGCATAATCACATAATTATTTTACAGTTAACTACAAAAAATAATAGTGCTTAGTTCTATGAAGGAAACTGGGTGCTGTGATATAGAGTAACAGAAGGAAGCTATTTACCGATTGTGCTGACCATAAACATAATTCTTTGTAGGTCTTATATAGGTTGGGGTAGCTGTGTTTTGCCCTTTAAACACGGGAATTGAACGTTCAATGAGAAATTCTAATGAAACAAAATTGGCTGCAGTAAGAACTAATTACTAGTTACCTAAAAAGAAGCATTTTTTAGTATTAGGTACATTTTGTTTCTCTAGACTTAGCTCATCTTTTATCACATACATACACACAAGTAATCATTTTGCTTTCCAAGTTTTTCCAGCATCTTCAACTTTGTTGGAAATCTCAGAAAATTGCTGAACCTTTACTCAGCCCGTACTGAGCCATTATAAACCCATTTTGTGAAAGTAACAAGTAGAAGGATGGGTGGAAAAAAGAAAAACAAATTTTGTCCCTTGTGAAATATGCCCAGATCCAACCTTCACTAACCCCATTGTGTAAAACATTCAGAATATTATTGAGAGAAAGCTTACAAGTGTAAATACACTTATTCTCAATGAAATCAACACCATCCGACTGATTTGTAACTATTCCCTTAATGCTGCTATAAACTTTATTGCAGTGAAAACACTGGTTCTACAGATTGCTTTCCTCTTCCTCAGGATGTGTTTGACCTTTGTGGCACTGCCACTATAAATCTCATGGCCCAACAACCCCTTGTCTGCAAGTGATTTCAAGCACTATCATAAAAATGAAACAGACAGACTTAATTTGAGTTCCAGACTTGAGGAAACTCAACTAAAATATTAGCATAATTTTGCTGAGGACGGAGGAAATTGTTAAAATGTGTGTATTAGAGAGTGTCTGCAACTCGATCCATCTTTTTTCTGGCTCTTGGGTGCCACCCAGTGATTAACTTAGTGGCAGTTTTCTGAAGGGATCTGTGGGGCACAGACAGCCACTGGTCACAGGAGACAGGGGCAGGGATGCTAGGGGTGGTGGGGGCTGAAGTCCTAAATTAAATTTAGGAATTAAAATAAATCTCTGTTTAGAGATTTTTGTCCCACCCAGAAAAATCTGGCCATTGATGATGTGTTCCTTCCAGACATCCAGACACTGTCGATGATCTGGTCCGTGAATAAGGAAAATCAGGTCTTTAAAACACAGACTGGGTGTACGGCCACCTGGGGGAGAAGCGCAGCAAGAAGCAACTGGCTGCCCCTTCCTAACCATCTTCGCCGTTCCTATCCCGTGCTGTCCAGTCCCTCGCCCCAATTCTATCCTGAGGCGGAGCTTAAAAAACTCTGCTTTATAACCACAAAGACAGGAGGCTGATTCAACCAGGTGATTCTTTTCATCTCATACTTACTAGAGTGTTTCCTATCCTTATAATTCATGGGGTGGAGATAAGAACAAACACTGCCCTTAGCCTCGCACTCCACAAAAATCAACAGCCAGCCGGTGTTGTGCTTGTTGTTTTCAAACGGAGTTTTCTCTCTCTTTCTTGCATATAAATTTTGTGACACTTACAATACATTTTACCAAAGATCTGTGTTGCTTTTTGGAGGTAAAGCAACATATACTCAACTTAATGGGCCTTTTGTTTTCCTCTAGAAAAATGTAATGAGCTTATAAAGAATACTACTCTATATATTATACATATTTTTATTTTTACTAGTATGTATCGTATATTACATATATTTTATTATATATTATGTAAAATATTACATTTTATTTATATTTATTATATGTATAATATGTAATATTATCTACTTATTTTATCATTTGTCTTGTCTCTCCTGCACTAACTTCTTAAAGGTCCACCCAGACCATGCCGAGGGCAGGGGTAAATCCTATACAAAAGTATGAAGGTGAGATGGATTCCTCAAGCCGTTGTGTTTTCTCCTTGCTCAGCAGCTATCATCATGGTTACTGAGGGAAACAGGATCAGAGGACAGAGAGTTGAGAAAGAAAAAGGAAATATATCCTTCAAAGGACAAAGAAGGTCCCTATGAATGAGGTGGGAAGGGCGGACCGGGTTCTGGGATGGGAAACGAGCACTGGCATTGGTCGCCCAGTCTCCACCAAGTACCTGCTCCCCAGAACCACCACCCCACCGCCGGCGCTCTGGCCGCTCCCTCTGCCCTGGATCTACAACTTGGCTGAATAAAGCCAAAGGGTGGTTGCAATGCTAACAGTAAGTCCAGATGTTGGCCCGAGGCAGGTGGGGACAGCGAGAGCTCATCTGCAGGAACTAGAAACCACCAAGACGCCCGTGAGCTGAAGAAGAGATAGGTGCCAGGCAAACTGGGGACAGACGCAAAGAAGTTCACCCCAAAGAAACCTTTAGAGGAAGCCATGGACCTGTGGCCTTTCAATTCCGTGAGATTTGAAGGGCCTGGAAGTCCTCTCAGCCGGGTCTCTGTCCCACCTGCCTTTTCCTCCGGGTGGTCTCCCTGGTGCTTCAGGAGGAAAGAGGGAGGGGAACCATGTTCCCAGACCCTGTTAGCTATATGCTCCCTTCTCGCAAGGAGGCTGCTCTGTCAAAACCAAATTGATGATTAGGCCCGGACACTGGCCCACCAAAGAGGAGCGCAAGGCCCTCCTGATTCTAATTTCTCATGCTGGTATCACAGCAGCAGGAAGATGAAATGCTTTAGCTTATGATGGGATCATACTCTTTGGCCAATTTTAGGCATTTATGGACTGTTTACATACACCACGCACTGGGCCTATGCCATTTAAAACTTAAGATCTCTACATACCTATTATTAGTAGTACCCTTTTTCTTATATAGTTGTATAAACTGTAGCCAACAAGGTAAGTACTTGCCCAACCTGTGTTGCTGGTAACTAGCAGCTAGGATTCATCTGGCAATTTAACCCCAGAGCCTTTTAGTAGCTCATTTTTTGTTACAATACCTGAAATAACATATATTAGAAACTTTAAAAAATTGTAAATTAAAATGATTTGTCTTCATATGGATTAAACAAATAACCTAATCTTAATATAGATTAAATAAATATTAAATAAGCTCATTTCCATTTTTTAACACCATTATAGCACCATTGTTTTTGTAAATGCACTCTGACTTCGTATCAACTTACAAATATAATTTTGAAACACAACTAGCTGGTAAGTTGGGTACTATGTTCAAAATTTCCTGGGAAAACTTACCAAAATTGTTACTTACCACAAAATCTGATATTTTAAATCTGTAATTTCTGAGATCCATTCCAGCCCTGTTTATTTATATAAACGTTCATGAAGGTTAATTCTTTTACCTCATAACTGCTGGCAGTCAAGAGTGACTTAAATAGAAGCTTTGGATTCATCCAGCGCTTAAGTTAGTACCTCACTGAAGCCCCAGGTTTCTGTAGTTTAAATCATGAAAGAAATAACCTTACTCAGAGATTTTTAGCCTAGGCATTAGCAAGTCTCTGATTCTGATATGAGACATCCAGTGCACATTTCATTTTTCACAGGCTTCATCCCCATGCATCCAACTAGAAGAAACTGGCCCCTAAGTCCATCCTCAAATAACTAATACATTAATATGTTGAGTGAAATTGTTTTATATTATCTAACTAGATGTCAAAAATAATGAGTTTGATTGGAGCATAATTATTATTTGTCCTTAAAAGTTATTGACCAAAACATCCATTTACTAGTTGATCACTGACAGCAGTGGCTCACCTGGAATGAGATAGAAGATTCAACTGCCATCATATTAATGGATGAGTGTTTTTCCTGTTTGTTATTGGAGGAAAGAAAGATTCTAATTCATCTAAAAGCTTCAGTAGATTGTTGTACAAATTTTCAAAGGAAGAGCTGGACAAAGCCTCATTTCATATCATTTTAAAAAAAATGGACTGTGTCAAAAGGCCATCACTGCTATTCTAATACTCTGTGTTGCACTGTAACAGGAACTCAAAAGGAGAATGATATATACCAGATCGATGTTGAATTACACAAGTGGACCTGAAATCACAGAACAATACTGTGGTACCCGAATGCTCATCTGTGCTCTGGAAACAGACTCATTCCTGGGACTCAGGAAAGCCAGGAATTGGCTCCCTTTGGAGATGATCAGATCTCAAGGGCCCAAAAGGACTACTGCAAGACAGTCAAGGATGTTCAGGAAATAGAAGTTCAACTATCAGCAACTAACCCCAAGGTTTACAACTTTGGAACTGGACAAATGGACAAATGAGACAACCACACAAATATCCTCGGTCAGCCATTTTTTCACTGCTTTAGGGAAAGTATTTATGTTCCTCATGTCTGCTCAAATATCATGTCAAAGCTTTCCTTGACCACTGTCCCTTTCCGACAACTCTCTACTCCCTTATCCTGCTTCATTTGTCTTCAGAGCATGAATCGCCACCAAATATATTATTTATATATTTGTTTACTAACAGTTTCCATCAGTTAAGCTCTGCTTATTACATGTGGTCATGTAATAAGCATTCAGTAACTAACTGGTGGATGAATGAACTTTTGGGGGGGGGGGTCTCAATTTATCTCTCTGTAAAATCTTATTTGTCGAGATTAAGCAAGCCTTTTCCTTACACAGAGTGGGTACTTTTCTGCATATTTCTCACATGGGTTAGAGGAAGAACAGCTTTACTTCTAGAAATCTGTGAATCTTATATCCTCTAATCTACATCACCATGAACATCCAAACCACAGTCATATTCTTTTATGGTTCATGGATAGATAAGATGGCCTATTCATTTAAGTCATTTAATCACTCAGCAAACATTTATGCAGCATATATGGGGCTATTCTGATGCTTTGAAGGTTCCTTGTAGCTTAGGGTCCTAGAATGCTCCTGAGATCAGACTGCTGTCTCTCTTGAGCTCAGCCTGAAAAACTGAAGCCGGCATCTACAGTGAGGGCCCTTTTTATTTTCCACAGCTTCTTGCTGGCATGAGAATTATGCTGTTTTATCTTTCCCTTACTTAGAGTGAACCTCACTCCTTTATTAAGTTACTTCATCTAGAAAATCTTATTTTCCTACACGAAAATTACCCAAAGAATTTGATTTCAATTGAAGTAGCAGCAACACTTGTTCTAGCCCAACAGTCCTTAGCAAAACCTCTTGTTTGTAATAGAAACAGGCAAAATTAGTGAAGAAAGCAACCACTAAAATATGGTCTTGTCTTAAACACTCATGCAGCCATAAATCTGGATTGAGTTAGTCAAGGTACGTAGGTACCTGATGTGCATCTCAGCAAAACAGATTCTTTTTTTCATTTATGTGGAAAGAATTGCAGCATCATTCTCTTCCAACAATTGCTCTCATGATATCCTCAAGTCATTAGCACTCTCATCTGGCTAATTATTTCCTTCAGAAAGATGAGGGATGATGGTGACAACCTGGGCAAGCTACCCACGAATTCCTAAAATCCAGTTGATGGTTTTCGGAAACAATGGCACCTGAAAATCCGTAGGTTGTGAATAACTGGCCCTGATTTCATTTTAGTAGGTTAAGTCTGAGATGGAAGGGAAAGAAAGCATTGTGAACCATGTTGGCTGATTTATCAGAACACAAATTCATTCTGCAAAATTCCTATGGAGTCTTGGCCAAGATTTCTTAACCCACTATCATGGAAAAGAACATGCTTTTGACAAAGTCATGATGCTTTCCAATCTTTGCTTTTAAGCTAAGATATTCCAGATACCAAGATAATGCAATGGCCACCTTCAGCCAAAGCAGTTTACCCACAAGTGGAATGTTTTATGGCCAAAGTAACTCATGCATATCATTTGGCGATAGCTTTAACTTCTCTGGCAGTTTCTTTACTAACTACCGCTCCATAGAAAATACAAGATGCAGAATCTCAAAATCTTGAATAATCTTTTGATTTGGTTTGTCATTAGATGAACCAGAATTTATTTTATTATTAAAATGTCCAATGATAGCGGTGCAATATGATTTGGATATTCAGTGGTAGACTGAACACATTTGAATTTGCTATTGTTCTTTAGAGTTGTGGGTGGTTTTTCAGTCAGAAGCCCTTTGCCAAAGATACAGCAGAAAGGCGGGGATAGTCCAGATATAATTTTTGATCACTATGAATTTTTAATACAAGGCCTTGGAAGCAACTGTAGAACTTCCTGATCCTGACAAAAATCGTTTTGTCAACTTGTATTTGTGTCTGTGATTCCAGTCTGTCTGCTCTTTTTCTTGAATAATGAGTAATACACATTTTCTAGTGTTGTGCAGGAAAACATATTTCCAACACACTCGTATTAGGGCCCTCTCAAGATTTCTTGGTAATGCTAAAATGTTCTATAGCCGTAAGTTTTACATGTGGGCTCTACTTTGGGTATCAGTTTTCAAAGAAACACTGTTTTATATTAAAACAAAATTATTACAGAATAGAACCACAAATTTAAATGTATTTTAAGGATTAAACATGAGAGTTTGAAGAAATACTGACCTTGCCGTGCATCCCTTCTGGACAGGCCCTCAACTTAGGATCTATGCGATCCTCTCTCTACTGTTGGGGATATTAAGTAGGAAATGCTCAGAAGGACTGTTATATGCTAGAATGCAAGGGATAAGAAATCTTAAAGTGTTCCCAGACTTAGAAGTGAATGACCACTTCACAGTTTAGAAAACTCTCCTTAGACCACAATCCAACATCATGGAATGCCTTTTCCCTGCAGGCAATAATGAGGCTCTACAGTGGTTGCCTTTTATGGAAGAAAAATGTGGTAGAAAGTAAATAGTACCAGAATGACATGAAATGCTTAGTTTGCTTTTGGAGGAGGTGCATCGTGGTTTATTCCCTCCCCCTTTATCTTGAATGAAGTAAATATTAATCGTTCTGGGGCAATGATTTAATGTCACTGTCACAGTTCTGATTTTATAGTTTTCTTTTTCCACTGATAGGTGAAATCAATGTAGGACTTTCTAAAATATTTCTGTGAGTTTATTTTCAGTTGATGCCATAACATAATTCACCCAGTTGTCCTGTAGAGACTTTGAATTCATCACAGCCCTAAATGTTCTCTTCTTCCTGCATGCTAAGGGTTGGCAACTTTTTCTGCAAAGGCCCAGATAGTAAAAATTTTAGGCGTTGCAAGCTATGAAGTCTCTGCTACCAACTCTACCAACACTCCTCAACTTTGTAGCAGGAAAACAGCTACAGACGATATGTAACAAATGGGCGTGGCTGTGTTCCAATAAAACTTTATTAACAACAATATGGAGGCAGGTGGGGAAGAGAGTAGACTTTAACTGAGGGCTGTGGTTTGCTGATACCTGTTCTATGCTCTTGCTTAGTGGAATACCGTCCATTCACTCCCTATGACCAAAGATCTCCCTCTCCATTCATATCCAAACAAAGATTAAGTCGATTATTTTACCTCCTATATTAGTTTTCTAGGGCTGTTGTAACAAATTATGATGAACTTGGTGGCTTAACACAACAGAATTTATTCTCTCACAGTTCTGGAGGCCAGAAGTTCAAAATCAAGGTGTTGGCAGGGCCATGCTCTCTCTGAAGGCTTGAGGGGCAGAGTCTTCCTTGCTTCGTCCTGGCTTCTTCCCAGCTTCTCTGGGCTGCAGGCAATCCTTGGCATTCCTTGGCTTGCAGCTGCATCATTCCAACCTCTGCCTGCATTGTCACATGTCCTCATGTCTGTCTCTGTGTTCAAACTTCCCTCTTCTTATGAGGACAACATTCATGTTGGATTACAGCCAATCCAATCCAGTATGGCTTCATCTTAACTTTATTACATCTGTAAAGACCTTATTTCTAAATAGTGTCACATTCACGGGTTCTGAATGGACATAAATTTTGGCGGGGGGGCACTTCCTACTTTCTAATCTGTCCTCTACTTTCTATCTCGCTACCACAGCCCTAATTCAGATCTTTATCACCCCTCACCTCTCATCTGATTATTCCAACAGCCTCCTAATAGGTCTTGCCTCCTACAATATCTAGAGTGATGTTTCTAAAATGCAAATTTCACCATGTCTCTCTCCCTTTAAAAATCCTTCTTGACCCTGTAATCTCAGTAGTGGTTCTCCTTCTTTTTGCCAACAAACATGATGGATGAGTTCCCTATATGACAACAACCTGTTGGGTGTTCCACATGATGTGCAGACTAACTGCACCTCCACTCAATTAAATCTGCTTTAATTTATAGAGAAAAGTAAGTCATTTACATTATTACCATTGATGACATTACTTTCAAATCACCACTGATTGTGCCAAACAATGCTTTTCAACTCTATGGCTGAAAAATCACTGGGATTCTGGATACAAATTTCTTGATGGGACCTTACCAGCTCCTCTTTTTTCTCTTTGTCCTCAAACAACTGGCCAACTGTGCTGCCTCTCATTACTGTTTTACTCACACTCACTACTCTTGTCCTTTTTTCTGGAAAAATACAGACTCTGCCTTCAAGCAACTTAAAGATAACACGATCTCTGGACCTAGAGATTATCATACGAACTGAAGTAAGTCAAACAGAGAAAGACGAATATTGTATGATATCACTTACGTGTGGAATCTAAAAAATGATACAAATGAACTTATTTACAAAACAGAAACAGACTCGCAGACTTAGAAAACAAACATGGTCACCAAAGGGGGAAGGGGGGGGGGGATAAATTAGGAGGTTGGGATTAACATATACACACTACTATATATAAAATAGATAAACAACAAGGACCTACTGTATAGCACAGAGAACTCTACTCAATACTCTGTAATAACCTAAATGGGAAAAGAATCCGAAAAAGAATAGATATATGTATATTTATAACTAAATCACTTTGCTGTACACCTGAAACTAACATATTGCAAATCAACTATACTCCAATATAAAATAAAAATTTGGAAAAAAAAATGATGGTTTTAGAGGACAATGTATGAAAATGTAAAGCAAATAAAGCTAATTTTTGCTTATCTGAAAAAAAAAAAAAGATAACACGTTCTCACTCTATCCTTGTGAATTGGAAGTTCATTGGTATAGTTGCACAAGTCCAACAAGTACAAGTGTACATTGGGGAATAATGTGAGCAGGTACCTGAATCAGGTCTATCCTGGAAAACCCAGGACACATGGCTGCCCTAAGAAAATATAACAATATACTAACAGTTTTTTAAAATGTATTTCCCAAATTTTCTTCAAAGAAGAGATGATATCATAAAAGAATATGGTAGCCAGAAGTCTGTCTCCTGGTCTCAGTCACTCTCAGCACTAGATCAGTTTTCTCTATGCCAGGACAGTTTCCCTCAAAAGAAAATCTCATCACTTGCTCCTTACTGTCTTCTGAGTAAGGCCCTTATTTTTAATATGTTAAACAAGACCCTTCATGGCTTGTTCCTGCCAATGTGTCAATCGCCTGGGAGGTGAGCCCAGGGTCTGGCCCTCAGTATTTCCTGAGAAATATTTATTGAATGAATGAATCAATAAATGAATGACTACATGGAATTTTTACAACTTCCAGAAAATACTTTAAAGTAAGCTATAGCTTATTTCGTCACAAGTAAGTCCGTTTGTTGGAGGAGGTCATCAAGAGGATGTGACCACTGGTTGACCCTGGAGCTGGACCCAGGTAATCAGAGGCTCCTCACGCCTCCCCTGTCTTTGGAATGTACGCTCTACCTACTGTTCCCACAGTGGGAGCCGTTCCAAGGACACAGCCCTGGGAGAGTAAGGTGCTGTTGAGACCATCTGGATTGAATACATGACTGAACCCCCTTAAAGCCTCTCTATAAACTTTTAAGATTTGGTGGGCAAGTACAGAAAACTACTCATCTACTCATTTTGCGGCCACTCAAGACCAGCCTCATAAGTTCGTTTGCTTATTAAACCTACCACCTACCAACCTGGAATGGTCTGCCTCTTTCTTGGGTCTCTCCCTGCCCTCTGTGTTTGGGGACCAGTTTCAGATTACACCTAGGAAGCTCCCGGAGGTCATGACCCAACACCCTTTGGACAGATGAGGAAAGTAAAACATAAAGAAACTAAATAACTTGCCAAAAGTCACACAACGTGAACTCTAGGTATTTCTGACTTCAAATCCTGCTCCATAAAAGAATAATACATCTATTTTACTTTATCATTTTAAGTGTTCTAACCAAGGTATGCTGCCATAGTCAACTTTAGACTTTCAAAAATCACTGGCCTGTTAGTAAGCTTCTGTAAGTTTGACATAAGAAACATCTAATGGGCCCCATAAGATACATTCTGCACTTTTAACCACTGAATACATGGAAAGTAATCGTTTATGTTCAATTCATTCATTCATTCATTATAAAACTGTTAATAATCGAATGACCATGCCTCTACCTGGACTTTATAATGTATAAACATCATGGCTAAGTTACATGATGTTCAAAGGTTTGAAAACATGGTGCACAAAAGTACATTTTCTCCTTCAGTTTCTACTTTAGCACCTGCTTGACAGTTCTTTATTATTTAATGTTATTAAGGTTCTTAGGTAAAAAATAGTTGCATGCCTTCCTCTGGTTGTGACTAATGCTCTAACAGTGGTTCTAAGACAGATAGGACTTGTCTGAAGATGATGATGATGATGCAAAGATAAATGTCTAGTAACTTGTCAAATTAAAGGAAAACAACTGTAGACCATCAAATAAACTATATTGTACAAGTTATCAAAAGAAACTGAACCCAAAACTGACACGATCTCTGATTACTACTCAATGCTAAGATTACACAGTCAAGGGAAAAATACAAAAGTAAATATTTTCTCCTAGTGTTGGAGAAAAAGAAAAGAAACAGGTTTAGAAAAACGTATTTTTTATTTGGATAGGTAGCAGCACACAAAAATCAGCATTATTATTTTTTTCTGTCTTGACAGAGAAATCAAGCTGCTTTGTGCTGTAGACATAAGCTTCATGTCAGTTTGCCAACAGCATTGTAGAGCACTGTAGGGAATACTGTAGTGAGCCTTGCTCTTGTGGGTGGATAAAAAAGAGGAATGTAGAGACCAAACTCCCTCAGCTTCCCTTCTTACTTCCTGGTCTTCCTGTTCTCAAAATTTCCCTGCATCTTCATCCAGCTTCTCCCCCACTTCACCTCTTCCTCCTATTCCATTCTAATCTCTCTACCTAATCCCTTGTTCCCATCCTGAAACACTGCTGAATCAATTAACTGGCCCCCACCCCATCTCCACTCACGTTTGTTAACATTTCCCCTCTTCAAAAGTCCCTTCCATTCACCCTGCCAACATGCTATTGTTTTCCTATCCAAACACGGCTTTCTCTTGATCCTGCCATTCTCTCCAACTCTCCCAGGCTTCCGTTGTTCCTCCTTTGGGCCACGGCCAAACTTCTGGAAAGATGATTGTCCACCACAGTTGCCCAGCACCTACTCACATCACTGATCCGATTCTCCCAATTTCTTGAAATATCTCACTTCAAAACTCACTTACTGGGACTTCCCTGGTGGCACAGTGGTTAAGAATCCGCCTGCCAATTCAGGGGACACGGGTTCAAGCCCTGGTCCGGGAAGATCCCACATGCCGCAGAGCAAAGAAGCCCATGAGCCACAACGCGCCTAGAGCCCATGCTCCGCAACAAAAGAAACCACTGCAGTGAGAAGCCCGCGCACCGCAATGAAGAGTAGCCCCCGCTCACCACAACTAGAGAAAGCCCGTGCGCAGCAATGAAGACCCAAAGCAGCCAAAAAAAAAAAAAAAAAAAAAAAAAACTCATTTACTTTGGCTTATATATGACTCTAACTCATCTCTCCTGCTTCTCTTACTTCTCTGACCATGCCTCCTCTGTCTCTTCTTCCACATGACATTCTTTCTCTACATGAATGTAGTCTGTAAGGATCTGTCTTGGCTCCTCCACATCTGTCTCTGGGGCCATTTCCTTCCTTCCTTCCTTCCTTCTTTCCTTCCTTCCTTCCTCTTTCTTTGATTCAGCAATCTCATCCAGTCGCAACTATGAATCCATATAGGTAAATAGCAAATCTTCTGCTTTTTGTTTTTAAATTTTTATTTTATATTGGACTATAGTTGATTTACAATGTTGTGTCAGTTGCAGGTGTGCAGCAAAGTGATTCAGTTATACATATACATATGTCTATTCTTATTCAAATTTCTTTAATTGCTTTTCTTCACTCTGGACATGTGTTTCCCTCTGTCTCCTGGATATGTTTATTTTAATGTTCTAAATTGATCTTAAGTTCATTCTTTAATTCACTTATTCAATCGTTCACTCAATATATATTTATGAAGTGCCTACTATGCTAGCTAAGGTGAGAGTTAAGCTGCTATCCAAGTACAATGACTTTCATAAGGCAGAAGTTCATCTTTCTCTTATTTCACAAGTCGGTGCAACACCTATTTCTACAAAGTCATTCAGAAACCCAGGACTCTTCCACCTTGCAGTTCTGTCCCCCTAAAGTGTTGTCTACGTATATAGGGCCAGAGCTGGATCACTTTCCTGTCAGCATGCGAAAAGGAGACAAAGGAAATGGAAGAGGGCATGCCCAGTGTTTGAAGACCAAGCACCAGAGGGGTCTGTATTGCTCCAGCTCACATGTCATTACCCTGACTTAGTCATGTCACCACACTGAATGTGGAAGGAAGGCTGAGTCTTCAGCAGGATGTCCCTGTTGCTATGGAAGAAGGGAAAACAGATTTTTTGGGGGACAGGTATCTAGTGATCTGTCACTCCTACTGGGACTAGGCATTGTGCCAAGCATTGAAATTCACTGTTTGGAATAATTCTCATTATATTTCCTTCCAAATTTGGTTTTTGTTCAGTATTTTAGATTTCTACGGATGGCACTATCATCCACACTTCTTAAATAACCAAGATATCTTTCTTTATCGAAGTATATTGATTTACAATATTATATTAGTTTCAGGTGTACAACATAGTGACTCAGTATTCCCAAGATATCTTTGATGCTTAATCAACATTTCCTAACTCCCTCCTTGTAACAGCTACAATTTTCCAAAGTATTATGTCGTCTCCCTCTGTTATATTTCTAGCTTAACCCCAACCTTTTCTATTTGCCTTAATACTTTTAAATAGTGTTCGTTACCATTTTTTAAAAAAGGCTCCTAACTTATATCCTGTGTCCCATCTTGCTCTGCTCTTATTCACTTTGTATACCCTGCAGTAGTCTCTCTGAAGCAAGTATATAAAGGAAGAGTATGGACTCCTCAGAATGGCATACCAAGTCTATAAGAAGGATGTGTGTCTTGTCTGGGACTGGGGACTGGCTTCAGTCATCTTCCCCACCCATTTCGCTGGCTCGGAGATTTCCTGCTTTGAGTCATGGTACATGCTCCATATTATCCTCCTCTGCACATCTATTCCTATTTTTCTCCTGGTGGCAATGCCCTTCCAGATCCACAAATCCAACCACCATCAATATTTCAAGGCCCAGTTTAAATTCCACCTTTTCCAAAAAGCTTTCTTTGTTTCTTTTAGGAAAAAAATTCTCTCTCTGTCCTCAGATCTTCTGTAAAACTTTACATTTACCTCACTTGTGGTACTTAACTCTTTATTTATTATATTATAGCTTATAGGTACATGCCTTATCTTCCATGGTAATCTCCTCAATTTGCGGATGAAGGCTGTGTATTCCACTTAGGTTCTAGTATAATGCTGGGCACACAATGCATGTTTAACAGATATCAGTTTAACAAATGAATGTTTGAAGAATCAGTTATCAGAGTATGGTAAATGCAGAGAGTCTATTAGGAAAATAAGTCATTTTGACTGAAGGATTGATAGACTGTTACTTCTGGAACTGATTTCCACTCAGTTAAAATATTGGTAAGACATTTAGGAAGACACATTTGTAGTAATAGCAATCGGTATCTTCGTCTTTTTACTTAGTAACAGAGATACAGGTTTTAAAGAATCATCATGAAAGTATTTTCCCCAACAAGACATACTTCCCTTATGATTATCTAAGATGCTTGTGAGGTCCTAAGTTTTAGAACTATTGAGGGTTATTTTTCCTTTGCACTACGTTTTCCAGTTAAGCCTAAAAATACTGAAATAATTTTCATTCTAATTATTATGTGGAATTTCCAGTCACAGTCAGAAGTAAGGCTATGAAAACTCTTACTAGAAAGACCCTTTTCATAGTATTTTCCAATTGCATTTTATAGCCTGGAGATATTACAATTCTTAAGATAATTTTCCCCCAAAGTCCAACATTTTTCCAAGCAAGAACTCCAACTCTTTTGACATTTATGCATCCGAAGCACTGGTAAAGTGAAACTAACATTTACTTGTAGCAATTCTACATTTGCCTTTTGGAGTTAGGACAACACTTTAAAGTGGCAGGATCTCATACATGTTTCATGGAAAATAAGGGAAACATGCTATAAAAATCACCAAACCATGAGATAAGAGGAAGAGGAAAGAGTGGGTGATCAATGAAGCCCTCTGGGATGATTGTGGAATAAGTTCTTTTAAATACTGGCCATATTTTCACAACTGATAAGCAACTTTCTGACCATCCATTAGATAATTCTGGAGATTGCTTTAGCCCTTTCAATAATGATACCTCCATTACCTACAAAGAAAGATCTTGTCCTTTTTATTCTTGAATTCCCACGCTTCAATTAGAGTGGCTCCTTATTCACTGTGAAATCTTGGCAAGTTACTTTACCCTCTCTAAGCTTCAGTATAAATACCTATGGAAACGTCCATAATAGAGGTTTCTGTTACATTGATGATGGTGGGTACGTAAACTTCTATTATTTTTGAACGTTTGAAATATTTTATTATAAATTCAATAGGTGGCTAAAATATGCAAGGGGTATAAAATATAAGATTATGAATGCACACTACCCAATTCCGCACTTGGCTTAATAACTGATCATTATTATCGCTAATAGTGATGCTGCTACGGATGATGATTACTGCATCTCTGTAGCAATAGTTATGTACAGAGGCATGTATTGCGCATTGGCGGGAGCAGGGAGAGAGGACAGTGATTAAAAAAATAATAAGACCTAATTGTTAGGGAAATGCAAAACAGAACTACGGTGAGGTCCCACCTCACATCAGCCAGAATGGTCATCATCAAAAAGTCTATAAATAATAAATGCTGGAGAGGGTGTGGAGAAAAAGGAACCCTCCTACACTGCTGGTGGGAACGTAAATTGGTACAGCCACTACACAGAACAGTAACGGAGGTTCCTTAAAAAACTAAAAATAGAACTACCGTATGATCCAGCAATCCTATGCCTGGGCATATATCCAGAGAAAACTAATTTGAAAAGATACATGCACCCCGGTGTTCATAGCAGCACTATTTACAATAGCCAGGACATGGAAACAACCTAAGTGTCCATCAACAGATGAATGGATAAAGAAGATGTGGTATATATATGCAATGGAATACTACTCAGTCATAAAAAAGAATGAAATAATGCCATTTGCAGCAACATGGATGGACCTAGAGATTATCATAGTAAGTGAAGTAAATCAGACAAAGAAAGACAAATATCACATGATATCACTTATATGTGGAATCTTAAAAAGTGATACAAATGAACGTATTTACAAAACAGAAATAGTCTCACAGACATAGAAAACAAACTTACGGTTACCAAATGGGAAAGGTGGGGAGGGATAAATTAGGAGTTTGGGATTAAAATATGTACACTACTATATATAAAACAGATAACCAGCAAAATCCTACTGTATAACACAGGGGACTATACTCAATATCATATAATAACGTATAATGGAAAAGAATCTATCTATCTATATATATATAAAACTGAACTTATGTATGTATATATAACTGAATCACTTTGCTGTCTACCGGAAACTAACACAACATTGTAAATCAACTATATTTCAATAAAACTTTTTTTAAAAAAAGTAAGACCTAATCCCAGTCTTCTATGATCTAAGTATTTTATCCTGGGACAACAGAACTTATAGACAAGGAACTATTAAGTAACAATACAAGGCAGTATATGATTAAGGCCAAAATGAATTATGCAGATATATGCTCCAGAAGAGTTCAGAGAACCACGTGTTCAAATAATTACTGTGTGTGTCTGTGTGTGTGTGTGTGTGTGTGTGCGTAATGCACATTAACAGGACCATGAAGGACTTTTAGAAAGCAGAAATGTTCACATTTCAGCCCAGAATGACACAGTACTGCCAGAGTTCGTCACTTAAGAAGAATTCTTTCAGGGGCCATTTTTTGAAAGCCAGAGACCTGTTTGTGACAAGTCTTTTCCCTCCTGCCTACAAATGCCACCCGTGTACTATTATTCTGACATATATGGTAAAGTGTGAAATATGCAGAAACCACTGAATCGATGAGTTAACAAAATACACATGAGCACCAGGAAATTAACAAGATGATGGTCCCAGGTTAGCGGGAGGCATATAGCATTCCGCTCCGTGTGGTTTTCTGGCATGCTTATTAGACTCCTGGGCAAGGAAATGCCTCTACCTGGAGATTTAGACACTAGAATTGATACTCCCAAGCGAGAGCATACTGTTGGTAGTAAAAGCAGTCTTTGTGTGGAGAAAATAAAACTGCAAGCTTTGTACACTTGTAAACCACCACTGGCTCACCAGTGACTATTCCTGCTTTACTCTCAGATTGAAAAGGGGTTTCAAATCTGATATATTTTAGCCTGAAAAAAAAGAGCAGGATTCCTTCAGCCTAATCTCATTACACATGTAGCCATTACAGTCAAAATGAGTTTCCTCTGAGTAAGTTTGGGTGAGTTTCAAAAGCAGTTCTCAGAGGAAAAAAGTCATTACATTAAAACTGTGTGTTGCGAGCTAGCACTTCCTATTGTATCAGGGCTTTCGTCTTTATGTTTGCTTAAGTCAGAGGGTGATGAGATGAATAATCCAAAAAGAAGGGGAGACAAAACATTTAAAATGCATAATGTTAACACCTCGTTAAAGGTTTTCTTTAACAAGGAGAAAGTAATAGCTTTGGAAAAATACATTCACAATACTTTTCTCTTGCTTCTATTTCGTCCCATCAGTCTATTTATTGTACACTTGTTACTCAGAACCATTTGCCAGTTGGCCCATTCATGTCCTTCAGTCATTTCACTTCCATCCCCTTCTTCATTCTTTTATGTAGAACTGTGTCCTCTAAAAATATAAGCTTTTGGAGGGACTTCCCTGGCGGTACAGTAGTAAGGACGTCGCACTTCCACTGCAGGGGGCACGAGTTCAGTCCCTAGTCAGGGAACTAAGATCCCTGCATGCCAAGCGGCCAAAAAAAAAAAAAAAAAAGCAAGCTTTTTGATGGCAGGGACTTGGCTTGGCTTGGTGTTCTGGTATTTGCTCTCTTTAGGGACAAGGAAGGTGTCTTATCCCTAATACGTCTTCAATTAATGTTTGTCTGTATATTGACTATATTCTGGAAGCTCTCTCTCTCTAGTGACTCCCTGTAAGCCCAGTATCATAAAAGATGAAACCCTCATTATGCATTTTAATAGTTAAGGACAGTAATGGCTGCATGTGTAATGAGAGCTGGCTGATAGAACCCTGGGTTCTAAAACAAAAGTTCAGAAAGAGCCCCAATAGTGAGGCAATGTTGCAGAAAAGTCAACTGGTTTAGGATGTAAAAAAAAGGACAAGTCCTTGAGTTACTGGGCATTCATTCTTTATTTCCTACTTTTCTTCAAAAATCGATCAATGAGGCTTTTTGTGTTTAGTATCACTATGAACTTGCTCTTGTTATTTTTACTGATACTCAGTTGTCTAATCCTTGGCCAGGGGAGTCTTTTCAAGTTGGCTCCTTGGTGTTTTTTGACAAAACACTAGATCACTTCCCTGCTTTGTAGTTATGACAAGATGTGGTAGCCTCACCTTGCTCATTCCTTGCCCTAAGACTTATAATCAGCTATTTCTCTAAGGGGCATTAGTTCTTTACAGCAGGACATGATACTTGGAGGTCACAATTTGTGCAACAGGGCTGTTCATTGCTCCTGTGTTGGTCATTGTTCACAGGTTTCTTCAGTGGACACATTGGGGAATGTGTGTGTGCGTGTGTGTGCGTGTTAAAATAAATCATTAGGTCATACTGATACTTCCAATTCAAACTCAGGGATACAGGGTTTTCATTTAACCTCATGAGTGTTACATCTGTATCTACTTTCTAACACAACAAAAATCTTGGTTCCTCACATGGGGAAGGGGATTCTGGGAGATGTAATTACCAGATCTCTTCTGGGATACAGAGGACAACTTGGAAGGAAGTAGAATGGAGGTAGATACCAATGAGCCTTTGCTTGGCCTTCAGGGAACAAACAGATTTTTTTCCCCTCTATTTTAAATTTATTTCATTTTTTTATCCACTTTTTGGATGGGAAAAAGGGATTGTGAATCCCGCTAATAATAAAAAATGCAATAGCCCTTATTTAGCACTTACTATGCACGAGGTACTGAGATAAAGTCTTCACATATTTGGGGATGAGAAGGGGGTTCTTATTTTCACAGTATTCTTTATCTGCGTTCAAGCAATTATAAGACTGTGTAGGAAAGAAAGCATACTAATAGTCTAGTATTCCCTTATGAACTGCTATATAGCTAGACTACACTTAAATACCCTTTTAAATTTTTTTAAGCATCTTTCCTTGACCGTAATTTAAATATCTTTGTTGGTTAATATCCTGAAGATTGTACAATTTTGTAAATATTTAGCAATAAAATTTCAAAATACTTTTGAAAAAGAACAAGAATGCCCTGTTTGTAGTCTCTAGATACATTTTCCACTAAAAGGAATCCAGCTCAGAGAAATATACAGAGAAAATATCTGGAACAGGAAATGTATAATATCAGCCTGGAAGGTCTTTTTGTATGAAAAGGAAAGGAAATAACAGTGACTATTGGGGTGGTACCCAAAGGATTCAGAAGAGAATCCCATTGATCAAAGAGATGAGATAATTTGACCCTTAATAATAACAACTTCAGTGTATTGAAAGATATCAACTATGTTTAAATCCATGAGTTCACAATGATACATGGGTGGATGGGGGGGAGGAACTTCATTGGTTATCTTTAGAAGATGCTAGGGAACAAACTCATTCTCCCATAAACCGATAAAGGGGGGAAATGAGCATTTAATCTGCCTTTCCTGTTTAAATTGTACCTCAGGGTAACCAAAGAGTTTACGAGGAGACATTTCTATTTTTATAGAAATTTTCCACCGAATAAATGAAGATGAAATGATAGAGTATCATCACTTTTCAAAATGCTAGTTAATTAATGAATCTTAACAATAATCATCAAAGGCTACAACACAATAAGACGAGAGGCAATTGGAAATTATGCCCCTGTTGACAGAAGTACATAGAATCATGTAATCATTCTTGCCAAAAAAATCACATCTTCAACCTCTAAATATAACTACCTTTTGATTTCATTGGCCCAAGCATCTTGGCAGGGAAGGCAGATAACATTGCCTGTGTGCAGACATTGTTAATCCTGGTGAGCTGTTGCTGATCTGGAGATTTATGTAAAATGAGCTGGGGTGTGTGTGTGTGTGTGTGTGTGTGTGTGTGTGCGCGTGTGTGTGTGCGTGTGTACGCATGTGCTCGCACATTTGAGGGCGGGGGTCGGGTGGGGTGTCATCTTGTTGAGAGGGAGAGGATATTGAAATTTCACTTACAGAATTCTTTACACTCTGTTGAGATAACATCAACTGTCAATATCATAGAAGGGGGGTGCTTAGGGAAATTCTGGAGGGGAGTCTGAAAGCTCCCTAATGTCCTGTAGTTACTATAATGCTACTATATCCCTAGAAAATGGAGCAATGTATCTTTGGGCTCCTGGAGAGGAGGAAAAAGATGTTATATTCCAACAAAGAGTTTAATAAGGGAACTATTTACAAAATGTGGGAAGCCAACAGGCATGGTTAGGACCTGATAGTTAGCAACAGCAGGAAGCCCTTACTACCCCTAGGCTGAAGGCAGGGGAAGGTTTACTGGAATCGAGAGAGAGCTGCGGCTAAAGCTGTAGATGAAAACTCCCAGACAGGAGATGTGGCCTTGAATAGGGAAATTCAGTCCCTGCGAACCTGTGGCCTAGCAGAGAGGAAACTGACATCTGTCTTCTCCTCTGCTCTGACATCCTGGCCTCCTCTCATCACCTCTCATTGGATGAACTGGACTTGAAGCCAACTGGAAGCCACAAGGCAGAGAACCCACTGAGGCAGTCCACAAAGTTCAGGCTCCTGGGGTGATGTCAGCAGGTCAGTAGGGTGGGGAAGGGTGGAACACACACCTACAGTGGCAGATGGAGGTTATCCGCCACAGACCCCCTCCTTGTCTAGGGAAAGCTGTCTGTTAACGGGTGATCCTATCACCATTTTTGATACTATATTGAATCTCTGACTTTGACACCATCAGCAATAAGGTCAACTTTTTATGATTTTATGGTTCTAGGCAGAAATGTAGGTTCTTTGCCATCCTGCACATCTCCAGTGATTCCTCACATTTCCCATCTACATTATGGAAAAGAAAACAGCAAATAGGCCACCCACCATTTGGTTGAGTTCAATCCTGCTCTCAGTTCACCCTTATTCCATTCCCCTTATTCAAGTCTGAACTCCCATGCCATTTTCCCTTTCTTTGCCCAAGGCAGGCATCATGAGTTGATCTTGGCTCTTTTTCCTGATGAGCTAAGATGCAGCCTTAGAATCGTTCCTAACCTAGTGCTTTTAGCAATGAAATCAATCAGTTGGAGTTGGGGTAAAAGATGAAAGCCATCTGTCTTTTATCCCTGGTCTGTGGGTAGCCTTGAATCAGATATTTCCATGTTTTCTTGAACAGATCATTTCCCATTAACCCTGACAAACTTTTGTTACACCCACTGTTTGTTTGTCTTTACCAACTGGAATAACATCATTATTATTAGCAGTAGTAGTAGCAGTATCATTAATTGGAAGCCTTTCTTGAGCTTTCTAAATAATGAGGTTTTACAGCTTCACTTTTACTGAAGTTTCTTTTCCTTTGTCTAGCTTAGGTCCAGCTTTTCATCCTTTGTTCATCACTTTCCACTATCTCTGACAACGCTTTCATGGCTAGATTCTGACTGGAGCTTTGATTCTCTTACTTAGGAGATGTGGCTCCCTCACCAGGATCCATAATAACAGCAATACCTCATATTTATAGAATGCTTTAAGATGCACAAAATACTCAAACATATATTTATAAAAGTCCTTCTGATCAAAGGCAACCTTTTGTGATGTAATTAAAGGATTTTAGATTTTTGGTTTATGGGACTAAATTACTCTTCAGACGCTTATTATCTTCCTATGGCTTTCAGTCACCTTCTTTAAAAAAATATCTTTGTACCCACAAATTTCAGAGCTTCTTTTTCCTCACATATTTTCCTTCAATTACATAGGTAATTTTGGCTTTAAAGAGTTGGTCAAAGGAAGTAAGCCCTTAGAAAAATAAATGTATAAAACAAACCTTTGACAGTAACTGATCTACAAATACTTTCTTCCTTCAAGATGATATTCAACAGTTGGACTTAATGTAAACCCAAGTTCACATATGTATTTTTTAGCAATTTACTTGTGGTTTCAGAAACATATAGATATTACTTTTTAGATGCTTTTTCTTAAGAAGTGATCTTTTTGAGGATATTGTTTTAACCCCTTCCTTTTAAAAAAAAAAAAAAGGAGGGGGAAGAGTTTGACATATTTTAGCTGGTCCTTAGAGAAAGTTACAGATGAGATTTACTACATTTCCTGTGGTCTTTTTTATAGGGGGCCTTTTTTAAAAAAAAAATCTTTTTACCTTTTTAAAGCCTGTTGCACCAATACCTTTCCTCTTAGACATAATTCGTCCAGGTGCTCCAGCTGAGCTTGTAAAGCTTTCTACCATGATGAGTCTTTAAACTGGAAGCCTTCCTAAACTTTTTAAAATAATGAGACCTCACCAGGCAAATTTATGATAAGGTTTCTTTTCTTCCCAGCCTATCCCATTGAACCTCACATCAGTTCATAGCTGGCCATTGGTGTGTAAGACGATGGTAATAAACAACGAAAAGGGTTTCCAAGGTGTCCCAATCTCTTTACGAGAAAGAGGAAATGACCAAGTGATTTCATGTTGTTCTATAAAGTCATGGATATATTGTGATATCATTATTAATCTTGAGTCCTGATTCTGGCTCCTCCATTTTTTTCCTCTAGACTGTTTGCTTCCCTTATACAATAAAGCCAATGCCTGTGATACACTGGAAAATAGAAAAAGAAAAATGAGTTAAAATTACAGTGTCTTTTATCCTCTTTTAACGTTCCTTCTGTTTCCCAAGGAGTTTCCAGGCCATGGTTAATCTGGAGTCTGCAGCTTTAACATTCTTACGGTATTTTATCTCTTCTATAATTCAGGGCCACTAACACCCCAGGGAGTGTCTTTAAAACAGGAAGTTGCTCAAGCAAATTATTATCTTTAGGAGGACAGATCTATGGCCAAAACATTGCAAAGGCCAACTGCCTTTTCTTCAGGGAGGTGAGCAGACAGAGGCATACTTCAAGAGCAGAACTAAACACACAAGGCTGCTGCTTTCTGTCATAGCTCCCTTACTCCTCAGAGAAGCCACTGCTGAACTAAAAATAAGAGTCACTTAAGGCGAGTTGTTAAGAAGGACTTGTCATCTTCAATTAAGTTAGCGCATATTTTTCTGTAAAACAGTAAGCGGTTATAAACACACTCTTTATTTTCCTTCAATGTCTCCACCTTGCCCATGGTTCAGTGGCGAGCTTCATGAAGGCTTTCCATTCAAGTTTTACTTCTTTTTCCACTTCATTTGTCACGGGGAGCTCTAACTCATGTGTGCCTGTGCAGTTGGCTCCTGATCTTCAGGGGCACGGGGAAGGCAGCAGAAAAGTCCAGGTGAGGAGTCAGACCATTGTGATGAAATCTAGCCTGTCCCTCTTACACTGCTTTGATTTCAGAGCTTAAAGATCCCTGAATCTTATTTTCTACAGCTCATGACAGAAATGGGATATGGAGGGCATCCGTTGAAGGACACATGAAAAGGCTCTGTACTGAAGTTGGGAAGGATGTAAACAGATTTCAGATTCAGTGTTACAATCTCTTCCAGAGTAGAACTGAAATTTTTCATTGTGCGGAACTTTGAAAAAGTGAACAATCAAATGATTTTGTAATAAACGTGTATGTTGGCCATCTGATATAGGAAAACTGCGGTTCGAATAGTCTGCTTAGAGTATAAAAGACCTGCACAGTGAATGCCGTGTGGGGTATGACTCCTGTCTTAAGATGCCTTTTGGCCTTTCGGGGCCACCATAGGCATGGAGCCTATGAATTGGTTGTTAAGAATTCAAGAATTGCTTGTTAAATAAATAGATGTCTAGCAATTGAGTTCGTATCGGACTCCAAATAAGTTTAGAAAGGAGAAGTACAAAGTGAGAAGGGAAAAAAGCCCTACATTCAATTGAATTTCTCCAAGATGAGTGGACGTGTTGCCCAGGAAAAGATGAACCTGAGGTTATAGATCCTTCCAAGTCTCTTCCACTTGCAATTTTTAAGGTAAAAAAAAGCTTCTTTTAAAAACAAAGTATAGCACTATGAAAACACTGAATGTTTGATGTGGAAGCCTTTTTAACATCAGTAAAAAAAAAAAGAGAAAAAAAATCTTCTTTTATTATTTCAAAAACAGGGAAACGGTTTTGGATTTCTTTGAACATTTTAGAATTTAAAAGAATTTCCCACGCATGAATAAAATCAGATTTTCATCAAAAGCCTTTTAAGCAAAACTCCACACTTTTCTTCATAAAACAAAACAAATATTTTTCAGAGCAATATTCTCTTACACAAAAGATTTTTTACGAATCATTACAGTGTTCTGTGTGAGGAAAATAAAATTCAAAATTATTCACTAAAATATTTTTCTTTCATTTTTTATAGCTACTAGGAATAAGAAAGCATTAAAGAGGATGTATGACTATAGATGAAAGTTACCCTGCCAAACATAAAAAACAAATTCTTTAATGTTTTGGTCATGAACTCTGACAATGATAAATCACTTTTCAACAGCTGCAGACAGCTGTTAAAGTCTGGAGCCTAAAACGCTTAATTGGGGAAGTGTGTTAAAAGTTAAAGGGCCAGTGTCCTTTTAGGCTACGGGAAGGCTTTCTTCAACAGACTCAGAACAGTGCATTCCAAGGTTTGGGAAAGAACACGTTAGTCTCTAGGTTCATTAAATGTAAAACGTTAGGTGGACAAATTGTACAGTGCTCCCAGTTATATATATGAGCAAGAAACAAGAGGCAGTGTTTAGTAAAAGAAGGCACTCAAGCTCCTTGGTAGACAGTTTTCATATAGTATTTGGTGATGTGACTGAGATTAGTAGTGTTCTTTTATTTCAGATGTTTGAACTGGCCACTCCTAATCCCTTCAAGGTGGGTCTTACTACAATAAATCCATTTACCCAGGATTAATTTACTGATTGATGATTTCCAACCCTATTCAAATCAGTAGAACAAGAAAAAATTTTTTTTAATTTTAATGAGTTTTTTGTGTTGCTTGTATTCTATTCTGACAGTGTTTGCGCAGTGAGTTATTCCAGTTAATTTAGGGACTTCGTCACCTCAAATTTTTTCTTCATTAGGGTATTTCAAACTGATTTGCAGTCATAATCTTTATTCAAGACACATAATTGCTGAGATACTGTCCTTCTGAAGCAGCGTTTGTTGCTTGCATGTGACTTTTTCCAAAATGTGTGTGTGTGTGTGTATGTACATATGTTCACTGCGTATGTTATATATATATATATATTCACTGCATATTATTATATATATTCATTACATATAATACATATTCACTGTATATTCGCTTCATATATGATATATAATACATAATATACATTCACTGCATATATATTCATTGCAGAGCCATATATATGTGTATGCGTACGTGTGTGTGTGTGTGTATACACTACTAAGCTCTGCAAGAACTGAACTGATGGTTTTATTTTATTTTTTCCATGGGTACCAAGTGTGTAAAGTTAAACATCATATATCTGTTTGAAGAGGGGCAGTTCCCGTTGAGTAACTGTTGGTAGGTCATTTCTCCTCTGTAAAACTCCTGACATTCAGGAAAGGGAGTAGTTCTGTTTCACACTCCGTAGCAAAGGTGATCTCTCGGAATTGTTTGCTGAGTAATTCGCTGTTACACAATACATCATTTTTATTGGTAATAAGGCAGATGTCACCAACAGCACAGTTTGTCCAAGGCTGGCTCTGAAATTTCCTTTAAGGCATTATGCTCCCAAACAGGCAGAAAATTGTCGTCAGCGATTGCAGATTGAAAGATCACATTGCAGCGTCCAAGGACTGTTTATGACTTTTCCAGCTATGCACAAAGTGGGTGGTGGAAAGTGGCCTTGTGTAAGCCTATTTGTTCCAGTTATGATGTATCTACTGTATAAAATTTGGGAAGAAATGTACCATAAAAATATGTTGTGTGAAGTTTGTATTGTGTGAAGCACATGAGTTTACATAAAGGATAGAGGAAAAAAAGACCCATTTGCAAAGTCTGTCTCATAAGAGTATCTATTGGAAGCAATTTTACTTATTGCTTTAAAAAACTAAGATAAATGACTTTAAATGAAAGCTCCTTATTGCTAATATTAATTAGAGAGACATGTTTATACATTTCACTCATAGGAGTCTTGTAAGCCATTCTTAACACACTGGGTAATAGCCATCATCTAAGGATCTATATTTTTTTAAAGTTCTGTGCTGGTTCAAATTCAATGAATTACTTCAAATTAGAGACAATATTGTACTAACACTCTAAACTTGTAACTTCAATCTCCTATAAATGTGGAAGGATCTTATCCCACTACCCAAAGAGTTAAAAGCAGCAGAGCCAGAAAATAAATTTCATATATGCACCACAAGAGTGGTAAGATGGCTCTTGTCACAAGCCATACATTCTCTTGTTGCTTTGTTGTTTATAGTATGATAAGGACTGTGTATTTCTAAAGGTAACACTAAAATGAAAGTTTGTTTCCTCTCATATCACAGTCCATTATGGATGTTCCTGGTCAGGTGATTCTATCCCAAGTGGTGATTCAGGGACCCAGACTTCTTAAGTCCTGTGGTTCCATTATCTTCAACATGTGGAGAGAATGGAAATGTTTGGAGCACTCATCCCATCCGCCCACATGCCAAAAGCAATTTCCACAGATGACAACAACAAAAAAACAATTCAAGAAACCAAATGCAAATATGTATGCCCCAAAGGGAAGAAGTTGGCATTGATTCCTCAAGGATAAGTCCAGAGAGATAGCTAAGCTACGCCATATAAGAGTAAAGGTAAAGGAAATGGAAAGTTGTACTTATGTAGAAGAAAAAGTATGACAAATGCTAGTGTTTCCATTTAGTTACGTATACAAATACATCTTTAATTTTTTAATAAAATATTTACTTTAAAAATACTGAGGCCAAGCCATGCTTTGTAAATGGGCAGGAAACCACCTTGTGTAGGAAATCATTTGATAAAATCTAGATTAAAATAACTGGCCAAAGTCTTTGAAAAGACATGGGATGGGGACAGGAAAGAACCAGTATTGCTCATACTTTAGAAAAAAAGGAAAAGCCTTTGCCTTTCATTACTAGGTAAGTAGGAAAAGGAATCCAAATAAAATCCATTTGCACTCACAGACATTAAGGGTCTACGATCCCCAAGAACAAATACCGTCAGGCTGTGCAAATATCTGCCTCTAACAAAAGAGAAGCCAGCATAGGGCTGAGAGAAGGATTCCACATTCCCTTACTCAGCATATTCATTAGTAAACTAAGCAACGTACCTGAGACCACCTGACTCAAGTATTTTCACACCTACAGAGCACTTCTTTCCGGGAAAATAGGTGGTAGCAAATCAGCATCAATCTTAGAAACGTCACGAGGGATAGCAGGCAGGAACTGGTCACCTAAACTGGTACCATTTTCAAGTGATCTTTGCATGCTGCTTCTTCAGGAAAGCCCCCGACAGATCTTAATTGATTTCACAGCTGCCTTGATGTCTCTCCTTCATAGTCCTCATCTTGATTGTAATTTAAATCATTGCTGGAAGTGATGATGTGTTTAATATTTGTCTTCCCCACTAGACTGAATGCTCAGTGAAGGCAGGGCTCCTGACGGGTCTATTGCTGCATTTCTAGTATCAAACACTGTCTCTGTCAAATAACAGACTCCCAATAAATGTTTCTTAGTGAAGGAATGATCTAAGGGTTGGAAGAATGTTCTTACCTCTACTCTTCGCTTGGTTAACCCCTCCTCATCCCTCAGATCTTGACTTAAGCGTGGCTGTCTCAGGAAAGCCTTCCTTGATCCCCCAGACGAAGCCAAATCTACCTGTTCTATCACTGTTTTTGTCAAAGTTGCAATTTTACACTTACTTTTGGGAAACTGATTGTCTCTTTCGTCAATAGTCAGAAAGCTTTATAAGAGTAGATCCTTTTATTCCTAGTACCTAGCATAGTGATCAGCATATAATTAATTGGCTGTTAATTTAATTAACCAGTTTATAAGTGGCTCAGAGAACTGAATGAACAAGTAAATGAATATGTGAATGAATGAAGAGAAAGATATTTATAAAATTCGCCATTAAACATACCTTGAATCTGCGGATCGTATGTGTATATATAGTTAAAAGAGAATAAAAATGTAAAGTCACCTTTCACATAGGTATGGTAATGAAAAACAAAATGTATAATAATATAATAAGGCTAAAATATACAATGCACAATGCAGTGATAGGAATAATATACATTAGACACACCTTTGCTAGATATGAGTCAAGTCAGAGTTCTGAGAAGATTCAAAACTGAGATTCCAAAATTATGTGGGAGGAATACACAAGGACAGTGTTGAATGCCCACCAGAGAGAAAGAAATGTGTCCATATCTGGCTACACCACTGCAAATAGTTAAAGAAAACTTGAGGCAGAATCAGGGGAATGTCAATCTGAAAACTGAGTCAGGGAGTGAAAAATTGACTAGCATAATTGAGCTTTGAGAACAAGGAAAGAAGCAGCAACTTTCATGTAAAACCTTTTACACTGAGACTTTAGGGAACTATTTTCCAACTCTTCTGTTGCCAGAGCAATAAAAATGAACAAAATGCAGCAAGCATGATCTATGTTAGAAGTTAGGTTGTTTGAAATTAAGCTTTTCAAACTTTGGACTAATTTACTAAGGGCACTGTGTTCCTCTCAAAAGTCTATAAGGACACAGATTTTCTCAGTGGGATGAAATGATTTAGGGGAATACGAGAGGAGGTCCAGGACAAAGGCCTCCGTGACCTCTGCAGTGCCCTGAGCCTTCACACTGAATAATGAGAGTGGGCTGGAGAATGAAAGAGTGTTTTTTAATGGAAATCTTTTTTGTCTTCACTGTAAATTTGCTCCATGCTCAACCACAGGATCTACTTACTTTGTTAGTGAAACACCTTCAGAGGTTTATGATTAAAGGAGATGATCATATCAGATTTAAGCAGAATATGAGTGATAATGCAGGCTTATTGGTTCATATGGGCATTTTTTTTTAAAAATTGGCCTCAGGGCTTTTAAACTGAGACTATGAGGGAAAATTCATACTATTAAACCAGAAACAGGCTGAAATTGCTCTAAGTTTATGAAACAGAAAGTTTTCAAAAGTTAAGTATCTGTTGATTTAATATACTGAGGATCAAGTGTCTGGGTATTGAGGAAGCTAGAGTCTTTGTCCTGAAAATTTCAGTTATCTTTGGTTCATGATGGAATGTGGAATTGCCCTGTGACCAGCCCGTTCACTTTATTCGTTCATTTAGTGTCGAGTATTACCTGAACACCTATTATTGTGTGTGCAAAGTCAAGTGTTAAGTTCTATGGAACTCAAGAAATTTAAACAGGAAACCTTCCCTCGTGAGGTTTACAAACCTTCTTTCGATTCAGTGTATTGAAAACTAGATTTAGCAAACTAAAAAGTATCTACATGTATTCTGCCCTAATGTAATTAAACTCATTTATTTATTTATTTTTTATATCAATGCCCATGCCTTAGTGTTTGACTTTTTTTTTGAATTTTTGAATTCTATTTTATTTATTTTTTTATATAGCAGGTTCTTATTAGTTATCCATTTTATACATATTAGTGTATATATGTCAATCCCAATCTCCCACTTCATCACACCACCACCCCCCCTCCCAGCCACTTTCCCCCTTTGGTGTCCATACGTTTGTTCTCTATATCTGTGTCTCAATTTCTGCCCTACAAACTGGTTCATCTGTACCATTTTTCTAGGTTCCAGATATATGTGTTAATATTTGTTTTTCTCTTTCTGACTTACTTCACTCTGTATGACAGTCTCTAGATTCATCCACGTCTCTAAAAATGACCCAATTTCGTTCCCTTTTATGGCTGAGTAATATTCCATTGTATATATGTACCACATCTTCTTTACCCATTCGTCTGTCGATGGGCCTTTAGGCTGCTTCCATGACCTGGCTATTGTAAATAGTGCTGCAATGAACATTGGGGTGCATGGGTCTTTTTCAATTATGGTTTTCTCTGGGTATATGACCAGTAGTGGGATTGCTGGGTCATATGGTAACTCTATTTTTAGTTTTTTAAGGAACCTCCATACTGTTCTCCATAGTGGCTGTATCAATTTACATTCCCACCAACAGTGCAAGAGGGTTCCCTTTTCTCCACACCCTCTCCAGCATTTGCTGTTTGTAGATTTTTTGAGGATGGCCATTCTGACTGGTGTGAGGTGATACCTCACTGTAGTCTTGATTTGCATTTCTCTAACAATTAGTGATGTTGAGCAGTTTTTCATGTGCTTCTTGGCCATCTGTATGTCTTCTTTGGATAAATGTCTATTTAGGTCTTCTGCCCATTTTTGGATTGGGTTGTTTTTTTATATTGAGCTGCATGAGCTGTTTATATATTTTGGAGATTAATCCTTTGTCCGTTGATTCGTTTGCAAATATTTGCTCCCATTCTGAGGGTTGTCTTTTCATATTCTTTATGGTTTCCTTTGCTGTGCAAAAGCTTTTAAGTTTCATTAGGTCCCATTTGTTTTTGTTTTTATTCCCATTACTCTAGGAGGTGGATCAAAAAAGATCTTGCTGTGATTTATGTCAAAGAGTGTTCTTCCTATGTTTTCCTCTAAGGGTTTTATAGTGTCCAGTCTTACATTTAGGTCTCTAATCCATTTTGAGTTTATTTTTGTGTATGGTATTAGGGAGTCTTCTAATTTCATTCTTTAACATGTAGCTGTCCAGTTTTCCCAGCACCACTTATTGAAGAGACTGTCTTTTCTCCATTGTATATGCTTGCCTCCTTTGTCATAGATTAGTTGACCATAGATGCGTGGGTTTATCTCTGGACTTTCTATCCTGTTCCATGGATCTATATTTCTGTTTTTGTGCCAGTACCATATTGTCTTGATTACTGTAGCTTTGTAGTATAGTCTGAAGTCAGGGAGTCTGATTCCTCCAGCTCCATTTTTTGCCCTCAAGACTGCTTTGGCTTTTCAGAGTCTTTTGTGTCTCCATACAAATTTTAAGATTTTTTTGTTCTAGTTCTGTAAAAAATGCCATTGGTAATTTGATAGGGATTGCACTGAATCTGTAGATTGCTTTGGGTAGGGTAGTCGTTTTCACAATATTGATTCTTCCAATCCAAGAACATGGTATATCTCTCCATCTGTTGGTATTATCTTTAATTTCTTTCATCAGTGTCTTATAGTTTTCTGCACACAGGTCTTTTGTCTACTTAGGTAGGTTTAGTCATAGGTATTTTATTTTGTTGCCATGGTAAATGGGAGTGTTTCCTTAATTTCTCTTTCAGATTTTTCATCATTAGTGTATAGGAATGCAAGAGATTTCTGTGCATTAATTTTGTATCCTGCAACTTTACCAAATTCATTGATTAGCTCTAGTAGTTTTCTGGTGGCATCTTTAGGATTCTCTATGTATAGTATCATGTCATCTGCAAACAGTGACAGTTTTACTTCTTCTTTTCCAATTTGGATTCCTTTTATTTCTTTTTCTTCTCTGAGTGCCGTGGCTAGGACTTCCAAAACTATGTTGAATAATAGTGGCGAGAGTGGACATCCTTGTCTTGTTCCTGATCTTAGAGGAAATGCTTTCAGTTTTTCACGATTGAGAATGAGGTTTGCTATGGGTTTGTCATATATGGCCCTTATTACGTTGACGTAGGTTCCCTCTATGCCCACTTTCTGGAGAGTTTTTATCAGAAATGGGTGTTGAATTTTGTCAAAAGCTTTTTCTGCATCTATTCAGATGATCATATGGTTTTTATTCTTCAATTTGTTAATATGGTGTATCACATTGATTGATTTGCATATATTGAAGAATCCTTGCATCCCTGGGATACATACCACTTGATCATGGTGTATGATCCTTTTAATGTGCTGTTGGATTCTATTTCTTAGTATTTTGTTGAGGATTTTTGCATCTATATTCATCAGTGATATTGGTCTGTAATTTTCTTTTTTTGTAGTGTCTTTGTCTGGTTTTGGTATCAGGGTGATGGTGGCCTCATAGAATGAGTTTGGGAGTGTTCCTTCTTCTGCAATTTTTTGGAAGAGTTTGAGAAGGATGGGTGTTAGCTCTTCTCTAAATGTTTGATAGAATTCGCCTGTGAAGCCATTTGGTCCTGGACTTTTGTTTGTTGGAAGATTTTTAATCATGGTTCCAATTTCATTACTTGTGACTGGTCTCTTCATATTTTCTATTTCTTCCTGGTTCAGTCTTGGAAGGTTATACCTTTCTAAGAATTTGTCCATTTCTTCCAGGTTGTCCATTTTATTGGCATAGAGTTGCTTGTAGTAGTCTCTGAGGATGCTTTGTATTTCTGTGGTGTCTGTTGTAACTTCTCCTTTTTCATTTGTAATTTTATTGATTTGAGTCCTCTCCCTCTTTTTCTTGATGAGTCTGGCTCAAGGTTTATCAATTTTGTTTATCTTCTCAAAGAACCAGCTTTTAGTTTTATTGATCTTTGCTATTGTTTTCTTTGTTTCTATTTCATTTATTTCTGCTCTGATCTTTATGATTTCTTTCCTTCTGTTAATTTTGGGTTTTGTTTGCTCTTGTTTCTTTAGTTCCTTTAGGTGTAAGGTTAGATTGCTTATTTGAGATTTTTCTTGTTTCTTGAGGTAGGCTTTTATTGCTATAAACTTCCTCCTTAGAACTGCTTTTGCTGCATCCCATACGTTTTGGATCGTCATGTTTTCATTGTCATTTGTCTCTAGGTATTTTTTGATTTCCTCTTTGATTTCTTCAGTGACCTCTTGGTTATTTAGTAACGTATTGTTTAGCCTCCAGGTGTTTGTGTTTTTTACGTTTTTTTCCCTGTAATTGATTTCTCATTTCATAGCATTGTGGTTAGAAAAGATGCTTGATATGATTTCAATTTTCTTAAATTTACTGAGGCTTGATTTGCGACCCAAGATGCGATCTATCCTGGAGAATGTTCCATGCACATTTGAGAAGAAAGTGTAATCAGCTGTTTCTGGATGGAATGTCCCACAAATATCAATTAAATCTATCCGGTCTACTGTGTCATTTAAAGCTTGTGCTTCCTTATTAATCTTCTGTTTGGATGATCTGTCCATTGGTGTAAGTGAGGTGTTAAAAGTCCTGCACTATTACAGCTGTTAGCAGTTGCCTTATGTATTGAGGTGTTCCTATGTTGGGTGCATATACATTTATAACTGTTATATCTTCTTCTTGCATTGATCCCTTGATCATTATGTAGTGTCCTTCCTTGTCTCTTGTAACATTCTTTATTTTAAAGTCTATTTTATCTGATATGAGTATTGCTACTCCACCTTTCTTTTGATTTCCATTTGCACGGAATATCTTTTTCCATCCCCTCACTTTCAGTCTGTATGCATCCCTAGGTCTGAAGTGGGTCTCTCGTAGACAGCATATATACGGGTCTTGTTTTTGTATCCATTCAGCGAGCCTGTGTCTTTTGGTTGGAGCATTTAATCCATTCACATTTAAGGTAATTATCAATATGTTTGTTCCTATGACCATTTTCTTAATTGTTTTGGGTTTGTTTTTGTAGGTCCTTTTCTTCTCTTGTGTTTCCCACTTAGAGAAGTTCCTTTAGCATTTGTTGTAGAGCTGGTTTGGTGGTGCTGAATTCTCTTAGCTTTTGCTTGTCTGTAAAGCTTTTGATTTCTCCATCGAATCTGAATGAGCTCCTTGCGGGGTAGACTAATCTTGGTTGTAGGTTCTTCCCTTTCATCACTTCAAATATGTCATGCCACTCCCTTCTGGGTTGTAGAGTTTCTGCTGAGAAATCAGCTGTTAATCTTATGGGAGTTCCCTTGTATGTTATTTGTCATTTTTCCCTTGCTGCTTTCAATAATTTTTCTTTGTCTTTAATTTTTGCCAATTTGATTACTATGTGTCTTGGCGTGTTTCTCCTTGGGTTTATCCTGTATGGGACTCTCTGCGCTTCCTAGACTTGGGTGGCTATTTCCTCTCCCACGTTAGGGAAGTTTTCGACTATAATCTCTTCAAATATTTTCTCGGGTCCTTTCTCTCTCTCTTCTCCTTCTGGGACCCCTATAAGGCGAATGTTGTTGCGTTTAATGTTGTCCCAGAGGTCTCTTAGGCTGTCTTCATTTCTTTTCATTCTTTCTTCTTTATTCTGTTCCGCAGCAGTGAATTCCACCATCCTGTCTTCCAGGTCACTTATCCATTCTTCTGCCTCAGTTATTCTGCGATTGATTCCTTCTAGTGTAGTTTTCATTTCAGTTATTGTATTGTTCATCTCTGTTTGTTTGTTCTTTAATTCTTCTAGGTCTTTGTTAAACATTTCTTGCATCTTCTCAATCTTTGCCTACATTCTTTTTCCAAGGTCCTGGATCATCTTAACTATCATTATAATGAATTCTTTTTCTGGAAGGTTGCCTATCTCCACTTCATTTAGTTGTTTTTCTGGGGTTTTATCTTGTTCCTTCATCTAGTACATAGCCCTCTGCCTTTTCATCTTGTCTATCTTTCTGTGAATGTGGTTTTTGTTCCACAGGCTGCAGGATTGTAGTTCTTCTTGCTTCTGCTGTCTCTAAACTCATTTTTTGATTCATTCAATCAACAAATATTTATTGCATGAAAAGTGAAGTCATATTTTATCTCAAGGAGTTTTTGGTTTGGTAGGAAAGGAAATCAGTTCACACCAATATATAAAATATTAGGCAACCTACTTTCAGTGCCTGATAGTACAGGTTGGCTCTCTCAACACCACGATTCCCAATCCACTTGTCTTTGTTTTCCTCATCTATCATAAAAACTTGAAAGCCAAATGCTTGATTTTGCAGTTCGGGTGGCCTTATGACACAGTCTTCTCCAAAAGGATGCTGGGCAGAAGACCTAAATAGACATTTTTCCAAAGAAGATATACAGATTGGCAACAAACACATGCAAAGATGCTCAACATCACTAATCATTAGAGAAATGCAAATCAAAACTACAACGAGGTATCATCTCACACCAGTCAGAATGGTCATCATCAAAAAATCTACAAACAATAAATGCTGGAGAGGGTGTAGAGAAAAGGGAACTCTCTTGCACTGTTGGTGGGAATGTAAACTGATACAGCCAGTATGGAGAACAGTATGGAGGTTCCTTAAAAAACTAAAAATAGAACTACCATACAACCCAGCAATCCCACTACTGGGCGTATACCCTGAGAAAACCATAATTCAAAAAGAGTCATGTACCGCAATGTTCATTGCAGCTCTATTTACAATAGCCAGGACAGGGAACCAACCTGTGTCCATCGACAGATGAATGGATAAAGAAGATGTGGCACATATATACAATGGAACATTACTCAGCCATAAAAAGAAACTAAATTGAGTTATTTGTAGTGAGGTGGATGGACCTAGAGTCTTTCATACAGAGTGAAGTAAGTCAGAAAGAGAAAAACAAATACCGTATGCTAACACATATATATGGAATCAAGAAAAAAAAATAAAAGGTTCTGAAGAACCTAGGGCCAGGACAGGAATAAAGACACAGATGTAGAGAATGGACTTGAGGACACAAGGAGGGGGAAGGGTAAGCTGGGACGAAGTGAGAGAGTGGCACTGACATATATACACTACCAAATGTAAAATAGGTAGCTAGGGGGAAGCAGCCACATGGGGAGATCAGCTCGGTGCTTTGTCACCACCTAGAGGGGTGGGATAGTGAGGGTGTGAGGGAGATGCAAGAGGGAGGGGATATGGGGATGTATGTATATGTATAGCTGATTCACTTTGTTATAAGGCAGAAACTAATACACCATTGTAAAGCAATTATACTCCAATAAACATGTTTAAAAAAAAAAAAAAGAGGAGGAGAAAGGAGGAATCTGCAAAGCCTTTAGGGGGAGGGAGGAGTGGCATTTATTTATATAACTTGAATTCTTATCTCTTCTATTAGAAGAAAAAGCTCTTTGAGAAAAGCAAATGTGTCTATGTATCTTTGTATGCTTATGCCTAGTAATTAGAACAGTCTTCAGCATATATAAGGTTCTCATAAGTGTGAGTTAAATAAATGAATGTTTGTATTCTTTCATTCGTATTAAACATAACAAGAAATACCAAAAAATTGTGTCATCTAGTTAAATTCTCTAAACCAGTGTGACCATACATTTTTGTTCACACAATTCCATTAGTATATGGAATTTACAATATATACAAACATATATAGGTAGTACACAAATATATATAGGTAAATACTTACATTAACACATTATGCATATCACAAAATACACCAAATAAGGAGTTAAAAGAATGAGATAAAAATAAATGATAAACATTATGATTCCCTCCCCCCCCCCACCACCTCAGTGGATCAAGGTTAACAAACCATCTGGGGACATGCCTTTTGTATAGATCCACTTGGGGAACACCACTCCAAATTAGAGTATCATAGAACTATTTTAAGGCCAAGGAGCAATTGATGAGTCACGTAAATTATTATCAATATCTCAAATCACACTATTAATCACTTCATATCATTTCCTTCTAAGTTTTCCAGGTTTTATAGCTGTAAGAATTGGTGCACAATGGCTAAAAATAAACTGAGACTTCTAGGAATGCAACCAACTAATGTCACCTCCATTTACTCTGAAATGAAATAGAATGCATGTAGGAAACATTCACTGAGTCTATACTGTGCTCTAGACACTGTGTTAGGTGCTGGGAATATAAACATTAATTGTCCCAACTCTTCAGGAACTCACTGTTCATTGGGGAAAGAGGCAAATGAATGGATGAAGCACCATAGTTTCTGTGACAGAAGCTTGTCTCCACACAATGGAGCCATGAAGGAGCGATTCCAGCAAAAGTTTCATAAAAGTCAGTGACATGAGCTGTCAAGGTCATTAAAATGGGGTTTGCATTTTCATTCACTAGTTTCTGCCAAGTAAAACATCCTTTATATTTTATTAACTAATAATCAATTTCTACTCAACTTACCTTTTACTATGAATAAAATGTTTGAATTAACTGTTTTAATAACAGAGTTATCTCTGGCCTAGACGTGTCATTAAAAGTTGTCTTGGAAGCACACAGCTGATTTTTGGCATAACAGTTTGCATAGCACAGGTCAGTCTTGGAGTCAGCAGGGATTTATTTCAGAAGTAGAAAATGGCCCTTATTCTAGGTATAAGGAATAAGGAATACCCTTCCTTATTCTAGGGTGGTTTTATAAAACATCTCACCCTAGAGCCCACAGCATGGCTCCTAAAAATATTATTGAAATAAAAGTCTAGGTTAGTAATTTTTAAAACTATTTTAGTAATCTTAGAAATGAAAGTATATTTGCATAACTTTCTTTTTTAGGAAAGATAAAATACGTGTATTAAAATAATAAAGTTGTTTTATTTTATGCTCCACCGAAGAAGAGAGGTGATGAGAAAAATTCTTAGAAGAAAATTAATCCTTCCCTTGATTCTAGCCATTGAGCCCCTCCCCTACCCCACCCAGTCCCAGTTATTCCTATGATGGTTTCTATACACAGTACGTCCCCCTTTTTAGATCTTGGGAGGCACAAGGCTCTTTTGCTTTAAGTCCTTTGACTTCCATCCCCTCCTCCATCCCTCAACCAACCCCCAGTGAGTTTTCATTCAACACCTCCAAGAGCAAATGAGTTTCTTCTGTCTAAAACTGTCTAGACAGATACAAGGGGGCAGGGAGAGTACCAGACCACTTTTTTTTTTTTAGCATGGAAATTGAGGCTGTATTAACTTACTCCGTACCAGTTCATACTAAAGAGTTTTAAAATGGTTAATGTAAATCCACTTATTTAAGTAAAACTGTAGTGCTGAGTTGTCCACTATCTGGTGGTGTCTGAACGTTATGAACATCGTGTTAGCAGGAATCATCTCATATTTGGCTCGTGATGAAGATCTTGATGCTTAAATTTGTCCCTTCACAAAGCCCTCAAGGATAGGCACACTTCTGTTATTGGGGGTCTACTGAAAGCAGAAAGCCCAATTATTACATTCCTGTATTTTAGCTGAAATGTAGGCTTTGTTTTCACCTTCCTGACAGTTTTTCAGCTTCGGCAAGATTTTCATAGTAATTTTTATTCACAAAGAGAGTGACAAGGATTCCTCTCAGCTCGATTATTAGTGGACAAATAGATGACCTTGCAAACTGGCAATCTGCATCTCCTCCTGAGGATGTCAGCTGGATAATGAAGGAATATGTTCCAGGGTTCAGAAGTGACTGTTTTCTGCATGTGTGCATGCATGTGTGTGCGTGTGTGAGATGCTACGTGTATTAGTGTGTTGCTGTGTGTGTTACTGTGTGTTAGTGTATTTGTGTATTCATGTGTATTGGTGTATTAGTATGTGTGCCAGTGTGTATGTTGGTGTGTTAGTGTGTGTGTATGTGTTAGTGTGTATGAGTGCCTGTGTGTCACTGTATGTTTTGGTGTCCATGTTCGTGTGTGTTGGTATGTGTGTTAGTGTGTGTATTAGTATGTATATTGTGTATGTCAAGATGTGTGTGTGTGTGTTGGGGGGTGTGTATGTGTGTTGCAAAAACAGGGGCAAGGATAAACCGACAAGTGGGAATAGGAAACTTGGTGAGCATATTAATCAAGAAAGGCTGTGTTCTGTTTGTTTGCTTTCCATGAGAATGCTAGCTGGGCCTATTCAATAAAGTACTGGGGCAAAGAAAAAGTTGGGAAGAGGAATAAATTGAAAGGGATCAAGAGTGAGGAAAGAGAGTGAGATCTAGACAGGAAGGTAGAAAGAGAAAGAAATCAGAAGAGGCTGAAAAGGTAGCACCATGACCTGAGCCCGTGGATGCCCTTGGCTTCCCCACAGAATCATCACCAAGGAGAGCACGAGGAAAATGATGAAAGGTCAAGTTCAACCACATGGGCTGAAATCCATCTCACCTGGGTTCTGCTTTGTTCTCTTTTTGAGGAATGTTAATGATCAGTCCGACTGAAGGACGGAGTGGAGGCCAAGACAGCTGAAAAGTTCTAAGCTGGTGGTGACTTCCCGGAAATGGACAACGTCATCCTGTCAATGCAGCATTGAAATGGACAACGTCATCCTGTCAATGCAGCATTGGCCCCAGAAACAACAGGAGAGCTGCCTCCCTCTGGGATTAATTCTTTCTGTGTGTGGGGAGTGCGGGCAGAGAACAATAGAGGAAAAGAGAGGCGTAATTTCCACATAGAGTGAAAGCCTTTGGAGCTGTTGAATAGTCCTACCCGTTTTCATGTTGAGATTTTACTAAAGGCATTTTATTATGATTACTAGTAAAACTTTAGTCATATTATTTATCTACACACACACACACACACACAAAACTATCCAAGAACCTTGCCTTTCAAAACAAAAGTTTTATTGCATTTAAAAATAAGGGAAGTTAAAAAAATAAGTAAGGAACATGTTTGTAGAGATAAATGTTCATCGCAAACATGAACATGAACATGAAAATGTGGTTTGGACTAAAGTCACGAGTAACATAATTAACAACAACAACAACAAAACCACTAAAGGATTTGTGAGAACTAAAACAAAACCCAAAAGGCATCCGATGGGTGATGGGCTTTCCGATTCCCCCATTCCTCGTGCTCAGCCCCCACGTCAATCATTTCCCTCCCAGTGGTCACTAACCTGGCTATTTGTCTGTTTCCACACTAATGTATCACAACACATCATGCCCACTTGCCTGGAAAAGATAATATCTCACACATATGGGGCCTGCCTTTGATCTCTGTGGTCGAGCTAGAGGTCAGAGGCCTGCCTTCTCCAGACCCTTACTTCAAATGATTCCTTTCATTTACTGAGAAACCAAACGTTAGCAGGGCAAAGGCAGGAAAACTAAAGGCCGTGATTTAATAGCAATTTATGTGTTTGGCCTATCTCAGTTTGGGTTTTATTCTCTTTGGGTCACATGTAATTCGTCATTCCTCACCGTTCCCCTGTCCGCCCTCCCCCACCATTTGTTTATTTTGGGCCCTCAGACCGATTGGCAGTCTAAGGGATGCTCTTACATCCTCTTCCTCAACTTGTGGGGCACCATTGTGTCCTTCTAAAACGTAGCATTCAGAGACTTAACTCACTATCTCTTGTTAACAGGAAGAAAATATTGTAAGTTATAAGGCACAATTATGGAGCAGACACTGGTAAATTTAGTGGTTTAAATGGTGAAAATAAATGGCTTTTGAAACTCATACGATTCATTGAGGGAATGTTCTCTTTGCACACAAATGGGGAAAGGAGGTAGATGAAGGAAGTTGGACCCAAAGTTGGAGTGGAATTTAGACATGAAAAGTATTTTATAATATTTTCTCTTTTGTGAATAAAACAAAAATGATCGTATCTCAGGGTGTAGCAGAGTTTAAAAGTATGAATTTTCACGTAAGTTATAATCAGCTATTGATAATTTGCAAGGTCATTAATGATAATCACAGTGCAGAACTTCCTAATAACGTGGAATGTTCACATTTATTGAGGGCGTCCCATGTGAACCACGCACTGAGTAGGGTGCTTAGTCACCTTTATTTCCAATCATCCTCAAAATAAGCCTATGAGGCAGATGTTATTCCCCTTTGAAAGATGACAAGCAGTCAATCAGTGAGTAGCAAAGAAAAAGCAAACCCCTTTGATTCCTCTGGAATTATCAGTTCCCCTAACGAGATTTACTGGAATGGATGTGTTTTACTAAAAAAAAACAATTGAAAATACTCTACTATGCTCTTACAAAGGAAGGACTGGAGAGTTCAATTCAGTATTGCCATGCTTATATCATGGCAGCTCACCGCTTTCCCTGCCGTGAATGCAGGCAGCCTCACCAAGAGTTCTGGAGTCAGAGAACAGGGAATCCCAAAGCCAATGTTAGCCATGTTCCATGGTCAAGTTATGGAACCGCCCTGGGCCCCAGTTTCTCTGTAATGTGGATATAAAGAGAGTACCTATTTCATGGGGCTGTTATGAAGACTGAGATGACACATGTGAAACCCTAGCTTACTGCTTTCTGTATTCCAATATATGTGTGCATGTGTGTGTCCCATATATATACCAACATATATACATATATGAGGGGCAGGCAGGGAAACAGAGAGAAACTTGGAGACTGACTGTTGTGCCTGACAATGGATGGCACTGTTCAGTGAAAGCTGAGACTCATGCAGACACAGCAGATGTGTGATATGACAATCAAGACTTTTGCCACTCAAAAAGGTATAGTGGGAAAAAATTCCTCAAAAATTAAAACTAGGACTACCATATGATCCAACAATTCCACTCCTGGGTACTTATCCAAAGAAACAAAAACACTAATTAGAAACCATATATGCACCCTGATGTCCACTGCAGCATTATTTACAATAGCCAAGATATGGAAGCAACCCAAGTGTCCATCAACAGACGAATGGATAAAGAAGATGTGGTATATATATATATATATATATATATATATATATATATATATATACACATACATATATATATATATATATATATACATATATATATATATATATACACACATACAGTGGAATATTATTTAGCCATAAAAAAGAATGAAATCTTGCCATTTGTGACAACATGGGTAGACCTAGAGGGTATTATGCTAAGTGAAATAAGTCAGACAGAGAAAGACAAATACTGTATGATCTCCCTTACATGTGGAATCTAAAAATCAAAACAAATGAACAAACATAACAAAACAGAAACAGAATTATAGATACCAGAGGAGAGAGGGGTAGGGGGAAGAAAGAAATAGGTGAGGGGGATTAAGAGATACAAACTTTCAGTTGCAAAATAAATGTCACCAGTCTGAAATGTACAGTGTGGGGAATATAGTCAGTGACTAATATCTTTGTGGTGACACATCATAACTAGACTTATCCGGTAATCATCTTGAAATGTATAGAAAAAGTCACCATGTTGTATAACGGGAACTAACATAATATTGCAGGTCAATTATACTTCAAAAACAAACAAACAAACTCAGAAAAAGAGATCAGATTTGCTGAGGGTGAGGGGAGGGGGAACTGAGAAAAAAAAGGTACGGGAGAAAAAGTTGGATTGTTGAACATTATACAGTGATTAGCTTATGGAAACTTGGAAAAGAAGAACACAAGACCTCTACATATATTATTGCCTGACTATTAAAGAACAAACATGGACTTCAGTTAATCTGGTCTGAGCAGCTTTCTATAGGCAGTAGGAGGGCAAAGGTGCTGTCCCGGGGATGCTGCCTGGAGCTTGGGAAGTCTGTTGAGGACAAAGTCAGGCTACCGTAGTACCTGCTCAATTTTCTGTCAATAAAAGGGCAGGTGGTGTGGCAGTTAAGAGCCTGGACTTTGGAGCCAGGTAGCCTTGGTTCAAATACCAGCCCTGCCAATTATGAGCTGTGGGACCTTGAGAAAGGCCAGCATCTCCACTTCCCCACTGGTACAGCACACAATCGTGTGAGGGTTACATGAGTTCATGTATTGATATGTGAAGTACTTGGAGCACTGCCTGGCACAATGTCAAGATTCAAGGGATGCTGTCTGTATAGAGACCAGGTGTCAGGCTGGGCGGATGCATCTCAGTGCTAGGGGCCACGTACAACGTTTTTCAAAGCTTCCTCTCATAATCTACTAGAACTTTATTAACAAGAAAAGATGCAGAATTGAGAAGGGATGACACGAGCCTTCAAGAGGCTTCTAGTGTCTGATTCATTCGTTGTTCGGTTCTGAGAGAGTACACCACGCCTTACACCAACCAGGGTATCATTTGCTTCCTCTGATCCTGAGTAAAAACATTTATGATCCAGGAATCACCTAACCGCTGAGGAGAAAAGACTCTAGTGATTCTGTCTGACTGAGAGAGCAGGAAGATTATAGATGTTCAAGAAACAGGAGTTGGTTGGGAGCCAATGTCCATTTTTACTGGATGGTTCCGTGAAAGTATGAAATTTAGAAGGATTTTGAAGGATGGATTGGAACTTGAAGCTAATCTAAGAGAGAACCTTCCATCACAAGATGACCACGGAGCATGGGAAACAAAGGACACCATTTGTTAGCATTGTATCGCCTTGATGTGTTCATTCAGCAGTATCTACACTCATTTGACAGATTTGGGAAAGGAAAACCTTCATGATGATAGATTTTAAACGGTAGTTTCTCCCTTCACCCCGAAATGGGTGAATTCCCTATTTGGGAACGCTCATTGCAGACACCTTAGAGGAGAGGGCAATTACACACTTAGCCTCAGGTTTTCCTAGAGTTAGAGGGAAAAAGAAACCGCAACGGAGATGTAGATATTAGGCAAAGAATTTAATTATTCATTGGAATTCGAGAAGCAGGGTCTGGGGCGGCTGACACAGGGAAAGCTGGTCCCTCCCCAGGTCCCCATTAGGGCAGCTGAATTCTGTTTCTCAGGTGTGCATTCCACAGCTGGAAATGCTGCGAAAAAGGGATTAGCCCCGCAGCACCTGTGATAGTCTAAGCTTGGGCTTAGACTTGGAACACATGAAGATAAGCTTTTCCAGGAAGGAACTCTTACTTTTGACTTGTTTGAGTGGAACCCAATGCTGTTTTCCCTTGCTTTTCACTTACCAGTGAGCCATCTTTCTCTTTTGTTTTTAAAGAAACTTTCTTGGGGTCTCAAGCTGAACCCCATCCTGATTCACTCATACTCACTCATCTCCTCACTTACAAGAGTCTGAGGTCCTGAAAACCTGGATCACTTACCCACCTGCTAGTCGTTAAAACAATTACATGGTTAGGAGCTCACAAACAAAGCGATTCATAATGGACCCGGGTCCTATTTCCTCCTGGTCCCCTATGTAGGCGGATGAATTACATCCTTGTCCCCTCCAGAACCGGTGTCTCTGGAACAATGGCACACACATAAGAGTGCAGAGGGGGGAGTCTTTTTTACTGCTCCTGTCTGGACACCCATCTGGCAAACCCCTCACCTCACAGGAAGCTCTCCCTCCCAGGTTGTCATTATAATTTACTTAGAAAATCCTGTACTTGTTTTTTTGCTCCATGGCATGTAAATGAATTTTAGTTCATTAATTCAGTATTTAGCACATGTTCATTGAGTGCTTACCGTCCTCGGTGTTAGGGTACAGCAGTCCCCAGGGAAAGCTCTTGACCTTCCGGAACGGACGTTTTCGGGGCTGTGTGGTCTGGCTGCAGCAGTGCTTTGCAAGTTAGACGGAAAGCTTTCCTAGGGTAAACAGGATGCTTTTCTAGTCTTATTTTTAGCAACAGTGTGAATTTTCATAGCAACAATATTTGTACTCACTTCATAACTTGTAAAGAATTCTGGTCCTGGCATTCCATTTTGTTTCTCCCAGTGGAAGGCACTGTCTCCGCTGGGGCTGGCATTTTGTGACAAGAGGTAGTCTACCTTCTCTTTCTCAGAAATCCTCAGACCGTCCTGTGGTACAACAGAGAGTGTGGCTCCTATAAATTCACATAAAAAAAAATCATTTCTTACTATAAAAGTCATGCTGGAATAAAACATTAAAATGTGCACAGCAGAGTATAAACATTAAATTCAGAAAACAGGAAAAGGTAACCTTCTGGCCAAGGAAGGGGTGGCGGGGGGGTGGCGGTGCAGAGGGGGGTTAAGCCCCTTTGCACAAAGGAATCCTGGGAGCTGCCTTTCCAGTGTAGCTTCAACTAGGAAGTTGATCTTCTTACTCCCCCCTCCCCAATGCAGGTCACTGTGGCTCAGAAGAGAGGCTTCTGGAAGAAAAGCCTGGGGACCCAAGAAAATAGTGAGAGCACAGGGCATTTTTTTGGAGCTTGGGGTATGGCAGCCCTTTTTAATAGAGCTGATGAATTCATTCCATTTAACAAACAGGAGCCAAGCATCTTCTCTGTGATAGGCCTTGTGCCAGATGCAGTGTGACGGGTGGGCTGGGGAGTGAGGACTGTAAGTAGGGAAATAACTGATTTTTTTTTTTTTGCTGTGTATAATTATTTTTTTAATTGAAGTATAGTCAACTTACAATATTATATTAGTTTCAGATGTACAACATATTGATTTGATATTTTATAGATATTTCATATAAAATTATTGTAAAATACTGGCTATATTCCCTGTGCTGTACATTACATCCTTGTATCTTATTTATTTTACACCTAGTACTTTTTACCTCTTAATCCCCTTCCCCTATCTTGCCCCTCCCCCCCACTTCTCTCCCCACAGGTAACCACTAGTTTGTTCTCTGTGAGTCTGTTTCTGTTTTGTTATATTTGTTTGCTCTTTTTTTAGGTTCCACATAGAAGTGAAAACATATGATTGACTTTTAATTTCAAGTGTGAACTTGGTACGGTTGTAGATACAAAACTGAGAATTAACATCCAATAGTTACAAGGGTCCTGATACAAGGAAACAAGAATCCCAATGTGTCCCAGGGTGACCAAGAGCAGTTAGTAACACAAATAAGAGGAGAAAAACGGTGAGGGAGGGTGTTAAGAAAATGCTGGTGTTAACTAGAACAGAGACAATTGTCGGCAGCGAGATTCAACCGATTCCTGTTGAAGAGGAATAGAAATCCATATAAAAACACTATCCCATATAATTTGTTGTGCATGGTTATGTTTAAATTAATTGTATAATGAGCTGTGTTCATTTAGGCAACAGATATGTATCAAGCATTAATACAAATATTTCCCACCCCAGGGAATCATTAGAATCACTTGGGAAGATTTTTATACTCAGAGCCCTCACCACAGACCAAACAAATCCAGTGGTGGGGTACATACACTGGTATTGCTTTAAAAGCTCACTCAGTGACTTGGATGTACATTCAAGGATTGAGAACCTTTGGCCTAGTGTGGTGGTTCTCAAACCTGGCTGCACATTACACCACCTGGAGAGCTTTTAGAATGTACTGATTCCGGGTACCAACATTGACCAATTAAATCTGACTCTAGCAGGATAGGACCTGGACATCAGTACTTAAAATCTCCCCAGGTGATTCTCATGTTCAGCCATGGTTTTGAACCAACCAATACGAGCCACTCCTGTTAGGTAGTTGTAAACAGAGAACAAAGCTGGAGAACAAATATAACATCATCCCTGTCCTCCTAGAACTTTAGATTTAATGAGAAAGAGAGGCAAAGAACATGTTACAAACAAGCAAATTATGATAAACTAAACTAAGTATGGTGATGAAAACCAAAAGATGGCAATAATTGGAAATTATGGTGGAGTGTGAGGGAATGATCAAAATTCGGCAGAATGGTCAGAGAGGTGACATTTAACTTGGAAATTAAAGGAAGACAAAGAGTTAGTCTTTGGAACTGGAGGAGAGAGGTGGGAGAAGGAATAAGGAATAGATATTTCTAGGTAATCCAAACAACACATGCAAGGGCCCTGGGGTGACATGTTCAAGGAAGGCTTCTGCCTGGCAGGGAATAAAGACAGGAACAAGTGATATGAGATGACCTGGAGAAGCTAGGCAGGGGCTGCATCACGCCATGCTGAAGAAGTTGTATTTCACTTTAAGCTTAATAGAATCTATCAAAGCCTTTTAAGCAGGGATGTGAGATGCTTCCATTAGTTTTTTCAAAGGTCAGGCAAGGGATGAGAGAGGCTTGGATGAGGGTGATGCAGTGGAGATGCAGAAAGATACCTCCTACTGGCTGGTAATTGCATGTGATTGTAAGTAACAGAGACCCAGGATAATGGTTATTTAATACAGAGATTCGGTTTTCTCTTACATAATGAGCATTCCAGGGCTGAAATGGCATCTCCTTCAGCTCTCACCTTCCCTAGAAAGTGCCTCCCTCCTCAGAGTAATCTCATGACTGCAGCATGGCTGATGCAGCCCAAGCCAGCATGCCTTCACTCCAGGCAGGGAAAGAGAGGCAGAGCAAATAAACTCCCCCTTTTAAAAAATCTTTACTGGAAGCCCCACCCCGTTATTCCACCTGCATCCTATTTACCAGGACCCTGGCTGCCGCCACCTGCCAGAGAGGCTGAAAAGTGGAGCTTTTCAGCTGAGCACATCACCACCTCCAACAAAATCAGAATTTTACTGAAATGAAGAAGGGAAAAATTGATACTGGATGGACATTACTGAGTTCGAGATAGATTTGGAATCAGAATCACTAGACCTTGCTGAATTGGGATGGAGATTTGAGGGAAAGGGAGCAACCATGAGGGAGGCCACAGGGGACTGGGGAAGGCCATGGAGCAATAGATTAGGGAATCAGAAGTCCACCTCGGAAATGTCACATTTAACATACCTGTGAGACAGCTACATGGGATTGTTAAGCAAGTGTGTGATTGAAAAAATAATTGAATCCAGAGAAATGGTATGGGCTGAAGGTACAAATTTGAGAGAATCTTATCTTACCAGATGAGAAATCTTGGACAAGTTATTGAATCATCTGTGTCTCTATTTCCCCATCTCTAAAATGGGAATAGCATCAATTCTTACCTCACCATATGATTTGAGTACAAACTGGGATTAAGACAAGTAAAATTTAGCGCATAGTAAGTACCAAAAACAATTCCTATGGTTATCCTATTGATAATGTTAGTTCAGGATGGTATTTACACAAACTCTTAGTTACGAAGGATATTTAATTCCACACTGAATACCAGATATTATTGTACTATAGTTTAAATTAAAAATCATGAAAAAATATTAATTAGAAACAATTCACAAGAAAAATGCTAATTGATGTAATAAACTAAAAAATGCATGCTTGAACAGAAAAAAAATCTATTGTCCCTTCCTTCCCAGATGTATCAATTCAATATTTCAAAACATAGAGGTACAAACTATTATTCCAGTATTCCAAGCTTCCAAAATAAGAAAAATAATCTTTTCATTATAAGGTTATAAGTTAGAGGTGAATATATATATACTAGGAGCAACAAACATTTTCAGCTCAGAATTTTTAATAACATTTCTCTCAAAGCAAAAGAAATATGAAATTATTGCCAAAATATTTCTAATATAGAAAAACACAAAAAAAGGATAAGGTTCCTCATAGCCCATTACCCAGAGATTAACATTTTGGTATTTACACTTTCAGGTTTGTTTTCCCACATACACACCATGTTTTGTATTTTTTTCTTAACAAACTAAACTTATATTATATACAATGTTTGGCAAACTATTTTCTCATAACAATATACAATGAATTTTTCTCGTCATTAAATATTCTTCTACAATATTATCAGTGTATATTTACATACCACAATATACTTAACCAATCACATTTTTGAACATTTAAAGTTTTATCCAATTTATTGCTTTATAAACCTACAATATCTATTCAATAACCTCTGAAGAATAATAATTCAGTGATTTTTGGTTTTATTCAAAATAAAATGTTTTGATTAATGAAATTCACAATGAGATAGTAGAAAGCTAATAGCTATAAAGATAATACAAGTTAAAGTTCAATGAATTTATAATTGTAGCAACCTGATGAAATACATTCTAAAACTGCCTCTCTGAAATTCTTAACACAATAAACTTCTTAAAAAATGAGCTCCTTTTAAGTTCGCTGCTGAGCTGGAGTTCAGATGCTTGGATTCTTAACTTTACTACTGATTCAGTTTTCTACCAATAGTTACCTCTGGATGTGATTTCCTCCCTGACTGGACACTTCAAAACTCTGAGGATCATATGTTGTCTCTCCCCTGTTGTACCACCCAGCCCAGTGACAAGCACTATATGCCTGAAAACTAAATAGGACTCAACTACGTGTACTAAGTTCCATCACTGAATATGTTTGTGATGTTTACTTTCTTCAAAACAAAGATGAGGGTTGGGGATATAGTACAAAGAAAATGATTAAAAATTTTTCTAGAAAACAATTCTCTAAATGGTGATGATAAAAGTGAGCCAAAGTTAAAACACGGCAATGAGGGAAAAGAAGTTACTGTGGAAAAGTGCTTTACGAGTTTATTTTAAAAGTTGTCTAAAGGAGACTAAAAAGCCATGCTAACTAAATGCAATGTGGGATTCTGGATTGGATCCTGGAACAGAAAAAAGGACATTATTGGAAAATCTGGTGAAATCTGAATAAAGTCTGTAGGTTAATAGTATTGTACCAAAGTTACTTTTTTAAGTTTTGGTAGCTGTACCATGGTTAATGCAAGGTGTTAACATTAGGGAAAGCTACAGAAAGCTGAATGAAGGGTATATGGAACTCTGGACTATTTTTGTAACTTTTCTCTAAGTCTAAAATTATTTTGAAATAAAAAGTTTAAAAATCTATAATGATAAACATAAATCCATAAAGCAACAACCAATGCCATTTTGGTCTCCTAAAATGTTAGAGGACCCAGGCAACATCTCAATTATTTATTATGGAGCTTATTAAAACAAGGGAGAAATGCAAACATTGAAACAGCAAAGTACATGATGGAAATCATCATCAGATGTTTCAAAGTGTCCATATCTATTCAATTGCAGCTCAAAGTTACAATTAAAAAAAATTAATTCTGTACTACTGAGGCTATATCTAAAAATGGATGGTGAAGAGTTGCTTTATAATATTTTTGTCTATTTAAGCTAACTTCTGACAATGTGACTTAGTTTCAGAGAGCCTAATAAATAGGAATCATTTTCTTCTTTTCTTCCAAATGCGTGAAAATAAAGTGCACAAACCTCAGTGAGTTTTGTTAGACTTAAATCTAGTCACATATACTTAAGAAAATGAAGTTTCCACATATAAATTCATATAAAAATTGATAAAGCAATGAGAAACATCTACATGATGGTTTATATGAAATACCCAAGCTAACCATATAAAGATTATAATTCATTATGAACTTGTTACCTTTCTATCACTTTTATTAAATAGTTGTATTAAATTTTTTATTTAAAAAATCTTAAAGTGCTGCGTTTAGCAGTTTAAGTCTTGTATTTTATGACATGAGTCAGCCCAATTATACAAGTTTTATAAACTATTCTCAGCTGCCATACTGACCTAGTTTTTATATCTGGGAAGCAGTGTCATCTGATAAATGAGAATTTTTTTAAAAAGTTAGACCAATACTTATTAGAGTTTTGCAAAGCAAAAAAAAAAAAAAAAAAAAAAAATGTAGCTGACAATCATTTGCAATTTTTTTCTTTTCAAAATGTATCTCTAGAACTCAATAATTACTTTCCATTAGTACAAATATAGTACCAAAATATTTTCAGAAACTGATAAATATAGAAGATTATAAGTCTTTACTCAAAATGTTCCTAAAATTCCGGAACCCTGCAAATGGATACTTACATTTTTTTTGATAAGCAAATGCATCTATCCCAACAATAAAGGAAATTGGAATTGTCTTGGCGATAGTCTCCCCAAACTAACTGGTATTGAAAAAGTAAAATTGCTCAAGGTTAATCAGCCTAATCTGAAGGAGAGGAAGTTTACCCTTCATTTCCCAACAGATTCTCTTTAATTTGGAAGCTACATTGACAGGTGGCCTCAACACTCAGGGCATTGCAGACCACCTTGAAGGTCTCAGTGGCAGTAGCCTTTGAAGTCAGAATAATCAACAAGCCATTTGATACCCGATCAGACGCAATGGCCCCATGGAGAAGGCCGTCTCTCAGGTAGACTGATTGTCTATCAAATACGAATAACTCGATACAGTTTGCTGAGCCAATTCATAGACTTAATGGAACTCTAAAGCAGAGATAAATGGGCATTACAAACTGATTTTCAGTGCTCTTACTTTCTATATGTGTTAATATATTTTCTTTCAAGTGTACATAAGCATCCACAAAAAATGATCCTTTACTAATAATGAAGGGAAGAAAAAATAGTTTGTAATTTATGGGCAGATAAAGCTCCCCCTCTTATTTTGGTACATGGTAAATTGTTTGATCAAATATTTTGAATAAGAGGTCATCTAAAGTCATGTACAGTACAAAGAAAAAAAATTTTTTTGCCATGATGTGTGAATAGATGGAGAAAAGAATTTCCATTCTTGGGAAGGAATTGATGTTTTCCTATCAGGACAAAATAAAATTTTCTCGACATTAAATGTTCTCTATGATGATGGTCATTAAGATTTCTATTTATCAAATCCAATTCCAATTGCAATTATTGAGGTCTTAGTGGGGTTTTGCCCTTAGTTGAGCAGGTAAATTCATGTTTTTACCTTAAGTTACCAACACTTCCTGTTCAATTGAGGAGTAATTTATAACTGCATTGTGTGTTCAGGAAAGGACCTAACACCATTTGCATGTATATTTGTGACACTGATATTGTCAATGTTCATATCAATTAAACTTAATACAATAGTTAATACAATATTCATATCAATTCAACTTAATACAATAGTTTCTGAGCCCCTCCTATATTTCACTCACTGGACCAGGTGCTGGGAAGGGTATTCCATGGATTGCAGTGGCTTTCCCACTAGTACTGACAAATGTCATAGGTAATCTCCCCAAAGTGAATGATGTGCTTGACATCCTTTACATGGCTGCAGTTCCCAGAAAACCATTTTCCTAGTTCACAGGAATGCTCGACCTTATGGAATTTGAAGAGGTTCCCATTAGCAGGGACAGCTCCCATGGTCCACTACATGCACTGGAAAAAAATAACTGCTGCTGTTAATCTGTACCTTACCTACCATACCTTCCTGCCTCTTAAGAAGCTCAAATACAGTGAAGGAAGAGATGAAAATTAAACGGGTAAAAATAATTTTTTGAATATGAATCAGTAGCATTTGGAATGCTCCAAAACAACTGAAGCCCCATCTCTTTATGATGCCTAGATTCAATGACCATTTGCCTCGTCATTGGTGAACATTTGCCACCTGATAGCTGCCACATGGTGCTATGGCAGAGTTAAACACAGGCTCTGGAGTCAGGCCATGAATCAAGTTCCAACTCTGCCACTTACTGGTTGAGTGAACTTCAGCTGATTACTTGAGTTTTCAAAAGTCTCAGTTTCCTCATTAGCAAAACATGGGTAAAAATATACCTACCATATTCTCAGAGGCTCTCATGAAGATGAATGAGAGAGTGCATGTAAAGTGTTAGCACATAGCTGGAACAGAATCAATGTTCAATGTTGTGTAGCTTCTATTTTTATTTGGGAATGTTGTTCAAGTTTTCCTCAGAGCTACTTGGCAAAGCACATAGTATTTTTCAAGGCCCTCAGCTTCTGTACTTCTTGCTGTTCTTGTTTGGCTATTAAAGCACTATTGTTCTTTTTCCCCTCCCATGATACCCTAACTTCCAGAACTCAGAAAAGATACTTAATGAGTAGATAAATTCAGATCACTCCGAATTTTCTGTCATGAAATAGGAGAAAATTGTTTGTAAAGACTGTCTTGAATACTATTCTGCAGAGGTTGGAATGCAAAGATTTTTAATTTGAGTAACAGGAGGAAAGCTGTGGTTGAGGAAACCTGGCTGAGAATAGTATTTTGAGTACATTGACTAGAGACACAGAAGCCAATGACAGAGACTGTTAAAATAATCCAGGTATTAACTGGAGGGAAAGAATAGTGAAAACATAATGAAAATGGATACATGGTTGAAGAGATGAACCCTCAAAAGGAACCCAGAAAGCAGTACCATTTACAATAGCACCAAGAAAGATGAAATATTTAGGAAAAACTAATCTAACAAAATATGTGTAGGACCCACATCCTGAAAACTACAGGACACTGATGAAAGAAATCAAAGACCAAAATAAACAGAGAGATAAACCATATTCATTTACTGGAAGGCTCAATATTGTTATGATGTCAGTTTCCCCCAACTTGATCTATAGATGTGATGCATTCCCAATCAATATCCCAGCAGGATTTTTTGTAGATATTAACAAACCTGATTTAAAAAAATTTTTGAAAAGCAAAAACCCCACAGAAAACTAGAATAACCAGCATAATTTTGAAAAATAAAAAGAAAGCTGAAGGACTACATGATTTCAAGAATCATGAAGTAATCATGATTACTGTACTATAAAGCTGCAGTAATCATGACAGATGGTATTGGCAAAAAGACAGACACATAGATCAATGCCACAGAAAGAAAGAGCCCAGAAATAGATATACATATAAATTGTCAACTTGGTCAAGTGGTTTTTGCCAAAGTAAAAAGACAACTTGGTGGGGAAAAAAAAGCCTTTTCCAACAAATCGTTCTGGGACAATTGAATCTCCACATGTAAAAAATATGAACTTCAACTCATACCTTGCATATATACAAAAATTCAGTTAAAATGGATTATGGACTTAAATATATAAAGTCCAAAACTATAAAACTAAAACCTCTAGATGAAAACATAGGAGAAAATATTTATTGCCTTGGTTAGGCAAAGCTTTCTTAGATACATCACCAAAAGCACAATCCACAAAAGAAAAAATTAATAAATCAGACTTCATCAAAATTTAAAACTTCTGTAAAAGATACCCTTAAGAGAATAAAAAGAAAAGCCACAGACTAGAAGAAAATATTTGCAAATTACATATTCACAAAGGACTTTATCAAGTATCTATAAAGAACTCTCAAAACTAAACAATAAGAAAATAACTTATTTTTTTTAAATGAGAAAAAGATTGGAACTGACATTTCACAAAAGAAGATAACAGGTTGGCACATAAGCACATGAAAAGATGCTCAACATCATTAGCCATTAGAAAAATACAAATTTAAACCACCATGGGATACCATTAAAAACCTATGAGAATGACTAAAATTAAAATGACTGAGAATACCAAGTGATGTAGAACATAGAGAACAACTGGAACTCTCCTACTTTTCTGGTGGGAACGCAAAGTGGTGCAGTCATTTTGGAAAAAGGCTTGGCAGTTTCTTATACCACTGAACATATGCTTGCCACATGATTCAGCAATTCCATCCATAAGAGAAATGAAAACTCATGTGTATACAAATACCTTGTACATGAATGTTTATAGTGTCTGTGTTCATAACCACACACAGAAAAAAACTGGAATGACCCCAAATACCCTTCAACTGGTAAATAGATAAACTGAGGTTCACCACACAACTGGATATTACTCAACAAGAGAAATGAAAAAATTTTGATAGATGAAGCAACAGAGATGACATGAATGTAGTATGCTAAGGAAAAGTCAGACTCAAAAGCTACATACTGTATGATTCAATTTAATGACATTCTAGAAAGGGCAAAATTTTAGGAACTGAAAATAGATCAGTGGCTGCCAGGAGATTAGAGTGGGAGCAGGGGTTAATTACAAAGGGGTAATGCAAAAAAATCTGGGGAGGTAATGGAACATTTCTGTATCTGGATTGTGGTGGTTATTACACAACTACATGCCAAAACTGTACGTCTAAACCTATAGACCTACAAGCCAAAAAGAGTTCATTTTCCTGCATGTACATTTTTTTTAAGTGAGTAAAATAAGAGTAAAACAGAAAAAAAAAATCAAGGTGTTTGAGCTGGTGTGGCTAAAAGGAAAAGATTAAAACGGTAAAAACTAGAGAAGACCTCAAAGAAGTAGAAAGAAAACCAAAAATATGTAGAGTCAGGGAGGGAAAGGAAAAGAGACTTTCTAGAAGCAGATGATGGTAAACATAGTCAATGTTAAAGAAAGTTATTGTTGATTTTAGAAAGAGCAGTTTGAGCAAAAGAGTTACCCCATTTAGCAACTACTTTATTCTTTCTTAGGTCAGCAACACATTAGTTTGACATTTAACTAACTACTCTTGTAAGGGGTCTGGTAATGATAAGAAAAGACAAGGGTAGTTACTAGATGAGGCTTCAGGTTCAAGAGACAGAGTTTTAAAGATGGGGGTAGGGACTTCCCTGGTGGCACAGTGGTTAAGAATCCGTCTGTCAATGCAGGGGACACAGGTTCGATCCCTGGTCCAGGAAGATCCCACATGCCACGGAGCAACTAAGCCTGTGCGCCATAGAGCCCGCGAGCCACAACTACCGAGCCCGCGTGCCACAACTACTGAAGCCCACACGCCTAGAGCCCGTGCTCCACAACAAAGAGAAGCCAGCACAATGAGAAGCCCGCGCACTGCAACAAAGAGTAGCCCCTGCTCGCCGCCACTAGAGAAAGCCCTCGCGCAGCAATGAAAACCCAACACAGCCAAATAAATAAATTAATTAATTTTAAAAAAGAAATTAAAACAGTAAACTGATTTTTAAAAAATTAGAAAAAAATAAAGATGGGGATAGACTTGGGAATATAAGATGCAGGGGCAAAGAATTCACAGAGGAAGAGGAGATTGTAGGTGTTGATGGGAGGGAGGACATGGCCCCTCTAGAGATGGGAAGAGAGGTTAGCCTTGAAGGAAGGGGAGTGGCCTCTCCTCCCTGAGTCAGAGGGCAAGGCCAGAGATAAGACAGCAAAACCAAGACACTGAGGGACAAAGGACTGGATCCTGGAGTGAGTATCCCAGATGGCTCTGCACTTCACTCTTTCTCTCTAGTGGTGATGAGTCTTCATACAGCTTACTCCTTCCTGTGGTAACTTCAAAACGGCTGGTGGGAGGTTTTGTTTTTGTTTTGTAGTTTTGAATACTGTCTTGGGCAAGCTTACCCCACTCAGTGGTGTAGCCAGGAAAGTGTTAAACTAGTGCCCCCTTGTGGCCTCAGGGAAGAATGGGGCCCATTGTACATTTGCAAACACAAACCCCTCAACTCACCAGGCTCTGTTAAGAGGCATATGGAGGTGCTATTACATACATCAACCTTTGCTTCTCTCTAACCTAACCAAGGTTTAGTCAAATGTCACCTTGAATAAATAGGGATAATGTGCAAGGAGAAATGTTAATACTGAGTTAAAAAAATGTTTGAATGAATTCTACTTCCAGATGTGTTCAAGTACATTTATAGCTTTCATTCAGACAAGACTTGTGCGTATATAACTTTTGGCATCAACAGAAAAAGGAGAGTAAAAATGGTTCTGAAATTGTTCTGACGATTACTAAGCTCTTACTTAATGAGTGTCATTCATAAATCTATTGGTAAGACTATGGACCAATGACTGAAGCAGTGGAAACCAATTTGCCATGGTGTTTGGAATGGGAGACTTAGGATATAGATGTTCAACATCAGCAAACTCAAGGCAATTTTTCACAAAGAGGCCTAAGAAGTGATCAAGTTTGACATATGTCATAGCATGTTTGCCAATTAAATAAAAACCCTACAGAGACACACATAGTGCTTTAACTGCAAAAATAACACCTACACTCAGAAGTCCAGCGAGAATCCTCATGACTCCCATTACCTCTAATTGGAATGAAACAGCAAAATCCCTGGCCTCCACAAGGCATATTCATTTCACAGCTGACATTTGTTTTTTTTCCCAGCTGATGTTTAAAATTATCACACAGGCAGAAAAATGTTTTAGGACTCTGTTTAGTTCAATGTTCTAGCCTTGATTTGTAGGATTACATTCAGAGGCCAGGCTGAGCCCTTTCTCCAAACTCCTTTACAGCCATATGGCAAAACGAAAATAGAATCAGGTCATCGTAACTTTTTCTTCTAAGCCATCTTGTAAATGAGAAAGTGCTGTGGTAAAGCAGAGAGAAGTGTGAATTTCCACACTCATAACCAGTAAATAAGGAAATAAATTACTTTATGGTTTCCATCCTTAAATGGAAACAAAATGGCTTCACCTTTGACTCATGACAATTTTGTCCATTTCATCTGAGCTGTTCCCAGAGGCCAAGCACTTCCAGATCTGGAAATGATTCAATATGGCAAAAGTGAGCGGCAGGATGTGCCCAAATGTTTATACGCAGGTTGACTGTAAAAGGCTGATAACCTGAAAGCTGAAATTTATAACAGCTTCAGAGCTACTATGGTATTTATTTCTCAAATTGGCCTGGTTGGGGATTAATAAATCTGTTGAGAAGTACCATGGGGAATTCCTTCCCTGGTTGTTTGAATGGTGAAGAAGAATTAAAGTAACATGGCTGTTGGCTGAAATGGTATTTGGTGGCTGCCCTGAGTCAAACAACAGAAAACACCTGAATAAAAACTAAAAAAAATGCAGCAAATTACCCTAGGTATCTGGCCTGCCCAACAGCCAAATACATAAAAGTATACACACAATAACTTGCTTGTAATATTGCTCTCAGGATCCACTGGAATTTTCTATGGAGACACTACTTTATAATAAGGTCTATTTTAGATAAAACCAACCTGAAGAATGGAATCACCCCAAGAGCAGTGTTAAATCAGAAATAGAAAGGGATTGATATAGACATAAATTTAGAAACTGGCCTTAGGGAGGATCTATGTGAGCAAACGAATTTCCCAAGTTTTGGAACACAGAAAAGGGCAAGTGGAAGGTCAAGAGAGATGATTGGCAGATACATATCTACCATCATGCTCGTCTTTATCACCACCTGACATTATATACTTATTTAGCGTCTGTCCTCCCGACCCCACCCCTATATGGAAGCTCTTTAAGAGCAGGTGTTTGTATTTTTGAAGTCCCAAAGCCTAGATCGTTACTTATAATGCAGTAGGCACTCTAAGGGAAACGCACAGAGCTGGCGAATGAGGCGGAGAAAAATACAAAGAAAAGAAATGAGAACCAGGAGAAAAACTGTGGGAAGAGTCACAAGAAATAGGTTGCTCACTGCTGTCAGATGAAGCTGAAAGGTACAGATGCAAAAAAATCTCGGAAAGGACTATATACTAGGATAATGCATTGGAGAGAGGTTTAGTGGAGTTGGGAGCAAGCAGGCCATGTCACAAGTGGTATAGCACGGCTCCTACTGAAAAATGGGTCTCTTTTCAGTTAAGACAAAGCATTTGTTAATTGCAGTGAAAAAAAGCAAGAGGCATAACAGAATATTAGAAGCTATAAACTTAGATATATTTCTCACATGGTCACCTTTCCCCTTCGTTATGTGCTTTTTAAGATGGCAACATAAATGTGTGATGGAATATAGGACAAAATTTCTGATCAATTATTTGGAAAAGTTTCCAAAATTAAGATTGCTTATGGAAATCAGGATTGAAATGTATTTCGAGTACACAATGTGATATCCTTTTGCAGCACATTGTATTTCCTATTTTGATCAAGTTAATATTAACATAGCTTTGTTGTTTGCAAGTATTCATGTTGAGGGCAGAAAAAGTGACCCCAGAGGCTACTATGATACAGGGAAAGCAACTTGAGATATAAATGTGTTCTGAGTACATACAATGAGCCACCTAATGTTTCTGAGTTATCATTACTGTTCAAGGGCAGCCAGCCAGAGGAAATGTGTGTACTGGAATTCTATGGGGGTCTGGCTTGAGCTTGAGACTATTTAACTTTTTAATCAATGACACATAAAATCTAATTGAAAAGGTTGCCATCAAGTATATGGATGACTAAATGAGGCTACTATGGTGCTATAAAGAACCAAATTAAGAATAGCAAAGCAACCTTGTTAACTTGTCAAAGAGAAGAGGAGGACATATGTGAACAAGACAGGATGGAAAGTTAAGTTACGATTTGATAAGAATCAAAAAAGAAGGAGGAAAGAGTAGGAGAGGGGGTAAGAAGGATCTATTCCGTGCAAACTGGACAGAAAAAGATCTAATGGTCACAGTGATGTGCAAAATAAATACTAATCAAGAATGGAAAAAGTGTCATATGCTTTTATGAAAACAGCTCTTATCATTCATACATGAATAGGGACATGGGGGTGGAGGGAGGACATATATGAGTTGTTTTCTCTGTTTTCTTAAAATTCAGATTAACAGAGATTGAAGTCAACCCACCATAGCAAGCTGCCTTTTCCACTCAAGCCCACCCCATTAGGTAGCTGAGATCTGCTAGTGTGAGGCCATCTTTTCCCAGATAGGTTTTCCCATAGTTCCCGCTTCCTCCAGGGAATGGTGGCCACTGGTCTTGAGCATTCTCTTCCTAATCTCACAGTTACATGAGAGTAAAGATGTAGTGAGAAGGAGCTGCCCCATGAGGAGAGCAGCCCTTAGCCATCTGGGGAACTCTTGTCCAGCTGCTTCACTAACAACACCTGGAAATTAGTGGCCACCCCGTGCAGCTGGAACAGTTACCCTGCTACTCACCAAAGCGCACTCAACCGTAGCTCCCTCCAACATCATGGCCAACACCCCCTAGTCACTGTGGCCTCCTGCCCGTCATCACTAGTAAGAGATGGGAGCTGACTGGTCATGCAGGGAATGAGCTGGGACACAGGGGCCTGGAACACACACACAGGTCACTGGAGTTTCAACTGCAACTTCAGTGTGTAGGGGACCAACTTGGAAAATACTCAGAAACAGTGGTTTTTTTTGTTTTTTAATGGTATTATGAGTTCAGGAACCTGATCTGGAGAGGAAAAGAAAAATGTACTGTATATACTAAATGAACAGAAGAGAATCCTGACTGGGGAGTTGATTCAGGGGATTCTGTTTGTGATGGTTAGCGGCTGTTTTATGTGCACTTGAGAATGGTTCAAGAGCCCTGCTCTGCAGCATGATAGATTGAAGTTAGATGTTAAGACCTGCCTAAATGATTCATTTACAAAGATAATGAACTTCACTGTAAACAGAGGAGACACAGCATTTTGGAATATTCGAAATCAATTACAATAAAGGTATATGAAGGTATGTGAATTTTGAACTATCCTCAACTTCTGGGGAAGCATGTGTACTTTAAGGGAAAAAAATAGTCTTCAAAGAAAGCTCAAGTATCCAGGGCGACTGAGTCATCTGGCCTAGAATATTATCTTGTTTTCTTCATTTTCCAGATTTTCTCTCTTGAGCTCTGGAGCCATGTTTAAAATAGGGTCATAATTAAAGTTAAAGAAAACTATTTTAGAGTCAAAGGAAAGGGGCTTGGAGATGGTTGCGTAGGGATGGGTTGACCTTTTCTAGATAGGGAGGCATGGCAGTGTTGGGGTCAGGCAACCAGATTAGTGACTTTTGACCCCAGATTAGTGACTTAACTAGCTCTGCAACCCTGAATTAACCTTCCTGAGCCTAACATTTTTATCACACGTAAAATAGGGATGATGATATCTACTGTGCAGTGATGTTAATAGGATTAGCATTGATTAAAATAAACACCTAACATGCAATTGGTACTCAAGTCGTACTCATGGTTATATCAGTCCCTTCACATTCTCCACCCAGAGTTATGTTATACCGTATTGCATTGTATATATTGTGATGTTTACCTCTGTAAACGTGGTATACAAGCACCCAACTAAATCTGATCTGCAATTTAAATTTCAGATGATAACATTCTTTTTAGTACAAGTATATCCTACGCAAAAGCCCAGGAGCAGATGGCTGCACAGGCGAATTCTATCAAACATTTAGAGAAGAGCTAACACCCATCCTTCTCAAACTCTTCCAAAATATAGCAGAGGGAGGAACACTCCCAAACTCATTCTACGAGGCCACCATCACCCTGATACCACAACCAGACAAAGATGTCACAAAGAAAGAAAACTACAGGTCAATATCACTGACGAACACAGATGCAAAAATCCTCAACAAAACACTAGCTAACAGAATCCAACAGCACATGAAAAGGATCATACACCATGATCAAGTGGTATCTATCCCAGGGATGCAAGGATTCTTCAACATACGCAAATCAATCAATGTGATAAACCATATTAACAAATTGAAGGAGAAAAACCATATGATCATCTCAATAGATGCAGAAAAAGCTCTCAACAAAATTCAACACCCATTTATGATAAAAACCCTCCAGAAAGTGGGCAAAGAGGGAACTTACCTCAACATAATAAGGGCCATATATGGCAAACCCACAGCCAACATCATTCTCAATGGTGAAAAACTGAAACCATTTCAACTAAGATAAGGAGCAAGACAAGGTTGCCCACTCTCACCACTATTATTCAACATAGTTTTGGAAGCTTTAGCCACAGCAGTCAGAAGAAAAAGAAATAAAAGGAATCAAAATAGGAAAAGAAGAAGTAAAGCTGTCACTGTTTGCAGATGACATGATACTATACATAGGAAATCCTTAAGATGCTACCAGAAAACTACTAGAGCTAATCAATGAATTTGGTAAAGTAGCAGGATACAAAATTAATGCACAGAAATCTCTTGCATTCCTATATACTAATGATAAAAAATGTGAAAGAGAAATTAAGGAAACACTCCCATTTACCATGGCAACAAAAAGAATAAAATACCTAGGAATAAACCTACCTAAGAAGACAAAAGACCTGTATGCAGAAAACTCTAAGACACTGATGAAAGAAATTAAAGATGATACAAACAGATGGAGAGATATACCATGTTCTTGGATTGGAAGAATCAACATTGTGAAAATGACCCTACTACCCAAAGCAATCAACAGATTCAATGTAATCCCTATCAAACTACCAATGGCATTTTTTCACAGAACTAGAACAAAAAATTTCACAATCTGTATGGAAACACAAAAGACCCCGAATAGCCAAAGCAATCTTGAGAAAGAAAAACGGAGCAGGAGGAATCAGGCTCCCTGACTTCAGACTACACTACAAAGCTACAGTAATCAAGACAGTATGGTACTGGCACAAAAACAGAAGTACAGATCCATGGAACAGGATAGAAAGCCCAGAGGTAAACCCATGCACATATGGTCACCTTATTTTTGATAAAGGAGGTAAGAATATACAATGGAGAAAAGACAATCTCTTCAATAAGTGGTGCTGGGAAAACTGGAGAGCTACATGTAAAAGAATGAAATCAGAACACTCCCTAACACCATACACAAAAATAAACTCAAAATGGATTAAAGACCTAAATGGAAGGCCAGCCACTATAAAACTCTTAGAGGAAAACACAGGCAGAACTCTCTATGACATAAATCACAGCAAGATCCTTTTTGACCCACCTCCTAGAGAAATGGAAATAAAAACAAAAATAAACAGATGGGACCTAATGAAACTTAAAACCTTTTGCACAGCAAAGGAAACCATAAACAAGATGAAAAGACAACTATCAGAATGGGAGAAAATATTTGCAAATGAAGCAACTGACAAAGGATTAATCTCCAAAATTTACAAGCAGCTCATTCAGCTCAATATTAAAAAAACAAACAAACCAATCCAAAGATGGGCAGAAGACCTAAATAGACATTTCTCCAAAGAAGAGATATAGATTGCCAACAAACACATGAAAGGATGCTCAACATCACTAATCATTAGAGAAATGCAAATCCAAACTACAATGAGGTATCATCTCACACCAGTCAGAATGGCCATCATCAAAAAAATCTACAAACAATAAATGCTGGATAGGGTGTGGAGAAAAGGGAACTAACTCTCTTGCACTGTTGGTGGGAATGTAAATTGATAGAGCCAGTATGGAGAACAATATGGAGGTTCCTTTAAAAACTAAAAATAGAACTACCATACGACCCAGCAATCCCACTACTGGGCGTATACCCTGAGAAAACCATAATCCAAAAAGAGTCATGTACCACAATTTCATTGCAGCACTATTTACAACAGGCAGGACATGGAAGCAACCTAAGTGTCCATTGACAGATGAATGGGTAAAGAAGATGTGGTACATATATATAATGGAATATTAGCCATAAAAAGAAATGAAACTGAGTTATTTGTAGTGAGGTGGATGGACCTAGAGTCTGTCATACAGAGTGAAGTCAGAAAGAGAAAAAAAACCCGTATGCTAACACATATATATGGAATCTAAAAGAAAAAAAAAAATGGTTCTGAAAAACCTAGGGTCAGGACAGGAATAAAAACGCAGACTTAGAGAATGGACTTGAGGATACGGGGAGTGGGAAGGGTAAGCTGGGACGAAGTGAGAGAGTGGCATGGACATATATACACTACCAAATGTAAAACAGATAGCTAGTGGGAAGCAGCCACATAGCACAGGGAGATCAGCTTGGTGCTTTGTGACCACCTAGAGGGGTGAGAGGGAGGGAGACGCACGAGGGAGGGGATATGGGATATATGTATACATATAGCTGAGTCACTTTGTAATAAAGCAGAAACTAACACACCATTGTAAAGCAATTATACTCCAATAAAGATGTTTTAAAAAAAAGTATATCCTATGCAATTTGGAGAACATACTTACACTAAAAAATTATTTGTTACTTATTTGAAATTCAAATTTAGCTAAGTACCTGGCATTATTATTTTCTAAATCTGGCAAGTCTGCCTACTCAGCATTTATTCCCTATCTATCCCTTTCTAACAGCATGTCGATTTTCATTCTGGTAATGAACCCTCCCCTACAACAGTTGACTCCACTTGACTCCCCAGATAGGCTCTACATGGTTTAAGCTAATAAACACTTTTCATCCTCCTAGACAAAGTAACTGGTTATTTGGTAGGCATGTGATCTAAGTCACAGTGAATTTAGGCACTCTTGTTTGTAACACAAAATTAGAAGTACTTGCTCTCTCTTAGGTATAAACAAGAAGTAAGAACTCACCACATTGTTGGTAATCATTTGGCTACCATGCAAGAAGCTGATCCATGGAAGAAGCAAAGCCAAGGTTACAGCTGGGGAATTGCCATCCCTGGGGTTAGGAACGGGATCAGTTTCCCTTGAGGCACATGGCTGTGTGGGGAAGAGATGGACACCTGAACAAAGCCTTTTTTCTTTGGAATAATTGATGCATCATAGGAACAGTATGCACCACAGGGTAAAAAATGAAACTAAGAAAAAGTGTGTTCTTCTATGAGTTAGAATGCTTTAGGTTGTAAGCAGTAGAAAAACCTAACTCAGACAGGTGTAAACAATAAAGGGAATTTATAGGTCTTGTAACATAAAATCCCAAGGGTAGGTGAGCTTCGGGGAAGCTATTTATTTAACAGTGAGTTACGGCAACAAAGAGAAAAGGGGGAGGGGGCTTGTTCTTTTTTCAAAAGTTAGCCACTGCTTCTATTTTTATAATTCCATGATTTTATGATGATTTGGTAAACACAAAATGCAGCTGTACTCATCAGTTTTCCAAATTAATATTTATATAACTTGATGCAGTACTGGGGCCAAATTTTTAGAACTTTACAAACATTTCATTGCACTTCAGTCTTATCTGTTTAGAAACGCAAGCATCACATTTTCCTATACACATCCCAGAATTACTTCTGCCAATTCAAGATTTCATGATAAGTTTACATAAGTTTGCATTTGTAAGCTTCATTTCCTGATTCCTTGATTTGTGCCCTTGCAAATTATAATTCTGTGCATGTTCAGTAGAATTACGAAGACAATCAAAAAGTCTAGCCTATAATGGTCCTTACTGCCTGAATTTATATCTCAGATTTTTTATAATACTTTTCCCACAGCTGATTTTAATAAAATCTATAATAATTATTATGAAAATAAAGAGTATGTGACAAGGAATCTTCCTTTCAACCCAGCAATCATGTTATACACATTTGTGTCTAGTACCAGGATATTCTTATACACATGAACTACTAATATACATGTAATAGAAGATCTTTGATCCAGGAGTCTGAATACTGGAAACATCCAAACAGCAGAATTTTTCTGAAATATTTTTTAAATGGCCATCCATTTTTAAAATTATGTATTGAAATACTCGAAAATAATATAGCCAGGTATCTTCCAAGGAGCTGCAACGATAGGTCAGTGTTGCTCTGTGGCCTAATGGATACCAGGGTGGCAATAGGAGTAAGGTTCTCACATGGTAGGCTTGTGGGTACCATACTAACTGCCTTAGCTCTCAGCTGGTGCATAGTTCAGAAAGCAACAACTACTTTAAAGTGTTATTTTCAATCATGCAAATATGTGTTATATAAATCATTCCTTAATTAGTATAATGGAAAGAAATACCCCAAGAATGCATCTAGCGGAATAATCTTTTCCTAATTGCTGGGATCCACTGGAGTTAAGACATCTCAGCTCCAGAAATAAGATTTCAGACCATCCCAGTGAATTCTTCCCTACTAGAAATACCATTTTATTAATAATGAAAATAAGAATGGCTCACATTTATCAAGCTGTTATTATGTCAGGAGCTGAACTAAGAGTCTGACATTCACAGCCCTGTGCCCATTTTGTGGATGAGCATTTTGCTAAGTCCAGAGTAATGATGGACCACTTTGCCCAAGTTTCTGTAATACCAGAGCTAACAAGGACATAGATCATTCTGGGTCATGCTGGGGATTGTAGGCAGTAGGCTACACCCTTAATACTAGAGTTCTGTGAGACAGGTACTAGTGTTCCCATTCTGTAGAAGAGAGAAGGTGGTCATTTGTCAAACTCACATAGCTGATAAATGGAAAGCCTGGATTTAAATTCAGACTTCTGAACTCAACTCCACTGCTCTTTCTACTAAATACCTGCTACAGTCCCATTCAAATACCTTATCAGTTTTTATTAATTTAGTATAAAATGTTTAGGAATGCAGATGACCTCTCCCTTGACAAGAAGAAATGTTCCATGACAGAGCTAAGACGAGCTAAGGAAATTTTGTGGTATAATTGATTTGGAAGTGTAAATTTTCAAGAGAATCTTCAGCCTCAAAACAACTCCTTTTTAGTCAGCATAAGCTAAGGTAGCTTAATCCAAGCAATAATGTTCTAAACCCATATATTTCTTCTACCCATAAGACAAATAAATAAAACCTCACAAACAACACTAACTTTAAGAGAAATGTTTTCCTCACCATGCATTCAAACAGCATGTACAAGCTCTATTATTGGCATTGCTGAGAAACTGGTTCTTTTATGTCATTCAAATGGCACTATATTCTTCCCTTCAGGGTCTGGCTAAAACTCAAAAAGCAACAAACTTCAAATTAAGACCTCCCTTTTCAAATTATCCTTTTGTTCTGTCCAAGTCAGAGAAATTGGTATTCCAGCAGAAAGCTGCTGCTTTAAGCAGAACAGCCTGTAATATGGAAAGATTCCTCCTTAGATTGCTAAAAGTTTTGCAATTCTACTCTTAGTCATCTTTATTATTATAATCTACCATCAAGAAATCTCTCTTTCACAGTGAGGTCAGGAGAAGTATATGGAATATTCTGAAGGTCAGGTTGTCCATTTCACTCTCTGTTCCCCGCAAGGAGTGGACCAGACATGGCAGTGGAGCTTGTCACCCTGCCCATGTGGGGCAGGTTCCGGAGCCTAACTACACGGGATTCAATGTTTATGTGCATAAATGCTTGTGCACATATGTGTGCAGGTGTGTTTTGACCTTTTCCCACCTGCCACCTTGGAAAAGATCACTTGCCCTTTTAAGCCTCAGTCTCAACAATACAACAAAGGCATTGGAGTAGATCAGCTACTCTCAAAGAATGGTCTGGTAGCATCTGAGGGTTCCCAAGACCGTTTCAGGCAGTCCTCATGGTCAAAACTATTTTCATGATGACACTAAACGTATTATTTTCCTTTTTCACTCACATGCTTTCACCAGTGGACAGTGGAGTTTTCCAGAGGCTCCGTGACATGTGATGATGTCATCAATCTGAAAATGGGCTTATGTAACCTTGTGTTTTAAAATCATTTTTAGTCTTAAATATCTAATACTATAAATATCAATAAATATAACACATAAAATCTAATAGGGCTCCCAATAGTTTTGGTTTTTTTTTTTAAACATCTTTATTGAAGTATAATTGCCTTACAATGGTGTGTTAGCTTCTGCTTTATAACAAAGTGAATCAGTTATACACATACAATATGTTCCCATATCTCTTCCCTCTTGCATCTCCCTCCCTCCCACCCTCCCCATCCCACCCCTCTAGGTGGTCACAAAGCACCGAGCTGATCTCCCTGTGCTATGTGGCTGCTTCCCACTAGCTATCTATTTTACATTTGGTAGTGTATATATGTCCATGACACTCTCTTACCCTGTCACATCTCACCCCACCCCCTCCCCATATCCTCAAGTCCAATCTCTAGTAGGTCTGTGTCTTTATTCCCGTCTTGCCACTAGGTTCTTCATGGCTTTTTTTTTTTTCCTTAGATTCCGTATATATGTGTTAGAATACTGTATTTGTTTTTCTCTTTCTGACTTACTTCACTCTGTATGACAGACTCTAACTCCATCCACCTCATTACAAATACCTCCATTTCATTTCTTTTTATGGCTGAGTAATATTCCATTGTATATATGTGCCACATCTTCTTTATCCATTCATCTGTCGATGGACATTTAGGTTGCTTCCATGTCCTGGCTATTGTAAATAGAGCTGCAATGAACATTTTGGTACATGACTCTTTTTGAACTATGGTTTTCTCAGGGTATATGCCCAGTAGTGGGATTGCTGGGTCGTATGGTAGTTCTATTTGTAGTTTTTTAAGGAACCTCCATACTGTTCTCCATAGTGGCTGTATCAATTTACATTCCCACCAACAGTGCAAGAGTGTTCCCTTTCCTCCACACCCTCTCCAGCATTTATTGTTTCTAGATTTTTTGATGATGGCCATTCTGACCGGTGTGAGACGATATCTCATTGTAGTTTTGATTTGCATTTCTCTAATGATTAATGATGTTGAGCATTCTTTCATGTGTCTGTAGGCCATCTGTATATCTTCTTTGGAGAAATGTCTATTTAGGTCTTCTGCCCATTTTTGGATTGGGTTGTTCGTTTTTTTGTTATTGAGCTGCATGAGCTGCTTGTAAATCTTGGAGATTGATCCTTTGTCAGTTGCTTCATTTGCAAATATTTTCTCCCATTCTGAGGGTTGTCTTTTGGTCTTTTTTATGGTTTCCTTTGCTGTAGTTTCATTAGGTCCCATTTGTTTATTTGTGTTCTTATTTCCATTTCTCTGGGAGCTGGGTCAAAAAGAACCTTGCTGTGATGTATGTCATAGAGTGTTCTGCCTATGTTTTCCTCTAAGAGTTTGATAGTGTCTGGCCTTACACTTAGGTCTTTAATCCACTTTGAGTTTATTTTTGTGTATGGTGTCAGGGAGTGTTCTAATTTCATACTTTTACATGTATCTGTCCAATTTTCCCAGCACCACTTATTGAAGAGGCTGTCTTTTCTCCACTGTATATTCTTGCCTCCTTTATCAAAGATAAGGTGACCATATGTGTGTGGGTTTATCTCTGGGCTTTCTATCCTGTTCCATTGATCTATATTTCTGTTTTTGTGCCAGTACCAAACTCTCTTGATTACTGTAGCTTTGTAGTATAGTCTGAAGTCAGGGAGCCTGATTCCCCCAGCTCCATTTTTCGTTCTCAAGATTGCTTTGGCTATTCGGGGTCTTTTGTGTTTCCATACAAATTGTGAAAGTTTTTGTTCTAGTTCTGTGAAAAATGCCAGTGGTAGTTTGATAGGGATTGCATTGAATCTGTAGATTGCTTTGGGTAGTAGAGTCATTTTCACAATGTTGATTCTTCCAATCCAGGAACATGGTATATCTCTCCATCTATTTGTATCATCTTTAATTTCTTTCATCAGTGTCTTATAATTTTCTGCATACAGGTCTTTTGTCTCCTTAGGTAGGTTTATTCCTAGGTATTTTATTCTTTTTGTTGCAATGGTAAATGGGAGTGTTCTCTTAATTTCACTTTCAGATTTTTCGTCATTAGTGTATAGAAATGCAAGAGATTTCTGTGCATTAATTTTGTATCCTGCTACTTTACCAAATTCATTGATTAGCTCTAGGAGTTTTCTGGTAGCATCTTTAGGATTCTCTATGTATAGTATCATGTCATCTGCAAATAGTGACAGCTTTACTTCTTCTTTTCCGATTTGGATTCCTTTTATTTCTTTGTCTTCTCTGATTGCTGTGGCTAACACTTCCAAAACTATGTTGAATAATAGTGGTGAGAGTGGGCAACCTTGTCTTGTTCCTGATCTTAGTGGAAATGGTTTCAGTTTTTCACCATTGAGGACAATGTTGGCTGTGGGTTTGTCATATATGGCCTTTATTATGTTGAGGAAAGTTCCCTCTATGCCTACTTTCTGCAGGGCTTTTATCATAAATGGGTGTTGAATTTTGTCGAAAGCTTTCTCTGCATCTATTGAGATGATCATATGGTTTTTCTCCTTCAATTTCTTAATATGGTGTATCACATTGATTGATTTGCGTATATTGAAGAATCCGTGCATTCCTGGGATAAACCCCACTTGATCATGGTGTATGATCCTTTTAATGTGCTGTTGGATTCTGTTTGCTAGTATTTTGTTGAGGATTTTTGCATCTATCTTCATCAGTGATATTGGCCTGTAGTTTTCTTTCTTTGTGACATCTTTGTCTGGTTTTGGTATCAGGGTGATGGTGGCCTCGTAGAATGAGTTTGGGAGTGTTCCTCCCTCTGCAATATTTTGGAAGAGTTTAAGAAGGATAGGTGTCAGCTCTTCTCTAAATGTTTGATAGAATTCACCTGTGAAGCCATCTGGTCCTGGGCTTTTGTTTGTTGGAAGGTTTTTAATCACAGTTTCAATTTCAGTGCTTGTGATTGGTCTGTTCATATTTTCTATTTCTTCCTGGTTCAGTCTTGGCAGTTTGTGCATTTCTAAGAATCTGTCCATTTCTTCCAGGTTGTCCATTTTATTGGCATAGAGTTGCTTGTAGTAATCTCTCATGATCTTTGTATTTCTGCAGTGTCAGTGGTTACTTCTTTTTCATTTCTAATTCTATTGATTTGAGTCTTCTCCCTTCTTCTCTTGATGAGTCTGGCTAATGGTTTATCAATTTTGTTTATCTTCTCAAAGAACCAGCTTTTAGTTTCATTGATTTTTGCTATTGTTTCCTTCATTTCTTTTTCATTTATTTCTGACCTGATCTTTATAATTTCCTTCCTTCTGCTGGCTTTGGGGTTTTTTTGTTCTTCTTTCTCTAATTGCTTTCGGTGCAAGGTTAGGTTGTTTATTCGAGATGTTTCCTGTTTCTTGAGGTAGGCTTGTATTGTTATAAACTTCCCTCTTAGCACTGCTTTTGCTGCGTCCCATAGGTTTTGGGTCGTCGTATCTCCATTGTCATTTGTTTCTAGGTATTTTTTGATTTCCCCTTTGATTTCTTCAGTGATCACTTCGTTATTAAGTAGTGTATTGTGTAGCCTCCATGTGTTTGTATTTTTTACAGATCTTTTCCTGTAATTGGTATTTAGTCTCATAGCGTTGTGGTCGGAAAAGATACTTGATACGATTTCAATTTTCTTAAATTTAAGAAAGGCTTGATTTGTGACCCAAGATATGATCTATCCTGGAGAATGTTCCATGAGCACTTGAGAAAAATGTGTATTCTGTTGTTTTTGGGTGGAATGTCCTATAAATATCAATTAAGTCCATCTTGTTTAATGTATCATTTAAAGCTTGTGTTTCCTTATTTATTTTCATTTTGGATGATCTGTCCATTGGTGAAAGTGGGGTGTTAAAGTCCCCTACTATGATTGTGTTGCTGTCGACTTCCCCTTTTATGGCTGTTAGTATTTGCCTTATGTATTGAGGTGCTCCTATGTTGGGTGCATAAATATTTACAATTGTTATACCTTCCTCTTGGATCGATCCCTTGATCATTATGTAGTGTCCTTCTTTGTCTCTTGTAATAGTCTTTATTTTAAAGTCTATTTTGTCTGATATGAGAATTGCTACTCCAGCTTTCTTTTGATTTCCATTTGCATGGAATATCTTTTTCCATCCCCTCACTTTCAGTCTGTATGTGTCTCTAGGTCTGAAGTGGGTCTCTTGTAGACAGCATATATATGGGTCTTGTTTTTGTATCCATTCAGCCAGCCTGTGTCTTTTGGTGGGAGCATTCAGTCCATTTACATTCAAGGTAATTATCGATATGTATGTTCCTATTCCCATTTTCTTAAATGTTTTGGGTTTGTTATTGTAGGTGTTTTCCTTCTCTTGTGTTTCTTGCCTAGAGAAGTTCCTTTAGCATTTGTTGTAAAGCTGGTTTGGTGGTGCTGAACTCTCTCAGCTTTTGCTTGTCTGTAAAGGTTTTAATTTCTCCATCACATCTGAATGAGATCCTTGCTGGGTAGAGTAATCTTGGTTGTAGGTTTTTCTCCTTCATCACTTTAAGTATATCCTGCCACTCCCTTCTGGCTTGCAGAGTTTCTGCTGAAAGATCAGATGTTAACCTTATGGGGATTCCCTTGTGTGTTATTTGTTGTTTTTCCCTTGCTGCCTTTAATATGTTTTCCTTATATTTAATTTTTGACAGTTTGATTAATATGTGTCTTGGCGTGTTTCTCCTTGGGTTTATCCTGTATGGGACTCTCTGTGCTTCCAGGACTTGATTAACTATTTCCTTTCCCATATTAGGGAAGTTTTCAACTATAATCTCTTCAAATATTTTCTCAGTCTCTTTCTTTTTCTCTTCTTCTTCTGGGACCCCTATAATTCGAATGTTGGTGCGTTTAATGTTGTCCCAGAGGTCTCTGAGACTGTCCTCAGTTCTTGTCATTCTTTTTTCTTTATCCTGCTCTGCAGTAGTTATTTCCACCATTCTGTCTTCCAGGTCACTTATCCTTTCTTCTGCCTCAGTTATTCTGCTATTGATCCCATCTAGAGTATTTTTAATTTCATTTATTGTGTTTTTCATCATTGCTTGGTTCCTCTTTAGTTCTTCTACGTCCTTGTTAAATGTTTCTTGCATTTTGTCTATTCTATTTCCAAGATTTTGGATCATCCTTACTACCATTATTCTGAATTCTTTTTCAGGTAGACTACCTATTTCCTCTTCATTTGTTAGGTCTGGTGTGTTTTGACCCTGCTCCTTCATCTGCTGTGTGTTTTTCTGTCGTCTCATTTTGCTTATCTTACTGTGTTTGGGGTCTCCTTTTCACAGGCTGCAGGTTCGTAGTTCCCGTTGTTTTTGGTATCTGTCCCCAGTGGCTAAGGTTGGTTCAGTGGGTTGTGTAGGCTTCCTGGTGGAGGGAACTACTGCCTGAGTTCTGGTGGATGAGGCTGGATCTTGTCTTTCTGGTGGGCACGTCCACGTCTGGTGGTGTATTTTGGGGCGTCTGTGGCCTTATTATGATTTTAGGCAGCCTCTCTGCTAATGGATGGGGCTGTGTTCCTGTCTTGCTAGTTGTTTGGCATAGGGTGTTCAGCACTGTAGCTTGCTGGTCGTTGAGTGAAGCTGGGTCTTGATGTTGAGATGGAGATCTCTGAGAGATTTTTGCCGTTTGGTATTACGTGGAGCTGGGAGGTCTCTTGTGGACCAGTGTCCTGAAGTTGGCTCTCCCACCTCAGAGGCACGGCCCTGATGCCTGGCTGGAGCACCAAGAGCCTTTCGTCCACATGGCTCAGAGTAAAAGGGAGAAAAAATAGAAAGAAAGAAAGAAAGAGGCTATAATATAGTGAAGTAAAATAAAGCTATTATAAAGCAGAGCTATACAGACAAAATCTCACCCAGAAGCATATACATATACACTCACAAAAAAAAGGAAAAGGGGAAAAATTAATATATCCTGCTCCGAAAGTCCACCTCCTGAATTTGGGATGATTCGTTGTCTATTCAGGTATTCAACAGATGCAGGCACATCAAGTTGTTTGTGGAGTTTTAATCCGCTGCTTCTGAGGCTGCTGGGAGAGATTTCCCCTTCTCTTCTCTGTTTGCACAGCTCCTGGGGTTCAGCTTTGGATTTGGACCCGCCTCTGCATGTAGGTCGCCTGAAGGCGCCTATTCCCCGCCCAGTCAGGACGGGGTTAAAGGAGCAGCTGCTTCGGGGGCTCTGGCTCACTCAGGCCGCGAGGAGGGAGGGGTACAGAGGAGGCGGGGCGAGCCTGCGGCGGCAGAGGCCAGCGTGACGTTGCACCAGCATGAGGCGCGCAGTGCGTTCTCCCTGGGAAGTTGTCCCCGGATCACGGGACCCTGGCAGTGGCGGGCTGCACAGGTTCCCGGGAGGGGCGGTGTGGAGAGTGGCCTGTGCTCACACACAGGCTTTTTGGAGGTGGCAGCAGCAGCCCCAGCGTCTCACGCCCGTCTCTGGGGTCCGCGCTGATCGCCGCGGCTCGCGCCCTTCTCTGGAGTTCGTTTAGGCGGCGCTCTGAATCCCCTCTCCTCGCGCACCAGGAAACTTTTTGGAGGTCGGACGTTTTCTGCCAGCGTTCAGTGGGTGTCCTGTAGGAGCAGTTCCACGTGTAGATGTATTTCTACTGTATCTGTGGGAAGGAAGGTGATCTCCGCGTCTTACTCTTCCGCCATCTTCTTCGAATCTCCTCCCAATAGTTTTGAGGAGTTAAAAGGAGTCTTAAGATCAAAAAGTTTGAAAATTGCTGGACCAGATCATCTCTCCCTCAGCAGTTTCTAACTGCTTGTGCTAGGGTTAAAATGTCTTTTTTGTTTTTTAAAGGTGATGATGGTAGATTTTAAATACTTTTAAAAAGATCCTACTTGGTAAGAGAGAAAGTGTTACCCTCTGTACGTGCCTCCATTAAAAAAATTATTATGCTACTAGTTTATACATAGGCAGCCCTATGAACCCTTCTTGTGACCTCCTATGATTCAGCATAAAACATTAATTTCTGTGTGGATTATCACCCAAATAGGTATTGATGGTGTTCTATGAAACTGTCCTTAGGCCCTCAGAGCATTTGTACAGTTTGTACGTGGTTGAAAACCTAATTAATAAGGACACACTTATCCATTACCAATCCCCTAATGTCATGTTCTACCCTGTTTTGTCTTTACCTGGGCTTTCCTAGATTTCCCACCATTGCTTTCAAGTCAGATCCTGAGACTTGAGCCAAAAGCTCATTCCTCAAACATGATTTTAAGCTGTGAGGAAGAAGAATTGATCGATGTAAACTCTTCCAGTAGGTGTGTAAAAAATGCCTCCTGGACATCTCTGAGAGGAAAATTCCCAACTCAAACAATAGCTCTCTTTGCAACACTATACGTCTTTGATGGATTACTTCTGGATGAGTTACAAAACTTAAAGTTCAATTTTCAATTTTAAATAGCAACTTTTATGCTTCATTTAAAGAATTGCAACTCAGGATAATATCAATGAATATTTTCTTTCCCAAACCAATTATATGGTAAAACAGGATTATCATGTTCATTTAATCTGTATAAAGTCCATAGCATTAAATGATAGATCAGCTAATTAATTGCTTCCAAAGCACTTTGGTCGTGCTGAAGAATGTTTTTTTTTTTTTTTTTTTTACTCTCAGCCTCCCTCTTTAATTGGCTTTCCATTACATGGTGCTTTTCTCTTGATTTTTTTTTTTTTTCCTCTTGATTTTTTAAAAGTACTTCTTTTTATTCTTCTCTATTATCTCATCTTTTTTCCTCCTTGTTGGACTGAAGTGACAAGGAGCCTTGAATTCATGATGAAAGAAAATGTAATTGAGCCTAGTGAACTAACCACGGGAAAATCTGAGTTCAAACTCTGGCACCATATCCCCTTTATTATCAAACCCTGGAGTTTCATAATCGGGAAAATGTATATTGTTATAATACTTCATGGAGATGTTGTAAAGATTACTGAGTACATTTCCTTTAGCATCACTAGTCTAAAGAGTGAGGCAGAGATAAATGCTTTTCCAAATGCATTCCACTTGTGTGAGGGCACAAGATCTTGGAAGCAACTCTCTCCACAAATGTCAATCAAGACAATAGCAGTAGAAACAAGGTGATTAGAAGTATGTTTTTTCACTTGTAGGAAGTTGTAATTAGCTTAATTTCTTTTGGAGGGAATCTGAGGGACCTGTTGCCTGGGAAGTAAGTAGAACCTGTTCTTGCTGTGAAATAAATTTCATTCTGGTATGGGTTTCAAAGGTAGGTGAAAGGATCAGGGAGCAGGTCTCAGATCTGAATGCCCACGAACACTGACCCCCTTGTCTTTTTTTTTTTTTTTAAATTTATTTTATTTATTTATTTTTGGCTGTGTTCGGTCTCCGTTGCTGCACGCAGGCTTTCTCTAGTTGCAGCGAGTGGGGGGTCTACTCTTCATTGTGGTGTGTGGGCCTCTCATTGCAGTGGCTTCTCTTCTTGCAGAGCATGGGCTCTAGGCACGCAGGCTTCAGTCGTTATGGCTCACGGGTTCCAGAGCGCAGACTCAGTAGTCGTGGCGCATGGCCTTAGTTGCTCCGCAGCATGTGGGATCTTCCAGGACTAGGGATTGAACCCGTGTCCCCTGCACTGGCAGGTGGATTCTTAACCACTGCGCCACCAGGGAAGCCCTGACCCCTTGTCTTTTCATCTGCTCTCTGGGAAATTGCTAGCTAACGATTTTCAGTACAGAATCCCTTCGATCACTGCAAAGTTCTATTATGCTCCCATGGAAGAACCTTCACAATGGTGACATCTCTGTCTACAGCAGGGCTTCTTGGCACTGGCACTGGCACTGGCACTATTGACATTTGGGGGTGGATAATTCTTTGTTTGGGAGTGGGAAGCTGTCCTGTACATTGCAGGATGTTTAACAGCAATTCTGGCCTCTACCCTTTAGATGCCAGTGGTAACAATCAAGAACATCTCCAGACATTGCCAAATATTCCCTAGAAGGAAAAATCACCCTCAGTTGAGAACTGCTAGTCTATAGAGTCATAGAATGTCAGAATTAGAAAAAAATGTTCATATCATATAATTCTTTTTTCCCCAAAATTGTAGCCCATTTATCACTTGTGGTATACTTGATGATTTTAGGTAGAAAGCAGCATTAAATGGCATTGAATCTCACAGTGAAGAGTAATCACCTTTGCAGTTCTCTCAGGTGTTCTCTTCAATCAAGAAGAAAGTCTCTGTTTAGCAGTAGTGCCTCTTCAACACCTCCCCAGTGTTTGCATATGGTAGCTGCCAAAGCCAGTGGGACCTCAGATGCACAGCCCTCAGCAGACATTATCTAGATACTATTTAGTAACATTGTTTTCCTTTTATGGTATTTATTTAGTATGGTTATCTTGTTTATGATAAGTGGCACTGGTTCTCCATTTGCCCTATTGCTGTAAAAGTTTCTTTTAAAATTAATGTATTTGGTACTCACATTGGAAAACATTTACCTATCACTCGGCAATTCCGCTCCTAGGTATTTACCCCACAGAAACGTGGATTTATATTCACCAAAAGACATGGGAAGAATGCTCTAACAATCCTGTTTATAATAGTCCCAAATTGTGTATTATCCAGATGCCCATCCACAATAAACCATGGATGCTCACACAGTGGAACTTACACAGCAAGAAGAATGAACCAAGACTACAGCAATGTAGGTGAATCTCACAAACAAAATATTGAGTGAAGGAAGCCAGACCAGGCAAAATCAACCTATTTGGTTAGAAGTCAGGATAATAGTTACCCTTATGGAATAGTGACTGCACGGGGCAGGAAGGAGCTTCTGGGTGCTGGTGATATTATTCTGCTTCTTCATCTGGTAGCATGGATGTGTTCTGTTTGTAAAAGTTCATCTAGCATATAATTATGATTTATATATATACAGTAAACTTCAATAAAATTTCAAAATTAAAATAAAAAGATAAGTAAAATAGTAAGCAGACTGAGAGACGAATATTAAGCAGTATTCAATAAATAATTGTGCCCATCATACATCAAATAAAGGAACACGATTGTACATCTAGTTTGTAAATGACTGAAAGTGGGGAAATCCTGGCTTCATACAACCCTGTGGTGTTGAAGACAGGACACTAGGTCCAGGAAAAGGAGTGACCTTCCCGGAGTCCCCAGGCAATGAGTAGATGGTGACTCTGCAGCTAGAATCAAAGTGTTAACTCCCAGTTCAGTGCCTTCTGTGATAAAACAAGCAGGTTTCCTACAACCTGGCCTCAACCCTCAGTTTCTGGCCTCCGCTTATTCCTGCCTCCTCATTCAGCCACTTGCCGTGGTCACACCAGCACTCTGGAGTTGACAAGTCGGAAACTTAGTGATATGAGGCCCTTTACCATTTTTGCCCAGTTTCTCCAGAACATCCAGGTACCCACAGAGCTGAGACAGGCAAGGGACCCCCTCCCTCTGCCTGGGGCAGTCCCCTTGTCTTTCCCTGTTGGTTGAAATGAAGGAACAAAGCAAACTGAGAGAACTCCCAACCATGCTTATTCTCATTATCTTCGTAGAAACCACACTGACAATTTCTAAAGCTTGACGTTATTTTCAAATCATTTCAAAGCATTTCCCAGTACCATTGTTTAACATGAAAGCAAAATGTCTAACACTGATCGTGAAAAGGGAGGAGGAAAGAGTAAAGACACCCTCTTCTTTCTTGGAAAAAACATAAATTTGAAAAGATCCTCTGCAGGCCCATGCAGGGTAGCACTTTTCTCCACTGTCCTTTGTGCCTTCTAAGAACACTGCTCTTGAGTTCAGAACCGCTGTGGTAAGGTGGAAAGGATGCTGGGTTTGGTGCAGCAGGCTTTGAGGGAGGCCGTTCATCTCAGAGCTTCAGATTCAACATCTGTGAGACGGGGACAAGAAAAATACACCCTATTTATCCCACAGAGCTGTCGTAGGAACCATGTGAAATAAAGTATGTGACAACGTATATAAAATGTGAACTGAGGTTGATTGTTTCCTGTGTTGAGCCACTCAAATACTTTGCCTCTCCTAATGGACATTATATTTGGCATATCTTAATAGTAACATGAAAATGGCAAGGCTAGTTTGCCTCCAGAACATATTTTAATGTGGCCAGAGAAAGCATGTTACAATTGATTCATTTATAACGGTGCAACCCCAGGCTTAAAATTCTGGAAGCTTTCCACTTCGTTATGATGAGAAATTCGACTTCAAGAGATTTACAACTACTGTGTCCCTAGGATGATTATTCTTCTAGATGGAGAAGAAAAACTTTTCTGCAGTTTTCCACATGATAAGCAGTACTGCATTCTGGGAGTCCGGCCAGCTCCGTGGAGAAGTCGGCATTATAGAAATTTCAATGTGAATACTATACAGAGTGATTCTGTATTGGTATTAGACCTTATGCACATGACACAATAAATGATTAAGCTATTATTCTCAAATGCTACTAAATCTCTTTGCATATTAAATCAGAATGAGAATAACACTGATCTTTGGCTTTCGTAACACTGAGATTTGATTTCTAAAAGTGATTTTTGAGCCCTACTGGTAAGATTTTTTATTTCGTAGGTCAAAATTATGTCAACAGCAAAGACTTAATTGCTGTCTTGTCAATGTGTCTGGGTACAATGAAAGGCCCTGTTTTTACTTACATGTGACAGTCACATCAGTCTGAAAGAACGGGAAAAGCTACCATGATGAAAAACTCTGCAGCGAAGGGACACAACCTTTGCAAGTTTACAAGTTGTTGGATTTCAAATGGCATGAGAGGAAGCCCTTTGGGCCAGAAGTTGACATGTCATTCTGTAGCCCTCAGCCTGACCTTCTCCAAACATCAGCTCAGACACAAAAGACACTGTACGCCAAATGACTTTCTTACCTCCAGGCTGGTAACCCTATCATCTTCCTGAATGACACCTCCGCCACCTCCACTCTTGTCAGGAAGGAAACCTTTGAATTCTTTGAAGCTCCAAGCCAGCGATATTCTTCACAGTGACCTTGAGGGGCTACTCACGCCTTGGTACTTGCCAACTACAGATTAATTTCTATTGTTCAGCCTACAGAAACCTGTCAAGGAGCTATGGATTCATGTAAGCTTTCCTGATGGGCTGAGTCACTTTAAATTTATTTGCAGGTGAATTTGTTTGTGATTGATATTTTGATGGGAATTACAGAACTATTACCAGGCTATTTAAAACACTCTCTATTAGAAAAATAGTGTTAAATATCGGTGGAGGTGAACATATTTGCCTCCATGTAAAGACTGCAAAATTGTTAGAAGAAAAAAATAGAGGTTAAACTGTTCTATTTTTTTAAAAAACTAAACCAAGAGAAACAGAGCCAAAGACTCAATTTGAGGGTTGGCCTCAACTAGTTTCCTGTAATGAAAATTGGGAGGAGAGAAACAATCCAAAAGCACTGAGAACCAACTTTGATTTAAAGAAAGCTGTTGGAAGCTCGGAAAGAGTACTTTTCCTTACCTTGTTTTCCATTTTAAAAATCCTCCTTGTCACTTAGACTATGTGACAAATTGCCTAGAGATTATTAACAAAAAACTTGTTGTATGGGCTGTCCAACATACTTTGCTTCCGAGCAACAAAAGAAAAAGCCAAGGGGTCCATCCAAGGTATCATTCAAGAACAGAGTTACTGGCAGTTGAATGTGAAGATGCTTTTTACAGTTTTGTGTCTTGGCTTTGAATTGAAACAGAAGAAGGCCTTTGGGACTGCTGGAGCCCCATGCACTTGTGCTGGTCCTCTGTGTTTTAGGGCCTCTGTAAGCCTTCAGTGTTGAGGGGTCTGTGTGTGTATCTGTGCATTTTAATTGAGGTGAAATTCACATCTCATAGAATTAACCCTCTGAAAGTGTGCAACTCGGTGCTCTTTCGTATATTCACAATGCTGTACATCCATCACCTCTACTTAATTCCAAAACATTATCATCCACAAAAGAAATCCCATCCCCATTAAGCAGTCCCTCCCCATTCCCCATCCCACTAGGCTTTAAGTAACTACTAATCTACTTGTTGTCCTCATGGATTTGCCAATTTTGGATATTTCATAGAAATGGAGTCATGCAATATGTAAATTCTTATGCCTGGCTTCTTTCACTCAGCATAATGTTTTCAAGGTGCATCCATGCTGTAGCATATATTAGTACTTCATTCCTTTTTATGGATGAATAATATTCCATTGTATGGATAGACCACATTTATCTGTTTATTCATTGATGGACATCTGGGGTGTTTCCATCTTTAAGCTATTGTGAATAGTGCTGCTGTGAACATTTGCATGTAGATATTTGAATACCTGTTTTCAATTCTTGGGGGTGTATACCTAGGAGTGGAAGTGCTGGGTCGTATGGTGATTCTAAGTTTAAACCTTTGAGGAACCACCAAATTGTTTCCACAGCACGTGCACACTTACTTGTGTGCATATAATTCATCTCTTTTCTTTGAACGTCTTTTTGAACAGGACTCAAGCAAAATAGATAAAACATTAGGTGACCTGATCTTCTTGAATCTTCTCAGTGTGGAGTAGAAGCAGCAGTAGTTATCAGTTCCATCTGGAAAAACTTTCTGGGGGCCTGATAATATGAGAATCTGTTCAGCCCATTTGATGAATCAGCCCAAACTCCAAATCTTTCTCCATAGGGGAGGACAGCTGTCATATCTGGGAAGTATTAAATACAGTAAACACTTACTATGATGTGGTCTCTTAAGACCTGGTTCTTCAGTGGGAAATCTGCCCCCTTTCCTCACATTTGTGTAGAACAGCAAAGGGACTTTTAAATCAAAAGAACCAAGCTCCTGAGGCTGTTGAAGACTCTGAGATTACTGTGTTCTTATAATGCCTCCCAGATCACAGTACATCCTCTTCTCATTCTACTCCTTCACATATCTAGGGACTGGGTCCCTGAGTCCGGAGGTGTGAAGAATTTTAGCAGGTGGGCCTACAGAAGGGAATTCCAGGCAGAGAAAATGGCCCATGGAAACAAACATTGTAAGGGGCGAGTAAAAGGAAGGGCTCTTGAGAAAGATATGGGGTATTTCCAACCTTCTCAGTGGGAACTGGAACAGGCAAGTCAAAAACTGTTGAGAGGAAGTAAGGAATCCCATATAAAGCAGGGATCATCTCTTTGTTTTTTGTTCTTTTTTTGGCTGCTTTAGGTCTTCGTTGCTGCGCGCGGGCTTCCTCTAGTTGCAGCGAGCAGAGGCTACTCTTCGCTGCAGTGCACGGGCTTCTCATTGCAGTGGCTTCTCTTGTTGCGGAGCACGGGCTCTAGGGTGCACGGGCTTCAGTACTTGTGGCTCGCGGGCTCTAGAGCACAGGCTTAGTAGTTGTGGCACACGGGCTTAGCTGCTCCGCGGCATGTGGGATCCTCCTGGACCAGGGATCGAACCCGTGTCTCCTGCACTGGCAGGCGGATTCTCAGCCACTGCCCCACCAGGGAAGTCTCTAGGGATCATCTCTTCAAAAATTTTTTTTATCAGTTTTATTTTTGAGTTTTCATCCAAAGTTAGAAAGAAAGCTCCTTTACTCCAGCAAAAAAACCCAACAGACATCTTTGAACCCTACACATTGCCCAATTCATACATGGATACAGAGAAATATGAGGTTTTGACATTCTGGAAACTCATCCAAACCATTGTTTAAGTTTTGAGACAATACTTGTTTTTATTCAGTCTTTCCTGGAGGCTCCAAGTTCTCCAAGATTAATAAATAAGACTTGTTTAGTGACTTCTGTGAATTACTTATGTTACAAAGACATCTCCAACCTTTAGTCTCCAAGTATTCCATTTCTGTTTGCAGACAGCTATCAACACACAAATTCTCTGACTCTCTGACTGTTCACCTGGGCTAGAGTTTCTTGTTAAGCATGGATTTAAGGAGTTCATTCTTTCTGACTTTAAGTCATAATGACTTCTCCATCTCTGCTCATTTATTAGGAAGACAACTTCCTCTTGGAACCATTTTCTTGGTTCTTGAAATATCACTGAGTTTGACCCTTAACCTGATGGATTCAAAAAAATGCCTGGTTAGCTACCTTGGGCCCCCTGGTGGTAAAGAGGTTTTTAGTTGACACTCCAAGTAATTAATTTATGACCCCAGGCTAACTTGGACACAGTGCAGTGGCAAATCAGAGTTGTGATTATTTTTTTTGACTGATATATTTAAAACACATATAATTTATTTTTTCTCTTAGTCAATAGACCATCTTTGTTTGTACTGATGTAGTCTGTGTTGTCTATTCTTCCATTTTACCTTACATCATAAAGTCTTTGAAAATCCTCCTTCTACGTTTTCTCTTTTCATGGAACATTACTCATGAAACCAGGAAATTTTAACAGTACCTCAGATATCACTTATTTTCCCTATCATCTAAAAATGGGAGAGCTCATATTTAAGAATTGTGCTTCCAGTGACTTGAATGTGCAGAGATGTTATGAAAAAGGGACTGAAATGGAGCAAATCTTCTCCTAAGTCTTCTGGAAAAGGCAATGTAGTGGCTTGTGTGTTGTTCCCAGAGAGGTACAAGGTTGAGCTGGGGCAGGACCAACACTGGAGACAAGCTGGGTCACAGAAGAGCCACTGGAGTTAATTTAATTGAATCGGTTGTGGAACAATTCACACTCTGTTCTCAACTATTTTCAAGATGCAGTGCAGGATGACATAAGTGAAGTGTTGAGAACTCCGGTCTAGGGTCATGTCCTGTGTTATTACGAGTTTAAAAATGTAGTTAAGAGTTTGGTGGTAGAGAAACCACCACTCAAAGGAGAGTGCAGACTCCGAGACATACCATCTTTGAGCTCCTTTTAGGCACTGCCAAGCCAGGTCCTCAGGTTTAGCCTGATTTGGATGTGAGACAGTCTCCTTTTCTTTTAAGGGGGTCATGGATTCTGTTTTGCTTTCCATGCTTTTTCCTGAAAGTGTGCCATCGCGTTACTATACCTTTCCCCCAAGTGAGTCAGACATGCTGACCATCAGAACACCAAAGTGGTTGGTTCCCATAGCAGCCAGAACCACATGGAAGCAAACAATAAAATACCAACACTGTTCTCAAACCAGTGGAGAACTACGATCACTAAAGCAAATCGAGGACATAGTCAAAACGCTGTGCCTTTCTGAAGTTGACATGGCTTTTCCAAACTGCAAGACTTGTCCCTCCTTCTCTGAAGGCATCTTCACAAAGTGAATATTAGAGCCGCTCAGACTTTCCAAGGAAAGACGCTCTAAGGTTTCCTCTCATATGCTCAGTTCTGGCTAGGATGACGTTATATAGTGGACTCACAAACAAGACCCTTTTGTGGTCTTTCAGAGTAAAGCCAGATGTTAGTTGCTGCTTCCACAGAGACTAAATGAGGTTTCAGGTAAATCAGACCTATGCATGATTATAAAATTGCATGGTCCGTTTCACTGAAATCTGCACTGGTGCAGAACGTGATCTCCATGGTACAACCTTAAAATGTGGAGTTGAACATTTACCTGGAAATGTTTTCAACTTACATAGAATCATATTTGGGTGAAATATTTATAAGGACTTGCCAGTTTTAGAATATTTACCTTTGGAACAAGGAGACAGAAGAAACAAATGTTCTTAGAAATATGACCAAAAAAGATTTTCTTGATTCTGTGTAAATAAGACACAGAAGACATTAAGTAGAGGACAAAAAAAGAAAATTTCTGAAGTGATACATTTGCATGCACAATAGAGAGACAGTGTAGTGGTTAAGAGCACATACTCTGGAATTACACAGATCTGAGGCTGGCTGTGAGCTTAACATGTCCAAACCTCGATTATCTTCCCTTAAGAGGGAAATTAGAGTGATAGCAATAGTTCCCATTTGTTGAGCATTTCCTGTGTGACAGGCACGGTTTTATCCTCATTTAATCCTCAAAACAACTTTACAAGGTAGCTGCTATTACTGTCTGATTACAAATCAGGAAACTGACATACAGATAGTTTAAGTAAGTTGCCCAATTACCTCATAGAATTGACCTGTGGATTAAGCAGTTACTACAGTGTCTGATACATGTTAGCACTAATATATGATACCTATGGTGGGATTGGATAGTTGATATAATATGAATCATTATTTTGTGTTTCATTTTGAAATGCATTTTTAGAAAGTTTTTTTCTTATTTTCTTTTTTTCCCAGTTTTTTTTGGGGTGTAATTGGTATACAAAAAGTCGCACATAATTAATGTATCCAATTTTGTAAGTTTGAATATATGCTTGTGTTACATAAGTAACATATACTTGTGTTACCATCACCAGAATCCAGATAATAAACATATACATCACCTTCAGAAGTTTCCCTGTGTCCCTTCGTTGGGTGTTCTGTTTTGTTTTGTTTTGTTTTGAGTGATAAGAACACTTAGCATTAGATCTACCCCTCTTAAAATTTTAAGTATAAATACCTTATTGTAATTATTATAATATTATAATACCTTATTACTAACTATAGGCACTGTGTTGTACAGCAGATCTTTGAAACTTACTCCTCTTTTATAACTGTAACTTTATATGCATTTTCAAATGTCAAATTTTAAATCCCACAATCTGGTCTTCCCCACTACAAGAAATAAGCAATAGGTCTTCAAAAGAAGATGTTCTTATGCTACTTCTTCTCTACCTAGAGTCACCATTAAATGTCAAGGGGAAGAACACTACATAATGATCAAGGGATCAATCCAAGAAGAAGATATAACAATTGTAAATATTTATGCACCCAACATAGGAGCACCTCAATACATAAGGCAAATGCTAACAGCCATAAAAGGGGAAATCGACAGTAACACAATCATAGTAGGGGACTTTAACACCCCACTTTCACCAATGGTCAGATCATCCAAAATGAAAATAAATAAGGAAACACAAACTTTAAATGATACATTAAACAAGATGGACTTAATTGATATTTATAGGACATTCTATCCAAAAACAACAGAATACACTTTCTTCTCAAGTGCTAATGGAACATTCTCCAGGATAGATCATATCTTGGGTCACAAATCAAGCCTTGGTAAACTGAAGAAAACTGAAATCGTACCAAGTATCTTTTCTGACCACAATGCTATGAGACTAGATATCAATTACAGGAAAAAATCTGTAAAAAATGCAAACACATGGAGGCTAAACAATACACTACTTAATAACCAAGAGATCACTCAGGAAATCAAATAATACCTAGAAACAAATGACAATGAAAACACGACAACCCAAAACCTATGGGATGCAGCAAAAGCAGTTCTAAGAGGGAAGTTTATAGCAATACAATCCTACCTCAAGAAACAAGAAACATCTCAAATAAACAAACTAACCTTACACCTAAAGCAATTAGAGAAAGAAGAACAAAAAAAACCCAATTTGGCAGAAGGAAAGAAATCATAAAGGTCAGATCAGAAATAAATGAAAAAGAAATGAAGGAAACAACAGCAAAGATCAATAAAACTAAAAGCTGGTTCTTTGAGAAGATGAACAAAATTGATAAACCTTTAGCCAGACTCATCAAGAAAAAAGGGAGAAGACTCAAATCAATAGAATTAGAAATGAAAAAGGAGAAGTAACAACTGACACAGCAGAAATACAAAGGATCATGAGAGATTACTACAAGCAACTATATGCCAATAAAATGGACAACCTGGAAGGAATGGACAAATTCTTAGAAATGCACAACCTTCCGAGACTGAACCAGGAAGAAATAGAAAATATAAGCAGACCAATCACAAGCACTGAAATTGAAACTGTGATTAAAAATCTTCCAACAAACAAAAGCCCAAGACCAGATGGCTTCACAGGCGAATTCTATCAAACATTTACAGGAGAGCTAACACCTATCTTTCTCAAACTCTTCCAAAATATAGCAGAGGGAGGAACACTCCCAAACTCATTCTACGAGGCCACCATCACCCTGATACCAAAACAGACAAAGATGTCACAAAGAAAGAAGACTACAGGCCAATATCACTGATAAACATAGATGCAAAAATCCTGAACAAAATACTAGCAAACAGAATCCAACAGCACATTAAAAGGATTATACACCATGACCAAGTGGGGTTTATCCCAGGAATGCAAGGATTCTTCAATATACGCAAATCAATCAATGTGATACACCATATTAACAAATTGAAGGAGAAAAACCATATGATCATCTCAATAGATGCAGAGAAAGCTTTCGACAAAATTCAACACCCATTTATGATAAAAACCCTCCAGAAAGTAGGCACAGAGGGAACTTACCTCAACATAAAAAAGGCCATACATGACAAACCCACAGCCAACATCGTTCTCAATGGTGAAAAACTGAAAGCATTTCCTCTAAGATCAGGAACAAGACAAGGTTGCCCACTCTCACCACTATTATTCAACATAGTTTTGGAAGTGTTAGCCACAGCAATCAGAGACGAAAAAGAAATAAAAGGAATCCAAATTGGAAAAGAAGAAGTAAAGCTGTCACTGTCTGCAGATGACATGATACTATACATAGAGAATCCTAAAGATTCTACCAGAAAACTCCTAGAGCTAATCAATGAATTTGGTAAAGTAGCAGGATACAAAATTAATGCACAGAAATCTCTTGCATTCCTATACACTAATGATGAAAAATCTGAAAGGGAAATTAAGGAAACACTCTCATTTACCATGGCAACAAAAAGAATAAAATACCTAGGAATAAACCTACCTAAGGAGACAAAAGACCTGTATGCAGAAAACTATAAGACACTGATGAAAGAAATTAAAGATGATACAAACAGATGGACAGATATACCATGTTCTTGGATTGGAAGAAGCAACATTGTGAAAATGACTCTACTGCCCAAAGCAATCTACAGATTCAATGCAATCTCTATCAAACTACCAATGGCATTTTCCACAGAAGTAGAACAAAAACTTTCACAATTTGTATGGAAACACTAAAGACCCCAAATAGCCAAAGCAATCTTGAGAAAGAAAAACGGAGCTGGAGGAATCAGGCTCCCTGACTTCAGACTACACTACAAAGCTACAGTAATCAAGACAGTATGGTACTGGCACAAAAACAGAAATATAGATCAATGGAACGGGATAGAAAGCCCAGAGATAAACCCACGCACATATGGTCACCTTCTTTTTGATAAAGGAGGCAAGAATATACAATGGAGAAAAGACAGCCTCTTCAATAAGTGGTGCTGGGAAAACTGGGCAGCTACATGTAAAAACAAGGAAAGTAGAACACTCCCTAACACCATACACAAAAATAAACTCAAAATGGATTAAAGACCTAAATGGAAGGCCAGCCACTATAAAACTCTTAGAGGAAAACATAGGCAGAACTCTCTATGACATAAATCACAGCAAGATCCTTTTTGACCCACCTCCTAGAGAAATGGAAGTAAAAACAGAAATAAACAAATGGGACGTAATGAAATGCAAAAGCTGTTGCACAGCAAAGGAAACCATAAACTAGACGAAAAGACAGCCCTCAGAATGGGAGAAATTATTTGCAAATGAAGCAACTGACAAAGGATTAATCTCCAAAATTTACAAGCAGCTCATGCAGCTCAATATCAAAAAAACCAACAACCCAATCCAAAAATGGGCAGAAGACCTAAATAGACATTTCTCCAAAGAAGATACACAGATTGCCAACAAACACATGAAAGTATGCTCAACATCACTAATTATTAGAGAAATGCAAATCAAAACTACAATGAGGTATCACCTCACATCCGTCAGAATGGTCATCATTAAAAATCTATAAACAATAAATGTTGGAGAGGGTGTGGAGAAAAGGGAACCCTCTTGAATTGTTGGTGGGAATGTAAATTGATACAGCCACTATGGAGAACAGTATGGAGGTTCCTTAAAACACTAAAAATAGAACTACCATACGACCCAGCAATCCCACTTCTGGGCGTATAGCCTGAGAAAACCATAAATCAGAAACAGTCATGTACCACAATGTTCACTGCAGCTCTATTTACAATAGCCAGGACACGGAAGCAACCTACGTGTCCATCGACAGATGAATGGATAAAGAAGATGTGGCACATACATACAATGGAATATTACTCAGCCATAAAAAGAAACGAAATTGAGTTATCTGTAGTGAGGTGGATGGACCTAGAGTCTGTCATACAGAGTGAAGTAAGTCAGAAAAACAAAAACCGTATGCTAACACATATATATGGAATCTAAAAGAAAAAAAAAATGGTTTCGAAGAACCTAGGGGCAGGACAGGAATAAAGACGTAGACTTAGAGAATGGACTTGAGGACACGGGGAAGGGGAAGCTGGGATGAAGTGAGAGGGTGGCATGGACACATATACACTACCAAATGTAAAACAGATAGCTAGTGGGAAGCAGCCACATAGCACAAGGAGATCAGCTCGGTGCTTTGTGACCACCTAGAGGGGTGGGATAGGGAGGCTGGGAGGGAGATGCAAGAGGGAGGGGATATGGGGATATATGTATATGTATAGCTGATTCACTTTGTTGTAAAGCAGAAACTAACACACTGTTGTAAAGCAACACTCCAATAAAGATGTTTAAAAAAAAAAAGTCAAGGGGCAGTTTTACTTTTAAAAAGTTGTTTTTATGCTACTCTAAAATTGGTTGTCTCACCTCCAAACTTTTTATAGTTTTTTTTCTGTTTTTGGGGGGGCATTTCACTGCTTTTTCACCTATCATGGGGAAAGTACAGAGCAAACTTTCTTTGGGGAGAATTTCTTCCAGTGAAAAGGAAAAGCCTAAAAATAAATCTGAACAATCCAAACATCCATAAGTGTTTAAAAGCAAATATTAGGATCCCCATATTTATACACATCCAGAGATAGACATATTTTCCTGAAGGGTGGACAAGATCCCAACTCTGGCAGTTTCTGCAGTGATGAGAAAAAATAAATAAATGCATATGGAGCTGTGATATAGTGAAACTCCTAGAAGCCTTACTGTTTCATGCCAGACAAAATAAAAGTGAACTGATTGGGAAAGAATTCCTAATAATGCCAGCATCATCAAGAAATAGGCTAAAAGATTTGGGATTGAAATGAGGGCCAAAACAGATAATCATGGGCCTATTCTATAAATAATAATGTGTCCTCATATTGTGGTTGTGGCCCATAAATCTTAATTCATTTTTCTGGCAATAGGGATGAATGTGCACTGACCCCCTTCACAGTCTTGTCTGGACCACCTTGTGATGAGGGTCAGGAATTTATGGATAACAGGTGGGATCTGAGTGCAATCCAGAACATGAATCAGGGGCAAGGCTTTCTGGTCCAAACCTTGTCCTGGCCATGCTGCCATGCGGCTCTAAGCAAATGAATTACCACAGGAAGCTGATAGCTTCAACACAATATTTCCAGGGTTACAAAGGATGTTTCATTTACGTTCATCGAACTCACACTTCTAAAAAGATAGCTCCCGTTAGGTATGACATTCAGCAGGCATGGACCAGGACTCCAGCATTTCCTCTGAATATGGTGTCCACGAGTTACAGGTTAGTAAGTATTTTGAATGTCACCCCGAATGATTGCATGGTACAACGTAACCTGCTTGTACAACATACCTGTCAAAAGTCTGAAAGCATATTAGATTTTAAAAGATCAATGCAAAATCAGACATTCAGAATCCGATGTCTAAAATTGGCCTTGCTTTGTCCACCTAGATATGAGATTTTTAATTTTTGGCTTTGCAGATGAATCTCTTTCCAGAGTTGCCAGTTGATAAATGATTCTTACATGAAGGTATAGGCTTACACCATTAAAGAAATGATTTAAGTCAACCTTCTATGACCATAGGATCTACCTGCTTAAGCCAATCACTGAGTCTAGGGACAATCTATACTTCATAGCAGTCTCAAAGTATACATTTAGACATCACAGTTTTGAAAAACTTCCAATACATTTGCCAAGTGCCTCCCCCCCCACAACCTTTTAATATTTGAACAGATTTAAGGGAAATCTAATCCATATGTTTCTGACTCATTTACACTTGAACCATAAATATATTATTATCTAAGAGCCATTTAATATCCAACAGCTTTTTGTCACTTGCAAAAATTTTCAACCTTCTTCCCTTAAAGACAAAACAAAACAAAACAAAAACCAACTTTGAGCAAACTAACATAGAATATAGGTACAATTCTAGTCCAAAGTTTCTGTTTTGGGTTCATCTTAAACTTGGCAAAGGGTGCTCCTTACATGTTCCCTATTTGTTATGTTAACTTCAGAAGCATGCCAATTTTTCATTCTTTTACTATATAATTATTAGCTTTAGTGCCATTGTGGTTCCTGTTAATTCATTCCACACGTTGAATATCCTCTGGAGGCTTTTATTTTTCAAGTATCTTTAAGCTTAGGTCATTTGGGGCTTAAGTAGTAAAAGAAATGGTTTGGGGGGGCAATTTTGCTTTTTTTGGAATGTGAATAATTTTTCGGCAAATAACTTCTTAAAAGGCATATACACTGTGTGATCCATAGCCAGCTCTGAATTATTTTTTTCTTCGTTCTGAAAACAAATAAAATTCCAGACAGCACAATCATTCTAGGAAAATCCTCCAAGGAGGCCAATAGCCGTTAATGCAGTCCTTGAATTTAAGGTGATTTGAATCGGAATCTGCTGTTTCCAACGCACTCATGAATAAAGAGGATTGAAGGACTGGGAACCTCAGAAACACTAGTATTACACATTACTGTATGACAGCCAAAAAGCTTTTATTTTTTTAGCAAATATTATTTTTTCACTTTCTCCAAAAAGTTCATCTTGTTTAATGCATTTCAGTAATGGCCATAGATATGTTTATATTTCTCACTGAAAATATTTCTATTAATTGCTTCCATGTGTTGGTACCCATGCTGATGTAAAGCTGTCTTTGCTGGGAAGCACCCAGTTATTTACTTTGACATGACGTTTTAAGTATCCTGTCTTTTCCTTTACATTTGTTTAACAGCTTCATATACTTGATGTAGTTCAATTGCTATCAGATTTATAGATCTATCTTGAGAAATAAAATGGAGCCCACGAATCTTCAGAAGAATAATTACCGTTGGCCCCTTGAGATATTCCATGCATCTGTATGTGATCTGGCAAGCGATTTTCCAATGCGTATTTATCATGAGGTATAATTAATACATGACAAGAATATCCAGGCTCCATTAAGCTATTTAATTTGAGATTTTAAAATTCACTTTTGATTAAAAAGGCAACTATAAGCATTCAAATATATCCATGAAGGTTGATTTTGATTCAGAGATATACCAGAGGTTACTACAGGATTAAGTAAAAACAGTTCAGACTACGTCTACATAGCAAACTCATGGCAGTCTCACAATATGCGAGTCTGCAGTAATTCATGGTAGATGCAAAATCAATGGCATGATCAAAAGAACGGTTGATGTGAGTGGCCTTGTCTTTGTAGCCAATGATTTGATGTCCCCACCCCCCCCCCCCCAGGAGCCATTTCATCAGCTTATGCACTTGACTGACAGCATCTCAGGACTTTTCTTTCTATTCTCCCATTTCCTTGACACTTGCTCCAGTGCCATCTCTCACCCTCCCTGTCATAATTACACATCCTACTCCCTTCCGAAGCTCCTACCAACATACACAGAGACGTTAGCTTGGGATACATCCTTGCACTCATACAGAAGAAAGGGAGCTAATATATTTGAAGAACTCACAGCAATTGAGAAGGCTTTTGTTATCATTTTCCATGACTGATCCAAGTTGGAGAACATAAGAAGCTTTCAGTGACCAATAAAATCCTAGGATCACAATGCCTTGCATACCTAAGCATGCTTTGGAGAATCACCGGCTCACTAATAATCTACACAGTGTAATTCACCTCTATGGCTTGGGTGTTTCAAGGAGACACACACAAAAGGTTTTGTCAACTCCTTTCAGAGCCACAGTGCTTAAACGTGAATGGCATGTGTCAAAGAAAAAAAACACTAATATGAGCAGTGCCAGGAATAGCCAATGCTATAATTAAATCCATGTTTTAGATTCCTGATCTTGTCTTAGAAATGAAAATTCCTCTTTTTGATTCCTACTTCAAGCCAGTGAAACAGAACATATATTTTGGGAGTACTGGACAGTATTAAGAAAGTCTGCGGGGCTTCCCTGGTGGCGCAGTGGTTGAGAATCTGCCTGCTAGTGCAGGGGACACAGGTTCGAGCCCTGGTCTGGGAGGATCCCACATGCCACGGAGCAGCTAGGCTCGTGAGCCACAACTACTGAGCCTGCGCATCTGGAGCCTGTGCTCCGCAACAAGACAGGCCGCGATAGTGAGAGGCCCGCGCACCGCGATGAGGAGTGGCCCCCACTTGCCACAACTAGAGAAAGCCCTCGCACAGAAAGGAAGACCCAACACAGCCATAAATAAATAAATAAATAAATAAATTATTTTAAAAAAAGAAGTCTCCAAGCAGAAGCCATCTCCTTTAGAGTAGACATTCCAAAGGCTTATTTCTTAAGGACCCATTGTCAATGTTCAGAGAATTTATGTTCTGCATTTCTGACTCTGTCACTGGCTTGGCACACAGCCTAGGGCATGTCACTTCGATACCAAAGTATCATGAAAAAGTACTATGGAGTATGAAACTGTAGGGTCTTGGTGGAAGGGCCAGCCTGTACTCAGGCCTAGGTATGATTACAAACATGGAAATAGGGGAACCCCTGGTGGTTCACAGTATGGCTGGGGAGCAGAGACAGAGAGGAAGTAGCAGAAGAGATGACCTGGGACCAGACTGAGATAAATTCTTTAAGCCATGCTCTTGAGTTTGTACTTTATCCTCATGGCCACAGGGGGCCGTTGACATGATTAAGCAGGGGGTTGACAGTCATTTTAGAAAGCTCACTCTGGCTAAAAACAGGGCATTATTGAAGTCTGAGTTCAACAGAAGCACTATGGACCTTACAAGGCAACTCAGCATTATTCTACCAGGCTCAAGGGGGAGGCCACCACTTAACCAAGACCTACATTTTTAATTCTGATAATTATAAAATAGAATAAGGCAGATGGTATTGCATGAGTTATTTTTAATGACAAAAAAGCTTGAAAACTAAGTGCTTCCTCTGCGCACTAACTTCTATGGTTAAAAGAAGAGTCTAGTAACTCTTTTCACTACCTGATTAATCTTTAATACTGCTATTTCTATCTACCAAATTATCAAGTTTATACTAGGTGATAATAAAAGTAAATTATTCCATCTTCTTCTAGGTTATCTTTGGGAGTGAGACAAATTCATCAAATTCTCAATATGATCTTCAGATATCCTCATGTGACAGTGACTCTGAATAAATTGCTAATGTTACTAAGGGACCAATTTCCTCTTATTCCAAATAAAATATTTTATTGAAGCAGCCATTCCTTTGAATCAATTCCAAACCCATTCCTGGACCACTCGGCTCCTTTAAAACCTACCAGCCTCACTAATATTTCTTTAACTGTGGCACCTGGAAGGGGCTACTGGAAAACTTGTTATGGTGGTCAGAAAGAGAAGGAACGGGAGAAAGACAGCTTGAGGTACCAGCTGAAAGACGATCAAGTGGAGAAAGAGAGTCATTAATCTGCAGGAGAAATTTTGCTCAATTAAACTTGGCCCAAGCTGGGGAGAACAGTTGTTCTGTGATCGCTATTACTTCTGATTGTCATACATTCATTTTCCACTAGAAAAAAAAAATTGATTCCACTAGCTGCTCCATGGGATATGACTAATTAATAAATGGAAACAATAACTCCATTTGCTACAATTTATTTCAGTGGGTCAAGGCACGTTTTTATTGCTTGCTGTCTAGGACCTTATGTTTGGAGTATGTTCATGTGTCTACTTATCAAGAAACAGGTACTGATATTGGCGGAAGAGGGGGACAACAGGAAATAATCAATTCCAACCCTGTGGTTTCTTTCGAGTTCTCCAGCTGCCAATGCACAGGCTGCATTCAACATTCTAAGAGCCTAGGAAACCACAAGCCAGTAAAACCTGCTTTGCTCTTGCAGTTCCACATCCTGTAGAAGGACAGATTTCCCTGGTTTGGGGTGCACCGTGACATTTGGTGGTGAGGAGGAGGTGGGGGCCGACACTGGCCTTCAGAGAAGGCCTGGCACTATTGACTGTTAAGCCAGCTGTCTGGCGTCACATTACTTGGAAAACAACCCTTCATTTTTCACTCCCCTGAAGCTGGAGGGCAGTAATTCTTGGGCTCATTACCCTTGTCTGTAAAATATTGGAATGTGAGAATGTGCTGGAGTAGGTTTCAAAGCCCTTGGACTTTGTGGTCTTGATATCTACTTGGGTGCCCAGCTCTGCATTTTATAGAACCCTCATCTTGTGTGCTTTGTGGGCATCATGCTGGATAAGCAGTTTGCTGCAGCCAAAGCCCAGAGGACCTGAAGTGACCAGACTATCAGGCTGTCTGTCATTAAAACTCTGATTGCATGGAGACAGTTCTAGGCTCTATACTGTGATATGAAAAGAAAGGCTATAAAAGATGGGTAGATATCTGTATGTATATATATATGTATGTATGTGTATATATATATATATATAAATTTTATAAGTAATATGCATAGGGGAAAATCTGGAAAGCTACACAACAGCGATGTTACAAATAGTTCCTTCTGATTAACGGGATTTAGGTTAGTTTTTCACGTGTTTATTGCCTGTACTATTTTAAGAGAGCCAACTCTGGGTTTGAGTTCTGCCTCCACACACAATAATAGCTGGTGATTTGGGATATTATTTAACTTCTCTAAATCTCAGCTTTTCTATTTGTAAAAATGGAAATAATAATAGTATCCACCATGAAATGAAATGAGATGAAATGAAATGAAATATGAGGTTAGATATATAAAAAGCTTAGTTCAAGTCCTGGTTTGCAATAGGTACTCCACAAATGTTCGTTATTGCTCATATAGTGCTATTCTGTTGGTGCTGTTGTTGTTATTGGTGCAGTATATATATTTGGTGAAACTAATAGGGGCATTTCCCCAGATCTGTGATTTCCTGCTCACATGTGTGTGTCACTCATAGACCCTACGGGCTGGTGTTGTGCCAGTAGCACTTGCCCAGAAGGGTGGAATTGGTGAGTTCCAAGCCCACCTACACCACTCATCAAACTGGCTTGGTCCATACTTTATCTAAGAAAATCATATATTCATGTTTTTGCCTTAACTAAAAAGAAAATAGTCTTCAGAGCATGGCTACTCACCAGGATCCTTTGCATTCTCTTCAATCACTAGGGTTGTATTAAATGTCACAGGCAACTTAATCAAAGAGTCCCATGAGAGAATTCAAGAATGAACATCTCGCTCTTATGATCAAGTCCCTCATCTTTACGAAACAAGGAGAAATATCCTCTAGTGCATCATTCTTGCAACCTCAAAGACCCTGGAAAAAAAAATAGGCAACAGGTGAGAACTGCATACTTGCAAACTATGTTTCTTTAGGATGCTGGAAATCCTTACACTTTCACATGCATCAAAATTGAGACATGTAGGAAGGGTTGTTGACATTTCAGATTGGCCTCTAAGTATTTTGAGCTTCTCCTCAAGGTTCAAGATATTTTACCTGAATCTCCACTCTATAAAGCCATGTTGACAAAGCTATGTGCATTTTTATAAGGATAATTGATCTTATGTGAAGGCACCTTCCCATGGATGAGACTCCAAGAACCTCAAACCTCTTCCAAAAAAGCAGTTACCATGTGGCTATAGACTGTGTAGGTATAGATGCCCCAGCTTCAACCCCACACACACACTCAATGCCACATAAACAGAAGACCCAGATCCATAATGTTCTCTAACTCAGTCTCAGACCCAATCCAGAACCAGATAAGGGCAGGGTAATAACCCTTCAGCTGCACAACCATGAGAGCAAGTGTCCACAGAAGCCTCTCGCCCTGTATCCTTTTCTCCTACCATGGAGGTGGCCAGAGAATGCTGATCCTGGTGGAACAAGCCATGACAGGATCAGTCCTCATGGCCACCCATCATCCGGTGCAGAAACCTCATCAACAGCTTCTCTCTGGGATAGATGTTTCCATGAGATGACTCTACAGATCTTCTACTTAAAGCCAAATTATGGTGGAAAACACCATATTCTTTAGACAAGACTGTCTAGACATGGTTTAGATGATCTCTGAATGTTTTTTGGCCACTCTCCGAAGCTCCCCAGTCATGAGTGGCTTCCCCCGAGGTTGGTCAGTGTGGTGACCCTAACTCCAGCAGCACCCAACTTCACAGTCTGAGCTATTCAGTGGAAAAGGGCCTCAAAATCACAGTGAGGGCAGGACACTATGCTTGAAGACCGATGGTAGAGGGCTCAGGCTTGTTCTTTGATGGAGAGGGCTTCTGAAGGTACAGTGGGGCAACCTGTGGAGCCCTGGTATCTTGAGCTCCCAAATGTGAATGATACCCTGTGTCTGTGGACATCATTCAACTCAATCCTTTGAATCCTCAAATTCTTAGATTTGACTCAGACAAGATCAGGGTAACAGGACATGGTCGGAAGCTTCCTTGTTCACCTCTAAGTCTCTCGTGAGGGAAAACCCATGTTGATAATTAGAAAAATCAGAGAGGGGCAAAATAAAACAAATGAGATTTTTAAAATATTTAACAGGGAGAAGCTTGCTGTAACAAGAAATCAAGCAGTTAAATAAAGTAGTAGAGAGAGATTTGAAGTCTCTCTCTCAACACACACATGCACACACACACACAAATGTACAGAGAACTGGCATAACACCAGAAATGTTTTTAAAAAGCCAAAACACTGGAAAAAGGACAAGTCCAGAGTAACTGAATTGTGATGTAGAAGTTGAAAAAATATTAGAAGATGTTATAAAAACACAGAGTCAATGTTTCTGTTCTCAAACTTTGACATCTTGGCTGCCAATCCTATCATTCTGAACTTTGCCATATAGGTCTGCAGAATTAAAAACTAAGCTCCCAATTTTGCTTTTCTTCATTATTTGCCCTTCATTATAAACGTGTTTTAGAATACTGAGAGACTGTTTTGCTCCAAGAAATTTAATCACAATATTTAGCTACCTGATTCACGCAGGGTGGCAACACTCCCATTCCTCCACCCATACCTTCATGCACTGATGCATTCTTTCATTCTTATGCATGTATTCATTCACCTACTGAGATTTAGAAGCTGAATTCCACTCCAAAATGATCTCATCCTCCTCCCGTAACATCCTCTTCTCCGATGTTGACTATCTCCGTAATGGCAATCTTGTCCTCCACATCCCTCTTCTCCTTACTAACCACCCCTTTCCCAACACCATGACAAGCATCCTTGAAAATCTAAGTATTGGCTAAATTACCCCCTGCCTCAAACAAGGATCCTCTGATTTTTCTTTGAATCCCTCATACGAAGAAGATACCTGGTCAGAGTAGGTGTTTAATAAAAATGGAAGGAATGAATGAATGATTCATCCTCTAATTTCTCTCACATCCACATCCTCTTTCTATCCCCAGTGTCATAATTCAGGTCTGTAACCCTCTGAGCAGACCGTGAAGTCACTTACCAACACAATCTCCATTTCTATTTTCTCTCCACCACCATCCATTCCCAGCACCACCCCTTCAAGCATGGTGCTGATCTCACTACATCTCATGAAGTTTAAAGTCCTTAAGCCGGCATTCATAGCCCTCCACAGCTGGGCTCCAATTTATCTTTTCAGTCCCAACTCTTGCTACACCCATTAAATCCCTGCCTTAACCACTCCAGGCTACAAAAATGGCTTTGCCAGTGTCTGAATCTTTCTCTCTCTCTCGAATGTTCCTGCCTGTGCACACATGGCCACCCCATCTCATCCTATCCAAATTCTACTCACTTTGAAGGCTTATTTATAGAGTCTTAATTAATAGTTTACTCTGCCTCCTCGGGGCAAATTTTCCTTATAGCATTCATCACATTCTTTCTTACCTTTTGAATATCTGTAACCATATTTTATCTTCCGTTACTAGATTATAGTCTCATGATGGGGAAAATGTGTGTCTCATTTATCTTTTCCCCACAGTGTCTAGAAAATGCCTTATACATTTTAGGTGTCCAATTGAATTGAGTTGAACACGGAAACACAATATAGTCCTTAACCTTAAAAGAATCAGGGAGAAAATACATGAAAGAACACAGTAGAGTGAAAGCCATCAGTTTTGGGCCCTGGAGATACTTTACTACTAACTAGAAAATGCAGATTTATACCATGTACTATCAGTGTGCCTGACACCGACAGTACAGGGTTCTATCTGTTCTAATACCTCTGGCCCAATCAAGATATTAGCAATAAAAAGTTAAACACACATATAAGTTAGCATTTTCAATTGCTAATGGACTTAAAGATCTCTTCTAAATCCTTCATATCCAACATGAAGACACTGAATGAAGTCCAAGGAAGTGAATAACATCCTTGTACATTTATTCAATACTATGTGCCAGATGCTGTGCTAAATGCTTTATATGCAATTCACCTTGAATATTTATCACCCAATGAAGTGGGCACAGTTATGAGTCCACATTTCATAGGTATGGAAGCTGAGGCTTGAAGAGGTTGAATAACTGGCCCAAGTTACATAAAGCAAGGAGCAGACAGAATCAGGGTTGAAATATATATTGTCTAGCTCAAACATATTCTTTATTACGTAGGTAATGCAATGTTTTCAAGATCTTTCAATAAGTTAGGTAGGTACGAGATGACAACTCGAAATTTCCAACATCTGTTCCACGTCTTCTTCATTTATCACTTTCATTCAGATTTGGCTAGTAAATATCACAAGTTTGCAAGTGCTTAGAAAATGCAAATTAAAATCGAATACAATTTGCTTCATATCCATGAGTGGTGGTGGGTATTCTTTATCTGTTGTAATGTCTGCTGTGCTTTTCTATATGTTTGAAATTTTCTATAATTAGAAAAGGCTAGGGGCTTCCCTGGTGGCACAGTGGTTCAGATTCCGCCTGCCAATGTAGGGGACACGGGTTCGATCCCTGATACGGGAAGATCCCACAAGCCGCAGAGCAACTAAGCCTGTGCGCCACAACTACTGAGACTGTGCTCTAGAGCCCGTGAGCCACAACAACTGAGCCTGTGTGCTGCAACTACTGAAGCCCGCACGCTTACAGCCCATGCTCCGCAACAAGAGAAGGCACCGCAATGAGAAGCCCGCGCACCGTAACAAAGAGTAGCCCCCGCTCGACGCAACTAGAAGAAAGCCCACGTGCAGCAACGAAGACCCAACAGAGCCAAACATTTAAAAAATAAAATAAAATAAATTAAAAAGAAAAATAAAATTAAAAAGGTTATACAGCTGATATTTTATAATAACTATAAATGGAGTATAACCTTTAAAACTGTGAATCACTGTATAACTTACATAATATTGTACACCAACTATACTTCAATTAAAAAAAGAAAAAAATTTTAATTAAAAGGCTATGTCCAAAAAAATAAAACAAAATAAAATAGGATTTATTATTCTTTAACACTAGAGAATCATTCTCCAGGGAAGGGCTGTGTCAAAAGCTCCTTGGCAGGCTTTATTTTATCAAAAATAATCTTTTTTAAGATGATTTTCTCCTGAGACTCATCTAGGAACACAATTTTTAATTTAGGTAATGAGTTGGCAGAAAAGTGTATCAGAAGGTGAGGGGAGATCAGCACATGTTTGAGATCTGCGAGGGAGCACAATCTTATTCCTTTCACAGGCTGAGCCTGCCCTCTGCTGTAAGAAATAAGCTTTTACAGCCCCTCATCTGATTCAACAGCAGAACTCATATCAGATGTGCAGCATAAAAGATTGTAGGGTACTAGTGCAACATTTACATTCATCATGTGAAAATCTTATTGCCTTGGATCTGAGAGGCAGAATCTGAGCTTCAGATTGGTGGATTCAGTTAATGAGATGATTTTCATGCACACCTTAAAAATCACCTTTTTACTTTACAATGATTCCCCAAATGACCAAATCTTATTTCATGGGAGGTCAGAGCCACTAGCCAGAGCACTTCTTTTACTTTCCTGTCAGAAGGAAGTGCCAAGTTCCCATCGCAGGATAATGGTCCAGATTAAATGAAGTATACAAAGCCCCCAAGCACAAAGCCAGGCACACAGTAATTGCTCAGCAAATACAAGTTTTCCTTAATATCTTTATCTTCATCATACTCATATTAAGAGCAGTATATTCATTTGCTAGCACTGCCATAACAAAATACTCAGACTGGGTGGCTTAAACAACAGACATTTATTTTCTCACAGTTCTGGAGGCTACCAGTCCAAGATCAGGTGCCACTGGGGTTGGTTTCTGGAGAGACATCTCTTTCTGGCTTGCAGACGGCCACCTTCTCACTGTGTCTTCAGGTGGCTTTTCCTCTGTGCATGTGTTAGGAGAGCAAGCTTTCGTATCTCTTCTTCGTCATGTAAGGATATCAGTCCCATTGGGTTAGGTCGCACCCTTATGACCTCACTTAACCTTAATTACCTCTGTAAAGTGCCCGTCTCCAAATATAGTAATGTTGAGGGTGGGGCTTCGACATATGAACTTTGGGAGAACACAGTTCGGTCCATAACAAGGAGGATAATAAAAACATCTCTTGGGCACATCTTGGGATGCACAGACAGGCTGGTTGCCTGCCCTTCCGTCATTTAGATCTGCAACTAGGTAAAATAAGCACTCAGGTGTGATAAAATAACCCCAAAGCATTGTCCAATTCCCCTGGATCTTCTAGCATGGAATTCACAGGCTGGTCTCCCACATTTCAGGAAGATTTTCAATGAAGACTAAAACAATTTATATTTAATACAAAAAGGGGTTGGATAAATCTTAATTTAAGTTGAAGATTCAACAAGAAAAATCCAGTCCTCAAAGCCATCTGATTAACGGAAGTTTCACTTTTAAAATTTTTCAGCGGTTTCATCTCACATCTAAAAGCTGGAATAGATTCTAGGGCTGACCAACTACAGAGTGGTCAGCCTGGCTTTGTCGGCATCAGCACTCCAATAGAAGCGAAGCAACTCTTGGTCCTTAGAGGGAGGTTGCTTTGTACTGGAAATAAATGTCATGTTGTGCCCACAGGACAATTTTTTGGCCTCCCAAGTTGCTGTTTCATTCACAAGTCATTTAAGATCCAAGGCACTATTTGGCAGAGGGTAGTAACCACAGCAGAAACACTGAACATGCTAAGATCTTTGTGGATTTAGTTTAAAAAACATTCTTATGAGTGCTTCGGCCAGAACATCAACGTTCACTGGGCCCACCACATTTCTTTTCAAAGAATAACTCAGGAAAATGGGACAAAACATCAACATCATTCCTATTTTGCCTGTTGAGGTTTAAATTTTCCTTGTGCTTTGGGGGTAAGAAATCAAGTAAGAAAAGAGAACAAATTAATACAGAGAAGAAGACAATGAAGCTGTATGTTTGGAACAATGGGCATCTGGCCTCCTCCTTCCCTTACTGTGGAAGATATTTCATCCTTTGACAAGTAGTCAAAGCTTGTTGCCATAGAGTGCTTTCCTTTCAGAAAATTAAAATATTTGTGGTTTTAAAAATCTTCTTTGTCCACCTAAAATTATTCCCATCAGTTCCCTGAGGTGTAGCTGATACTTTGGAACTTCATTCTTTCAGGGATCTCGAGGGACTTTCTAGGGATGAGACTTCTCAGCCAGGCCAGCCAGGCTCTTGAGGATCCAGCTTCAGGCTCCCTCTCCAGACACACCTACCCTCACCTTCTCCTCCCTCTGACCAACCAACTCACTGGTCCCTAAGCATGCTGTAATTACTCTCTTCAATCTCCATACCTTTGCATAAGTTGCAAAGAAGATGAAGACGTTCTGTCTAGAACGTCTCTCCAACCCCATCTTGTTTGCCTATCAAACTTGTAATCATTTACATTTTAGATTAAATCTTTTGACCCTTTGGAACATCTTCATGGTCACCACAGAATTCATTTTTTAATAGAACATACTTCTCTTACAGCACTTCTTATAATGAAAGACAACTATTTCTTTACATAATAATAGGTAACAGTTTTTGAGTACATAATATGGTAAGAACACTGTTGCATATTATACATGCGTTATTTCTACTCCTCCTACTAAATTGCACAGATGTGGAAACTGCGGCTTAGAGGAATTAAGTGATTTGCCTGTGATGACACAGCTTGGGTGTGTGGAGCTCACATGTAAATCTGTTTTCTTTCAGTTCGCAAGCCACGCAATTTGTCACTACCTTACGCTGCCATTCTATTCACTGTCCCCACTAGATGATGAACTCCTTTATGTCAGGCTCACAATGGATTCCTTTTGGTAGTCCTACTGTAAAGCACAGTGCCCTGTATCTAATTGTTGTGTTAAAATGCATGCTGAATGAATAAATGGAAATTAACGAATCATTGCAAAAGTTTTCTGAAATAAAGATTAAGTAGTAAGAACTCTACTTTCTAAGGTTGAGAAAGGAGGTCCTCCGAGGTAGTCAACATGAACTACTCCTGGTCCAGCCCCGTATCCTCTCCTCCCACCCACTTCCCTGACTGTCCCCTGTCCCTTGCACTTCAGTCTAGCAGAGTTGTTTGATGTCCACTTCCTCAGAACTGCCAGGGCAGCTGCCCAGGTTGCACTGGCTGTCCCCACTCCTCTCTCACCCCCCTCGCCAAGCCCCTTCTCCTTTTCATCCATGCAGCTTGTAAAATCCAAACTCCCTGACAACAACACTTTCCTGGATTAATCAGACGAGGAGTAAAGTACGAATACTAAAAGCTGTAAAGGTCCAACCCATGGGGCAGCAGTGTGGAGCGGTCAGATGTGAAGGCTCTGGAGTCACACACTTGAGTTCATTCAACGGTGCTGCCACTTACTGCTGCATCGTTTTGGAAAAGTAGGTAAAGATCTCCACATGTTAGGGAACCGCTGACCAAAACCACCCACCTTGGCCAGGCATGATCATAATTACTTGCATGAGTTGTCTCACCACAGGGGGTCCCGATAAGGAACACAGTGCTGCCGCCAAAAATTAACCGGGAGAATTCGGGAAGGGCCAAAAGTAGGGAGGAGATGCCAGCCCATAATATGTCCTGCCAACTTCCCAGAAACCCTCACACTAGAATCCATCTTGGCTGAGAGATGCGCGCACCACCAGGAAGGACCCTGAGTCAGACCAAATATGGACAAAAGCAAGATGATTGGCCAGAAACAACCCAGAAACTAACCCCATTACCATAAACCCTGAGACTGCAAGCCACGTGGCAGAGCAGTTCTCCTGGTTTCCCTTACCCTGCTGCTCTCTACCTGGGTGCCCTTTCCCAATAAAGCCTTTTGCTTTGTCAGTACATGTGTCTCCTTGGACAATTCATTTCCTGGTGTTAGACAAGAGCCCACTCTCGGGCCCTGGAAGGGGTCTCCCTTCCTACAACATACACGGCAATCATTCTAAGTTTGTCCAGCTCCTAGGGTAGTTCTGAGAATTCACGCCTCTAAAGCTTAGGATCTGGTACAATATAAACACTCAAGGAATATTAGCTAATATTATTAATAAAACAGAAAAGGAAACTGTAACCTTTTGCAGATGAGTGGTCTTGCAGAATGGGAAGGGAGGAGTGATTTTTAACCTCTCTCCAGAGTTCAAGGCCCAACTTTCAGTGTTGTTATGAAAAAAAGTAACTCCTGGGCTATGTACATGGATGTGACCATTGTCTATGAGTCTTTCCTTGAAAGCACATTGAAATTTGGGATCAGAAAGCAAAACCTATAGTCCTCCATCTAGTAAGCCAGGTCACAACTCCACACCCTGTGATTTTTGGCAGGAAGATGGATTCTCGGGCAACAGTTCAGGAAAAACAAGCTATTTCTTGTTTTATGGAAACGGCTCATAAACACATGGGCTGTAGTCTTTGAACTCAAGCAGGTCAGGTCTCCAGAGACTCATGTTCATAGAAATTCTTAATTGCAAGGCAGGGACGCTTAACAAGTGTTGAGTCTCACAGAAAATTAAATTAATGGCGATTTCTTCAGAACTACAAAGAGGGAACATGGTGGAGGGTGGGTGAGAAGAAACAGGCTCCTACGAGGAGCAGGGACCCATGCAATGACAAGTGGGAATGTTATCGAACGCAAGTCCGTGTGCCCAACCCACAGTGAGGTCAAACAATACCAGAACGTCGGAGTTGGGAGCAGAAAAAGGTTTACTGCAGGGCCACGCAAGGAGACGGGTGGCTCACGCCTTAACCCCAAACTCCCCGAAAGCAAAGCCCTTTTATAGGAAAGGTGAGCGAGGGGCGTGGTTAGTTGGTGCAAACTTCTTGGCCTCAGATCCTTTGTTCCTGAGGTCAGGGCACGATGTTCCTGTAAACCTCCACCAAAACAAATGTTATCCTCTGTTCTGACAAGAAAGGGCAAGGTCCCAAGGCTCAACTTTCGCCCTCTGAGGTCCAGGCCCCGGCTGGGTTACCCTGCCCGGGAACCCTGCCCGGAAGCGTTCGTCCAGCACCCGGTCTGGGTCCTCCCGCCAGGGCCCAGGCCCAGCTGAGGAGGCAGATCCCAGCTGGTGGCGCCCTCAGGGCCAGGTCCCCAGACCCTAACCCAGCCGTCGTCACTGAGGGAGCCAGGCGCCCTGGACCCAGCCGGCCCTCAGGCTTTTCATTTAAACTGGAGAGAATCATTGTATAGGGTCAATAGGAATACGTGTTGTAGCGAACACCAATCCCCAGCTCACAGTAACTGCCCTTCGTTGAGAACAGTGCCAACCATGGAGGGGGACGTGAAGTAATGATGGGCGAAGTCCTGGCAACTTACCCCTGACCTCTGGCCCCCTGCTAGGGGTCGACAACTGACCCAAGCTGTACCAATTTTTGACACACGAATGGAGAGACTGAAGCTGGGTGAAGCTCTTACCTGAATGGCAGTGTCCATATCCTCCAGCTGCTGAAGCCTCCATGGACCGCGACCCGTGGAGACGGCCACCACCATTAGGTCCAGGCCCGGGCGCGGGCAGCAGGCAGCTGTGGCGAGGGCTCTGGAGCTCTGCACGACACAGCCCTCGGCCTGTCGCCGGGTCCCCCAGCTCCCCTGCCGGCCCCGAGGCCGGAGGGCCTGCCCACCTCTCCCCACGTTCTCTGCTGCGAGAACCACTGCGAGGCTGCCTTCTGGCGGAGCACGCCCTCTCACGCCGCTGAGGCTCTCGCGATAACGGCTGCGGGCTTGCTCCGCCCCTATCACCGGACGAGAGTACTGCCCCGCTGGCTTCATTTTTAATTCTTCTTCTCGTAATGAGATACCTACGTCCTTTACTCTTTGACCTATAGCTTTCCCAACAACTTCTTCAACAGATAAAGGGAGCATTTTCTCTTCCTAAGTGTCCCTTTGAACTAAAGGCTATGCCCCCGAACAATGCTTCCTTGGGGGGGGAAAAAGAAATCTCTGGACGAAGCAATAGAATGTGGTCAAAGCAGGAGCTGGAAGTGAGGTAGCCCTGGCTTTGATCCCAGCTGTGTCGCTCAGGCAACCTTGGCACTTAATCTCCCTGAATCTTGGGTTTTTTCACTGTAGTAATGTGGATAAATAATTTCCACTTCAGAAAGTTATTGTAGGGATTCAATGCAAACATCTATGAAACATCCTTAGCATGGTGCTGGCACTCAACATTTGCTAGCTAGCTAGCTAGCTAGCTAGCTAGCTAAATAAATAAATAAATAAATAAATAAATAAATAAATAAATAAATAAATAAATAAATGTAATTAACCAAAATTATATTTCTGGTAGATTCTTAATGCCCTATGATAATACATCTATTTTATTTTAATTTTTATTTTTTATTGAAGCATAGTTGATTTACAATATTGTGTTAGTTTCTGATGTACAGCAAAGTGATTCGTGTATCACTTTTTCAGTTTCTTTCCCATTATACATTATTATTAGATATTGAATAGAGTTCCCTGTGCTATACAGTAAATCCTTGTTGTTTATTTTATATATAGTGGTGTGTATCTGTTAATCCCATCCTCCTAATTTATCCCTTCCTCCCCCTTCCCCTTTAGTAACCATAAGTTTGCTTTTTATGTCTATTTTAAATGCTAAACAGAATGACAAAGTCCATCCATAGTCCATTCATTCCCAAAGTCATCTTGCCACTCTAGGGATCATCACAGGTGCATGGATATGTCAGGTCACGGCATAGTTTTCATCTTGGGATCTTCCAGTTTGGTTATAATCAGTGGAAAACTCCACCTCATTATTCCAGGGGAGCAAGCAACTTGACCAAGTTAAGCTGAGTCTGATTTTCTTTGTAAGCAATTCAAGCCCTGTCTCGAGAGAAAGCTACTGTGTAGAAATTGCTAGAGAGTGCTAGAGATAGATTGTTTGGGTTCCTACCCTAGAAGTGAAAACATTGCAGGTCACTCACTGGCAAGCATCTGACTGTGCTTGAGAATGATCCAGCTGTCCTACTAGAATAGTCAGCATTGGCTTCTCAGTAATAATCTTAGGTTAAGGAGAGAAGGTATTGAGAAAACTAGCATAAAGTGGAATAAGCTCAAATTCAGCATCTCCACCTTAATAGAAATTGCTGTACATGTTACCCTTCTCTCCTCCTTCTTCCTCAACTAGAGCGAAAGCTTCTGAGGATGGGGAGCAGATCTCGTGCTAAGCACCGCAGGCAGCAGGTACTCAATAGAAGTCTATGGAATTGAGTCGAATTCACTGTGACATTGAAACACAACCTTTCAAGAGTATAGTAGTGCCTGTTCCTGCTCTGTCTTCACAGAGAGTTGTATTTGCCAAGCTCCACTTCCCCTGATTATAGTCAGGAAAAAAGGCATGTGAGTATTGCATTGGCTAAGAGCCCATCCTAATGAGAATGTCTGAACCATAAATTGTGTGTTTGCTGGAAATGAATAAAAACAAGTTAAGTTTTAAAAAGACAAATCATTGGTATATATTTATAAAATTCTCTAGCCACCGATCACTTCAACTTGTCTTCTAGAAATACGGTATATGATATCTATAAATGGAAAATTCTTGGAAAATGTGTATTATCAATAAAAGAGCAAAACTTTCTTACATATCCCACGACCTTCCCTAGCAACATAGAATAGGTGAACAGTGATTACATCAGTGCAGTTTTCATACCCAACGAGAATATACAGACAGAGAGCTCTTGCTGAATGCTTAATGGTGAAACTGATGTTAAGCTTGAAAGTGACATTAAAGATTCTGTAGGTTAAGGCATTCTCCCCAGGTAGAAAAGTCTGGCAGGAGGAGGAAGGGTGGGTTCCAGACTACTTTGGTTTTGTGCCTGCCATTCAGCTTAAAATGATATTTATATTACTAATAAATTTAATGCCTTTTGTGTTTCTTTCCTGAATCCCACTCCATTCTTTCTCCAAGGGATAACCACCATGGTTAATTGGGCGTTTATTATTTCTATGCATTTCTTTTACTTTTGCTAGATAGGTGTGTACCTTCAAGCAACATATAGCATAACTTTGCCTGTGTTTCCACTTTATATAAGTAGAATTCTGCTATATGTTTCTACAATTTTTTGCTACATATCAAGAAAAAGATTTATAAGTTTTCTTATATTAATTTTTAAAACTTCTGATCATCAAAAGACCAGAGGCAGAAGGAACAATTCTCAGATAGGGAGAAGATATTTGTAAAACTCATAACTAATGATCACCACCCAGAAACTAATCTGACAATTTATGTCAGGCTGAAACTTGAATCTATAGCATTCACTTTTCGGGCCGCTGGACAAATGCAGCCCACGATGCTCCAAACGATAATGTCATTAGAACTGGTCCCACAAAGCCTTGCTGTCATATTACAGCTGCTCAGTAATGAGAACAGATCAGAAATCGAGATCAAGTTCAGACAGTTGGTTTGGAGACCACCCAGAAAATACGTTGTCTGTGCCAAGAAATCCAACCCCAGCTAAATTAGACAAGCTAGATGATACCAAAGAAAAGAAAAGAAAAAGAAACTGGGGGTAGGGTGAGTAATTGGTGGTGACTGATGAGCTTATATAAGAAGCTTAAAAAGTAAAACTAAAAAGCCAACTAAAGTGATAACCAGAGTCCTTGGTATCATGGAACCCGAGTCCATAGGATGACCCATTGTAGTGAGTTGAATGTGTCCCCCCAAAAGATATGTCCACGTTCTACTTTCTACTCTCTGGAACCTGTAAATGTGACCTTATTTGGGAAAACAGTCTTTGCAGATATAATTAAGTTAAAGATCTCAAGACGGGATCATCCTGGATAATCCAGCTGGGGCCTAAATCCAATGACAAGTGTCTTATAAGAAACAAAAGAGCAGAAGACACAGAACGGGAGAAAGTGAACCGTATTCTCACTGTCTAAGTTGGGTTTTTTTTTTCTTGATTAGACCATTTCCAATATTTAAAGAGAGCTGGCCTCCTCTGTTCTCTGTTAACCTCCAGACCTGCTGAGCTATCTGAATCTTCCACAAGTAGGTTCTCTTTCAGTCTCCCAAATAGGGAAACAAATTTGAGAAATTAATAAAACCTCACAGCAAATGGCTAGAGACTTCATCGTTCATTTAACTGGGGCCCACAACTAAAAAAAAAATTTACAGGCTAATTTTAGTTTGCCAGTTTAATGTTAAATGGGCAGACATGCAATTGGGGATAAAAAGACACAACTGTGCAAGTAGAGATTAAATAGGTTAGCGGTAGAATGTGTGAAAAAGAAACTAAATCACCTGGAATTGAGACACAGAGGGAAGACCATGTAAGGACACAGAGAGAAGACTTCAGGGCAGCTACAAGCCAAGGAGAGAGGCCCTTAGTAGAAACCAGCCATGCCGACACCTTGATCTTGAACCTCTAGCCTCCAGAACCAGAGAAATTACTGTTGTTGAAGTTAAAAAAAAAAAAAAAAGAATTGAAAGTGACATGCTTGTCAATAGCAACAATTCTGGGCTGCATTAATAAGAATGTAATGAATAGAGCAAAGGAGACAGTAGGCTGGGTCTACTCTGCCAGATGCCGTTCCTGGAATCCACCCCATGCTGAGAGCAACATCTGCAAACTTGAACTCCTCATCCAAGGGAGGGCAGCCAGGCCTCTAGAGTGTAGGTGTCATGACCAATGAACAGCAGATGAAAGAGTTCATGATTCTCAGCTTGGAGAGAATCTTTAGAATGAATGTGATGCTGTTTTCTTGCCTTCAAAGGACCATCATAGGAATTAGATTGGACTCTGTACCAGTGGGCAGAAACAGGTAGAGGCAGCTGGGCCTTCAAGAGACTAACAAGAAATAGCCAGGGAAGGGGGGGGTGGTGGTGTAGGAACCAAGAGTGTGTTGTATCATAGAAGCCGAGGGACAGCTCCTGGCCTTGTGATGTTTGGGTGGAAAGAGACCCACGACACCGTGCGGACTGCCAGTCACCATGGCCGTGCAAACTGAAAGACCAGGAAGGAGATACAGGACTTTTCCAGAAAGGGAGAAATCTTCGAAGACTCTCACATTCACATTCTGTGTCTTGTCATGTATCTATATGTCCTTGATTTTGGCTAATCTGGAAAAAAAAAATTCACTGCTGCCAACCACCTGTGAGCAAAATTCCTGAAGGCTATCGGAGGAAAAATTAAAACAAGGTAGTAAGTTTTCCAATTGAAAGGGCTGCCCTTCATTTTGAAATAACATCCTTCCTACATTTTTTTCTGAGTGGCAGATACTCTGTCATTTTTGAAATCATGATAATAGTTGGAACTTGAGTTTTTAAGTGTCTGATTTTGGCAACATAAAAATTGACCGTCCCTTTTGTGGATTTTTTTTTTGGCGAAATTTCCTCTTCTCGCAAATCCGAAAATCTGAGATCCAGGGCTCCAGAATACAACAGAAAGAAAAATAAGATTACTTTTTAAAATTCAAAGGAGGAATCTCAAAATTATCATTGAAGAGCTTTTTCCTACGAAACTAATAAGGAAGGAAAAGATGTTTAGATAGGTTACTTATATTTTGGAAAGGTTTTAAAATGCATAGGGTAGGTGCATTTTTAATATAGAATCAAATAAACTAGAATGAGATGTGGACTAATTCAGTTACAAGCGTTTACGTTTAGCGTTTCAGTTGAGGTCATTCTAGTTTAACAGAGGAAGGCATCATCCCTTTTGCGCTCACCTGGGCCAGGTACAGAGCAAAGTCTTTTCAGTTTCAGCTGCTCTCAGCCACTCAGGTATTCACTCCATTTTACAGAAGAGGGAACTGAGAGTTTGGAGAGGTTAACCGACCATGAAAGAATTTACTTCTGCACCATAGTAATAACCACCACAGTACAAGCAGTTTCCCGAAATCACTGCATTTCTGTCTCACTGGCACGGCTCATTCCTGTGATACCACTATCGACCACAAGGGAGAAGTGTAGACCCATATTTTAATGTGTTCATTTTAAATGACCAGTTTTACATAATCTTAGACTAATTAAAGCAGTTCAAAGTGCAAAAATCTATGTTAACATTTTTTCGATGCTTCTGTTTTTATCCATAGTATTATTTTCCCGGAGTGAAGACCCAAGATGGACAAAGTGAACAGAACTCGGTACTGCTCTAGAATGTGTGTTCTCATCTGAAAACACAGACGTTGGTTGAGTTTGTACATGTGGGATGCAGATTTTCCATGAAAAGGAGCAGAATGAGTCTAGTATTTTCATAAAAATACAGCAAGTGAATCTACCACTTCGTATTTATTCTTAAAGACAAGGTCTGGGTCTAACACGTATAAAGTGGCGATAATTATAATAATCTTCCCCACTTATCTCATCACACAGGACCGTTGGAGGTTCAAATTAAATGATCATCTCTGGCCCTTCCTTGAATAACTACTCCCTCCTTCCAACGCAAAAAATAAATATCCTCTAAGAACTGTCACATTGCTTGCAAATATGACCAAATCACAAGGCAACAGGAGCTAGCTATATATCTGTATCTCATTAATAAACAGAGTAGTTATGGGTAACTTCCTAAATCGATTTTCTAGACGGGCTCTGATGGCAAGAGTGTCCTTGCAGAATTACTACAGGGGATCTGAGACTCTCCAGATGGCCCACAGGCAAAAGAAATAGTGGCTGTGTTTGGGCGCCCCTAACATGTTGACACACTTGCAGAGACCAGTTTATAAGCCTCTTTGGATTCCCTCCAACAGGGTTAAGTCTCCAGAAATACCCCTTCCACCGGCTGCTCTTTTGATGGCTGCGGAGGAAGAAGTTCCACCGCCAGGAAAGTAAATTTTACTGAGCACCCTGGCTGTCTTTAGGAAGCGGACCACGTAGCCAGGAGGGAATCGTGACTTTGGGGGTGGGAGCAGGGGCGTCATCAAAGCGGGGCTGTGTCGTCGGAGGGGGGCGGGGCCGGGCACCACGTGGTGCCCTGGGCAGGAGTACTGGAGAAGACTCCGGGGTGGGGCGCACCTCGAGGAAAGGGAGATAGAGCGCGCAGGAAATTCACCCCCATCCCTCCCGCAGGACCTCCACCAGCACCACCACCCTTTGGGGACCCGGTAGATTCCTGCGGCCTCTCTGAGGACGTCCTGCTCGCCCCCAAACTGTAACCAGCTTCGCTCTGCACCACCTGAGGTTTGCTCTCCCTCCTTCCCTGCCTCGCTCCCATTTCCCTCCACTTCCTCTCTCCTGTGATCGCAGTTCCCCGATAAGGTGTTAGCACGGACGCTTTTGCTTCAGGCTCTGTCCCCTAGGGAATCCAGGACGAGACAGAGTGTTTTGTTATTTTAGAATTTGTAGTCTTCAAGAAGGCGTGTAACCCCGGCCTTTGTATTCATGACCAGTGACCTAAACCACTCGAACTTGAAAAGGCAAAAGTAACCTCGGGGTTAAAGTATGCAGGCTAAGGGTTTGCTGCAACTTGTAAATTGGCCACTAGATGGCGCGCTAACCACATCCTTCCGTGATGGCCCCTTGGAGCTCAAAAACTTCTTTCAATTCAGTTATTTTTCTGATGGAATCCTGTGGTAAGAGCTTGAGCTGCAGAGAGTTCTCAAAATAGCAGAAACAGTGGTTATGTAAGCAAATAATATAGTGTAGAAACGTCTATCGACAGATGTATTTACTGCCCTTGAAGGTGGGTTTCAAATGACTCTTTTCTTATACTTGATGAAATTCACCTGACACATTTTAGTGTGAATAATTTAGTGACATTTATTACATTGACAGTGTTGTGCAACCACCATCTCCATCTAGTTCCAAAACATTTCCATCATTACAAACTAAAACCCCTTTTAAGCAGTCTCTCCCCATTTCCCCTCATCCCAGCCCCTGGCAACCACCCAATCTGCATTTTTGTCCTGATGGATTGATTTATCTATTCGGGACATTTCATATAAATTGAATCATACAATATGTGATATTTTGTGCCTGGTTTCTTTCACTTAGCATAATGTTTTCAGGGTTCATCCACATTGTGGCATTTATTCATTTTTATGACTTAATAATATTCTGTTGTATGGTGATACCACAGTTTATTTATTCAGGACATTTGGGCTGTTTCCATTTATAGACTATCGTGAATTGTGCTGCTATAAACATTCGTATGCATATACTTGGTGAGTAGCTGTTTTCAATCCTAGGAGTGGAATTGGTTGGTCACATGGCAACTGTATGTTTAACTTTTAGAAGAACTCCCAAACTGTTTTCCACATCAGCTGAACCATTTGACATTTCCACCAATAATGTAGGAGGGTTACAATTTCTCCATATCCTCACCAATACTTCTTGTCGTCCTTTTTTTATTATTAGCATAACCATCCTAGTGGGTGTAAAGTAGTACCTCATTGTGGTTTTGATTTAAATTTCACTAATGACTAATGATGGTAAGCATTTTTCATGTGTTTGTTGACCACTAGTATATCTTTTCTGGAGAAATATCTATTTAAATCCTTTGCTCATTTAAAAAAAATTTGGATTGTTAGCCCTTTTGTTATTGGGTTATAAGAATTCTTTATATACTCTGGTTCCTAGATCCTTATCAGAATACAATTTGCAAATGTTTTCTCTCACTCCGTAGATTATCTTTCCACTTTCTTGGTAATATTCTTTGATGCACAGAAGTTTTTAATTTTGCTGAAGTCAAATGTCTCTATTTTTTATTGTTGCTCCTGCTTTTGGTGTTATATCCACTGCCAAATCCAGTGTCTTGAAGATTTACCCCTATGTTTTCTTCTAATAGTTTCATGGTTTTAGCTGTTATATTTAAGTTATTTATGCATTTTGAATTAATTTTTGGTGTGAGATAGAGGTCCAGCTTCATTTTTTGGCCTGTGGATACCCCGTTGTCCCAATACCATTTTTTGAAGAGACCATTATTCTCCATTGGATGGTCTTGGCACTCTTTTGAAAATCAGTTGGCCATAGAGTATGGATTTATTTCTGGATTCTCAATTCTAGTCCATTGGTCTTGAAGTCTATCTATATGCTAGTACCACATTGTTTTGATTGCTATAGCATTGTAGTAAGTTTTGAAATTGGGAAATGTGAGTCCTCCCGATTCCTTCTTTTTTGAGATTGTTTTGACTAGTTGGGGTTCCTTGCAATTTCATACAAATTTGAGGATTAGCTTTTCCATTTCTGCGTAAAAAGCCATTGCAATTTTTATAGAGATTGCACTGAATTTGTAGATAACTTCGTGTAGTACTGACATCCTAACAATATTTAGTCTTTCAATCCATGAACACAGGATGCCTTTCCATTTATTTGGTTGCTCAAGTTCTTTAAGCAATGTTTTATGGTTTTCAGTGTACAAGTCTTTCACCTTCTTGGTTGAATTTATTCCTAGTTGTTTTATACTTTTGGATGCTATTGTAAATGGAATTTTCTTAATATTCTTTTCAGATTGACCATTGCTAGTGTATTGAAACAGCTGACTTGTATGTGCAGATCTTGTACCTTGCAACTTTGCTGAATTCATTTATTAGCTCTTGTAGCTTTTTGTGGATTCTTTTGTGTGTATAGGATCGTGTCATCTGAGAATGGAGACAGTTTTAATTCTTCCTTTTAAATTTGGATGCCTTTTATTTATTTTTCTTATCTAATCGCTCTGCATAGAAACTCCAATGCAATATTGAATAGCAAAGGTGAAAGTGGGCATCTGTGTCTTGTTCCTGATCTTAGGGGTACAGCTCTCAGTCTTTCACCATTGAGTTTGATGTTACCTGTGGGTTCTTCATAAATGCCCTTTATGATATCGAGGAAGTTCCTTCTTTTTCTAGTTTTCTGAATGTTTTTATCATGAAAGGGTGTTGAGTTTTGTCAATGGCTTTTTCTGTGTCATTTGAGATGGTCAGGTAGGTTTTTTTCCCTTCATTCCATAATGTGATATATTACATTGATTGATTTGCTTATGTTAAAACCACCCTTGCAGTCCTGGGCATGTATTTTAATAGCTTTTAAAAAAATGAAGACATATATAAAGTGTTGCAAGAATATAGAAGACGTAGAATTAATTCTGCATATCAGGGAGGATGGTATAGTGAAAAGGATGAGTGGAAAGAAGGAAGAGGAGGACAAGCCAGCCAGTAAAAAACAGATAAGAAATGACCTTAAATGATAAGGGAATGAAAGCCGAATCTTCAAGCAGAGACTTTCTTTAATCCCAGATAGTTGAGAAGCCATATCCAATTTCCAAAGATCCAGATTCACTTTCCTTATTTATAAAATGAATATTTTGGTTTTGATTATCATTATTGAAATTATAATTTCTTATCTGCTCATATATCGTAAGCCTTTCCTATGTAGTTACACAATTTGGGGGCCATAATTTTTAACTGTTGTATAAGAGCCCATGGTTAGGTAATCACAGTAGGCATTTAGATTAGTCTTTATTCTTCATTATTTTTAGCATATTGTGATGAACACAAAGTAGATTATCTATGAGACACCTTCTAGCTCTAAAATGCTGTGACTTTGTGATTCTATGAAATGGATACCACAGGTCCTACCTAATTCCACAATTCCTAATCCCTAATCCTAGATGGTTAGAAAACCTCTCTACCAGATAACTTCCTTAGGTCTACCCTAATTCTCACATGTCTCAGTTCAGACATATTATCCCTCGTCCTGTCCTTGTGAAAATGGATAATAGTGAATCACCTGTTGCTGGTGGAAAGTTGTCTGTTCCTCAACTCACTTACACAATTCTCTATTACACATATCTAATCTGATTGGCTAATCTAGACAGAGTTGGGGGGTGCCTCCACTGCTGGGCTCTCCAAGAGTATGTAATTCTGTGAGCTAAATATCCCACCTGAGGATAGATCTACCTCTTTTAGCTCAGCACACAGACATCAGGCATTTTTCAAATCACCTTCATTAGGAGATAAATAGGAAAGCATAACCAAAAAGAAACAGATGTCTTTATAAGTGACAAGTGGCTTTCCCTGATGACTCTGGTTAGCACTGCCCGCTAAGCAGACAGACCCTGGCTCCTTTCCCCACATGCAGGCTGTTTCAAGCACTCAGAACCAGGTATAACTCTGTGACGCATCCATTGTCCCAAGTTCACACCCAAGGCTAAGGTGGCCTGGTTGGTGGGCATCATTTTCCCACCAGCTTCCTTTCTACCTGGGAGACATCCTTGGGGAGACAATGCGATGGGGCTGGTTAAGGGTTTAGATTCTGAGCTAAAGAGAACCAAATTTAAACTCTGAGTCTATCACCTATGCCCCGTGTGGCCCTCGGCAAGTCACTGAAGCTCTGTGGCCCTCAGTGTTCCTACCTGTAAATGAAGACTATCAGAGACTTCCTAATGGTCTAAGGAGAGATTTAAATGAGATACTCTCTGTAAAGCGCATAGCATGAGACTTAGCACGTTGACAATGTTAGTGTCTCTTCCTATTTTAAAGCTTTTGTCCTATATTATACTCATGCAATGAGTTTCCTTTCTGTCTGAGGGATCCCGAGAACCATCAGATTCTGTGCAGAGCTGATGCACTGCATGTGTGGCAGGAACTAGTGTCACTTGTCAAGCCATGTCCTGGTTGTCTGTGATTAAGCCAGTGTCCTGGTTGCCTGTGATGATTATGTATCTCAGGTGGCTCTAAAGAATGGACTTTCCCAAATCACCATCATTCCACAACAGAAAAATAATTTAAACCAAAGAGTAGCAGTGACTATTCTCTTTTAGGACTAATTCATTAAATAATTATTGAGCACTTGCTTTGTTCCAGGGTTATGATTTCATAAAAACACAAAATGAAAAACCGTGATCCCTGATCTGAAGACATTTACAATTTAGGGACAGGAGAAAGTCAAGCTCATGCAAAACCAGGGCAGGCTCATTGTTTCCAAGATTTGTGTTTCTGAACGGAGGGGTCCTTGTCTCTCTTTCAGCTTTTAGTTGTTTGAGTACCCCCTTCGAATCAGAACCCCTAGAACAAGACTAAATTGGATAAAAATCTTGTTAGGCAAATGGATGGTAGAATTCCTAAATGAACGGAAGAGTTTCTAAATTCTGTACTCTTTTAAACTTACCCTTTTAAATTTTAGTGATAAATGATGACTCATGATGTGCTGTTCACTGTCTGGCCCAAGTTAGAACCCTTGTAGTCATCATTAATTTCTCCCTGTCTTTCGACCCACATGCAGTTCACAAGACAGTCAATTCAATTCTAGCAGCAAAATGTCTCTTGAATCCACCCCTTGTGTTCCCACTGCCACCCTCAGCCTAAGGGCTCAGTCTCTCTTGCCTTGTCTTTCCAGTTCACATGTCCTTCAGCCCATCCTGCACGCCGCAAGCCAGGGAGCATTCCAAGAGCCCGGGCTCAGGTGAATCACGTCTCATCTCTAGATGTGAAACAACCTCACAGGTGTAAAATGCTAAAGCACCAATCAAGATTTTGAGAAATCATAAAGGTGAAAAGTACTAAAGGAAAGCAATGGGAAAATATCCTACCTAAAGAGGGAAAAAATTCACCAGATTCTTGGAACAATAGACCAGATTTCAACACTTCCTAGGCCTCTAGGAGTTTAAAGAAAGCCATCTTTTTTTTTTTTTTTTCCTGAAGTTTCTTTTATTTAGATCAGTGTTTTTCCACTATAATTGTTAGTCTGAGGTAAATCAAATATAATTTTCAAATGCTTGTTCAAAGGTCTGACCAATCTCCTTGTTTTATCATTTATTAAAACTAATGAAAATCTGCCTTTAGAAGGAAATAGCTTTAAATACCACAATTGCTGCACTTACTTGATTTTTATACCACACTAAAGAAGTCTTTAGTACCTTTGTAAGGCTGAGCATTTATAATGGAAATGAAGAGTCTGCAGTGAAGTTTATACTTGATAATAAAGTCACGTGGAAAAATCACAGTTCTTCTGTAGAACAAGTCAGAAGCCACCTGAGGGGTCTGAGCTCATCTAAAACATTTAAGGTGGACTTTGTCCTTCTGTTCAGGGGTTCAGCCTCCCTGTTTGTAATGTACCAATGAACTGCATCACTGACGCCATTCAGAAGACCCATAAGAAATAGAGCATTTTAGAACTGACAGAGACTGGAGGCTTCATCTAGCCCAGGCCCCTCGTTTTCCATGAGAAGCCAAAGTTGGAAAAGGGAGCGATTGCCCCAGGCCACCCAACAAGTCAGTTTCTCAGATGGCCCCAATCGTCACCCTAGGCAGACTCCCCAGTGCTTGGCCGGTGCACATCGAAAGCAGCTGCAGAAAATAGCTGTCATGGTGCCAAATTCTTATCTGCTGGTGTCCTTCAGATCAGGAGGGCTGAATGCCAACGGGAACCTCAGAGTCTGTGAATTCTAATCCTGGACAGTTCTGGTCACAGGGTCTTAAATTTCCCTCCAGAGAGGGGTTCTGGGTCAGATCAGAGGGGAGTTGGAAAGCATGAGTGCATCCTGTGGGTGCATCTGAATCTGTGCAGATTGTTGGCACTGTTTATAACCTCAGTATGTTACAATGGCCATATAATCAATCTATGCATTGTTCTATCCAGCTGACCTGACCATACAGATATATTTTAACAATCTATTCTCACATCCCCAAACGAGCTAGATGTGTTGCTTGTCGTGCAAATCAATACCTTGAAGATTTCAAAATTCTAAAAGGCCAATCCCTTTAGAGGAGAGCTGAAACAGAATCACAGTTAAAGGCTTAGAATTGTCAGATTTAAGGAAAAATAAGGGGCTCCGAATGGTCAGGGACCCTTTGCACTTTCTCCTATGTGCTAAGAAGATGACTTTTCCCAAATGGTCATCTCAAAGTGGAGATGACGGTGATGCTGACACTGATACTTAATAGATGAACATTTGTTGATGACCTACGATGCCAGGCACTAAGTGTTTGACATCCACCGTTGCTTCGAACCTTCGCAAGCAACCCCATCAGGTAGGTTCTATTACATCTTCATTCTACAAGTGAGGAAACTGAGATTCAGTGATTTTAAGTCACTGGTAAGAGTCTGTGCTCCTCACCGCCATACTAGGCCTTAACTTCAGTCACTAGACCAGTATTGGAAGGCCTCCATGACTTACAGTTCTTTCTGGGGAGCCCTTCCCCTGCCTTGTCCCCTGGCCTCACCTGTCAGCTCTCTGGGAAGCCCTCCGTGGAGATCCAAGGTTGGGTGTTGTACCCTTCCTCCTGGAGGGCCATGTCCCCTCATAGCACACAGCACCCCATGCTTCAAGGATCAGTCCATTCGTCCACTTCTCTGTTCCTTGGCGGCTCTTTGAGGTGAGGCAACTATGTCATTCATTTCATTCGTCCAACGCTGTCCTGGCTCATAGTTGATGGTCCATAAGTGAATAACTGACTAGTGTGGAAATTGACAGTATGTTTCAGTTATCTATCGCTGAGTCATAAACCACACCCAATTTAGTAGCTTAAAGCAACTCTATTACTTTTATCTCCCACAGTTCTGTGGATCAGGAATTAGGACAGGGCCCAGTAGAGATGGCTCACCTCTGCCATCTGTCCTCCATGGCCCCTTCATTTTCCATAAGATGCTCCACAGTTGGCCCCGCTGGGATCATCCATCTCACTGATCTTGCTGTCAGCTGGGTCCGCCATTCTCGGGTGTAGACTCAGGGTTTCTGTCTCTCTTGTGTGGCCTCTCCATGTGGTCCCATCAGAAATGTGGTTGGAATTCTCACGTGGAAGCTCAAGGATCTCAAATAAGTACAAGCAGAAATGGCTGGTCCTTAAGGCTCAGGCCTGGAACTGTCAGAGAGTCATTTCCACCACCTTCTATTGGTTAGAGCAGGTCACTGGGCCAGCTCTACACAAGGGCGTGGGCAATGGGGCACCTGGTTCATCAGGGACCATCTTTGGTGATTAGATACGCCATCATCTAGTAGAATCAAACCCATCCCAGCCCAAGTCTCCAAAGAAATGGTGTTAGTCAGAGGAGGACCAAGGCAGAGAAGGTGGATAGCTTGGCCTATTCCATCACCACTATTTGAGGGAAAACCTGTAATTAAAGCCCATAAAAGTTAGGGATTGCCAGAGAGCTCTGTGCATGTGAACAGCCAGCAGAATAGGGTCTGGTGAGAAACACCTAAGATGTTCTGTTTAGAACATAACATATAGCCTATATCCAGCAAGGCAGAGGTCTGAGATAGCGTTAGAACTATGGTCTTTCCACCCCTTACAGCTCCCTCCCTTTCTCTGTGTACATTCAGTTTACCCATCTTGTCCCCTCAGGCTCCTGAGGCCTTGGTTTCCACCCCTTCAAGCACTGCCCTATGCAATTTTGATGCTGCTTAATTGGATTTAGCCTGAGGAGTTTCTGCTGTTACTTTTGCACGGATGATACTCCCACTGCCTGGCTCTTGGAACAGTTTCTTTAAGGATCATCCAAGTCTCTTAGACTCATGTCACTGAGCTTTTTATTTTATGGGATCCTTTCTTTGCATTTGAAGATGATTGCTTCCAAGGCATTTGAGGATTCTCCGGGGTTTTGTAGTTGTTTGTTTTTATTTCTTTTCTACTCAGATTATGCATGTCAAGGCATTTAGTTACTTTAGTAATGTGCCCAGTATAAGTTAAACAATATTATCATGAATAAACATATTTTTCCTTACTTGGCAAGCCTACAGATAAAAAACTCTTTATTGAGGAATAGTGAAAATGATTCCTATGTTTCCTTAAATAAATTTCTTCATTAGTATGATATAATGGCTATGATTCTAATAAAGCCCTCGGAGAATATTAATATATGGACAAAAGAAATGGGATTTTGCAGTCCTGAACTTTGGGCCTCACTTTCCCTTTCATCTGAAAATCAGGTCCAGCCCTGAAGCTACAAAGGTTCAAAATTAAGAGCCTGTAGGAGACAGGAGAGATGGGTATGAGGCAGAAAGAGCAGGAAGCCATACAGAGATTCTTCTGAGAGCAGCCTTTATGGAACCAGTGCACACGTTGATCCTGCTGATTTTCCTGCTAGACTTCAGGGGCATTGCATGGAGAAAGCCCTTCCCATCTAAGCTGTCATCCCAACCTCTCTAGAGAATCTTTCTAATCAAGTGTTTGCTCCTATATCCAATCTAGACTTGATCTACAGGCTCCTGACCTACTGAGATGGCCACAAAATCAAGAAAACATGAATCTTACCAATGGAAAGGGCCTTAGGAATGATCTAGGCCCGTGGTTCTCAAACTTTTTTTTGCCTCTGATTTTTTTTTTACACTTTTAAAAGATCTTAAAGACCCTGAAAAGCTTTTGTTTATGTGGCTTCTATCTGTTGATATTTACTGGATTAGAAGTCAAAACTGAGAGAAAACATTTGCTAATTCATAATGAACTAATTACATATGAAAGCCAATAACATGTTTTCAATAAAAATAACTATGTTTTCCAAAACATTTTAATAGGAAAAGTGGCAAAGTGTTATATTTATGCACATCTCTTTAATATCTGACTTTGTAGAATGTAGCTGGATTTTCATTTCTGTTTTCTACATCAATCTGTTGTGATACGTTATTTCGATCGACATATGTGAAGAAAATCCAGCCTCTCACAGATATGTAGTTGTAAAGAGAAGAAGTATTTTAATGACTACTTCAGGTAATTGTGGATATTTTTTGATACTACACCAAGACTCCACAAGTATAGTTTCTGAAAGGTTGGCTGCAATGTGAAATCTGAAATCATATCAACGAACTTTTTGTGTTGTTACATCAAAAACCATTGGTCTATCTTACGCTCCTAAATGAATTTGGTTTTTTTGTCCCATGGATAATTTTTGATATTGAGCATTATGATCTTTATTTTTTTAAGAGAAAACCAAATGAAAGTTTCTACTTAGTGGCAACAAAAAGAAAGGTCAATGCAGGAAAATTAGAGGTGGCATAAAAGAGCAAGGTGATAAAAGTGGCAATGGGGAATGATGGGAGAAATTTACAGGAGAATTAAGGACATCTGAACTACTGTTAGAGGAAAGGAAAGAAATCAAGACTTCATATTTTTTTAAAAAATTAGCATTTATGGAACATTGCCCAGGTGCTTAATAGAATTATCTCATTTAATCCATTTTCAATACTGTCTGTGATGTAGGATGTATTATTCTCGTCTCACAGGGAAAAGGGAAAGTGCGTGAGGATGCAGAGCTGTGAAATGGTGGGACTAGACTGAAACCAGCTACATCTGACACAGCAGAGTGCGATCTTTTAAGAAATATGAGTTTTAAAAATCCCAAAAATAATATATAAAATTTTTAGCAAACAAAGAAAAGATAAAACCTCTTCCTCTTTGCTCCCCACTCCTCCCCGTTTCTACTGATGAGAGTAATAGTCAATACAAATACCATATTTTCACCAAACTGAAAGCCCCTACTCTTAACTGTTCCACAAGCTTCTTTACCACAAGCAATGAAGGACCCCAAAGTTGATCCGTAACCCATATTGGTGATAGCAGAGCCACAAGGGCTGAGAAAATTCAAGGCACTAGTACTTTAGTGCTAATTATGTTTACACCATTACATGTAGATTTCAGGTTCTGGCTACTTCCTAGACCTTCTTAGAGTCATGGATTCCAAGGAATTTTCTGGATCGTCTTTCACTGTTGTGGGAGAGAGAAGAAAAGAGAATACTAAGGGCAAAACAGCATAGAAAAGGAGATGAATGGTGAGTGCAAAGATGCAAGCACGCTGACAGTCCTCAGGTGGATAAACAGAAGTGCCCAGGGAAAAGAGAGTGGCCAGGTGACCACTTACAAAGGCGACCAATCCTCACCTCCTAGTAAATTCTTCCAGAAGTTAGATGCTGGGCAGTGAGAAGTCAATTATGAACTTACCTGTTTTTTGCCCTTCCAGACATTACTAAAATGAATTTCTTGGTTATCATTTTAACTTATTTCAAAAGTATCAGCCAAACTACCTACCTATTATCTATTAAAATAGGATGTGTTCCATTTAGTTCTTTTTATAGAGGAGGGGGATGTCTTTCTTATTTATTTTTGACTTACGAAGCTTTTATTACCAGGGGAAAAGCTGTGCCTGTAAAAAAAAAAAAAAAAATCTCCTTTGTAAAGTGATGGTCATTGTCACTGTCTGCTGAAGGAGCCATCAGACTATTAAAATAAAGTTGTAACTTGAAGCTCAGTGCAAAAGACTATGCCCCAAATCAATTTTACATCCACAACCAAGAGAAACGCCTAAATGTTTCAAAATTACAGTGCCGAAAGCATTTCTTTTAAAATATTCATCTTAGGAAGAGCCTGTGAAAGGGGATTTTTGTTCTCTTTGATTGAGTCAGTCTCACTAATAATAATGCTTTGGTCCCTCAAAAAGCCCCCGAAGAGTATTTTTCAATTTACTCATTTGATTTGTTTATTCAGTACTTTTTACATTTCTTAAACTTTTTTTTCCCTTCAACTTTTCTCTCACAGCAGTATAATCAAATTGAAATAACCCTAAGGACAAACTTACTTCTCTCTCTTTTTTTAATTCGCTGATTACCCCAGCCCCCAACTCCTATTTCTCCAACCCAAATCCCTAAAGGAAGGGAAAAAATAAGGACGGTTTTGGGATGCCTTTCTACCACTTAGAGCTCACGATAGTCACGATAGTCACAGTAGATCAAGAAAGGACTGGTTCAAGGTGCTTCAGGCCTCTCCCAACAGCAACCCATGCCCAGAAGCTTGAGCAATTTGAACTGATTCATTGGGACTTACTAGAAACTGGCCCCTTTCTTCTTTTTTTAATAACATAATTCTTGACATTGGACTTTTTACAGAAACCATGGAGCAAAAAATTCTCGAGAAAGTTTTTTTTCTTCTCTATAAATTATCAGATTATCAAGTGCAATAAAAAATGAGTTACCAGAGAACAACATTCTGGGTATGTGAGTCAGTGAAAGCACCCCCTTATTTGGGGTGGGAGCAGAGTAGGGGCAGAAAATCTGCGGGTTTGCCCCTGAAGTGTCCTGAAAGAATATAATTATAGTAACAAAATATTTTTTATTTATGAAAATGTGCCCTAATATTTCCTTGTTTATTCAAATGCTTTTTCTTATCTGTATTCACCAGAAATATAGTCTTTTTTTTCTTTTCTTTCTGTTTCTGTTTCTGCTCTGGTGGGGCACTTCTCTCTCACTGTTTTAATCCAGGCATTTCAAAACAGGACCTAGTCTTAAAGACTGGATTCCTGAAATGTCCCACCTGTTAAAGTGTCCCCATTTGCCGAAGCCTCCCCTCCCTTTTCCTTTAGTTATCAGTCAGCCTTTACGGGCATTGCTCACTGCCTTAGAAGGGTTGCTTAAATATTATCACATTTATTCCTGACGGCAATCTTCCAAGGTGGCCACTGTTATTACCCCATTTTGTAGACAGGGAAACTGAGGCTGAGTGGGGTTGCACAGGGTCACTAGTCTGGGGGGGTGGCAGAGCTTGGATTCCAAGCTTGGTTCTGCAAACCTTCAGGTTCACCTTAATAAGATACAACAATGCCTCCTTTCCTCGAAGAGGACCTTATTTCCTGGAAGCTCTGGAAAAGACCTTGACTCAGAGCTGGCTTCGAGCAGACACCCCACCCCCAAGAAGCCTGGCTTCCAGTGCTTACAAAAGGCCTAAGTGCCTTGAACCACCCTGATGAGGTTTACTGTCACTAGTTACTCCCAAGTTCTCCTTTAACCAGAGAGCCCTGCTGAAATCCCCTGCTGACTTCTGCCACTGAAGACTGGATCCCCACCGGGTATGAACAATAGCCCAAGAAAATGGTGCCAGAAAGCAGTTCTCCGGAGTTTGGGTTCGGTTTAGTTCAACACAGGAAACTATGCTCCCTCACCTCACTCTCACCTCCTAAACTCCAGCTGTATTTTCTCTCTCTGGGCAAGAAAACTGCCTTTCAATTTCATAAAATAATGGACACACCCCAAATCAGGCAGTTGTTTAGGTAGTTTTATCCTTCACACTTTTCTAAATTTTCTAAAGTTTCTACAAAGAGAATGCTCCTTTAAAAAAGACCTGTTTAAAAAACCATGTGATGGGTTTCCCAAGTTATTACTTCCTGCGAAAACTGCAGGTAGTTACGTCAAAAGTCTATATAAACAATATTTGAAAAAAAGAAAAGCTCTACTGAAGTACAAATTGGCTCCTTGTGTTGTGGTTTTATTCTGCTAGTTAGACCTGAGACCCATCCTCCACGCCGGGTATGTGGGCTGTAGGGGGTTCTTGAGCTACTTGCAATTGTTAGCACTGGAGTGTGTTTTAGGCTGGAGAAATCGTCGTGTATGTGTGTGTGTGTAAAAGGAAAAAGTGCACATATATTACTTTGAAGAGTGTATACCTTTCAACGTGGCTCAGGCCCCAAAAGATTCTTAGGGCCTAACAAGCCTCCAGTTCCTGCTTTCCAGTAACCCTTGCCTTGAGAAGATGAATCATAGAAAGAGAGTTACGCTTGAAATTGCAGTGATCCAAATGTGATCAACCCCCTCGGCCGACAATGACCTAATCCCCCGTCCAGAGCCAAGAGGGCACCTTTAAATTAATTCCCAGACCAAACTCAGTCAAGGGCAACAAAGACCACATTCTGACGCCCCAGGGGCACTCGGTTTTCACAACGCGTTTTATTATTCATACAAAAATAAATTTATTTACATTTGCTAATTACTGTGGTAGTGCAGCCTGGCGCAGCGGCGCGTGCCCCCGCAGCAGGGTCACTGGGTACGGGACAGCCTCGGCGCCCCGCCCCGCCGGAGGAAGAACGTGGACGCCGAGAGGCAGTGTTGGAGGCGGGGGCCACCCCGAGCGGGGAGGCCAGCTGGGGACAGTCAGGAGTCGGGGGGAGGGGAGCTGCAAGTAGGTGTGGGAGGAGGGAGCAGAGGGAGGTGCCGAAGGAGACCCGAGCCGGGTTCAGTGGGGAGAGCCGGATGGGAGGCTCAAGCCTAGAAGGGGAGGGGGGAGACGGAAGCCTGGTTTCGGAGAGATGGGCGCCTGGGGGGAGTGAAAGGGGTGACCGCACCTGAAAGCCGAACCGCCAGGGCCGCTCCTGGCAAACCCAGCTGAGCTGGTCTCAGCGCGCCTCCACCTCTCCCCGAGCGGAGAGGGCATCGTGAGCCCGCCAGAAGGGCGCTGCCCCGTGGGATACAAACCTGGCCCAGGTGTGCCACACTCTCTTTGCAACTTAAAGACGCGCCCCTGGTAGGTCTCACGTGAAGACCTCCGTCTTCGAAGCCGATTGTCGAGAGCGCGTTCTAACAATTACCTAACCGCGAAAGGCCTGGGCTGCGCAGAGTCGTGCCATCACCCATGTGGATCTGGCTCAGCCTGGAAACGAACGCCTAGGCGGCTGCGCGCTGGGCTCAGACTGCAGCGCCGGCGTTGGTCCACACTGCTAAAGCCCGAGGTTGGAGCTGGGTCCGCGTGTAAAGTGTCGTCGCCCAAACCCGCGGCAGCCTAGCCGTCCGCATCCTGCGATGACGGCCGCGCCGCGGAACCCTGGGGCTGCACCCCACGCCCGCCACCTGTCGAGTTCACAGTCCCGGGGTGGGAGTCTAGGAGAATCCAATGGAACTGTCCTCCCATTCTCGGGGGTTCTCACGCTCTCTCCCTTCTCTCCCTGACCCCCAAACACACTCGCTTAACCAATAATCCATTCAAGTGAGTTCGAGTTCGATCTAAGCGGTGGTTCCACATAATCTGTTGGCTGCGGAAACTTCTTTGGTGTCAGAGTCGGGTCGTCCCGAGACCACAAATGGCCATGTCTGTAAAATCAAAAAGAGCATCAGATACTGGAGGAGAAACGACCGTTTCAAACCGAAACCGCTCTCCAAACGGAATCCTGGAATATCCCTGGCTTTGAGTAGCTCAGATTTTATCAGTATTCTGGGAATTTGCGTGTCTTCTCTCTAAACTAAGATTTTAACTTTACTGTATTTTGATCATGTGAGACGGGAGGTGTCCGTCCATGCTGCCCTCACGATGATTCCGCGAAATTTGCATGAATTTGGAATTTTGTCGCTTAGTTCCCTTCCCCCCAACACACACACACACACACACATACACACACCAATCAGCCATTCGCTCCAAGTAGGAACTGGGATATGATCTTTCTCAAGCCTGGAGAATTGGCAGGTCGGAGAGGGACTTTCCAGACAAATCCCGTTTGGGGAAACCTCTGCTGTTCTTCAAGAATTGAAAAACCCAAAGGCTTTCGAAAAGAGATCGGCCTTCCCTCCTTCCTTTCAGAAAGTAAGGCTTGTTGATTCAAACCTGTCAGACGCTTAGCTGGAAAAAGCTAGGAAGGGAGATTTGCCAATCAATCTACAACGGGACAGCGGACTCAGATGGAACTTAGATTTAGTCCGGAAGCAGGATATTAGACAATAGCTGTCACTGGGCAAAGCACCACGTTCAATGATAAGAATGATGCAAACACAGAAGGGTGGATGGTTCTCCTCCAGGAAAATGGCTGGCCCCTCTGGTGATCCGGGAGAAACTAAACTGGCCTCCTCACCACCCATACCGGAACGCCCCTACCCCCGGTTTTCCGCAGGGGCCAGACTCTGCCCGGCGCCCGGGAGTGCGCCGGGCATCTCTCGGCCGCCCGCCCCGGGCCTCGCGCGCCGCGCCCCTACCAGGTTCACCGGGTGCACGTAGCCGTTCTCGTAGCGGTCCTCCTGCAGCAGCTGCCGCAGGTGCGCGATGTAACTGGAAGCCAGCCGGAGCGTGTCCAGCTTGGAAAGCTTGGTGTCGGGGGGCACCCAGGGCAGGCTGGTCTTGAGCCTGGAGAAGGCTTTGCTCAGCACGCGCATCCGGGCGCGCTCGCGGGCGTTGGCCGCGTTCCTCTGCGACTGCTTGCACTCGGCCGCCGAGCCCTTGGGCGGGAGGGGCTTCTTGCCACCGCCGCCCCCCGCCACCCCTGGCCGCTTCCTCTTGCAGCCTCCGGCGCCGCCGGCCGCGCCCAGCGCACAGCGCTCCTCCTCGCCGTCGGGGTCTTCCTCCTCCGCGGACGAGTTGTCACTGGGCGAGATGTAGCTGCGCTCGGCGCCGCGGAGGGGCGGCCTCTTGGAGACGGGGACCGGGTACCCGCGCTGCAGCTCCCGCAGCTCCATCTCCTCGGGGTCGCTCCCCGAGCCGGTGGACATCGCCGTGTCCCCCACGCCCCCGCCTTCCGCCCCCAGGCCAGTCTCGCGGCCTCCGCCTTCCGCTGCCTCGCGGAGGCGGGGGCCAGGCTGAACTCGGTGAGGACCAGAGGCCGGGGTCGGGAAGCGCGGAGCCCGGAGAACGAGCACCGCCGCTGACCCGGGAGAGCGTGGCCGAGAAGTCGGCGCCCGGGCCCAGGCTCGGCGCGCAGCGCCTTTTGACAGGACTATTTATCTGTACTCCTCGGAAGAAACCACCCAGGGCAAAGAAGAGGGGGTTGGAAAGGGGGGCAAGAGGTGGGGCGGGGGCGTGGAAGGGGTGGGGACCATTTTCAGAGTGCAGAGGATCTGCTGGTGGGGGCGGGGAAGGGACGTCTCTTTTGAGCCGGGATTTGGGCCCCTGTCCCCGACGGACCCATCAAGTGCGAGATGACCGTGCGCAGGGTGAGTGAAGGAGGGGTCCTTGTTCGTACCCATGTACCCATCCCATTTCCACCCCGCGACTGATCATAGCGATGGCGAAGGTTGCCAGACACGTGGAAACCCCAGGATCGCGACCTCTGCTTCTTTCCCGAGTCTTTTCAGCAGAACAGTATTTTCCAAGTTCATCACTCATAACGTCTGACTGCCTATTCAAGCCTGGCCCGACAAAAGAGTAAAAGCAAAACAAGCAAGCAACACCAAACAGTCCGCGAGTTACCTCTCATTTCCCTCCCCTCCTTTCCTTTAACTTCGCAGTATGATTTACAGAGCGCTTTCATCTACATTGGTTCCTTTCATTTTCAGACATCTGTGACTTAAATGTTATTATCTCCACTTTGCAGAACTTGAAGCTAAGCCGCAGAGATAGATATTAAATAAAGGACCCCAAATCAACAGGCTGGTAAGTAGAATATGGACTCAAAATCCGTGAGTAGAATCCCTGGCCCCTCGGTATTCCAGTCGCTACACGCCTCCCCGCCGCACAGCACAGATGCTTATATCTGCTATTTTTTGCTGTCTTGAGAGTTCCATGTGTTAATTTTGTTTTTAACACCACCGTGCGTAAGATAGAGGATCCTGTCCCAGCGGTTGAGTTATAGTCTAGGGACTCGATGACTATTTTAGATGATATGTTGAAGAGCGCGCTCCTGGATGCAGAATGTAAGTCAACACAATCGTCCAAAGTAAAAAACAAAAACAAAAAAATCCCGACAAAACGGCACCCAGAAGTATGCCCCTCAAAGGAGACAAACCATAACTGCGGTCTTATCGTTTTCTCACTCGAAGGGCCTTTGCAATACGTGGTCTGGGGATGTGTACTTCATTTTGGAAGTGGACACCAATGGCCAGCTATTGAATGCCTGCTGTGTGCCAGGCACTGCATTAGGCGCCCTGTGCCTGCCCACTGAGTAATTAAAACAAACACACAAAACTAAAACAACAACAAAATAATTAAAACCCTATGAGGTTGGGTTGGGGTTAGTTACTCCGTTCTGAGGAAACTGAATCTTCACACCCGAATTAGGTGTTTACCTGTCCTTTCCCTACAAGCCCACAGCTTCCCAAGCTGAGCGAAGCTTAAGGAGAGACTGATGGGCAGTTAGCTGGGGACGGAGCGGCCAGAAGCCGCGGGGCCAGCCTCGCTCCGCCGGCTCCTCCAGCAGAACAAATGCGCCCGGCTCCATGCCTGAAGGGCCGCAACAGGTGGCTGGCCCGGGCTGACTTCATCACTCAGGCATCATCGTTCTACCTTCGTCTCCCAGGCCAGGCCTCCCCCGTGGGGGTGTTTCGCCAAACCCATCCCGCTCGCCCCCGTTTGCAGAGGTTTTCTCCCGGTATATTTTGTCATTTGGTTGGGGGGTGGGGGTGGAGAGTAGGGGGAGGGGCTCCTTTGGGATCAGTTGAGTAAAAAGATCTCTCGCTCTCAGTTCTCTCTGGTCTGAGAAAACGCAGGGAATACTTGACAGAGCATAGACATCTTTCCGGAAACGCTTGAACTTGAACTTGACTCTAGGTGCGCCAGGCGAAGGAGAAAAGCAAAAAAAAAAACAACAAAAAAGAGAGAGAAGGGGGAGCAAAAAGATGTAAAGAGGAGATCTCAGGCAGCTTTTTGCATCGCCTATTGATGACTTGAAGATATCAGCATAAATACAGAGTCTCACACATTAGAGGCAGGCATATAGGTTTTAAAAATCAGGATTGTTTATACAGGTGCAGAACAAAGTCTTTTCTTTAGAAAAGATTAATGGCAGGGAGAGCGCTAGATTTTCTCTAAACAGTCGCAAAAACTGTACCCAGCCTCAACGCGAAGTGGGTCATGGCCAGTTTCTTTTCCTTGAAGGAACTGCCTGACCCCAAGGATTCTTTTTCTTTTCTTTTTTTTTTTTTAAATAGCTCTTTCCTTTTTCCTTCTTTTTTCTTTTTCCTTCCTTCCTTCCTTCCTTCCTCCCTTCCTCCCCTCTTCTTCCCTTTCTCCCTCTGATCTCTTTTAAGAAAGACAGCTATTTTCTCTATTTTCTTTTATCTTGTTTTCATTTCCCCTTTCACTCCATTTCTTTCTAGTTACATTTTTATTCTTTCACTCTTTTTTTCAAGTTGCATACTCCTAATGAAGATTAAGAAATGTATCTTCATGTACATTTCATGTTAGTATATAACTGCAGTTTGCTTTAACACGTTTGTAATGACATCTGACATTCGTCACCTCTTTAGACTTTCAAAATGCTTTTACTTTTCCTTCTCTCTCAGTGAGTACAAAAACCCCGTGAGCTGAACAGTGCAAGTATAACTATCTCTTTTGAAAAACCAGTCGTTTTAATTGTTTTGCAAGTTCCCAAATGAATATTGCAAATGAACATTGCAAATGAATAATGAAATCTTTACTTTTGTATTTTAAAAAAGCACATTGAAAGCAATTCCTATCTGCCCATGCTTTACAACCTTTTATATTTGTAACACAAATATACAGTTGTCTATGGTATATATTGATGATTTTGAAATTCTTTAAGATGTTCTTTTTAAGTATGCAATGGGAGGTGGGGTTAAAGTTACAGTCTCAGACATTAATACATTTAATAATAATTAATAAATTAATAATCCTGGCTGTCCTGCTTATTAGCTGTATGACCTTTGGCAATTTACTTTTTCTGAGGCTCAGATTACTGATCTATAATATGAAATATCTAACTTGTTGTGAGGAAGGGGGAGTATATGAGCAATTGCCCAGGCCACAGCCTGATGCACTGGAGAAAATCAATAAATCCTAGTTATTTTTATTACTATGAACTGCCTTGCCCAACATCACACACCTAATAAAGTGTCAGGGCCCAGAACTGACCCAGGTTTTGTACACCAGGGCTTGATATGGATTTCAGACAGCACAAGATGTTTCTTTGCTTTAACTGCAGGCTTCTAGGGTGTGAAGTGCATGGTCCCCTTGCCGGACATTTTCCACAGGCCTCATAAGAGACATCACTGAGGGAAAATGGATGGGACTGCATTAGAAACTTTCTTCAAGTTTTCTCACCATAAAGTCACAGCACTTCTCCAAGCCTCACTTCCCCTATTTGAAAACTGGGATAAAACTCCTAAATCAGTAACTGAAAAGGATTAAATGAGATTGTGGAGAAGCAGCACACTAAGTGTAACAGAGAAAAGGTGCTTAATTTGCTAAAATAAAAAAAATGCAGACTTTGGTTTTCTAAAAAGGGAGAATGAGGTGGATGATAATTACAGACCATAGAAAAGAAGGCCATTTAATGCCACCTTCCCCTTCCTCCGAAGTAAATACTGCGTAAGGAAGTGTAAAGTTGGTCAGGTCAAGTGGGTTTAGAGTTTGTTTGGGGGTGGGGGGTGGATACCAAGTCAAAGCATGTGGTAAGTAGGTGCTTAAGAAATGTTTGTTGTTGGAATGCATTTCCCATATGACTTTCCTGGTGGTGTCTCCCCAGAGCCTCCTGATGTTCTGGGTTTGTCCAGTTGGCTGAAGAAATTGCCCACACCTTTGACCTAGAAAAACAAAGAGTCTAGACCAGCACTGTCCAATATGGATGTCACCAGCCACATGAGGCAATTGAGCACTTGGAATGTGGCTAGTCATGTACAATATTGTAAAATACACACTGGATATTGAAGACAATATGAAGAAAAGAATGTAAAATATCTCACTAATATTTTTTAAAAATATATGTCAAACGATGATAATATTTTTGATATACTGGGTTAAAGGAAGTATATTCTACCGTTAAAAATAAATTATAAATTTTTACCATTAAAAATAAATAATTTTACCGTTGCTTTGTATTTTTACAATGTGGCTACTAGAAATTGGGAACTACAGATGTGGCTCGCATTATATTTCTATTGGATAATTCAGGGATTAATGAGGCAATTGTGCATTGAGTGTCTAGTGTTTGCTGTGGCAGGTGTTGGTGAGCCAGTCTCCCGCCCACTCGGAAGGCACATTCTCGTGGGAAAAAGCACCACAATGCGGGAAGCACACATTACAGCACGTCTGCTCTCACTAATCCCTGTCATCTCGCCTGCATCTCTCCACGTGTACCCGACCCCGTCTAATCCCTCCAACCCTAGAACACGCTGAGAAACGCTTCCAGTTGGTTTGGATTTCCGCAGCTCGCTGCACTGGGAAAATTTACAACGAGGCGTCCATTCCCCAAGCAGGATGGCCACCCCACGGACACCGGCCAGGGCTCCAGTGCCCAGTTCGTCCGCCTTTTCAGAGCAAACCTGGGTACCGACTACTGCGCCCAGGCCCGGGAACTGAAGGTTCCGGGTTAAGCCGTGCACAAGTCACGTGCTATACGGGTCACGTGGTATGCCGTCTCACGGGGAGTGGGAGGGGTCACGTGGGGGGCGTAGTTTTAGGCCCGCCACGTTTCTCTGTCTCGCGAAGCCGGAGCCGGCTTCTGTTCCGGGGTCGTCCCCACGCTGCCTGACCTGGAAGGAAAGGGACTCCTGGCTCTTGGCTTCCCGCCAGCCACGTGGTCCGGTGCCTGTGGGAACAGTGAGGCCCGCGGGAGGAGTTCTCTGTCACCCAGGACACAACCGGTCCTCCCCCGCTTGTTTATTTATCCAAGATTTGCGGCCAGATTTTTGCCTCCTTGGAGTCCCGTGAGGCCTTAGCGTTTAGACAGGCCAGGGCCTGGACACATCAGGTTTGCAGAGGCTGAAGGTAGAAAGGCCGGAGTTAAGAATGAAAAAGGAGCACACAACATTGTTAATCAACTATACTCTAATATAAAATAAAAATTTTTTAAAAATGAAGAAGGAGAGAGGGAAGGTGATAAGACTCAGAGACCTCATTTTCTCTGCCATTTAGGACAGAAGGAAAAAAATCGTCATTGATCGTCTTGTCAACTGAAATGCAGGTGACTTTGAAAAAGATTTTTGTTTTTTTAAAGCAATTTGTGTGGGAGCCAACGCCAAGGCGTAACTGTTCTGCAAACCCCAGATTAGGACTAGAAAGCTGCCGGGCTTCTGCAAATGACTTTCAATGCTCCATTAACAGAGTTAAGCAGCCCCACTCTCAAGAAGAAAAGCCCCGTGGCACAGCTTCCCGAGGCTTGTCTGCAGAATCCCTGGACTTCACTGATTTGGAGGATCCTGAAGGGCGAGCTGGTCTGGGCTGTGGCTCATGGGTCTGATAGCAATCTTATTTTTAAAAATCCCTCGAGACAGCCTTTAATTCTTAGGCAAAAGCTAAGAAACTCTGTCTTAGAAGTTTTTTCTTTTACTGTTGATTTTTATCGGCAGTACTTTGGAAGTGTGAAAATACTCCATTACCAAAACATCCCTTGAAATGTAGCACGCAGCTCTGGTCTCCAGTATGTGGTCCCAAGCCTTGGATTTAATTGTGGAGTTAACCTGGGAGAGAATGACATTCTGCCATGTGGCACGTACTGGAAAAAGGCCCCTCTGCTGTGGACATTAGGAGATCTCTGCCTATCAGCTCCGTGGCCTTGGGCCACTTGCTGGCCTTCTTGGAGCTGTTTCTCTGTGTGTAGCCCACGTCTCAGGTGGTGACGAGGGTCAACAAGATTGCCCGGCGGTGTGCAGGCGCCCCTGGAAAGCGCAGAACATGGTACAAGGTCAGTTATTACATTATTGTCCTCATTCTCTCTCCTAGGGGCTCATTCTTCTCCTACCCCCTCACCCAGTAGTCGGCCCTGCTCAGTGTCACTCTCATTTCAGTAGCCCTCCACCCTCTACCCCTTTCCCCGCAGTGCCTCATCCCCTATAGAACATCAAGTGAAAACAAAATGCCGCCTGGCGCCAGAAGGAAGTTCTCCTGTAATAGATACTTTGTGGTGTCAGAGAGAAGGGATTTTGTGCACTTTGTCAACCAGTCCCTTAAAATCTTCTGTAAAACGGGGCCTGGCTTATTTACATACAAGCTTTGCTTCCCTAGCCCCAAGCCCTTTTAACCTCCAATTCTGAAGTGAGCTCTCATAACGATCAGAGAACAGGGAGGTGTTTGGGGCAATGTGCTCACTTTTTCTTGATGTTTTTTTTTTTCCTTTGGATTATTTGTGCTGCTTTGCCCAGTTAGCAGGGATAATGAGCCAATTAGCTTGCAGAGGCTACGTTTCTCTGTAGGTTTCAGTCTCCAAGAGAACTCCTTGAGGATGTTGGAAACAATTGCATAAGATATACTCATGCCGGTTTCATCACCCTGCCCCTACTCCTTAGATTGCCACATTCAGGCAACTTCCTTTCGGCAAGACAGTCGAGGAATTAAAATAATAAGAAAACGAAAAGAGTAAATAGTCAATAAAGGCGGAGACTGTGCCTTGTTCAGCTGGGTATTCGCAGTGCCTAGCACTATCTGTGAAAGGTACTACCTAAATATTTGGTGACGAAAATCATTTGCAAACTCATGAGCACAATCCAGTATTCACCCATAATTAACGGGAGACACACACTGAAACCATTATTTGCCCTTCGTTTAACCAACTCAGTCCAATGTGCTCTACCCCACTATCAGCCCTTACAGAGATCCAGTTCCATCTCTCATTAACTGAATGGATAATATATAGCTATGATCTACATCATAGTATAAAAGATGTCTATGTACTTACACTATACTTGCCACAACTCCAGAGTTCGTCCTAAATAACTGAAGAATTACGTGTAATATAAACATCCCAGCAATAATAGTTCTCCTTATAAAAATGAAACCTGGCTTTAAAAACTGTAACTGCTCTTCTTGATTGGAAGAAAATCAGAACTTTGATACAATTTCAGGGGATCGCAGATCTACAGAGCCTCAGATTAAACCTTTATCATAGAGTAAGGGGAGAATGGAGCCCTAAAAGGCCCACCCATTTAATGGGTGAGTAGAGAGGGGGGATTCAGAGAAAGAAAGACAGTCATCAGAGAGGTGAGAGGAAACCAAGAGTAGTGTTTCTGAAAGCAAGGGAGGAGTTTCCGGAAATAATGGGTGGGGACTTCCAGTTGAAGCGGTATGGTCAGGTCGCATTTTGAAGCTTCTCTTGTACTCTAAACACATGGCAATAAGAGTTAAAGTGTAAAAATAGGAAACTAAAGAGACATAACCATGTTCAGAAGCAAGAAAAATACCTCTGTGGACTAGGAGTAGACCAGAAACCGAAGGTTGAGTGGGGTCGAAGCTCCTGGCAGATCCTCGGGGGATCCTCCAGACAGGAGCGTCCAGGAGTTGAGTTCCTTTGCAGAAAGGGGGGACATACCTGTCCCACGCGAGGAGGGAGACTGGCCTGGGTCACTGCCTAAATTAGGATTCTGGAGCAGGGCTACACCTTAGTGAATGCAGCCACTAAGGAAACAAAAGAAAGCAAGTCCAGTCAGCGTATTGGCTCTGTGACTGGATCACTTTCAGTTGTTTTTTTCTTAATTGTGGGTCACCGTTTCCCGCTTCTTTGCATGCCTGGTGACTTTGGTTTGGAGGCCAGACATTGTGAATTTTGCCTGTTGGGTGCTGGATAGCTGTGTTTTCTCATAAATATCATCGATCTTCGTTCTGGGATGCAGTTAAGTTACCTGGAAATAGGGTAATCCTTTCCAGTCTTGCTTTTAAGATCGGTAGAAGGAATCAGCAGTGCTCCTTCTGAGGCTAATTCTTCCCTCTACTGAGGCAAGACTCTTCTGAGCACTCAACCTAAAGCCCTGTGAATCATGAGATTTTCCAGTCTGGCTGGAGCAGGTATTATTCCTGGCCCTGTGTGAGTACCTGACTCACACCTGACTTTAATCTTTTTTGGTGGGAATTCCTTCAGCCTCTGGTAGTTTCCTCTGTGCTTGTGCTGATCAGCTGAAAACTCCGGGGGGACCCTCTGCAGATCTCCGGAGTTCTCTCTCTGTGCAGCTCCCTTCTCTCTGGTGCTCTGTTCTGTGAATTCTAGCTGCCTCGTTCTCTCCACTCTCTCAGCTCTGTCTTTTCCACTCAGGGGGTCTGCCTGGATTCTCCCTTTCTGCTCCTCAGCCTGGAAACTTCTTCAGTGGCAACAGCTGGGGCAGCTGTAGCAATTATAGGGCTTTTCTTGTTTGTTTCCCATCTCTTAGGGTCCACTGTCTTTTACTGCCTCATGCCCAATGTTTGGAGAACCATTGTTTCATACATTTTGCCTGTTGTGTGGTTGTTTCAGGCAGAAAGGTGAGTCTTATCTCTGGAAGTCAATTTCGGCCACAAGTGGAAGTCTTTGGAATGACACCTTAGTAGGAAACTAGTTTCTTTTTGTTCTGTTTTTAAGGGTTAGAGTTGCTTAAGGATGCTTATATTTTGAGGAAGAAATTAAAGATATTAAAAATGTGAGAAACAGAAGGGAATAGTGATGGGCCAAGTTCCCACGGGAGGTGGAAGGAGATGGGGGGGTAGCTATGACGAGCAAAAGATACACCTCTTTGCCTGAAATGAGGCAAAAATAAATAATGTAGGATGCCACCGTAGATCAGGAGAGGTTTCTCATGGGAAGAGGTTAGCCCCTGATAGGCTTTGTTTGCTCAGTGGAGTATACGTTAAGGTTATCAGTGTAGGATAGGTGAGTAGGCATGAGGTATCCAGGTTAACAGAAGTGGGAAATGTGAGGAGCAACCATTTTGGAGAATGGAAGAAAGGACCGAGTAGGTGTAAGGAAAAGTCTTTCAAAGCAGTGTTAAGGGCCCTGATAAGTTTGACACATTAACAAATGTGAAGTTTTCTAGCATAGTGGTTGATATGTAGTGGTTATTAGTTAGAAATAGTTGAATCTTGATAATAAGATTCCCTATTTACATCTCTGGTAACAAGAACTTGCAAGAATAAGCCACTAATGGGTTCATTAGGTTTTGACGAGGTAGAGAGGCAGTTTAGGAATATGGAGTTTAGGGGAGATACTCTTAGAGATTTAGATGAGGCTTCAATAGTTGGAGACCCATGGTATGCAGGAGGGAAGCAAAAAAGAAGGAATATTTTATTTTTTTTCTTTTGGGGTTAGTGGAAAGGATTTGCAGGCACAGTACCACTGTGTTGCATAAGTTTTGACATAGACGTTGACATAGAATACAATGTGGAAGAATCCATATATTTAATTATTATTTATATATTATTTATTTTTTTATTGAGTATCTATTTCTTATATTTTTCAGTTGTGCCTTGGCCTTACACCCAAAATACATAAATGCATGCATACATACACACGAACTATACTTCGAAATTTAGGCTACCTGGAGGTATTAGCAGATTTCTTTCAATATATCCCACAGCAATTTAGAACACAGCAAATATTGGGTATTTTAAATCAATGCTAGGCCCCCTGATTTCTTAATATTAGCCATGGGGCACTCACTGGCATGCGATATATAGTTTAATGGGGAAAAAAGGTAGAGTAGGTCAGGTTAGTCCCCAACTGCCCTTATCTTCTCACTCTTCACACTAAATTTCAATATTTACCCACATTTTACAATAAAGGTATCAAGGTTAAGAGAGGTGAAGTCCCTTGCTGAGAGATAGTTGAAGGGGGAACTCAGAATTCCAGACTAGGAGTCTAGCACTCTGGTTACCATATCATGCCCATGATGGTTAATTTTGTGTGTTGGTTTGGTATAGGCCACAGTTCCCAGATAATTGGTCAAACGTTGTTCTAGATGTTTTTGTGGAGGTATTTCTTTTCTTTTCTCTCTCTCTTTGTTTTTTTTTTGGATGAGATTCACATTTAAAGCAGTAGACTTAGAGTGAAGCAGATTATCCTCCTTAATGTGAGTGGGCCTTATCTGATCAGTTGACTGTCTTAATAGAAAAAGACTGACCTCCCTAGAAGGAAAAGAGGAGATTCTGCCAGGAGACCGTCTTCAGACTTGAACTCCATCTCTTCCTTCTATGTCCAGCCTGCTGGCCTACCCTGCAGATAATGTTTTTAAACAAAGACTGTTAAATCCTAGAGAATTTGTAATCAGGATAATGTGTAATATTAGGCATTTCTAAATTGGGAGTGTTTAAATTATAAAGGGATAGTGAATCTCATATTCCTTGATATTTAGTCCTCATTTTAGAAGTCATGGAAAAATTAGTCTAGCCAGGGAGGAAAATGCCCCAAGTAACTATAAAGTATCAGCACACTGACTTTTCATATTTTTTTGATATTACTGTACTACTTGGTTGAAAAATACTGACCTTAATTACAAATTTTTCTTTACAATCATTGTTTGGATGGATATAACCACTGAATCTTTTCCTTTAATAGAAATATAATTCTCATACCATAAAATTCACCCTTTACAAATATGCAGTTCAGTGTTTTTTAGTATATTCACAAGGTTGTACAACCATTACCATTATGTATTTTCCAAACATTTTTATAATCCCAGAATAAAACCCCATAATGATTAGCAGTTAACTCCTCACCTCCTGGAATCTCTTCTGCAGCTTCTGGAAACCACTAATCTTTCTGTCTCTGTGTATTTGTCTATTCTGGACATTATTACATACATGGAATCATCTAATTCCATTTATAAGCCATCCATATGGTAAGCTACAGACCTTTGTGCCTTAGTTTATTTCACTAAGCATAATGTTTTTACAAGGTTTATCCATATTTTAGCATATATTAGTACTTAATTTTTACATGGATGGATAATATTCCATTGTGTGTATATACCACATTTTGTTTATCCATTCATCAGTTGATGGGCATTTGGGTTGTTTCCACTTTCTGGCTATTATAAATAATGATGTTATGAATATTTTTGTAGAAGGTTTGTGTGAACATATGTTTTAAGTCTCTTGGGTGTACATGTAGGAGTGGAAATGCTGAGTTATATGGTAACTATGTTTAACTCTTTGAGAATCTATCAGATGGTTTTCCAAAGTGGCTGTACCATTTTATATTTCCAGAAGCAACGTATAAAGGTTCCAATTTCTCTACATCCTCACCAACACTCTTTATTGTACTTTGTTCTGATTATAGGCATCCCAGTGGGTGTCACGTGATGTCTCATTGTGGTTTTGATTTGCATTTCCCTAATGACTAATGATGTCCGGCATCTTTTTATATGCTTGTTGGCTATTTGTATATCTTCTTTAAAGAAATGTCTATTCAAGTCTTTTGTTCATTTTTAAATTGGATTGTTTGTCTTTTTGTTGTTGAATTGTAAGGATTCTTTATTTATTCTGGATACTATACCTTAATCAAATATATGATTTGCAAATATGTTCTCCCATTCTGTGGGTCGTCTTTTCACTTGATAGGGTCCTTTAAAGCACAAAATTTTTATAGAAATACCATACGACCCAGCAATCCCACTACTGGGCATATACCCTGAGAAAACCATAATTCAAAAAGAGTCATGTACCACAATGTTCATGGCAGCTCTATTTACAATAGCCAGGACATGGAAACAACCTAAGTGTCCATCGACAGATGAATGGATAAAGAATATGTGGCACATATATACAATGGAATATTACTCAGCCATAAAAAGAAACGAAATTGAGTTATTTGTAGTGAGGTGGATGGACCTAGACACTGTCATACAGAGTGAAGTAAGTCAGAAAGAGAAAAACAAATACCGTATGCTAACACGTATATATGGAATCTAAAAAAAAAAAAAAAAAAGGTTCTGAAGAACCTAGGGACAGGACAGGAATAAAGACGCAGACACAGAGAATGGACTTGAGGACACGGAGGGGGGGAAGGGTAAGCTGGGACAAAGAGAGTGGCACGGACATATATACACTACCAAATGTAAAATAGGTAGCTAGTGGGAAGCAGCCACATAGCACAGGGAGATCAGCTTGTTGCTTTGTGTCCACCTAGACGGGTGGGATAGGGAGGGTGGTAGGGAGACGCAAGAGGGAGGAGATATGGGGATGTGTGTATATGTATAGCTGATTCATTTTGTTATACAGCAGAAACTAGCACACCATTGTAAAGCAATTACACTCCAATAAAGATGTTAAAAGAAAAACACAAAATTTTTAATTTTAACAAAGTCTATTTTTTTTCTTTGATTGGTTAGGTTTTGGGTGTCATGTCTAAGAAACCATTATATAATCCATGGTCACAAAGATTTACTTCTGTTTTCTTATAAGAGTTTTATAGTGTCATTTTGTCTAGCTCTGTGGTTGATTTTTAGTTAATTTTTCTGTATGGTATGAGGTAGAGAGCCAAATCCTTCTTCTTCTTCTTTTTTTTTTTTTTTTTTTCATGTGGATATCCACTTGTCCCAGCACCATTTGTTGAAAAGATTGTTCTTTCCCGCATTGAATTGTCTTGGTATCTTTGACCAAAATGAGTTGACCATGAATATAAGGGAATATTTATGGACTCTCAATTCTATTCCACTGATCTATATGTCTATTCTTATACCAATACCATAAAGTCTTAATTACTGTAGCTTTCTAATAAGTTTTGAAATTGGGGATCTTTTTCAAGATTGTTCTGGTTATTCTGCGTCCCTTGAATTTCCACGTGAGTTTTATGATCAGCTTGTCAATTTCTCAGCCAGCTAGAATTTTGATAGGAGTGGCATTGAATCTGTAGATTAACTGGGGAGAGTATTGCCATCTTAATATTAAATCTTCTGATCGATTAACATGGGATCGTCATTCATTTATATATTTGTTACTATCTTTCAACATGCTTTGTAGTTTTCAGGGTATAGCTTTTACACTTCATTTGTTAAATTTAGTCCTAAATATTTTATTTTTTGGTGCAATAGTAAATGGAATTGTTTTCTTAATTTCGGTTTTGGATTGTTCATTGCTAGTGAATATAAATACAATTAATTCTTTGCTTATTATTCTTGTACCCTGCAACCTTTTTGTACTCTTTTATTAGTTGCAATGGTTTTTAGTAGATTCCTTAGGATTTTCTATATATAAGCAGACTATTTATTTCTATTTATTTTCTATAAATAAAATATATATATTTTCTATATATATATAAGGTTATGTAATCTTCAAATGTAGTTTTACTTCTTTCTTTCCAATTTGGATGCCTCTTCCTTTCTTCCTTCCTCTCCCTTTCTTCCTTCCTCTCCCTCCTCTTCTCTCTCTCTCTCTCTTTCTCCCTCTGTCTCTCTCTCTCTCTCTTCTTCCCTTCCTTCCTTCCTCCCTCCCTCTCTCTCTCTTGCTTTTTCTTTTTGGTTTAATTGTCTTAGCTAGAATGTTGAAAAGAAGAGGAAGAGTGTAAATCCTTCTCTTATTCCTGATCTTAGGGGAAAAGCATTCATTCTTTCACCAATAGGTATGATGTTAGCTGGAGATTTTTTATAGATGTACTTTGTGATATTGAGGAAGCATCATTCTATTCCCAGTTTGTTTTATTATGAAGGGGTTTGGATTTTGTAAAATGCTTTCTCTACATCTATTGAGATAATCATGTGATTTTTTTTGGTACTTTATTCAATTGATATGTTGAAATAATTGGCTTTTGGGTGTTAAACCAACTTTGTATTCCTGGAATAAATCCCAATTGGTCCTGATGTGTAATCCTTTTTATATGTTACTGGGTTTGGTTTGCTAATATTTTATCAAGGATATTTATGTCTATATTTATAAGAGATACTAATTTTCCTTTCTTGTTATATCTTTCTCTGTTTTTGGTATCAGGGTAACACTGGCATCATAGAATGAGTTAGGAAGTGTTCTCTCCACATCTGCTTTTTGAAAGAGTTTGCCAAGGATTGGTGTTAATTGTTCTTTAAATGTTTAGAAGAATTCACCAGTGCATTTGTAGGCTTTTCTCTGGGAAATTTTGTGATTACTCGTTTAATCTCTTATCACATGTCTATTCAGAAATTTTATTTCTTCTTGAATCAGTTTTGGTAGTTTGTGTCTTTATCTGAATTTGTACATTTAATCTAGATTATCTAATTTGTTGGCATACAATTGTTCATAATATCTCCTTGTTCATAATATCTCCTAAAATCCTTTTTATTTTTTGTAAAGTCAGTAGGAATGTTCCCTCTTTAATTCTTGATTTTAGTAACTTGAGTCCAGTCTCTTCTTTTTGGTCAGCCTAACTGAAGGTTTGATTTTGTTGATCTTTTCAAAGAGCGAACTTCTGATTTTGTTGATTATTTTTTATTTTTATGTTCCCTATTTTATTTCCATAGTAAGCATTGTTTTCTTCCTTCTGCTTGCATTTGGTTTACTTCTTCTTCTGGTTTCTTAAGGTAGAAGGTTAGGTTATTGATTTGAAGTCTTTTTTCTTTTTTAATATAGGCATTAACAAGTGTGATGGATAATTTTATGTGTCAGCTTGGGCTAAGGGATGCCCAGATATCTGGGAAAACATTGTTTCTGGACGCATCTATGTGGGTGTCTCCAGCAGAGATTGACATTTGAATCAGTAGACTGCATAAAAATGATCACCCTCACCAATGTGGATGGGCATTATCCAATCCGTTGAAGGTTCTGAATGGAACAAAAAGGTGGAGGAAGGGAAAGTTCACTCTCTCTGCTTGAGCTGAGATATCCATCTTCTCCTGCCCTTGGACATCAGCTGTCCTGGCTCTTGGGCCTTCAGACACAGACTGAATTACACTACCAACTTTCCTGCTTCTCCAGCTTGCAGATGGCAAATTGTGGGACTTCTCAGCCTCCATAATCCTGTGAGCCAGTTCCTGTAATAAATCTCCTCTTACATGTATCCTATTGGTTTTGTTTCTCTGGAGAACCCTAATATAAAAGATATAAGTTTCCCTGAGGCACTGCTTTAGTTATATTTCTTAAGTTTTGATTTGTTGTGTCATCATTTTCTTCCATCAAAGTATTTTTTAATTTCCTTTGTGATTTCTTCTTTGACCCATTGGCTTTTTAAGGAGTGTGTTGTTTAATTTCTACATATTTGTGAATTCACAAATATCCTTCTATAATTGGAGAAATACTTTGTATTACTTCAGGCTTTTAATTTACTGAGACTTGTCTTATGATGTAGCATGTGGCCTATCATGGAGAAAGTTCCATGTGCACTTGAGAAGAATTTGTATTCTACTGTTGTTGTGTGGAGAGTTCTATAGATGTCTGTGAGGGCTACATGTTTGATAGTATTGTTCAACTATTCTGTTTCTTTGTTGATCTTTCTAGTTCTACCGATTATTGAAAATGAGATATTGAAGATCCAAGTATTATTGTTGATTTTTTATCATTATTCCTTTAATTCTGACAGTTTTTGCTTTATGTATTTTGGAGCTCTGCATATAAGTTTATAATTGTATTTTCTTGGTGAATTGACCCTTTTATTATTATTATTATTTAATCTCATAAAATGTATTAAAGTCTGTTTTGCCTGATATTGGTATGGCCACTGTAGCTCTTTTGGTGACTATTTGCAAGGTATATCTTTTCCATCCTTTTACTTTCAACCTATTTGTGTCTTAGAATCTAGAGAATATCTTTTGCAAATAGCATATGGTTAGACCATGTTTTTTAATCCATTCTGCCAATCTCTGCTTTTTAATTGGAGAGTTTAATTCATTTATATATATTGCAATTATCAGTGAGGTGGGGTTTATGCCTACCATTTTACTGTTTGTTTTTTGTATATCTTATGTCTTTTTTACTCCTCTGTTCTTCCATTACTGCCTATTTTGTGTGTTAAATAGATATTTTATGTTGTATGATTTTAATTCTTTTGTCATTTCTTTTACTATATATTTTTGGAATTATTTTCTTTTTGGTTGCCCTGAGGTTTACAATTAATATCTTAATTTATAACAATCAATTTTAGATTAATACCGACTTAATTTCAGTACCATTCAAAAACTTTGCTCCCATAGAGCTCTGTTCTCTTCCCCTTCTTTTTTCTGTTATGTCATACAAATTACATCTTTGTGCATTGAAAGTCCATCACCACAGATTTATAATTATTGCCTATGCAGCTGTCTGAAATCAAATAGAGGAGTTACCAACAACAGAAAACATTTATATTGTCTTTTATATTTACCTTTTTATATGTACCTACATGGTTATCTTTACCAGTGCTCTGTTTTTCTTTATCTATATTCAAGAATTTGAGTTACTATCTAGTGTTCTTTCTTTTCAGACTGCAGAACTCCCCTTACTATATCTTATAGGGCAAGTTAGATAGTGACACATTTTCTCAGTTTGTTTTTTTAAATCTGAGAATGTCTTAATTTGCTTTAATTTTTGAAAAATAGCTTTGCTGGATATTGAATATTTTCTGTCAGCAATTTGAGTTTTGTCGTTCCACTGCCATGTAGTTTCCATGGTTTCTGAGAAGAAATCAGCTATTAATCTTATTGGGGATCTCTTTTATGTGATGAGTCACTTCTCTCTTGCTGTTTCAAGACTCTCTCTTTGTCTTTGTGTTTTTCACAGTTTGATTCTGATGTGTCTCAGTGTGGATATCTGAATTTATCCTGTCATGATTTGTTGAGTTTCTGGAATGTGTAGATTCATGCCTGTCATCAAATGTGTGAAAATTTCAGCCATTATTTCGCAAATATTTTTTTATGCTTCTTTCTCTCTCTCCTTTCCTTTGGGACTCCCATAATTCATATAGTATGTTGTGTTCTACAGGTCTCTAGTCTCTTCTGTATTTTTTATTCATTTTTATTTCTGTTTCTTAGATGATATTTTCAATTCACCTTTCTTCTAGTTCACTAGTTCTCTCTTCTGGCTGCTGAAATCTATTGAAACCTCTCTGGTGAATTTTTCGTTTAAATTTATGTACTTTCAATTTCCAGAATTTCCATTTGATTTCTTTTTATAATTTCTGTCTCTGTTGATAGTCTTTATTTGGTGAGAAATCATTCTCAGACTTACCTTTAGTCTTTAGACGTGATTTTCTTTTAAAAGTTCTTTGAGTATGTTGATATTTAAAATATCTAACTTAAAAAATTTGTCTGGTAAGTCCAACGTCTCAGCTTCCTTAGGTATAGTTTTCTATTGGTGGCTTTTTCCCCTCATGTATGGGCCATGCTTTATTGTTTCTTCGCATGCCTCATAATTTTTGTAGATAACCAGACATTGAAAATAATGTAATGTGGCAACTCTGGAAATTAGAACTTCCTCCTCCCCTGGGTTAGCTGTTGTTTGTTGTTGTTTTTGTTTGTTTAGTGACTTTTCTGCACTAATTACATGAAGTCTGTATTCTTGTTTGTTTTTCTACTTGGTTTCTACTTGGTTAGCTTAGTGGTCTGCTGATGATTGGACAGAGATTTCCTTAAATGCCTAGAACCAATAAATCTCCCAGTCTTTGCTAAGTGGCTTTCTGTGTGTGTTGGGGCACAGCTTCAACACTTAGTAGACAGTTTACAGTTCTGCCTTAACCTTCCCTTCCTGCTTGCATAGAGCCTCAAGATCATCCAGAAGTGAGAGTTTAGGGCCTTTCAGGTCTTTCTTAAGCATGTACACAGCCCTGAGAATGTGCACAGACCTACTTGTGTTTGTGGCTTTCTCCATTCCCAGAAGCATGTCAGAGCTTTTCAAAGCCTGTGTAGAATTCTCATTCCCAAGCTTTTCCTTTTAACATTTTTGGTTAGCCTATTATTTTCCCAAAACATTATTTAAAACCTTAGGCAGCTTCAAAGTTAAGTAGTTGCTTGTAATTTTTTTTTTCCACACACACACACACACTGTATTTTATTTTTACAAGAGATAAATAGACTGACACCAAGCATTGTAAATGGATGACCACAACAAAAGCAGCAATGATTGCAATTACCAAACACGAAACACACTCATACTATGTCATAATATTGACATTCAGTCCAGTAATCCTCCACTGTAACAGCTCCTTTACTTTGCAGTGAAAATTGATTTGTATATTCTTTGCCTCTGAGTCCTTGTGGGATTTTTTTTTTTAATTCAAACAGAAAGTCACAAAAATTATAATCCTCATCAGTTCGCTCAGTCCCATGTAATTAATTTTTTTTTCATCTTGATCTTTTGTTAGTTACCTGTAATTTTTGATAAATTCACATGGAGAAAAGACTTTTTGCACTGAGTGAGTTCTGAGTCAGGTTAAATAAAGACATTGCTTCAAGTGGGGTCTTCCAGGGAACTAACAGGTCAGATAATGACAGAGCTCCACCTCAGGCTGCTCCCTTCAGTGGCTGCCAGTCTGCTGATTTTCACTGTGATTGTCAGTTTTCAAGGCTACTGTGGAGCTGGAGAGGAGGAATGGGCACAGGGCAAATTAAAATGCCTCAGAGCACACTGTTCTTACCAAGATTAAGCTGTTTTTCTTGAAAAGCCACTACCCAGATTTCCAGGGTCTTTTGGTTAATTTCTAGCATTCTTACAATATTGAGCCTGACAATTTTTTGTGAGTTTTCTTATTGCTTTAATGGAGGATATGGAGGAGAGAATTTTTGGAGGTCCTTAATCTGCCATTTCTGGTGACATCATCCCCTTTCCCACTGAATTGTGATGTATATTATATATATCATGAGATCCAGTTAGAAAGGCAATAAATGAAGTGCCAGTTATACTTTTCATGTGTAGGAAGGAGAATGTTGAGAGGCCTCACATATGTTGAGGAATTTACTTTCAGTCTTCTTTCAACTTCCCTTGGTGCAAGAATCAGGGGAATCAAGGAGCAGCTAGCTACTGGGGTTCAGCAAGACTATTTTCGCATTGCTTGTCTACCATACTGTCCCATGTAAACCACACTCCTGTGCATTTGTGCATTTGTGTTTTTGCCTCTGCATCTTCCTTAATAACTTTTCTATGGTTAGACTTTCCATGACAAGGCCTGACTCATTCCCTTGAGAGAGTCTGGTGTACTAACCACTGTGTTCTAAAGACTTTCCCTCTACACCCAAGAGGGAAAGCTACTTAGAAGAAGGGGTGCTCTTAACTATTTGTGTCTATGATGATGACAAGTTAATATTATTTAATACTTTTGTAAAACGGTTCCTAGGTTAATAAAAATAAACAAAATGTATTTAGTTTCTTTCTCTTATTCTTATTTCCCTAATACTTTCACATACAAGCACAAGTCTCCTGTTACTAGCAAGTAGCAATAGTCATTTTAGCATATATTCAGTCAATAAATTCTGTAATGAACCCAGTTAATTTAAGTTCACTCTTTCAGCAAGGACGTGGTGAGCACCTACTATGGACTAGGCATGTGATTAAATTTGTTGCTCTCATTCTTCCAGCATTCTCCTATTTCTTCCATATCCTGGCTGTAAACTATGGACTATGAGATTGACTTCTTTACTTCCTCTTGCTTTATCCATAAACACAGAACCGAATGATCTAGATGTCACACAAAATATTCAGTGTTGTTTCCCTCTCTCTCTCTCTCTCTCTCATACACACACACACACACACACACACACACTACACACACAAAGTGAAATAGAAAAACTACCTATAAAACCAATGAATGTTAAGTGCAAATAATGTTTTAAGCTCACACCACTTCTTAGTATGAGACAAGGCATACTAGAGAATGGTCATCAGTTAGTTTTTTCTCCACTGGTCTTGCTCAATATCCAGAGATATGTTCAGATACTGATTTGAGATTTTGAGATTGTGGGGGAAATTCTCCTCTTGAAAGTTTCCACCTCTACATTCAATACATGCAAGGTATCATTTTTGAAAATATTTCATCAGTTTACTGTGTAGAGTTCAGAATTTGCTGGTTTAGTCTTAGAGTTAATGAGACTGCCAAGATTTTCCAATTTCCTGTGTGTCACCTTGTTTCCTCTTTGTACGTAAGCAGGTATAGTCTGCATGGGGCTTGATACTCCCAGTCGTGTGGTGGAGGGTGGGAACATTGGCAGCTGCCAGAGCGGCTGTGGTGGTGGACGGCTGGATGCAGGTGCACAGCCTGCCTTGATTTGACAGGCTTTAAGGCTTGCATTCTCTCTAGTGATATCCAATATCCTGGCCAATAAGGTCCTTCAAAACAACAGAAACAACCCAGTAACACAGTTTCACCAGGGCATCCAGTTGCATAATGTTCACTCAGATCTACATGGATAAAACATCTGCAGTGTGTTATGTCTGTGATCTGCGGGACAGGTAGTAACTGCCGGGTGAGTTGTTCTTCTGGTAGAATGTTCGTGTAGAATTCTGAAGCTGTAGAATGTTAGCGTGCCTCTGATTGGAAGAGTCTAGTCTCATTGTCTGATGACCTGGACTTAGTCCCATTCCACCACTAACTCACTAGACCATGGATGAGTCACTTAACTTTTCTAAATCTCCATTTTCTTGGCTGTAAATTGAAAGGAATAATCCCTGCCTGGCAGTCTCACAAGGTGGTTTTGAGAATGAAATGATAAGAATGCATGTGAAAGTAGTTTGGAAATGGCTGTTAGAGGCAGATAAGAGCTCAGGATTACCTCTCCTCCCTGCCAGGTTCTCACCTATAGAGGGAAGAATCACTAGCCAAATGGGGGTTCAGAACATCTTCCTGTTAGGCAGAGATGTAGAGAACAAAATTCAGGACTCTGGGAAATCTACACTGGAGAACGTGGCTTAGACCTGAGGCCAAAATTGTGTCCCTGGCCTCCCAAGCCAAATAAAAACCTTTGTGTTTGCAAAGAGAGCCGAATGTGCTGGGCAGTCTCCAACCCACTCAGTGCCAGTTCCAGGACTGCTTCTGCAGGGCGGGAGGAGCTGGAACGCAGAGAGGATGGCAAGCATCCCTGCGGGTGGAGCAGGCCCTTCCAAAGAGGTCAGTGCTCAGAGACGGGAGGAGGAGGGGGCTGTCATTGCCTGAGCCCGGGTGGTCAAAGAGAGCTAGACGCCCTGCCACGGGCCAGGAGTGACCTGTCATCTCATTGAGCAGAGAAACAGGCTCTCATGGAAGCCAGGCTCCCACCAAACGTATTAGCACCCCTCCATCCTGAGGGGAGGAACAAGGAAAGGAGGAAAGAGACAGGGAGTGTTGACTTCACCACTCTCCAGAGGGAGGAAGAGACTGGCAGTTTGCCTCTCTATGGATTTGTGAAGGAGAGCAAGAGTCCCCTCCTGTCACTCAGCCATGCCAGTGAGGCATACAAAGGGATTAGGATTTGCCTTTATAGAGTTTGCCTCAGTGAAAAGTCTGAGGAAGTTGTTCATTAAGGTACATTAGAGATTATTTAAACAGTCCCCTTGTTTTACAGGGAGAAGGGGCCAGGGGCAAGTGGGTGACTGGCTCAACTAGTTGATGTCAGTTGTCTAGTTCTCAGAAAGACTAGGACCAGAGAACAGGACACTCACCAGGGAGGGTAGGACTTTAGTGGGGGCCCTGGGCTACCAGAGAGACCAGTAGGGGAGCAGGGGAGGGTGTTCTCAAACAGGAGAGGAGAGAGCAAAATGGATGTGGAGGAGATGAAGATCACAGTTTTGTTTAAAGCAGGTTTCTTCAAATATTAAATCATAGCTATGATTTAGATAATCAAGATGAAGTGAGCTTAATTATGTAAAGAAGGAATAGGTATTTTCTTCTCACTCCCCTTCGAAGGTACATTTTCCCCTCTGTAGGATTTATCCTCCAAGTCCTTATGATGAAAAAAATACACGAGGTTCCTTTGGGCACCACCACTCCCTACCACATGGGCAAGATGGGGCTGACCTACTCCCAAGGCTAATGGGTGGTCTGCTGACTCAGACCTGGCCACTAGGAACATTTTATTTCCCTGACCACAGAAACTGGTTCAGGGAAGGGCGTGTGCCCCAATCCAGGCAAATGACACCCTTTCCTGGACCTCTTGGAATTGAAAATTCCTTTTGCTGGAGAGTCTGCCGCTGAGATGGTATGATATAACCTAAATATAAAGTATCTTGTCACCAGGAGGAGGAAGTTGGCTTGAGAATAAAGCCAGCCCAGAGGAAAATGAAACTGAAAGATGGAGAGAAACATATTTTTAATGATATTTTTGAACAGCTTAATCAGGCATGTCCAAGGTCAGCATCTCAATACAATTTTCAGTTACATGGACCAATACACACCATACTTTCCTTTATTTTTTTTAAAGCAGTTTAATTATGGTTTCCATCACAAAGTCAAAAGAATCCTGACTAATACGCTTTCTCTTTCTCTTTGGCACCAAACATGTTCAAACATGTTACCTGTGAGGAGCATTTTTCTTTTCTCCTCTTCTTCCTTTCTCCTCTTTATTCCCCAAAGTATATCCTAACTTGAATAATAAAACAAAAAAATCATACCCCATTTATCAAATGTTAGGAGAATGTTCTATTTTTCAGCAATATTAAGCTATTTTTTTTCCCTAGGCTGACTTTAGATTCATAGTATAGTAATATCACAGAAGAAAATTTTTTGCAGTTATTTATTGCTAAATAAATATTTATTTATTATATCTAACTACCCCCAAACTTTGTGCTTACAGCAGCAGTCATTTTATCATCTTATGATGTTGTCTGTCAGGAATTTAGCTAGAGATCAGTGGATGATTTTTCTTCTCCATATGGCATCAACTGAGGTCACTTGGAGATGTTAAACTGATGGCTGGCCTGGTCTGGCCGGTCCAGGATGGCTTATGCCTGGCATCTTGGTGGGGATGGCTGGAAGGCTGGGTTCAACTGGGACCCCTTCCTATTTAGTCTTGGGGCCTCTTTACATGTTCTCTCATGGCAGCTCAGGACTTCATGAGTGATCATTCAAGAGGTCTCAGGTGTAAGCTGCAAGACTTATTAAAGCCTTACCTCATTCTAATGGTCAAGCAAGTTCCTAAGGCCAACCCAGATTCAAGGGGGAAAGACGATTAGACTCCATCCTTCAATTAGAAGAGTAGCAAGGTATTTGCCACCACCTTTAATCTACCACAGGGTGGGATATGGGTGGGAAGAGCTTGAGCTTTGGGCTAGGACAAACCTGTCTAAGAGGGCTTCATCACTCCCTAGCTGTAATTACTTAGCCTCAGTTTGTAAAATAGGGGATAATATAATCTCTCTCAGAGACTTTTGAGAATCAAGTGAAATAATTTGTTTGAAGTACCCTAGGATAATGCCCAGTACATAGTAGTCACTCAGTGAGTTGTCGTTGGATTGCTTTAGAGAGATTTATCTTTTGCTGATAGAAGTTCTCTTTTGGCCAAGAGTAGAGTCTCTCTCAATTGTGACAGATTGTTAAATGTGCTGAGATTTTGTCTCCATCTGTTACCTCTCACTGTATGGAGGCATTCTGGGTGGTCAAAAGCTAATTCATGAACTCTAGCTGCCTCTTCTTGGTTCCAGAGCTTACCTAATTGCAGGTTGTTACCAATAATATCAATCTACCTGGTGCCAGAATCATTTATTTTGTAGAGGAACAGTGTCATCAAAAGGTAATAAGTCCAGCATCTTTCTGCAGACTGCAGTTCCCTTTCAGCATGGGGTTTCTCAGTTCACCATTGCCCTTGCCGCAAACTCGACTCAGATCAGAGCTGAGCAGAGTTTAGCCATGGAGTGTCATTGAAGGCATTAGAAAATCCAGTCAAGAGCTCAACAGTTCATCTATATAGAAATCTCATCCACGACATCAGGGATCCCCAGTCAGCCTCAGAATTCCCCTGGTATTGACATCAGTGCAAAGAGGTGATTCTATATTTGTGAAGTCCCTTCCTCTTGACCCATAGCCCCCACTTCTTTGTGTCATTATAATCATAATAAATTGGCTCTACCTTCTGGCTGCCTGGATGGAAATAAATTGTATGGTTCTAGTATAATGGGAAAAAAGAAGAAACACGCATAATACTCATACTTGGAATTACTAAACTTGGAGCCATTATTGTTATACCCATAGCTGAGTCTGTGGGTTTGCATTTGGTATATGAATTCTTAAGTGCTACTGCTGAAAGTTATGTGCAGGAGGTGTTGTTACTGAATTATGAATCTTCTGTACTAGAAGGCTTAATATTTTGTTCAGTGCTTTGCATTAAATTGTTCAAGTGTCATGAGTAGTATGTGGGTCTTGCCATCATTTTTCACTTGAGAAAAATAGTACCTTTTAAAGGCTTCTCATTTAAAGTTTTGTAAAAAAGTCATCCTTGTATTTTCACTGATTGTCTCTTAAGCTATAGTGTTTTTACTTCTGTAAGGCATCTCAGGTTGCAACACTGAGGCAATCTGGAATGTGGGTTTGCAAATTCTGTCCTGAGCAGCAGGCCAGCGGGGAGCCCTGCACAGATACCATGAGCCACTGCTGTGGGAAAATAGAAACCTCTCTCACCGCTGATGACCCCTATAGAGTCAATCAATTTTTTTTAAAAGATGTATATATATATATATTTTTTTTTTAATTAATTAATTTATTTATTTATTTATTTTTGGCTGCACTGGGTCTTCATTGCTGTGCATGGGCTTTCTCTAGTTGAGGCAAGCGGGGTCTACTCTTCGTTGCGGTGTGCGGGCTTCTCATTGTGGTGGCTTCTCTTCTTTGCAGAGCACGGACTCTAGGCACGCGGGCTTCAGTAGTTGTGGCAGGCGGGCTCAGCAGTTGTGGCTCACGGGCTTAGTTGCTCCGTGGCACGTGGGATCTTCCCGGACCAGGGTTTGAACCGTGTCCCCTGCATTGGCAGGCGGATTCTTAACTACTGCGCCACCAGGGAAGTCCCTAAAAAGATACATATTTTTAATAGCAGCTATTAAAAATCTCAACTTCTAAAATGAAGATATTTCTACTCAAACATTTAGAAGAAATGAAAGAAAGAGAAAAAAGATGATAAATTATCATAACTTTTTAAATGGATGGTAATGTCAATCAGGTCAACAATAGATTATTAACCAAGGAATTACATATTCTCATCTATCCAATTTCGAATTTTGAGATCACTTTAGGCAAGGAGATAGCTTTAAGGAGTTATATTTTAGGTTGAAAGTTACAGTCACTCCTTGGTATATCAACATATTATTTTTCTGATAATTTAGGCATTAAACTCAGTCTCTAGGAGGTAAAAAATTCCAGGCTTTGCTCTACTCATTGTTCTACCTCATTAAGTGCTTCATTGTCAATATCAAGCTGTTTGAACTGTGTTTGCTCCAGTAAACTATGGCCACAGTAAGACCTCCTCTGTTCTACTACATGGAAACGTTCATTGGATAGTATTTGTACAGTGCTTTGAATTCCTCCAAAGTATGCACATTGTTCCCTAAATTCAATATGTGCTAAGTCTCATAAAATACCCCAAATAATTTTTCTTCATAATTACTTTAAAATGACACACTTTTTGAAGATATGATTCCTATTAACTAAAATATCTACCCTCCTTCCTACTTCCTTTATCAGCAGTCCCACCACCTACCTATTTTCTCTGTTTGGTTACATTTTATCACACAGACAACATAAGTATTTCTACACTAATGGAAGAACAGTCACACTGAACCAATTAAAGCAAGCAAAGGAAGAATTAGCAGAGAAAATCCGCGGTGTGTTATGGATGCGATTTCATGTACAATATCATACCTCACATTATCATAACTCACAGACTTCTTACTTTCTTAATGAGTGACAATAGCAAATCTGGAAAACATCTGCCTTGAAAAAGAACACTAACTGCCCTCTGCTTGAAAAATGTTGCTCGGCTATTACTGTATAGCAGCCATGCGTATCATATTGTGGTATGAGATGTCTTGGTTGCAAGAAATTAACATTCCCCTGTTTGATTTCAAATTGTCTAGAACAGAATCCCAGCATAATTCAAATCATTGTAAAGCCACAGTTGCAATAAAGAACGTGATTTACTATTAGCAAATCTTCAACACTGCTACTCACTTCCCAGCAATCATTATGACTCGGGTGAAGGAAATTTAGCAAACTATTGCGTGATTTTCTGCCATCTAAAAAGAAAGCTTGCAATATAAAAAGAAAATCTAAAAATAACCTCTCATTTATATAGCTAACCATTTCAAGTAGTAAGCATGTTTTGGCTGTACAAGTAAAGTATATTCTTTAAATCTCATTACCACCTCAAGAGCAGCTGCCATCAGAATACATCTGTCAGGGGAATTCGCTGGCCTCCCAGTCGTTAGGACTCAGCACTTTCACTGCCGGGCCCACGTTTGATCCCTAGTCGGGGAACTAAGATTCCGCAAGCTGCGCGGTGCGGCCAAAAAATAAAAAATTAAATGACTAAATAAAAGAATAAGTTTATTAACATTCCCACGTGTGTTTCTATTGTGGACAAGTATATTTTTCCTTTCCTCTCATAACCAATTGATAGGTGTTTGGAAGATGAAAGAATGACACTTTTAGAAGGAACAAGAAACAATTCCAGTATTATTTGTGCATTGAATGTCCTAATTTTTCGAGTTGTCACATAGGTCTGAAAATTAAAAGTAGCTGTTCATTCATTTTTATTTCTCTTGAAGGTGGGAAGTAAGATCACAGTAAACTGCTTTCTCACTTTGAATACATGTTCTCATTGTACTAATACTGTATTATTAATTTCTAAACCATTGCAAAAGTGTAGAGTCTGGCAAAATGCTAATTATTTCTTTCTTGGCTTAGAAGATAAATTTGGTCATGGAAAAGAATTCATTTCTGGATTATCTCAGATATTTGTCATCATCTTTTTTTTGGTCATTTCAGTTGTGAGGCCTTATTACAAAGTGTGAAAATTTTCATTCAAGAGTGACTTTATCCAAGACATTATCTAATGGAACAGCTGGTACCCTTGTTCAGATTGACCCTGAACCATAGAAAAGTTCACAGTTCTCGCAGGCCTTTGACTTGCCTTTGTTATAAACAGAGCAAGGTCTGAATTAATTATGTTAACTATTTAGCTCATCATCTATTGTTATATTTGATGAAATAACTCACATGAACTGAAGATAGAATTTTTTCATATACCAACTGAGTTTTAAACTATACAATTGATTTAATTTCAAACATTTGTGAGTATCAAAAATGCTCTCAAATTGTGTCCTCAAATTCATAATTTTTATATATCCATATATGTATAGATATAGATATATATCTGTTTTTAGGTAATTCTACTGTTGAGCCCAAAGCATAAGCAGGTTTGAATTTTTAATCTTATTAGTTCCAGAAGACAAACCTAGCACTGTGTAAAGAGGACTGAGCCAAGTTTGATGGTGGCTTGTGAACAGACTCTGAACAGAATCATATACTGTTTACAGTTGTCTTTTACATGTAGGTGCATTGTGGGAAAGTAACCCACCTCTGAAGTCACAGGAATCCTTCGCTTCAAGTCTTTTAGTCACATCGTAAGAAATTAACGATGCTGCATTTGTTTCTGTTTAATATTTCTCATATTTCTTATTCTCATTCTGTAGGAATGCATTCTAATCCAAGGACACATTCTCATACATTCATTAAATCCTTGTGCTCCACAATGATTCACATGAAAACTCAAAATCTGATGGTTTCATGTGTTCCAACTTAGCTTTTGCTAAAACAGGGTCATCCTTGAACTTGTCATCTGCTGAGGTATTGAATTCCCTATTTCATTCAATTACATGATCTTAAGAATGTGGCCATTTGCCATTTCTGTCTCAACTTTGAACACATGTTTTTGCATCTAACTGTTCGGCTTAGGAACCTCTCAATTATAAATGACCTAATGGAAAAAAAGAGTAAATCATTTAAGGAACTACCTAAGTAATACAAAAAAATGTTGTTTCTGTTTAAAACTAAAGTATTATTAATGTAATTTCCCTGGTGATGACAAATGTTAACTCTTTAATGCATGCTACTACAATATCTGAGATAGAAATAAATTGCTTAAAGAGTAAAATATTCCTTTAGTTTTAAGAAGAATTCTCATACATTTAATGAAGTTTTAATCAGGGTAATATTTTGAGGGAAAATTGGTTGTCATTTTTTTGTAATTTAAAACAGTATCCTAATGTGGACTAATTTAATTGTAAAAAAATTATTTTCATATGTGTATATTGTGTTACTCAGTTTTCTTCTAAAAATGAAGGGGACAGATGTTAGTTTCAGATATTTATAATTAAACAGTTGAGTCAAATTAAACATAATTTGTCTTCTCTGCTGGACTAAAAACTCTTTAAGGGCACAGACTGTGTCCTTTTCATTCCCCAGATGGAGAAATGACTAAGACAGAGTTTAACATATAGTAGGTACTCATTAAATGTTGCTGAACTGATCTGAATCTTTATGTGACCAGACGTAAAACACCTATTTTATTTTTATCATACAGTCTTCAACTAAAGAATAAAATAGAAGTTCATACTTTGCATTCATCCCATATCTTTTTTTAATACTTTCTAGATCACTTTCACATAGTTATACCATTTGATCCTTTTGGAGTGATGGGTCTAATTAAGTCTTACCAGTCCATTTTTCTTGCTTGAAGTCACACTCCTGGCTAATTAATTACATGGCAGGAACCGGAAACTAGGGTTTTTTTCCTTTTAAAAACTTGTAGGCCCTTTACCTGTTTTATTAGCGATATGTGGGATGGGTCAAATTGCCTCTTTGTAGAATGAGACTTATTATTTCAATTTGGAAATTAAGAGTGCTGAAAAGACTATCACTTCTACACAAACAACAAGAAAAAAAGCTGACAAGCTGGAAATTAATGACGTTTGAACCCATGAGAGAACTGAGATTGCAAGACAAACAACTACCCTGAAATATGGGGAGAGACAAGTGATTGCAAAGAAAGATGTTGCCAAATCCATGTAAGCCAAAGAGAAGATTCAGCTAGAAATTTTTAATGAATTTCTAAAGGCTGGGTGGCAGTGTGAAGTCCCTGGGGCTGCAGACATACATGTGTGTAGGGGGTCACAATCTCATGAAGGATTTTCCTCTAGGAACTCACAGGGCAGAGTGGGGAGAGGCCTAAGAAAACTTCCCCTGTGATACTGGCTGGAGCAGGGGAGAGAACAGAAGCCACTGCCAAAACACTGCCAGATCCATCTTCTGTATCACCTCAGAGGAACAAAAGCCTGAATATGCAGGGAAAAGGAAAGAAATGTATAGACTAAGACCTCTGGGGGATGGCTGGGACTCTATAGACCCAGTATTACCCCTGGAGAAGGAACAGGAATACTTGAGAATGTCACAGACCCAAGACCCAGGTTCACAATGCCTGCCTAAATCTGAGGCTTAGTAAGAACATCAGACAATACCTCCTTTCCCCACTCCTCCACCTTCATTACCCTATCATTGTCAAATAAAATTAAAAGTGGAATTCAGCTGGGAGAGCTGCAAGAGAAAGAATCTCTGTCTGTTGCACAAAGGAAAAAAACCTAAACCAAGTGGGAGACCCAGAGCCAAGCAGGAAGCAAGCTTCAAACCCAGCGCAACTCCTGACTTGATGGGCATGAACCCCTATATTAACAGCCCAACAGAAGGAAAGGTGTGCCCATCTCCAAGTATAACAATTATTTGTCTCAGTATCTATTGTCTTGTACAATACATCCAACTGTAAACAAAAAACTTTAGGCATACAAAGAGGGGGGGAAAAAAACAGTTTAAAATGACAGAGGAGTCAACAGAGCCAGACTCAGATATGACTTAGATGTTGGACCTATCCAATGGGGAATTTAAAATAGTTATGGTTAATATGTTAAAGGCTCTAGTGGAAAAGGTAGACAACATGCATGGTTGAGTAGATACTTTGAGCAGAGACATGGAAACTATAAAAATGAAAATCCTAGAAAAGAATAATTCAGTAACAGAGATGAAGAATGCTTTCAATGATTTTACCAGTAGATTTGAGGTAGGTGAAGAGCCAGTGAGCTTGAAAATGGAGATAGATCAACAGAAATTACACAAAGTGAAACACAAAGAGAAAAAAAAAGAATGATAAAAAAGAGAGCATCCAAGGGCTAAAGGACAATACCAAATGACCTAACATGCATAAATGGAACTCCAGGGGAACAAAAAGAGAAGAGGGCAGAAAAAATATTTGAAGAAATATGAGTAAGAATTTTTTAAAAAACTCAGCACCATGAACATCATATTCTAACTCCCAAAAGCCAAAGACGGAGAGAAAACCTTGAAGGCAGCCAGAGGAAAAAATAATGTTACATTAATGAACAAGGAAGAGAATTACAGCAGACTTGTCACTAGAAACCATGTAAATAAGAAGGCAATGGAATGGTGTCTATAAAGTTCTGAAAAGGAAAAAAACCTGACTTAGATCCAGTGAAAAATATCTTTCAAATGTGAGGCAGAAGCAAAGCCTTTCTCAGACAAACAAAAATTGAGGTAACTCGTTAGCACAGATCTACTCTGCAAGAAATGTTAAAGGAAGTTTTTCAGGTAGAAGAAATATGATACCAGAAACTTGGATTTATACAAAGAATGAAGAATGAAGCTAAAATGGAATATTTTTTTAATTTTTAGTTGTTGTAAAAGCTAACTATTTAAAGCAAAATTTGTAATAATGTGTTTATTCCATAAATAAAAGTGAAATGTATGACCACAGTGACACAAGGAATGGAAGGACTTGAGAATGTCCTGTTACATTCTATATGAAATGACATAATACTATCTGAAGGAAAACTCGTTAACCATTAAAAAGTTGTGTTAAAAAAGGTATCAAGCCTCCGTGAGGAAGACACTGGCCACTGCTGCTGACTCACCACAGTTCCTTCTTGCTGAGGAAGAAGTCAGTCACAAAGTTATGCTCCTGCCGTGTGGCAGCCATGGCTTTTAAAGCTACTGGAACTACACCAGTGGACCCAGAAGGGGTGGTTCACTGAGTAAGAATTACCCTAACTGTCCGCCATGTAAAATCCCTGGGGAAGGTGTGTGCTGATTTGATCACAGGCTCAAAGGAAAAGAACCTTAAAGTGAAAGGACTGTTTCGGATGTCTACCAGGACTGAGAATCACTGTGAGAAAAACTCTTTGTGGTGAAGGTTCTAAGACTTGGCAGCATTTCCAGGTGAGGATTCACAGCGACTCATTGACTTGGACAATCCTCCTGAGAGTGTTAAGCAGATTACTTCTATCATTGAGCCAGGATTAGAGATTGAGGTCACTATTGTAGTTGCTTAAATCAACTATTTTAATAAATTGATTATTAATCATTTTAAAAAGAGGTATAAATAATAAGTAATTGTAGGAGATAAAATAGATCATAAAATGCTCAGTCATTCAGAAAAGGCAGAAAGTGAACAAAAAAGCAAGAAAGGCCAAATGGAACAAATGAAAACAGCAAGATAGATTTTAAGCCAACCGTAACAATAATCACTTTAAATGTCTAAATACATCAATAAAAAGGCAGGTTGCTAGACTGAATTTAGAAAGAAGACTCAGTTATATGTTGTCCATAGGAGACTCACTTTAAATATAAAGACATAGATAGGTTAAAAGTAAAAGCATATACAGGCACCCCCCACACCCGGCTATCCAAAAGTAGAGTGTTCCTATGAAACCTTTCATAAGCCGAAGTGGCTTAAAGCAAAGAAGTAGTTACCTTAGGACACATCTTGCTAACAGATGCAAAAAATAAATGGAGATAAAGCACAGATGGTCACACAGTTCAAAGCTATGGTGGCTTGAGGCTGAGATGCTCAGTGTAGTTCCTAGGGAAGGAGCTTGGTGGTGCCACTCTCTCTGCTGGGGGTGCACTGCCTCTATGCTGCAAAATAATGCTGAACGCTATTTATTTTTTATTAAAGTATAGTTGGTTTGCAATGTCATATTAGTTTCGGGTGTACAACATAGTTAGTCAATATTTTTATAGATAATACTCCAGTTAAAGTTATTACAAAACAATGGCTATATTTCCCTGTGCTCTATAATATATCCTTGTTGCTTATTTATTCTATACATAGTAGTTTGTGTCTCTTAATCCCCTACCCCTATCTTGCCCCTTATCTCTTCCCTCTCCCCTTTTGACTTTTGCCTTTTTTCAGAAGAGCAAAAATCCTCTTCAGATTTCTTCAATTAGCAAAAACAGGTACTAATGTAGGGCTTTCATAAAAGAGAAGTGGTATAAACGGGAGGTTACCTGTACCAGTCAAATACTGTGGCCTGTCTCCCCCCAAAAAAGCCAAAACTGGGCTCGCTACATTAAATTCAGTCAAAATAGACCTCAGAAAAAGAATATTATCAGAAATAAAATAGAACATTACATAATGATAAAGTGGTAAGTTCTGCAAATGGACCTAACAGTCCTAAAGGTATACACACCTAATAGCAGAGCTTCAAAATAAATGAGGCAAAAACTGATGAATCTGAGAGGACAAATAGACAAATCTATAATTATCATTGGTAACTCCAACCCTCCTTTATAGTTATTGATAGAACAATTAGGCAAAAAAAAAAAAATTAATAGGGATATAAATGACCTGAGCAACACTATCAACCAGTTTGACATAGTTAACATTATCACTCCACCAAAGAACTTCAGAATACACATTCTTCTTAGGTGCACATGGAACGTTCACTAACATGAACCATATTCTGGGTCACAAAATGAACTTTAACAAATTTAAAAGAACAGACATGATACCAAGTATGTTCTCAGATCATTATAGAATTATATTAGAAATCAATATAGAAGATAAAAGATAGGTGGAATTTTTCCAAATATTTGGAAATTAAATAATACATTTCTAAATAAACCATGAATCCAAAAGGAAGTCTCAAGGGAAATTTTAAAATATTTTGAACTCTCAATAATAGGAAAATAAACAAGCCAATTAAAACGGGGCAAATGATCTTAACAGAAACCTTACCAAAGAAAATATACAGATGCAAATAAGCATATGAAAAGATGCTCAACATCATTTGTCATTGGGGAATTTCACATTAAAACAAGATACCATTACATGCCTATTCAAATGGTTAATTTTTTTTTAAAAACCCTGACAATGCCAATTGCAGGCAAGGATGAGTAACAACAAGAACTCTCATTATTTGTTGGAATGCAAAATGATACAGCTACTTCAAGAGACAGTTTGGCAATTTCTTACAAAGCTAAACATAGTCTTATTATACAACCTCAAGAGCAAACTCCTAGGTATTTATCCAGTTGATTTTAAAACGTGTTCACACAAAAGCTTGCACATGAATGTTTATAGCAGCTTTATTCATAGTTGCCCCAAACAAATGTACCATTAATATAAGAAGTTAATAATAAGGGAAATTGGGTGTGGGGTATATGAGAACTGTTTGTATTATTTTCATAATTTTCTGTGAACCTGAAATTGTAAAATTAAAAGTTTATTTTTTAAAATGTATCTGGAACTGAACGATAATGAAAATACAAGGTATCAAAAGTTGTGAGATGCCCCTAAAGCAGTGCTTAGAGGGAAATTTATAGCATTAAATACTTAATATCTCCAATCAACAGTCTGAGTTTCTGGCTTAAGAAACTAGAAAAAGAAGATTAAATTAAGCCCAAAACTAAGGAAATAATAAAGATTAGAGGAGAAATCAATGAATTGGAAACAGAAAAAGATAGAGAAAATCAAAGGAATCTAAAGCTGATTCTTTGAAGACGTCATAAAATTGATAGACTTCTAGTCAGGCTGATCAAGAAGAGAAGAGGAGTAATATCAGAAAGAAAATGGGAGATATCACTACTGGTTTCACAGACATTAAAGGATAGATACTGTACATGGACAACTTTAATTTCATCAATTTAACAGTTTAGATGAAATGAATCAATTCCTTGATAGACACAAACTATTAAAGCTCACTGAAGAAGCACAACATAACCTGAAAAATCCCATCAAAATTTAACTTATAGTGAAAAACCTTTCAAAAAAGAAAACTCTTGACCCAGATAGTTTCCCTGACAAATTCTACCAAACATTCAAGGAAGAAATAATGCCAGTTACTCAAATTTTCTTCCAGAGAATAGAAGGGGCACACTTAATAATTCATTCTACAAGCCAACATTACTCTAATACCAAAACCAAAGAAAGAAGACTACAGAGCAATATCTTAGAATATAGACCAAAATTTCCCAATAAAATATGAGCAAATTGCATTCAGCAATGGATAAAAATTATAATCTATCATGACCAAGTGAATTTCATCCCAGAAATACAAGGCTGGTTTCACATTTCATAACCAATTAATATAATTTGATGCATTCATCCGCTATAAGAGAAACACCAAATGATCATCTCAATAGATGCTGTAAAAGCATTTAATAAATGTCTACATTCTTTCATAATAAAAACACTTAGTAAACTAGTGGAATAAAGGAATTTCCTTAACCTAGTAAAGGGCATCTACCGAAAAACCAAAAGATAAACACCACCCCCCCCCAAAAAAAAACCCCAAAACAGAAAAAAACCTACTGCCTATATTATGTTGAATGGTGAGAGATGACACTTTTCTTCCAAGATCAAGAATGAGGCAAGTATGTTTTCTTTCCTCAGTCCTTTTCAACACTATTTGGAAATCCTAACCAGTGCAATAAGGCAGGAAAGATAAAAACAGGGATATAAATTAGAAAAGAAGAAATAAAACTGTTTCATTTCATAGACATCGTGACTGTTGATGTAGAAAACCCAAGAATCTACACTAACTTTCCTGGAACTAATTACAGAAGTTAATAAGGTATCAAAATATAAGGTCAGTCAATTGTATTCTTATTTACTAGCAAAGAACAACTGGAATAGCATTTACAATGGCACCTCCTCCCCTAAAGGAAGTACTTATGCATAAAGCTAGAAAAAATATATGCAGGATCTGTATGATGAAAAACTATGAAATAGTGATGAAAGAAATCAAAGAAGATCTAAATAAATGGGGATATATACCAGGTTCATCCCCAGTGTATCAAGTCAACACAGTCTCAATAAAGATTCCAGCAAATATTCTATAGATGTCAACAAACTGATTCTAAAATTCATGTGAAAAGGCTAAGTAGTAGAATAGACAAAACAATTTTGAACAGAAGAAGAACAGAGTTGGAAGACTATACTACCTGATCTCAATCAATATAAAACTACAAATATCAAGACAGTGTAGTATAGTGAAAGGATAGATACAGATCAATGGAACAGAATAGAAAATGCAAAATTAGACCCACATAAATGTAGTCAACTGATTTTTTGAAAAAGATGCAAAGACAATTCACTGGAGAAAGAATAGTTTTTTCAACAAATGGTGCTGGAACAATTGGACATCCATATGCAAAAAATGAACCTGGACACATGAACTTCACATTTTCACAAAAATTAACTCAAAATAGATCATAGATGTAAATGTAAAATGTAGAAATGTAAAAATTCCATAAGAAAACATAGAAGAAATTCTGTATGATCTGAGCAGATATTCTCCAAAGATAAATGGATAGCAAAAAACTTAACATTACTAGTCATTGGGGAAATAGAAATTAAAACAATGAAATGCCACTGCACACTTAACAGATTGGTTAAAACAACAAGAACACAAAAACCTGACAATAACAAATGCTAGCAAGGAGCACCAGGAATTCTCATTCATTGCTGGTGAGAAATGATGCAAAATAATACAGTCACTTTGGAAAATTGTCAGTTTTTTTTATTGTTATATGTCTATTTTTCATACTACCCAGCAATTGTACTCCTTGAAATCTACCCAAGTAAATAGAAAACATATGTTCACACAGAAATTTGTATATGAATATTTATAACAGCTTTCTTCATAAATCACAAAAAAACTGGAAATAAGAACACGTAAAGAGATAAATAATCTGTGTATATAAAATGGAATACTACCTAGCAGCAAAAAAGGAGGAAATTGTTAATTCAGCTGTTCAACTGTTGATTCACACAGCAACATGGGTGACTCTTACTTGCATTTTGCTAAGTGAAAAAGGCCAGACCTGAAAGGTTACATATATCATGATTACAAATACATGGCATTCTGGAAAAGGTAAAACTATTGGAATTGAAAACAGATGAGTGGTTGTTATATGTTGTAGAGGGAGTAGGGGTTGGCTACAAAGTGCAATTTTTTAGAAAATTAATCAGGATATTGGAAGATTCTAGGACAGGAAGAAAACTGAGATAAACTGTATTTTAACTGTATTACAAATGTATGACATAACTTCTCTGAAGGGAGTAGGGAAAAGGAAACAGACCTAAATTACTTAGGAAGAGTGTTTGATTGGATACTCTCAGGCTAAAGACAAAAAAGAACTGTACATAGAAATTGTATTCTAGTCAGTAAATTTAGTTTCTCATTTGGTTAGCAATTCTGAAACTACTTTACATGTATAGGAGGGTTGAGCAAATAATTGAATTAATTGTAGATGATGGGAACCATGTTTCCCCGTCAGAGAAAGAAATTAAAAATAAGCAGTGGTGGGGAGCGTAACTTCACTGAGAGGGCCTAGAAGCAGTGACACTCTAGTAGTCATGAGCACACCTAGTGCCCAGATCTTAGTTTCTAAATACCAATCTGACAAAAAAAATTTGGAGAAACAGTTGACTCTAGGGCTATATCAGGAAAATGCAAGAGGAATCTGTGGCATCTTGTAGCACCAGAAAGCAAGGAAGTGCGAAAAAAACCCCACAAAACAGATAAAGGTATGTTAATAAAACACCGAAGCTAATCTGTAAGAGCTTCCAATGGCCAAACCTGGAACAAATTTGAGCAACAAGATACATGATATTGGATTATAACCTAAGAACTAAAATCAATATCTCTGAGTTCATACTGATACAATTAAATTATTGAATAAATAAACAAAAGGAGGAAAAGGGACTTATCTTCCTTAGAGAATAATTCCAAATAATAAATGTAGAAAGGATGAGGGAAATAGAAAATGACCATTAGAATATCTTAGTAATAATGGTTACAGGCGTGATCCACAGATGAATGTTAACGTTAGTGGGCAGAACTTTACAGAGAAACAGGATATTTACACAGCCTCGGTGTATCTTTCCTATGATATTTATTAATCACTTTTGTGGTTTTAACACATTTCCACAATTTCCTGATACTCGCCTTTCCAGGAGGTGGAGTTCAATCCCCCTCCTCTTGGGTCAGGCATAGATTTAGTAACTGGCTTCTAATGAATAAAGTATGGAAAGGGGGAAAATAGTGAATTTTACAGAGGAAAAACATGCAGTGAACAAAAAACTAACTGATCAAGTTAACTGCACTAACCTTATTAACCAGTAGTAAGTCAGGCTGATATAATGATACGATACATGAGAAGGGTACTTGACTCTGTGATATGCTTTCTCCCGGTCCATATTCCCTATCTAATCATGAGAAAACAGCAAACACCGACTGAGGATCAGCCTACCAAAATACCTGACCAGCACTCTTCCAAAGTGTCAATGTCATGAAACAAAACAAAACAAAAAATAAATAAATTAAAAAGGAAAAACTGAAGCAGTCACAGATTGGGGGAGACTAGGAGAAATGATGAATAAATGCAACCTGGTACACTGGATTGGATCCTGGAAGAGAAAAGGGACTTTAGTGGAAAAACGGGTGAAATGTTTTGATAAACTATAGTTATGTAGACATTAACCTGAGAGAAAGATGGGTAAAGGGTATTCAGGAACATTCTGTATTATCTGTGCAGTTCTTCTGTAAGTCTTAAATTATTAAAAAATTTTTTAAAGGCATGTAGTAAAAGGTTTTGATAAGTGAGGCAACTTGACAGTTCTTTGATCTATGCAAAGAAACATGAATTGGCATAGCCATAGACATTTATATAAAGATAGTAGAGTGATAAAATAATTCTGGTGCAGTAGTGTGTAAAGATACTATCTTTATATAAAATGTAACATAAAAGATAATAAAATAATTTTGGCGCAGTGTACTGTATGCTATATATACGAGTAGCTCTATACATCCCACAGCTATGTAATTAAGATCTATTTTTTTTTATTTCTTCTAATAATACAATCTCTAGGGTTACACTACCCAGTAAAACTTTTTACAGTGATGGAACTGTTCTGTATCTGTACTGTCCAATATGGTAGCCACTAACCATATGTGGCTATTAAACACTTGAAATGTGGCTAGTATGACTGAGGAGGTGAAATTTAATTAATTTAACTTTAATTTAAATATAAATTTAAGTAGCCACATGTGGCTGGTGACTATCATATTAGACAACTAAGCTCTAGATGATAGGCCCCTTGAGAGCAACAATTTGTCTTACTGAGTTTTTTTTTAAATTAATTAATTAATTAATTTTTGGCTGTGTTGGGTCTTCGTTACTGCATGCGGGCTTTCTCTAGTTGTGGCGAGCGGAAGCTACTCTTTGTTGCGGTGCATGGGCTTCTCATTGCAGTGGCTTCTCTTGTTGCAGAGCACGGGCTCTAGGCGCGCGGCCTTCAGTAGCTGTGGCTCACGGGCTCAGTAGTTGTGGTGCACAGGCTTAGTTGCTCCGCAGCATGTGGGATCTTCCAGACCAGGGCTCGAACCATGTCCCCTGCATCGGCAGGTGGATTCTTAACCACTGCGCCACCAAGGAAGTCCCCTTACTGAGTTTTTATCACTTGTCTGAACAGTACTAGAGATGTGTGATAAATAAAGCTGACATAGTCACTTTTTGGAGATTCTGGTCTAGTGCAGTGGTTTTCAGCCTGCCTGCACATTAGAATCACATGGAGAGAACTTTAAACAAAGTTTAATTTCTGATCTCCACCCCAGACAATTAAATCAGAATCACTTTAAGGGGGGTGGATGAGCCAGAGGAGGGAAGGGATGTCCAGATATAAGTATTTTATATAAAATACCAAGGAGAATAAGGTATCTTAAACATATATCTCTGCAGTTCAGAAAAAGCAAAATAGATAAATCGCAAATCACAGATTTTAGTATTTGTTGTAGTAGAAAGTGGTTAAAGAGAATCATTGCTGGGATTTTTTTTTTTTCTGGTCTATATAGTACCTAGAGATTAAGTAGATTTGTTACCTGGGCTCTAAATGGTAAATTAACATGAAATGAAAGGTTTGAACCCAGCTAGGGTAAAAGCCAAGGAGCTGACCACCATTATTTCCTCACTCCCTATGAATTTCCTCCTTCAAATTCCTGGATATTTGTGTTTTAATTTGGTGTGTAGCTTGGGAGATTATGTTTAAACCATTAAGGGATTTTAACTGGAGAAAGGTGAGAGCTGAGGGGTAATTGTTACTGGATGACAGTATAAGGTGCTATCAAACATTCAGCTTCAACTTGGGTAATCATTTATCTTCTCTGCATCTAGAATGCCAGCTATAATCATAATCAATTATGTGTTCCTTTCCTGTTGACTTTTTTCCTATTCTTTTTCTAATAGAGTGATTTGGGGGAATGGGGAGCTGAGAGGCATAAAAACCCTATTAGTCATAGAGAATTAGTTGTTGTATAGAATTACTTATTACTGATGGTGAACTGTTTTTATGGGCCATTTACTAAGACTTGGAAATGATTTAACTGGTGTAGTGGGAAGGGCAGGGACATTGTACAGAAAGACCGGGTTTTGAATCTCAGTTCTTTCACTTACTACCTATATAATCTTTGGCAAGTTTACCTCTTTGAGTCTCAGTTTCCTCTACTACACGGTGGGAATAATAATACCTGTCTTAATAGAGCTGTTGTGAAGAATAAATGAGCTAATATCATAAAGTGCATGGTAGGCACTTAATACATTCTAGTTTTCCTTCCTTGGTGACACCTTATGCTTCTCTCCACAGGATCATTCCCCTCGCTCCTTCTGCCTCTCAGAGGTGCTACACTGCGTCCTCACTGTGTATGTTATGCAACCTTCCATTCCCTCCAGCATCACTACATCACCTGTGGCCCTTCAGGCTCCTGCAGGTCTCAGCACAGTAACTACTATTACTCCTCCTCTTCTTCCTACTATGAGTTCATATTTATTGAATACAATGTTAAACTCTTTAGATGTATGTCCACTTAATTAATTAATAATTAGTAACATAGTTAATTATGTCTACTTAATCTTCACAACAGTGTTATCCCTATTTTACTTATTTTACGTGCAGCGAGACTTAAATGAGATTTCCCTCAGGTCGTGACACTCAGCTAAGGTGACACAACCAGTTCACTCTCTTGGTTGGCTCATAGGTTGCCCAAGGACCCAATGACAACTTCTCAGGACAGAGTACCATCCTGTTCATGGTTGAGACTCCTGTGACTCCACTTGAAGCTTCGGCACCCTCAAAGCCATTCCCTAAACATTCCGTATCTTCCAGGCTTCCTGCCTTTCCACGCGCTAGTCCTTCAGCCCTGTTCTTCTTTTCCAACCATCTAGTTAGCTTTAGCTTTGGTTTTGCAGTCCGGCAAAGATGTCAAACCCTCTGTGAATCCTTCCTCGCTTGTTGCAGGCCCTCCATCTTCCATAGCCTGTGGCACAAACTTGTAACTATAGCACTTTTCATACTCTTTGGAAATTAGTAATTCATCTGTCCCTTTTACTATACTATTATTTATACTATACTGTTACACTATTATTATCCTTCAGCTGCTAGCAGGGAAAAGAATTTTTGCCACCTACTTGGTGTTTAATAATGGTTTGTGTGTGTGTGTGTGTGCGCATTGAGTTGAAATTTCTATTAAGGGAATTTTCATTCACTTGCAGTTGCAAGAAATAATGGAGAGACCCCTTGTGTGTGTTGCGCATTTTCCTCCAACGCTAACGTTTTGTAAAACTATAGTATAACGTCAAAACCAGGATACTGATAGTGATGCAATTCACTGAGTTTATTCAGAATTTCCCAGTTTTACCTGGACTCATTTGTGTGTGTATTAAGATTACATTAAAATTGATCACGCATGTATGTTTGTGGATCCACCACCACAATCAAAATACCAAACGGGTCCAATACCACAGGGATCCCTCCTGTGCCCTTTTATGACCACGCCCATGTCCTTCCATCCCTTGCCCACTTCCAACCACGTCCTTAACTTCTGGCAACGATTTATCTGTCCTCCCTTTCTAAAATTTTGTCATTTTAAAAATGTTACATAAATGGAATCATGCAGTACGTAATCTTTTGGGACTGGCTATTTTAACTCAGCGTAAATCCCTGAAGATTCATCCAAGTTATTGCATATATTCATAGTTCATTCCTTTTATTGCTTGGTAGTGTTCCACAGCATGTCTACACTACGCTTTCTTTAACCATTCACCTGAGGAAGGACATCTGGGCTGATTCCATTTTGGGGCTATTAAGAATAAAGCTGCTATGAACGTTCGTGTTCAGATTTTTAGGTGACCATAAATTTCAGTTTCTCTGGGTAAATGACCAAGAGTGCAAATGCTGGGTCATATGGTAGTTGCATGTTTAGTTTTATAAGAATTGTTTGCCAAACTGTTTTCCAGAGTGGCTGTACCATCTTGCATTCCCATCAATAATGCATGAGTGGTTCAATTTCTCTGAATCCCAGTCTGCATTCAGTATTTCCATTATTTTTTTATTTTGGCCATTCTGATATTTCACTCACTCTCTCCCTCTCTCTTTCCCTTCTTCCCTCTGACCTTCCTTTCTTTTCTTCATCTTGAGAATTACGCCTATCTCATTGTGTGCAGTCTTCTGTGAGGGCATTTTCAGGAGGGAAAAGCAGGGGTCTTTTATTGTAGAGTGGGCTGCTGACCGCTCTCCTGCTGTGGCTCCTCCTTTTCAGGACCCATGGTTGCTTTTTATTCCCAAGCTTGTTTCTCCAAATATCTTTCCAAGAGACCTTCCATATGTTTTTCACAAATTAACCTTTGCTTCGTTTAGCCAGATATCTGTTACTTACAATTTAGAATCCTGGCTGATAATCATTTGCTTTTTTAAAATGTAAATAATTTTCGCTAATTATTCATAGAATATTTAACATATATTTCAGTGTCTATTCTTAGTGATATAAACACATAGAACCATTACATAATGTGGAGTAGTGCTAAGAAAAATCATGTAGGTTCAGAGGGAGAACTATGATCTTTACCTGAGTGGAGACAGGGAGAGGAAACCAGGAAAAGGTTCATGGAGGATACAGAATCTGAGTTAGGTCTTAAAAAGCAAATAGCATTTGGACAAATTATAATCCGAATTGAACAGCCATTTGCCAAATTTTGATTTTGTATTCATCCAAATAGACCACATAATATCCATTGAATACCTTTTCTGCATTTTCACTACTTATATATTCACCCATTCTAAATAGGTAGAAAATAGATCCTGTGCTCTAACACGGTCTGATTACCTTAGATTGGTGTAAGTGTATCCCTGTCTGCCCCTGAAAGAGAGTGATGGCGATTGTGGTGGAACTAAATGGTCGGGACTGGGGAAGAGGGTGCAACCTGATATATCAGTACCAGGTTCTTTCTTTACAAGGCAGTGCTCAGATTTTTGTCTTGTTTTGTTTTTATGATTATGATGATGATTGTTATTTTTAGTTTTTCCTAAAAACATACTGAGTTTTATCCAGTTGCAAAACAAGATGGAGATATGAGTTTTTAAAGTATGCATTTGATTATGCTGGCAGGAATTGCAAGGGGACCTACCCACCTATGCCATGCTTACAGGTGGTAAGGAGCAATATCGATGAAAGGAGCATAAAGTAACCTTGGGAAGAACGTCTTCATGTGTTACAGACATAGTTTAGCGTGTTCATTATAACTACTGAAGCCAGAGAATGGATTCCTATGTGGAATGTTATGACCTCACTGAATATTGTATTTCACTTAGCTGTAGAAGCAATGAAATCTTCTCAAATTCTCAAGTCATAAGTTATATGAGAGGTGAAAGTAACATTTGAGATATAGTTAATAGATAAAAGTATTATTCTAACTTATATCAAGGAATTAATTTGTGACATTGTTGAGATGAGCAACGTGAATCCCAAAACAAGATGATAAGTTCTGGAAACATATATCACAACCCATATTTTTTTATTATGACACATATCATCTCTATAAAAGAGTATAAATAACTATATATACACACTTCAGAGAATAGTAGAGTAAATAGCCATATTCCTGGCACTCAGTTTAAGAAACAGAAATGTTTCTAATGTCTTTACAATCTCCGTACTCCCTCTGGAGCCCCTTTCTCTGCTTCCCTCCTGGAGGTGGTCGTGAGCCTGAAGTTTGTATTCATCATTCTCCTGTCTTTCATAATGATTTTATTACATATGTATGTATCCATACACAATAAATACTTTAAATTTTTCACACTGCTGAAGCATATATAAATGAAACCTACTGTGTTTGTCCTTCTTTTCTCAGTGTTAGGTTTAAGATTTCATCATGTTGATGCCTGAGCTGTAGTTATTCATGTTTACTGCTCTATAGTGTTCATTTGTATTAATGTCCCACAGATATTTTTATCCATTCTAATTGCAATGAACATATATTTCAGGGCCTACTCTTAGTGGATGTGAGCACACAGAATATGAAATAACTTATAAAGACTGTTTTCTATTATAAATCTGAGCTCAGATACAAGAGTTTCTCGAGAATAGTATTTTATAAGCTTTTCTGACCATGACCTACAGAGGATATAAATTGCTTTTGCAATTTATATCTTTCACAAAACAATACTTTGATTACAAGGGATGCCTTTTGATATTTTCTATTCCATTCCATTCCACTCCATTTCATTTTATTTAAAAAAATTCTGCCTATGGTCCCCTGTATTGATTTCTTGATCTACTAATGGTTCATAATCAGTCAACCAGCAGCTTTTAAAGTATTGCACTCGCACCAGGAATGGAATTGCTGGGTGGCAAAATATGCACACTCTCAGCGTTATCAGTGTCAAATTGATTTCCATTCATCTGTACTAAGTTACTCTCTCAACAGCGGCAGCCTGTGTGTTCCTTTTGTTCTTCAGCTTTGTTAACATTGTATGTTGTCAGATTTTTACATTTTCTGGTTTATTGTATTCCATGGTTTTAATAAAAGAAAATTGAACAGGAAGCCAATGGTAAAGCTCACACAGATAATCCAAATTAAAGTGAATCTATTCAGTCTGTCAATAAAAATTACACCTTCAGAAGAAATCAGAAGTTTCCATTTCTAGGCATTTTAATATATGAGTTCTTTTAGTAAAAAAAAAACAAACAAACCACCTGCTGTATGCTAACTGTATACACTAAAAAGTGAACTGAAATCAGAAGATCAGATTCCTAATTGACTCTCTGGGGGACTCAAATTGTCCAGATCAACAGTCAACTATGAAAAGTACAAACCTGTAGTTGTAAAAAATCTACTTTGGATTTTAATTTGAGTCAACAGAAATTTTAGTAATACCAGTAAGCAAATGGAATGTGTGGGTTTGGGGCTTTCAGAGCTCAAGTTTACAACATATTAAAGGGATTCCTAGTGTTGTGTTTCTGCTGTTTCTACTTAAACTTGGAGAAAACTGTAATGCCTTCATTTTTCCACTGTCTTCAATGAAGAATGATAGGAAGAGATTAGAATACTCTGCTTCTTTCACTTTACTTCTAGATCCTTGAGATACATTTCTGGTGAACTAGTGGTAAATTTGGGGCTTGGGGGGCACAGGAACTTGTCCTCCATGACTTGTGCCTCTAGCTGGCATGTGGAAGGTTCAGGAAAGTAGGATTTCTAAATTTCCACACAATCCTTCTGAGGTTTGCAGCATCCCCAGGCCTCAGCCGTTCCCAATGCTGAAGCAAATTAGCGAGACCCAGCAGTCCGTTATCCGCTTGTAGACGGACAGCAAATTTATTTATGGCAAATTCTTTGGCCACTTGCCAACATCAAACATGTTCACAAACAAAACTGGTAGGGGAGGGGAAGCAGAGAGAGGAAGATGGTGAAGCTGGACCCTGAGCCATAGCATAGCATCACCAGGGCCTCCGAAGGGTACGGCCTCTACAGGAGTTTGAGAAGGGCTATTTGGGGGAAGGTTTCCTAATCCCGCTTAAAAAGAGAGATGTATTCTAATGCCACGTGGGCCTTTCTGTTGCCTGGGAAATGATATGTTATAGCATTTCAGTAACAATATTCCATTTTGCAAAACAGTACCTAAGATCCAGGAAAGGGGGAGTGAGGCTGGTAGGAGTTAAGACAGGCAACTGTTGGTCCTGGCTCTGTTAGCAGTTTGGCGATTAAAAAAAGGAAAAACAATTTCCATTTAGAACTTGTCAAGAAGTTTTTAGATCCATGAAGTTCCATCTCTATTCACAGATTAAATGCAATTTACAGCACCTTTGGCCACTTAACTCCCCGATTATAATCCCTTATTTTAAACACTGCTGATACCTAATAGGAGGACCCTTCATGCAGAGTATTCTCCATCAGTTGAATTTGAGTTCTTAAAACTTATGGTTTTTAAAGTATTATTTGGGTATTCATATTTATGTTTTAAAGAAATAGCTTTATTTAAATGTGAGTCAAAGGCTGAAAAAAAAACCCCAATACATTTTAGTTTATAGACATTCTTAGGTCTAATATAGATTAATATTTAAGTAATAACATGCATTTATCATTCATTCATTTATTCATTCACTAAGCACCATGCCAGACACATATCTGACATTTACAAAGGGCATTATATATTTTTTTTCTTTTTGGTCATCATCAATGATTTTATTTTTAATTAAATATCCAGGGCTTTATATTTTGCAAAGTTCTCTTATGCATCATTTCACAAAAGTCCAGCAGAACCCTGAGTCTTAGCGGGTCCCCTCAGATCAGGAGTGATGCTGTTTCCTGGCTGCTGGAGGCCTGCTGAACCAGACTGAAGCCTGAGGGTCTGCTCTGGGGTGTCGCTAGGCAGGCAAAGCACGTATCTGAAGGCATTGGGACCTTGGTCACAATTTAGCCCTCCTCCCATCATCCTACACTGAGCCAGGCCCTATGCTTTGAATGACAAGGTTGAGGTAAAGACACAGAGTTCTAGTGATTTACTCTGCCACCCCTCCCAGAATACCCACCTGAATGCCATAGCACAGCCAGGAGGAAAAGCTCGCAGAACTTTCTCACGGTGGAGCTTCACATGTGATGAAACCTAGGTGGAGGGAACGTTTTTGCTGATTACCTATTCCCTAGGCCAGGAAAATCCAGGTGATAATTTTTGTATTGACCAAACTTCTTCCTTAGTGTTATTTTTTCCCTTTGCAGTAACTCTAAGACTTCTGATATTTTTGTGGCTATTTTAGCTGCTACATTAAGTAAAAAATTTCCCAAATAGATAACAAGTTGGAGACATTTTACAATAATTATGGGGAGGAGTGATTCTTAAATCTACTCAAGAGGCATCCAGAACAGCTGGAGGCTATGCCCGAGTCCAGAAAAGCTGATAAAATAACCCACAGGCCAATCAATCAGCTAATGGTGAGCACTGAGTAATTCTGCTTAATGAAGCCCGCAGCCTGCTGTGGAGACTAGCTGGCTGTTGCCTTTGCCTTTCCTCCACTTGCACATGTTTGATAATATTTTGCATAACTTAATAGACTGCATGGAAACAGTTGCCAAGTCTTTCCCCCTCTACGCCCCTGGTGGTCCCAATGGGCACAGATACTCTGGCAAAGCAAGGAGGGAAAAGAGGAAAAAGTTGGCCATGATAAAAGAAGTAATGGAAATCATATCCCTCTAGAGAAGTTTTAATGGCACATGTGCCTCAGGTTAAGAAAAGGCTAAATAAGTTTTAGCTGCTTAAGGGTGTGCCTCTCGATAGAAGATGGGAAGTGATCAACCAAGGACTTGGTGTCAGATGCTGAGGATGCGAGGAATTCCAAGAATTCTTGTTTGCTCTCAAGATTCAGTGCACAGAGCGAGGTCTTAGCAACTGGGAGAGCTGAACACAGGACCCAGAGCCCTCAAGATCTCACCTGCCTAGTGGGGAAAAGTAATAAGCCCCAGTGAGGACAGCCAAGGTGAAAGGGTAATGCAAACCACAATTGTCTTCTCACTTAAAGTTCATACATGGACAGACCACGAGTTGGTTAATGCACCGTCCATTCCCAATTGCCTGCTTCTGCTATAGCATCTGGGAGAGCTAAATGCTTATTTTCACAGTCTCCCCTGCAGCCCGGGGCAGACGTGAGGCAGAAGCAGAAAACTGCTGTGGGGTAAGGAGTCGGGGTGGGGAATGTGGTGGGGAGTGGGGAGTGGGATTCTGGAAAAACTTCTGCTTTCCTAATAAAAAAGACAGTGTCCATCATCGGATGAATGGATAAAGAAGATGTGGCACATATATACAATGGAATATTACTCAGCCATAAAAAGAAACGAAATTGAGTTATTTGTAGTGAGGTGGATGGAGTTAGAGTCTGTCATACAGAGTGAAGTAAGTCAGAAAGAGAAAAACAAATACAGTATGCTAACACATATATATGGAATCTAAGGGGAAAAAAAAAAAAAGGTCATGAAGAACCTAGTGGCAAGACGGGAATGAAGACACAGACCTACTAGAGAATGGACTTGAGGATATGGGGAGGGGGAAGGGTAAGATGTGACAAAGTGAGAGAGTGGCATGGACATATATACACTACCAAACGTAAAATAGATAGCTAGTGGGAAGCAACCGCATAGCACAGGGAGATCAGCTCTGTGCTTTGTGACCACCTAGAGGGGTGGGATAGGGAGGGTGGGAGGGAGGGAGATGCAAGAGGGAAGAGATATGGGAACATATGTATATGTATAACTGATTCACTTTGTTATAAAGCAGAAACTAACACACCATTGTAAAGCAATTATACTCCAATAAAGATGTTAAAAAAAAAAAAGGTGTGGCTTCTTTGCTCCTTCCCCTTTCTTCCCTTCTTTCTGTCTTTAAGTGGGGATGTGTTGCCAGAAGCTGGGGGCAACTATCTTATAAAGGAGAGAAAGGACTTCAGAATCACAATCTCTGACACTGTTGAGCTGCTGAACTAACACCAGCACTTGCCTGCCTGCAGAATTCTTGTGATATGAGAGAAATCAACCCCTGTGTGTTGAGGCCACAGTAAAACTTTTTTGATACTTGCTTATTGAAACGTTCCTGTACTATATGACATGTATATCGTCTGAGTTTTCTCTCAGTTAAAACTTCTCATATAACTATGCAGTAAATGTTGTAGTCCTGTGTTGCAGAGATTTCTGGGTCAGCTAGGGAAGGCAGCAGAGCTTCTTGACAACATTCTGTGACACCACCTGGAAGAATTAACAAGACATCACTTGCATGGATGAGCTACAAGTGTAATGGCACATTCTCCAATAGTGAACTTACTTGCTCACTGTCAATTTTTTCTGAATTATTTTTCCAATAATTTGATAAATTATTATCAAATAATATCAAAAATTTGAATTGTTATTTGATAATAATTCATCCACTATAAGGTTATTTCCATTCCTACAGTTTGGGTACAGTGTGTGCCCCTGGTACTATTGAAGCTGGCAGGTCCTTTAAGATGAGGTCAGTGGGGGACATTTGGTTTAGAGAAGAAGAACATAGAGAACAAAGTCCATATGAATGAGAGAGAAACAGTTGTGGGATGGTTGGAACAGGGGTCAGAGAATATGCTCTATTTATTATGTGTTCTCTTAATATATCTGGAATGTTTTAAATGAGGTAGCATTATTAATTTCAAAACAACAATTGCATCTCTGTTACTCTTGGTTTATTTTAGGATCAAAGCCCAAAATTTAATTACCCCAAGGGAAACTTTTCTTCTGAAATGTGCGTTTCCTGTCTTCCATCCCACCCCTGCCCTTATTCGAAAAGGATAAGAAACATTCTAAAGTATGTGTAATCTTATGGGCTTTGTGGGTCTATTTTCAAGCAGAAGTGTGGGAGATAAAGTTGGATGATCTGAGCCTTTAGAAAAGGGGCGGTATCCATTGAATTTACATTTTACTAAGTGTGATGAAAACAAAATGGAACAGGTGCCCTTCACATGAAGGCCTGAAATCTGCAAAGGGTTTTCAATTCAGCTTAACTGTAATGGTTCTCTCCTGTGTCACATTTGGCAGTGGCTTAGCAGTTGAGTTCTCCCTTCTGTGGGGTATTGTGAAGGGTAGTGATGCAGGGCCTGAGCATGAATAAGGTTTGAAAGTTAAAGCTGACTGGAAGTGTCTTCTAAAACTGTATTATTTCTGGTCTTTTTCCCTGAAAGTCAGATAAATCAGAACTCTTCACATTTCAAACATAATATTTTTTCACGTCTGTGAAATGATTTTCTGAAGCTCTCTAGTGTCCTTGCTCCATGCATGTGGCTTTTATGCCTGTACAGTGCTTCCCGGGGATGTTATTAGTTATGTCTCCTGAGAACTCTGAGGGGGAACTCATACTGTTACCCTGGTTTGATGCTTAAGAAAACTGGCAAAGGCTTATCAGAGGCCACCTCTGTGAGCTCTTGGAATGGTGACATGTGGCCAATGGCTGAATCGTTCTGTACTTTGTCCATGTTTTTAAAGAGTTTTTTAAACATATCCTAGTTAAAAAAAAAAAAAAGAACAAAACACCACAGCTTCTTAGCTATCTTGCCACTTCAAGGTATATCCTCCAGTAATATCTCATTTTTTAATTTAGCTACTTCCTAATTTAGAGTCGATACAGACCTTTTTGTGTGTAGATCTTGGATTAGGCAACATGCCTGGAAGATGATATACTCACATACAATACCCTTTCCAGAAACATTGCTCCAATTCCAGCTAGGTGTAGAAGGGAAGAACTAAACTTGGCTTCCTTACCTAGAAAACTGGAAAATATGCTATTTGCTAGGGATTTTGACCTGTCACTGACACCCTGTGTAAGAGACTCACTGAGTGTAACTAACTTAGTTCCCAAAGCTGGCTGAGAGTAAGGCAGAGGGGGGATTGTGTGTTGTGGAGGGCAGGGTGGGAGAGTAGTTCCACCAAAAGCCAGTAGTGACTCTCACCTCTGTTATCCTAAAGATGGACTCTTATTTTGCCTTCTCTGAGGACTATTTGGCATTTGGCTCAGAGGGGATGGTTTTAGAATCAGGGGTGGCCGGGAAGAAGGTAAAGAGCTAGATTCTCAGGTGCTTGGTTTTACTGTTTTGCAGGTTTCCTGACCTGTGTCGTGTAGGCCAGGGGTCATGACCATGTTCAGACTGCTCATGGTACCTTTCATGGGGCTCAGAACCGCCCAGGGAAACACCAGTGGCTACCCTACAGTCAGGATTGTGAGAGAGGAGGAAGATGTGGTAGCTCATTTTAGGGTTCTCACTTCTATTGATCTTCTCTCCTATGAGTTAATAAACTATCTGCAATTTGAAGATACAGTTATTTCTATATAGTTATTTCTAACAAGTCCTTATCAGCTCATTGATGTTATATTTGCAGGAAAAACGATGATAAACAGTCTCTAGATATATATTCAGTCTATAAAACACAGAATACCATAGAAATCAAATTGTCGATGTGATTATGCAAGTATGAGGTTGGGTCAAATACAAAGTCCATTATCTTTATAATGGACTTTATTATAAAGAGAAGATCAGAAAATATTCAAACTGCAGATTTTAAAAAATGCAGTGTTTGGCTTTTAACTACTGTAATGTTCCCAAATCATGTTTTGTTTTTGACTAAGGTGAAATTCCACTTCATTATATTCAATATTAATAGCTATCATTTTCTGAACTTCTGTACACCAGATAAAATGTTAGGGGATTTACATACTGTAATTCATTTAACTGTATAATAATCTTTCATGATATTTTTATCTTTGCTTGATGGACATAAATGAATTAAGTAATTAATTTATGTTGCAAACTCAATACCTGGCACGTACTACACATTTAATATTAGACATTTAGTAAATATTTTAAAACTCAGAGTGAGTAAAGAGGAGTTGTCCAAAGCCATAAAGCTTCAGGGTAGGCCGTGGAGCCGGCCCAGGTGCCCTGCAGCCTTCAGGCTGGTCCAACTGAGTGCAGAGCTGGTTTTCGGTAGTGGTTCTGAAGCCTTGGAAATTGGAATCAAGTTGGCCCGGAGGGTGCTCTGCACAGTTGGAGCTTCGCCGTCCAGGTGATGCCGTGCAGTAGCTCCCTCCTGAGAACTGGGTTTGTCTTCTCAGCAGGTCCACTCTATTCGATATTATCAGCTTATAACTCTGTCAAGTACTCTAGCCCCTCTTACCACTGAGGAGTGTATGTTATTCGTTCGTGCATGTGCTCATCAAACATTTACTAAGAACCTATTATTTGCTGGGAAATCGGTGGGATTCTAGAGACAGAAAAAACAAAAACAATTGTGTCAGATCAATATTGTGTCAGAGGTGTGCACAAGTAACCCAGAAAATGACTGAATGGACCTCTTGAATTGTTCCCAAGATGCCAAAGAAAAATGCTTTTGTGCAGAACGTTTTTGTAGATCAGTGAATTACTGATTAAATGAGAACATATCATTTCGGATGTTGACTTCTAGACTTCTGTATCACTTAATATAAAACACTTGGGAAAGTTTTAGAACAATCTAAACTATTCTATGGAGAAAATAAATCTGAACACTGTTACCTGGGGCTGGGGGGGAGGGGGTGGATATTAACTGATTGGGAGCGTGAGAGAGTTTTCTATGGGGTGACGGTATTCTGTCTCTTGATAGAGGTTTGCATTACACAAATACACACATTTGTCAAAACTTATCAAATGTGCACTCAAAATTTGTGCATTTAATTCAAAATAAAACTAGATGTACATTAAAAAAATTTTTAAATAAAAGATAAAACATTTGAGGGCTAAGAGAACAAGGAGAGAGGCATTTCTTTGCACCAGATCCCTTTCACACAGGCTAGCCCAAGAGCTATTCTCTTGAGCTATTTCTCATCACCCGTCTAAGAAGGATCCTGGATCAGACATACCCAGCCCAAAGCCTAAAAAGCAGGCAATGGGGTATGACAGCTTTGGAAGTCATATTCTTTTTAACTCCCATGGTTCCCAGAGTGTGATTGTAACATGGCTCGTTATGCAGTCTTGATGGCTAACGATAGGTAGCTATTGTTTTTGAAAGGACCGTGCATGCTTTCCACATGGTCTCAAAATAAAAATATAGAATCATGGACAGGAAGTTCTTACCATCTGAATTCTTCCCAAAGTCAACATCTCTTTTGTCACAAAAAATTTTGCTTGTGATAGGTGTATGTCTCTGGGTTTCTTCATAGATTTTTGAGGAAGCGCTAAGTTTCAGTGCTAAAAGCTAGTTATAGTGTCACGAAAGAGTCAAACCATCCTTTAGAATTTTTTCCAGGATTCCCAATAAAATGTTTTTGCAAGGAACATTTTTTCCCTTCAAGGCTCATGTTAAAATACAGATCAGGAAATTCAGTCGAGTAAACAAGTTAGCCACAACTTTCATCCAAAGGGACACGCATCGCAGGTGTCGCTCGGTGCTGCTGGAGTTGGTTTAAACACACTGGTCATGGTTATATATATAGGACTGGAAGTCCAAACATTCACTCCAACTCCATCATCACTTGTTCGGGTTGTCCCAGCAGATTCCTCTTGGACTATATCTTTGCCAAGTTTAAAAAAGTAATGGATTCAAAATTATAACAGAGAAAAATCAACCTCTCCATTTTTGAAAAATGGAAAAAGTTTTCCTTTCCTTCCCCTAAAAAGGAAGCTTTTCACATACAAATACATTTGTAAATAAGTGCATTTAGTTAATGCAACAGTGAAAGCAATAAACTCGTTTATCTTGGTAGATGAAATTTTTATAAATTAAAAAGTTATAAGAAAATAATGTCATATTTATTTTATGGCTTTTAAAAGCCATGGAAGATAAAAAGATAAGAAATAGCAAATTAATGTACCTATAATGATTTTTATTTTTATTTTTTTATTATCTTTTTTCAAATTTTTTGGATTCTACATAATTTCTTTTTTTTTAACATCTTTATTGGAGTATAATTGCTTTACAATGATGTGTTAGTTTCTGCTGTATAACAAAGTGAATCAGCTATACATATACATATATCCTTATATCTCCTCCCTCTTGTGTCTCCCTCCCACCCTCCCTATCCCACCCCTCTAGGTGGGGTGATCTCCCTGTGCTATGCAGCTGCTTCCCACTAGCTATCTATTTTACATTTGGTAGTATATATAAGTCCATGACACTCTCTCACTTCGTCCCAGCTTACCCTTCCCCCTTCCTGTGTCCTCAAGTCCATTCTCTATGTCTGCATCTTTATTCCTGTCCTGCCCCTAGGTTCCTCAGAACCATTTTGTTTTTTTTTTTAGATTCCATATATATGTGTTAGCGTACGGTTTTTGTTTTTCTCCTTCTGACTTACTTCACTCTGTATGACAGACTCTAGGTCCATCCACCTCACTACAAATATCTCAATTTCATTTCTTTTTATGGCTGAGTAATATTCCATTGTATATATGTGCCACATCTTCTTTATCCATTCATCTGTCGATGGACACTTAGGTTGCTTCCATGTCCTGGCTATTGTAAATAAAGCTGCAATGAACATTGTGGTACATGACTCTTTTTGAATTATGGTTTTCTCCGGGTATATGCCCAGTAGTGGGATTACTGGGTCATATGGTAGCTCTACTTTAATTTTTTAAGGAACCTCCATACTGTTCTCCATAGTGGCTGTATCAATTTACATTCCCACCAACAGTGCAAGAGCATTCCTTTTTCTCCACACCCTCTCCAGCATTTATTGTTTATAGATATTTTGATGATGGCCATTCTGACTGGTGTGAGGTGATACCTCATTGTAGTTTTGATTTGCATTTCTCTAATGATTAGTGATGTTGAGCATCCTTTCATGTGTTTGTTGGCAATCTATATATCTTCTTTGGAGAAATGTCTATTTAGGTCTTCTGCCCATTTTTGGATTGGGTTGTTTGTTTTTTTTATATTGAGCTGCATGAGCTGCTTGTATATTTTGGAGATTAATCCTTTATCAGTTGCTTCATTTGCAAATATTTTCTCCCATTCTGAGGGCTGTCTTTTCATCTAGTTTATGGTTTCCTTTGCTGTGCAAAAGCTTTTAAGTTTCATCAGGTCTCATTTGTTTATTTTTGTTTTTATTTCCATTTCTCTAGGAGGTGGGTCAGAAAGGATCTTGTTGTGATTTATGTCATAGAGTGTTCTTCCTGTGTTTTGCTCTAAGAGTTTGATGGTGTCTGGCCTTACATGTAGGTCTTTAATCCATTTTGAGTTTATTTTTTTGTATGGTGTTAGGGAGTGTTCTAATTTCATTCTTTTACATGTAGCTGTCCAGTTTTCCCAGCACCATTTATTGAAGAGGCTATCTTTTGTCCATTGTATATTCTTGCCTCCTTTATCAAAGGTAAGGTGACCATGTGTGTGGGTTTATCTCTGGACTTTCTATCCTGTTCCATTGATCTATATTTCTGTTTTTGTGCCAGTACCATACTATCTTGATTACTGTAGCTTTGCAGTATAGTCTGAAGTCAGGGAGAGTGACTCCTCCAGCTCCGTTTTTCTTTCTCAAGATTGCTTTGGCTATATGGGGTCTTTTGTGTTTCCATACGAATTGTGAAATTTTTTGTTCTAGTTCTGTGGAAAATGCCATTGGTAGTTTGATAGGGATTGCATTGAATCTGTAGATTGCTTTGGGTAGTAGAGTCCTTTTCACAATGTTGAGTCTTCCAATCCAAGAACATGGTATCTCTCTCCATCTGTTTGTATCATCTTTAATTTCTTTCATCAGTGTCTTATAGTTTTCTGCATACAGGTCTTTTGTCTCCTTAGGTAGGTTTATTCATAGGTATTTTATTCTTTTTGTTGCAACTGTAAATGGGAGTGTTTCCTTAATTTCTCTTTCAGAATTTTCATCATTGGTGTATAGGAATGCAAGAGACTTTTGTGCATTAATTTTGTATCCCGCTACTTCACCAAATTCATTGATTAGCTCTAATACTTTTCTGGTAGCATCTTTAGAATTCTTTATGTATAGTATCATGTAATCTGCAAACAGTTGACAGTTTTACTTCTTCTTTTCCGATTTGGATTCCTTTTATTTCTTTTTCGTCTCTGATTGCTGTGGCTAAAACTTCCAAAACTATGTTGAGTAATAGTGGTGAGAGTGGGCAACCTTGTCTTGTTCCTGATTTTAGTGGAAATGATTTCAGTTTTTCACCATTGAGAACAATGTTGGCTGTGGGTTTGTCATATATGGCCTTTATTATGTTGAGGAAAGTTCCCTCTATGCCTACTTTCTGGAGGGTTTTTATCATAAATGGGTGTTGAATTTTGTCAAAAGCTTTTTCTGCATCTATTGAGATGATCATATGGTTTTTATCCTTCAGTTTGTTAATATGGTTTATCACATTGATTGATTTGCGTGTATTGAAGAATCCTTGCATTCCTGGGATTAACCCCACTTGATCGTGGTGTATGATCCTTTTAATGTGCTGTTGGATTCTGTTTGCTAGTATTTTGTTGAGGATTTTTGCATCTATGTTCCTCAGTGATATTGGCCTGTAGTTTTCTTTTTTTGTGACATTTTTGTCTGGTTTTGGTATCAGGGTAATGGTGGCCTCATAGAATGAGTTTCAGAGTGTTCCTCCCTCTGCTATATTTTGGAAGAGTTTGAGAAGGATAGGTGTTAGCTCTTCTCTAAATGTTTGATAGAATTCTCCTGTCAAGCCATCTGGTCCTGGGCTTTTGTTTGTTGGAAGATTTTTAATCACAGTTTCAATTTCAGTGCTTGTGATTGGTCTGTTTATATTTTCTATTTCTTCCTGGTTCAGTCTCGGAAGGCTGTGCTTTTCTAAGAATTTGTCCATTCCTTCCAGGTTGTCCATTTTATTGGCATAGAGTTGCTTTTAGTAATCTCTCATGATCCTTTGTATTTCTGCAGTATTGATTTGAGTCTTCTCCCTTTTTTTCTTCATGAGGCTGGCTAATGGTTTATCAATTTTGTTTATCTTCTCAAAGAACCAGCCTTTAGTTCTATTGATATGTGCTATCGTTTCCTTCATTTCTTTTTCATTTATTTCTGATCTGATCTTTATGATTTCCTTCCTTCTGCTAAATTTGGGGTTTTATTGTTCTTCTTTCTCTAATTGCTTTAGGTGTAAGGTTAGGTTGTTTATTTGAGATTTTTCTTGATTCTTTAGGTAGGATTGTATTGCTCTAAACTTCCTTCTTAGAACTGCTTTTGCTGCATCCCATAGGTTTTGGGTTGTCATGTTTTCATTGTCATTTGTTTCTAGGTATTTTTTTATTTCCTCTTTGATTTCTTCAGTGATCTCTTGGTTATTTAGTAGTGTATGTTTAGCCTCCATGTGTTGTATTTTTTACAATTCTTTTCCTGTAATTGATATCTAGTCTTATAGCGTTGTGGTCGGAAAAGTTACTTGATACGATTTCAATTTTCTTAAACTTACCAAGGCTTGATTTGTGACCCAAGAAATGATCTATCCTGGAGAATGTTGCATGAGCACTTGAGAAGAAAGTGTATTCTGTTGTTTTTGCATGGAATGTCCTATAAATATCAATTAAGTCTATCTTGTTTAATGTATCATTTAAAGCTTGTGTTTCCATATTTATTTTCATTTTGGATGATCTGTCCATTGGTGAAAGTGGGGTGTTAAAGTCCCCAACTATGATTGTGTTACTGTCGATTTCCCTTCTATGGCTGTCAGCATTTGCCTTATGTATTGAGCTGCTCCTATGTTGGGTGCATAAATATTTACAATTGTTATATCTTCTTCTTGGATTGATCCTTTGACCTTTATGTAGTGTCCTTCTTTGTTTCTTGTAATAGTCTTTATTTTAAACTCTATTTTGTCTGATATGAGAATTGCTACTCCAGCTTTCTTTTGATTTCCATTTGCATGGAATATCTTTTTCCATTCCTTCACTTTCAGTCTGTATGTGTCCCTAGGTCTGAAGGGGGTCTCTTGTAGACAGCATATATACGGGTCTTGTTTCTGTATCCATTTAGCCAGTCTATGTCTTTTGGTTGGAGCATTTAATCCATTTACATTTAAGGTAATTATCAATATGTATGTTTCTATTACCATTTTCTTAAATGTTTTGGGTTTGTTATTGTAGGTCTTTTCCTTCTCTTGTGTTTCCTGCCTAGAGAAGTTCCTTTAGCATTTGTTGTAAAGCTGGTTTGTTGGTGCTGAATCCTCTTAGCTTTTGCTTTCTGTAAAGGTTTTAATTTCTCTGTCGAATCTGAATGAGATCCTTGCTGGGTAGAGTAATCCTGGTTGTAAGTTTTTCCCTTTCATCACTTTAAATATGTCCTGCCACTCCCTTCTGGCTTGCAGAGTTTCTGCTGAAAAATCAGCTGTTAACCTTATGGGGATTCCCTTGTATGTTATTTGTTGCTTTTCCCTTGCTGCTTTTAATATTTTTTCTTTGGATTTAATTTTTGATGGTTTGATTAATATGTGTCTTGGCGTGTTTTCCTTGGATTTATCCTGTATGGGACTCTGTGCTTCCTGGACTTGATTGACTATTTCCTTTCCCATTTAGGGAAGTTTTCAACTGTAATCTTTTCAAATTTTTTCTCAGACCCTTTCTTTTTCTCTTCTTCTTCTGGGACCCCTGTAATTCGTATGTTGGTGCGTTCAATGTTGTCCCAGAAGTCCCTGAGTCTGTCCTCAATTCCTTTCATTCTTTTTCCTTTATTCTGCTGTGCGGTACTTATTTCTACTATTTTATCTTCCAGGTTACTTATACGTTCTTCTGCCTCAGTTATTCTGCTATTGATTCCTTCTAGAGAATTTTTAATTTCTTTTATTGTGTTGTTCATTATGGTTTGTTTGCTCTTTAGTTCTTCTAAGTCCTTGTTAAACGTTTCTTGTATTTTCTCCATTCTATTTCCAAGATTTTGGATCATCTTTACTATCATTACTCTGAATTCTTTTTCAGGTAGACTGCCTATTTCCTCTTCATTTGTTTGGTCTGGTGGGTTTTTACCTTGCTTCTTCATCTGCTGTGTATTTCTCTGTCTTCTCATTTTGCTTAAGTTACTGTGCTTGGGGTCTCCTTTTCACAGGCTGCAGGTTCATAGTTCCCGTTGTTTTTGGTATCTGTCCCCAGTGGCTAAGGTTGGTTCAGTGGGTTGTGTAGGCTTCCTGGTGGAGGGGAGTGGTGCCTGTGTTCTGGTGGGTGAGGCTGGATCTTGTCTTTCTCATGGGCAGGACCACATCCGGTGGTGTGTTTTGGGGTGTCTGTGACCTTAGTATGATTTTAGGCAGCCTCTCTGCTAATGGGTGGGGTTGTGTTCCTGTCTTGCTGGTTGTTTGGCATAGTGTGTCCATTACTGAAGCTTGCTGGTCATTGAGTGGAGCTGGGTCTTAGCATTGAGATGGAGATCTCTGGGAGAGCTTTTGCCGTTTGATATTATGTGGCCAGGAGGTCTCTGGTGGACCAATGTCCTGAACTTGGCTCTCCCACCTCAGAGGCTCAGGCCTGACACCCAGCCAGAGCACCAAGACCCTGTTAGCCACACGGCTTAGAAGAAAAGGGAGAAAAAAAGAGAGCAAGAAAAAAATAATAAATAAAATAAAGTTATTAAAATAAAAAATAATTAAAAATTAAAAAGTAAAAACAAAAAGAAAGAAAGAAGAGAGCAACCAAACCAAAAAACAAATCCACCAATGCTAACAAGCCTTAAAAACTATACTTAAAAAAAAAAAAAAACTGACAGAACCCTAGGACAAATGGCAAAAGCAAAGGTATACAGACAAAATCACACAAAGAAGCATACACATACATAGTCACAAAAAGAGAAAAAGGAAAAAATATATATATACATATATATAAAAAAGGAAGAGAGCAACCAAATCAATAAACAAATCCACCAATGATAATAAGCTCTAAATACTAAACTAGAATAAACATAAAACCAGAAACAAATTAGATGTAGAAAGCAAACCCCAAGCCTACAGTTGCTCCCAAAGTCCACCACCTCGATTTGGGGATGATTCGTTGTCTGTTCAGGTATTCCACAGTTGCAGGGTACATCAAGTTGATTGTGGAGATTTAATCCGCTGCTCCTGAGGCTACATGGAGAAATTTCCCTTTCTCTTCTTTGTTTGCAAAGCTCCCGGGGTTCAGCTTTGGATTTCGCCCCGCCTCTGCCTGTAGGTCTCCTGAGGTTGTCTGTTCTTCGCTCAGACAGGATGGGGTTAAAGGAGCGGCTGATTAGGGGGCTCTGGCTCACTCAGGCCATGGGGAGGGAGGGGTACGGAGTGCGGGGCGAGCCTGCGGTGGCAGAGGCCGGTGTGACATTGCACCAGCCTGAGGTGCGCCGTGCGTTCTCCCAGGGAAGTTGTCCCTGGATCACGGGACCCTGGCAGTGGCGGGCTGCACAGGCTCCCGGGAGGGGCGGTGTGGATAGTGTCCTGTGCTTGCCCACAGGATTCTTGCTGGCTGCAGCAGCAGCCTTAGCATCTCATGCCCATCTCTGGTGTCCACGCTGATAGCCACGGCTCGCGCCTGTCTCTGGAGCTCGTTTAAGCAGTGCTCTGAATCCCCTCCCTTTCGCACCACAAAACAACGGTCTCTTGCCTCTTAGGCAGGTCCTGACTTTTTCCCGGACTCCCTCCCAGCTAGCCGTGGTGCACTAGCCCCCTTCAGTCTGTGTTCACGCAGCCAACCCCAGTCCTGTCCCTGGGGTCTGACCTCCGAAGCCCAAGCCTCAGCTCCCAGCCCCTGCCCATCCCGGCCGGTGAGCAGACAGGCCTCTCGGGCTGGTGAGTGCTGGTCGGCACTGATCCTCTGTTCAGGAATCTCTCTGCTTTGCCCTCTGCACCCCTGTGGCTGTGCTCTCCTCTGTGGCTCCGAAGCTTCCCCCCCGCCACCCCCGTCTCCACCAGTGAAGGAGCTTCCTAGTGTGTGGAAACTTCCTCCTTCACAGCTCCCTCCCAGAGGGGCAGGTCCCATCCCTATTCTTATGTCTCTGTTTTTCCTTTTTTCTTTTGCCCTACCCAGGTACGTGGGGAGTTTCTTGCCTTTTGGGAAGTCTGAGGTCCTCTGCCAGAGCATTCTGTAGGTGTTCTATAGGAGTTGTTCCACATGTAGATGTATTTTTGATGTATTTGTGGGGAGGAAGGTGATCTCCAAGTCTTACTCCTCCACCATCTTGAAGGTCCCCTCCCATTATGCTTTTTAAATAAACCTTTCTCTGAAGGAAAATATATATATAAAAATACACAGTTCATAAATGTGCAGCTTGAAGATTTTTCACAAACTGAATACACCCTTGTAACCAGTGCTGAAATCAAGAACTAGATTATCACCAGAGCATTATTCCATGAGCCCTTCTCTTGTTCTCTGCTAGTCGATATCATTTCCTATCCTTTAGGGTAATCATTACTCTAACTTCTGACACCATAAACTTCTTTTGCCTTTTTTTTTTTTGTACCTTGTGTAAATGGAATTATTCAGTAAGTACTTTTTATGTCTGGATAGTGAGTAGAGCTGATGGGAAAATGGTTGTACTCATCTTTTGGTGAATACATACATGTATTTCCTTTAGGTATAAACCAAACTGTAGAGTTGGTGGGTCATAGAGTATGTATGTGTTCATTTATAGTAGGCAATGGCAAACTGTTTGCAAAGTGATTCTATGTGCTTTCTTTTTATGCATGTCTATGTTAAACTGTAATGCTTTTCCCATTCTCATTTGTCATGAGAGATTTTAAAACTGAAAAAATAATCTGAAAAAAAAGATAGTTTTGCTAATATCGTTATTTTGAGGAAACTTTTTTGTGACCGAAATCATAACTCGTGGAAACATATGTTCATAATGGTACCAACAACCCCACCTAAAGTCCAGGCTGGAAGTTCTGCAGTGAAAGGTGAATCACTGTGAAACAAGGCAGTAATCCAGCTTAGAAAGAGACTGCATAGTCTAATTTTACATAAAGAAACTTTCCATGTTACAAATGATACTAGGTTGCTTTCCAGGATAATCAGGTAAAAATGTGTTTCTAAGTCTTTTCCTCAAAATATATCAGACAGTTTTTAATTGCAAGCAATTGAAACCAATCCTGATTAATTTAGCAGAAAAGAAATTTGATAAAAAGATATTTAATAACCACTCAGTCTCTCAGAGAGTCAGAGAACCAGCCGTGGAAACATTTCAGTCATGCAAGATGCCTTCAAACATGTTTTGGAACTGCCCCGGGATACAGTTGCCATAGCCTGTCCTGGGTAGCCAGTCTCCAAGATGGTCCCAGTGAGTCTCCCATCCTGGCATTCATGTCCTGTGTTATTTCCTTTCACATGAAGTTAGGACTGCTCTGTGTGACCAGTAGAGTTTGGCAGAGGTGACAGTGTTTGACTCATGAGGCTGGGTTATAGAGGACATTGAAGCTTCCCCTTGGTCTCTAAGACTGTACACTCGAGGGGAAAGCAGCTGCTATGGGCTGAGGATACACAAGGAGCCCTGTGGAGAGGAACTGCATTCCCTGCTAATGGCCAGCACCAACTTACCAGCTACATGAGTGAGCCACCTTGGAAGCAGGCCCTCCATCCCCAGTCACACCTTCAGATGATTGCAGCCCCACCTACTGTCTTGAGTGCAAACCCCTGAGGGACTCTGAGCCATGGCTACTCAGCTGTGCTGCTCTGAATTCCTGACCCACAGCACTGTGAGAGAAAGAAATGTTTGTTGTTTGAAGCCATCACATTTGGGGGTAATTTGTTACACAGCAACAGATAGCTAATCACCAGTCCTAGATATGGGCTACAGCTGTTGGAACTGTTGGTGTCACTGCCTTTGTGAACTAGATGCATCTGCAAGCAGCCTCACCAAAGTGCGGCAAACTAGAGTTCACAATATTGGCTACTCTGTCACGTAGCCAGCCTCCCTAAAGTAACAAAAAGATTGATATGATCCAAGATACTCTATCAGAGTGTTTCCTGGATATGGACTTTGTCTCCTCTTTGAGTAAAGGTCTTTGTGGAGATCTCTAAGAAAGAACTTTTTAGGAAAATGCTATTTTTCTTCATTGTTAATATCCTGTATGTTAACAAAAGCTCTGGTGCCTGCCTTCTACATTATAATGCCCTTGAGACATAATGAGTAGTTACATTCCAGAGTTATGCTTTTAAGACAAATCCCTTTATGTTTTTAGGTCATTTATGAATATGGCTTTTAAAAAATACATCCTAGATGGGTGGGATGGGGGTGGGGTGGGAGGGAGGTCCAAGAGGGAGGGGATATAGGTATACATACAGCTGATTCACTTCATCGTACAGCAGAAACTAACAGCACATTGTAAAGCAGTTATGCTCCAATAAAAAATAGTAAAAAAAAATAAATAAGTAAAACTAGTACAAAAAAATATTGGCGTCTCTAAAGACTGACATACAAATCTCTCAGAATTTTAACTTCTGAAGTATGAAATGTTAGGTGGATTTCAGCATTACACATCAATTTACAAAATATATATATAATTTGATCCCTTAACAACCGTGGTCCATTTAGCAGACCATAAAGCTGATCTCCAGAGGTCAAAGGACTGACTCACAGTTATGAAGCAGCCATCCATGACCTCAGAGCAAATCAGGGCAAGTCTGAACTCTAAGTTGGAGGCTTTTGTATACCCTGTAACAATCCACATCCATCCCTTACTGACAGAGCCCTAACTGAAGATTTCAAGCCCTGTAAATTCCCAGCACACTTCTAAGAAGTTGGGGATGGCTAAAAGTCATTTCACAGTAGGATTGATTGTCAGCCAGAATCAACCAGCCTTTGGCCTCATTTTTGTGTAGTTTGGATGATTCTATCATCAGATCTGCCTCTCTATTTAAAATGTTTCCTGTTTGAGTTTCCTTTTTCAAGTGAATGGATTTATTATCCTAGAGGAAGACTTGGCCTAGCTGTTCTGAGAAGGGCAGGATGAACGAAAGGTTATAGATCAAATGCATTTTATGTGGCCCTGTCAGCTGAGAATTGGTTTATGTGTATCATTTTATGGAAAGCAGAGGAGCGGTGACACACACATCGAATTTATTGAATCAGGTGTAACAGCACTGGGTAGGTTCTAAGAAAACACATACATATGTGGGGAAAGGGAGAAGAAAAGAGGGGAGAGAATGAAAGAAGGTGGGGGAGGAGAGGACAGAAAGAGAGAGAGAGAGGTCACATGGTCACTTCTTACCTCACTTGGGATGTGTGGGCCAAAACCTTCCAGGCCAGTAAGTGGAGTAGAAGAGGGAGAGAACAGTGTTGGATGAAAAAGATTGAGAAGCCTTCATGGAAGATCTGAAATCTTAGTCAGGAGTTGGATAACAATATTGCCTAACACTGAATTCCTAATTTATTAAACATGACCTCATATGATCTTTACAACAGCCATTTGAAGTAGGTACTACTGGGCTTTGTTTTCTATTTCACAATTCCAGAAGGTAAATTGCCTATATCACATAGTTGAGAGGTAACTGGAATTCAAACCAGACTCTAAAGCCCAGGCTCTTGACTCTACACTTCGCTATGCTGCCTCAGTCTGGGCCGAGGAGAGGTGCCGAGTCCAGGGACGGGATGGGAGACAGAACGATCTGAAACAAGGTTGGGAGGTGAATGAAAGTATTTTCTGGGGTCAGTGCAACTGGCCTGACCAGTAGATGGCTTAAGTGGATGGTTTTGGAGGAGAAGTTGTGGTTGATAAAACTGGAGAATCAATCAAGTTGAAAATGTTTTAGGAATTAAAGACTACTACATTAATGGATTCTGAGCAAGGGAATAATATTATGGAAAATATTATTTTCTTAAGAAGGTGAAATCAGCAGTCATGGGTAGACGAACAGAAGAGAGAAGGACCAGAGGCTGGGAGGTCATTGAGGAGATATTTCACAGGTGACAGAGCTGAGGCAGTGAGGACATGGACTAGTGTAGTAGCAGTTCTCAAAGTTTTGGTCTTGGGATCCTTGATGTACGTAAAAATGATGGCAGGCCCAACAAAGTGCTTTTGTTTATGTGGGTTTTATCTATCAATGTTTATCAGATTTGAAGTTAATACACATAAATTTAAAAATATGTATTAAATTATTTAAAAATAACAATAATAAACCCATTATGTAAAAGCATACAAGCGTTTTCATTAAAAAATAACTATGTTTTTGAAACAAAAAACAGTGAGAAAAATGCCTTTGTTTTATACTTTTGCAAATTCCTTTACTGTCTGGTTTAATAGAATCCAGCTGAATTGTCATATATTCAGTTGTCATGCATTCAGTTTGTTGTAACGTCACAAGACATGTGGGCTCTGGAAAAATCCACTCTATGCTTGTGAGAGAAAGCGAAAAAGACAAATAACACCCTAAATGTATCATGAAAATCGTTCGACCTCCTGACACCCTGAAAGAGTCTTGGGGACTCCCACGGGTCCCTGGATGACAGTTTGAGGGCCACCGGGCTAGAGTGTGGCCAAGGAGATGAGAAACACAGAACCAACACAGAGAAACAAAACGGCAGCATCTGGAGACTGATCAGGCTTAGGGGGCGCTGCGAAGGATAGAATCTTACGTGATCCACGCATAAACCTGGGTGACCTGCGAAAATTGTGATGCTTCTTGCAGCATGGGGAATCCCAGAGGGGAAGACAGTTTGGTGGGGAAGTTGGTCGTTTCTGGTTTTGGTGATTTGAATGTGAAGTGACAGAAAGACATCCAAGTACACAAAGAATTGGGTCACAGAAGATGATAGGATCATTCATTACTAATGAAAGTAAATTTTTCAAAATTAATTTAAAATGTTAATTTGAAAATGAAATGGAAGCAGGTACTATACCTTCTATTTAAGTCATCACAAAGTATTTATTTAGGCCTGGAACTTTAGAGGAATTCAACTGTATTTGAAAGATTTTATTTCCTAAGATGAGAAATGAGTATGTGGGCATTTGTTGCATTATTATTCATACAGGTTTATATGTCTGGAATAATTTATAATAAATTAAAAAGTTTAAAGTTCATATCATACTAATTCACACCTCTCTCTCTCACACACACACACACACACACAATATTTATATTCCTTAGATTAGATGCCATTTTATTTCCAGGTGCTAGCGCTGGGGATAGAACCATTTAGAAAAGGAAAGAAAGAAAGGGGGGGGGGAGGGAGGGAGGAAGGGAGAGGGAGGGAGGGAGAGAGGAAGGAAGGAGGAAAGAAAGGAAAAAGGAGGGAGGGAGGGAGAGAGGAAGGAAGGAGGAAAGAAAGGAAAAAGGAGGGAGGGAGGGAGAAAAAAAGGAGGGAGGGCGAGAGGGAAAAGGCAGGGGAAGGAAAGAAAGAAAAAACGTAAACTAAATTCAAATCTTGCACCTTCTCTTTAGACATTGAAATGCAGTCTGAAGGGAAAAGACTTAACTGCCACATTGGCAAAATCTAGGGCAAGTGTAAGCTGAATAGGAAGATGGGGTATTCTCAGGATACCAAAGACCTTTATGTTATCACATGCGTTGAGCAATGATTCAATCAGCCGTGAAGTTCCTGGAGGAGTTTACAGCACTCTGTGGGAGAGGTGCATGGGTGACCAAGAATTCCCATTCGTGTGCGACGTTTCCAGTAGAATCGGGGCATCAGAAGAACAAAGTACTGAGAGGGTGCACCAGAGAGGAAGCAGCTCTGGAATTGGAGGAGGTCTGAGTGTGGGCACTGGGTCGGGCCCCACTAGCTTTGAGATGTTGGGAAAGTTACTTAATTGCATAAACTTCAGTTTTAAGATATTTTTATTGATTAGAAATCCAGTAATAGTAGCTGCTTCCCAGAATTGCAGTCGGGATTTAATGCAGGATAAGGCTCGGGGAAGGCCATCTCCTCGGCTCCCTTTACCATGTAGCGCTGACCAACAAACCTCTGCCTGCCCTCCACGCTCACTCCCACCCACCTTGGTGTCCGATGTCCCCGTTTCTCTCCAGGATGACTTTGAAATGCCACTGGCTGCCAGCATGAACTCTCCACATGCTAACTAACTGCTCTGACTACAGTCTCTACCACGGAGTCATGCAACTGTCTTTCTCCTTAACCTTTCAAAGCCTGGGCCCAGCTTTCCACCAGCCTCTGCCCAATCCAGAGTATTTCTGGAACATTCCTTATGCCTTCCTTTCTATTCGTTTCACAGGCTTTTTATGTTCTGATTCTTCTTTAGCTCTGAAACTATTACATATTCACCAGATTACATATCTTTCTTTGCCTTACAATTCATTCCAGAGTGTGTCCTATAGCCATTTTAACCAACTAATAAATGAAGTGGGAAAGAATATATAAGTTGTTTAATTTTTTTACACAAGAAATTGATAGGATAATAAAAACTTGTAAAATTGTTTTAAAAAGCACATTTGCCCGGTGTGGGGCAAGATAAGAGGGGATGATCATTAGAATATCTTAGATCATTAACGAGTAAATTTACAGGTAGAAAAAGACTGTCATTTACCTTCAGTATCTATTACTGTGTCTATTTAGTGAATGTACTCTCACCTGAGGCTCTGAACCAGACATAAGCCAGGCACTCCTGAAGCCAGGTGCCTTAGATCAATGAATGAATAAGATAAGCAAAAATATATATGCAAAGACTGCTGAGCCAGAAATAATGTCCATATGCTGAAGTGCATGAATTTCGTTGTGTAGCTATTTTAGCTAAAAATGAAGCTAAACTTTCTTGACAAACAGGAATTTCATTTTGGATTCCTTTTCTTTTTACGCAGGGATGTAATTCATGTAAAGTAGGGATAAAAGTTACCGTAATGCCGAGTAGAACATCTTTCTACTAATAATTGTTTCACAAATATATGTGTTCTATAAACTGTCATAACCCTCATTTTTTTGTGCTCGTTTCATGACCTTTGCAAACAAATGAAAAACTCACATTTGCTAAGTTCCCCTTAGTACTTAATTACTAAAAATTTAAGGACCTAGCAGGGACTGCAGCTGTTCTGAGTTTCAATTATTTTTCTGCTTATCTTCCAGGCTAATAACTTGGAGGTCTGGGCTGAACGCCTTCCATTTTTAGCAATGGAAAGCATCAAGAAAGTCTTGTTTCCCACGTAACTGAGTGGAACAGCAAAAGCAGGTCACCCACAAGCCTCAGAAACACTCTTAGAAGGGCTTAGGAGATAAGCGGGAACGGTTACACTACTGGGAACAATTGGTTTTAATCAGAAGACCCAGAAATAAAAGCAGAAAACTGGGCTGGAACAGAAGGGGTGGTAGGAAAGCCTTCCTGAATAGTAAAAAGTGCCGGTGTAAAATAACGATATACATTTTTCTGATGAATCTGAGCATTATTGCTATGGTTTAGCACCAAGACGTTGAATCATATGTCTCACTTAGAATCACAGATTTTCACAGCACTTAATTGGATCAAAGGTGTTCCTTGGATCAATTTATTTACAGCCAGGGAGACTGGGGCCCAGAGAGCTGAGAGGATTTATCCAGAGTCACACAGCTTGTCCAGGGCAGAGCTGAGAACAGAGCACATTTCCTATTCCCAGTCAGAGCACTTCCCTCTCCACCACATCTGCTTCCTCTACTCCTTTACACTTTCATCCCTCAGGCCAGAGCTCAAGTGTTCTGATGGCTTTTCTCAGTACAATCTCCAGATGACTATTTTTTCCGCACTTCTGTGTCTGGGTACCACCTTCTTGTCTCCTAACTTAAAAAATAATGTTTTTGTAAAATTATTAGGTTTTGTGGTAGAGTCAGGCACTGATGTTTGAGAATTTATTGCATCTGAACAATATCTAGATGGCAACTGGTAATCTATAGCTGTGTGCTATCGAGTTAAGGTGTGTTTAGAGAATGGTACGGCTGGAAGGAGTTATTTCAATCAAGTGATCCCTGCTTTGCAGATTAGGAAACAAAAGCCTGGAAAATTTCGTGGCCGTCAGTTCAAAATACAGAAGTCCTAATGTCGTGGAACATTCTATCAAAGCAACATTTATCTGTTTGAACTTTGACTCTATAAAAGATTTAACAAAAATGGTCATATTTTTATTACATTCCAAATAAAGTTGTTTGTATTCATCAAATGTTGATGTACAGTATTATATCATTCGTTGTTTTATTCATTTGGAGGGATTCTAATAGGAATAGTGTGAAACCATTAATGATTAAAATTTATTGGAGTGCTAGGGTCCAAATAATTTAATGTAATTTGAGCAGCAATAGATTACCATGGTCATCAACATTACCATTTTGATTAGATTGACTGTCAGTGTACTTGTCACACATGCTTCTGTCTGCATATCATTGCTTATGCTGTTGCCATCTCACCATCCTACAACTTCACCTATGAAATCCTCCCCATCCTTCAAAGCTCAGGGCAAGCGCCCTCTCCCCCATGAAGCTTTCAACAGTTGCTCCAAACCTAGGGCATCTCTCCCTCCTTTGCATCCCCAGGGCACTGAGTACTTCTCTTCTGTCACTTATTACACCAGTATGTATTTTACTAATAAATTAAATAGTGCTATTACCCCTATTCTGGATTTTAAGCTCTATAAGGGAAGAGATTAGGTCAATAATTTTGGATTCCCCACCATGTCTTATGTTTTGGAGATGCACGGTATTTGTTAAATGAGTCAATGAATGAATAATAAATATGAAAGCACTTGGCTGAACACAAAGCATTATACTTTTCGAATATTGATATTGAACAGCACAAACTGGGGAAGTCCTAACTTTTTAAAGTTGAGAGTCACTTGAGAATTTATTGAGAAACCGAGTGTCCAGAACAGGTATCATAAAGAATGGCTTCAGTTCCTCTCTGGGATGTCTTTATTCACAGAATAATCTGAGAAATAACAGTTTGTGAAATGCTAAATTACATCCCAAGTTATACGGGTGGAGTTCCCATAATATTCAGTTCCCTCCAATTTGAAAACCACATGTTGTCCTTTCAATAACTGTTTTAGCCAAGTCAGGTGCATGAACAGACTCCTGGAACTGCCAATTAAGTTTGCTCCAAGGCTGCCAATTAAGTTTGCTGTGTTCTCCCTGACAGGCTGACTGTTCTATTAAAACGAGGGGCTTTTCCAGGAAAAAAGATCTTGGGATTTTCTTTGGTCATTAGATAGCTCTACACTAGATAGGAACATAAAAATTTTCTTTGTGTGGGGAAAGAGGAGAGCTTTCCTGAAGTTTGACTCATATTACAAAAGTGGGGGGAAAGGGATTTAAGTGCTTATTTCAGTTCCTTTTCCAAACATGGAAAGCTAAAGAGTAGTTCAGCCTCAATCCTTTCAGAGGAAGATCTCATTGCAAATGTAAACTTCACTACTCACTCACAGTGTTTCATATATTGCAAATAACCCCAAGTCAAGATTCAAACAGCCAAATGCAAATCCTAGTTTAAAAAGTCTGGAAGTGTTAGTGAAATCAAAAGCAAAAGAATTCTCTCCCTGCACTTAGATTCTGATTTAACTTTATTTCTTTTTAACTGTCTATATTATGGACCTCCATGTTTATCCTGTTGAGTGTAAGAGGTGAGAAAACTAATATTACTACATTATTAGTTGGCCACAGAGTAAATCAGTGGCAGAAATGGAACATGGCCTTTGAATTTTAAACTTACTCAGGTCCATGAGGCCAGATTGCCTCATACTTGGCTTTGCTATTGCTGCTGTGGGGTGAAGATGAACCAAGCATGCCTGACTATTGTTAGTGCACCTTCCCTAAGGATAACAGCTCCGTGGAACATATTTCTCAAAACAATGGACTAAGCATCTGAAAACTTCATCTGTAATTCCATCTTTGCAATTTACTTGACTCTGTGAGCCTCTTTGTTAACAGCTTGCAAAATAGGAATAATCACTCACCCTGCATCTCTCTTAAATTCATTACAAAAATCAAGATGGCCTTGAAAATTGTAAAGTCCTGCATAAAGGTAAGGTATTATTGTAACTGTGGGGTACTACATGTGCTCATCTTGTGAACCTTTGATTTTCTTTACTGGAAACACTAAAACACATGGAATGCCAGGGAACTCCCCAGAGCATGCCTATTGCTCTATAATTGCTTACCTAGAAAAAGGAAAAGACATGCTATCCAGAGGGGGACAGAATACAGAAAAATCTTGTTAATTAGCATATAAAACACATGTAGGGAATTTTCTGTCACCTGAGGATGTGCTTTTCTTCTTACTCTCTTCCTTCCTCTCTTTGTTCTTTCACACACACACACACCCCCCAATATAGACTCATTGATTCTTTTTTGTTGTTCAAGTCAGTAATAATCCATTATTTTTATTATTCATTTTGACGCTCAAATTGTCACAGATTGACCATGGGGAGCCCCTTAAGTTGTCTCTTGTGACCCACTGACATGTCCCATCATTCTTTGAACACTTCCTTATTTTTTGCACAAGATGTGCTAGGCTCATCTTGTACTTTTCCTTCCCCAGCCCTAGAATCAACCATCTTCCCAAGAATTTCTGATTCCTTTTAGTAGAGAATGGGATTTAGAAAACAAGATTTTTGTGCTAGAAGTGTTCATTGCTACCACAGTGTCATTGCATTTAGGTCATTTCAGAGGACAGAGGGGAATAAGGAAAAAGATGTAGCCAGTCAGAAGTGTATGTCTGTTTGTAGGTGACACAATGACTCTTCCAAGTAGAAGAAAGCATGTGCAGATGTGTGTGTGGGTGTGTGTCTTCTTAGTTTCTTGTTTTTCATTTCTCTGATTACTAATAATGCTAAGCCCTTTTGCCATGTTTATTTGCCATTCATTTTTATTCTTTTGTGAAAAGAAGTGTGTAATTTTTTCCCTTTTGCCTAGTTCTCTGTTGGGTTATTTGCCGCTATTCTTATGTATTTGAACCAATTTTCTTTTTTTGTAAACTTAAACCTTTAAAAAAACTTTACAAGTATATACATATTTGAAAACAGGGACTGAAACAGATATGCATATGCAAATGTTCCTTGCAGCATTACTTAATGATAGACAAAAAGTAGAAGCAACTCAAGTGTCCATCAACAGGTGAATTGATAAACAAAATGTAGTACAGTTGACCCTTGAACAACTCAGGTTTGAATGTGAGGGTCCACAAATCAGTAGATTTTTTTCAGCAGTAAGTACTACCGTACTATATGATCTGAGGTTGGTTGAATCCACAGGTACAGAACCAAGAATATGGAGGAACCAGGTATATAAGGAAGGCTGACTATAAATTATAGGTGGATTTTTTTACTGTATGGGGAGTGGGCAACCCTAACCTCTGCTTTGTTCAAGGATCAACTGTATATACATACAATGAAATATTATTCAGCCATAGAAAGGAATGAAGTTCTGATACATGCTACAACGTGGACGAATCTTGAAAACATTGTGCTACATGAAATAAGCCATACACAAAAGGATAAATATTGTGATTGCACGTATATGAATGATCTAGAATGGGAAAATTCATAGAGACCAAAAATAGATTAGAGGTCATCAGGGGAAGATAAATGGGGTGTTATTGCTTAATGGTTAGGTTTTCTATTTGTAGTGATGGAAAAGTTTTAGAAATAGATAGTGGTGATGGCTGCATAGCATTGTGAATATAATTAATGTCACTGAATTGCACACTTAAAAATGCTTAAAATAATAAATTTTATGTTTCATATATACATATTTTTAACCATGATAAAAAGTAAATAAATGGATATATTTGTATGCATGTACTTCTGAACTCCCTATTCTGTTGCATCCATCTGTATATCCCTCCACTGGTACCACACTCTCTTGATTACTGTAGCTGTATAATAAGTCTTGAATTTGAGTAGACTAATTCCTCCCATTTAATTTTCTTTTTCAAAATTATTTTGGCTATTCTAGTTCCTTTAGCTTTCCATATAAATTTTAGAATAATCTTGTCTATATCTACAATAAAAATTCCTGGCACTTTAATAGGAATTCATTAAATCGGTATTGTTATGTCTTTTTGAGGTAACATTATGAGTTATCCATATACCCCTTATAATATTTTTTTATTTCACAGTCTGATTTGTTTTATGTAAAAATTGCTACTTCAGCTCTCTTACGTTTAGCATTTGCATGGCATATCATTTTTAATCCTTTTAACTCGTCTGTGTCTTTATATTTAATGTTTGTTACTGATAAACAACATATAGTTGGGATTTTTAAAATCTAGTTTGATAATTTCTGACTTTTAATTGGTGTGTTTGCACCATTTACCTTAAAATAATTACCTATGTGATTGAGTTTAAATGTTTTCTAGTTTTCCCATTTTATTTTCTTTTTTCCTTGTTCTTACCTTCTTTTGCATTGATTAAATATTTTTGTACTTCATTTTCCCCACTATTACTTGCTATATGTGTTTAAAGTTTTTAGTTAATGTTTCTAGTCTATCTTTAAATAATTTTATACCATTTCACTTATAACAGAAAAACCTTACCACAGTTATTTTAGCTCACCTCTATACTTTCTGCTATTATTCTCATGCATTTACCTCTACATATGACATAAACCCACAAAACATTGTAATTATTTTTGTTTTAAGCAATTATTTTCTTACCTCAGAAGTTTAAAAATGAGGGAAAAAAAGGCTTTTACATTTACCCACATATTTACCAATTCTGATGCTTTTTATTAATTTATATAGACCCAAGTTAACACTTGATATCATTTTCCCTACAACTGAAGAATTTTTGATATTTTTTTGTAATGAAGTTTTGCCATCGACAAATTCTTTCAGCTTTTGTTTATTTGAAAAAAAAATTGATGTTCATTTTTCAAGGACATTTTTCCTGGATTTAGAACGCTATGGTATTGGTCTTTATTTTTTTTCTCCAGCGTTTCAATTTTTCTCTTGCTTGTTGTTCTCTTTATCTTTTGGGATCTGTGATGTGGTATCTTTCATCATTTCTAGAAATGTTTTAATCCAGTCTACCTTAAAATATTTCTGCTGCCTTATTCCCTCTTCTCCTTCTGGAATTCCAGTTACAGTATATTAGATCATTTGACTTTGTCTCAGAGCTCTTGGATGCTCTATTATGCTTTATTTTTCACTATATTTTTCTTTGTGTTTCCCTTTGGGTAATTTCTATTGATCTGTCTTTAAGATCACTGATTCTTACTTCAGCTGTGTCAAGTCTAGTTGCGGCCCCCTCAAATAGCAATCTTTATATCTGGTACAATTCTGTTTGTTTGTTTCTTGTAGTTTCCACTATCTGCTGAAAATTCCCCATCTGTTTATGAATGTTGCTTATCCTATTGACTAGAACTTTTAACATATTAATTATAGTTACTTTTAACTTTTTCTTTTGAAATAATTTTAGACATAGAGAGGAGCTGCAAAGATAGTAGAGAGTTCCTGTAGATGATTAACCCAGCTTCTCCTAATGTTAACATCTTACATAACCATGGTATAACTATTGAAATTAAGAAATTAACATTGGCACGATACTATTAACTGAACTGCAGATTTTATTTGAATTTCTCCAGCTATTCCATTAGTGTTGTTATTCTATTCCAGGATCCCATACGGGGCCCACAGTGCATTTGGTTGTCATATCTTTTCAGTCTTCTCCAACTTACGACAGTTTCTCAATCTCTCCTCTTTTTTTATGACCTTAACATTCAGCAGTGTCAAGAGTGCTGCTCAGGGTTTTGAAGAATGTCCCTCAATTTGTTTTCTGTGGTGCTTTTCTCATGAGTACATTGAGGTTATTGATTTTGGGGAAGAATATCACAGAGATGATGGGCTTTCCTCAGTTTATTATATCAGGGACTCATAATATCAATAAAACTTATTAACGATGGTGTTCATTTTGGTGACTTGGTTTAGGTGGTAGCTGTCAGATTTCTCTGATGTAAAATTACTATTTACCTCTTTATAATTAATAAATAGTTGGGGAGGAGATACCTTGAGGCTGTGCAAATATCCTGTTTCTCTTTAAACTTTTGTCCACTAATTTTAGCATTCAGTGATAGAATTTTCCTGTAGCAATTGATACTATAGTGTTCTAATGGCCATTTTCCATTCCTTCATTCTGCCTGTATTAAATGATTGGAATTATTCTGTAAGGATGAATTGTTCCTTCTCCTTCATTTATTTATTTATTTATTTGTTGTGTTTATATCAGTGTGTACCCATGGTAACCACCAATCGTTTTTCATCCTGATAATTTTCCCTTTTTAACATTATCATATAAATGGAATAATACAATATGTAGCATTTGGGAGCTGGCTTATTTCACTTAGAAAAATATATTGCAGTTTCATCCATGTTATGTGATTCAGTAGTTCACTCCTTTTTACTACTGAGTCATATTCTAGTGCATGATGTACCATATTTTGTTTACCTATTCATCATTTGAAGAACATCTAGGGTTCCAGTTTTCAACAATTATGAATAAAGCTACTATAAATATTGTGTACAGACTTCTGTGTGAAGATAATACTTAGATGTGGGATTGCCAGGGCAGTCAGGTTTTCTTTTTTTTCTTTCTTATTTTGCATCTCATAATAATTTATTGAAACTCAGGCATCATGTGTAGGATAGTAGAGACTGAGATCATTAGTATTTGTGCCTGAAAATGAACACAGCTCTTCTTTTGCTAGGTCTTTAGTGTTAGAGTTTAAGTTCTTGTTAGGAGCCTTCACACAAGCGGGTCTTTCTTAGGTCACCTATCCTGCCTCAGTAATTTTTGTGAGCATCCAGTGAAACCAGTAAAGGGTCTGTGAATGGGTGTAAACTCCTACTATATCTGTGATTCTCAGAGCATGTATACTTTCACACTAGCCCTTACTTGGCCTTTAGTAATATGTCAGATATTTCAGCTGAAATTGTACCACCTTATTTGTAGCTCTGCCTTCTTCAAGCCTGTGTGTGGAGGTACTTGCCTTTTCTTAGCTGTCCGAGTAATTGGTTTCTCTGTGTCTTCAGTTCTGATGGGTCCAAGAAAAGTTACGATTTTGGAGATTATTCAGATTTTTTGTGGTTAGTGTAGGAGTGAAGGTTTTTCCATTACTCTACGTCTATGGTGGATTTTTTCCAGTATTTAAAGATGTAATTTTCTTGTCTTCTGACTTGCATTTGGTGGGGGGTGGAGTGGGTTGGAGGATTTTTTTCATGAGGAGTCAGCAGTCTTGTCTTTATTCTTTGTTATGTAATGTTTGTTTTTTATATATCTGCTTTCATAATGTTCTGTAACTTTTCTTTTATAACTTTTACACTAGTCTTCAGAAATTTGATTATGAACTGCCTTGTGATTTTCTTTGTATTTATCTTCCTTCAGATTCATTGAATTTCTTGAATTTGTAGGTTTATATTTTTCATCAAATTTGGAATTTTTTAGTTATTATTTCTATAAATGTTATTTTTCTGTATCCTTTCTCACTTCTTTCCTCTAAGACTGTAATTAAAAATATAGTAGACCACACACCTCTGAGGTTTTGTTAAACTTTTCGGTATTTTTTGTTTCTCTGTGCTTACTTTTGAAAATTTTTGATTACTTGTCTTCAAGCTCACTAAATTTTTCTTTGTAGAGTTAAATAAGCTCTTCCTCCTATCCAGTGATTTAGTTTTTTGTTCTATATATTATCTCTAGACATTCCATTTGGTTCTTTTTATATATTTAATTTTAATCATTATTATATTCATGTTGTATTTTAAATCCTTTAGCATATTTATAGTAGCTATTGTTAAGTCCCTGTTGCAAAATATATCATTTCTTTCATTCCTGTCTGTCTCCATTGGCTAATTTTAATTTTGGGTATGGTTAACTTTTTTCTGCCCCTTTTTGCATGTCTAGTTGTCTTTCAGCAGAATACAGACATTGTAGATATTATTGTACATTGTTGCATGCTGAATTTTGTTGTCTTTCCTCAAAGAGAGATGGACTTTCTTTTAGCATGCAGTTAAGTTACATGGATCCACCTGATTCTTTTGAGGCTTGTTTTTAATCTTTATTAGGGAGAGTTAAGAGTAGCCTTTACTCTGGGACATGGCCCTTCTGGAGTCTTTATTAAATGTTCTGAATGTTCATCAAGGATTCTTCACTCTGACAAGTAAGAAATTTGAACATCTCTGAGCCCTATGTGAGCTTTGGGAATTGTTCAGCTTGTGGCTTCTTGTTGTTCTTTATCCTGTTTCATGGAATTTCACCCTACATATGTGTACGTTGGTAGTCAGCCAATGATGCTAGATGAATGATACAGAGAATTCTAGAGCTTTTTCTATGAAGCATCCTTTTCTCCCAAACTCTGATGCTCAGGAACTCTAATCTCTATCTCATAATCTCAGTGAGACTCATCTGTGTCACTTGTGAGTCCTCTTCCCTGCAGAGTGAACCAAAAAGTATCTCAGACTGAATGCTTGAGTAACAGTAGAGATTACTTTATTTATTTATTTTCTTTCAGAAATGACAGTCTTGTGCTGTTATCAGATTTTAAAATCATTTGTCTCAGATATTTTGTCCATTTTTTAAAAAGATTGTTGTTTACAGCGGGAGAAGTATTATCCCAGTTATACCATCATGGCATCCTCATTCATTTTTCTAATTTGCTTTAATTTAAATTGTGCTTTTCATTGTCATTCTCCTAGCTAAAAAATTCTCTCTACTGTATTTAATATGATGCTCCTGACTATCCTTTCAAATTGTTGTGACAGTTTTTTAAATGGCAGGGAATGCATTGTAGTATTGTGAAGTTATTGCTCAGGGTTTTTCCCCCCCCAGAAGAAATACCAAGGCTTAGGTTCATTGCATATCTACAAAATAAAATCCATATTTTAGAATTCTGTGTACACTCAATGTATGTAACAGAGCTTATTCCTGATTTTGATTCACTGATTACGTTTACGATGTTATAATTTTCCTCACTGTCAAGATAGTTACATTGAGTCTTAGAAACAACACCATAAAAGTCAGAAAGATAATTAAATGTCTTAAATTCCCCTTATTGTGTTTTTTGAAGTTAACGCTTCATTCTTTTTAAACATCAATCCATGTTAGCCAATGAAAATGTAATTTTAAAGTGGTGTGTCTAAATAGATCAAATAAGAGTAACCCTGAAATCCCAAACCCAGATGTTTATGAATAGTCCATCAGGTACACTTGTAGCAATAAGCTGAATTGATGTGGAAAAAGCCAATTTTGTGTAAAATCAAAAAGAAACAAAATTAAACTACTGATCCATAGAGAAGTGATTTTATTTTTTCGTAAACCCCATCAGACTGTGGTATCCACATTCCATCCTGTCAATTCAGATTGGCTCTTGTGTCACAGCTGCGGCACTGAAATAGCAGGCTCCTTGGTACCGCTTGTGAACATGTGCAGTGCACTCTGTAATTCCGCTACAGCGCTGAGTGGGCTCCTTGGTCCCTCCTGTGATCCTGTGCAGTGTGCACCGTGACACAGCTGGAGCGCTGATAACATGGGCAGTGTGGTACCTACACACAGAATTAAGAGCATCACCAGTCTTTGACCTCTGCCTCCTAAAGGAGACTCTGACTACTGCGCTTCCTTTCCCCGCCTTCCCACCTTTGCAGCCTTTACTAGACTGACCCTTTTAGGAGGTTGGGTTTTTCTCCACCAAATTAATAAGGGGGAGAACGTGAAAGAGGTGAAGTATGTGAAACTACTAGAAGTAACAAGCATGCTGAGTCTCTGCCAGGTACTGTTCTAACTGCCTTACAAATCCTAATTCGTTTCATCTTCACTGTATAATGAGCTTGGTATATTGTTATCTTCCTATGTTTTTCTATCTACATCAAAGATCTGATATTGGTCTTGGCTTTACCAGTCTTTTGCTCAAAATTATCAGTTTTAAGGCACAAGCTTGCATAGAAATGAAGGCTCTCCTGATTTGTCTCACTCAGTTTCACTCCTCCATCCCCTAAACACTCAAGGTCGGCAGATGTGAAAAAGCAAGTTTCTCCTAATTTTGCTTACATATATACATGACAAAAACTTTGAAATTAAAAAAATAAAAAACTACTTAGTAACACCAACGCTCCAGGCAGAAGTGCTATAGTTAGTCTGTGGTTTTGCATCTCTTTAGCACGCCACTGTGAATACCCACCCAAGTGTATGCATAAAAATGGCTTAAAGGAGTTTGAAATATTACATTTTAACTTTAGTAGAATCTTCTTTTCTAGAGATCAGTCATTTTCACTTTTAATTGAGTGATGCCCAAGTGAGATCCCAAGGGCAAGTCATAGAGAGGGCTAAAGGGACGATGCGGCTGCCTGCCCACGGTTAACCGTTGGAAGGAGAGTTCTGAGGCCAGAGATGGCCAGTGAGCATAAACTAGAGCATGCTTTGGTAGCACTTGCGTGCAGAAGATGGCTTGGAGAAGCTTAGGAGGGCTGATAGTTTCAGGAGTTTTGCAAGTCAATTGTTAAACACAGCCATTATTAAAAATTAAATTATATAAACTTCCAAGTAAATAAACTATATTAAAAACAAAGGTAACAAACTGAAAAGTCCTCACTCCCCAATTGTTTCACTCTTCTTTATGCTCTTGTAGTTGTTGACATGTATCGTATCTGTATGATGTGCTACTACTGCGTGTCTCTTACTAACTCCAAGTTCAAAGATGTCACTTTGGTAGCTTGAAATTGTCCAGGGGTTTACACCAGAGAGAGCTGATTGTTAAACATTTACCAGCACACCACTGCTTGGAGGGAAGCCTGGGTCTGAGAGACTCTGGTTCCTGGGGCAGGCAGGGAAGAGGAAATGAGGATGGCAGAGATGATAAATGAAGCAGAGATTTGAGCAGAGATTTCAAAATGAAGGCATTCCCGCTCACAGATGTATTGTGTTTTCCTTCCACGTTTAAAAAGTAATTTGTATTAATCAGCAGCACTTCTAAATGGGAGAACTTCATGTAAAAAATCAGATATCCAGCCTTCTTAGAAAAATAAAACATACTGGTTGTATACTGGGTGGTCATACTGAGCCCCTTGGTAACTTGGCAGCCATTGGCTGGAGTGATGATTACCCTTTAGAAGGGTATCTGTCCTCCAGGATTATTTTACCTTCCTGGCCCAGGTTGTCTTTAATGTTGTCATTCCTGATGTAATGGTGAGTGCCATGAGGTTCAGTAGCCAAGGGAATGGAAAGAATAGGGGAGAATGAGGTACAGACTAAGTGATGTTAGATGGTTCTAGGACTCAGTTTACAGACACGGGGCATGTCCTCCAGCGTTTCTCTTATGAGGAGCTTAGACTTGACAGGACTGGCATGACTTAAGAACCCACACAGAGCTGGACATAGAAAGGTCTCTAAAACATCAGGAGAGATGTCATATAGTTCATGACTTAAGGATTCTCTATTTTATTTAAGACTCATGCTCTTACTCAGAGCCTGATTATGTGTTTTAACATTTATTTTTCTAGACATAATCACAAAATTATTTATATTATCTAGATTTCCATAGAAGATTATAAGGTAAAAATTGACAATAGGAGCAGTATTACTAAAAACACCATCGTAAGTCAGAAAAGATGGTTGTTGGCAAAAATAAATTAATAAATACGGATACGGAAAAACAGATACATCAAATACAAGGCCTCAAGCACAATTATATGGGACCATTTAGTTCAAGGGCAGCAACTCCCCACGTCTCTATAACGCCTAAAGAAACCATTTCTTAGCACAGTCTAACTAATCATTGATGATTAAAATGATGACTTGGATAAGCCACAAAAGTTTATACCATATTCAGCACATTTAGTTACAAAGGTAAGGAAATGCAAACCATTACAGAGATCCCTGTCTTTTTCTCTAATCCAGGAGTTGGCTTCCCCTCAGGTCTGTTTCTGCTCTGTGTAAGGTTCTTTTTGCCTCTCTCTTCACCTGGCTAATTTCTGTTTATCTTTCAGGTTTTAACTTAATGTTACTTCTTCAAGGAGATCCTCCCTGATTTTCTGGTCAATATTAGGTCCCTCTGTTATATACACTACTTCACTGTACCCTAGCCATTTCCTTTATGGCTTATTCAGTCATAATTATAGTAATTTCTGTCTCTACTTTTCTTTGTTTAGTGTTTATCAATATCACTAGACTATGAATCCATGAATGCACTAACCATATTTGTCTTATTCGTTGCCATGTTGCCCAGTGTACATGATAGGTGTACAATAAATAATTTTTTTGAACAGATAATGGTCAAACTAAAAACATATATTAAAATGTTGCCATATATCTACAAAACTTTGGTCTTAATAAAAACGTGGAGTGTGACTGAATTCCCACATATGCTTTTATTTCTTCTTGGTAGATCATATCACAGTGAGCATGATAAATATTTGCTGAATGAATGATACTGTATACTTCACTTTGATTCTTCTTCCTTAGAGCCAGTGGCTCTCAGCACCTGAGACTTAACTGCACATTGACACATTTTAATTACAAATGCAAACAGTCAATTTCTTTGGAAATATTGGAAGATTCTAAATCTTGTCAAATGTAACAGAGTCCCAAATGTAAGAAAATGCAAGAGTATGTGCTTATTAATTCACCACTTTCAATCCCCAAATGTTCCCCATTTTACTTTTTTGGATGATAACACTCTGCAAACTCATAAGAAGGTCTATCTCCCCAGGTGATTCCAAAAATGGAAGCTGGCCTTTCCTGTAACATAGGCATATGTGGTAGCCAGAGACAAAAGTGTTTTAGTCAGGAGGAAAAACAAAGGTTCTGTTTTAATGTAATGGAAGACTAGGAATCCTAAACAATTTGCTCATCAATCAAAACACTGGAAATTTTGAAAAAAAAGGAGCTTTCTAGTTAACAGTGTTTTCACCTGGGGCTCATTAGTGGTTCTAAAAGTGGTTCTTTCTCCAGTTTCTAACTAATGCACAGCTGGGGGTCAGGCCAGGTGTTCCTTCCACGGATTTCCACTGTGAGCAACTTTATCTGAAAACCCATCCCCTTTACACCACACAAACGGAACCTGTTCACTGGTTGCATTAAATTAACCCCATCTTCACTACAGTGCATAGACCAAGGCAAGTGGCTGGCTTCAAATTCAAAAGCTAAGAACCCTAAATTCTTTTGCCTGCTTGTCTTTTGTTCATGAGAATTCGAGCTCCTTAAATTCAGAAGCCTTTTTTAGATTGTCTTGTTCTATTGAAGGAATTTAAATGAGACAGTTCTCATAGTCAATTTACAAATGTGTTGAGCAATTAAAGTATTCGGCTAATATTTTTTAATTAAAAATTTTCAGCTTACAACCTTTGTCCTTTCCTATGTTTCAATGAAAGGACCTGAACTGTGCTTGGAGGAGGAGCTTGCCTCAAATTGGTGTGGCTTCTCCTATCAAACTTTCCCCGTGGTTTTCCAGAGCTAGAGCAGACTTCCATTCTTCCTGGATTAGGCCTTGGTGAGAAATGCCTTGATATAGTCTTTCCTTTAACTTAATCATGTAAGACCTCGCTTTGAAAACTTTGTATTACAGACTTTCTTTTCAAATCACGGGGCAGTGCTGGAAACTGAGAATATAAAACTTCACCAGACTCCACCGTAACTTGTTCCAGGGGTGATTCGGTGGGGTTTTCTTACGTGCCAAATAGATGTGAATACTTCAGGCTCAAGTGCTTTGGTGAGCGATTAAGAAATTAACACAATTTTAATGGTTTGAGAAAATGGGGAACAAGTAATAAACTATCATAAGGGGAAGGCAACTGATGACCCCAGTGTAAAGAGGGAGTCAGAGAAAGGTAGACTGAAAGAAGTTTAAGGCAAGTCATGGCAGAATGAATAAAATTCTGAAAGTGAACCGTAGTACAATTGGAGGGGTGCACCATAAATTTCTCCTGTGTCTTCTAAATTACATCAAAAAAGTTGAATTAATGAGACAGAGAATTGTATCCTGTGTACTTAGAGGAGGACATGACCTCCCATGGGCCCCCATGAAAAAATGTAGACTGTTTTCACAATCACTGATTATACAACTATCGATGTTAGACTGACCACATCCTGATGCATGTGGGGAGGAAATGCACTTGGCTTGTACAGTAATCTGGGACCTTCAGTATCCTCTAGCTAGGGTGGATTTGTATGTTTTTCTGAGTCTCTTTTAAAGGGCAGTAAAATTTCTCACTTGAAGTAGCATGCAACACATTCTGAGAATAGCTCTTTTTCGTTGAGCAGGCAGTATCTAATTTATGGTAGCAAGAAGAACCGACTCCTAAGTGTGTTCATTTTACTTACACTATAGCATCCAGAGAGGAAGGTGGACAGAGTTTTTCCCCAGTGTGGACTGTTCTGGGGTACTGATTTATGTGGCTGCCTTAGTGGATGAGGCAGAACTAAGAGAGGCTCTGCCTGGCTGTGCTCCCTATTCTCCATCAGGACAAGGAATGGTTCCATATCCCAGTTCTCCTGTGTTCAGGGTGGATGTGTTTGAGAGACACCCAGTTGGCTTGGTCTTTTGAGAAGTAACTCAAGGCATACCTCCTGCCTTGCCTTAGGTTACTAAAATTCTAAACGCACCTCCCTAATCTACCTGCCCCTCTGTCAGCTTTCTTTAGGAAAGGGGGCAGGTGCAGAGAAATATACCTTCTCTCTTCCAAAAAGGAAAGAGTGGTTGTTTGTATTTGGAATTTGAATAACCATCATCAACAGATAATTTTATTAAATTGGGAAAGACTTTTCTCTCACATCACTTTTAAAGGGTTCAAATAACCCTGGAGGAGTAGATAGCTATTACCCAAGTGCTCTTTTGGATGGGTTGGATGAGGATGGTAGATATCACTTATCTAAATGTATTTTAAAATATCATTAAATCACTTTTTTCTTGCAATTCTGTCCTGAAATCACTTCCTGGTTGTTAAGCATTACAAAAAATCAACTCTTTCAAGCCACCAGGAAGGTGTCATAGTTATGGTATGGCACCAATAGTTAAAGATATAGAGGCTCCACAATTTGGAAATAGAAGTGAATCTAATAAAGCTCATAAATTCTAGTGATATTTGGGTCCAATGTACAGACTATCATACATTAAGAAGATAAACACTGGGTTTAATTGTTCATTTCAGAAACTAGTAGAGCTGTTTCTGCTACTCCTTTCAGCCTTTGGTAAAAATATACATACTCAGTCAAACTGAAATGTGGGTGACTTATGGTTCTCAGCACGTATTTATTTGAGAAGGAAATCACAGTAGGTCCTAGTTCATACTTGTATGTGACTGTCACAAAATTAGCTTACTGACTACTTTTCAAGAAATTATACATGTGTAATACCAGCCTTTGCTTTGCTTTTAATGATATGAGTGAAACTAAGACCTTTTATTTTCTTGGTTTGGTAACCTGTAAGCTGTACCACAGGCTCAGTTTCAGGAGGCCAGAATCTCAAATGAAAACTGAAGGCACAATGAACTCCCTATTTTTGGATTTGCAGCAGAGGCAAGTGCATAGTTTTAAGCTAGATCTTGAAGCTAAATCTCCCCCATAAGAAGCTGTAAATGTCCCTGATAAACCTATGGCCAAAGAGAGGGAGTGAAAGAGGGAGGGAGAGGAAGTTAAGAACGAAGGAAGGTAAGAAGGACAAATGAATAAACATGGGTTTTATCGGGGGGTTGTGCTATTTAGGGTTTCTTTTAGCATTTGTTTAAAAAATAATATTTAGGAATTACATGATATTCCTTACCTAGTATGCTCTACATGCTATTGTTTTAGTACTTCTTGTCATATGGCTTCTTCCATCTTCAAGGTATTCATTCTTTTTGTAGCTCACCTTCCATCCCTCACTTTCTTCTTCATTTTATTCTCCTTTTATGACTTTCTTTCTAAATGTTCTTTTCATACTTTTTCTGTCTTCTTCATTCTCTGTACAAAGAGTAAAAATGTCCTCATGAATTTCACATGTGACCAAATTCTTAAGTATTGCATGCATTTTTGTTGTTGATTTTTATAAAATTGGTTTTCACACGCTATTAGTTTAATATAAAAATGGCAGGATTATAGCTTATTTGTAATATTATATTGAACCATCAAGAACTAGGAATTTCTGTGAAAAATCCCAAAGAAAGTGAAAGGCCCTAAAAGTTCTTGTGGGAACCTAAATTACAATGTATTTATTTACAAAATGGTCTGACCTTTTTCAAAGTAGGTTGGTAGGAGGATGCAACCTTCAGGCATCATCCATACTAAAAGGGGACTGTTTGCCATGGTCTTTAGCATTTTTAACCCATTCCATAAAATATTTAGGGGACTGATATATCCAAGGAATTAGGATCAGCTTTGGAACTTGTTCCCCATTTTTATAAGTCTTAGATTATGTAAAAAGCTAATCAATAGTGATGGAGTCCTCTCTCTTTGTAGTCTTAATTTCCTATGTGATTTCCATTTTGTTGCAATGGTTATTTAGAAATACGTTTGGTTTCTAAATTAAAAACATTTTAACCTATTATCTTATTCCTAATATAATTTTATTATATTATAAGAAAGAAAGAAAGAAAATTATATTACTTATCATTTAGGATTTGTTTAGGCCTAAATTTAGAGTTCATTTTGCAGCTAGTACATGGTGTGCTTTTGTAAACATTCCATGTGCATTCCCCATTTGGTATTGAGTTTTATACATGTCTAACAGCTTGAGTTTCTTAAGTATAATGTTCATATCTTTGGTATCTCTGCTTAATTTTTGTTCACTTGATCTATTAGTTTCTGAGAGCCATGCAAATTTGGGTAGAAAGGGGTTGGATAACTGAGTGTCCAAGGGCAGCTCCTCAATCAGCACCCACTACCACCTTCATTAACAGTTTGCACACACAGGGCTTTTCAACTAACCTGGTATCAAAGGATGCCAGTACTGGTAAGCTTTAGGCTGGTTTTGCCCATTTCTAGGGAATGGATGGCAATGATTGTACCAAGCCAATATGGGGTGAAGAATGAGCAAATGAAATGCTTTCCTCCAGCTTGAACGTTTACTGCCACTTCAAGCTCCTGTCTGCCCTAGGCTGCCGTTGCAGGCTCCCACACACATCGGCTTAAGACACCCTGCAGTTTCAGCAGGAGGTTACCATGGTCTTTTTTTGCGACTGTTTCTGTTATTCGTAGTCCTAGAATCCATGTTTCTCTTTAGCTGATATAATTTCTCCAGGTTTGATTTTGGGAGGGGGCTAGTAGTGTCTTTACCATCTTGACAGTAACAAGAAGATGTGAAAGAATTTCTAGCTTGTACTTCTGAGGAAGGTCTCTTTTTACATGCTGCCTGATCTTATTTACTCATTGAGAAAGTATCTTTACATTTAGTTGCTGAGGAAAATACTAGGAATGCCCTCAGTGTTCTTACTGAACCTTCAGAATTCCACAGTAGCTAGATAATTATCTTGGTTTTCTAACATTTAAAAATGTTAGGAAATTTTTCATATGCTGTAATTTGGATAAATAGCATGTGATTAGACTGTTGAAAATTATATTAATTTTCTATATTTAATTATTATTACACATTTTGTGTTGCCTAATTATCCAAATCATTTGTGACTATTACTTAATTAGCAAGAAAAAGCAAGCATGCTCAAATCGTTGATGTATATAAGCAATCCCTGCTTTGTCCCAGACTGTAAAAATGACTGTGTGAGCTGAACCTATACAAAGCAGTGTTAATAATCAGTGGGAAGAAATTATGCTTTTTCTGTGACCTTTAAAATTTTTTGTCAAATATTAAAAACTCTCTTTCAGTTATAAATCATAGTTAGTTGTAAATATGTAGGGAAATAAAGATATAGTAAAACTAAAATTTCTTTAGCATACTATAATTTAAAGCATTAGAAACATGGAGAAACCTGTATCTTTGCAAATACTTGTCAACAGTGTTTTGAACAATGCTTGCCTTCGTCTTGTCATATATTAACTTACAGTATTGAGTAAGCAGTTTCCCCATGCTTTGGTGAATCATCACACTCCTTTCCACATCTGGATCAGCTTCCAACATTTTATCTTTGCACTTTCAGTGTTGTGAAACATCTCTGGGAGTCCATTTAATGTGAAGATTTTTAACGGCATCAGTTCTCCTGGAATATCTTCATCCTTCTCATCACAACTTTCCTCGTTTATGTCAGCACCTCCATCTTCACTCTGTTCTTCTGGCTGCATGTCTAGAGTATCAAACAGCGACAGTATCAACATTCCCATGATCAACTATTTCTTCTCTGACTCTGTTTCTATTCAATTCAAACTTCACTTCTAGCATTCTCACTTCTTGATTTGTTTGTTTGTTTGTTTCACTTTCATATTTGTTAGCCAGTTCCCTCTTCTGATTATCCATTTCTGTAATGTCATATGGGATTGTCACTAGGAGACAAGGAGGCAATACAAACGCATGCTTTGCTATCTGTGCGTGAACTTTATAACCGGTGCACAGAGACAGATCACCAGAGGACTTCGGAAGAAGTGACGTGATTGAACAGTAATCGCTGTGCATCTGTTACTTAAGTAGTAGTTTGTGGACTAAAGAGCTAGCAGCAAAGTTTGTACTGGATGCAGGTTACTCACAGTTAGTATAACATGGTAGCTGAAGTTTGAGCTATATTGTTGGAGGACTGTTTTTAATTAGTTAAATCATGGTAACTGAAATTCATGCATTTTGGAACAGTGCCCAGTGAGGACTGCCTGTCTGTGTTTTATAATAAAGCCAGTCATTTGACAACTGGGTGAGTGTGGTGACCATAAAAATATGCCACTCACATCTCTGCTAGGGGAAGTGCTGGATGGCTGGCTCCAAGTGCTAAGCTCCGAACCTACCACGGCGTTCCCACCAGTGCTGTGCTTCCCGTGAGCTGTCCCTAGCCAGTGACTGAATGTGGCACAGATAAAAACGTCCAGGCCAGGTGGACGACTTTGGTCAAGGACCAAAGACCCCCATTGGTCTAGCTGAACCTCTTTAGAACTGCCCTGCAAGTCTGTGGTTCTTCCCATCCAAGCCTCCTTCCTTCCCTCTCTCCTTCACAGGGGCCACACCTGCACTGTCATCCAAAGGCTCTCCCCACCTCCCCTAGCTCTCTTCCTTGCAGGTGTTTCCCTCAATAAATCTCTTGCACATCTAATCGCATCTTAACGTCTGCTTCTCAGAGGTCCAAAACTAATACAAGTGATCCTGAGAGTGGTCCAGAAAAACAAGGATCCCATAGAGATGTGGGTCCGTCACCACATGGCAGGTGAAGAGAATGCCATCATGAGTGGTATGTATGTAGGGTACAGATTGTCCCTTGCTTCAGATTTCACAGATGGAGAGCTGGACAAATGTCCAGATGAAATAGAGTGTTTACAGATGTGATGCTTGGGTGTTTAGGGGAACATCTACAAAGACAGCAGAGTTGGCTAGTCACTGCTGAGTTGTATAGGTGTCCCACAGAGGGGGGATGAGAAATTATGGACTGTTGACAAGCAATTTTAACCTTACAAAAAGGTCCTTCTTTCCTGTACTTGAAGAGCAGAGGCCGCCGAGCAGCAGAATGTTGATGATCTGATAGAGTCATGGAGAACCAGAGCTGTTTGAATGCTCTACTGAGCAGGAAGCTTTGGTTAAGAAGACCTGGTACATGGGTTGGGGACATCTAGATGGTCGCCCCTGAGGATTTTGGCTTTGCTGAACCACTCTGAAATTGCAGTGGCCTGAAACAAGCTAGCTCTCCCCAGGCTGGAAGATACCGAGGAGGCCACTCCCCAGAGGCAACAGGTACCCCTCAGGAGTCTGCCTCACCTGCTCCTCTGGCTGCTGGGCTGACAACCAGCCAGTTGTTGATCTCATGGTATTTTCTATGTGGTGGGAAAGCCAGAAGATAATGACAGCACAAGAAGCTGAGGAAGACAAAGGAGGGAAATGTAATTCAGACTTGACCAAAGGAGGGGCAGAGAGAATATGGAGACTGCTCAGAAAAGGTCAGGCATGAGATGGGGGTGTGAACCTTGGTGGGAGAGAAGGGCTGACCTGGGAGAGAAGGGGAGGGAGAAGGGAACCCTAGCAGCAGGCATGGCGTGAGCAGAGACATGGATGCCTGGGAAAACAAGGCATATCCAGGAGCTGAAATCAGTTCGGTAGAGCTGAAGAGCGTGGAGACATTAGAGGAACATTGAGAGATGAGAAGAAGGAGGTGACAAGTGCCTGGTACGCTTTGATAAAAGGGTTAGCTTTCGTGATGAAGGTTATAAGTAACCCCAGGAGAATTTCAGCTGAGGAAGAGGGTGAATAATGTGATTATATTTGCATTTGTGAAAGACTACTCTGGTTGGCCGTGTTGGAGATGACTGGAAGGGTGACAGATTTGAGGTGGGGATTATAGGGAGAGGCTGGGAGCAGGGAGGTGCCTTAGGAGGCCATTCCAGGGATCCGTGGGAGAAAATAATGGGAGTTTGAACAAAGACAGGGCAGGGAGAAGGAGGTAAGATGCATTTCAGAAAAACTTAGAAGTAGAAGGAATAGGACTTGGTGACTAGATGTGATGTGAAGAAAGGAAGAAGAATAGAATGGTCCTCGGGCTTCTGGCTTGAGTGACTAGATGGAAGGCTGAAGGGGACACATTCCCTTACATAGGCAAAAAAAGGAGAAGCAGGTTTTGGAGAAGGCCAAGAATTTAGCTTTTAGACATGTTGAGTTTGAACTGCTAGTGAGCTGTCTCAATGGAAATATCTAGGAGGCAAAGGGATATATATGGATTCACATTCAGGATAGACATGTGGGATATATGTATATATTCATTTTCATTTATGTTATACATATACAGTATTTATATTTATGTGGCTCATATATATTACATATTATCAATGTATAATATATATAAGCATATGTATGTATGTGTATATGCATATCTATAAATGTATATATGTATGTATATGTGTATATATAGACAAACTATCACATATTTAACGTATTTAAAACCACAGAATTGATCAAATAATCTAGGGGAATGTATAAAGGAGGAAAAGGGGAGCACATGACTGCAGTCCCGGAGAACCGAATGTTGGAAGTGTGGGGAGGAGAAAAAGATTCCCCTAAAAGTGACTGACAAAAACTGGACAGGAGGCAGATGGAAAAGAGTAGAGGAGGCCAAGGGAAGGGTTCTCTTGAGCCTTGAAGGAAAGAGAGATCCACTTTGGTCTGTACCCTTGGTACAGATGTGGCAAGTGAGATAAGCATTACTATTCACTATGTTACTGCTAAGGGTTGGGAACCGTACCTTGTATATGTGATATCCCTAAATTCACACAACCTGAAAAAAGATCACTGAGGAGAAAACAGATCCATGAAGTTAAGTGCTATGCCAGTATCACGAAGAATTTTGTCATTGGTGGAGCTTGGGTGTGAACCCAAATCAAAGCTTGCACTCCCTTCATGACATTGTGTTGTCTCTGGACAAGTGCCTTTCACGTCACCCCAGAGCAGTTTCTGCAGTGTGGCAGAGACAGTAGTGCTGGCAGCAGCCTGCAGGATGGTGGGGACAGTTTGGAGACAGTGGGCGGACACTATGTTTTCAGGAAACTTGAGCACTTACTACATATAAGACAGTTGCTCAAAACTGGTAAAGACACTTACCAGTTGAAATGGTGCACAAATGGTAGTAAAGGGTATGTAGTCACCCAACAAGGAGGTAATAAGCAGCACAGTAATGACTAAGCCAGCAATGGGGTGTTTCCTTAGAAATACTCTCCAGTCTGATAATGTGATTACTTACTCGATGTCTGTCTCCCCACTGGCCTGTAAAGTCCTTGAGGGCAGAGACTATGTCTATTTTCACTCACAACTTTATCCCTGAACCTGGCACATAGGAGTTGAGTAAATACTTGTTTGATGAATGCCTAAACTCAGTTGAGTCTTTTATTTTCAGCTATTCTCATTATTGATTTACGGACAATAGATTTGTATAGATTTGTCTGCCCAGTGAAATCTGGTTATTAGGATGGTCAATTCTTAAAAATCATTTTATTAGTATCCTGTGGCTACCGCGAACTGGGTGACTTAAAACAACAGAAATGAATTCTCTCACAGTTCTGGAGGCAGAAGTCCAAAATCAAGTGTTAGCAGGGATGAGTTTCCTCTAAAGGCTCTGGGGAGATTCGGTTCCTTGTCTCCTCCTGCCAACTTCCGGCAGCTCCACGTGCTTCTTGGCTTGTGGCCGCGTGACTCCAGCCTCTGCCTCTGTCTTCACACGCCCTCCTCCTCTTCTGTCCCTGTGTGTGTCTTTCCTTTGTGTGTCTCTTATAAGGATACCTGTCATTGAATTTAGGGCCTACCCAGATAATGCAGGATGACTTCCTCTTAACTTAATTACATCTGCAAAGACGCTTTTTACAAATAAGTTAACACTCACGGGTTCCAGGGATGTGACGTAGATATATCTTCGGGAGGCCACCATTCAGTCCACTACAGCCATGAAAGGAGAAAGATTTCCTACGTCAAGTACCCCAGTCCCTGAGACTTATCTCATGGTAGCATCATAAAATTATATATGCACCAAGGTAGTATCCTTGTTTTATTTTACTTGGCAGCAGAAATGAGGTTGTTAATTTTCAGTAAAAACACTGACAACATAAACTTTACTTTTGTGATTAGGTGGAATTAGAAATGTAAATAGACTTGTGATTTGTCCCCTTAAAATGTCTGTGGAAGTTTGTAGGTGGTTTAGAAAATTCAGCAAGTTGAATTCACTGGATTTTCATTCTGAATCCTGGTCCTTAGGAAGACATTTTTTTCAGTAGGAAAGCCAACTTTTAGCTTCTGTGTTCAGTAGATCTCTTCTGGTCAATATTCTAGTAATTGAAAGCTTTCTGGGGGGGGCTCAGAAGCCAAAGGGAAATAATAACTGGCAAAAAAAAAAAAGATTTGAAAAATGTAAGGTTGCAGAGGAAGGGCAGCTTTGTTATAAAAGCTTTTTAAAGAACAACTGACTTATCAGCTGTCCTTGAATGCACACAGCTCTTATTGAAAACTTGAATTTAAGAGAAACTGGGCTGACTAAAGATAATGCCTCTGAAATTAGAATCTAGGCATTTTGGGTGTACTTGTTTTGTTCTCTTCTGCTTTCCTTAGTGACATAGCAAATAGGGTTGTGAAGTTGATTCCGTTAAGCAACTGGATAAAAGGTTGAAATTTATTCTCAGTATTGTTATAGCCATTATTTGATGCTTCAGACTTGGAGATCCAAAGCCACACAGTGATATATTTTGTCTGGAAAACATGGATTTGGGGTTATTGGGGAGTGTAGGGAAATGGGTCAAATCCCTAGTATTGTGTAAGAGTGAGATTAAATGTCATTTTAATATATGTATATTCTTTATTTGTTAGTGGGACATTAAAAATGGAATGGATGAAAACGGAAAATGTCATTTAATGATTGGACAGGATTTGAATGATCAACAGAAAATAGTTTTGTCACCCTTCCAAATGAATTCTCTATGAATCCCCCTAATATGCCCAATTCCAGATGCTTCATAAAAGCCATCAGTGTAATGAATTAAATGGAAATATGAATCCTTCATCTGGTGTATTTTGACCCCAGCTGGTTCCAGGACTGTGACCCGAGGCAAGAATTTCCAGAAGTACTAAATGCAATTGGAATAGCAGCAACAGATATTAGTCTCAGTTATCATGTTATCAGATTTTTCATTCTCCTCCAGCCTGGTGCTACAGGAAGAATACAGGCCATCCTATGAGATACTTCTCAAGCCTGGAGCTTTTGTGTCCGAATCCCCAGAATCTAAATCCCTACTTGCATAACAGAAAGAGAACCTGGAAAATATGGTGGGAAATGAGAGCTGGGGTATAAACCAGCAGTTTGTCAGGAATTTGTCCAACGTGGTTCACAATGTGGTACACGGACAATAAAGACGGACCAGCCCTGGTCACAAAGGGAGAGTTAAAAGACAACCAGCAGCTGTTCCCATCTCTCCTGAGGCTGGAGAGGAAATGGGTTTACACCGGAGCAGGAGGGATTTAGATTGGTCTATGAAAGGATTTCGGGCTCAAGGTAATGCTTTCTCAGGAACAGCACAATCACATCTCCTGCTTCTGTTATTTAAAAACACACACACACAAAAAAAATAAATAAAAAATAAAAACACACAGAATCTTGTGTCTTCTAAAGCAGGTTAGAGACCAGTGGTCCCCAGAGTCCCAGAGGCCCACAGGATGGCTCTTTTAAATATTTCAAAAACCCTAATAATAGAGATTAAACATTTAAAAGCAAAGAGTTGAATAGACAAATAATATCTTTTTGAAATTGTTTTGATTGAAATTATATCAGCTTAGTATTATTTCACGTTGGTCAGATGCTCTTATTTTAATAAATGTCTCATGACTACAAATGGAGAATTAGCTGTTATTTAATTTTTAGAATTAGTTTGCTGGTTAAAATTCTATCAAAACTTGGGTCCAAGGGGAGAGAAATAAAAAATTAAAAAGAGGTCCTTGGTGGTGAAAAGGCAGGAGTCCATTTCTTTAGAAGGGAAAGCAGGATGTGTTAAGAAACTAGATTTAGCGTTCAGACACCTCTAAGTTAGAAGTCTAACTCTTTACGCACTGTCCACGGACATTTTTCCTTGCCCTGCTAATGAGCTTTGCTCATTCTAAAATAATAATACTCAACTTGTAGACTGATTGTGAATATTACATGAGATAATATTTACAAAAATAGATTAGAAGATCTCTGGTTCTGAGGAAGGTGGAAGCACAGAAAGAAAATTTCCAGGAAGGAAATCAAAAAATACATGGAGCCATGCAATTAAAGAAGGAGGAATTCTGTCAAGTGAGCTTAAACATGGCAGTCAAACTACTACTACCTCTTAAACCTGCATGCTTGTCTGTCTGTTTTTCTTCACTACGTCAATGGAAAGGACCCATTTGCGGAAACACAAGCAATAAGTATAAAGAACTTTTACGAGTGACAGAGATTTTATTTGTTTTTTGCTGTCTCTGCCTTCTCAGTCATTGGTAATTTTATTAATGCGGTTTTAACACCGTTGATTATCTATCCAGCTCATTTATTATGTATAGGATCTATGTGTTGTTATTTCCTCACTGATTTCTCATGGCTTAAACATTCTTTAAACCATTGGAAGATAAACATGATGTAGTTCTTAGGTGCTGCCCTCCGTGTCTCCCATTTTCTTTTGGATTGTACTAACACCTCACTCTTAGAGAGGAGAGAGCTGGGAACCCAAGTCTGTGTTAGGCTGAATCCTTTGATTGCTGCCCTACTTCTGTTACCCAAACACAGGTGATATTTAGCTTTTTCCACTTTCAGGGTTACCCAGGTGCTTTTCTGGCCAGGGTGAATCAGAGCAGAGACCTCAGCTCCTACTGCAAGGGGCACAGGTGGGGGCACTGCCTATGTACGGCAGCAGTTTTGGAGGCAGAGGAAGATCCAGTGGAGGACTGTGGGTAGCTCTTCTGTGGGTGGCATCAGCCTGGCTTCCAAGGAGCATCTCACTAGGAATGTCTCTTTCTGCTTTCTTTTGACAACTTACCACCATAGCCATCAGCCATATATTTAATCTCCTTTTTTTTTTAATTTTCCCTTTTTAAATTTAACATCTTTTGAGGTTTCTGAATATGGATAATTCAAAAGTAGTAGTACCAATGGTTTAGGTAAGATAAATAAATAGGGCTATGATGAGTGTCAGTCTGTGGCAAGATAGATTTATATACTTTTTTTTTTTAAGTAATGAGAAAACATCCCTAGTGTTTTGAAGTAACAGAAAGGAACTCTCTAAACTGAAATGTTGAAAGCTTTTTTTTTTTGTTTTTGAAAGCAAATCAGAAAATAATAGTGTGACTGCATCTGGTGATAAAGTTTGGATAGGATAATTTTTTGCAGCAAACATTTCAAAGGTTAGAGCATTTTCCTTAACAGAAAGGATTGTGTAGAAATTATGAAATATATCATGCCCCTGTATTAGACAAGAATTCCTGAGGGGCTGAAATGTTCCTCCTTAGAAGTTTATACTTGCAAGATACACTTGAGCTGTGTGTTTTCCCTGAGGAGCTCAAAGGCCAAGAGTGTCAGCCTGTCCAAAGTTCACCTTCCTACAGGGACTGGCCTCAAACTGCAATTAGTAGGACATTTGTAGACATCTTTTCAGTGTACAGTTACAGGGAGTGTAGGGTCCACTCAGCCTGGAGGATGGCAGCCAGAAGACCCTCTGCTGTTCTTTTCTGAGGGCAGCAAAGATCTCTTTTTTGCTTGGATCCTGCCATATTTCACGTTTAACGACACTTAACCCTAGAACTCCTAAACGCCCTCACCCCCCCCCCCCGCAACCATTCATCAAGATGTTTCCCCAGACATTCCGTGGCCAGTGGCCTGAACTCCATTCCAGGCTCCTCACGCCTGATCTGGAGAGCCTCTGTCATATTTTTTCTGCTCTCTGTTTTTTCTCACTTCTGATGTGGATGAAAGTCTGCATTCCCAGCTCTCTCCAATAGTTTAAGGATATTTGATCCTTCAGTATTTATCCATTATTGGCTCTGTTTACCCAGGGGAAAATTAAGTGCAGGGCCTTAGAACACTGAACGCTTTAATATGCGGATGCAGATGCTGATCTCGGACAGATATTGGCCTTTAAGAATAACAGAAGCAGAGCTACGTCATTTGGTTGGGAAGCTGCTTGTGCAAACTGACTGATTCTGCAGGTGCCCGGGCCGCGTGGGGTGCGCAGACCGCAATGCTGAGAAAAATGTCTGGTGCAACGGCAACTCCCGAAATATTATGGGTTTTCACACACACACACACACACACACACACACACACACACACACACACACACACACACACACACACACACACACACACACACAAGCCAGCCAGCTGGCGGGGGATTCTGAGCAGTGGCTTGTAGGAAAAATAGTGGCTCTAAGAGGTTTTGACTTTGAGTCTATATTAGAGGGTTTAAAGTTTACCTTTGTTTTTTCCAGAAAAAGAAAAATCTTTGTATTTGTCACTAGGTAATCTGATTTATAAATCTACTTTTTTCTCGGGAAAAAAATGGATTTCAGGCAAAGTGGGTTTTGTGCATGTAGATGGTGTGTGTGTGTGTGTGTGTGTGTGTGTGTGTGTGGTCTCCTGTATATTTGAGGTAAAAGAAAACCCTTCAGGCAGGTTTTGCTAGACTCTTTTGTTTCTGATTTAACTTTTTTTTCTATTTTTTCTGCTGTAGGAACCTCCTAAGAATGAGGTGCTGTCTTTGTGAATGTGCTGCTTTTCTATTGCCCTGAGTCAGTGTGTGTGGGACACAGGACTGTACCCCACTGGCCCGAAAGCACCTTGAGGGCTGGGCCATCTTAGTCACCTGGGTGTCCCCTGCACCTGTTGCACTGTGGGTGCTCATGTATTCAACGAAGGCACACCCATAACCCAGGCAGGCGTCCCAAACACCAGATGTCATTGCTTCTGTGTGTCTTGTTCCAAAAAGGACAAAAATCGTACGAGGGCAGTCACAGCCCTGAGACTTTGTAAGAGAACTTTAGGGAAATTTTATCTTAATCGTGTGTGTAAAATCCTTCTTTTCTCAACCACCACCCATTGTTGAGACAGCATCGATCTAAATTACCATCAACATCTTAGCGGATTCAGGCACCCTCCTAGGACTCTATGGAGAGCTGCCATCACCATCCTGAGACTTTGTCATGACAAGCAGCAGCCGGGGGGCCAGGTGGCCCAGGTTCAAATCTGAGCTCTGCCTCTTCTTGGCTAACCCTGATGACTTAGCCTCTCTCTAAATCAGTTGTTGAGGTGAGGATTAAATGAGTCAATCCGTGTGAAGTGCTTGGGAGCAGTGGCTGACATGTACTACCTGTACATATTAACCATCATATTATGTTATGTTATGTTATACTATATTACTGAGTTCTCTGATAACCTCCGTCCTTCTGTTCACACCCAGGGAATGAGGTGAACTCCAAAGGGAATCTGCGAACATTCCTTTTCCTCCCGTGCTCCAAACGTGGCACTATCATGGGTGTTGGGCCTTCTGAGACCTCAGGTCTCCCCCCCGCCCCACCTGCCCAGCCTGGCTCTGCCTGTCACCTGGGCTCTGCTGCATGCTGCCGCTGCCCTGTCCCATCCCCTTTCCTGGCTCTCACTCACACTCCTCCCGGTATCCATCGCCCACTCTCCCCTGGGTGGTGTAACTTTCCGGTGGCCGAGGACTCTTTGATTTTGACTTGAATCAAGTTCCCCTTCCCTCAGGTGAAGCCAGGAATTCACATTTTGAAAATATTGACTGAGCGTCTCACTCATTGGAAAGAACTGTTCTCAGTGTCTGGGCTGCAGCAGTGGACAAATCAAAACCTCTTGTGTTCATGGAGGTCTCATTCTAGTGAGGGAGACAGACAATAAGCAAATAGATGTGTAACTGAGTGACAGGTTTCTGGTGCCCCCAGATTTTCTTAGGGGTTGCAATGTAGCCACCAAAATAATCTCCATCTAAGAAATGTTTAGCCCCATGGGGGCTCCTATGAAGTAACTCCCGGACTGCTACAGTCATTCAGCACCCCTTTAAGCAAGCAAGAGTCGTCACACTGGCAAATATTCTTCCTTCCAGGAAAGTGTCACAGTGCATGCAGAGTTACAAGGTTGAGTTGGAGCTGGCATAAGGGCGATCCCTTCCTCCCAAGAGGAAAGCAGCTTCTGCAGGCAAAGCACCTCCCACCATCACCGGAAGTCGTAGGGCCGTAGGGAAGGTGGTTAAGTACCCTGGTTACAGGTTCAGGCTTTAGAATCAGACAGAACTGCTTCAGTGTTTAGTTTCACCATCACTTACCAGCAGAATAACCCTCAACAAGTTACTTAACCTAAGTCTCAGTTTTCTCATCTTCATAATGGGCACAATATAAGTGTTTAGGTCATAGAGCTTTGTGAAGATTAAATGAGTTTATGCACACACGATTTGACACATTACAAAATAAACTGTAGCTAATGCTTAAAATCAATGAGCCAACTGTTTTAGAGTTGGAAAGAACTATTCTGTGACAAAATTGGGAAGGTATGCTCCAGAGGTCTCAAATGGAATCTGATAGTAAAGAAAGAATAGTATTTAAAAAAGCTTTTGCAGGGAGTACCATGATAGGAATATTGTGACTACTTTTTGGCTCTTCTTACACATGGTGGTAGAATTTTCAAATAACAGTTTCTCCTAATAATTGATTCGTGGTATCCGCCACAGCATCATGATAATTAACACTCTTGACGTTTGCCTACATGGAAGGAAGTTCATAGTAGGTGGGTCTTTGTTGTTGCTCCAGTGGCATGAGATCCTCTGCCAGCATGTTCCAAGCTGTCAGTCCTCAGCGTTTTCCCCTGTGCCGTGTGTAACTGCTGGCTTTCACATCCAGCCTGCCCACACCATGCACAAGCTCTAATGCCATCATTATAACTCCTCCCCTTTCTATTCCATCCAAACGAGCATCTCAGAGTCCAAGTGAAAGGGTCTTATTGTAGAAATCAACTTGAAGCTCCTCAAATTAATTACAAAACGCAATTTCTAAACTCCAGAACAGTGTTATTAGCAATAAATCATTTGCAACACAACTCATAAATGGTTGTGATTTATCAATGGTTATAAACTGCTATTCTCATCGAGTTCACCAACCATAGATTTGTCTAAATCAGAACAGTTCTGGAATCATAAAGCAAATTAACATTTTGAGCTTTTAAAGAAATAAACACCCAGTACAACCTAACACTTTTCCCCTTTCGTGTTAATTTATATGATCTTAAATTAATCTAGACTCTGATTAGTTTTTGCCTTTCTGTTTAGCAGTCATAACCCTCAATAGTGGGCCCAGTGGTGCATTTAGCAGGAGTACATTGGGATTAGATGGGTCTATGGCTAATATGAACTAACATGAAGGTAGTGTTGGCCCCCAGGAAGTCAGTAAGCCAATCTAGAGCCTTCAGGAGGGCACGGCTAATGTCTGTCCTGTCTGGGCTGCCACAGGGTGGGTGGGAGTTGTCCAGGAAGCAGCAAAATTTTGCTAGGCCAGAGGCAGCCTCTTGGTTGACATCACCTGAAAATATGGGGAGCAAGGTCAGTTCTTAAGAGAAGGCAAAATGTCTTCCTTCAGCTTGGCATTGCCTTTCAATTAAAGATCAACTCAACCTAACAGATTCAGAGAACCTCCTGGTAAGCCCATGGTCATGCCCAAGTTCCAGTGCAGCAGTCATAACTCCCCCCTGGTCTATTCCACCCAAGAAAGCATTTCAGAGTCCTTCCCTTCTCAGGCCACTACTTTGCCTCCAGCTACTGCAAGCAAATGCCAAAGAAGCTCGCTGCCTCTCTAGAATTTCTCTTCCATTATCAGAACCTTAGAATTTGAGGTTGTCCATTTATTCCAGTGACCTATCTGTGCCTGATCCAAAAACCTGAGCCCTATACTTGTAACACAGCATCAAAGCAGAAAATAAGGATATCTAATGTTTCAATCTAATTTCAGAATTAATATGCCCCAGAAATAATTAATTGTAGAAATACATAGAACATACTAAAAATACATAGAACATTCTAGAAACACACATTAGAAGTCATAGTGCCATTTCCCTTAGATCTACAGATGTGGTCATCCACCATTCTACAAAGAGAGGAGTCTTTCCTATTGTGATATGACTGGATTACTCCCTGTTCAGCTCGTTCTGATATGTGGTAGCCTCATCAGCTCCCTGCCTGCTTGGACCATGATAGTACCTGCTGATTGTTCCCCTTGCCTTCAAACAGTGACACTTTGCGCGCCTAACCCGATCAGCATCCATTTGTTTCTTTAAAAATATAAATACAGACACGTTTGCATATCTTAAAACTCTTCAATGGAATATGATTGTCTATAGGATAAAGTTTAGATTTTCGAACATGGCATGCAAGACCCTTCACTCTCTAGCTTCCACATGCTTTGCCAAAATGTCTCTCTCCCATGACAATTCCCGCCTCCAAGCATTTCCATCCTCTTGTGCTGTGAGGCCCATGGTTTCCATGCCTCACACCTACGCTCTGCACTTGAGTCTCCCCTTCAACAGATGCACATGGAAAGTCCCATGTATCCTTCCTCAGTCTACCTTGGTTTCACCTTCACTTCTAGACAGAACTAAATTCTTCACTGTCTCTCTTCCCATATTACCCTGGATTCTATTGAAGTATTTATCATTCCTTTGAATCTGTTGATTAATGTACCTGTTTCTTCATCAGCCTGGGCAATTTAAGGACAGAGAGTTTTTTTTTTTCTCTAGTATATTTGTATGCTCTCAGGGATACGACAGAAGGGGTGTTAAATGTGTGTTGAATTAAGATTAATCGTTGAAAGTCTCACAGCCCCAAATTTCTTCAATCCTTTCTTACTCCAAATCTGCTGAAATTATAAAATGCTTTTGAAATATGAATAATCTTAGTGAATGGCTTTGGATATCTATCATTCAACAGAGATCTTATTCTAAATACTCAAAGCCAAAAGACATTTTCAGTTGGGGAATGCAAAGGTCATATAGCTATTTGGTGGTCAGTTCAAAAGAGCCCTGAACAGGACATTGATAACAGTGGAGAATAAAAAGTCCTAAATACCCGTCACATAACATAACCTATATATAATGCTATACATAGTTATAAATACAAACGTAAAGTGTTTATCAGCATGTTCGCAGACTGTTTTGTTTATTTTTGTTTGTTTTCTTGGGAACTTGGCCTGTGTACTGATTTTGAAGAATAAGTTGGAAGTGGCCAGATGGATGAAGGGGAAGTGCCCTCTAGTGAAACAACTCACCAGGAAAGGAAGCTTAGGAGAATGCTGCCAGGCTAGGGGTGGGTGAGGAGTCCTTGCCTGAAGCACAGGATGTTTGTGGAAGTAGAAGAGAGAAGGCTGGAAGGGGAGTCGGGAGCAGGTCATGGAGGGTCTTACAAACCCCACTAAATTCCAAAGACCACAGACAGTCTCAGAAGCTTTCTTTCCAGGGAAGGGTTGTTATCAGACTTAGGAAAAAGCAGACTTGAAAATAATTCCAAAAGTGTCACTGATGCTGGAAGAGTAACAATGATAACTACTGACACTTAAGGAGTCCTTATTTCGTGCCAGGACCTATGGTAGGCACTTTACGTATGTCGCCACATTTCATTTTTACAGCAGCCTAGAGGTGGGTAGTAGCATTTCTTCGTTTATTAAGTCACGTAAACAGTAAGTAGCAAAGCTGAAATCTGAACCAAGGTCAGCAGGCAGGAGAGTCTGTGTGTTTAACCACTGGGCTACAGTGCCTCCTCAAAAAGCTAAAGCAAAAGCAACATTATAGGAAAAAGAATAATAATCTAGGCCAGTGATAAGACAAATACAGAGAAATTTTAAGAGATATTTAGTAGATACAATTAATTACGTTTGGTAATGCATTGGCGGTCAGGTAAAGGGGACTGTTTCACATCACCTTGGGCCAGTGGAGGGGTTGCCTGCAAAAACAAGGACTAGGAGAAGTTACTGGGTTTGGGGTGGCGAGGGAGCTTTCAGCGTGGAGTGGGATTCAGCACCCAATGCTAGTAACATTGGACAGTGCAACACGTGATGTATTCAGAGTTAGGAACACACAGAGAAGAGGTGATCCTTTCTGCTTGAAGACGGCCAGATAAGTCAGCTGGACTTTGAAGGATACAGAGATTTTTCTCCAGTTGCAAAAGAAAGGAAAGGCCGTTACAGGCATAGGGAACAGAATGCGCAAGTGTGGCATCAGAAAAGCAGGGTGAGCTCCAGGGGGCAGGGGCATTCGGGGTGGGAGCCGGGGGGCACAGCGAGCTGCAGGGAGGGGAGGAGATGAAGCTGGAAGGGTCAGCAGGAGCTGCTTGGGGAGGGGCACCTGCACGTTTAGGAGCCTCTCATTCCTGCAAACTAGCAAATCTGTCCCCATAAGACCCGGGGTCAGTGGGTATCCGATTGCGGTTGGTTACACTCAACCGGCCTGTGAAAGTGGCTGCTGAGCTTCAGGGAGTCATGAAGGCGCCCCAAGGCCTGAGCAGCCAGGCCACCCAGCGCCAGAAGAACCTCTGTTCACTGAAGATTCTGCTCTGCACTCGGGCCCCAGGCGGCCACTGGCAGCAGCTGTCAGCAGGACAGCAGGTTGTGCAGCTCTGCGCTCTCTGGCCAAGAAGATGCGTCCCTCAGGGGGCTGGTGGACGAGGGTGGGCGCTGGTTCCAAAGCCCCCCCCGCCAACCCCAGGTCACTCTGTCTCTCACAGGCACCTGCACACACGAGCCAGCTACCGAGGAAAAACCTACTTTATCAAGCCGCTCAGTGTCCCCTGTGCCACCTTGTACATTAACTGGTGTATTTTCCTCCCTTTGCTGCCGGTGCCTCAGGCCCTCAAGTCTCAGTTTGGAACCTTTTCGTTATACTTTCTAGCTTCCTAGCATTTGAGTGTCAGTATCCCAGCATGTATGACACTTGACTTAATTATCTGTTTGATTACTTGTCTCCTCCCCTGGACTGTGACCCCCTGTCCTCCTCCCAGCCCCTGATTTCTGTCTGGGTTGTGCCTAGAACAGTGCTCAGCACGTAGTCAGCACTCACTGAAGTTTCTTATCGAGTGTAGTAACAAGTAAGAAAAAGGGACGTTTATTTTCTTACGTAACATGTAAGTTTCTCTCCCTGTGATTATTAACCAAACTTTTTTCCTTTCTTCCCTTCCCCCCCATGTCAGAACCCCCTCACTGTAGACTTTGGAAATGCAATCCTTAATTACCTTCACAGAGGATCAAGACTCTACTCCTATTCCCATATTTCAAATGATAATTTTTCTGAATTATGTGTGAAATGTGTTTATCTGTGGAGGAATCGATCAGTTATGACTGCAGCTCACATCTGCAGGAGGAAACACTTTCCTAAGGAAGATACAACGAGGTCCATAAGCTGTGAAATCATTTTAGCCCAAGTGAGTGTTTGGGGTCCTTTGCTCATGGAGATTATCTTGAAAAATCATTCTTGTTTATCTGAGAAAAAAGAGAGAGAGGGTAGAACAGAGTGCAGTCACTTCACAGAGAAGAAGGTAAAACTTTGTTCTCTTGAAATAGTGGGTTGCATCTTCCCCTCTTCAAATTGGCCTCAGATAGCAGTTGTATGCAGTTTGCTTCCAATCCCAGTGTTCTCAGTGAAAGAGGGATGACGACCACAGGGTTTATTCCAGGGCATTCAGGCCTGATATGCTACCTGTCATGGGCAGAAAACTTTGTAAATTCTATAATCTGTGGACACAGGAAGGCAATGTTGACTGGTAATCTTGGCAGTTAATTTTTAGAAGATGCAGGTTTTGTTTTGAATATCCAAATCATCTTAAAAGGAGAGAAACAGTGGGCTTGCTAAAGGGGATGGCATCTGAGTTGGACTTTGAAGCATGAGGAGGAGTTAGCAGGCAAAGATTACAGGGAGACAGGTATTCTAAACATAGGACACAGCACGTGCAAATGCAGAGAAACGAGAGACCAAGGTGTCCCACTGAGAAAAGTAGTTCTGAAATTCTGAAACACTGAAAGTAGTTCAGTAGGACTAGAGGGTAGGGTAAGGGGGTGGGAGATGAACCTGGAAAGGTGGGCAGAAGCCACTTAAGGAAGGACCTTGTATAAGTCCCTGAGGACTGTGCAGTTTATTTTGTAGTGATGGAGGAGCCAATTGAAAATTTTAAGCAGGAAAGTCACATTCTTAGGTTTTTCTTATAGAAAGATAACTTTGGAAGAAGAGTGGGGCATGCATCTAATTGAAGCAAGACTTGGGAAGACCCAAGAGTGAATGCTACTTCCAGGTATATATATCTGAGAAAATGCCTCACGTGTGGGTAAGAGACACACGCAGAGATTCATTACAGCCTTCTATGCAATAGCAAAGAATCAGGAACAATCGACTCATTTTTAAGGGACTGAATATATCAAATGATGTAGAGTCACATGAATAAATGTATTAACATAATTAAATTATATGAATTTGATTTTTATGTAGCAACATAGACTGACCTTAAACTACTAATGTTGAACCCCCAAAAAAGCAATAAAAGTGAAAAATTTAGCATGGTATCCTTTCTGTAAATTTAGAAAACACACATAGAACCAAATAACATATGACATAGGTGTGTAAGTAAAAATTTTAAAATGAACTGGGAGACTATACACTGATCTCATAATATTGGCCGAGGAGAAGGGCAGGGAAGGAAATATGGCCGAATAAGGGTGGTAAATTAAAGAAGCTTTAGCTTTATCTGAAATGCAATATTTCCTTTTTGTTTTTGAACGATAATATAGGATTATTATTACTTTTATATCAATAATTTTCCTAAGGGTATAATTCGGGGGGAAAAAGGAGTCTGATAGCAAATATCACACAATGTTAATAGGTATTAATTCTGGGATGTGAGTTTGTTAAATTATACTTTACATTGTTCTATACTTGAAAAAACAATTCTCTCCTTCTAAGTAAAAAAGTATATGTGTGTGTGTGTCTTTGTGAGCAGTGGCCTGAGAAGTCAGAGTACCAGAGAGTCTGATGACTGTGAAACCAAGGGATGTGAAAGTTGAAGAAGAATTGTCAACAAGGTCAAGACGAGAAATGAAAAGAGTTGAATTAATTTGTGATTTAGCAGATCGTTGGTGGCCTTAACGTGGATGATTTCAGCACAGTGATGTGAGTGGAAGTCTAGGGCAGTTGATGGAGAGAATGAGTGGAAGATGAAGATGTGACTGCGAATTCCATCTGTTTTCAGAACTTTTGACCATTAAAGGGAGGAAATAGATGGGCTAGAACCTGGAGAGGGATACAGGTTTAAGGAAGATGGTGGTTATTTTTGTGAGTAGAAAACCTTAATATTGTTTATCTGAAATAGGTAAAATATAATGAAAGGATAGAGGTTGAAGATACATCTGAGAGAGGAGATAACTGATCTAGGGTCAGGAGAAAGAAGGAAGGAATAGCCTCTACGGTGAGAAGCTGGGACCCTTCCTGGGGAGTGGAAGTTGAGGGGAGTAAGCAGAAACTCTGGGTTGTCGGGAGAGAGGGACGGAATGATTTTGAGGAAGTTCCGATCAACAGCTTCAATTATTTAAATCAAAATGCAAATTACAGTTCTGCCTTTACTGAATATTGCCACTTACACAGAATAAGTATTTTAAAATATGTACATAGATAACTGTGCAACTATTTTTCTTATCATTATAAAAAATGAGCAAAAGTAGTAAAAATATTATCCTTCTGGCAATGAGATCAATTTTGGTTTCTGCAGGTACAATGAATATTCGAAAGAAAAACAAATTACCAAGTAATGTAGATAGAGATATGGTTTTAAATGAAGCCTATGCCCTTAGAGCATGGAGGTTAGGTTTACTTTACACTGATAGATCATGTAGGAAATTACATCAAAGTAATATGTTCTGCCCTGTCCTAAGCACATGAAATACTTCATAGAATGATTAGATTGTGGCAAAACCCTTAAATGATCTGTTGCCCCCCTCTCCCATCCCTACCCTGCTGAATTAATCTTGTATTTCACCTAATTAACTGGATTGATGGATATTTTAGCATTTTTTTCATGACACCTTCCTCTTAAATAATGCAAACATACCTGTAAAATGCTGCCTATTGATTTTATTCATTCAAAAATACTAATGGAGCTCCTAATATCAGTACCTCTTATAATAACTTAATTTTCATAGGATCATAGAATTCCAGGATTGGAAGAAATGTTAGATGGCTTCTACTCGTCTATTTCAGCTTCCATCCATAGGATTGGAATGAAAACCTGGGGGGACATCAGGACCCCAGTGAGAGAATAAGGAACCAGCAACGTTTTCTTCCTTCTCTAGGCGAGGGGATCGTGTATGACTGACCGCCCACTGATGAATACGCTAAGAGCAGCAGTGAACATTTTTTTAATTCATTCAGCCAATAGTGACTGAACATGTGTTTATCAAATAAATGCAGAGTTATATAGGAAAGGGTCACCTCCTTTACCGACCAGGAGCTTCCAGTCAAATAAGGCAGAAAAGCCCCCAGAAATCCAGTAAGACCCACAAATACCCAATACCCAAGGTAGAGCACAACTAGTTTTATACTCATACACAACAGTTACTTGTTTGTGGACGTATATGTTGCTATAAAGATGTATAGAGATTACGCCATTGGGGAATCAGGAAGTCTTTCTAAAATTTCCTTATTTTCCCCTTATTGGCTGGATCACAAGTAGGGATGTGGCCACTGGTTTTACTCTACTCTTTGCTGATGGAAGAGGGAGTGTAAATCATGGTTGTGTCGGAGCAAGGTTAGTGATAAAGCTTTGCTCCTGGGGATCTGATGTCTGCAGGTAAACGTGGTGTCAGACCTTGCCCAACCTCTGCACACTCCCACCGATCAGCTATACTTACACTTAATAAAGCTTTTTAAATAATCAAGAATTCATTCATCTAGTGGCTTATTTGTGCTAAATCTGATTAACTGTATCATATTACCCATGATTACTTTTGACTTTCACTCACCAAACCCTTCCATTCTCAACAAATTTCTTCTGATTGGTGTTAAATAGTTTTTCCTGTTTCATGGGTCTCTGAGTAAAAAGAACCATCATGAATTAACAGACATCATGACAATGCGTGACTGGAATCAGATTGAAAAACCTAACACTTTGAGGATAAACTCAACAGAGATACCACAGAGATTTATTTTTTCAGCACAAAGGCAAAGGATAGAAGCAGAGGTTTTTGCTAATTTGAGTTACTATTTCAGTTATCTTTCTACTGAAGAGGTGTCTTATTAATTAACTAGTGAATGATCAAAAATTTTACAGAGCTTCAGGGTGTTTGGATTGTCATTTTTGCCACTAAGATCATCTAATTTATATATTCTTGGAAAGCTCCCATGTGAAGAAATCTACATGGATGCTCATGATACTATTACAGTTGAATATTAACACTGCTAGGAAATGACTGTGCTTGCCATTCATTCTACTGACTGCCTAACAGCGGCGGTTTCAGTTTCCAATTAAAGCATTGTGCGTTGGTGTTCTTGAAAAGAAGGCTTAGGGGAGGTGGAATTTATGAGGGCAGCAAGATCTTCATTTAGGGGATGTTTAACACTAGCCCAAATTTTCTTAAAAGAATTGGACCCACAAACTTGGGTGCAAAAAGGAAAAGTAAATCAGTCAAATTTTCAGTTAAGAAGTTATGTTGTGAGGTTGTAACCTACAACTCTTTATTTACATATAAAGAACTAAACTTTTGATACTTTAATTAATCTCAGCCAAGACTCTTCCTAAGTTGTTCTTCCAGACAAATTGCACCGTTTTTAGCAGATCTGTTGGTTTAGAGAAGCAGAAGGTGAATGCAAATTACTTTTTTATTTGGAAAGAATATTCATCCTATATTATTACGGAGAAGGTCTGGGCAGATTGAATATTTGAATTTTTTTTCTGATTGTTTTGACATATTTGATACAAAAGTATTTTATCATTTTTTCATATGTAATTAAAGTTTAAATGTTTGTTAATGAAAGGCTAATTAGTTAAGGTGGAGGTGTATCTTGAATTTCTAATAAACCACTTCTTGGGAGGGGAGGAGCAAAGGTTGCAAAGCCAAGAGCTATTGTGCGCAAAAGCACCATCTAGTGACCAGAGTGAGTAACTGCGTGCACACAATCCATAAGAATAAAAAGCAGAACCCATTAAAGCACCAGATACAGACACTGGCTGCCATGTGCTCACTCTTCAGCCAGCCTCAGTGTTATTATCAAATGAAGATGAAGAATAATTTGTCAGTAATTAGTGTCAAGCCCTACCTTCATCTCCTTTCAGTAAATTCTTAGGTTTTTTAATGCACTTTTCCCTTTTCAATATTGGCTAGGTTTCGAAATGACCTGATAATCACATTAAGTTGTAAATGACTGATAATTGACCTAAACTGTTCTCCTCCTAGGATGTATTCAAATTTTGAAAGACAGCATTCTACTAACAATAGAGGGATCTTGGATGTTACCTAGATTATTGTGGTGATAATGTTACTATATATATATATACATATATATATATATACACACATATATATATCAAATCATTATGTTGTACACTTGAAACCAATATAATGTTACATGTCGATTATATCTCAGTTTTTTAAAGGAGGGATTTTATGGGTTCATAAGTCTGTAGCTATTTTTGAGAAAGGAAAACTCCTCATTTAACTAACCAACCATTAATAGCATGAAATTTCCCTTGATTGGATGGTGTGGCCATTAGAAAACCACTTGGAAACATCACCCAGACATTAAAATTAGTGACCTTTAGTACTTTTCTATTGCTTAGGAGGGCAGTACATGTAAAGCAAAATGCTACAAAATTAGGTTGATATATGTTGACATTATGTGATACTATGTGTTTTTTCTTACACAACACCACAATTTTTCGTTGTTGCTTTATATCCAAAATAAAGCTTACTGAAAGCTGAAAGGTGACTCATTCCTCTTACGAAGAAGAAACAGAGTTCCTGAGAGTACGTCTAGAGAAGTATATTACAATTTTTTTTTCAGACCTGGATTTTCGTTCTCTATCTGCTGTACAACCTGCCGATTTGGCATGTTCCCACGTGCTTCTAGGGCTAGGGAAGTGTCATTTTTTTCATTTTTATTTTTATTTTACCCTACTGCTTGTTAAGAAAATAGTATCCACAAACTAAGTGTCCAACAAGAGTGAAATAATTAATAAAATACAGCTTATCTCTATGCTGTCCTAACATATAGATGGTAAAAACAAATTGTCTAAGAATATTTATTGATATAGAAAAATGCTTCTAATATATTTTGATGAGATATTTTACCTTCATAACTGTGTTTTTAGTTTGATCTCAAGTTTGAAAAAAATTAAAAACAATTTTTATATCCCTGGGAAAAAATCCTAGAACCATAACATTATTCTTTTTTTTTTTTTTTTTAGAATTTGGTTTTTTCTCTGTTGAGAGGACAAAGTTTTCCTGAAATATGGATCTGGTTTTTTTTTAATCATCACCTTTTTTAACCAGGATTATTTATTTATTTATTTATTTATGGCTGTGTTGGGTCTTCATTTCTGTGCGAGGGCTTTCTCCCGTTGTGGCAAGTGGGGGCCACTCCTCATCGCGGTGCGCGGGCCTCTCACCATCGCGACCTCTCCCATTGCAGAGCACAGGCTCCAGACGCGCAGGCTCAGTAATTGTGGCTCACGGGCCTAGCCGCTCTGCGGCATGTGGGATCCTCCCAGACCAGGGCTCGAACCCGTGTCCCCTGCATTGGCAGGCAGATTCCCAACCACTGCGCCACCAGGGAAGCCCCCATAACATTATTCTTAATTGTAGTTATTTGTGGATGCTAGAATAGGGGATACATTTTAATTTCCTATTTACCCTCATCTGTCTTCTTCAAAATGTCATCTACTATTTTTGCCAGATTGCATTAACGTCCTTAATTATTCACCCATGTCTATATTCTTGGCACTTCACCATGTGATTTTGTAGCTCTCCTAATAAAAAGACATTTTTTCACCACCCTTTACATTTGGATTCACCCTGTGACTTGCTTTGGTCAGCAGAATGTTAACAAGCATGCCAGGAGCAAAGGCCTGATCGGTGGTTTTGTTTGCCCTCTTGCGCCTCTGCTCTCTCCATGGGAAGGCTGGCCTGCTGGTCCCGGGAGAACAATGAAGCATACATGGAGCCCCACTGACCCCTGCCCCGCTGCATGTCTTTGTCTGCGGCTGAGATTTTTGGGGTTTGATTGTTACGCAGCATCACTGTAGCAATAGCTAACCAATTCACTGTTACTACAAGGAAAAAGCTATATGTGTGAATCTAACAAGTAGTGTCCAAAGTAATTGTGGAGTAGAAAAGAGAGACCAGGATGTAAGAAATGTCTCCTCCCTGCAAAACAACCGCAATAGTGTTCATTCTCAGGCTGCCCTCCCCACTCTTTTCCACTGTCTTTTTAGACAACAAGATCTTAAACTCTTTGAAGTCCAGATGTATAGAGATCACAAGGACTCTGGGTTGACTCAACTCATTGATATGCTTTTCCTGGGATTTTTCCCTTTGCTTTTCCTTTTAGTCATTAGTGAGGAAATTTATCAATAATATATTCCTTGTCAAAGAAGTCACTGTATTATTTTTCAATTTTCCATGATCCAGTTTCTCCCCCCACCACCCCTTCTTTCTCTCTCTCTGTTCATCCCTTCTTCCCTCCCTCTGTGGTTTTCTTTATTACAATGGTGAAACAACACAGGGCAGCAATTCTAGAGGGTTCTTTTTAAGGACCATGCCTCTGGAACAACTCAATTTAGTACAGGACTTTTTCACTGTTTTTTTCCCCAAAGGTGTTGATCTCATGTGCCATCCATCCACTGGTTTATGGAGACTCCAGTGTCTTTGCAGATATTTGACTACATCGACCAGCCAGGCTGAGGGCAACCAATTCAGTCACCAGTCCACTTCCCTTACGCCAAGGCGAGTGGAGTTTTAGTGGAGGTGGAGTACGCAGAACTAAGGCAACTTCTCTCAGAAACCCAGGGTGTTAGGACTGGTCCTGGATCATTGGCGATGCTGAGGAAGCAGCTCTGTACCTCCAGGCCCCGAGCTAGTCAATATTCAGACACTTGATTCACAGATGGGACCAGGAGCCACGCAGGGCTGCACAGAGAAGCCATGACAGAGGACAGAAAAAGACAGCATTCAGGGGTCTTGGAGCAGGCTGACACAATTTGGTCTCCTTCTCCCTCCTCCCCACTCAACCGCAAAGGAGAAGATGCAGGGAAGAGGGAGGAGTCCCATCCCACCTCCTCTCTAGGCTCCTCCAGCCTGTGCTGTGCTAGACTGGACAGTATGAGCTCACCATGTTTGTAGGTCAAATAGGGGCATGTTTGCATGCTTTAACCTCGTGCCTCACACTTACCAAACTGAGGCAAGTGTCCTGGGGGTTTTATGTTGTATGTACATTTTACCAGAACTGAGTTAGAAGATATACTATTTAAATAAAGCTAATGAGAATATTTTTTATCACTTCAAGTTTCCTTTTATAAGACGAACAAGTAGCTGTAGCCCATGTTTGTTTTAGCACACTTGTATCTTTTTTTTGCTCAAGTCAAGCACATTAGTGTCTGTTTGGCACTTACCTATAAACAGTCATATATCGTGTTAAATGTGACTGCATGTCACATTGAAGCATCAATAAAAGAAATAATATTAAGCAAACCCAGAGAAACTAAGTCAGAAAAACATTCATGGACTTGTTCATTTGAAAAAAAGTAGAACCATTGTTCAAAAAGAGCTGCTCCTATTTACTTCAGGAGTTCTCAATCCTGAGAAATTAATGTTCTGAGTGAGAGAGAATAGAGTTTAGCCTTTCAGGGGGAAAAAAAAAGTTCTCTGGACTAGCTAATTCTCTTGAAACGTTGCTTAGCCTCTGATTCCAAGCGACCCCCTATGCTGCTTCTCTCCGATTCTAACTTGCAGCATTTAGAAAGGCCCCTTTCCTTGTTGAAGTCACACATCCTAAAATCCTGCAGCTGTTTGCCCAAGATTGCCAGCAGGATAACAGCTATAAAACTCAAACCGTAAGATGCAAATGTTTGCACATTTTCTCCATTCTAGCCTAGCAAAAATATTCTGCATCCTTCCCTGCTTCTCAAGAGCAGCTCGGTGGGGTTTTACGACTGTTGACAGGGAAAGGAGAAGATCCCACAGACCATTAATGCTCTGAGACCCTGTGTCTCGATTTCTCTCGGGCCTACAATTGGCCCGGGAGTGACTCAGTTGAGAAATGCTGTGTTTGTTTCAAAGGACAGCAGACACGGAAAGGGCCATCTTTGAAGTGAGTGGGTGCAGACCACCCTTTTGCTTCCGTCAGTGAACAAAAGCCCAGCCTTTCTACTTCTAACGGTTTGGACTAATGCAGTGTGAAAAACTAAATATAGAATACTTTTGTTAAAATCAGATTGGACTAATTCTGTATGAAGTGCTTTAATGAAAAATGTTTAATGGTTGAAATACTATAACTCTGGCGTTAAAATGCAGGTGCAAGAATGACATTCTACACTCCCTGGAGGGCAAACCAGTACATACTGTGAAATATCAATTAAAGTTTATAGTTGCCTGGGTTGGCTAAATGTCTTTTTCATGGGAAATTTTCGTTCTCTTATGAAATAATCATTTGGGGTTAAAATATGTGCTGAATTAGGTGGGCATTCCAAGTTATTAAGAAATGGATTTATTTTACAAGCAAGCTGGAAGCATTCTTTGCTGTTTTTATGAGGTCATCGACATGACTTTTAAATGGGGCTCCGGGCCAACTCTGATTCTCACATCAGTTCATTAATTCACACAGCTGTCTCTGAAAACTACAAGAATAATATATACTGTAGACAGAGGGCCAGAGAGGGGGCGGGGTGAGATTTCAAGGCTGTATTTCAGTCGGGAGATCCTGCTGACATCATAAACTATGAGAAGACAGCTTAAGCTGTTTGGGGAACAGCAGTAGCCCCCCTGAAGGAAATATGGCTGGTCTAATTGATTCTTTTTCATTTCAGAATATACAGAGTGGGGACACCCAGTCATTTTTATTCTGAGCAAAGTCAACATGAAAGGCAGGCACTGCAGGAATGCATTAGCAGGGAAACCCAAGAAACGACCTAAGGTGTGGGCATGGATTTGGTTGTGTTAATCACGTCTGAGCAGCCGCACTGACATATGAAGGGCATTGGCGGAGTTTACTACACGATGATTTTGTTTTATAGGCGATTGTGAACTCACCCGTCTCTATGAAGAGATTTTCCAAATGAGATGTGACCAGGATGATAGTATTGTCTTGTGAGTGAGGGTCTAGGAGAAACAAATCCTCTGAATAAGGTCCCTCACCCTCTCTCTCCTACCTGATTTATAGTAAACATTGGATGTGAAATACCTTGCCATGGGACTCCTGACAGCTTTTCCCACTTGGTGGGAAAGAGGCATTGCTAGTAGCTGCATGAAAAACCCATTCTGCACTGAGCCCACATTCAGAAGGGTTTGATACCAAACTGAATTTGGAGGCAACTTCGGCAAAACTGACATTTATGAGAATGTCCTGGTTTCTGATACCTCCTTCAGCGTTAATAGGATATTTTTTAAAAGGCGATCTGCAGTTTCATATCCTTTAAATTCCAAATTTGTTGTGGTTGCCATGGGAAAGTGGGCTAAGTCTCTTTGAGAGTAATTCAGTTTTACCAATAAATCCAGCCAAGTTTTTATGTCTTTGGATGGGGGCAAGTTTTATGAAATGTGACATTTTAAGTGTGCTCTTCAGTGACTCTCCATTAAAACCTTGACACCTGGGTACATGTGGATGTTGGAGATTTCGTGGCCCTTATCTCATCTGTATACACAAATGTCTTTTTGTACATGTGAATTGAAGCTTCACATGAACAACAGATGTGTCCTTAAAGAGTATGAGACTGTTAATGCATAAGAAAGAGTGGAAAAATTCAAAATTACTGAAGAGATCAGGGTTGAATCATTTTAGGTTTCCCCTACATAACACACTTTTTTGTTCCCCTCCTATATTATTCTGTGGACAAATGCTGTGGATTTTTCTCTTGGAATCTTGAAAATACATAAACGCCTAGCATGTTTATCAGGTGCTGTCTTAGTCTTTTCAGGCTGCTATGACAAACTACCATAGACTGGGTGGCTTATAAACAACAGACATTTATTTATTTCTCACAGTTTGGAGGCTCGAAGTCCAAGATCATGGCGCCAGAAGATTCTGTCTGGTGTGAACCCATTTCCTCATACAGGACCTTCTTGTTGTAACGATACAAGATGGAAGAGGCGAAAGGTATCTTTCTGGGGTTTCTTTTATAAGGGCGCTAATCCCACTCATGAGGGCTTCCCCCTTATGACTTAATTGCCTCCCAAAGGCCCCATCTCCTAGTACCATCACATGGGGGATTAGGATTTCAACATATGAATTGAGGATGGGGGACAGAAACATTCAATCTACAGTATTCCACCCCTGGCTCCCCAAAATTCATGTTCTTCTCACATGTCAAGTCAAACATCTGAGTCCAAAATCCCATCTAAATATCATCTGAATCAGATATGGGTGAGACTCCAGGTATGATTCATCCTGAGGCAGATTCCTCTCCAGCTGTGGGAACCTGTGAAATCAAATAAGTTATGTGCTTCCAAAATACGATGGTGTGACAGGCGTAGGATAGACAGGCCACCCAAAGAGGGAAAAACAGGAAAGAAGTAAAGAGTAACAGGTCCCCAGCAGGTCCAGAACCTTAAGGCTCAAGAATAATCTCTTCCCTCCAAGGCCCTGGGACCGAGTTCCCACTTTCCAGACACACTGGAAGGCGTTAGGCCCCCTTGGCTTTGCCGGGCACAGTCCCCGCTGCAGCTCTCCAGGGCTGGAACAGCAAGCTGATGGCTCGACCAGTCTGGAGTTTTGGGGGCAGCTCTGCCTGCATAGGTCCACTAGGTCCCACCCCCAAGTCACCCTCTGCCTGGGTCTTGGTGGCTCGGAAGCTCCATCCTTGGAAATCCAGGTTGAGAGAGCCACATCCTCACAGCTTTGTGGGTATATGCGTGCTGCATGGGGGCCCACCACATGCATCTAGGGCTGCCTAGGAGCACAGGGACATGTGGGGAGCAGAGACCACAGTGTGAGGCTGTGAGGCACACTGGGCAGCAGTGGCTCCTTTGAAACTGTTCTGCTTCACAGGCCCTGGCACTCTGGCCTGTGATGGGAGGAGTGGCCTGACGGTCTCTGAAATGCCCTCAGGGTCATTCTCCCATTGCCTTAATAGGTCCTGCCTTTTGTTTAGGTGACTGACTAACCTCCTCATTGTCTTGATGAATAACACTGGACTTCTGAACTGGCCAGTCCCTTCTACTCCCCCTAGCAAATTTGACCACACATTTCATATTCTCTCCTGAATAGGCTTTCTCATTTTTAAGACATGGACAGACTGAGAATTTTTCAAATTTTTAAAGTCCGCTTCCCTTTCCATTAACAATTCCATCTTTAAGTCACTTCTCTCTTCTCTCATTTTACTGAAAACAGTCACGAGAAGCCAAGCCACACCTTCACACTGGGCCTGGAAATTTCCTCAGCCAAATGTCCAGTTTCATCGCTCACAAGTTCTAGCTTCTACAGAATACGAGAACACAAACATAATCCAGCCAAGTTCTTTGCCACTTTAGAACAAGGATGGTCTTTCCTCCATTGTCCAGTAACATGACCCTCGTTTCCACCTGGACCTCATCACAGTGGCCTTCACTGTCCACATGCCTATCAAAAATCTGTTCAGGACTGGGTTTGCGCTAAAAAAATTGAGGCTTTCTCTACACCTCTCCTCTTTTCTTTCTGAGCTTTCACCAGAATTGCCCTCAGTGGTTCATTCATGGTGATGTAGGCTTTTTCTAGCATGCACTGAAAAATGCTTCCAGCCTCTACTCATTACCCAGGTCTAAAGCCGGTTCCACATTTGTAGGTATTTGTTACATCAGCACCTCTACATCCCAGTACCAATTTTATGTCTTAGTCCATTCAGGCTGCAATAACAAAATACCATAAACTGGTGGCTTATAAACAACAAACATTATTTCTCATGGTTTTGGGGGCTGGGAAGTCCAAAGTCAAAGCACCCGGCAGATGTGATGTCTGTGGTGAGCCCTCTTCCTGTTCACAGAGGTCTAGCTTCTCATTGTGTCCTCACATGTGATCTCTGGGGTCTCTTTTATAAGGGCACTAATCCCATTCCCGAAGGCTCCACCCTCACGAACTAATCACCTCTCAAAAGGCCCCTGCCTCCAAATACCATCACACTGGGGACTAGGAGTTCAGCATATGAACTTGAGGGGAACACAGACATTCAATCTATAGCTGGAACCCCAATAAACAGGCAGCAGTCCCCAAGCTTTACTTGAGAGACTTTCAAGTTGGCAGCCAAGACCCTGCACCCACCGCCCCTGGCCTGTCACACCTCCACAGCCTCCTCCACTACTCTGATCCACAAGACAGTGGATCAGTTTGGAGCACTTCATCACCAAGAAAAGGTTGAGGACTCCTCCTGGACAGCACTTGAAACCTTAAGAGGGCAGTTCTACTCTGATGGACTTAGGTTGAGAAATCCACGTTTTGTTAAATATGTTGTAATTTGTCTTAAAATGATGTTTTGTGTTATATTTCCATACATACAGGAAGTGTAAGTATAGCCCAATAATGGGTTTTCATTTGTTAAAAGAGAATGGTTCTTAATTTTGCATGCCAGCAGTAGTAGCTGGTTGCAATCAATGACAGTTCTCATGGATGAAGAGACCACAATAAGGCAGTTAATTAAGAAGGAGTAAACTTATAAATTAGAAAAGGGAGCAAGAATTAAGAGAAAATTTAGTGCAAGTAGGAACCTTAAATGTTCAGCAGCCAACAATCAGAGAGTTTGTTGAAATCAGAAACCGATCTTGCTAGTTTTTTGAAGGTTAAGACCTGTGGAGCTAATAGTTGGCAGGTGTTATGGACGATGTTTGTGTCCCCACAAAATTCATGATTTGAAGCCCTAACCCCCAATGGGGTGGTGTTTGGAAGTGGGGCCTTCAGAAGGTAATTATGTTTAGATGATGTCATGAGGGTATAAAAAATACAAAATTCAACCAAGTAAATTTGAAGATCTAATTGGCTTTGTTTAACAATTCATGAATTGGGCAGCATGAGGGGTTGTACAAAATGGAAAGTTTTTATAGGAAGAACGGAGGGAGCTATTAGCAAAAGGAAAGAAAGGATTATTTTTAGACCAGGATATCTTCTTTTGGGGGGACAGGGAGAGACACCAAGGGTTTATCATGCAAGTCCTCATCTAAAACATAATTAAGGTCTATCCTATTATCAAGAACAACCTTGGCCAGAGAGTCTAAGGATCTTTGCTGGGCAACTAATACCTTAACAACAGAATCTGCAGTGTCTTCAAGAAATAAGGAGAGGTTTCTGATCATATTCCCATTTGTATCTATTCCTAATCAGGGAATGAATTTATTCACAGGGATTGCTGTGTTTATTCATTTAAGCCAGGGGTCAGTTATAGATTTTCTCCTAGCCTGAAATAGAGTCATCCTAAATTCTAGAGGTAACCCCCTGTCCACCCCTGGCCTTAGCAGTGGCCTGAGAGATACAGATGCTTGTGTTATCTTTCAATGCCAGAGTGTAGGAAAAAATAGAAAGCATTCTTAGTTAAAGAATGAAGTCTTGATCCATCGTCTTGGGCGGAAGTATTCTGCGTTGATGTCAGCTACTTCTCCTCTTTGTCAATATGATTAGGAGATCTCCAGCATTTGTACAAGACCAGGTGTCAGGTGGAGCCTTGGTCAGCTGTGAGATGTGTACCCAAGACTCAGATCTCTGAAGTTTGATTGCTGTCTGCGTAGTGAGGAGGACCTGGTACAGTCCCTTCCAGGGAGACTTAAGGGCAGTCTTTGTTCTAAGTGATTCCAAATCCAAAGGGTGGGAGAAAATTGGAAATGTTAGTTGGATAGTCAAGGCCAAATATTTGAGGAAACTAGAAGAATTCAGGATCCAGTCCAGTTCACTGATATAACAAGACCTCAAAGATAATTAGTAGGACTAGAATCTAATTTCTACAAAAGTGCAAACATAATTTTTCTCTTTAAAATACTCCCACTTTGTTTTTCTTAACCAAGGAAAATCACAGTAAAACTAATTTGTTCAACAGTAAGTATGAAAATAAGAATGCTCACTGTGTGTTTCTGTATTCTGGAAAGATCAGGTAGGGAGAAAAAGTAAATGTTTCATCGTTGTTCACAAAAGTATATCTTACCAAATTGTCAATAGCTTAAAAGAAAAGATTTCTTTACATCTGGAAAAAACATTTTAAGAACGAGCAATATTTTAAGCACAGTCATAAAAATTATAATCATCCTCATTAGTTCATTTAGTCTCATGTTATGAATTCTTGTTCTGCTTGAATCCAGTTTGTCCATTATTTCTCTCAGCCTTGCTTTATGATCGAGGGTGATAGGGACAGTGAGAATTCCCAGAAGTTTGCAAGGTTTTTGTTAAGGCTCATATGGTTTGCCCAGTGAAGTGGGTGCCTCGATCATTGGAGATTGTGGAAGGTATTCTCCATATGAGGAACACATTCTCTAACAGTTTCTTTGCCACTGTAAGGGCATCAGCCTTGCAGCAAGGGAATGCTTCAGCTCATCTGGAAAACATACTTAAAATTACAGGAGCATACTGAGAGCCCACGCTAAGTGGCAGCTGAATGAAGTCCAGCTGCAGGTGTTCAAGTGTCCAGAGGGAGGAGGTCTGAGGCCTCTCTCTAGGGACAAAAATAGTTTTTTGTTTTTTGTTTTTAAATGAGCTAGGTAACTAAAGGAATTCAAACAGAAAAAGAAAAATAGGGTTTGCCATGGAGCCAGGAAGAACCAAGAAGCCATCTTAGGTTTCTCAACAGCCATTGTTTACCCATCTTAATTTCTCTGACTCAGGAGCAGACTCTTGTCATGTTTCAAAGACATCAAGATGGCAAAAGCCCGGCCATGAGGGCTCATTTTTTGCAGAAGCAGAGTAGACTTCATCTACATGTGCCACAATCTTTATAGATTCTATCGCTGCTGCCCTTGCACGAAAGTCAGGCGGGGCGTTCCTCTGATACTCAGGTTCAGTCCCTATAAGGTGAGCCTCAATTTTGATTACAGACCAGATTTTATACCAGGACATATCAGACTTCTAGGAATTTTACATAATTTCTGGAACACTTATAAAATCCACCTATACAGAAACAACATAAAGAAGGCTTAATGTTACTTCTTATTTGACAGTGTTTCCCATGTAATTTAACACATCAAGTAAACCTAATTAGTTTTAAAAATCTTTTGCAATATTCCAGAGACCCTCTGGAAAAACCTCAAAGTTTCTCCCAGGTCAAAAAGACTTCATTTTTATAATTTAATTTTGGGAAGTTTGTCCAAAATGTCAAAAAGTTTTGGACACTTAACTAACTAGGATCACAGAACAATATGAAACAATGCTTAATTGTCTGTTTAGCAGATGAAAGAAAATTAAGTTCTAGTTTTACATAAGTACAGTGTTGATATTAAAGCTTAATTTTCAAAAACCTCATGACAATAATTCAGTTTTAGCCAGCTTGATTACACAGGGTAAAATCCTCTTTCTCTCTCCAGCCTTTTGAATACCTTTAGTTTGTCCTTCATTACCAGAAGTTCCATTTTAGACAACATTACTCTCATTTCCCTTAACAAAAATGCATCTTCATTCCTTATACCTTTTCTTAACCAAAAAACACTTCACACAGAGTTGCTTCTCTTATTATTTCCAGTAGTTTTAATTGCATATATTAATTAGAATTCTTCACCTTTAGAAAGTTTAATTTCTAGTGAAAACTAAGAAGTAAATTTTAAACGGTCTTTTATATTAGCATTCTGTGGCTTTATAAATACTTTTTATAATTTCTAGAAACATCTTTTTCATAGACAGTTTCTCAGTGTGGCATCGAACATGTGTACTAATAGATCCAAATTTATCTTTAGTTTCTCCGTAATAAGAAGCCAAAAATCGATAAACCTATGTTCAGTAATTGTTTCAGTACTTTTTTTCTTATTTGAGAATGACCTAAATAGTCAATGAATTTTTATCATTTAACTTAGTCTTAGCAAAACTTTAAGATTTTAGGTTACCAAAAAGATTTGGGAAACTTATTTGAAAAGTTCACCTAAAATTTTTTATCCTACTTCTATTTACTTAATTTACTTGCTCTTAACAATTATGTTTAGATTACTTATGAAAATTTTATGATACCAAGTTATTTTTCTTGCTAACAAATTTGTAAGCCTAGGTAGAATAAAAGTATTATATTTAATGCTGATAATTCTAAAAACACATCTGTTTTAATTAAACCAACAAATTGAAACTAGCTTTTATATACTAATTATCTTAGATCTTGTGAACTTGAAAACATTAGGGTTAGTTTCTATTTTTGAGAACTTTGGAATGCCCAATCCTTACACGCTTGTCTTCAAACCAACTACATAGAGCTTTTTTACAAATTAATTTTGTCAATACCATCCAGAGGTAGAAAAATACCATAATTCTACAACACATATATTTGGAAACACATAGATGCAAACAGGTGATCTTAGAAGACAATTTAATTCCCTAAATTTCAAATGATCTTTTCCCCACTTTTTGTTTTCCTTCTGATAATAATTACCTCCCTGCAGTTTGCACTTTAATGAGATTACCTAGATAGGAGTTCACATGTATATATCAAAGGCACAGGGACAAGCTTTTGAGATGAACAGGGGAGGTTTGAGGACTGGCAGAAAAGATTGGTGGACTTCAAATTGTTTCTGAAGCCACATCTCTGGTCCTATAAAGACTAGATTTGTAAAACAAGAACAGCTTTTTTTTTTTTATAAATTTATTTATTTATTTATTCATTTTTGGCTGTGTTGGGTCTTCGTTTCTGTGCAAGGGCTTTCTCTAATTGCGGCAAGCGGGGGCCACTCTTCATCGCGTTGCGCGGGCCTCTGACTATCGTGGCCTCTCTTGTTTCAGAGCACAAGCTCCAGACGCGCAGGCTCAGTAGTTGTGGCTCATGGACCCAGTTGCTCCACGGCATGTGGGATCCTCCCAGACCAGGGCTCGAACCCGTGTCCCCTCCATTGGCAGGCAGATTCTCAACCACTGCGCCACCAGGGAAGCCCCCAGAACAGCTGTTTTTAATACCTCAAAGAATTGGGTTGCCACTTAAATGATACCTAAGGACTGACACACCCATCCACCTAGTGTTGGAATGTTTCTTTCCTTCTGAGTACATTTAGCTTAGGGGAGAAGGCCTAAAAAATCAGGCTCTGAATATCAGCTTCCAATTTGGCCAATTTTTGGATCATAAAGTTATTAAATCCTCTCAAATATCTTGCCAGGTTTTAGCCAGAACAAACAATACATATTTGTAGCAATATTGAATGACCCCATTAATTTTAATTTTAGTTTCCCCTTGGCCATTTAAGGGAATAACATAGCAGTTTACCAGGAAATCCCTCAGAATCCTGTAAACTTTGGAAGGGGCCCATACAGGGACACTTAAGTTGATATTGAAGAATTTGCACTGGACCTTTGAGGATGATCTCTCTTCCAGTGCCCTGGTTGATTATAATTGAGACATCAATTTCTGAGCCAGTGTTTTGATAATGGACCTCTTGAGTGTGTAATGGGGGAGGCCTAGGTGTGGTTCTGGGTCTCTGGCCCTGGAGCTGTTGTAGCTGTAAAGCTATTAACTTGGCGGATTTCTGTTTGTGATCCTCCTCCAGGAGCCTTTCAGAATGCTCAGCTGTAGTCACAACTTCCGTCAGGCTTGTGGCACCCCATCTTATCTTCTGCCTTTTTATAATGGCTTGTGAAAGATCAGTTGCTATTTTGTGAGCCCTTTATCGTTGTGGATCTGGAATATCATCCTTGGGGTTTTGCCCTCTTGCTTCCTGCATCTAATTTTGGGCTTTCCCAGGTCCTACTGATGCCGAAAGCTTGGCCTCTGTGCACCGGTGCCGAATCAGATCTCGGAGACAGAGTTTTAGGTGATGTAGAAAAGAATAGCTTTATCCCTTTGCCAGGCAAAGGGGGACACGGCAGGCTCCTGCCCTCGAAAACTATGTGTCCCAAGCCGGGAGGATTTGACGAGGAGTTTTATAGCAATAGTTCAAGGGTGGGGTTGCTGACAAGATTAGGGTGCGAGCAGGGCCTGCACTCTTCTAGTCTGTTCTCAGGTAATCATCTCCATGAGCTTCTCTGGTTCCTTTAATCTCTGGTGGTTTCTTGGCTGCGCCTCCCTTGATTAGCAACTGTTCGAATCTGCCCTTTGGAACTCAAGGAGGGTCATAGAGGCTGGAGTCTTCCCTACGAACAAGAAATGGGGGACAGAGAGGCTCCCATGGGGACCTGCTCAGTTTCACTGCCGACATGTATACAAGCTGATACAGATCTGGCAGCCCAGGGTCAGAGGCCCTGAAAATAACTCTAAATTCTTCAAAAACTTTTGGGGTTCCTCCCTAGGTTTAGGAAATTCTTTTACTCTATGTGAGGCGGTTCATCAGTAACCTCGGGTAGTTTTATTATAAATGGTAACTGCCTAGTATTCTCTTCCGAGTGGAAAGGCAGTTCAAACAGTTAGTAAAACGTGAATGAGTTCTCAGGTCAAAAAGGAAAGAAGGAAGCGATAGAAGTCATGTCAGTAATCTTTTTGTTTTAGGTACCTCTTGTATCTTTTTTTTTTTTTTTGTATTGAAAAATCATGTTTATTGATTAGACAGAGAAATACAAGATAACTTTATTTTAAACTAAAGTTATATTCCAATTGGGTCTAAGAAATAATTAAGGTATTAAGGTTTAATGCATGATTTATTTTCATTAAATCACTTTGTAACTTCATCCTTTACATTAAAATGTGTTTGTCAAATTAGGATTTTTGATTTGGAGACCAACAAGAAATATTGTTTTAGTTTTTGTTATTTATTATATTTAGCATAGAGTTTGTGCTCATTAAAGCATACTATGATTTGTCTATATTATAGCATGAAATAAGAAAAAGGAATATTCATTCAATACAAATAAAATGGATGAATTAGAGTCAATTTAATATTTTGTGTAATTTTCTCAATTGATTGGTTAGTAATTTAGTGATCTTTGTGTAGTGATTTTTTTTTTAACATCTTTATTGGAGTATAATTGCTATACAGTGGTGTGTTAGTTTCTGCTGTATAACAAAGTGAATCAGCTATACATATACATATATCCCCATATCTCCTCCCTCTTGCGTCTCCCTCCCACCCTCCCTATCCCACCCCTCTAGGTGGTCACAAAGCACCGAGCTGATCTCCCTGTGCTATGCGGCTGCTTCCCACTAGCTATCTATTTTACATTTGGTAGTGGTACCTCTTGTATCTTTAACTTTGTATCAGCTTTTTGCAATGAATCTTTCAATGAAGCTATTGATATTTTGGAATTTTGAAATCTTTTGTAGGCTTTTGCATAGCCTTGGCTTTAAAGTGTGCTTTTTAAATGATCTTATCAGTTTGGAATATTCCCCATAGGACCATTGTAATTCCCCTGAGTGCTGGTAGCAGTTTGGTAGGTTCTTGGCCACCAGTAGAGTTTAACCCACATTGCAGCCATGTCTAGCTGCAAATGGGGTGCAAATCACATTTCTATTTGATCATATTTTGGAGCTCCCAACCTGAGGGCTACAAAACCAAGCTCTCAGGACATAAAACAAGCTTCTACACAAAATAAGGCAAACATGTGCACCTTAATATGTCAGCAGTAACCTAGAGATGTTACTGCATCCTGTCTTTTGACAGTTCCCTACATGGAATTTGGGGAAGGATTCCAAACAAATGGGGAATTGCAGCCTAAACCATCAGCAGTTCCCATCATGGAATCTGGGAACAGAATCAAGGCTGGGGTTTTCCACTACTGGCAATAACCAAAAGATATTACTGAATCCTGGGAACTGTGGTCTGAAAGGCTAGGGGCTTGGCTCTGGGCAGAACTGTCTGCCAGCTCAGCTGAGCTCCAGACAGAATCCACTACTAGCTTAAGCTGACCTGCCCTGTAAAGGAAAGCCAATTAGGTTGGGAGCTTGAACACAAAAAGTGTGGAGCTTGGGACTTCCCTGGTGGTGCAGTGGTTAAGAATCTGCCTGCCAATGCAGGGGACACGGGTTCGAGCCCTGGTCCAGGAAGATCCCACATGCCACAGAGCAACTAAGCCCGTGCACCACAACTACTGAGCCTGCGTGCCACAACTACTGAAGCCTGCGTGCCTGGATCCTGTGCTCCACAGCAAGAGAAGCCACCACAATGAGAAGCCCGCGCACCGCAACAAAGAGTAGCCCCTGCTCACCGCAACTAGAGAAAAGCCCGCATGCAGCAATGAAGACCCAACGCAGCCAAAAATAAATAAAAATTTTTAAAAAATTAAAAGTTAAAAAAAAAAAGAGTGGAGCTCAACCAAGAGGAACTTAACATGGCCCTAGGAAATGGTGGGAAAAAGAGTGAACTCTAAAAGGTTCTCTGGGCCCAATGCCTATGTATCTGGTTATCTCCAAGGGCCATTGGAAACTCACTTCAATCCCACCACTGCTACCAAATACGTAAAAAACAGAACAAAACAAAATTCAACCAATAGAAAGAATAGAAAGATCTAATTGTCTTTAGATTTGTGAATCAGGCAACGTCCTGTCTAGCAACTGGAAAGGTGCTCCAAGGAGTTGTACAAAATGGAAGGCTTTTACAGGAAGAAGGGTGGGTAAGGGAGCTATTAGCAAAAGCAAAGAAAGGATTATTTTTAAGCCAGGACACCTTCTTTTTGGGGGGAAGGGAACTGCAAGGGTTTTTTTCATGCAGATGCATCTTCTTCCTGAGGGGGATGGAGAGGGCCTACCTGATAGATTACCTTACTGGTGTTTGACCAGAAAATTCCAGACTCATTGATTAAGATTACATTTCTGGGGAAGGTCACAACTGCAATTAAGTCAGTTATTAAGTCTAGGTTTGGTATTATGGGCTTTAGCACAAGTGATGCCATTTTGGACCTGTGGTTTTCTCTTTAACACTGACTAAGACATCAGGTTTATTATGAATTTTATTAATTTGTTCCTGTGAATGAGTCCTTTTTTTAATAGTTACTGAATTTTTTTGTTGTTATAAAGTTTTGTTTCTTTTATTTGTAGATTATTGGTATCCATAGTTATCAATTGTTTCCTTGTAGCTGAATCTGCTCAGTTATATATTTCACATCATTGTTTGTACTATGTATCACACCTTTCCAGTAGCTGGCAGCAGCAAAACTGGAATGCCCAGGTGACAATGAAGACATCAAGAGAATTCCCATAAGATGAGAGATGTTTTAAGACTTCGGGATCTTTAATATGTTCACCTAATATATAAGTCTAGTACTTTTCTTGGTGAATGAAAGTTGAAGTTGTTAAAAATATGTTCTTGTTAGAATGTGTGATATTGATGTTATGATTGAAACCCTGTTTTTGCCCTTAGGGTGTTAATCCTTGTTCTCAAATAGAAAGCCGACCTGGGAGAGGGATTCTAAATATGGACTGGATTCAAATTGTGAATAGTTTCTGCTTCATCTGTTTCAAGTATAGCAAATCATTCTAAGTCTGATTCCAAATATTTTGCATGTAACCAATGATCTAAATCTCTTTTGAGACTAATATTATTTCCTAATGACCAGCTATTCCTTCTGAGATTAGATGGCATTTTTAAGTGACATATCCCTCTGATTTTCTCTTAGAAAGAAAGCAGGCCACTTTAGATAATCCCATTACTTTTTGGTAAGGATGTTTTTATTACTGATTTTATTTATTCTCAGAAGCACCTGGAAATTATTCCTCCACCACTCCTGATCTGCTGTCTGGAATCGTGGTTCTGTGGTGAACTACGTGGCTGGGCCAGTTATCCAGCCATCAGGATCAACTGGACCTCAGCCTCCTCCCCCTACACAGGTCTCTGGATTAGTTATCTCGTGTTTTCATGGCTTCCCCTCACTGTTTCTGGAGCCCTGAGAAGCAGAGTTAAGTAGCGGTTAAAAGCATGGATTCGAGTTTCAGACAGATCTCAGTTTAAATCTTGGCTCTGCTAGGTAAATATTATGTAACATTGGGAATGACTCTTTCTTCATCTATAAAAGGGGCATCCTTGGGAATTTCCTGGTGGTCTATTGGTTAGGACTCAGTGCTTTCACTGCCGTGGGCCCAGGGTTCAATCCCTTGTCGGCGAAGTAAGATCCCGCAAGCCGCTCACTTATGAGATGGTCATGGGGGTTAAAATGAGATGATGTTTATGAAGTACCTGAGAGTAGCACACAGGAGGCATGCACTAAATACCAGTTTTCTACATATCAGACCCATTCTTCTGCTTGCTTTTCCAAGTTTCAGTTCAAAACTGACCTCAGGTAGCTGTCCCACTGGAACAAATGTAACAAGGATTCACGCATTGATATCAATAACTGGTAATACTGAGTTTCAGGGAAGTTAGGCATCTTTCCTAAGATGGTAGAGTAAACGGCAAAGTCAAGGATCAAACGCAGGGTGGTCTGCATGCCTTTGACCACTCCACCAGACAGCCTCCCAGGAGCTGCTGCCAAACCCACACACAATGAGGAGCTCCACTCAGAGGCAGTTTGAGATAAAGAGCAGACAAAAAGAGCAGAGTGGACGCCCAACAGCCAAAAATAAGCAAAAGTACTTCATCAAAGGATTTACAGTATCCTCTCTCGACAGCAGCAAGGAAGCACAACCATTTCTCCACACACTAGCTGATACTGAATATTATTGACCTTTGTTACCTTTGACTTGCTGATGAATGAAAACTACCACTTTGCTGGCCATTTGTATCAATATTTCTTCTTCAGTAGTAGTTTAGATTTGATTTTGACTGATTTCTAATGTCCATTCATTCAAAGGCATTTTCTAAAGGAAATAAGAAAATAGCTTACTGATAAAATGTTATTTAGAGGACTTAACAACAGAATTTTGATATGCTATTATTATTATTAAAAAGATAGTGAGCAGCTGTTTGCTGACTAATGAAATCAAAATAACAGAAAATATGTTTAAGGTGCTGTTGCATGATTTTTTGAGTAAGAAAAACAGAGGTATTATAAACCCCTAGAGCCTGATAGAAGTTTCTAACAGACCTATACCATATGTTAGGTCTCTGGTCAATATTAGGTGCAGTATTTGTGTTAGTCATTTTTCTCTCTTAGGTAACTGTGTTTTCTTCAAGTTGTGCCATTTTCTTAATGCATTGCACTCTCAACATTGGGACCTGAGCATCTAGACAGAAGTAGTATCTTTTTTGCAATTTGTTTTTCGACAATTAGTATTACAGAGCCTGAGGACAGGGATGATGCCCAAGGCTTGAGACCTCATAAAAACATGCGTATACATTGTTTACACTTGTGCAAATATGTACGTATCCATACAGATCTCTTTTAGTAGAATGTTGTGTTGGGGCAAATGCACCATTAACTAAAATAGTTCACCTACTAAAGCACAAAGTGAATCTCAACAAGTATCAAAGAATTTTTGTACACGAGAGAGACTATTCTCTGAGTAGAATGCAGTTAAGTTAGCAATAATTAATCAAAAGATATCCTCTACATACTTTTGGACTATTAAAGTCCTTGTAATTCATGAGTCAATAAAAAAAATCATAATTGAAATCTTAGTTTTGAATATAGAAGAAATTCCAAATAAAACATTTGCATATTGAACCCACCAATATGCTAGAAAAATATATCAGAACCAATTATTATTTAGCATAAGAATGCAAAAATGAGTTACCATTAGAAACTCTATTAAAGTAAGTTAGCACATTAACAATTAATTGGGATATTACATTATAAGTTAAGAGAAAAAATGATGGCCTATTAAGATAAAAATTGGGGGGGAATTGATTATGATATGGAAAAAATAAAATTAGGTCCCAAATTCACACTACACACAAAAATAAACTCCAAATGGTTTCAGAGATTCAACTGGAAAAGTAAACTTGAAGACTTCTGAAAGAAAATATAGTTAAATTTATTTATGACGTTAGGATAAAGAAAGATTTCTTGAACACAACATTAAATGAACAAAGCGTAAAAGAATAGATTAATAAAATTTATTATTATTTTTAAAAAACTGATTAAATGAAAATATCCCCTATAAACAAACAAACATACACAAGTTACATACTGGGAGAGGATGTGCAATGTAATTAGCAAAAAGGAATTCATATAAAGAATGTATTGTAGGGCTTCCCTGGTGGCGCAGTGGTTGAGAATCTGCCTGCCAGTGCAGGGGACACGGGTTCGAGCCCTGGTCTAGGAGGATCCCACATGCCGCGGAGCAACTAGGCCCGTGAGCCACAGCTGCTGAGCCTGCACATCTGGAGCCTGTGCTCCGCAATAAGAGAGGCCGCAATAGTGAGAGGCCCGCGCACCGTGGTGAAGAGTGGCCCCCACTTGCCGCAACTGGAGAAAGCCCTCGCACAGAAACGAAGACCCAACACAGCCATAAATAAATAAATATTAAAAAAAAAAAAAAAAAAAGAGTGTATTGTAAAAGTCCCCCAACCCAGTTGGAAGATGGTCAATGGATTGTTATTTAGTGACCTATAGACATATTAAAATATGCTCACCATGAACTAGCAATATGATAAAATTTCACACCTACCAGTCGGCAGATATTCTGGCAATACTAAGTGTTGGTGAGGAAGTGGGAAATGGGAACTCATATACTGCTTGTGGGAATATAAATTAGTACAATCACTTTGCAGAGCAATTTAGGAATATCCACTAAAATTGAAGAAGCACATACCTGGGAGACCAGGGACTGTTATTTTTGTAGCAAATCTTATGGAGCGACTTGATTCTCAAAACCATGAAAAATACAATTGAATAAAATTTTAAATATTAATTTAAAATAAAAAGAATAACAAGGAATAATGCCTGGGAACGTAGGCTGAAGCCAAACTTTAAAAGCCCCTGAGTATTAAACCAAACTCTATTTGTAATTGATTCAGGTAGTGATGGTAAGTTACTGGATGGTTTGAACAATGAAGTAAAGCTATTCTTTAAGACTGTCTTGCCAATATGTGGGAAATAATTTGGAGGGGTCAGTGACCAGTAAGGAAACATTGCATTAGTCCAGGAATAGACTCTAAAAAGCTGAACTAGGGGATGGTGCTAGGAATTGAGAAGAGAAGATAATATAGATTCTAGAAATATCCCATCTGCTGAGTCTACCTGCTGCCCTGCCCTGCTGTTGGTGCTAGTACAATACCTCTGCCCCACTCAGGACACCCTCAATCTCACTTGTCCTACGGTTCCCTCAGCCATTAGAGCCTTCAGGCCCTTTTGGACAAAGTAGCCTGTAAGATCACTGCCTAACTCACAACCTTATCCTCCTGGCCTTTCCTGAGGTCAGCCCCTAGACCCAATGTGTATCATCTCACTCTTTTGGAAGATAACTTTACTGAATTGCCTTACATGCACACCAAAGAAGCAAACTGACGCCTCAATTTTCTCTTCATCATTGGTTTTATGATCACCCTGTGATCTACCTTCCATCAATCAAGCACAGTCTCAATGATTAAAGCCATCACTCTGGCAAGAAAGTTAATATCCTGTGAACTAGCAAATCATTTCTATACGTATGTCCCAGAGAAACGGTCACACATGTGAACACAAAGACATACGTGAGGATGTTCATTATAGTATTGTTCTTCAGCAAAATACTGAGAACAACTTTAATGTCTCTCAAAAGAGGATAATATTCATACAATGGAATACAATAGAGCAGCTAAATAGGTGAGCAAACACTGCATTTGTAAAGAGTGATGAATCTCTAAAGCTGAGGAAAATAAAGTCCCAATTGTGACAACAGTTCTGAAAATATAGGTAATAAAAGTATAGCAACATACAAGGGAAGGACTGACATCCACCACAGGCCAGTAGTGTCCCTGGGTACTGAGAGAAGGGAGCAGTGTGGACTAGGTAGGGATTTGACTATTTTTTTTTATGTGTGATTTCTCTAAAGAATGTAAAGCCAATATGATTACATGTTAATATTTGCTAATGGGGGATGGTAATAAAACAGGGTCCATTATATTATTTTATATACTTTTCTGATGCTTAAAACAATTTTAATTAAGGAAACAAAAAGGCAAATCACGTACTTTAGAGTCAAACTGACCTTAGGGGGTTTTTTGTTTGTGGGTTTTCCTCCTTTTTTTCCTTCCTTTCTTTTTCTTTCTTTCTCTCTTTCCTTCTTCCTTTCTTTCTTCTTTCTTTTGTTTTTATTTATTTTTTAATTTTATTTTATTTTATTGTGACAAGAACACAGCATGAGACCTACCCTCTTTTTTTTCAGTTTTTAAAGTTCTTTTTCATATTCTTTTCCATTTTGGTTTCTCACAGGATATTGACTATAGTTCCCTGTGCTATACAGTAGGACCTTGTTTTTTATCCATTCTGCATATAATACTTTGCATCTGTTAACCCCAAACTCCCAATCCATCTCTCCCCCACTCCCCTACCCCTTGGCAACACAAGTCTGTTCTCTATGTCTGTGAGTCTGTTTCTGTCTTGTAAATAAGTTCATTTGTGCCATATTTTAGATTCCACATATAAGTGATATCATATGATATTTGTCTTTCTCTTTCTGACTGACTTCACTTAGTATGATAAGCTCTAGGTCCATCCATGTTGCTGCAAATGGCATTATTTCATTCTTTTATATGGTTAAGTAGTATTCCATTGTATATATCTACCACATCTTCTTTATCCATTCATCTGTTGATAGACATTTAGGTTGTTTCCATGTCCTGGCTATTGTAAATAGAGCTGCAGTGAACATTTTGGTACATGACTCTTTTTGAATTATGGCTTTCTCAGGGTATATGCCCAGTAGTGGGATTGCTGGGTCGTATGGTAGTTCTATTTTTAGTTTTTTGAGGAACCTCTATACTGTTCTCCATAGTGGCTGCACCAATTTACATTCCCACCAACAGTGTAGGAGGGTTCCTTTTCTCCACACCCTCTCCAGCATTTATTGTTTGTTGACTTTTTAAGGATGGCCATTCTGATTGGTGTGAGGTGGTACCTCATTGTAGTTTTGATTTGCATTTTTCCAGTAATCAGTGATGATGAGCATCTTTTCATATGTCTATTGGCCATCTGTATGTCTATTGGCCATCTGTATGTCTTCTTTGGAGAAATGAGACCTACCCTCTTAACAATTTTTAAGGGTACAATGGTGTATTGTACGATAAGTAAAATGTTGTAGAGCAGATCTCTAGAACTTTGGTTTATCACCCCCATTTCCTCCCCTCTGCAGCCCCTGGCCACAACCATTCCATTCTAACCTCCATTCAGTTTTCCATAGTGGCTGTACCATTTTACATTCCTACCAACAGTGTACAAGGATTCCAATTTCTCCACACGTTCTCTCACCAACACGAGTTGTGCTTTTTTGTTTTTGGGTTTTTTGTTATTGTTTTGTTTTGTTTTTAATAATTGCCATCCCAACAGGTGTGAGGTAATATCCCATTGTGTTTTTGATTTGTATTCCCCCGATAATTAGTGACATTGAGCACCTTTACATATACCTGTTGGTCATTTGCATGGCATGTCTTCTTTGGAGAAATGTCTATTCAATTCTGCAGCCCATTTTTAAAATTGGGTTATTAGGTTTTTTTTTACTATTAAGTTAAAGGATTTCCTTACATATTTTAGAAATTAACCCCTTATCAGATATGTGGTTTGCAAATATTTTCTCCCATTCTGTAGGTTCCTTTTTTGTCTGTCGATTGTTTCCTTTGCTGTGCAGAAGCTTTTTAGTTTGATGTGGTCCCACATGTCTATTTTTGCTTTGGATGCCTGTGCTTTCATGTCAAATCCATAAAGACACTGCCAAGACCAATGTCATGAAGATTTTCTTCTACATTTTCTTCTAGAAGTTTTACAGTTTCAAGTCTTATATTTAAATCTTCTATCCATTCTGAGTTGATTTTTGCGTATGGCATATGATAAGGGTCCAATTTCATTATTTGCATGTGGATATCAGTTTTCTCAACATCATTTGTTGAAGAGAATATGCTTTCTCCATTGTGCATTCTTAGCACACTTGTCAAAAATCAATTGTCTGAATATGCATGGATTTATTTCTAGGCTCTTGATTCTGTTCCATTGCTCTATATGTCTTTCTTTATGCCAGTATTATCATACTGTTTTAATTACTGTAGCTTTGTAATAGACTCTAAGATTAGTAAGTGTGATGCCTCCACCTTTGTTCTTCTTTCTCATGATTGATTTGACTATTCATATTCTTTAGTGGTTCCATATGGATTTTAGAATTGCTTTTTCTATTTCTGTAAAACACGCATTGGAATTTTGATATGGATTGCATTACGTTTGTAGATTACTTTGGGTAGTATGACAGTTTGAAAATATTAAGTCTTCCAATCTACTAACATGGCTTTCTTTCCATTTGTTTTTATCTTCTTTAATTTCTTTCATTAATGTTTTATAGTTTCCAGTGTACAAGTCTTTCATCTCTTAAGTTTATTCCAAAGTTTTTTTATTCTTTTTGGTGCTATTATAAATGGGATTCCTTTCCTAATTTCTTTTTCAAATAATTTGTTGTTAGTATATAGAAATGCAACTGATTTTTGCATGTTAATTTTGTATCCTAAAGTTTTATTGAATTTTTAAAATTAGTTATAACAGTTTTTCATAAAGTCTTTAGGATTCTTTGTATGTAAGAGCATGTCATCTCAATCAGGGACAGTTTTACTTCTTCCTTTCCAATTTGGACACCTTTTATTTCTTTTTCTTGCCTAATTGCTCTGCTTAGGACTTCCAGTACTATCTTGAATACAAGTAGCAAGAGTGTGTGTCCTTGCTTTGTTCCTGGTTTTAGAGGGAAGCTTTCAGTTTTTCACCACTGAGTATGAAGTTAGCTCTGGGCATTTCATAAATACCTTTATTTTGTTGAGTTCTTCCTTCTATTCTTATTTTTTATCATTAAAGGGTTTAGAATTTTGATGAATGCTTTTTCAGTGTGTATTGAGATGATCATGTGACTTTTATCTTTTATTTTGTTAATATCATGTATCTCATTAATTGATTTTTGTATGTTGAGTCATCCTTGCATCCCAGGGATAAATCCCACTTGGTCATGGTGTATAATTCTTTTAATGTGCTGTTGAATTCAGTTTGCTAGCATTTTCTTAAGGATTTTTGCATCTACATTCATCAAGGATATTGGTCTGTAGTAGTTTTCTCTTCTCCTGGTGCTTTTGTCTGGTTTTGTTATCACGGTAATGCTGGTCTCAAGAGTTTGAAATGTCCTTTCCTCTTCAATTTTTGAGAGGAGTTAGAGAAAGCTTGGCATTAATTCTTCTTTAAATGTTTAGCAGATCTTATTTTTAAAGATAATATCTCTACTTAACAGCTATGTGATTGAGAGAGTAAAAATAGCTACCTCATATCTGTTTTCATCTTTAAATGAGAAAATAGACATAAAGTCCTAACACAGAGTATGGAATATAAAGGAAGCTCAATTAAAGGTAGTTTTTCTTTCCCTCTATCTCAGTAGGCATATAAGGAAAACTCAATAAATGCTCATAGAATTTTTAAAACTTATCTATACACACATTGAATTTATATATTACTGTAACAATGAAACCTTACTTTTAGTTGGTATCTGGTATTGGATAGCACCTGATATAAGCTTCCAACTTTTATATAATAAACAACATAATATGTGCTTATTATATAAAATATAAATGTTTCAGACATTACATGAAATTTCTAAAATTCTTATATGTTCTGGTATAATGTTATAAGTCATAATTCTAGTTATTACTTTAAAATGTATATCTCAGAAATAACTAAATTTCCTTGTCAATTGCATTATTATGCACTTTCATCAAATCTTTAACCATGGTCATTTTTAAGTCATTTGTCATTTACAGACAGTTCTGGGTGTACTCTGATGCTTTTGCAAAAATGTTCCTATAAAAGGGTTTCATCTTCAAGGAATTCATGGAAAAGACTCTGACAAGTACAGGTTTCTGGTAACTGACTATACTGCTGAACTGAATGAATAAGCATTTTCAGAACTCTAATGGAAAACTGATGAATTCATAAAAGTGCTAACAAAAGATCAAGATGAAAAAAAAAATTAATTACGTGGGACTGAGTGAACTGATGAGGATGATTATAATTTTTGTGACTTTCTGTTTGAATAAAAAAAAAGTGACACTTTAAAAAATATTTGATTAGTGATTTGTTATGACATTTACAGAATTAAATTAATAAGTTTTTATTCTTTATTAGTACATTAATATATTTTCAAAGTTAACCTTCAGACCTTAAAAATAACATATATTGGGGAAAGTATATTATCAGAAATTGTTCAATAAATCCAAAAAACATGATTGCAAGAATGTTAATGTCTAACTTGTTACCAAAAAACTATGAAAACTCTTTTTCTGGAAGGCTTCGATGCAAGATGAGTCAGATCCTTTCCAAATATATTTTCTGGAATTATTATTCTGTCTTATTTTATGTATTTAACCCTAGATTCTGTGAGTAGAACTCCAAAACATCTGAAGGGTATATGAAAATTTTTTATTTGATTTGCATTCTACACTGGGCACTCTATTCTTCTTCCTTTTCATTTACAAGAAGGTCACCTAAGTAATACCTAAAATAATGAAATTTAACTTTTGTTTAGACCTACTGACTTCCTAAAACATCAAAACTGAGTTTCCAACCTACTTCATTTGTTAGACTGGAATTTTGCCAGTGTTATACTTTCCCTTTCAATATATTATGCATAGGTAAGAACAATGTATAACTGGAAATTGGGGAATATTTCAAATCTGTTTTCAAATGTCCAAATGTTCTGACTTTAACTTAGCAGGTTATACTTAAATATTGATCCTATCCTTGCTGTTTAGGAACCACCTTAGCAACATTAATTTTATTAATGACTACTTAAAATACAGTATGATTAAATGTCTTAAACTTACAATTGCATTTACAATAGGAGAGATTTCTTTTTCTCAATATTATTATAAGGAATTTCCTAATTTTTATAATATTCAGGTTGATTTTTCAAGTGCCAATACATGCAAATATTTTCATTTGGTTATTTTCACAACTAGTATATTTTTCTAAATACTATCCTTAAATGGGATTATTTGTTGCATAGTTCACACAAATAAAGGCATTTAAGTTAGTTCATATCAACCACATTAAGTTAGATTTGGTTCATTTGTGGTTCTATGCAGTACTATTGCTTTTCTCCCCACTTTGAAAATGAGATTCTTACAATAGAAATATTACTAAAATATAACAAAAAAGAAAAGCCAGATGAAAGTGACTTTGTGTGAAATTTGCCTCTTGCTGTGTAAAATTAGTGACAATAAGGTTTATGATGCTGATGATATATCAGGTATTGGCTGTGGAAATGGCTGGGTGTTTGCACAGGTAGACACGTGCACACACAGAATGAGTGTAACTTGATCTAGATGGAATTTCACTTTGAAAGAAGTAATTTATTGCATATATGATCCATTAGCTCTGATAAAGGGAAAGTATTCCAGAAAAAAGTTGTAGTACCTCCTATAAAGAATTTCTTAGATGAATGTTCTGTGCTATTTTTAACTTGAACAGATTAGTCTTTTCTTAGGTCCTTGTCAGATAAAATAAGTCTTCATCAGTCTAAAATGAAATTGCATATTTTAAAGTTTATTTGAAGATGAGCTTACTTTGGGTCAAAGATTGAAACGTATTGTGTAATTTAAATGCAAATTGTGTAATTGAATATGGAAAATAGTGTGTAACTATTATCAAGGGTCTCTTTCAAAATTAACTCAGCTTGTGGAGTTTGACACAAATTCTTTTCCATGTTGTTGGAGTGACTTCTTGAACTGGCACGCTTGTCGTTAATTTGAAAGGAGATTTTAAACGGTCTCAGGGAAAGCTTTCCACCCTCCCACCGCCCATCTGTCTCCCATTCAAGTTGCCACAGCAACTGGCGTCTGCTCTTGCAGATCTTTCCCATTACTTTAGCAATGACTTAGTTCAGCAGGGTGACCTCCCAACTAGACTTCCTAGCTAGAAATGTGTGTATCCTTAGCCCTCTCTCACACACACAGCCTCCACACTCCACTGATCACAAATGCCCCCCATATTCTGTCCTTCTCCTTCTTACAGCTGTTTCCTGAACTCTCCGAGGACCACATTTCCACTTTTAGGCTGTTACGAGGCTGTTCCTAAGCTCTCTCTCTTTCATCTTGAGTCAGTGATCACATGTCTTTTGCTTCAGACACATTAAGTTCTCACCTTTCCTGGAACATTTCTGGCCCTTTCACTACTCTGTGACTTTCTCCTCCTGGCTCTATTTTATTTTATTTTATTTGGCCACTCGGCACGACATGGGGGATCTTAGTTCCCCTACTAGGGATCGATCCTGTGCTCCCAGCAGTGGAAGCGCGGACTCTTAACCACTGGACTGCCAGGGAAGTCCCTGGCTCTATTTTAACTCTGCTTAGCCGAAAAACCAAAAAGCCAAAAACCAGAAACTACTCACCGGTCAATATTCATCTCAAATGCCACCACCTCCTTGAAGCCTTCCCTGACTGACTCTTCTGGGCTACAACAGCATATCTTTTACAGCACATAGCATATTGTAGTACAACAGTTTTTTAAAATAAATTTATTATTTTATTTATTATTTTTGGCTGCGTTGGGTCTTCGTTGCTGCGCGTTGGCTTTCTCTAGTTGTGGTGAGCGGGGGCTTCTCTTCGTTGCGGTGCGCGGGCTTCGCACTGCAGTGGCTTCTCTTGTTGCAGAGCATGGACTCTAGGTGCGCAGGCTTCAGTAGTTGTGGCGCATGGGCTTAGTTGCTCCGCGGCATGTGGGATCTTCCCGGACCAGGGCTTGAACCTGTGTCCCCTGCATTGGCAGGTGGATTCTTAACCACTGCGCCATCAGGGAAGCCCTGTATAACTTATTTTTAACTACAGCCTCCCACCCACTAATCTAAGCTTCCTGAGAGCAGGGATGACTTCTTAACCTGTCTGGGTCACTGACACAGCTGCATTTTCGATTACATGTCTGCTATAAGAAATGTATTCTTTTAATTTTTTTTTTTTTTTTTTTTTTTAGAATTAACTGCAGATATGCATTCTGAGAGCATGGAAATACCTCTCAAACTACTGTGACCATCCTGTCGCCAAGGTGAGGCTGTCCCCCCACAGTCCACAAATGTTCGGTCCAGCATAATTCCAAGTGACAAAAGAGGCTGCCACCACCCACATAAACAATGCTCCACTGCAGTGGGACTAAAAATTGTTGGGAGATTTATCCTGATATGTGTGCTTTTCTTCAAATAGCATTGTGTGTTGCTTGCTGATTTTAAGGCCTGACTTAATCAATGCTATGACTCCAAACCATATTTTTAGTTCCTGTAAGAATCCAGTGCTTCTGAATATTAGCTTTGTTTTCTTAGTGACATCAGTTTGTTTTAACATCCCCGTCAGGGATTCTACTGTGAGAGGAGATGTAAATTAGGCTTTATATTACTTATTCTGAGTAGCTCAGGAGCAGAATTTTCATGAAATGATCTTTGAAAATCCAGAAGACCCTGTATACCATGGTTGCATAATCCAGTTTCTCCCTCACTAGCCCATCTGACATCTTACTAGGGGGAAAAAAAAAGAGTATTTTAGGCAGGAGACAAACTCAAGGGAAAGAAGGGGTTTGGGGGTGAAAATGGGGGGCAGATGAGAACTCCAGTTTTGGTGAAATGGATGTTCACTCGGTGTACCAAGATTCTCAATCTGCCAGCTTTCTCTGCTTTTCCGCTGCATTTGACTCCCGCACCTGCAAGGTCAGCTGCTCCGAGGAGCAATTTATAAACCTGCAGTTCATATAGTGGTTGCTGTTCCAGGACTGACCTGAAATTAAATCAGTCTTGAGGGCTGCAAGATACAAAAGCTACCTTCTGAGTTTACTGAGCCCTCCACGACTCCTCATAATCTTGGAAAGGTAGCATTCCACCAGTAACTGCCCAGTTTCTCCGCTCCCAAAAGGACCTTGAAATGGAAACAACGATGTTTTCTGTGAGGCCATATTTCATACCACAGAGAGAAAGACGTACATGGAAGCCACATTCTTATAAGTGCCCTTTTCCAACTCTGAGGCAAGCACTGGGTAAGACAGTGTTAAATGAACCCTTAACTTACTACTCCACGTTCCAAATTATTGGGGCCACGAGGTATGAAGACACCCACGAAAAGCTGACTGACTGTACCGCAAAGGTTCTTTATTGTTTTTCAAGAGCAGAAGGTAAGATTTTAAAACTTCGATGGGCCTATAAACATGTCTTTGCTACAAACGTGTCACCCCTCAATTTCTGGGGACTCTGAAGCTTGTTGCTGGAGGCTCATCCGTGTGGCTGAAAAGGAGTCTGAAGCGGACGCTGTCACGTGGTCATGCTGAATTCTACCCGATCGCAACGCACATTTCTTGAATGTTTTAAAACTTAGTCTTAAAGCATGAGTCAAATTTGCCTGAAACTTTTGTGACGCGGAGTCCATTGCAAAGTGTTTTTTGGGCATTAACACTTAACTTTCCCCAAGCCCCTCTGAACAAAGTATTATTACGATCCCCTGTGATGGTTAATTTTATGTGTCAACCGGCTTGACCGTGGTACCCGTGATACCCAGTTTTTGGCCAAACACCAGTCTAGATGCTGCTGCGAAGGTATGTCTTAGATGAGATTAACACTTACATCCAAAGACTTTGAGTGACACAGTTTACCTTCTATAATGTGAGCGAGCTCTTCTAATCAGTCGAAGGCCTTAAGAAAATACAACTGAATTCCCTTGAGGAAGAGGGAATTCTGCCTCCAGACTGCTTTTAGATTCAAGCTGCAGCATCAGGCCTTGCGTGGGTCTCCAGCCCCCAGGCCTGCCCTGCGGACGTCACACTCACCAGCCCCCCACAACCAAATGCACCAATTCCTTAAAATAAATCTCCATATAAATAAGTGGGTAGATATTATATGTGTATGTATATCTTTACATTATATGTATGTGTGTATATATGTATGTATGTATCTAGAGCTACAAATATATACATATATATGTATGTATATATGTATATACATTTTTTTGTTTTTTAGTTTTTTTTGCAGGTTAGCATTTTATTAGATAAAAATGAAAGAAGGGTGCCTACCCACTCCTTCCTCTGGCTCACAAGGGGAACTCCCCCTCCCCAAGAGAGGGCAGGGAGTCTATAACACTGAGACAATGAGAGAGATTAGGGCAGAAAGCCCCAAGCCTCTTCCTTCTAAGTCTTGTGTCAAGAAGCAACCTTCTCAGCTACAAATTCTGGGAAGGGGAACTACACCTGCCTTTGCCCCTAAGTGGGCGGCCTTCCCCTCCTCCAGCAAAAAATTGGAGGATAGGCAGTTACCCCCACCCCTAACTTGTCCAGGTAGGGGGAAGAGGAATAAACGTCAGTCTGTGGGCTTCATTTCTTAGGTGCCTTCAGTGCTCATCAAAACCAGGCATGGGGCAGGCCCCGCCAAACTGCTCCACCCGTTGCCTGAGGTCAGCCAGCCAATGACTTGTTTCTGGGCCTTTGAGCAGGAAGGATTTGAAATCCTGGAGTCTGGCGGTCTTGCTCTTCACCTCCAAGCCGATGTTGACGCCTGCATCTGTAAAGCCCACAACTTTCCAGAAGTCCTCCTCACGGAACTAACGAGACGTCAAAGCTGGGGTCCCCAGCCGCAGGCCCCCAGGTGTGATGGCACTTCGATCTCCAGAACAGGTGCTCTTGTTGGCCGTGATGGATATACGAGTTCCAACACCCATTCAGCTCGAGCTCCATCCAGGCCCTTGGGCCGCAGGGCTACCAGCACTAGGCGGTTGTCAGTGCCACCAGACACCAGCGAGTAGCCTCGCGCTAGCAGGGCATCAGCCATGGCCCAAGCGTTCTTCAGAACCTGCAGCGAGCACTCCCGGAATGGGTGCAGGCTTGCTTTAGGGCCACAGACACTGCAGCAATGGCATGGTTCTGGGGGCACCCCCTGCAGGGATGGGAACACAGCAAAGTTGATTCGGTCCTCAAACGTGTAAGGATATCCCGGCCAGTCTTGGGATCCACAGCCCGCACCCACTTCCGGTAGAAGAGGAGTCCTGCCCTGGCCCCTCGAAGGGTCTTGTGAGTGGTAGTGGTGACAACATCCACATGCTTGAAAGGTGAGGGGATCACCTTGGCAGCCCCCAGGCCACTGATGTGGGCCATGTCCGCCAGCAGGCGTGGCTTGACCTCGTCACACACCTCTCTCATGCGGGCGTAGTCGATGAGGCGAGCATGGGCACCGGTGCCAGCTATGATGGGTCGAGGTCGGAAGAGGCCAGCAGTGAGTGCCAGCTGGTCATAGTCAGTGAGGCCGGTTTTGGGATTCAGCTTACAGGGCACAGACTTGAAGAAGATGGATGTAGCTGAGACCCGCTTGACATCAGACATGTAGCCGTGGGTGAGACGGCCCCCCATCGGGCAGGTCAGCCCCATGATTTGGTCATGAGGCTGCAGCAGGGCTGTGTAGGCAGCCAGGTTGGCTGGGGACCCCGAGTAGGGCTGGACATTGACTCCCCACTGAGCAGGATCCAGGTCAAAGGCCTCCAAGGCCCGGCGCTGACACAGCAGCTCGATTTCATCCACTGCCTCTGCTCCTCCATAGTACCTCTTGCCCGGATAACCCTCCGAGTACTTGTTGTTCAGACGGGACCCCAGGGCCTCCAGCGCAGCTCGGCTGCAGAAGTTCTCTGGATCAGTGAGCTTCCAGGCCACGACACTGCCTGTCCTCTCTCCGTAGCAGCTCCCACATCTCAGGGTCACTGATAGACTCTCCTGGCCTGACCAGCCCTTGGTTGCTTCTCCAGTCTGGATCTGGGCCGCCTCGCTGTGCAGGCACCGTATGGCCATCCTGACCAGCTGACCAGATCTCTGCAGAGGCCGAGTCGCCCAGAGCAAAGAGAAGGGCAACATCGCAACCCGAGATGAAGGTCGCAGGAGGTCCGGGTACCAACTCCGGCCGGGGAACACAAGGGGTTGGAAGCAGACTGATCGGAGAGCACATGCGCGAAAAGAGCTGCTGGGCAGCCCCTGAATTGGGGCGGGGTCCACGCATGCGTAAGGTGGACGCCTGTATGGTCTTTCGGGGATTGTAGTTCTTTTTCCCCTCTTCTTCAGTTCCATTTCCCGTCTGTAGCCCCAGGGTCAGAAGCATTTACCCCTGACTCAGTTTCCCGCTGGAGCCAGTGGGCAGTCCTCTGGAGAACACCGCTGTCTTCCAGTTTTACCTTGACCCAGGACTCAAGGCGAAGGAAGGCTGAAGACGAGGCGTCGTTCTGTGCCTCGGCTCGTCTGTACCTCCTCCCTCGCCCCAGTCAGGGGTATATATACATGTATGTATGTATGTATGTATATACATACATATATATGTGTATGATATATTTGTAGATCTAGATAGAGCGAGAGAGTTGTCTGGAGAACCCTGACTCATACATCTCCATTTCGAAGGTGATGAAACAAAGCCTCAGACAGATCCAATCGCTGGCCGTGGGACACCCAGCTAGGTAGCGGTAGGGCAGAGTGCGAGCTGCTGCCTCTGGCAGCGCCATCTCCCCAGTCAGGCTGGAGCCCGGGAGCCTCCCAGCCTGCAGCCAGCCACCACAGGAGCGGTGTGTGGGGGGCTGGTTGTGTTTAATCCTGCCATCGCTTTCTTGGAAAGCTTTTCACCGCAGCCCGCGTGAGGGAAAATGATTTGCTTGGGATGCATGTGGCCACCAGTGCGTTATTTCCCCTAATCTAAACAGAGCCTCAGACACACTCCATTGATCACGCCTTCAAGATGAAAAGTGGCCTTAATGCTGGCCAGCAAATAGGTTTCTCAGGCAGCCCTATGCTGTCAACCACATTTCCTGATCCACTCTGATTAGATATATAAACAGCTTCAGTAAAACAGAGCCTGAGCTTTGCTGTTAAAAATATAAGATAAGGTTCCATAAAGATTCATCAAGAGCAGAGACGCTGTCTAAGTGAGGCCTGAGCTTCTTTTTTTTCTTTTCTTTTTTTTTTTTTTTTTTTGGTATCGTAAGAAGGGTCAGTGGACAAATAACCATGATTTATGATCATGTTTTAATAGTGGCTGGTGCTCCAGCTAAGGGACACCTTGGAGAGAAGAAAGGGTTAAAAGAATTGAACAGGGTCACAAAGTGGTCTTGCATTAATGACCCAGCACACAATTGACGTTACTAAAAGTTACTTAGTCATTTTGTATCTGCTAAGAAGTGTCACCCTGTCCCAAGAACAAGGAACAAGTGGGCTGACGTCTGCAAGGTGCAAGAGGCTTGTGAAGGAAGGATGAGGACACTTCTGAAGCTCAGATGGGGAAATGAATCGACCAAACCCAAACATCTTATACCTTCAAACCATCACGTCTGTTTCATATACATCTTGTACTATAAACACATACAAGGCAGGAAAAGTTTCTGGAATTTTATTTTAGAGATATGTGTTTAGTTGGTATGCATTTCAAAATACTCTTTAACATTTGTCCCAGTGATGGACTAAAGAATGATTCCAGCTCCAGTTTCTTTGAATGAGAACGTTATGCCTTTTCCAGGTAATTTTTGGTATGTGTTTTTCAGAAGGCTAAAAAGATTATCAATATCAGTTTTAAAACGGAAAACATGAAGTGAGAGCAAGAAGAGAACTATCCAAAACTGCTTGGTGGGAAAATGTAAGAAGTTAACATGTTAGATAAAGTTTTAATGTGCATGGATATTTATAGGTAATTTCTAAAAGATACTTTGCTCACTTAGAGAGCTGGTTACTCACCTCTTTAAAGATTACTTACAATTTTCCTAAACTAAACAATAACATTTCTACTCAATACTGAAAATAACTGCTAACATCTTTTGAGCATTTACTATATACCCAGCACTGTTCTAAGTACTTTATACAGATTAGCTGAGAAAATCCTGCCAGCAACCAAAGAGCTAGCTGCTTTTCTTTCCCCTCTTAATCTGTCTATAAAATTATACATGCTGAATTTAAATATTTCGTGAACTAGAATAGCATTCTCCCAGGTTAATGCCTGGTTTAGGTTAACATCAAATATAAATGTCTTTTGGACTTCCCTGGCGGTCCAGTGGTTAAGACTCCGTGCTTCCACTGCAGGGGAGCACGGGTTCGATCCCTAGTCGGGGAACTAATAATCCCACATGCCTCACAGTGCGGCCAAAAAATAAATAAATAAATGTCTTTTATTTTCCTGAGACAATAGTTTTGTTTTCTTGGAATTATTGCAACCAGTGGTTCCTATGTCTAGCTGTTCATCAGAGTCACGTAAGGAGCTTTTCCAAAAATGCAAGTTCCTGGGCCACATCCCCAACTGCTGGAACCCCAAAGGGTGGGACTCAGCATTCCAGTAAGGAAGGGGCTATTTTTATCCCTCTCACAGAAGAAGTAACTGAGTCACATAAAGGTGAAACAACAGCCTGAAGTTACACTGATAGTCAATGGAAAAGCTAAATGCAAACATAGGACGACTTTAGGGTTTTTTAAAAATATACTTTAGTTGGTCTTAGGGCTGTTTGTGCTTCTATAACAAGCAACATATTTTCTTTGTTTGTACAAGGTATTCAAATACTATATGCTAAAGTGAGATTCAGCTGCTTTGAAGGGTACATTTGGGAGAACTTGGGCCAGCTCTCTGAGGCTTCCAGAAAAATGAGTACATGTGGAGTGTCTTTCATTCTTTCCTTTAGGTCAACTATCCTTAGGCTTGGTTTCCACATGCAAATAGGTTTCAGTTGACTGGAGAGAACCCGGCAGACTGATGAGGGTCTGTGAGCCCAGCTGTACAGACGTCTGGGACCACAAGCATTTTCAGGAGGAACAGACACAACATTGACCTAGAATCAGAAGCCCAGGGTGCTTGGGCTGCCCTGGTCACTTCCTGTCTGCTCAGCCCTGAGCCGATCTCAGGATCTCTTTGGCATCACTTCTAGCTTTTGCCTCTGAAGGACAGCGCCCCAGGCATTCTCTAATGAGGAGGTCTATAGCTTCCAGAACAAAGGCTCGGCACAGAGGTGCGGTGCAGGGCAGGCGTTGGATGAGCCCGCTTCTGAATCAAGGCAAATTCTTCATGAGGGACAAAAAGTGAATCTCTGATAAAATCCAGGCATGGAGAGCCTTAGAGAAGGTTCTCCCCTTCACTTTCAATTGGCTTGCTTGACACATTACCAAGCCATAGATAGGTATGGGGAAGGACAGGGTGCACTTAATTTTTCATCTGTGGAAGAACATACTGTTCTATGTGCTATTTTAAAAGTTCCTGCAACATAGTTTGCCACATTTTCTAAGGAAAGGAATTTTATATTCTAAACATTACACTAGGGGCTTTTACTGTTACAGTAGGTTTTTTCCTTAATTTTCTCTTAATTCCCAAGTACACAATGCAGAGATAAACAGATCTAGCCTTTTACCATTGAAAGCTCTGAAGTGTTTATATATAAATCCAGGAGCAGGGCAATCTAGTGTGCAGAGTGATACAGATCGCATTACTCTGTCTTACCGTGCGTTCTTTGGTTGTAATTTCCTGTTTATTCAAGGTAAAGAGGGGTCTTGCTACCACAGACTGGAATCAGACATAAGCCGTTTGCACCTCTGAGAGCTGCAGTTACAAGAACCATCTCTGTTTTCTAAACAAGCTGTGTTTAAGTTCTACAGGGTTTAGACCTGCCCATTTCCTCGTTATGTTTATGCTCCATTGCTCTATTTACATATATCTTCCAAAACCCTGTGATAGCAGCTGCACACATTGTGATTTCTTTCCACTATAATGTAACACCTTTTCCTCCTATGTCACTTGCGGCAACTGCTACCTTATGGCACTGCCAGATCTACTCTCCTGCTGTTTGTTGCCTGTTGATTACCGAGTAACATCTGAAATAAACATGAAGTTGACAGTGATTCGATTTCTAAAATAAACAGGGCAGTTCTCTGTAGCCCCAACTTTATGAAATGCTATTCATTCCATCATACTTAAGTTTAGTTAAATTGAAAGAAAAGGCGGTCTCCCCAGCTGAAGGGTGAGCAGCTTGTCCAGTGAGGCTGAGCTTTGCTTGTCCTTAGTGCCTGCATCATTATTAGCCAGTTAGGGGCCCCTGCAATGCTGCCTTTCTTCTTGCTATAATGCCTTTCAGAATGCAACTGTGATAGTAATTAAGCCTTCAAAGCAAGTACCTAAGAAATGCTCATTTTTGGTTTCTGACAAAGATTCCTATTTTCAGATGCAATGCTGACTAATCTTACTATTTTCAGATGTGGTGCTGAGTGGATTTACAGAAATGCAAAGTAAGGAGGTAGTTTAAGAATTGGCAAAAGTCTCTTAATGAGAAATTGATCCAGCATCGAGGGACATCCACTTGGGTAGCTAGAACACATTTTGAGAGTATTTTATTATCTTATAACTAGACCTACACATGAGCCCATGCACAGTGATAGGGGATAAATAGGCCAAATCTTCTGGAAATTCTAAAGAACAGTTAAGTGATGACTCTTCTCAGTTCCTGTCTCTGTTCTGTTTCAGTTTTAACTCTTGCAGGGTATTATAGACTTTTATAGTGTCCGGAAGTTGCTCCTCTAATCCAGTTGTTTGCCAACCTTGAGCTGTGGAATTTTGGGTCTAATTCTTTGTTGTGGGAGCTTTCCTGTACATTGTAGGACATTCAGTGACATACTTATTAGATGCAAGTAGCATTCCCCCACCCCAATTGTGACAACCAAAATGTCCCTGTCTCCCATTCTCTGCCCCCCTTTGAGTACCACTGCTGTAATCCTATACTTCTAAAGTCACAGCAAGCTGCATCTCCATGAAGTGGGTAAAGGTATGTACTTCCTATGGGCCACACACAGACCCTATAGAAAGGAGTCAGCCACTCCCCATCTCATAAAGGACCCTTCCCTAGAGGGCTTCCAGCCAGGGATGAAGAACCTAAGTCAAAAAAGGCTGGATATATGACATCGAATATAAAAGGTAAGGAGTGAGAGGGCAAAAGGGACTAACAGAGAGACAGAACCCACACCAGGGAGCTGCAGTTAGAGGTCCCCAGCAAAAGACTCTTAAGAACTCGCAGTAGCATCTTATGAGAGAGTTCACTTTGGATGCCTGCCATACCCAAGGGGTTCAATGTTAGATTAGAGCTGCACTGATCAATGAAGACTTCTCCTCCTTTTCCCCTTCCTGTAAGAGACAGAGGCAGCATACTGAATGTGGAAGGAGGGACCAATGAGGAAAGAGAGGAGGGGCCGATATGACACAACCTCTCCACACTGCAGGCTTCTAAGGCAAGCCAGGCTAGGACAGAGGAAGCATGTGAAATTCGGTGATAAGCTTTTGTTTTCAGACTGAACTTTTTATTACCTAAAAGTGACTGGAAGGTTTTCACCAATAGGCGAAGAGTTGGTCAGACTTAAAACTGCTTTTCAGCCCATTATTTACCAAGTACTCAAGACTGTAACAGGCATATTCCCATCTTTGATGTCTTCAAACTAAATGAAAACAACACACATTCTGCATTTAAGTTTCCAATCTTGAAATGGAACAGACATTCAATAGGAAGGTAAAATGCCCCAAAGAAGAAAAATATTGGCTCCTGTTCACAGAAGACCTGCAGGCTGTGTCAGGTTCAGCCTCTCTTGGCCTCCTCTCCTGTAAACAGTTGACTTTCCTGGGTATTAAGTTCTTGCTTCTCACATTTTCATGAATGTCTTCCTCTTGCATCCTACAGTGATAAAATGTATCACTGGCCACTCTCTTCTCTAGATGCAGTGGGGGAACAGCCACAAAGCTCCTGCTGCATCCAAGCCTTTTAAAGGACACAGTAATAAGTGAGACTATAGCCATAGGAAGACAACCAGGGTGTGGATTGGTCTAGATAGAATATTTCATTTAACAATATTGGGGGAAATGAGCCTGTATATAAAGAGAAGGGGAAAGAATGGAAAAATAGAACCCACAGTACTCATCTTTCAATTTATAAAATTAAAAAGGAAAAGTTATATGCTAACCAAGAAGGCTAGCCAGGGCAGGGGTTAGAGGAAGCAAGTATGAAGTAAAATATGAACCATCTAAGATTTCACGTGTGCTGGTGATTGATGGCTATCTGTCAGGAAAACCCTTGAAGAGATCTCGAAGTGGGTAAAATTTGGCAGATTTCTTAAGCTCAGGAAAGTTTTTGTTTTTTAACTTTTTTTAAAATTCTTTTTCTTTGGGCAACAGACCAGGGTGGCTCCACAGTTTCAGAGAGCGAGTGTACATTCCTGTAAGCCCGAGATTAGCTGGGGCTGCAAGGACGTAGAATCAGGGCGAACCAAGTCAAGCCTCCCCTGGTGCAAGGGCTCCGGTCTTCCGCAGCCCAGCGCTCTCGCCAGTAAGCGCAGCCGCAAGCCACCCAGCCGACCCGCCTGCTTACTGTCCTGTGAGCTCTCCGCTCTTACAAGTTGTCTCGGAGAGTCAGGGGAGTCCGGATTGGCGGCCCTGCCCCGCTGACAGTTGGGGACATTCCTGCCTGCGCTACCAGCGCGGAGTCGGGGCAGCTGGCATGGGCCGGCGCGGCGGGGCGTGCATCCTGCTCGGGAGGGAGCGCTGGACCGGCGTCAGGCGGGGACCCGGAGGTGGCGCGCGGCCCGGGCGCAGCGCAGGCGGGCGGAGGGCGTGGGCGCGGGACGCTTGGCCCCCAGCGCTGTCACCCGGGCCACCTGCGCTGCCATAGTCGCCCCTGGACGTGGGTGGTGACAGGCTGGGGGTGTGCGAAGCTTCACCGACCGAGTCCCAAATTTCTCTTCCCCTTTAAGTTTAGGACTGGGGACACTTCTTTCCTCTTGGAGGCAGAGAGCTTCAGACACCTGCACTCACCCTTTGGGGACCGAGGGGGATTGCTTCAGTGGCTTAAAGGACAACTGGCCTTGTATCCCATCTGTCTGCCCGTCGTGCAAAGCCTGCGCCGGACTCCTGTGCCATCTCCCCGAACTTCAAAGCCTCGGAAGCCGGCTGAGAGAAGTGACCGTGGGCAGGACGTCCCCAGCCCGGGACCCCAGCCTGGAGAGAACCTACTTTCCTTCAGCACCTCGGCCTGGGAACTTACAAAGTACTAATGAAGAAACTCTACAGGCCAAGATACCTTGGTTCTGTTTCTAACGCCTCTCTAAAGGGCTGCTCAGTGACCCCAGGCAAGTTACTAAACTGCTCTGAACCTTAGTTACTTCTTCTGGAAACGGATGGAGTTGGACCATGTGACTATTAAGGTCCTTTTCAGCTCTGATGGCCCAAGATGCTAATATTCTACTTCCTGAGGATATGAAAATATAACACAGTCTCTTCCTTTAGGAATATTATACACTTACAGAGAACAAGACTAACAAGTAGAAAAGAAATGCCACAGGCTTGTTTCACATATGGCAAAACAAAAGCTAATAAAATATGTTGTATATTTAAAAGATTCAGTATTTATTAAGAGCCCTCCAAGTGCAAAGCATTTAAAGCATTTGACTAGGAATGGATGACAACAATCAAAGGATGAACTGTGCCCCTGTTTGCAAAGAGTTCTTTTTATATAGAAGCTCTTTTTTGAAAGAAAAAAAAAGGTATTTACATTAAGGCGTATAAATGTAAAAGATCACAACACAAGGCAGCACGAAAATGAAGACTAGAGAAACCGGGTGTAATACAGAAGATTGAGACAAAACTATAGTTGCCCTTGGACAAGGGAAAAAAAATAATGTCTTTTATACATCATTTGGATTATAGCTAGAACAGGAAACAAGGCAAGAGTGATCAGGTGATTTTTGTTGTTGTTATTGTTGTTCTATGTCAAGACTGAAGACAGTCCAAATATGTTCATAATACCATTATTGACACCCGATTCCTAGTTTTTAATAAGTACTATCATTCACTGCCATCTAGTGTTAACCAGATGAATGAATTTTTTTCCATATTCTTTTTCCTAAATTCCTTTCCCAGCCCTAACTAAGTTTTCAGATTCAAGTGGAGAGTGCAAACCATCTCTCCTGAACATCTAGTCTTATGCTGTGATGTCTGTGTCCTAAAAACCCCTGTGTTTCCCCCCTGCCCCTACCAGGCATCCCCTGTGGCTCAGAGGCTCAGCTTATTTTCTGTTCATCTTCCCAGGACCTCCATCATTGGTTCCAGCCTCTTTCCATGGACTTTTCCTTCAGACGCCATAATTTCATAGGACTAGATGCATTAATTGCTGGGCAGAACATTTGTAGCAGAAAGACAAAGTCTGTAACTCACAAATAAATTGGGAAGATGACTAAGAAAAGTACTTCTCCATTTTTGCAAGTAAGTTTAAACGTTCACTTTAATAAAACTCCAAATCAAGAGAAGCCTCTTAACTTTATTAAATGTTTGATTTCCAAAGGCTCTGAAATATTTTCTAAAAACTGACTAAAAGTTATTTAAGTGAACGTCAAGTTGCTCTCATATTTGTCTCATAACTGTAGTAAATACATCTCTGGGCATAAACAGAAATGGCCTTTTTTTCAACTGTCTTCAATTACTTTGTTCAAATGCCCCCAGTTTATTTCAAATCATCTCCAATTGTTCAAATAAAATTCCTATTATAGTTTTTTTAGTGAACTCATTTAAACAACAAAATCGACAAAATACTAAACTTTGATTATTTAGAGATAGAGTGAAAAGAAAATAATTCACTCATAATATTCAAATTTAAATCATCTGTATTTAGAAAACACTATCTTAAGAATTATGATTCTATCAAGCTTCCTTTTGAGTAATTTGCATAATCCCTAAATAGTAATAAAACTAAAGTATAGAAAATTCAAAATCACATTTTATAAGAGATAAAAATTATTGCTGTGTTCCTGAATCTTCAGAAGTAAGCTTATCTGAAGGTTGAATTAACTTCTGTGCTGAGGATTAACTTCTGTGCTGAGGGATAGGAAAACAAACTCAGCGTTTCATGGAAACATTTTACATTGTGAACCGAAGATGTGTTGGAACAGGAAAATCCCTTGTTCTGTTCACTTAGTTTATTTACTCTCTTCTTCCCTATTTAAGTTTCCTTTCGGTAAAGCAGATTTATGCTTTCCTGAAGATGGAGACTTTCATCAGAACTCTCTTTTATGGCTCCCTTAAGCTATTCTTCATTCTTCTGATATTCATAAAGCTGTTTTGGCTGTAGCCCCTTGAGACGGATTTTGATGTAACTTCTCAAATCTGGAGTAACTCTTTTTTTGAATGTCATCCATTAGTTCAAGAGTCAGTGACTTATTAGACCTTTCCATACCAGCGTGAGAGCCCAGGGTCAAATTTTCAGGAATTTTACAAATCTCTCTCTTTTTTTTTCCCCTTGCTGTTGATTCCTGAGGTTATCAGAGCAGGAAGAAAGTTACTAACTAGTCCTCTTTTGGTTCAGCATATTGGTGGCCATGGACCAGCAGGTACTGAACGCAGGGAATAAGCAGAGAATCAGTTAGCTTAGGGGAGAAAAGGAGAGAGAGCTCTGGGCGTGGATGCACTAGACTGTGGAAGATCTTAACTTGGAGTGAGGTAAAGTAGGCTTCTTTAATAAAACACACACTCCACAAACTTCCAAAGTTTGCTCTAGAGAAAGTTCTGCTAGTAGGAAAGGACGGGGTGATGGACCACGCCGGTAACACATCTGCCATCAGAGAAATGCTACTACCTCTACCATAGGGCCCTAGGTGGGCTCCACTCCATCATTTCAACATTCTGACCTAAGTGTGAGCAGAATCCCTTGACTCAATAACTGGCTCGCAGCTGAAACAGGAATGAAATGATCAAAAATAAGCTATAGTAAATTCTTGAGTAAAAAAGAGAAATAAACACAGAGAGTGTCATAAAACTAAATAAATCTGGCTTGCAAAATAAGTGCTGCTCACCAGGGGCTTTCAGCTATTACCCCATCTCCCATAGACCTCCAGAAAGAAAAAGAAGGCCTTTCCTGGAATGTCATATTAACTAGTTTCTAATGTACATCCTTAAGACTGCTTTTCTGTTTAACACCTAACCTTTTGCACACCCTTGTGCCATTTCAAAGGCCTGACTGAGCAAAGTCGTCTCTGCCTCTTAGCTAAGACTCAGCCTCCCAGAGAATGCTTCTGTTCTAAGATTCATGTCTTCCCCACGAGAGGTAACTGGCATTAGAAATGGTTCAACACTTTAAGAGCCTGTCCCCTCCTAACAGGTGGTGGAATTTTCATTATTTTCTCTTATAATCTGTGGTAGAGATTGCTGGTTGACTTCTGACGTCTATTGGTCCATTCTTTCAAATAATAGGAAGTTTCACTGAGCACACAGCTGCATGGAATAAGAACTATATTTCTCAACCTCTCTTAAAGCAAAATGTAGTCATTTTACTAAATACAAATATAATAGCATATATGCAAAGTAATATGTACAGATCTAGGAACCTTCTTTAAGAAGCAATTGGTGCAGTCCTTTTTCCTGTCCCTTCCTCTAATCCACAGCCTAGGACCTTGGATGCCAACATTTTGGACCTTGAAGATAAGGGCGCATGCTTGGATGGTGAGTAAAGGATTCTGTGAAGCAGGGTTGCCATATTATCCTGTACTCCTTACCTCTAGACTTTATGATGTCACAGAGAAATAAACTTTTAGTTTATATCATTTTAACTTCAAATTTTTCATTTATAGCCATGTTATTTTGAGCTTTGCTCTTGTAAGTAGATCTGTCTGTTTTGGGCTGAATTGTATCCCCTCTGAAAGTCATATGTTGAAGTACTGAACCCCAGTACCTCCAAATGTGACCTTATTTGGAAATAGGGTCATTCAGATGTAATTAGTTAAGATGAGGTCATTAAGGTGGGCTCCAATTCAATATGACAGGTGTCCTTATAAAAAGGGGAAATTTGGACACAGACATGTACACAGGGAGAATGCCATGTGAAGATGAAGACACAGATCAGGGTGATGCTTCTACAAGCCAAAGAATGCCAATCACCAGAAGCTAGGCGAAAGGCAAGTAACAGATCCTCTCTCACAGCCCTCAGAGAACAAACGCTGCCGACACCTTGATCTTGGACTTCTAGCCTCCAGAACTCTGAGAGAATAAGTTTCTCTTGTTGAAGCCGCCCAGTATGTGGTACTTTGTTATGGCAGCCCTAGCAATCTAATACACTATCCTAACCAATTAAAGTCTGGATAGAATAACCTTAGCTTAATCCAGGACAATAGTCTTACCATTCAGATAACAAGAACTAAACTATCTGCTTGCCCACCTGAACTTCTATCATCATCTCTCAGCACAGTTACTGAAGAACAGTTTTGGCCAAATGTCAGTTTATCTGGAATGCCAAACCAAGGGAATCCAGTGGCTGTCCCATGAGAGTGCAACTCTATCACCAGGCGTGTTAGCCACACTCAAATGGTGGTTTATTTTAGCCCCAACATAGAATACTTTCATTCCAGTGGAGCAGCTATCAGCATCTCAGCCAAAGTATATTCCCCATCACTGACTACTCCTGGTGCAATGAATACATGAATGAATGAGGTGGAGTTGGCTGACACTAACCGAAGGAGTTACATCAGAACTTTCCACTAAGCACTGGCTATATTGTCTAAAGGTAAGGCATCATATGTCCCTGGATTCAAATCCCAGCTCTTCCGTTTACTAGTTGCATGATCTTGGAAAAGTTATGCAATCTTTCTATGCCTCAGTTTTCCCATCTGTAAAATGGGGGAATAGAATAGTTATTTTCCTACAGAGTGGTTATGATTTATTTTATGTGAACTACTTAGAACGGTCCATGCCATGATGTGCTGCAGCTGGTTTGTACTGGCTCACAAGGCTGATAGTGTACAACTTTTCTGGATCTGCAAATCTTCCCATCCCCATATTCAGTGATGTCATATTAGTAGCTTGCAATTAACTGGCCTTGGTGAGAGTATTTACACCACGGAAACTGGCAAATACTATACATCAGGGGCTGGCTTGCCAGCATGCCACTGATTAAAAAGTACGTATTAGAAAGTTCTTTATAAATGTTAATATCTTTATTATTACCCAGTAGGTACTCCTACTCCCTTGTGGGTTTGAGAAGGCATTCTGCTAATTAAATAAATAATTTTGAGTTAAACTAACACTTACGGGATTCCTTTAGCAGTTGATTACCTCAGGGGAGTCACTGCATACATTTGTGGTCTACAGAGCTTAATCCTCAATTCACTTGAAACTGATTTTTGGCTCCATGAAAGTAGGAACTATGTCTGCTTTTCTCATTGCTGTGGCCTCCACACCTACTAACAGAGAAGGCACTCATAAATATTTGTTAAATGAATCAATTAATTAATTAAATTTCAAAGGGCTGTCACATCCATTTCATCTTTTTCTTGGCCATCAATAAGGCAAGATTTATCTCCATTGCATAGGTGAGAAAACTGAAATCCAAAGAAGTGCCTAGTTGGTGATTTGCTTTCTTTCATCACATGATGTCCATTAGCTCAGCATCTCCCAAAATATGTCCTATAGATTGTGAATTCTTAAGGATGTTTAATAGTTATCATGTGACAGGGGACCCATGGGTAGTAAGTTTCAAACTTATTATGGAGTAAAAACAAAATATATTGGTTTATTCACTACAGGTTTTATCAGAGCCTTTATTAAGTCAATATGCATTGTGAACCTGGGGTGGGGGTGGTTGGTTAAAATACGATCATTTCCCATATTTGACTGTAGGTTTTTAAAATCATGTATCCAGTGATATTAGTGTGAAACAATCACTAGAGCAGTGCTTCTCAGTAACCTGAATCATCAGGAACCTTGTTAAAATGCAGACTGTGATTCAGTGGGTCTAAGGTGGTACCTGAGATTCTGCATTTCTAACAAGCTCCCAGGGGATGCCCATGCTGCTGGTCCACAGGCCACACTTTTAACAGCAAGGTACTAGAACATGCCAGAATCAAGAGTCATTTGGATTTGCAAATGAAGCAACTGACAAAGGATTAATCTCCAAAATATACAAGCAGCTCATGCAGCTCAATATCAAAAAATCAAACAACCCAATCCAAAAATGAGTGGAAGACCTAAATAGACATTTCTCCAAAGAAGACATACAGATGGCCAACAAACCCATGAGAAGATGTTCAACATCACTAATCATTAGAGAAATGCAAATCAAAACCACAATGAGTATCACCTCACACCGGTCAGAATGGCCATAATCAAAAAATCTAGAAACAATAAATGCTGGAGAAGGTGTGGAGAAAAGGGAAACCTCTTGCACTGTTGGTGGGAGTGTAAATTGATACAGCCACTATGGAGAACAGTATGGAGGTTCCTTAAAAAACTAAAAATAGAACTACCATGTGACCCAGCAATCCCACTGCTGGGCATATACCCTGAGAAAAGATACATGTACCACAATGTTCATTGCAGCTCTATTTACAATAGCCAGGACATGGACGCAACCTAAGTGTCCATCGACAGATGAATGGATAAAGAAGATGTGGCACATATATACAATGGAATATTACTCAGCCATAAAAAGAAACGAAATTGAGTTATTTGTAATGAGGTGGATGGACCGAGAGTCTGTCATACAGAGTGAAGTAAGTCAGAAAGAGAAAAACAAATACCGTATGCTAAGACATATATATGGAATCTAAAAAAATGGTACTGATGAACCTAGTGTCAGGGCAGGAATGAAGACGCAGACGTAGAAAACGGACTTGAGGACACAGGGGGTGAAGGGGAAGCTGGGACGAAGTGAGAGAGGAGCATCGACATATATACACTTCCAAATGTAAAATGGATGGCTAGTGGGAAGCAGCTGCAAAGCACAGGGAGATCAGCTTGATACTTTGTAACGACCTAGAGGGGTGGGATAGGGAGGGTGGGAGGGAGACGCAAGAGGGAGGGGATATGGGGATATATGTATACACATAGCAGATTCACTTTGTTGTACAGCAGAAACTAACACACCATTGTACAGCAATTATACTCCAATAAAGATATATATATATATATATATATATATATATAAATATATATATATATATATATATATAAAGAGTCATTTGGCATCTCAGTGAAAGGGTAGATGACACCCCTGAAGCATATCCTAGTCACCATGAGAACCACCTGTTGAAACAAGTATCCTACTCAGAGGGGATGAGGGAATATGGGACAAACCCACATGAAGTGCAAGGTTTGGAGGGAGCAGAGGGCAAGACTGAACTTAAGTAGCGTAAGTAGGGCAGGTCTCATTCGGCTAAAGTTCAGGTGGTAAATTAATTGGGGAAGGGACACAGGGAGGGTTTAATACCCTCTCAATTGGCATATGGACTAAAACAGCTTCATTTTTGTCAATAAAAATCAGGTAAGAGGGGAAGAAAGCCAGACCCAATAATGGTTCAGATTTAGCTATTATTTTCTGTCTCTATAATTTTTCTCAACTTCAAGTTCTATGGGTTATGAATTTGTTTAAACTCTTTATTATTAAAAATGGGATTTTAATGTCAGCAATTGGAGGGGGATAAAGTAGGCTGGGATCAAAAGAGGTTAACCTTGGGTCAGGTAGGGAGGTGACACTAAAAATATAATCAGATACTTAAAGGCTTCCTAAAGCCTCCTGTCTCCAAAGACCCATCTTTCTGAGCAGGTCCTGTTCTAGTCTGGGAACCTAATTTTGGCACCTGTGGTACCGCAGCAGCTGCTACTCTCTGCTGTGGTCTAGCAGACTCTTTTCTACTGCTTCCTTGGCAACTATGTTGTAATAACCTTTGTGGGTCACACAATTCATAAACGTAGAGCTGGGATTAGCCTAATGGATTTGTGATAAGATTCTCCCACAAAATTTCTACCAATGATTCATTACTACCAGTTACAGCCTGACACATTTTGATAACTTCCTTGAAACAAAAAGGTTTATAACTCATGACTTCCTAATAGATCAAAACCTTTATCAGTGTAAAGCAATATTTTTTTTTCTAATTTTACAATTTTTCCCTTGAGTTCTTTGTGCTAAGTTCATTTTGTCACTCCTGTTGTTTACATTTTTACACCTACCTTTGCTCCTCTTTCTATAATGCTAGTTTAGATAATTCTCTAGTAATTAAATTTCTTAACCCAAATGGAGAGTATTTTTCCCTTTTACTGATGTTTATATTTGTTGTCAGAATTGATAGGTTTTATTTTTTTTTCTCTTGTTTATGATTTTGGATTTTTGTGGGTCTTGATGTTTTCCTTTTTTTATAAAGCTTTTCTTATATTGTTTATTTTCCGCCCGTAAACATCTGTGTCCTGTGTCATATACATCCGTGCTATGGTGTTCCTGATCTCTTGGAACATTTGTTGATTAGTGAGAGTTCATAGGTGTCCCTTGTTCCAGAGTTTGGACTCAGGCCTGGTCAGTTAAAAATGAGCTTTAAAACATCATAAAATAACTATGCAGTGCCCAGTAGGACCTTAGGAAACATTCTTTCTTGGTGTTTCAGCCCTGTGTTTTATTGTTCCTGTCTTATCTAGTGAAATTGTCGCACATGTCAAATGTGCTCCTCATTACCTTGAAAAATGAAACAAAAGGTGCTTGTTTTCCATTACCTTATATCCTGAAATAGCCAAAATATATACAGACGGCATCAGAAGAACAGAGAGTTTGCCTCTTTCTGACTTGTTTTTAAAGTGCAGTGCAGACAGGCTAAATCCAGCTGGGAATTCTGTGGGTCACAAGTGTCATTAGCTGTGTGGAGTTGAAGCCCCTGTCTGGGGCTGACTCTAGAATATTTACATGGTAAGGTTAAGCTGGAAGTGTATTTTCATTTGTGTTGCCTTAAACCTTCTTCTTTGAAGGTTATGCTAGCTGCTAAATGACTAAATAGCTATTTTGTTATCAGTGATACATTCTTTGTTTAATTCAAAAGCATCTGATACTTCTCCTCTTAATAAAAAGTTTTGTTATACACATAAAATTTTACATATTAACACAAGAGCCCCAATGTAGAGTGGTAATTTGCTGTTTACCCATTTGAAATGTACTGTTTAAGTCTGATCTTACATTTCAAAAATTATCTTCAGTAGGAACTCAATATATTCACTTGTGAATGGTTCTTATTAGAATGTCATTTTTCAAAATATGAAGATGTGTGTATATATCCATGTGAGCTTGAATTCTGCAGCCAATTACTTTTTCTGATACTCTGTGTGTATATACATGTAATATTTTTCTATGATAATAGTTTCTTAAAATATTTATTGAAAAGAAAATGTTAACAATAAACAAAAACATTTAAAGTTGTACTTATTTTTGCAACTGCCATTCTAAATAGATGGTTTAATCAAAACACCCATACTGACTTTTTCCCCGCTTTTTCCTACTCATCGTTTCCCAGCAGGTAAGGAACTGAATCTTAGGAAACATTTTACCCGAGCAGCAGAGCTGTACCCAACCAGAAAGGCCTTCCCCACGTCTTTTGCTCTAGTTACATACTTTTCAAATTACGAACAACCTTAAAAACTAAAAATAGAACAGAATGTCTCTTTACGCAACTCAGTGCTTTTTTGGCCTTATTTTATTCTGTTTCAAAGTGGGTTTTGGTAGTTGTGTACCAATCTTGGGGAAAGCCAGAAGCAGCAATTCAGCTTTTCACAGATATTTCTCTTGCTGAATCTCCATATGCAGAGAACATCAATGAAGCCCTGGGTATTATTATTATTTTTTCTTTTTTTTAAAAATTTATTTATTTATTTTTATTGGGGTATAGTTGTTTTACAATGTTGTGTTAGTTTCTACTGTACAGCAAAGTGGAGTTCCCTGTGCTCTACAGTAGGTTCTCATTAGTTACCTATTTTATACATATTAGTGTATATATGCCAATCCCGATCTCCCGTTTCATCCCACCCCCCCCTTTCCCCCCTTGGTGTCCATACTTTTGTTCTCTACATCTGTGTCTCTATTTCTGCCTTGCAAACCGGGTCATCTGTTAACACTTTTCTAGATTCCACATATACGCGTTAATATACAATATTTGTTTTTCTAAGCCCCGGGTATTGTATTCATAACAAGGAAGTTGCCGCGTTTGGATGTTTCTTATTATAAATGCTAGGACTTAAAATGGCAGTATCAAACATACGTCAAACTACTTTCACAGAATTTAGCTTTTTCTCTCACTGGCTTTTCTTCAGATTAAAAAAAAAAAAACATACTGCCTTAAAAACTACTTAAGTTGAAACTACTTAAAAAACGTAGCGTTTTGAAAAATTGGACCTGTCACATAGGCAGCACACTTCTACACGTCGTGTTATGAAATTAACATATTCCACATTTCCAAGTTCTGTGGACCGTCATTCACCAGTTTATGGAAACTTTCAAAATCCCTGTTCTTCTGCCACTTTTTCGGCAGTGTCATTTACCAGCTTAGGTCAAATCCATTTCAAAGCGTGCTGTGGCAGCGCAGCAATTGCAGGAAGGTAAAATGTGCAAACAGGGAATGTGTACTGAGTGGTAAGACCACAGTGATTTGGATGAAAAGGGCCCCTTCATTCCTCGAGAACTGAGAAGGAAGGGCAGGGTTGACTACGAGATGCCAGGCAGCGCTCTAACTGCTGCAGAACTGGGCTTCTCCTCAAGTGAGTAGAGGGACAATTTGGATTAGCACATTTCCCATCTTATTTAAATCTGGAAGATGTGTATTGCTCAAGCTACACAAAGTTTGAGAAGTGTGAAGACTGTGAAAGGACCATTTGTTTTCATGATCGGGACATCCCTGGTTATTGCTCCTGTATTGTGAACTTCCAGTCTCTCTTTTTTAGGAAAACAAAGGCCAAAAGCTCTTCGTTTTCGTATCAAAGATTAATGCGCATACAACATAGCTTCTAGGCCATCGGTTCTGTTGGACCACGGATGTAAAAATGTCTGGTTTTTTCATATTACATATTGTCACTCAGCACTCTGCCTGAGTGAGTGTGTTTGAGGATGTGTGACAGCGGGAGGGGAGGCCACCGACGGGTCCATCTTTGGAGCAGACAAGAGTCCAATGCGCAGGTGCACACAGTGACAGGGAGCAGCCATCAGAGGTTCTTACTAACTGGACAGGGGACACCTCAGTTGTACCCTGCAGACATGACGTTCAGTGGAAAAGAAGTAAGAAAGAGAACAAGAGCCATAGCATAGCAACACACACACCTATGTAAATAAAAACATACCCAAACAATACTGTTCAACAAAACACAAAAATACATTCATGGCCAAAGACATTCCTTAGACAGGGTGCTTCCCGGGGGTAATAACATGAGACTTGGGGTGAAGAGGAAAATAAAACAGGAGAGGGACCTTGGAAAGATCCATGATGAGGCATTTAATTGATTCACACGTTGTACTGGACATCAAAAGAAAAAGGACATATATGATGGAAGCATTTTTGCAAATCTCAAAAATAAATGTAATAAAACGCTCACATGATAATCACTGGGGTGACTGTATCGATTTTACATTTATTACCATCATCGGCAAACAAAAAATACAGAAAAAACAGACGCTACATATAGTAAAATTCATGCATAAGGTCTATTCATTTGGGCCTCATCTCAAAGTGACATCAGGTGTGTCAGGAGCAGCAGGAAGGTGGGGGGATTTATTCTGGTGGGAACAGAGCACACAGGGTTCCACCCACAGAGTCATCCAACACAAAATATACCAAGTGGTAGGACCTAATACGATACTTCATTGTCTAATGCATTTCCCTACTGTATAATTATTAAGCAGGAATCCGGTATTGACATTTGTATTCTAGCTTAATAGTTACATGTATTACTCCTTATCATTACAAATGTGTGTTCTAGCAAATTAGTTTTCTACCCATTCAAATAATGTGAGGTAAAGTCCAACCTGAACTTATTAGCAAGGATATTCCCTGTACGTAGTGACTGGTAAAAAATATGAAGAGAGATAGAAAAAGAGAGTCTACCTTTCCTATAGAATACAGGAACCATGATTTCACATATAGTGGAATCAGAATCATATTTCTGCTTTTTCCTCACTCTTGCCAAATTGGAATTTAGACTCAGTAAGTCACGTAACCCCCCGCCCCCCGTCGGAAACCCCGTCGCAGGCTGGGATAACTAATGCTAAGGGCTGTGTGGTTTTGCCTTTACTGCTCTCCGTACAGAATTCCATTTGCTATTCCTTTGTTCTAACTGCTGTTTCTTAAACCTGTCTTGAAAAGAACTGTGGTAATCTTCATCCTCTGTCTCAGAGATGATTTCCATCTTCTGAGTGATGAGTTTAATAAGCTCATGCTGTTTTTCCAGAAGAGAACTGAGATCCTTCAGCCTAAAAGGACATACATTTCATGAGTTTCTTTTCAATCATCCTTTCAGCCCTCGAGTGCGGGAAGGCCTGTGTACTCAGGTGTTCTAGAGCGGACTAACTGTGCCCAGGTTGGAGCCTCCTGGTAATCATAATCCTAAGAAATACATACTTTTAAAGTTTAAGTGATTTTCCCAAGCTTACACTGTTCATTCATGGCTAGTTAATCTTTGTTCCCATTTTAAAGAGTAAAACACTGTTGCACAGAAAAGTTCAGCAGCTTGCCCAGGGTCATACAGTTAGTAAACAGTTGAGTAGGTCTTTGAATGCAGGTAAATGAACCCTAAAGCCCTCAGGCTTGACCACTGTACACTACATAGCTTCTCCAGGGATCCTCAAAGCTTCCAGAGTTTTGATGTAAGAATTCAGACGGCTGATGAAGAATGCAGTTTAGGATACTGATTGGCAAACTGATTTGTCAATAGCAGCAAATCAGTTATTGGGTCTAAAAAGAAGTCTCAAGATTCTCAATATACTAGCCACATCAGTCAATTAAAGCCTGGCAATATAGATAAATAAACACAAATATACAATATAAACTTATACTATGCCTCCTTGTTAAGAGTTTTAAATTTTTCAAATACAGATGAAAGGAAGCATACATACCGGTACTTTTGCTTCATTATTTCTGTTTCTAAAGATGTATCAACATTTGGCATTTCTTGTCTCACTTCTTGGGTGCAAAAGAAATAATGAAATACACCACGCTATGGGATAAAAGATTAATAGTTACGCAGGTAGAACTCAGTTCAGGAACTGCTTCTTGAACGTGTGCCATGATTCAGCTACTGAGGCCGGCATGCTAGCACAAATATTCAGACACAGCCATGACCCTCAAGGAGCTCACAGCCTCTTAACAGACAAATGCAAAGAGCTATAAAATGAAGTCATATATGTTACACTAGAGGAAAGTACAAGACGTATAAATAATACAGGGGAGTAAACTGGAATGGGGGGTTGTTTAGGAAAAGGTGTAACAGAACCATTTTATATTTTCTCATGAAAAACGTCCATCATGAGTGGTGGTATTCCACACAGGATTAGTTGTTAGTTCTCTAAAACTGCTCTGCACCATTATCCAACACAACTGAATTTCACATGGGGACATTTCTGAAATGCAATTTCAATATATTTTTTTAAATTCAGTGTCTTTTAAACCATCAGCGGACTGGCGAGGGTCAAGGGCAGGTGTGAAATGACTGGGAATGAGGAAGTTCCGGCCACCCAGGCGAGAGAAGATAGCCACTTGCACAGGCCACCTGGTAAGTCAAACGGACCAAATGTGGGACTGCCTGGGTGTGAGGGGGGAGAAAAGGGAAAGGAGACGACAAGGACGACGTCTTGCCCAGGCAGATGAATGGAGGTGACCGTCAATGAAATAAGACAGTCTGGAGAAGGATGGCGCTGTTTCACTCTCCCCCTGTAGGGGATGTCGGGAGCAAGTGAAACAGGAGGGGTGGAGCTCATGAGTGTGTTTTGCATGAGTATGTTTTGAACACGTGGAATCTGAGGTACATTGAAGACGTACCAGGGAAGATGTCAAGTAGACAGTTGGATACAGGGGCCTGAAACTCAAGGAGCTCTAGGCAGGAGAATCAACTGCTGAGCTTTCTGTGTTTCAGTAGTGACTGCAGTGGTGGGTACGAGTGAAATCAAATAGGGAAATAGTTTAGAGTAGAAGAAAGCCTAGGTTCATACTGAGATCGACTTTATCATTTTATGACTACACAATGGAAAATTAACCTATGAAGGACTCAGAAAGAATTAGCATCCAGTACTTGCAACTCTTAGTATACTCCCTTTTCCATTATAACGCAATGACCTTGCTTAGTCTTTGACAGTTTGTATGTTCTCTATAATGTACACTCTCCTTGTATGTGTATATACGTACCTGGGTGTACGTACATGTGTGTTCTAGATACGTACACATACACATCTGCACACATATGTCAGGGACATGTGACTAGGAAACGCAAGTGAAGTATACCTACACTGTAAGAAAAGATCCCTAAGGGTATGGCTGGCCCACCCCCCCATCTGCTCTCACAGTGGTGTGGTATATATTTAACACAGAGGCTGTGGACGAGCCACTTGGAAGACAGGACTACATGTCTCCTCCCCATTGATCATTACCAGGCACCCTTGGGGATAACACGATGAATGAATGTTAAGCTCCATCACATTATTTATGTCGATCTTTGTCACGTGTACTTACTAACAGCCCTTCACCATATCTGGGTCTGTTGGGATACACGACGGTGGATTTCTGATCGACTTTGTGTAGGAACCAGAGTGGCAGCTTCTTTTCCAGGCTGGTATGAAGTTCCACCTGAAGTGCATTGGGGATTTATTGAAAGGAATCATTGATAAGCACCTGGAATCCGTACACTGCAGAGAAGCAGTCGTTGGCACAGTGCACTGGAGACTGACTCCCGTGTCCTGGCCTGTGCACAGGCAGCCGGGCTGGCCCAGTTTCCTTCACCCTGAGTTCGAGCTCGCTGTCACCTGCCCCCACCTCTCACTTCATCCACTGACAAAACAGGGGCAGCCGTCTGCCATCGGGGGCCAGCTGTTTAAAGAAGGGATTCCATTTAAGTCAGCAGATGTTTACTGTTCAGGGACCGTGACCAACACTGGGCATGTCAAGAAGAAGAAGACGGAAGCCACACTCTCGGGGCGCCACACTCCACAACGTGCACAACCGCGAGGTGTGGGTGGTACAATGTGCACCTACGACAGGGCAGAGGGGGGAGTGCTGAAGTGGAGGGATCAGAGGTCAGCAGGGAAAGAAGGAGAATCTAAGCACATCCAAGAGGACCTGATAAACCTTTCACGCTGTGCTATCAGGTGCCAAACGGTTTATCCATGACGCACCTTGAGGATAATTTCTGGTTTCAGAGATACAAACTTTTGTTTAATGTTTTCACCTTGACTTATTATTGAATTTAATTCTCATATTTTCCACTTTTTTGTTTGCATTTGCCAAATTTATCTTTGATTCTCTTCTTAGAGCCCTTTGTGTCCGTTGTTTAGCTACGTTTAATATAATGACCGTATAAGTGAGATTTTTCTTTCTAAGACCATAGGCTTTTTTAATATATGGGCATCTAAGTGGTTGATATTCCTAAATGGTGTGATGGTAAGAACTGTCCTGACCACACTGTATAAAACTGCAGCCCCCCTCCCACATAGCACACTCCCTAACTTGCTTCCCTGGTATTTTTATAGCACTATCGCCACTTAACATACTTTACGTTAGTTCCAGTTTCAAGAAGAGCTATATTTTCTTATATCTTATTAACAATTCCAATTAGATGTTTTGAGTAATGTAATTTTCAGGGATTCCTCTTCCCCTGGGTCTTCAGGGCAATATTCCTTCCCCTTGCCATACACATTTTCAGAGGTCACATGCACTTACTCCAGCTCGACTGAGAAGGATTTATTCAACCCTCGTGTTTGCCGACAGATAAAGCACGTGGTGTGTCTTAACCTTGTTCGTTCTCTACACAGGAGCTGCCAGACTACCTCTCTCGAATACGGTCCTAGCGAGGATGGCAGGCAGAGCCCAAAGTCTAATCGTGGTGGGTCCAGTGGGACGCGCCCAGCACAGCTCCTCTGGAAGGGCACATCTTCACCTCTCCTACCTGGTGGGTCTTCCATGTTGAGGGGTAAGAAGCACTCCGTGGGTTTCCTTTCGTAATATGCACCATGTGTGTAAATGTCTGTGGAAGTCTACGGCTGCCAGCCTGCTCTGGGAAATGGGGAAACTAGTGTTAAAAACTAACCAAACAGCTCCAAGGCCCTCAAGATACTCACAACTCCTGTACTTGGGGAACTGACACTTCACTTCGTGAATGCATCTCCCAGCAGCACTGTCTCAGGGACCTTTCTGGCCTCACTTGTGTTTGAGATGATTTTGTGGGAAGACGAAATATCCCTGTAGGAAATGCATTGCTGCCCATCCTCTTTTGCCACCGGTTCTGATGTGGGCTCAAACTTCGGTTGTTAGGTCTGATGTAGAGAGTCGTACGTGGATAGAGAGTTCCTTAAAAAACAACTCAGGGAAGAAAGGAGGATGGCTTCCCGGTTTTCTAGTCAATACTATTATTGACCCAAAACAAGAAACAGATAATATGGGGGTACTTGCTTTGCCTGCTTCCCTTGGCGGTCTCTGCGCTGTTTGGTTCCGGGCAGCATTATCAAATCTCATATGGGACGGTGCTTTCCAAATCAACGGCACTGACGCTGCACTTCCGCATGCTTCCTCCAGGCGGTTTGTCTAGCGCCCTTGCTCATATTTATTTCCCCTGGTATTTTCAGGAGTCATCAGTTATGAAATGCTGCTGACATGCCAGCCGAGAGCTTAAACATCCCTTCTCCTCTCCTGTCCGCCTACCTGGAGTCCCGCAGTCCATCTTTGTTATGGCGATAGCCAGTCCGTAGCTCTTCCTTCCTGCAGTCTTTCCCCGCTAAACCAAGAGAGTAACAGGTCCTCTTAAATGCCACTTTCATTCTGTTCCCATTCTTTGGGAGGGCTGATAATAACTTTCTAGTCACTGACAAAATAACTTGAAGCACTTCATCGTTTACTGCCCTTTCTTTCCAAGCTAAGGTTCTTCTTTGTTCGCTGTTTTTGAGTAAAGCCCTCTATCATCTGGAGCAGCCTTATCCCCCTCTAAGGAGCCATCCCTCCAAGCCAGGAGGCCCCATCACACCTCCTTAGCCATTTCCCCTGTTTTGCCTTCGGCCCTTTGCTCCTGCTGGGTGCCCCCTTTCTGGACCGGCCTCGCAGCCCTTCTAAATCCCACCATCTTTCAACGCCCAGCTCACATCCCAATTCTTCCACGCAGCGTTTCCTTAGTTATTTTTACACTGATTTTCTGTACCTGACATTCTAACCATTTAATTCATGTTCTTTAATGTTCCAAGCTCTCTGCATGATATACAGCTTAGTCACAGAGTTTAGAGTTTAAGGATGGTTCTAAGTTGACTTTGATATTTTATACTCTGAAGGTTTAGTTGGTGTGCTGATTAGATTGTTTTGCTTATTAAAGTCAAAGATCACATCCCTTTAATTCCTCTGGGTTCTCATGCTAAGTTGTACCGTGCTTTGCTTTGTACATCCCATGTACTGGAGCAATTTTTTAAGATAAATATTTGCTAACATATAGCTGAATAAGTAACAGAAGAGAGCAGTGTGACCAAGAAAAGTGAAGAGTGAGGAGAAAGTTATATCTTAGCATGAATTTTTTTTCCTTTTGAACTGGCCTAAGTTCCTAAATGTATATATTCAACTGGTCGTCAGATATTTCTGAAACATCAAATATTCCCATTCAGATTTGAAACTGAAAGGCAATGCAATAAGAGCACAGAAATAGCTTTCTGTCCTGTAACAGGAAACTACCTCACAAGATTCAGTAGCCAAGGATCCATCCAGGAACCTTGACTCTAGGGAATTTTACATCAAATTGTCTAGAAAGACGATTTCTAGGGAACAAAATCTCATGTATGCAGTTAACACTTCAATATAGCACACGCTGGGAGGACCCTGTAATTCTGTGCCCAGAATATCAAGCGCTCCTTTGAACAGTTTGGCTGTCAGGAGACAGAGTGCTTCACCTGTGATGTTCTTGGTCCGCCCTCTAACTACCTGGTTGGCCACATGCTGACATAAAAAGAGGCTCAGGCAATTTCCCAATTTCTCTGCCGAGATTGCTGTGGGAAATCTTCTTCATGACGGTTGATTCTCTGACCCCAGCAGGGACATCACAGAACATGCATGACCTGCACGGTGCGGTGCTTCTCAGGACTAAGACAGCACCCGTATTCAATAACTGTGTTCTCAGAAACCAGCAGTGATACATTTGAATAATTAGGGTGGTGCTAATTTCAGCAAGTGATAATTAAATATAACACCTACCTGCATGGCAATCCTCTTCAACAATGCATGCTTCTGGACCTCAGCAATGTCACCAACTGCCAAACCAATCTGAAGGACAACACGGCAGTGAATCACTCTTGGTTTAATGGCTCACCTCAAAATACACTTGTGGTCTCTCTGGCTACAGTCTGGGAGTGGGCATGACGTTCACCAGCAGTGGCCTCAAAACACTGTGCTTACACACCTTACAGAAAACTGCGGTCACATCAGTGGGTCCAGTAATCCTAAGTATTATCATGAAAAGGGAAGGCACACAAATTAATCTGCACTTCATCTTATCTTAAAATAAAATGAAGTTATTTGTGGAGAGGACAGGGGTGATGTGATATCAACTAGGATTGGTGTAGCCATGAAACATGGTTGCAAACTCCAGGAATTTAGCACCCAAGGTAAACAAGAGTGACTTGACAACATGGAAAAGCTAAAACATTAACCTGAGGGAATGGAAGGAATGTGTATCTTCCATTTGTTTGGGAGGAACAGGTACCCTTTCAGGGTGGGTGAAGCTCTGGTAAAGTCTCCCTCTAGAAATCCATGGCTAGGTAGAATTAGGTGGAGGCAAGCTGTCAGCTCAGTTCTACTGAATCCGAATTAAATCAGCTACGTTCACTCATTCTCTCATCACTTGTTAGGAACTTAGTACCTGTCTATGCCGAACCAGCCTCCTGCATGCTGCAGTCGGAGAGCAAAAGCCAGTCTCTGCTCAAGGAGCTCAAAGTCAAATAAACGCCCCGAGAGAAGGGCTCTGTCTGCCCAGGTCACCACCATATGCCCAGTGCTTAGAACAGAGCAGGGCACATGGTAGGTACACAAAGTCACCGCTGAGTGAATGACCGGTGAAAGAGTATATTCCAGGGCATGCACACTAGCACTGAGAACCATTTAGATAGTCAGCAAGTAGGTTTTATTTGGCAGGATAACGGTTGTTTTAAATTTTTAATTTGCAAGCCTTTAGATGGGCATTCTCTCTAGTTTATATCGGCCCCCATCAGAACCAGCTGTCTCATAACTGCTGCTTCACACATTTAAGATACTTGCCTGGGCTCAGAGGATACCTGAGCTCATGAGTCAGTTATTAATGTTGAATCGTAGTTAACATTTACTAGATGCTTTTCATGTGCCAAGCGCTGTTTTAGGTGCTTTGTTTTAGCTCATTTCATCCTCACAGCAACCTCGGAAGTAGGTTTTATTGCTATCTTTCTCTGATTTGTGTCCTCAAAACTATGAAAACACAAGGAAGGGGCACTCGATTCAGACTAAGGGTGCTGGAGGGCGGAGGGAGTTGGTTAAGAAAGTCTGCCCAGGGGAGATGATGCTTGAGCTGAGTGGTGAGAGCTTAGAGTTAACCCAAGGTGGGCGGGCCCTCCAGGGAAATGGACAGCCCATCCGGACCCCAGGAGGCAGGAAGGAAAGCCTTGCACCCTCAGTGAATGTGCACGTCTGGGTAAATCCTGCTCCAAGCGGGGAGAGTTGGGTAAGATCTGGGTAAGATCCAGATTACGAGAACCCGTGCATGCTATGATAATGGGTTTAGACTGGATTGAAGTTTTTGGAGAATCATAGAAAAAATTTTTGGAAATACACTGATGAACCCAGCTTTTCATTACGAGAACATCACTCTGGCGACAATTTGCAGGAAGGAACAGACAGAGAAGTGAGAGGAGGTAGAAAGAATCTTCCGTCCTGCAGCAACTCGGATGAGGAGCCAGGAGGGTGCAGGCCCATAAAAGTAGGTGTGAGAGGCAACATTTATTGAAAGAGCTGAAGAAAGGGGGCGGGGGTGGGATGATTTAGAACATCTTCCAATGATTTGAGTCAGAAGACTGGGAGTTGCTACTGAGAGGCAGTAGCAGAGTTTGAAGGAAGAACAGTCAGTCTCAGCTCTGCTGGGTTGGATTTTCCTCTGGGAGATACAGGTAGAGCTGCTCCACGGATGCTGGGTTTAGTGGCTTGAGTTTGGCACCAACCTGTACTTCCGCTGGGCCTAATTCTCTTCTAGATAATTATCTCCCCAAACATAAGAGAGGAAGTGGGCTTTATATCATTCTTTATTAGTCTTAGGGCCATCCTTTATTTTTCTAGGTCACCAAAAGAAAACTCTGAAGTTGTATCAAGTATGTGAATCAAAACATTAAGTAGTCTGTATTTTTTTTTCTTTCCGTCAGCACTGCCTAGCACAGTCTCTGCCGCAGTCAGATTCAGAAAAAATGTACTGAATGTGTGCCTGCCCATTTAAATATTTATTTATTTATCTATCTATAAATATGTATTTATATGGACAGGCACACATTCAGCACATTTTTGCCGGGAAAGTCTCCCCATGGACCTGGTGTTAGGATGTACTTCTGCCTGCATCAGCCAAGATGCCCGTGGCCAGAGCAGGCTCTCTGTGGAAGAGAATGCTTGTGTCTCCTGAGGGCATCCAGCCTCTGACTGGCTCAGAGGTGGCAGCTAAATGCTGCAGATGCCCTCTGCGTGAGCGACTCTTCCCCACTTGAATCTCCGAATTTCAATGAGAAATTCGAGGGCAGAGATGAGGTCTTAATCCTTCACTCCATGAAGGTCTCGGCCTAAACTGTGACCCCCAGCCCAACCCCAAAGCGGCACACACCATTCATCATTATGTCCTTATTCTACTTCGTACTTCTTCATGGCACTTAACACCCCCATGACATCATGCTACATATTTATTGGTTTACTACTCAACTTCATGACTAGTTTATAATCATGTCAGGACTGGGTGTTGGTCTGTTTTGTTCATCACTGTTGCACCTGGATCAGTGTCTGGCACTTAGTAGGTTCTCGGTAAATATTTGCCAAGTGAATGCATCTTTGCATCCGCTGACCTCACACTACCTGGCACGCCCCAGGCACTAAATGAATGTTGAATGAATGAATTTTATAGTAGTCCCCTTTTCCCCTTCATGAAGGGAGACTAAAGAGGCTATAAATCATTATCATTATTAAACGTCCCAAATGATCAGCCAACAGAAAATACAAGGATAAATTACTCACAAGTAAATTCATGAGGACAATTGGAACGAACATGGTGAACGCAATAAGGTGTGCAAAGGACAGAAGTGGATAAGCCAATTCATTTCTCAAATACGGTTCTAAGAAGGCATCGTGATAATTGATGTCTCCTAGCATCATGCTGAAGGTCTGCATTATAGAAAGCAACGGAGAGCTGAAAGCATCCTGAGAAAAGACAGTAAGGTGAAAATGAAATGCAAAATGCATATAATGAAAAAAATGTTTCCTGGAGAGTGAAATGATAAAAATCACATTTAAAGTACTTTTTTTTTAAGTCATAAGAATATAGCTACTGAAATACAGTGATAAGAACTACTAATAAACTGGAGGTAAAGTCATCAGAAACATCTTTTCTGCACATATAACAAATCATCATGCACTAGACATAAACTTTTTTGACAATGAAAGAAGAGTCATTGAGTAAGACTATACTTTTTCCTGTAATGAAAATCATGTGAATGCTATTATATCAGATAAAAAAAATATTCAAATATTGTTAGGGTATTATGAATTTTCTACACCATTAAGATTTAAGTATAAATATGTATCCCCACTATTCACAGCAACAAAATCAATGACTCACGCAAATACCTCACCTGTATACTCAGGAGGACATAAAAGCTGAGTCCAAAAGCCACAAGAAGGAAGACAAACACAACTGTAGATTTCAACAGCGTTTTCATGATCACCTCCAACATCACGATAAAAATTCCACAATTTTCAAATCTAGGGACATTTTAACAATTACAGCATTTATTCACTTTTCTGCTCAAACTGTATTTCACTCAGTGTCATTAGTTATCAGGCACCAGGTACTAGGTTTCACAGATGAAATAATCAAGGCCAGTTACTTTCAAAAAGAGACATGAGAATTCATGAATAGTCAAGTCTTTATTTTCAAACTGTCAAACTGCTTTGTTTTTTTTTTTTTCCATCTTTCTAACGTTTATCTTGAATTGTTTGTCCACTTGACCACTGGACATTACTTCAGCCAAAGTAGGAGAGAAAAATCACAGCGTCCCAATATCAAGTAATGCTACTAAACGCTTGATGGAGTAGAGAGAGGCGTTGTCTGATGCATCCAGGGGAGATGGATTCAATGAGCTCACGTCCCCGAGGGCACCTATTCCTGGGCACAGGCCTACGTTCACCATCCCCACCGCTTCCTGAGGTTTCCCTTCTCTCCCCCAGCTACCAACACTGTGAGACTTTTGGGTAGATAACAGGTGTGTCACCTGCCACTAACATGTACTTTTCCTTCAGCAAAGACAACTTGTTAAAAGGGGGACTCACAAGATTTTAAAGCTGAAAAGGACTTTAGAGTTCTCAGAAACTCGGAGACGTCCCAGAGATGTCTAGCAACTCGCTAAAGTCACTGATGGTGACAAAGCCCGGGGGGTGGCAGTACCTGAACCCATCTTGAAGCCTCTTGCCCTCCAGGCCACTGCTTCTCCCCCCATCCCGTGTCCTCTCCTACATCCCCAGAGCAGCGTGCTCATGACGCAGCAGTGCAGACCACACGGTGGGAAAAGCATGTTCCTGGAGATGGAAGGACTGAGGGGAAATGCCTGCATCCTGACTTAACTAGCTGAGCTCTCCAGCCAGTCACTTATCTCAGTGCTTCAGCTTCTCTGAAACACTGCGAGTAATGACATTTACCCCTTGTATCGTAAAGGTTACGTGAAATAACGTATTGAACTCAATTTAGCGATTGCAGGAGGTAGTGGAGCTTAGCCCTTATTTCCCCTCTAGGATTCGATTTGTTGGGCTTACTTTTTCTCTTATGTCATTATTACTCCCCATACCTGTCACTTCATTTTGATTGTTTTATCTGAGATAAATGCTCACCAAACTACCAGGTAAAATAAGAATAACCAATACTTTTACTCCCATTTCCTTCCCACATTTCATCTACTTTTGTCTAGACCAGTGGTTCTTGATCCAGGGTGATTCTGTGGCCCAGAGGATGTTTGGTAATATCCGTGGAGACATTTTTTGCTGTCACACTGGGGAGAGGGGGTTGCTACCAGTGTCTAGGGGGTAAAGGCCAGGGACGCTGCTAAACATTCTGCAATGCACGGGACAGCCTCCCATAACAAAGAATTATCTGGCCCCAAATTTCAATAGTGCCGAGGTTGAGAAACCCTGGTCTACCCTCTGAACTCCAAACCTTCCTCCCCTTTTCCTTAATAGTATACAAAAGATATCTTCACAGTCTAAAACAACTGGAAAAGAAATAAGCCAGTGATAAACTCATGATACTTATAACAGTTCTTGTTTTGATATTAAACCTGCCTAAAGGATGTACAAGTCATTCAAGCTGGTTTTACCTCTGAAGATACAATAAGAAGTTCATCCAATAGAGGTATATAGCAATTGCTCCACATTGCCACTGCACATAAGCTGGTATACTGACGAACAAGGGTGACACAAAAATGATGCTTGTTGTGTAGATAATCCATTCAACTGCATTGTTATTATCCAAAAAGTAATTCCTTTTCTGGGGTTGAAAAGAATGAAGAATTACCACATGTAGAGACTAAGACCTGGCATCTTATGGATGGTTATATATATGTAACCAGTAACAAAATTTTTCTGGCATTGCAGCTGGAGAGAAGTTTATGCTTGGTATTTCCGGTCTTTACATTCATCAAGCTATGTGGTTTTATTCTGACATATATTGTTTCAATAATAGTTTAGCAATTAATTTATGTTATGCATATTAAAATATTTGCAACTTTAGAGATATAAAACGTATTGTGTACCTGTTGGAAAATTTGGACCACTTCCTTGCAATATCCAAATATGCTTGATAACAAGACTAAAATCATACAGATATTTATAGTATAGGAATTCTGAAACAAAAAAGGGTGAAAGACAAACAGTTATGAAGGATCTAGATAAAACACTTTTCTTCATAATTTTCACTATTAAATATTTGTTTTTCTTTGATTTCATTTCTACAAGCTGTCCATTTTTGCTTTAAACAGAAAATCATCGTGATGCCAATATAAAGACAACACACTCATTTCATAATGTCTTTATTAAGAGAGGTTGCCAATTGAATTCTAAAGGAATACAAATCTGTAGATCTATATAATTTTAACTGTGATAAAATACACATAACAAAAAATTTGCCATTTAAAAAATTTTACATTTTACACATTTACATTTTAAAATGTACAATTCTGTGGCATTAAGTACATTCACAATGTTATGCAACTCTCACTATTACATAGTTCCATAACTGTTTCATCACCTCCAAATGGAAACCCTATCCCCAACTAAGCATCACTCCCCTCTTCCCACGATCCCTGGCAGCCAGAAATCTGCTTTCTTGTATACCTATTTTAAACTTGTATACTTGAGCATCCAAGCTAGCCTCTCGTACATGTCAATTCCCTTTAAGTTAGTTTACGAGCTCATTTACTGACCTTTTTATTTATATTCCCTCTCATTCTACACAGGATTTTAGGAGGAATTGCTACATATATGAATTCTATAAGCTATTTGTATTAAGCAAAGTCTTGCTATTTCAGATTTATTATGAGGTTAGTATTTCTAAAGAAAAAAGGCCACACTTTTGAAAATCCTTTATTTTAAAAAGTTGAAATATAAAAACCAATTGAAAATACCTTGGTGTCTAATATTTCTGAATGGTCACTAGTTTCATTGATGATTCCAGTTGAGTTGAAAGCCATACCTGGTCTGATACTGACAACAAGAAAGGTCATAGGCAGGAGACCAAGACAGTAAGATCCTAGGTTCATAACATGGGCTCTAAACCCATAAGCCAACCTACAAAACATAAGCAAACCATAATTGAGTAATTTCAACGCCAAATATTTACTTAAGATGCCTGCAGAAAGAGTAGTTATAGTCTCTCCTGGAAATCTATCTGATAAATTCACTGAACTTTAAACCCAAGAAGATCTTGGAACTCACCTTTTTCATTTTCAGAAAAGGAATCACAGCTTCCTAGGAAATCATGACTTACTTAAGATCTGTCACCAACTAATGGAAGGAACTTCAGCTCATACCTTCTGACTCCAATTTGAATGCTCTTCCCAGGAACACACTTGTTACTTCATTGTCTGCTAAACTGCAGGGCCCAGGCATGCTTCTTCATGTTTTATATAATGATCCACCCCCCAAATATTTCATTTAATGCCAAAGATAAATAATATCAACATTTTTAATACCAAAATTTGCCTTTGACGTATTTCTTTTTCAAGATGTAAAACATTAAAGTAATAAAATATAAAATATTAAGATACCATTAAAGATAATTACTTAGAAGACCTTTAATAAATTTAATGAAGGCTTCATTAAAAAGAAACACTACTTAATACCCACCATTTCATAAGTAAATATTCTTTACACACAGGGTGATTGAGAAGCTCTATGCGGTTATGTTGTACCATTGCCTGAGAAATGAGGAAAGATCAATAAAATCACAAATCACGTTAAACTCTTGAGTATATACTCAGCTTTTTTGTTTGCTGGTTTTATAATTTTATTTTGGTACATCAAAACAACACTTGCTTATTTTAGAAAATGTGAAAGATCAAAAAGTATATCAAGAATATATTTCTTCAAAAAAAAAAAAAAACGAGCTAGAGAGGACCATTTTATATAGATGCTAAAATGCTTTGCATAGATCAAATGTGAGCGTCAGTTGCCATCACCAGCCTTATGGGCATAAAATCCACATGCCTCTGCTTCCTTCACACTCCAAGTCCCCAGTAAGCCTTCTCGATTTCACTTTAGGTGACGGCTGGTACCATGGTCTATACCAAAGGCTTCCATGTAGCGAGATGAACAAATTTAAACTTAACGAAAGTTCCTAATTCGTCTAGACCAATGCTGTCCGATAGAACTTCCTGCAGTGATGGAAATGTCTATATCTGCGCGGTTCAGCATGAGAGCTACAAACCACATAGGCTCCCGAGTGCTTGAAGTGTGGCTACTGCAAATGAAGAAATGAATTTTTAACTTCAATTTTAATTAATTTTACTTTAAGTAGTCGCATGTGGCTCCATTGCTATATTAGAGGGAACAGATCTATATCCTTGATCCCTTTATCACAATTTGCCAATCCAACCTTCAGATATGTTTCCTTTTGCGTGCACATGCGTTTACATGTTGCTGATATTTACACAAGCCTGGGCTGCCATTCCACATGGCAAAACTTTGTTGAAAGTAGTAGCTGCTGTGCTCTTAGGCCAGGAGCCCACTCATCTGGTACCCGTTTCCTCTGCAGTTATCTGAGTTTGAGGCCCCTGGTGTACACTGACGTGGGTCACCTGCACGGCTTTCATTGCTTCATCTGCTAGGAATGTAAAAGCACTTGTTAGAATAAGAGCTGGTTTGGAGCCCGTCTCTTGGGAAATTTGGGTCCAAACTGTGTGCTTAGGGCCCACTTTCAGGTTGGGTTCACTCTTCCAGAAGGATCTAAGAGCTTCTGAGAGGTCAGAGTTTACCCTGGAGCCCAGTGGTTGGCTGAATTTGGAATCTATGACTGTAAATGTCACCCCCTGCATTTTCCTGTGGTTTAGACTGTTGGAAACTCTTAAATATGTATGTCTATATTGAGATGGAAGGAGCTGGGAGCCAATGCTGATGGTCAGCCTGTGCTGTCCATGGTTTACTGGATTCTGGGTTGGGCAGGTTTAACATGACCATTAGGACTAAAGTGATCAAGAGTGTGGAACTTTAAGGGCACCAACTTATAGCAACTGTAGAAAATGTCTGCTTTCTCTAGTAAAAAAATAGAGAGTTAGGTCACATGGCAGACATAGACATCAAAATATAAATCTGGAATTCTCTCCAGGCTCCTTCCTGGAACTATCATACCAAAGCATTACAGAACCCGTGTATAAACTACATGGATAAGGAAAACACCGGACTTACATTGAGGGTTGAAAGAGGCTCGTATGTAACATCCTGTAGAGGTGCTCCTTTTTCGGTGAATTCTAATGGACATTGAAGATATCTGAAATTATACTCGATCTGTAGAAGATACAATTTTTTAGAATTACAGTCTAGCATAGGCCCCCAAAGTAGTTCTTAACACATCAACTATGCAAGCCTATAATTCTGCTGAAAATTAAGTGATTCAAATAAAGTTGAGTCATTTCACCTGAAGAAATGTAAATTAAGTCATTCTGTATAAATTTCAAAAAATAAATGTCCTGGCAGGCTATTTGATTGCTTTCTAACTCATAGTCATGGAAAAAGATGACTTCTCGAAAAACCACTTAGATCTTTTAGAATTTCATTCCTCAGGCAAGATTACCCGAGAAAATATAAAGACTAGAAACACTCCTAAATAATGCTATTAGAAACAATTAAAATACTGGGAGAAAACTGGAGAGCTAAGGAAAAAATTCTCTCATAAGTAGATGATATAATAATATGAGAAATGAAGACAATTACCATCTTTTGAGATTCTGGAACTCTAGTAACATTATTTTTAATATTCCTTAAACAACTATAATAGAATAAACTTTAAGTTATTGTAATAAAAAAAACTTACGTGGTAGTCTTGGGAGGACTTGTCTTCTGTGGAGGGCATCATGCGGAAATCTAAAAGTACCTTTGAGAGAGAAAAACCGGCTACGATATTAGGCAGGAGGCTAGATACGAGATGGAATTTGATGCCATTTCTAAAAGAATACCCAAGATATTCCCTTCCCTGTCTTTTGCTTCTTGCACCTCAAAGATAAACTATAAGTCACTCAGGAACAAGGTCTAAAACATAAAGTGTTACAGGTACCACTGCTGCCTCAGAAATGCCGAGTGATTCAGAAAAATATCATGCACTTGAGAATGAAATTGCATTTACTAAAATTTACGTAAGAAATATGCCATTGGTTTTGCCTAAGATTAGATGTTTTTCTGGGTTTCTAGAAAATATATAGATGACTGAGGACACCTTTGCTCAGCATCTTCTAGTGATAACTTACTGTCCCAGTCGAGACCTTTAGCCAAGCCCTGGGGTCTTCCCATGGTCTAGGTCCCCTCCTCTGTATCGCTCGAGCCTGGAGTACTGTGTCTGCTTCTGCACCTGGCTTACTGAGCAACCCTGACAAAGCACACATCCAGAGTGGCGTGGACAGGGCAGTGGGGCATCGGTATTATAACGAGAAACAGCTGAAGGCCCTCTAGATGCTCAACTAAGGGAGAAAACACTTAGGAGTTCAGCGTTGGATCCGCCCCTAGGAAGCGTAGGGACAAATATTTTGCGGCGTCCCTGTCTACTACATAAATAAATTGAGTCATCCCAAATCGGTGTGCTGGGACCTTTCTGGTGGCGCCCAAATCACGCTCCTGAGAAAGATATTCTGCCCAGTCAGACTACCCTCCTGGAACCGGATGTGGACTCAAAGCCCCAGGTGACACCACCAGTGTGTCCCTTGCTCCTGGGGCATCTGGTTGACCCCACCTACAGGACACGAGGGTTAGGGTTAGCACCTTGAAGGGGAGACACAGGGACCCAGGCCCCACTGGAAGGGTACCTCTATCCTGGCTGGTCTCAAGCACCAGGTCAACTTAAAAATCTCCAGGAAGTCTCTCTCTGTTGGTGACCAGGCAGCAGTACTGGGGGTCATAATAGACATCATGGCAAAGAAAGGCAAGACCAATCAGTAGTGCTGTGCAAGGCAGAACCGGAGGCAGGCCTGGCTGTTACAGCTGGTGAGCTTTGTGATTACCAGCACAGGCCAAGTGAAGGCTGGACTGCTGGGGGAGGGGAGGGGAGTGGGGGAGGGATTGTGCACATTATTCAAATGTGTGATGTGATGCTGATCTAGAAGACTCTTCACTTCCCCTAGTTAAAAGAATATATTCCTCATCCTAAAATAATACCAAGTCATTATAAAACACTAACTAGAGAATATACAGCAACATGAAGAAGAAAATAAAAACCAAATCATAATCACAGCGGTGATAACTCTTATTAACATTTTGGCATTTTGGTATAATTTCTATGTTTTCCATATGGGAATATTTCTTTTTTTTTTTTTTTTTTAAGAAATTCACGTTCTTTTATTTATTTATTTATTTATTTATGACTGTGTTGAGTCTTCGTTTCTGTGCGAGGGCTTTCTCTAGTTGCGGCAAGTGGGGACCACTCTTCATCGCGGTGCGCGGGCCTCTCACCATCGCGGCCTCTCTTGTTGCGGAGCACAGGCTCCAGACGCGCAGGCTCAGTAATTGTGGCTCACGGGCCCAGTTGCTCCGTGGCATGTGGGATCTTCCCAGACCAGGGCTCGAACCCTTGTCCCCTGCGTTGGCAGGCAGATGCTCAACCACTGCGCCACCAGGGAAGCCCCATATGTGAATATTTCTAACATATTTTTTTACTATTCTTCATGATGTTGCAGGAAACATCATTGCACATAAATCTGTTTATACGTCTGATTATTCATCAGGACAGATTCCAACAACTGGAATTACTGAGTGAGAAGGTCTGAGATCATTTTCAATCCTGAATATTTATGTGCCCTTGATGAGATTTATGCACCTAAAATGCTAATCTATGAACTGAACTGGCTCCAATTTCCATTAGACATCCTAAAGAAGAAATGCACATGAAGCACTTAGCACATTCTAAGTGCTTACTGAATAAATAAAAATAGTGTTAGTAGTAGTAGTAGTACTAATAACCACATAAGCAGTAGAAAAATAGTAAGATATATCATATGTGCCAGTTGCTATCCTGAACAGTTTTTACATTTTATCTCTAATTTTTGTAATCACTTTGCAAGATCATTATCAGCATCACTGTTTTAGAGATAAAGAAAATAAAAAGTGAAGCTCAGAAAGCTCAGAGAAGTGAAATGACCCACCTAAAGCAACAGAGCAACAGGCAGAGCCAGGACTAAATCCCAGGGCCACCAGGCTCCAAATCTGGCCCTCTGTCCCCTGTGTCCCTTTGTTTCACTGCCTCTTCCAGTATTTGAATATATTTTTCCCTCTAAGTGAAGGGAAAGTCATTGAAGTCATTCATTTTTTTCTTGATTATTCTATATCTGTCCCAATCCTCAAACCCCAACTTTCCCAGGAGGTCTTTTATCTGCATCCTTCACGTGCCCGAGAGCTCATGCGTATTTGACTTGTAGTTGGTTTCAAGTCATGTGCTGGGTATGTGTTTAATCTAGCATAGAGTCACACATTCAGAGGCCCACAGAGGCCAGGCCAATAGTGTAAATGAATGAACTGTACCAGCCTAAGAGCTCTCTCCCTTTGTTCTTGAAATGTTGGCTCTCCTTGTACCGGCTTTTATCTTCACAGTTTGGGTAGGGGCATTCATAGAGAAATCTCCCTCTACTATGAAGAAAGCAATTGCACAAGAATGGGAGTATATGGTAACCAACACTAGGCATGAGAGCCGAGTATCCAAAAGGAAGAGGTGCGGTCTGTCAAATGGGAGAGCTCGTGCCCAGCTAAAGGAAGCCGCTGATACTCAGCCCCGTGATTCCTGCCTCGTGAGGAGGTAGGCTCAATCATCAGATCTTCTGATTTTTATAGAAAGCTAGATACCTGGATCTTTAAGGGAAGAATACTGGTTTTACATGTTCGCAACTAATGAATGCAAATTTGAAACAATAACACGCGTGCCAAAAGCCCGCACATCTAGAGGCATTATTCAGCCAGTAACCAGCACTAGTGGTCTCTGCTCTAGACTTGGATTGTTTGAATAAAAAATCTGTTTAACATATTTTCCTATATTGCACATAACCACTAATAGGATTTTTTAATCCAAGTAGGTCCTTCTCAAATACTCGTTGGCTAGATTCCCTTATAGCATATATAAAACTAGAAACCTTACTTTAAAGATGGAAATTACTATGTTTAGGTTGTGATTACAACAATAAATCCTCACATTTTATTATTTGCCAAGCATATACCCAGAAGGAGTTTTGTTTTGAGAGCTTACTTTCCTGCATTCAGGGAGGTATTCTACCATTTCCAGGATTGGACATCTATTGCTTGGAGAATAATGACTAAAAACCTTAAGACATTCTTCCCATCTGTAAAAAAATAATAATAAAACAAACACAATTCTGAATCCTCCTGTTGCGTGCAACAACAAAGCTACCAGTTGAAATTCAAGATTACTATCTTTAGGAGAAACTGAATTGGTTCCAGTGGAATCAATATGTGAACCAAGATCAATCCAATAGAGTCCTTGTCCGTTAATGGAAATGAAATGTGGGCAAATTCTGGGATGGCTGTTATAATCACTGTTCTGTCTCTTTACCCAAATGCCTTCTCAAGAAGGCAAGTTTTTACCTTGTTTTCCTCCTGAAGTCATGAAATGGTATGTACTTTCAGAGCTGGTCATGCCAGATAGAGGTACCCACATGTACATACATACAACAGCAACATGGCACGTGATACTTTACATTTAATCCAGGTATACATCATGTATTGAATTAAACTAAACTACAAAATAACATGTATCAAGTACATTAATAAACAGGGGTTCTGTCAGAACATTGCAGATTTGCCCATTTCTTTATTGCCATCCAGTTGGACAGGATAAGATGTTTATGATACCAAAAATGAAATAAATCTACAACAGAGAGTAAAAAGAGCCCATTTATCTTTAAGATCCTATCTTTGTAATAGGAGCCTAGTTCTAAAAATGACCCAGAAAAATTTTCTGTTAACCCTATCGGTAAAATCCATCTAGGATATCTGTATAATCAACAGAAACTTCGGGTTGCCCACTTGCATTGACTAGTGTTTCAAAGGAAGGATCGACCAGGGGATCTGGAGACTGCCCGCGCTCCAAAACACAGGCTCGGTCTGCCTTGAATATGAGATTATTCACCTCTGCCTCCACTACTGGGTGACACTGGGCCCTGGTGCATATCCATCTGTGATTATATAGAATGGTTTATGTTCAAGACATGGGACAAACTACTCTCCACCTTCATCGTTAGAACTCCTTAGAGTATGGTTTAAAAACCCATAACCACAAATGATCGTGGGTTAAAGGAAATTCCTTTTGATGGCACTGGTAACAACACACATTTACCGTGGAGAATATTTTCACCAATGTCCACTTTTGGGGTTTCCGTTGGCAGGAGAGCATCAGGCAAGTTCAGGTGGGGCAGGGCAGAGTTTGCCTGGCAACAACCATGGTGCCACACACTACACACACCCGAACCCTGTGAGCCTCACAAGAGTGCTGTGAAGGTGGTCTGTGCTCCCATGACTTAGAAATGGAAACTGAAGATCAGAGAGGTTAAGCAACATATCTGTTGTTACCCAGAGTTCACTAAAATTTGTATGTAAACAACTGACATTTTAAGATGCTGATTGACTTTTTGGGTCTGTCTCCTAAAGCAAAGGAAATAAAAGCAAAAATAAACAAATGGGACCTAATTAAAGTTAAAAGCATTTGCATAGCAAAAGAAACCACTGACAAAACAAAAAGACAACATACTGAATGGGAGAAAATATTTGCAAATGATATGACTGATATGGGGTTAATACCCAAAATACATTAACAGTTCATATAACTCAACATAAGAAAATAAACAACCTAGTTAAAAATGGGCAGAAGACCTGAATATACATTTTTCCAAAGAAGACATACAGATGGACAACAGGCACATGAAAAGATGCTTAACATCGCTAATCATCAGAGAACTGCAAATCAAAACCACACTGAGATATCACCTCACACCTATCAGAATGACTACCATCAAAAAGAACACAAGTAACAAATGCTGGCGAGGATGTGGAGAAAAGGGAATCTTGTACACTGTTGGTGGGAATGTAAATTGGTGCAGCTACTATGGAAAACGGTGTGGAGGTTCCTTAAAAAACTAAAAATAGAACTACAACATGATCCAGCAATTCCACTCCTGGGTATACATCCCAAGAAAACAAAAACGCTAACTCAAAAAGATACCTGCACCCCAATGTTCACAGCAGTATTATTTACAGTTGCTAAGATACAGAAGCAACCTAAGTGTCCATCACCAGATGAATGGATAAAAAGATGTGGTATGCGCGCACACACACACACACACACACACACACACACACAGACACACGCGCAATGGAATACTACTCAGCCATAAAAAAGAATGAAATTTCACCATATGCAACAACATGGATGGACTTGGAAGGTATTATGCTAAGTGAAATAAGTCAGACAGAGCAAGACAAATACTGTATGATACCACTTATATGTGGAATCTAAAAAATAAAACAAATTAGTGAATATAACAAAAAAGAAAGAGACTGACAGATATAGAGAATAAACCAGTGGTTGCCAGTGGGGAGAGGGAAGGGGGGGAGGGGCAAGATAAGGGTAGGGGATTGAGAGATACAAACTACTGTGTTATCAAATAAATAAGCTACAAGGATATATCGTACAACACAGGGAATAGAGCCAATATTTTATAGTAACTATAAATGGAATATAACATTTAAAAATTGTGAATCACTATGTTGTACACCTGAAACTTACGTAATATTGTATATCAACTATACCTCGATTAGAAAAAAGAAAAAAGGAAAAATAAATAAATAAAAATGTTGATTGACAGCTGAAACTTTTATTCTTTTTCTCCTTCTGCTTCCTCGCGTTATTGAGAATAATCCATGATGCCAGAGGACACTAAACAATGGTGGACAGATCGGCCGCGTACCTTTTGTTCCTGACGGTCGTGAGAACCACCTCCTTTCTCTTATTGTGAATAGCAGTGTGCAGGAAGGAGGCCTGCTGCTTGTTCAGGACGATGTCGGCATCGTACCTCAAGAGCAGCGCGACGGCTTTGGCGTGGCCCTCCCTTGCCGCAAAGTGAAGCGCGGTATTCTTTCAGAGAAAACAGAACACGGAATATCTGGTGACAGTGGCTACTCAGCCTTTGGCTGTTTTATTGCTTTGTTTCATTGTTGAATTGCTCGAAAGAAATTATTAACAAAACTAACTATTTAATACCAAATACACAAAATTTAAAACTGGCCTTCAGAATCAAGCTTCAAAATAATGGGTTCATAGTACAAATTGTGTGTGTGTGTGTAGCGTGAGGGTGGGAGTGTGTGTGTGCATATGTGAATTCCAAGCAGTTTGTTTTGCTTCTTTTTTGCAGTGGGATGATTCCACAAGGACAGAGGACAAGCTTTCAGAATACGGATATTGAACACAGAAGAAAGTACTTCGGGGAGATTTATCATCTAGTAGAGCAGTGGTTTCCAGATTTTAGGTTTTCACAGGCTTGTAAAAGTTTTTTTTTTAAATCAGAGATTGATACAAGGTTGCCAGTCTTTAGTTTTGCCACATAAAGACATTTTAAAAAGCAATGACATTCCTCTAGCTCTGTCATTTTGTGAAAGAATGTACATTTCAATACACACTCTCCAAAAAAGGAGGAAGAACACCATAGTGGAATAAAGGACAGTCTTTCAAATCAAATACACTTAGTTTGAGGGAAAACTTACCCCTGGCCTCTTCATTTCCCTCGGTTCACCAGGGAATGGTGAAATTTTATCAACGATCCACACGGGCCATGGGCGGGCCTCTGCGAGACTTACCAGGTGTCCTCAACTAGCACCCATCCCTTGGTATTGTCTCCTTATTCTGTTCCCCTTTGACTCTTTCCTCACTACGGGTCTGCATAGTAAGAACTCAATACGAGGCTACAAATAGGGTAAGGAAGGGAAGAGGGTAGCTAAGAAGGTCTCTTGCAGTGTTGGAAGTTTCTTCTATGCCAAGATTTGGGGTAGGTATGAGAAACACAGTACGTACCCCTTCTTCATCTAGCCGATCTGTGCACTTCATGTTAGTGTCCAGAATGACCTTCATGGTCTGCGTGTACCCTCCCAAGGAAGCGTGATGCAAAGCAGTCCAGCCACTGTGGTCACTGTTAAAGAGGTAAGAAAAAACGTGTGCATTTACTTTACAGATGAAAGGTGGGAAGGGATACTGCCCATCTGAAGGTGGGTCTGATGATCAACAAAGCATATCTGAGATATCTGAGTTCTGGCAGCTAAATATGTATTACGTATCTATTAAAAAATGAGCTAATTGCAAGCCTAATTGGATGAAGGTAGTTAAAAGGTACAACCTCTTAGTTATAAGATAAATAAATACTAGGGATGTAATGTACAACGTGATAAATATAATTAACACTGCCATATGTTATAAACTAAAGTTGTTAACAGATTAAATCTTAACAGTTCTGATCACAAGGAAAAAAATTTTTTTCCTTGTTTTGGTATCTGTCTGAGATTAAGGGTGTTCACTAAACTCACTGTGGTAGTCATTTCAGATGCATGTAAGTCCGGTAAATATGCTGTACACATTAAAATTATATGGTGTCAATCATATCTCAATAAAATTGGAAGGAAAATAAATAAATAAAAGTATATAAACACATTATCAAATATTTGGGGTGGCTGAAACTCGAGTCAGCATGTCTGTGTCATACATATTTCTTTTTCAAGGCTGTAATGTACTTATACAGATTATTTTAAATCTTGCTTTATTCTTTCATTGAATATCGTATCAAAAAATTTCCGTGATGGTGGCATTAGTCTTTGTGGCCACTAGTTATGACTAATAATAATAATATCATCTTACAGAACCTGGCTAGAAGATGCTTAACTTATGCCACTTATTTTTCTAAGAGTTTGGATCTGAAGAGATCTTGCCTCTTGTGCTCTCAAAGATGCTTACTTGATCCCTTTGGGAAATGTCTGTCCTTTCTCACAGAAATTCAAGATGCGAACACAATGAAGGCTTGCCTTTTTTTTCCAAATTAGACACAGAAAAAAAGTGTGAGATCCTGACACAATTTAATTTCAGGGTCAGTGAGCGAGTGTTTTAGGTGCAAGAGCCAATTAAAAAGCACATTTAAAAATTCCAATCATATAACCTCACCTGAGAAATAATGCACCTTTTTTCAGAAGGAGCTGAACTACTTTATCATGCCCATTTTTTGCAGCCAGGTGGAGAGGAGTCATTCCATGAAGGTCACCTTCATTCAAAAGCCTTGTGTCACTCATGTCTTGGAGGAGCCTCTGACAGGTATTGATACGCCCGTAACTTGAAAAAAAAAAAGTTTGACATTTTCAAAGCAAATATTAAACAGAAAGAAGACATGCTCATATGTCACTTAAAGTGACCCTTACCTGGCTGCAAAATGCAGGGGTGATTTTTTATCTTTGCTTTTGGAATGAATGGACACATTAAAGTCAAGTAGGTTATTTACAGAGACAGGGACCCCCCGTCTACATGCATAGTGTAGAGGAGTACACCCATCGTTGTCTTCGTCCATCACCAGCTCTTTAATATGGCGCATCTATGGGAAAAAGAACTGATATTCTAAGTGTAACTCTGCTATGATGCTAACATAGTGTTTTTCTGTTATGTTAACCTATCCTGTAGGATAGTATTTTCCAGCAAGGGCCAATATGTACACCTTGAGGGCAAAAATATAAATACCCTTAAGGGTACTAGAGTAAAATAAATGTAGATCATGATGCATGCTGTGTCCTCCTATAACGTACATTACCATATTAAAGGCGCTGAAAAATCCTGAGGGTAGGAAATGTATTTAACATTTTCAACCCGCATCTTCCAAATGTATTTGACCATGAACCACCCCTCTCAACTCTCCCTTCACTCCCCCCCAAAATGCCCCCCCAATAGCACTTAACAGCTTAATGCTAATGTGTTCTGTTAGGCAAAAGGGATGCGATGTTAAAATTAGCGTCACTATCTTTTATATGTATATTAAATAAAAAGCAAACGAGCAGCTTAAATAGATCCAAAAACATTTTATTTTTTTAAATGTTCAAATATATATTTTTGATTATTTAAGACACTGACTATATTAAAATCTCTTTATTACAAAAATATGATGCACTTCAAATGCACCTAATAGTCACTCAGTAAGTATCAGTTGGTGAACATAAATATGGAGATAAGGTTTTCAACCTGTCAACAAGCACGTTGAGCAGTTTTTCTTCATTGATGATGAAGTGTTGCTAATTCACTCATGTCCTTGACTTTTCCATTGATATGCAATTCATAAAGGTCAAAGAGTGAAGGAAAGTCAATGTATTATAGATGAGGCTATATGGAAACCCTCCATAGCTTGGAAAACAATCCCAGTGTGATTTATTATCATTAGCATAATAATCACTACCGTGTTGTAAATAAATATTCAAATATGACATCTTTGTTTAGAAATAAAATTTAAATTCCAGAACCAGCCTTAAAAGTAATAAAAAATCATAATAAATAAAATCACTTTACTCTTTGTTGAACCCAAGTCAGTTTATGGAAATCCATATATATGTATTACCTGCAAAAACTCAGGTGGCAAATTTTTTAATCCATAAGGTTGCTGCACAGTCAAATGCAAAAAATTACGTCCAAGATTATCTTTTATGTCTACACGGGCACCTAAAAAGCACAATATAAATATAACTCCTACTCATTTATTTAAAGCATGGCCTATGGTGGATTTTCACTGTAAGAAAATAAAAGATTTTTGACTTAAAACTTTGCCAACATTTAAGTTACAGAAAACTTTATTTAGGTAAGAAAACTAAACATGGTTTAAAATGTGTTTACCTTATAGTGTGCGTGTGTTTGTACAAGGGGGTAGAGAATATGTGATTTATTACATTAATTAATATATGAGGTCTCACCTTTTAAAACATAAAATAGAAATATAGACAGATTAGAGATCAAGAGAGAAGAGGGGAAGGTATCTCTTTTCTCTGTTATCTTACTCGGTTAGTATCTAAAATGGGAACAGTTATAGTACCTACATCACATAGGATTGATTCACTGAGAGAATGCCGAGAAAGTGTTCAGCAAAACGCCTGGGATGTAATAATTCCCTTATAAAGGTTATCAATTATTGTTCTTAAATTATCTTTTCAAGTATTGCTCCCTATTGGACTGAAAATTATTCTAGACATGGGAAGTATCCCATTTACCTTTGTATACATAGCACCTAGCCCAAAGCCTGGCACACAATAAATGGATACTAAATGTTTAACCAAACTGAGTAGTAATTCTAAGGGCTTGCCTCAGTCCCTCTTAGTACCTTTAGAGAGGAGCAAATTTACGGTATTCCAGGATGCGGAAGCAGTTGCTAATATAAGTGGAGAACGTCCTTCAGAATCGGTGATATCAATATCTGCTCCCTAAAATAAAACAAGTCATTCAACAAAGAGCTTATCAACAGACAAATCAGCTTACGTTGCATTCTGTAAATAATGTTCATTCATCGGGATAGAGTGTCCAAAATACTCCTAGCACTCATGCATATGACTGCTTGACATTTCCCTATAATTCCAATGTTGTATGAATTATAGGGAAAATTAAGGCATTCTTTTATAACTTCAACAACGAAAATTCTTCTCACGTGTTAATCTTTTGACTGACATCTGGCAATAGATCCTTCCTCCTGCCGAAATCATAAAATTTTAACCTATAGCGCTAGTTCAGTTCCCACTGTAAGAAAAGACTGTTAAATGTCCATAATAAAAAAATTATAAGTTTATTGCATTTGTGATTTTAAAAGCATTCACAAGAAATTATTCACTTTTATTGACTAGAGAGTGGATCCTGGGAGCTGTCATCACAGGAAAAGATTTTTGTAACTTTGTATGGTGACAGATGGTAGCTGGACTTGCTGTGGTGGTCACTTTTCAATGTATACAAATATTGAATCATTACGCTGTACACCTGAAACTAACATAATGTTATATGTCAATTATAACTCAAGAAAACAGTTGTTCACTTTTTAAAAACTCTACTTCATCTGAAATAGATGAACTGAAATAACTGAATTGAAATCATTCAAATCCTCAAGTAAAATTTTAGTCACGTATTTGAGAAAATGTGCATTTCAAAATCGCATTTCGTATATATATTTTTTAAATGAATAAGTCAATATTTACCATTACATGTTATGGTTATAATATTTGATGTGACAAGAAACAAAAGCTTTTTAAAAGTTCATGGAAAGAATTCCATCTTTCGCCCAGGGTAATAAAAAGAGCTTAAACTCCAAGTGGGGATATGACTCTTTTCTTTTGGGACCCACTGAATACAGATGACCATGGCAGCAGTATCCCCTTGAAAGCATGACAGTGATCAGTGAGGTCCTGCAACAGTCTTGGCAGGTGAAGAGATGGCTGCCTTTGCAGGAAACCGTGCATGACAAAACGATGGTATATAATGAGTCTTCCCGGGATTCTTCTATGTAAGTATCACAATTTCAGTAGTTGCTACTGACAACAAACACCTGTTAAATATTACAAGCGGGACTATACTCATGACTGATATGGTGGGGCTTAAATAAATACATCACAGACTCATCTGTATAAAGGGCTTACTAAAATTTAACTCAAAAGCTGACTGATTCCACTTCTTAGAGTGAAAAAGATCTTGTGCTTTCACTTGTAACAAACCTTGGACAATATTTTTAATTCTTCACTTTCTCATTGTTTGAAAGCTGGCACTGAGGCAGCTGGGGTAGAAGATTACAATGGAAGGTGAAGGTCACATGCGCTTCCTGTCCTGCCTCCACCTCAAAGTCACTTGTGCTCAAGAAGGGTCAACAGAGTCACCAAGCCTGACACTCTCCCAGGTTCACAGAAGAGCTTTCCCAGCCATAGACCTACCAACTCCCCACACTAAAAGCACTGATACAGGTGTCAAAAGTACACTCTGGTACTTCTAGCTTCCTGGCAATGAGGTTTGGCCATTATGCATTCATACACAATGTACTCTATTTGTGAATGTATCAAGCATCCTCTTCTTTTCTTCCAGTTTTATTGAGATATAATTGACATACAGCACTGTGTAAGTTTAAGGTGTACGGCATAAAAATTAGACTTATACAGACATCACGTAATGATTATCACAATAAGTTTAATGAACATCCATCATCTCAGAGATACAAAATTAAAGAAATAGAAAAATAATTTCAAAATTTTTTGCAAATGTATCAATCATCTTTTTGTAAACTTTTTTGCTGATAGGCAAGAAGTCAAAATTTGGTTTATTTTTGAAGATTCATAGTATGTAATTATATGACCTTTCAACTGTAAATAGTAATAAAAAATAAACCTGTTAATGGAATAGTTACCACTGAAATTAAGTAGTCTGCTAGTTCATGGTGATCAAATAATGAGGCTCTGCAAAAAGAATTATAAGCATATTAAGGAACTATTGATATAAATATATAAAATAAAGCTACTATATTCAGAAAGTGAATTTAAAGGATCATTTAATAACATGATAAAATGCTAGAGAGTTAATAACCCTTCCAAATCTGTAATTGGATTCTGATTAGGGTAACTTTTCAAAGTAAGTGTAATAGATCAAATACATCACAAGATTTTCTTCCTCATCTTTCTGTAAACCTATTTTCTCCTTGTAAAACCATCATGAAGATGTTCTGAAGTGAATAGTAAAGTCCGTCCAAGAGTTTAAAATAAAAGACAAAGGAACTGGCTATAACCACTGTGACCATGAGGAATAACAACAGTTGCATGCAAGGTACACCTAAACTTTATCTGCAGGGTTCAAAATGCCCCCTCTTTGGCAAAAGTTAACAAGGCAGTGTTAGCTTTCCTAAAGTTTTATGAAGCCAAAAAAATGATGGATAGAATTGAAGTCATTTGGTATCATCTCACAACCAGCCATAAGGATAATGTTAATTAATAAAGCAAATACAAAATTTTAATCTATATTAAAGCAACATCATAACAAATGTTAATACTAATGATTTAAAAGTCTACGTTTCTGGAGGAGCTTCAAGATGGCGGAAGAGTAAGACATGGAGGTCACCTTCCTCCCCACAAACACATCAGAAATACATCTACATGTGGAACAACTCCTACAGTACACCTACTGAACGCTGGCAGAAGACCTCAGACCTCCCAAAAGGCAAGAAGCTCCCCACGTACCTGGGTAGGGCAAAAGAAAAAAGAAATAACAGAGACAAAAGAATAGGGACAGGACCTGCACCAGTGGGAGGGAGCCGTGAAGGAGGAAAGGTTTCCACACACTAGGAGCCCCTTTGCGGGCGGAGACTGCGGGTGGCGGAGGCGGGGAGCTTCGGAGCCACGGAGGAGAGCACAGCCACAGGGGTGCGGAGGGCAAAGCGGAGAGATTCCCGCACAGAGGCTCGGCGCCAAGCAGCACTCACCAGCCCGAGAGGCTTGTCTGCTCAGCCGCCGGGGCGGGCGGGGCTGGGAGCTGAGGCTTGGGCTGCGGTCGGATCGCAGGGAGAGGACTGGGGTTGGCGGTGTGAACACAGCCTGAAGGGGCTAGTGCGCCACAGCTAGCCGGGACGGGGTCTGGAGCTGCCGAAGAGGCAAGAGACTTTTTCTTGCCTCTTTGTTTCCTGGTGCGTGAGGAGAGGGGATTAAGAGCGCCGCTTAAAGGAGCTCCAGAGACGGGCGCGAGCCGCGGCTATCAGCGCGGACCCCAGAGACGGGCATGAGATGCTAAGGCTGCTGCTGCCACCACCAAGAAGCCTGTGTGCGAGCACAGGTCACTCTCCACACTGCTCCTCCCGGGAGCCTGTGCAGCCCGCCACGGCCAGGCTCCCGTGATCCAGGGACAACTTCCCCGGGAGAACGCACGGCGCGCCTCAGGCTGGTGCAACGTCACGCCGGCCTCTGCCGCCGCAGGCTCGCCCCGCCTCCTCCGTACCCCTCCCTCCCCCCGGCCTGAGTGAGCCAGAGCCCCCGAAGCAGCTGCCCCTTTAACCCCGTCCTGTCTGGGCGAAGAACAGACGCCCTCAGGCGACCTACACGCAGAGACGGGGCCAAATCCAAAGCTGAACCCCGGGAGCTGTGCGAACAAAGAAGAGAAAGGGAAATCTCTCCCAGCAGCCTCAGGAGCAGCGGATTAAATCTCCACAGTCAACTTGATGTACCTGCATCTTTGGAATACCTGAACAGAAAACGAATCCTCCCAAACTGAGGAGGTGGACTCTGGGAGCAACGATATATATGTATTTTCCCCTTTTTCTCTTTTGGTGAGTGTGTGTGTGTGTGTGTGTGTGTGTGTGTGCTTCTGTGTGTGATTTTGTCTGTATAGCTTTGCTGTTACCATTTGTCCTAGGGTTCTGTCTGTCCGTTTTTGTTTTTTTTTTTTGTACTTAAAAAAAATATTTTTTCCTTATAATTATTTTTTATTTTAAAACTTTATTTTATTTTATATTACTTTATTTTATCTTCTTCTTTCTTTCTTTTCTCCCTTTTATTCTGAGGTGTGTGGAGGACAGGCTCTTGGTGCTCCAGCTAGGCATCAGGGCAGTGCCTCTGAGGTGGGAGAGCCAACTTCAGGACACTGGTCCACAAGAGACCTCCCAGCTACACGTAATACCAAATGGCGAAAATCTCCCAGAGATCTCCATCTCAATGCCAAGACCCAGCTCCACTCAACGACCAGCAAGCAACAGTGCTGGACATCCTATGCCAAACAACTAGCAAGACAGGAATACAACCCCATCCATTAGCAGAGAGGCTGCCTAACACCATAATAAGGCCACAGACACCCCAAAACACACCAACAGACGTGGACGTGCCCACCAGAAAGACAAGATCCAGCCTCATCCACCAGAACACAGGCACTACTTTCCTCCACCAGGAAGCCTACACAACCCACTGAACCAACCTTAGCCACTGGGGACAGACACCAAAAACAACGGGAATTACAACCCTGCAGCCTGTGAAAAGGAGACCCCAAACACAGTAAGTTAAGCAAAATGAGAAGACAGAGAAACACACAGCAGATGAAGGAGCAAGTCAAAAACCCACCAGACCTAACAAATGAGGAGGAAATAGGCAATCTACCTGAAAAAGAATTCAGAATAATGATAGTAAAGATGATCTAAAATCTTGGAAATAGAATGGAGAAAATACAAGATATGTTTAACAAGGACCTAGAAGAACTAAAGAGCAAACAAACAGTGATGAACAACACAATAAATGAAATTAAAAATTCTCTAGAAGGGATCAATAGCAGAATAACTGAGGCAGAAGAACGGATAAGTGACCTGGAAGATAAAATAGTGGAAATAACTACTGCGGAGCAGAATAAAGAAAAAAGAATGGAAAGAATTGAGGACAGTCTCAGAGACCTCTGGGACAACGTTAAGCACACCAACATTTGAATTATAGGGGTCCCAGAAGAAGAAGAGAAAAAGGGACTGAGAAAATATTTGAAGAGATTATAGTTGAAAACTTCCCTAATATGGGAAAGGAAATAGTTAATCAAGTCCAGGAAGCACAGAGAGTCCCACACAGGACAAATCCAAGGAGAAACACGCCAAGACACACATTAATCAAACTATCAAAAATTAAATACAAAGAGCAAATATTAAAAGCAGCAAGGGAAAAACAACAAATAACACATAAGAGAATCCCCATAAGGTTAACAGCTGATCTTTCAGCAGAAACTCTGCAAGCCAGAAGGGAGTGGCAGGACATATTTAAAGCGATGAAGGAGAAAAACCTACAGCCAAGATTACTCTACCCGGCAAGGATCTCATCCAGATTTGACAGAGAAATGAAAAGCTTTACAGACAAGCAAAAGCTAAGAGAATTCAGCACCACCAAACCAGCTTTACAACAAATGCTAAAGGAACTTCTCTAGGCAGGAAACACAAGAGAAGGAAAAGACCTACAATAATAAACCCAAAACAATTAAGAGAACGGTAGTAGGAACATACATATTGATAATTACCTTAAATGTAAATGGATTAAATGCTCCAACCAAAAGACATAGACTGGCTGAATGGATACAAAAACAAGACCCGTATATATGCTGTCTACAAGAGACCCACTTCAGACCTAGGGACACATACAGACTGAAAGTGAGGGGATGGAAAAAGATATTCCATGCAAATGGAAATCAAAAGAAAGCTGGAGTAGCAATTCTCATATCAGACAAAATAGACTTTAAAACAAAGACTATGAGACAAGAGACAAAGAAGGACACTACACAATGATCAAGGGATCCATCCAAGAAGAAGATATAACAGTTGTAAATATTTATGCACCGAACATAGGAGCACCTCAATACATAAGTAAAATACTAACAGCCATAAAAGGGGAAATCGACAGTAGCACAATCATAGTAGGGGACTTTAACACCCCACTTTCACCAATGGACAGATCATCCAAAATGAAAATAAATAAGGACACACAAGCTTTAAATGATACCTTAAACAAGATGGACTTAATTGATATTTTTAGGACATTCCATCCAAAAACAACAGAATACACATTCTTCTCAGGTGCTCATGGAACATTCTGCAGGATAGATCATATCATGGGTCACAAATCAAGCCATGGTAAATTTAAGAAAATTGAAATCATATCAAGTATCTTTTCCGACCACAACGCTATGAGACTAGATATCAATTACAGGAAAAAATCTGTAAGAAATACAGACACATGGAGGCTAAACAACGCACTACTTAATAACCAAGAGATCACTGAAAAAAATCAAAGAGGAAATCAAAAAATACCTAGAAAAAAATGACAATGAAAACACAACGACCCAAAAACCTATGGGATGCAGCAAAAGCAGTTCTAAGACGGAAGTTTATAGCTTTACAAGCCTACCTTAAGAAACAAGAAACATCTCAAATAAACAACCTAACCTTACACCTAAAGCAATTAGAGAAAGAAGAACAAAAAAACCCCAAAGTTAGCAGAAGGAAAGAAATCACAAAGATCAGATCAGAAATAAATGAAAAAGAAATGAAGGAAACGATAGCAAAGATCAATAAAACTAAAAGCTGGTTCTTTGAGAAGATAAACAAAACTGATAAACCATTAGCCAGACTTATCAAGAAAAAAACGGAGAAGACTCAAATCAATAGAATCAGAAATGAAAAAGGAGAAGTAACAACTGACACTGCAGAAATACAAAGGATCAGGAGAGATTACTACAAGCAACTGTATGCCAATAAAATGGACAACCTGGAAGAAATGGACAAATTCTTAGAAATGCACAACCTTCCGAGACTGAACCAGGAAGAAATAGAAAATATGAACAGACCAATCACAAGCACTGAAATTGAGACTGTGATTAAAAATCTTCCAACAAACAAAAGCCCAGGAGCAGATGGCTGCACAGGCGAATTCTATCAAACATTTAGAGAAGAGCTAACACCTACCCTTCTCAAACTCTTCCAAAATATAGCAGAGGAAGTAACACTCCCAAACTCATTCTATGAGGCCATCATCACTCTGATACCAAAACCAGACAAAGATGTCACAAAGAAAGAAAACTACAGGCCAATATGACTGATGAACATAGATGCAAAAATCCTCAACAAAATACTAGCAAACAGAATCCAACAGCACATTAAAAGGATCGTACACTATGATCAAGTGGGGTTTATCCCAGGAATGCAAGGATTCTTCAATATACGCAAATCAATGTGATACACCATATTAACAAATTGAAGGAGAAAAACCGTATGATCATCTCAATAGATGCAGAGAAAGCTTTTGACAAAACTCAACACCCATTTATGATAAAAACCCTCCAGAAAGTAGGCATAAAGGGAACTTTCCTCAACATAATAAAGGCCATATATGACAAACCCACAGCCAACATCGTCCTCAATGGTGAAAAACTGAAACCATTTCCACTAAGATCAGGAACAAGACAAGGTTACCCACTCTCACCACTATTATTCAACATAGTTTTGAAAGTTTTAGCCACAGTAATTAGAGAAGAAAAAGAAATAAAAGGAATCCAAATTGGAAAAGAAGAAGTAAAGCTGTCACTGTTTGCAGATGACATGATACTATACATAGAGAATCCTAAAGATGCTACCAGAAAACTACTAGAGCTAATCAATGAATTGGTAAAGTAGTAGGATACAAAATTAATGAACAGAAATCTCTTGCATTCCTATACACTAATGATGAAAAATCTGAAAGTGAAATTAAGAAAACACTCCCATTTACCATTGCAACAAAAAGAATAAAATGTCTAGGAATAAACCTACCTAAGGAGACAAAAGACCTGTATGCAGAAAATTATAAGACACTGATGAAAGAAATTAAAGATGATACAAATAGATGGAGACATATACCATGTTCTTGTATTGGAAGAATGAACATTGTGAAAATGACTCTACTACCCAAAGCAATCTACAGATTCAATGCAATCCCTATCAAACTACCACTGGAATTTTTCACAGAACTAGAACAAAAAATTTCACAATTTGTATGGAAACACAAAAGACCCGAAATAGCGAAGGCAATCTTGAGAAAGAAAAACGGAGCGGGAGGAATCAGGCTCCCTGACTTCAGACTACACTACAAAGCTACAGTAATCAAGACAGTATGGTACCGGCACAAAAACAGAAATATAGATCAATGGAACAAGATAGAAAGCCCAGAGATAAACCCACGCACATATGGTCACCTTATCTTTGATAAAGGAGGCAAGAATATACAGTGGAGAAAAGACAGCCTCTTCAATAAGTGGTGCTGGGAAAAGTGGACAGCTACATGTAAAAGAATGAAATTAGAACACTCCCTAACACCATACACAAAAATAAACTCAAAATAGATTAAAGACCTAAATGTAAGGCCAGACACCATCAAACTCTTAGAGGAAAACATAGGCAGAACACTCTATGACATAAATCACAGCAAGATCCTTTTTGACCCACCTCCTAGAGAAATGGAAAGAAAAACAAAAATAAACAAATGGGACCTAACGAAACTTAAAAGCTTTTGCACAGCAAAGGAAACCATAAACAAGACGAAAAGACAACCCTCAGAATGGGAGAAAATATTTGCAAATGAAGCAACTGACAAAGGATTAATCTCCAAAACATACAAGCAACTCATGCAGCTCAATATCAAAAAAACAAACAACCCAATCCAAAAATGGGCAGAAGACCTAAATAGACATTTCTCCAAAGAAGATATACAGATTGCCAACGAACGCATGAAAGAATGCTCAACATCATTAATCATTAGAGAAATGCAAATCAAAACTACAATGAAATATCATCTCACACCGGTCAGAATGGCCATCATCAAAAAATCTATAAACAATAAATGCTGGAGAGGGTGTGGAGAAAAGGGAACACTCTTGCATTGTTGGTGGGAATGTAAATTGATACAGCCACTATGGAGAACAGTACGGAGGTTCCTTAAAAAACTAAAAATAGAACTACCATACGACCCAGCAATCCCACTACTGGGCATATACCCTGAGAAAACCATAATTCAAAAAGAGCCATGTACCACAATGTTCATTGCAGCACTATTTACAATAGCCAGGACATGGAAGCAACCTAAATGTCCATCAACAGATGAATGGATAAAGACGATGTGGCACATATATACAATGGAATATTACTCAGCCATAAAAACGAACGAAACTGAGTTATTTGTAGTGAGGTGGATGGACCTAGAGACTGTTATACAGAGAGAAGTAAGTCAGAGAAAAACAAATACCGTATGCTAACACATAATATTATATAGAATCTTAAAAAAAGAAAAAAAAATGGTCAGAAGAAACTAGGGGCAAGACGGGAATAAAGATGCAGACCTACTAGAGAATGGACTTGAGGATACAGGGAGGGGGAAGGGTAAGCTGGGACGAAGTGAGAGAGTAGCATGGACATATATACACTACCAAACGTAAAAAAGATAGCTAGTGGGAAGCAGCCACATGGCAGAGGGAGATCAGCTTGGTGCTTTGTGACCAGCTAGAGGGGTTGGATAGGGAGGGTGAGAGGGAGGGAGATGCAAGAGGGAAGAGATATGGGGACATATGTATATGTATAACTGATTCACTTTGTTATAAAGCAGAAACTAGAAACTAACACACCATTGTGAAGCAATTATACTCTAATAAAGATGTCAAAAAAAATAAAATAAAAGTCTCTGTTTCCTAATGCAAATCTTATTTCTTTGTTCCTTCACAAGATTTTCTCAGCTATTCTTAACCCTCTGTGTATAAATCTTAGAATCAGCTTGCCAATTTTCACCCCAAATTCACAACAGGTTGCATTATAAATGATATTAGAGGTATTTAGTAATTTTAGGAAATAAATAATAACATTAAGGTCCCATTCAATTTGTTCTAAATCTTTCCAGTCCAGAGATTTGTTACTCAGGGTGTGGCCTGCACACCACTGACATCTTTGCACTACACTAGCAAAAGGAACTGTGGCCCAAAGAGCAAGCTTTCCTTTGAACCTCAAGATAAACTCCAAAGGTCACTGTCTATCAGAAGGACATTCCAGGATCACACATCAGTATTAGGTTCCTCAGAATTGGACTGAACTGGTCCAAGAAATCTTCAGCCAATCCAAGTTGAATGTGTCTAGCTAGTCACCAGGCTAAGTACATTTTTTGGTCAGGTAGATGGGTATATTATCCTAAAATAATTCATTCTTATGCATATTTGTATATTAAAGCTCTATTCTAAATGTGCACATTTTTAACTATACCCAGATCACTAGGTTTCCAAATTGGTTAAACACTGGAATCACAAAGAGTTTTTAAAAATTCCTGAGACCCCTCCTCAGGAATGATGATGTAATCTGGCACATGAACTGACATTGGGATTTTATAAACTCCTCACATGATTCCAATGTGCAGTAGTTTGAGAAATCTCTGGTCTAGAGGTTCATCTGTCTACTGAGTCTTTGTTTTATTCCAATATTTGTTTTTTGCATTTCTTGGGTTTCCAACTGGATCTTTTTCTCATCACCAATCTTTGATTCATAAATGCCAATTTGTTTTCCATAATCCATTATCTTAATATACCTACTTTTACATAACTGACCATTCCTTCCTTTAAATTTCTGAAAGTTGTAAATATCCTTATTTTAAAATTATTTGTAAATTGCCCAATTATTCCATTTCTTTGGAAGTAAATTATCCTTTTGTTGGTTTCATTGTCATAATTTTATGTTTTCCTTTATGCTACGTAATTTTAATTTGCAAACTCATCCTACGTGGAAGCTCCTTGGAGTTCCCTTCTATTCATGCATAGCCCATTGTGGCTGATGGTTTTGCTAATATGTACATTCACCCCCGCCCCCCCCGCCCCCCTCCATTTCCCAGGTCAGAACCAGATCTTATGTTGGTAGCTGGAGTTTCTTTTTCCCTGTGGGATATTGTAGATTTCTTGGTTCAGTTACCTATTGAGAATATTGCAGTTTTTTTCTGCCATTCCAGGCTTCCAGCTCTGCGTGTGTGTGTGTGTGTGTGTGTGTGTGTGTGTGTGTGTGTGTGTGTGTGTGTGTGTGTGTGTGTGTGTGTGTGTGTGACACAGAGAGACAGTGATAGAGACAGAGACAGAGAGACAGCAAAGGCTCATCTCAGTCACCTCTTTCTCTCACACAGGGCGCATTCAGTCCTTGTCTTCCCAAGGAATTGAACTCTCCATCTACACTGCCTGTTTCCTGTCCTAGCAGCTAGTAAATAAGCCTATAGCTTCAGATGCTTTTCTCTGATTTGTACTTCTGTTAAACTCAACAGAAATATTTATCTTCTTTTGAGCTTGGCAATCGTTCCCTAAAACTACATGTATGTTTTGAGAGCATTTATGTGTAACTGTGGGGCTAAGTGGAAAGGGAAATAGGGTGGGAAAAGTGGACCATCCATATGTATCTGCTCCATTATCTCCACTGAGAAAGAGGATAAGACACACGTGAGGAACTGAAACAGATTAGAAAGGGCTTGAAAAGCCATGTATGTTGACCTCCTGAGCATATAGGAAATGAATCTTGAGCCTATAGCCACTGGACTAAGAATTGATCCAGAATATTCCACTGGAGATTTTATGCTATGAAAATCTATTTAACTTTCTACTCTGATTCCAGAGGAACATAGAGATTCCGGTTGAACCACAGGACCTTTGTTATCTCTGCTCTTTTCTTTCGAACTATAGAATCTCTGCTACCATAAGTGCTAACTTTGTCTTGCAGGGTATAGTTAAACATATGAATAGAAATCTGTATGCAGAATCATAGGTAGGAAACTTGCCTGTGAAGCAGTGTCTCGTGATTTCCATCCACCTGATTAACGATATCGCTGCTGCCAGAGTAGGAAGATATCATCAGTTTAACAATCTCAGTGGCTCCCTGGGTGGCAGCAAAATGAAGGGCTGTACACTTCCCTTTCTGTAAAGAGTTTTGATATTAGAATCAATCAATATTTCATCCCAATTTAAGGATAAAACCTAAATTCACTTGTTTTTTTTTCTCCCCAGGCCAACAAAATCAAGGAATATGGAATTTCAGATGGTGAATAGTAATTGGTTTCATCTATTGAAAAGCATCAATAGAAAAATCCTAGCTAGCAATTTTATTTCCTTGCAATCCGACAGTTCTTGACAGCTCTGACAGTACTCCTATCATCAGTGTATCTCTACTGTATCTGTATTTGTGTTTGCAACTGCTTTTGGTAGCTCTCAAAATTATTTACATAGATTAAAATTTGGGAGAGTTTCTTGTTTGGCTTCTACATGAATAGCAGGAAATAATATCTACCTAATTTAATCGTAAAAGAGCTGTAAAGCACTTTGGCAAATAATTCACGACAATTCTACAATAAAAGTATCAGGTGGAATTTGAACAACTCCCTCCATCAGGTCCAACTCTGCACCGCTGTCCAGGCACATTTTAATCATTTCCAAGTCACCACTTTGAACTGCCATGTGCAGAGGGCTAGCTTTCCCATTGTTCAAAAAGTTAATGTGAGACAGTCTGCTATGCCCACGTTCCTCACCTTTAGGAGAAAATAAAATTCAAGATAACAACTATTGTAAAGAAATAAAAGGATTTTTTTTAAAAAAGAAAGGACTTTCAGACTTGCAGAAAAGCCCAGGTATAAATTATATTAAATATTTCTCAAATTAATAGCATCCACCAGAATAGGTTTCTTTACACTACATAATGGAGGAAAGCCTTTACTCACCAAACTTTAATATTATTTCCATGCATTTTTTAGCACCTGAAAATGCAGCCTGCTGAATAGGGAAGCATCCCCATTTATTTGATTTACATGGTTTAGCTCCTTTATTTAACTGGAAGAAAAGAAAGAACAGACGTCGAATGACACAAGTTAAAGCCCAGATCACAAGAATGGGCAAGAATATGCGTCTCCCAGACCTTTTCACTACTCCATGCCTATGTAAAACTACACAGAAAAGCTTCATATAATACGAAATCTAGGCAAGAAGGTAATTTTGGAACTAGGCTAAGATTCTGAACTACAGACACTTTATATTTTCTAACGATGAAGTAACAACATAGACACAAAAATATCAATGTGATCCCCCACCAAACTAAAGTGAACACATTTTTCAATGAAATGAAAGAGATTTTTAAAGACATTATCATGATTCCTCCTACAACCATTCTCAATTCCTTATACAAATAAAGTGATATTTCCCAGATTATTTTCCTGTCATTTGTGCAGTTAACAAATGATTAGACCAGCACTCATGTTAAATTATGAAAATTAGACATTTTACTAATCAAAGTTCTCTACTAAAACGTTGTTAAAAGAACTGAATGGTATATTACCTTGACCTCTGAATCAACCATTTTCAACAATCATTTTCTACAGATCACTGGATTTCAGTTTTGTTTTAAGTACCTTTCTTTATCACGAAACAAGAGGTTTTGAAAAAGCAAAAAAGCGTGAAGAAGCAAATACCACCTATAATCTCACTTTTAGGGAGAGAATTGTTTTACACTTTAGAAGACAATATTCTTTTGTCTTCTTGGCAAAAGTAATGCTTATGTGTATACTATACTGTCTTTTCCTTATAGATCTGTAAGAATACAGATAATTTTATAACCATTTCAAGATAAACAGCTTGATACAATCGTATGTTTCGTTGACCCGGGTCAATCGATGGGTTATAATCTAACCTAATACTGAACTCTCCATCCAGTCCCTGGTAAGGCCAACATGGTATTATTGCGTGTCACTTTTAATTACTTCAATGTATTAACTGCTAGTGTTTTTAAGATTGCATCTATATTTGTGTGTGAAATTGATCTACATTTTTTTTTGGTCGGGGGAGCTCTCAAGTTTGGAATTACTATTATGTCTGCTTCATATAATTAATCTGCATGGTTTCACTCTTGTGCTATGTAGGAAGGTTATCTGAAATGGAAACTTTTTCCTTGAAAGTTTGAAAGAACTTGTAAAATCTATAAAAGCATGTAATATTAGCTGGTTCCAGAGCTTTAATAACGCTTTTTTAAAATACTTTTAATGGTTCCCCACAGATCTTTAAATTTCAGTCACTTTACTTTCAGTTATTTATCCCTTAAGGAAAGCATTTTCAAATTTTTAGGATAGGATTGCATACTGATCTTTTGCCATTTTAAAATTCCCCATCATATTCAGTTAAATCCCTTTGCTATTTCTAATTTTGTTGATTTGTGCTTTAGCTTTCTCCACTGCGGTTAGACTTGCCAACACTATGTCTGTTTTATTATCTTTTTTGGAGAAAATAACTCGATTTATTGAATAATTCCAAAATTATTACTTTCTGTTTTCAACTTTATTATTCCTTTATTCCATTTTTCTTTTGGTTTATTGGGGCCTGTTTTCTAAATTCTTTATTTGAGTATTAGTTACTTTATTTTTTATTCTCTTTTTGGTCCAATCATGACAGCTTATAAGAATATATATTTTTGTCCAAGTATACCTAGTAAATAGGTTAGAACACATTTGTAAATTGAAATATCCCACAGATACTCTGAAATTCTTTTATTTCATTTTATTTACTCTCTGGGATGGTGGAGAGGGAAAATCAAGTGCTAAAAATATAGAACCTGGCCTGAACAATGTATGAGTGATTGAGGAATATTTAAAAGAAAGCTATTTGATGGAACTCTGTCCCACACTCAGAAGGGTTACTCCATGGAGCAGGACGCAGCCATGGTGACGGGTATCTCCAGAGTTTGACTGGACCGGCCCCAAGAAATCTCACGGGAGAGAAGCCTGGCTCTGCTTTTAGGGTTGTGGCTAAAGACCTTAGTCGTTATACCATTCAACGTTCCCCTTCTGAGAACCCATGGCAGCAATTTCTTCTCATCCTGGGAACAGGTATGGCTGTGTTTCCCTTAGCCTTTATCTCAGGGCCCAACAATAAGTTTGCAAATGACTATATTCATCTTTCCTTTTACTATTCAGAAACTCAAGAGTCAAAAGTATGATCTACCTTTATGAACATACAGGCCATTATGCTTTGTATTTTGTATTCTAGCCTGACCACCAGCTTCACCTTAAATTTTCCTGTTGATATTTTCTTTTCCCTTCGATCCTCTCACATTTTCTGTAATGCTTTCCTATTCGTCTTCGATAAGCAATCTCAGACTCATTTAAGATTGAAGGGGTGTGTACATATACCCAAACACATAGAACTATTTTTTTCTGACCTAGTGTCTACATTTTATATTTTGCTAAGAAGAGAAACTGAAAGCTGTTGTAAATAACAAAAATTCATGTTGTACTAAAGGATAAAGAAAACAGAAAAAAATGTGATTAAAGTACAAACCAAAAGCTGCACTGCTTCACTATTATCTGTGAAACATGCGATTATCAGAGCTGTGTTTCCATTTTCTCCTTCCAGATTAACATCAGTGGTGCGATGCTCAATCAAGACCTACATAAAAGAGGGGAATAATTGTTAAAAAGTTAACATGGACGTTTCCCAATAGGGTATTTGTCTTCCACTGGATTTTAAGCGCTAGGATTCCAGGGACCATGTCCTTAGTCATCTTTTTCATCACTCTCCCATGGAATCTGGCATGAAACCTTGCACATAGTGGGTACTATGTAAATTTCTCAAATAGATGAAATAATGGCAATTTCTACAGCATGTCAATTAAGGCAACATGGAGCTGTAGAACAGGAAATAGACTAAGAATTGTAGATACTAGTTAACATTGCTCACTGAATACCTCTCACTTGTATTAAGTGAGCTATATTAACTAATATCTACCAAAACTAAATTGGTGGAGCCATTTGTAATGTGCAGGTGGTAGAGGAGTGACGGACGTAAAGAAAGAGGAGAGAGAGAGAAAGAAGAGAGGGAGGGAGGGAGAGGCGAAGAGGGGAGGGAATGGTTTCCTTTTCCCATCTAGTCATTTTTCTTTTACCCAGATTGCAAGTATTTTGGGAAATGTCCATTAAAACTCCATTCTCTCCAGCAGAGAAAAGAAGAGTCTCATGTAACACAGGTATAGCTTAACTCAATCAATTCACACAGTCTGGAACAGAAACTTTGTCTCTAATGTAAAAACGAGCATTCCTGATAAAATGGTTAAGCGATTTTTCTGATGGAATTTAATTGAAGACCTGTTACCCCCTCACCTGGTTGACTTCAGGCTGATTATTGACCAAGAATCTATAGATCTTGAATCAGTCTTCATTTTATATTAAATCTAACAAAAATTATCTTACATAAATGTCTCTCTCAAAAGAGAAATCTTTGAATTGGCCTACTAGAGGCCTTTTCTTTTGCAGCAGGTCTCTGATAAAACTATAACATGTACTTGCACTTAAGCTGTTTAAGAAAGAATTTGTTAAACATGCTGTTTCCTAAAAACCTTGACTTACCAAAAAAAAAAGGCACACAGAGCCCCTTGTTAATAGAATGTGTCCTGATGTGAGTGTCAGCAAATGAATTAGGCTGACTAATTAGCTCTGCTCATTAAGGAAAATTACACTGAAATTATAGGCCACAGGAATACACAGGGAGATTGCTGATGAAGGAAAATGAGAACACACAGCTCAGTCTATGGACTTGAAGCATCGCATTCTGTTCTTAACGAACTCTGGATTCACCTGTGAAATAATCTACCCAAGTCTATTAGGAGAGGTTTTTCTATCTTTGCCCTCTTAGAATCTTGGATCATAGATGTGGGGCATCTATTAGGGGGTTTCTGCTCACTGCCGTTAGCACGATCTTTCCTAAAGCTGTGTTAAATTGTATGCGGCAGGGAGCCCAGAGAGAGCAACTAAACTGTGTGCCCGCTTCAAGTTCAGTCACGACCAGGCAAGTCTGGAGGCTGGCAGGTGTGGCCTCTGGAAGTCTCCTGATGAGAATCCAGGAAGTCCCATGGGAGGCTCGAACTGGATACTTTGAGCTTAAACCCCAAGAACTGAGGCCTGCAGGCTACTGAGAAGCAAGGCCAGCCCCTAACCCACGGTCCAGTGTGCCCCAGGGAACACTATATACACCACTGGTATCTGTGTAAGAACTTGAGGTCACACATGGGTAGCAATTTTTTACTTTATAACCACAAGGCGGCAGTGGAAGGTTTGGAGGAAGGCTGGACAATGGAGATTGAAATTGGCAAGAGCTGGTGGAGGTACAGGCCTGACCCCTGGGTGTAACTGGGAGAGTCAGGCCCCCAGGACTGCTGTTTGCAAGCACACAGAGAGACACTCCTAAATTCCTCCTCCTCCTTCTCGGGTGAAGCAGAAGGGCTTGAAAATACTTTTCAATGAAGTGATGGTTGGTAAGACCAAGAAAAGGAGAGACAACTAATTTCAATTCCCTTATAACCCTATTTTTTTTCTTGTTCTGGTGTCACCCAGGAAAACCTGTTATATCCACCATCTAGATTATAAATCAGTTATGGGCTTATTTCTAGACTTTCTTCTCTATTTCGATGTGATACCTATCTTTCTGTATTTGTTAGCCTGAAGATTTCTGATTTCTAATTAACAACAGCCTTTCAACTGTTACCTGCCTTTGAATTCCCAAATCACACTTTTGGAGCCAAGATTAATTAAGTCAGTGGGCATCTGTTTCTGAAAAGAGCCTCAGAGGAAGCACAAGAGTTCACTGGGGAAAAAGGCAGCATCTCTGGGGGGCCCTGCAGTCACTAGTGGCCCAACACAGACGACACTTAAGTAGCATCTGGCTCATGAATAATGTAGCCATTGGCAAAAACAGAGAGCCTGTTGACAAAGGCCTTTCCAGTAACCTCTGCAAGGGGCTGCCCTGACTCATCTTCTTAGGCACTGATACCTAAGCTCTCCCCTTCTCCTTCAGCCAAAACGCCTAGTTACTCATTTATTCATTCAAGAGCCAGCATTTATCAGCAGTGCTGAGGACTGGAGATGTTAGATTAGTCACACACGGTCCTTCCTTCCAGGATACCCAGCCAGAAGGGGAGAAAAGCATGTGAGCATTTGATTACCATACCCTGTACTAAGAATTATGGCAATGCTAAATAGAAGGCACAAGGGGAGAGAGGAAAGGGGGCTCCCCTCACACCCTCTGTGTCTGGCTTAAAGGAGCCAAGGACTCAGGGGGCTGAGAGGAAAGTGTCTGGGCTAAGGGAGCATGGAGCTCATGGACACCCCTGAGATCTCATTGGTGTGGTGTGATAAACCGAATATTTTTGTCCTTCAAAATTCATATATTGAAATCCTAATCCCCCATGTGGTACTAAGAGATGGGGCATTTGGGAGGTGATTAGGTCATGAGAGCGGAGCCCTCACAAATGGGATTAGTGCCCTTGTAAAAGAAACCCCAGAAAGTTCTCTTGCCCCTTCCACGACGTGAGGACACAGAGAGACAAAGGCCATCTATGAACCAGGAATCAAGCCCTCACCAGACACCAGATCTGCCAGTGCCTTGATCTTGGACAATGCAGCTTCCACAACTGTGAGAAATGACTGTTGTTTAAGCCACCCAGTCTCCGGTTCTCTGTGATAGCAGCCCGAACTGACTAAGACAGGTCACAAGCACAACAGCCAAGTCATCATTCACAACACTGCTTCTATAGGAAAACTTACCGTAAGGTCCAAATTGCCTACCTAAGAAATGAATTTCTGGAACAAGATCTGCTTGTAAATTGCATTCCTCTTTAAGTCAGCATGTGTGTTTTCTAGTGTGTCTGAGACCCTGAGATGTAGTTTAAAAGCCATGACCTAAACCATACCCTTTAGGCATTTACCAAGGTTTCCTCTATTTGACCAAACCCACTCTCTTGAAAAAAATAAGAAGAAATTTCCCAATAGTATTATTGTCTTCTGCAAAGACATGCCATCCACTAAGGCATGCCATTCACTTTCACAAAAACAGTAAATCATAATGATGCTTTCTGTCTTCACTGAGGCACTCATCACCTTCTTCCTTTTAATCATTCAACTGGCCAGGTAAAAGCAGTAAAGCCTTGACTTGCAAAACATAAAGATGAGAAAAAAATTCCTAATTCTTGCTTTCACCACCTAACTCTTATGCGCTAATTAGGCAAGTTATTTAATTCTCTCTCTACCTCAGTTTCCTCAGCTATGAAATGGGGGTAATAATAGTCTTACTTTATAGATTTTTTTTTAAATGAGGAGGATTTAAAAAACTAAAACACGGAAAGCTCTTAAACACAGAAAAACGCTGGTAGCTGATACATAAGAACTGGTCAATGAAGACTGTTGTTATTATTATTCTCATCGTCATCATCATCATCACCACTATCGTCAGTTGGTCAGAAGAAAAGCCAACGTTAAAATGATTACATTCCGTTGGCCCTGGCAGCTGAGGTTGGCCTTCTGGAGCAGGCAGACACAGCTGGACGTGGGTCCCGGCCCACGCTACGATGGTCGGTACCTGGGGAGCCGCCTGCAGCCTTACCTTCATCACGTCGTTGTATAAACCCTGCACAGCCACGTGCAGTGGGGCCATCATGTCGCAGTTTCGGAGGTTTGGATTGGCTCCTTTGCGAAGAAGAAACTTAACACTTTCCACCTGGTTTTTTCCTGCAGCCCAGTGCAGAGGGGTATTTCCATAATCATCCATCACATTCAGTACTAGAAAAAACACGAAAACGTGGGTTAGATTTTGCTTGGACCGTACTCACTGCCTACTGCACGCCTATTCACTGCAAAGCTCAGTGCCAAATGCCATTGTAGCAGGCTGCTCCTTCTTTAGGAAAAATAAAAAGATAGCTTCAGTTCTCAAAAACATCTAACGGACACCTTTGGGAATGCACATACATGTGGCACTGACTTTGTCAAATGAGTTAGCTGTCGATCTATAGACTCCATAAGAAATAGGTCTTCCTATCACATGTTTTTATCTGTGGTATGAATTTGGGAATGGTTATAAAGCAATGAGCTTATATAAAAGCAATACCTCTACGCCAGGCACTGTACTAAGTTCCATGCAACCATTATTTTATTCAACCCTCCAACAGCCCACAAGGAACTGTGACTGTTTTTCAGAAAGATGAAGCCTAGAGATGTTCACAATCCTGCCAACGTTACACAGCTAGTAAGGAGCTCTGTAAGCTGACTGACCCCTTAGAAACTCAGTTTTCTCATATTCAAATTTGGTGAAAGAAAGGAAGGATGGAAGGATGGAAGGAAGGAAGGAAGGAAGGAGGAGGGAGGGAGGGAGGAAGGGAAAAAGATATGTATACCTTGCAATGTTCTTGGAAGAAGAATATCAAATCATGTCCTTAAAGATCTTAGTGGAGTGTTCTGCCCACAGGCAATAGTTCAAAAAATGTTAATGAGAAAAAAGACACACCACAAATAAACACAAGACTGGAATTAGAGTTTGAGCCCCTTGATGCCACACATGGTTTCCACATATTTCTACAATACAATACATTGTACTATTTACCCTGTGAGCTCAGCATGCCCTTTGATACTTTAGGGTTTTTTTTATATCTGTTCTAAAATAGGCTGCTTTATCAACCATTGTAATTGGTGGTAGGATATTTTTATGTCTGAAGAAGGGGGAAAAGTGCTCATTCATAAATATGACTTGGGGACCATCTATTGTACAATACCTGGAACCATGCTGCAGCCACGTTTCCCATTTCTCTCCTTTTTAAAATTTATCTCCCCACTATCTTCTTTCATTCATTCTAGTGCCTCATTCTCAACCACACACACACACACACACACACACACACACACACTGACATACACACATCTCTTGACCATTTGGCCTGATCAAGACAAAGCACTCCACTCAGCATTTCAGTCAGCACCAAACTTAATTAACCTGGGGTCTAAACTTACGAAGTCCCATTCACCAATTAAATAACTTGAATTTGTCTTTTACCTCCATCGCTTTTCAGAAATCATTTTTACAAGGGTTGGGTAGGCCTTCTAAACAGCAAGGTTGTTGTGATCTTCTTCCTATGTGACCTCTTTGTGGCACCTGGTCCTTCTAACTCAGCTCTCCCTTGGCTCGTGTGTCATCAATCTCTTCTCCATCACTGTCTTCACCATAATTTTGCTGGCTTTGCCTCTGCCCTCTGACCCTGAACGTTGGTGTTCTACCTCTAGCCACCTTTGCTGGCAATCTTACGGTCTCCTAAAGGATTGTCATGCATTTCCACCACTTGAGCTACTTCCTATGCAACGAGGGTCCTGTGGGGGTTATTCCTTTCCTCCTGTATTTCTAGTCTACTAGACACAAGATACTAGGCTCCAAGTCTACTGAATGTTTCCAAGGGGATGTCCCCTGGGACTTTTAAACTCAGTATGACCCAAACCATTAACACCTCACACTCTTACACTCACTTTTCTTCTGTTTTCTTATGTGCCTTCTCTTCTGGATGGCTAGACTATTAACCTAATTCCTAAATTAAAAATCTCAGAGTCAGTCCAACTCCTGGCCACTTACTCCTCATATTCCGTCTTTACCAAGCACTGTCTACCCTACACGCAAAATAGCTCCTGAATCTCTCCCTTTCTCCTTATTCTAATCTCAAAACCCTGGTGGATGCTCATCTTCTCTTTACTGCTATAATAGCTTTTTAACTGAGCTTGCACTTCTAATCTATCTTCCATAATATTGACAGAATTACCTAAAACAATAAAGGTCTTATCACACCACCTCACTGCTTAAATCTCTGTGGCATCCCCCTTCCTTATCAAGCACAGTTGAGTTTCTCAAACACGGCTGGGCGTACGAGGCTGGGGAGGATGTTACATCTTCTTGGAGTCTCAATTTTATTCCACGATAAGCAATTTAAGTATACGATGACCTCAGTGAAAATGGTATACAAGAATACATGAAACGTACATGAATTTTTATGATCTATCATCAAAATGCAAAGAAAATCTGCACCTGCAGGGGGCTGTCCCCGATCTCTGCACTATCCTCTGCAGTATTTCAGTGGAAAAGATTGAGGGGCACTGGCCTGGAGGGAACAGCGCACTCCTGAGTGACATATTCAGGCCCTTTATAATCTGGAACTAACCTATCCTCCAGAATCACTTTATTCCGCTCTTGCTAATGAGTCTAACGGGATGATGGATTTACGGAGTACTCGTTGTAACGTTCTGCTGCCTTCACAAGAGGATTCATTGACGATCATCTCCGTCAGACCCACCTGACCTTCTTCTGCAGCATGGTGCAAAGGGGAGGCATTCACATCATCACAGTTTTTTAATCTCTTTTGTTTCTTTACGGAGTTTTGTAAACCGCATGCACTTCCCTCGAAAACCACCTAGAAGTATATACAAAATTGTTACCTTAAATAAGCATATGTAAAACTTAATATAAGTTAATCGTTAAAAGATTATCATCCAACCTACTGTACAGTACAGGAAACTCTGCTGAATTCAAGGATTAAGTGCAGGAAGTTAAATTACTGTTCTCTCTTTGGCCTTCGTGCTGACAGTCGATTCCCATCCCACGCGTCCTTAGATAACAGAGCTAGAATCATATTAAAGAATCGTCACGTTAGGTCACTTGGTCAGTGATCTAGAATAGCTGCCCACTCTCCTCCAGGAATGAACGATCCCTCCTCTTTTGACCACTGGGATCCTGCACCAGGCCTACTCAGGTCAGGTTCATTCCTCATTGTTCTCTGCACGCAGGAAGGGCTAGCATTACTGCGTACTTACTCAGAGCCAGAGATCAGGACACTGAGAGGTAACGCTGTTTGCCCAAAGGCACACAGTAAGGGGAAAGGTCAGAATTTGAACGGGAGGTGCTCGGAATACATATCTTGGCTGACTGATGAACGCCAAAAACCCCACATACAGTAGAAACTGAAGCTGAAGGCAAAACCCCATCCTAGCATGAACTGTGTGATAGAATAAGGTTCCAGAGCATAAAAAGGGACTTTGCAGAGCAAGCTTCATAGCTTTCGGGCGTCGTTGGCTGTTGTCACTGGCCTGTAGCAGTGTAATTCCCAACAGATGCTCACTTCCACTGATGTCAGGGGAGGAGCAAGAAGTTTCTAGAACATCTTATTTTTCTCTAAGATTTTTTTCTTCATGCTCTTTATATTCTTTAGTATAACTGCACTGAACATGATTAATCATGGGTGACATTACACTTCTTCCTTGTGAAATTCCGAGGTGCTGACATTCTGTTTTTGATTCATCCTCACAAGACGTGACACTTTCCCAAACAGGACTTTTTCTTGAAAAGCTCATTGCCTAAACAGAATAAACTTACCAAAAATCAAATAACTCTCTAAACACCGTTTTATTTAATGTTATTAATGTTACTATAGCAAAAAAAATTTCATAAAAGCCTTAATGTCAAAAACTTGCTTCTATTATCTTGCCTTGCATTATTATTACACTTCTATAAATGCTTTGGATCAAAAATTGTGTTCTGTTCTTCCTAAAATTAACAATGCATCCTCTCTTAATAACTATATTAATTGACAATCTAGTTCCCTATTCAACTACTTGAAAATTCTAAATGTCTGTTTTACATAGAAAATTAAGAATTTTCAAAATCATTAATTATAGTCACATTTAATTATACTTCAATTGACTGACACGATTCTTATTCAAAGTTGCTTATAGAAGTCCTGCCTATATTTGAAAGTGAATATTTAGCTATTAGCAATAAATATAAATGACAAACTTTATTTGATTGCCAATATATTTACATTGTTTAGATATAATGGTATCATTGATCACATGCCAGTTCAGAGACGCCAGAAATGGCATCAAATTTGGTATTTTGATATTTGGTTGCCGAAGGCAAAGCCTAAGCCGAATTGCAGATTTTGGCCCCAAACTGAGGCTGAAGCCAAGCTCGGGCCTGTCCCTGAATTGCACACCAGTGTCCAGCTCTCCCGGCACCAGGCTGTGCTGCTGGGTTCCTACTGGGCTTAGCCTGAGCTTCTCCAGGCTTCCACCTGAATGAAGTGCATCCATCTCCCTTTCCTTGCTTCCCAACGACCTACAGCCCCCCTCAACCCTCCCTCCTCCTCCAGGCCTTCAGAGAGCAACTCATGCCATCCTGTACCCCAGCCCTTCACTCTCTCACTGGTGCAGAGCAGAGTTTTCCAGAGGCCACAAGATGTGTGGTGACATCACACCTCTGACAGTCACTGGGATATGTGCCATGTAGTCCCATGTTTAAAACACTTTCCCCACTTTAATTTCTAACATGGCAAATATTGGCAGCTCTAACCCAAAGACAAGGAGTGTTTGGGATCCTCAAGATGGTTTGTTAAAAGGGGTTCTGAGACCTAAAAAGGTTTGAGAAACTATCTCTAGTATTTTCCTCACACCGTCTATGCTAAATGTGTACTAGACATTTATATGTTTATTTTACATGATACTTTCATATATGTAAATAAATTTTCCAGAAAGAGAGAAGGAAGGAAGGAAGGAAGGAATGGGAACCCAGAGCTCTTACACAACAGCAGTTGAGGCGATATGGGCTACACACTAGAACTTCCCTGAACTACTTATTTAAAAATCAATGGGAAAAATTAAGGGAACTTCATTAATATACACACTAAAATTATTTCTCAATATTCCTTTCAGCTTTACAAATATGTGACCAAATAATACATTTGTCTGAATTTTTTCCAAAGCTATTTCTTAAGCAAATAGCTCATCACATGGACCAAAAGCAAAATGTTCTACAAGACAGTAGCTTTTCATAGAACCCACTGGAAAATGACTACTTTCTGAAAATATGAAAACCTCCCCCAAACAAATGATCCAAGTTCTTGCTTTAACTCTGCCTTTGACTGGGACTGGTCACATTTGATAATATATGTGTCCAAAACCCTAATTTGTTATTCTAAGGATAACAGGAATGTTTCTCACTATTAAAATTAAAAAGCTATCATGAAATAAAATGAAGTCTTAAAGTACTTAATGTATTTTCAAATAGCTAATAAAATATTGAGCATATTAGAATTCATTCAGTAAATATCAGGTTGAAATAAAACAAACTCTCTTACAATTCTGAACATTGGATTTTGCTCTGTTATCACAGAATAGTACCTAAGAAATCACCCTTCAGTGATAATCCCTTAAATAGGGATGTGTCACTTTTCAACCACAAAATTCTGTATAAGCTACATACAGCTTTAGCAAATACAGGTTATAACAGTGTGCTTCCAACCATTTCCAAATTTATGCATATTCAGTAATAAATTTAAAATGAGCTTCTCACAGAAAGAGGCTCTTTCTCAATGTCTCACCCTATCAAAGGAAGTGCTTACCTAAATCCATTTGGAAGTATTGTAGCACCTGCATTTGATGTGTTCTTCCAGTGACAATAAAGGGATTCTATCGTCTACCTGACAGTTCCAGAAAGAGCAATTTACGGGTCTGCTCAGTGATGTGCCGTCAACACAAACCCAGTCACACACTCTTGACAGCAAGGACTGGGTTCAGAGGCTCACAAGGCACTGCTGAGTTCACAATGACAGCAGAGCATCTAAATATTCTATACAAGCTCATCAGGTGCGCTAAGGAGTCTGAATTCAGTTCATGACTTTTTTTTAATTTATTTATTTTATTTTTGGCTGCACTGGGTCTTCGTTGCTGCGCGCGGGCTTTCTCTAGTTGCGGTGAGCGGGGGCTACTCTTCGTTGCAGTGCGCGGGCTTCTCATTGCGGTGGCTTCTCTTGTTGCAGAACACGGGCTCCAGGCGCACGGGCTTCAGTAGTTGCAGCACGCGGGCTCAGTAGTTGTGGCTCGCAGGCTCCAGAGCGCAGGCTCAGTAGTTGTGGCGCACGGGCTTAGTTGCTCCGCGGCATGTGGGATCTTCCCAGACCAGGGCTTGAACCCGTGTCCCCTGCATTGGCAGGCGGATTCTTAACCACCGCGCCACCAGGGGAGCCCTCATGACATGTTAAGCTAGGCTTTGAAGAGATGTCTTTTTTTTTTTTTTTTTTAAAGGAATTCCTTTATTTTTATTATTTATTTATTTATTTATTTATTTATTTATTTATTTATTTTTGGCTGTGTTGGGTCCTCGCCTCTGCGCAAGGGCTCTCCCCAGTTGCGGCGAGCGGGGGCCACTCTTCATCGCGGTGCGCGGGCCTCTCACTGTCGTGGCCTCTCTTGTTGTGGAGCACAGGCTCCAGACGCGCAGGCTCAGTAGCTGTGGCTCACGGGCCTAGTTGCTCCGTGGCATGTGCGATCTTCCCAGACCAGGGCTCGAACCCGTGTCCCCTGCATTAGCAGGCAGATTCTCAACCACTGCGCCACCAGGGAAGCCCCGTGAAGAGATCTCTTTAAAGAAAGTTCTGAAAGTAAGTCAAGGATGTCATGTAGACAGGTTATCTATTCAGTCAATATAGTTTTCTACTGTCATAAGGTCACTTCAGATTCTTTCGGATTCTGAACTATATGACTAGATATAGAACATAACAGACTAGATCGCGTTTACAGAAGCTAATTCTGAGTCCTTTAAATTGGAGATATCAAATACATCTGTTTTAGGTTGCTTTAATGAAATACGTATAATGGGTAACGGCAAAAAGGAGGGAAACTATATATTACAATGAGAGATTTTAACAAATGAGAGGTTATAACTATGAGAAATTTTAACAAATGAAAGACCAAATGCTAAAGTGTTAACTCCCTTGAAAGAAAGTCATTGGAAAAGCTTATAGGCATCAGTCAGATGGTTCATTTTCCACATTTCTAATCCTGTCAGGTTTCTGCCATCCTTTGATTTTGTCAGTATTCCTGAGATAGTGTGTGTACCGGGGAAAATATGATAATTTCTTCTTAATGAGGAAATCCTTAGAGTTCAGAACTCTCCAGAGTGTTATATGTATTGATTTGTAACTAGTCTCACAGCTGAGATTTCTACAGGGTGATCTGGAGTTAGGTAATAAAATAATATATATAAATCCCTCAATCTACAAGCTCGACTGTGGTTTCTAAAAGCCTTAAATAACGTAAATGCCTCGACTGGACTTAGGCAAGAAAACTAAATAAAGACAAACAAAAACATGATGAAAAATAAGTTTGAGACTTTGTGCTGCAGAATTCCTCACTAATATCTCCAGAAAACAAAACCCACAACGGTAAGCAAAGTATTTCCAGCGTGACTTTCAAAATTTAAAAATTTCTTCCTGTCCCTTAATATTAATTCCAAAGACACTCTCCTAGTGTTTGATATTCACTTGTAACCTCAGTTCTTTTTATTAAGCCAAAAGACCATAGTTAATAGACTAATACTAAGGAGGAGGAAAAAAAGTCAGTGTTTAATCTGGACGTGCAAATAGACTCACCTTGGGAGGCCTGGTTTGTTGCTTTATGTGATTTACTACACATGCCTGCTCACACATGATTAAAAACACTGTCAATTCATGTAACCTATTTAGAGGGCAATGTGGCGATTTCTACCAAAATCAAAGCTGTACATAACTCTTGATCTTACTAGGATTTTAACATATTCACTAAGGTACTGTCGACAGACAGAGGAAGCCACATCTACACTCACTGACACTCAACCATATGTGTAATAGCGAAACGAAACAAACACCACCTAAGTATACACGTGCAGGACTGGTAAAATAAAGCATGACACATTCATACAAGGGAATATTATGAAGCTGCTAAAAAGCGTGAGGTACATCTCCAGGTGCTGATTTTAAAAGTATTCTGAAATATATTCCATGAGTAAATCAAAGTGCAAATTTCTGTGGCTTCATACTTTGTAAATAAAAAAGAGATATCAACGTGTGTGTATCTGTATGAGCCTCTTATCCCTCCTGGAAAGTACATAAGGACATGTTAACAGGGTTACACCGTGCAGAGAGATTTGTGCTGGGGGTTAGAGAGAACTTTTAATTCTATTTTAACGTTTAAAAAGAGATTCTTCCTCCTGCTGACAACGTGAGGAAATCCAGGGGCGAGTGTTCTCAGTGTCCACAGCCTCCGCCCTCGGATCGCGCCATCAGGCGGTAGGGGGCGCTGGTGCCGCCTTTTGGGCAGAGCGGCCGGAAATCGCAAAAGAAACAGAAGCCCCATCCTAGCCCTTGGGACCTCCGGAAGACCACCTACCCAGTTTCGAAGGGTCTCCTCCCCCAAAGCCCCTTCCGACTGCCCCACCCCTGGAGGAGCCCGCGGGTCCTGCCATTCCCTGCAGCACTTCACTGGTAAGTGCTCGTTTCTCTGTTTCACTCCACGAGACAAGCATATGCTTCTGAACCCCCAAACACCCCGTGAATAGCTGGCTCTCCGACTGCCAGATACAGCCATCTAGCTGTTTGGTTCTAAATAAAATGTATAAAAAGGTCAAGCGGAACAGCACACGCTCCAAAATTGTCCTGATTTTAGGCAATTGCCTGATTCTGCCGAATGCTAAGGATACTTTGGGGGTAGGTCTCCCCAGACTGCAGCTGCCCATCACGAGCAAGAGCAGGGTGAACAAGCAAACAAAAAGGACAAAGCAGGCACCGGGCGGGCGCCTTTTAATAACTCGGTCCATCGCCCCCCCACCCCCTTCCTGAGAAGGTCCTGTCTTGGAAGGCACGCACACCCCGAAGCAGGCAGCCCTTACGTCGCCCGGTCCTCCCATCCCGGGGCTGCGGGCTAGGAAACTTCTAGTCGGGGAGGGCAAAGTTAGGAAGAGCCGACCCCCGCCCGGACTTCGCGTCCCGACCGCCGACGGCCCGGGTACCTTAAAGTCCTTGGAGTCGTCCATGTGGTCCTCCACGCCCAGGTAGACGACGCCCCGGGGCTCCTTCTTCTCCCCCGGGCGCAGCATCTTTCTCAGGCTGCGCCTCACTGACCACACCCCGGACGCCCCCTGCGGCAGCTGCTCCCCACGGGCGCCGGCACCTGGGGCGAGAAAGCGAGCGCGGGAGCGGTGAGCGGGCGCCGGGCGCGGAGGCGGCCGTGGGGTCGCGCGCGCGCGCGCGCGCCGCCGGGGTCGAGTACGGGTCCCGACCCGGGTAAGCGCCCGAGCTCCGAGCTCTTCTGCGCCCGGCGGTCCCCGGGAGCAAAGAGGTTTGCTGTGCGTGAGGCCGAGAGAACTTCTGGCAGGCGTCGTCCGGCTTAGGCTGCTTGTAGGGCGGGAAGCAGGAGCGGGGCAGGGAGGGGTGAGGACGCGGCCATCGTGTCCACGCGCGGCCACCGGGCGGCCGCGCCACGTGTGTCCTGGGACTCGCAGCTTTGGGGCGGACAGCGCGACTTGCCCGTCCAGGCTGCAGCTGCGGAGCGCACCCTTGAGTCCCCTGAGTCTAGGGGTCAGGTCAGGGTGGGTCGCGCGAATCTGGAATCTTTTATGATAAAAATCCTAAGAGCCCCCGTCCTGTCGCGCAGTCAGAGAGAAAGAAAGGCGCCGGGCACGGGAACGAGGGAGAGAATGACGGGGTACGCTGGGAAGAGTTTTATTTAAAAAAAATTTTTTTCCAGCTAAAAGCCACTGGGCCTCAGTTTCCCGTGTCCGCATCATTGTAGAAGGCTCTTGGATTTAGAGCTAAGGTTTTTAGAAAAACTTATCTTTCCAAAAGAAAAGGGGAGTGATTAAATCTTAGCACCGGGTTGAGAGATTAGATGAAGTCCCTTTGAACTTCTGGTCCCATTTCCTGTGCATAACAATACTAATCCCTCAGGGATTGGTGTTTCAGCATGGCTAATAAAATGACTCTTAGATTAAACAAAAAGTCATGACTGGTGTCTGCTTGTTTACCCTCGGCTCTGTTTGAAAGGCTTGTCTTCATGGGCCAGTGCCGAGTTTATTAATCCACAGCATTAGTGCAATTGTGGAGTGGAAGGCGTCTCCTCTCTGAGAGTGGCTAGTTCCACATCTACCTACAGATAATAGAGCCTCCGTGACTGTTGCCGCTGTGTTTCTGCCACAAGGTTAGAAAGCTTAAAAAACTTCATTCTGTTGTGTATAAAATGGATGACTAATAAGAACCTGCTGTATAAAAAAACAAATTAAATTTAAAAATTTAAAAAAAAAACCTTCATTCTGAAGCTGATTACTCTGCATAGGCTGGAATTGAGCTGTGACAGTCTTTTGACAGTCTGTGTGCTCTTTTAAGGCTCTGGATTGTCATAATAACCTGTAATCTCCAGCATCTGACACAAGAACCTGTGGATCCACGACCTGGCAGAGATCAGGCACTAAATAAAGGTTTGTGGACTGCCTGCTCTATGGGTTACACTGGGCTGAACTTAAGGGCAGGTGAAGTAGCATGATGATATTGTGGAACTATGGAAAGGTTCCCCCCCAAATCTTCCAGTAGAGATGGCAGGTTGCCATCAATTCCACCCTTTGAATGGAATTCCTTGGAAGGGTAATATTGAAGAAGTTATCACTGGTCATTGACCCGTGAATGTGGACTTTTGAAAGACTGGTGAAGGATACAGCATTCAACTTCACTACCTGCACAGTTTTCCCATCAGCATCTGTGTTCAGGGAGTACAGAACTGGGATCGGCTGCATACCTTCCTTACTGTCATTTAGTTGAAGGTGGTAATGTATTTGGGAAAACCAATAAAGAAAAGAATCAGAGGAACGGGGAAAGAGAATAACCTTGAGTCACTGTTGTCTGCCTGACGTTTTACATACATGAAGCCCTCATTTTTAAAAGGAAATGCCTCATAGGAATATTAAGACTTTTTGTTTGTGATAGTCAATTATGTTGATCAATCGCTTTTCTCCTTACTCTTAGCTGAAAGGGATCACTGAGACAAAAAGAGAATTAAAAGCAGGGTGTTTCGGGGTCATTTTGGAAGCTGGGCAGAGGGCATGTCGTGGTGGTAAGCGTCAGCTGGCTGAGCTGGCCTTAGAGAGGGATGTGGGCCCAGGGAACTCCAGCATCAGTGGAGGCGCTGGCAGGAGGGTCACAGGAGGCTAACACTCCCCCTTACCCGCCCCGCCGCCTCCCCCCACGGCGTGCTCTCCTCGCCCTCCTGCACCGCGCTGCTGCCCATCGTAGGCAAGTCTTCCAGCTTCTGGGACAGACCCCTCTGACGCCAGGGGAAAAACTATAGTTGCCTGGCCCTTGCTCCACCTGCCGGCTCTCCATCCTTAACCCTGTGCCCAGCTCTTGGCTCTTGCTGTCTGTTTGGAAGCCCGGCGCCCGCAGATTCCCTACTCCAGGCACCCAGAAGACCTTCCTGGATTATGGCCTTAATCTTGGTCCTGAACCATGGCTCTTGAGAGAGACCCGGGAGAAGATGAGTCCCTCTTCTACTGAGAAACACATCGAAATGTTGGACACTGGGGACTTGAGTGGCAATGCAGTGTGGGAGGAATCTGGAGACATCCCAGGGTAGATTCTGGCTCCCACGGAGCTGGGAACAGGAGCTGGATCCTCTCAGGAACACAGCTGCCTGGAGTACTGAGACCTGGAGAGGAAGCCACGCCAGCATTCAGAGCAAAAAGCAGGGGTTCAAACCCTGGGGGTGTGGGAGCAGAGGTGGGGTCCCGGAGCTGCATGGGAGACGGGAGTCAGCTCAGTGTGCATTGTCAGAAGACTTCATCCACGTCCCAGCCACCGAGCTGAGCCAATGGCCACCAGTAGCTTTAGACTGAAAGCAGGAAGCTAGAGCAAGCGGGGAGCTTAGAGCCCGTACAGAGTAACTCAGAAAGGTGACAGCACTTGTCCAGGGCCACACAGCTGGAGGTGGCAGAGCCAGGGCGAGATCCAGTCCTCTGAACTCCAGGGAACGCCTTTTCTGTTAAAACCTCCACCTCACCCGCGACATCCGGGTCCATTCTGACCTTGGGTTGAAAGGGACACTGAAATCGCCCCAGCCAACCATACAGGAAGATAAAATGGGATTCCAGAGGTATTTGAGCTCCATATTAAAAAAAAAAGAAAAAGTCACTGGCTTTAGCTGTCAGCTCAGCATCTCTGCATTCTTGCTTCTGTGCCCCATTTTTATCTCCCAAATCATGTATTCTTTTAATTAGTCCTCTAGTGTTTTAACACTGAAAAATAAAGATGGCTGGTGTTAAGAGATCTGATTTTTTCTCCCTGCTTTCTGCTTGTGAAAACAAAGATTGAAATATTATTTAATTTTTCCTTTTATCTTTGGCCGGACTTGTTCATTTCAGGCACTTTTTAGGCAGCGTCCTCTCAAGACCTCTCATTCCCATCAGTGTTTCTTAATAATAGTTAAATTATTTCCTACCCAACAGTAGCAAATACCCTTTTCTCAGGCAGGCAGGGCTTCCTTTTTAAAGATTTTACAAATCGTGGTTTTAAAATGCATAATGTAGACAGGAACAAGATGGTACCTAGCCATTTACAATTAAGATCTCATTCCCTTTGAAGTTTAATTACTGTTGTTTAGTAATGAAATACAATATTTTTACACCAATTTTAATTTCAAAATAGGGATGGTCATTAGAAAAAATAAACTTTTGTAGAAATTTCCAGAAGGTAATTTTTATTATCACATTACTTTTTGATATTACACAGGACTTTAAGAAAATGAAAAATGATAATAAAGAGGAATTTATTTAAATTCTCAGGGAAAATATAGTTGTATACATATGTCAGCTCAGTAACTTTTTACAAAACAATCTAGATTATCAAAAATTATCTTTAGTCATTTTTCCTTACATTTAAATATTGTTTCTGTTTATTTGTTCACAAATTAATTACAAAATTATTTATTTTTAAAAAAACATCATTAATCCAAATATATTATTAGTAGAACCTATAACTGAAGGTAAAACTGTTTGGTTACCTTACCTTAAGTGCCTTAACTCAATAATATAATGAAAAGGGGTCCAATAAACCCACTAAGGAACAGAAAACTTGTCTTGCATCTTTTTAAAAACTTTTCATAAAATTCACTTACGCTAAGTGTACAGCTTGATGATTTTTAGTACATTTATACACTTTTACAACTATTTCCACAATCCAGTTTTATACTACTTCCATCAATTCAAAAAACTTCCTTGTGCCCTGAAAGCAGTCAGTCCCCTCTCCCACCCTCTGCCCTAAACAACCTTTGATCTGTTTTCTGTCTTTGTTGTTTGGCCTTTTCTAGAAATTTAAGATACATGGAGTCATACACTGTATAGTCTTTTGTATCTGGCTTCCTTTGCTTAGCATAATGCACTTTGAGAATAATCCATGTTGGAGTGTGTATTAATAGCTTCTTCCTTTTTATTGCGCAGTATTCTGTTGTATGAATTCACAGCCCTCCATATCCACGCGTTCAGCATCCCTGGATTCAACCAATCCCAGATTTCTAGTTTTTCCGTATCGCAAATAATGCAGCTATGAACTTTTTCATACACATCTTTTTGTGGACACACATTTTCATTTCTCTTGGTTAAATACTTAGTAGTAAATTGCTGAGTCATGTGGTAAGCATGTATTTAGCTTTGTATGAAACCTCCAAACTGTTTTCAAAAGTGGCTGTACCATTTTACATGCCCATCAACACTGTATGAGAATTCCAGTTTCCCCATATCCTTACCAAAACTTACTATCAGCAATCTTTTGATTATAGTCATTCGAGTGGGTATTTGGTGGTATCTCATTGTGGTTTTAATTACCATTTCCCTACTGGTTAATGATATTGTCTATGTTTTCGTGCCTTATTAGCCATTCATGTGACTTTTTAATGAAATGCTTATTAAATTCTTTGCCTCTTTTTTAATTGAATTGTTTGTCTTATTATTGAGCTATAGAGTTCTTTATTCTGGATACGAGACTTTTACCAGATAAGTTATTTGCAAATATTGTCTTAGACTTTGTGGCTTCTTTGTATTTTCTTAATGCTGTCACTAGAAAAGCAAATTTATAAAATTTTGATTAAAATCTAATTTGTCCATTTTATGGATTGTGCTCTGTCATATGTAGAAATTTTTCCCTGCTAAATTAAAAAGATTCTCGTCAATATTTTCTTCTAGAAGGTTTATGGTTTCAGCTTTTACAAAGATTCATTTTGAGTTAATTTTTGTGTATGGTGAGAGGTGGAGTTGTGAGTTTCTTTTTATTTCACACAGATATCCAACTATTACCATTTTTTGAAAAAACCTATATTTTCTTCATAGATTTGCCTTGTAACCGTTGTCAAAAATCAATTGACCATAAATATATGCATTTGCTTCTGGACTCCCTATTCTATTCCATTGATAGATATATTTGTGTTTAAGCCAATACCATACAGTTTTGATTTTGTAACTTCATGGTCAATTTTGAACTCAGATTGTGTAAGTCCTCCAAATTTTGTTCTTTTTTTTTCTAAATTGTTTTGGCTATTCTAAGTCCTTTGCAGTATAAATTTTAGGATCATCTTGTCAATTTCCATGGAAAAGCTTGCTAGCGTTTTGACAGGAATTTCACTGAGTCTATAGATCAGTTTGGTGAGACATGCCATCTTAATATTGTCTTCTAATCCATAAACATGGTATTTTTCTCCATTTACATAATCTTTCCTGATTTCTGTCAGCAGTGTTTTATAGTTTTCCATGTACGGGTCATACACCTTTCTTGTTAAATGTACTCCTAAGTATTTTATTAGTTTTAAGATATTTTGGGGCTTCCCTCGTGGCGCAGTGGTTGAGAATCTGCCTGCCAATGCAGGGGGCACAGGTTCGAGCCCTGGTCCAGGAAGATCCCACATGCCGCGGAGCAACTAAGCCCGTGCACCACAACTACTGAGCCTGCGCTCTAGAGCCCATGCGCCACAGCTACTGAAGCCCGCGTGCCTAGAGCCCGTGCTCCACAACAAGAGAAGCCACGACAATGAGAAGCCTGCACACCGCAACAAAGAGTAGCCCCTGCTCGCCGCAGCTAGAGAAAGCCTGCGCACAGCAACGAAGACGCAACGCAGCCAAAATTTTTTTAAAAAAATTAAATAAAAAATAAATAATTTTTTTAAAAAAAGATATTTTGAATGGAATTGTTTTTTTTTTTAACATCCTTATTGGAGTATAATTTCTTTACAATGGTGTGTTAGTTTCTGCTGTATAACAGAGTGAATCAGGTATACGTATACACATATCCCCATAGCTCCTCCCTCTCGCATCTCCCTCCCACCCTCCCTAGCCCACCCCTCTAGGTGGACACAAAGCACCGAGCTGATCTCCCTGTGCTATGCGGCTGCTTCCCACTAGCTATCTGTTTTACATTTGGTAGTGTATATATGTCCATGCCACTCTCTCACTTCATCCCAGCTTACCCTTCCCCCTCCCTGTGTCATCAAGTCCATTCTCTACGTCTGCGTCTTTATTCCTGTCCTGACCCTAGGTTCTTCAGAACCGGAATAGTTTTCTTAATTTCACTTTCAGATTGTCTGTTGTTAATATATAGAAATACAATTGATTTTTCATATTGCTTTTATTCCCACAGACTTGTTAATCTTGCTCACTAACTTTAATAGTTTTTTTCTAGATTCCTTAGGAAATTATATGTATATGATCATGTCTTATGCTATAAAGACAGTTTGCTTCTTCCTTTCCCAACTGTATGCCTTTAACTTCTATTTTTCCATTTCAATGCACTGGTTAGAAGCTCCAGGACATTGTTGAGTAGAAGTCCAGAGAGTGGACATCCTTGCCTTGTTCCCAATCTTAGGAGGAAAATATTCTCTTCCACCACTGAGTATGATGTTAATAGTAGGATTTTCACAGTTGCATATTATCAGGTTGAGGAACGTCTACTCTATGCTTACTTCGTTAAGAGATTTTTTTATCCTTAATGAGTGTTAAATTTTGTCTGATGCTTTCTCTATAACTATTGAGATGATCGTGTGCTTTTCCTTACTTATTCTATTATTTTATATTAGTTGAGATTTTAATATTAAATCAACCTTTTATATGTTGCTGGATTTAATTTGCTAATATTTTGTTAAAGATTTTTTGTTTATGTTTACAAAGAATATCGGTGTATAGTTTTCTTATTTTCTGATGTCTCTGTGTGGCTTTGGTATCAGTATAATAGTGGCCTCTCTGAAGGAGTTCAGAAATGTGCCCTTCTATTTTCTAAGTGGTTGTATAATATTCGTATTATTTCTTTCATGTTTGATAGAATTCACCTCTGAAGCTGTTTGGGTCTGTCTGGGTTTTCTCTTTTCTTTTTGGGAATATATTTAATTACCAATTCACTTTTATTATCTTTTATAGATTTTTAAAATATTTTTGCTTGAGTAAACTTTGGTGAATTGTGTCTTCAGAGAAATTTGTCCATCTAAGTTGCCTATTTCTTGCCATAAAGTTGTTCATAAAATTCTCTTACAGTCCTTTTAATTCTTTCAGGGTCTGTAATAACATCCCCTCTTTCCTTCCTGATTTTGGTAATTTGTGTCATCTGTCTTGTCTAGCAAATAGTTTATCAATTTTCTTGATCTTTTCAAAAAACCAACTTTTGATTCTATTGACTTTTCTCTATTGTTTTACTACTTTTGGTTTCACTGTTCTCAATATTTTTTCTTTTGATTTATCTTTCTTTCTAATCACTTTGGATTTGATTTGTTACTTCCTTGATAGGTAACCTTGAGGTTTTTGATTTTAGGTCTTTCTAATACAAGCATTTAAAGATTATTTAAAGCTAATCTAAGCACTGTGTTAGCTGCATCCCATAAACTTTGCTTTGTTGTGTTTATATTTGTGGTTTCTTCTTTAATTTACAAGTTCTTTTTTGGAAGTGTGTGTTTAATTTCCAAGTATTTGGAGTTGCCCCAAATTTCTTTTTGTTGTTTTTGACAATCTGGTTGTGGTCAGAGAATATACTTTGTATGATTTCAATGCATCTAAATTCAAATGTAGACTTACTGAGTCTTGTTTTAGGGATGGCATGTGGTTGCTCCTGGAAATTATTTCATGTACACTTCAAAAGAATATGTATTCCACTGTCATTTGGTAAAGTTTCTGAATGTTTTAAAGTCCATTTAGTTAATAGTGTTGTTCAAGTTTTCTATATTCTTGGTGATTTCCTGTCTATTCTTCTATCAGTTGCTAAGAGAAGAGTATTAAAATCTCCAATTATAACTGTTAAATTGTTGATTTATTCTCTCAGTTTTGTTCAGGATTTACTTCATTTTGGGTAGCTGTGTGTTCTTAAATGTATGCATATTTGTAATTATTGCTATTCTGTTATATTTTCCCTTTTATTATTATGAAATTTCTTTCTTTGTCTTCAGTAATATTTCTTGTGTTAAAGTCTATTTTGTCTGAGATAGCTACTCCAGATCACCTATGTTTATTGTTTACATGGTAGCTCTTTTTCCATCCTTTTACTTCTAACCTATGTGTATCTTTAAAGTATTTCTTATACATAGCATAGAGTTAGATCTTGCTCTTTTATTCAACTCCACAGTCTCTACCTTTTAATTGCAATGTTTAATCATTGACATTTAATGTAATTTTTGCTATAGTACTGCCATTTTGATATTTGTTTTCTATGTCTCATATATTTTTCTCCCATTTTATTCCTCCATTACTGACTTATTTTGTGTTCAACAATTCTTTTAGCAGACCATTTTAATTCATTGGTAGATTGTTTTAATAAGTTATTTTCTTTGTGTAGTGATTACAGTGTTCATCTTCAACTTATCACAATCTACTTGAGGTTAATACTTATTTAATTCCAGTAAACTATAACAACTTTGCTCCAATACACCTCCATTTTCTCTCCCACCTTCATACTATCACTGTCATATGTAATACATTTATAGATGTATACTATATCTATGTATGTTATACACTTCAAAATAAAGTGTTATAATATTTACCATATTCAGTGCTCTTCATTTCTTCCTGTAGATTTGAGTTATTGTCTGGTATCATTTCCTTTCAATCTGAAGAACTTCCTTTAGAATTTCTTGTAAGGCAGTTCTGCTTGAAAAAAATTATTAAGGGACGCTTTCGCTGGATGTAGAACTTTTATTCAACAGGTTTTTAAAGCACTTTGAATTTTATTACACTGCCTTCTGACCTCCATTGTTTCGGATGGGAAATCATCAAAATATCTTATTGTTGTTCCTCACTTGAGATTTTTGTCAATCTCAAAAGTTAATGATTGTCTATATCTTCCCATTTATAATATAATAAGCTTAGCATGCTTACATTCATTTCTTCCTGATTGTCCCTGTCATCCATATTAATATATCCAGTGTTTAGTTTCAGATTTTTAAAAATTAAACTTTATAAAAATATTTAGACAATTGTGAATTGTATTATTATATTTTATATTACTGTTTCTCACAATCTTTATCATTCTTTTTCTTAGAGTCATATGAATTTTCTGGATTCCATATATAAGTAATTCTTCTAGAGAAGAAGAATTTGTTGAAGAGAAGTTGGTGGTAAAAAGTTCTAGGCTGTTGAGTGTCCAAAACTGTCCTTATTTTGGCTTCCTATTGGGTGATAGTTTAAATAGATATAAAACTCTTTCAAAGTCATTTTCCCTCTGAAATTTGAAGACTTTATTTTTCCCTTTCACCATCCATTTTTATAGATAAATTATATCAATCTGTTTCTCATTCATTTCTTGGTAATTTATTTTATTTTCTCTCCAAAACCTTTTAGGATTTTTATCTTATTCTAGGTGTTATGAAAATTTCACCAATATGCAACTCAGTGAAGGATTTCTGTTGTTTGCCTTGTTCTGAACTCTGTGGTTACTTCTAATCTAATGATTTTCTTTGGCTCTGGGAAACTGTCTTCCATTTTATTCAATATCATCATTTATATCCACAAGGTTAGGTATCTTTTCATGGCAGAAAGCAGAATGACACAACCAAAACTGGAACCAACAGTGGAATTGACTGGCTCATAGAACTAAAAAGACCTGTGATAATGTAGTACTAGTGTAAGACACAGATTGATCTGGGAATCAATGTTATGAAAGGTATTTCTCTCTTTCCTTCTATCTCTTTTCTCATCAAGAAAGAGAAATTTCTCTAATTATTTGAAGGCTTGCACTCTTCCAAGTTCATGACCATTGGTACAATCACTGAATTTTATACCAGCTCTACAAAATTTCATGACATACCTTTGCCCTCCCATCTTTCCAGAATTCTTTAAGATGTCTAAATTGTTGGATGCATTGTTTTTTTTTTTTGTTTTCCTACCTTGGTTTGGATTTACTCTTTATTAAAAACACATTGTTGTTATTTCATAGGTTTTCAGTTGGGAAAGAAGGTAGACGTGTGCTTAGACAACTATCTGAATCCATCGCTTTCTCTTATTTTCTCTGTAATTTTAAAAAATTCTATCCTGTTTACGCCAACTTGTGTGGAAAAGAGAAATTTTTCTGTATAGCACATCTTGAAATAATTAAGTTACATTAGAAGGAATTGGGTCTGGGAGGAAGGGAAGAAATGAATGTTCATGAGATTCTACTACTCCCTAGGCCATGTTGTTAGTTTGGTGACAGTGGAGTCCCAGATGGAAAATTCTGCTTAATACAGATAAATAGATAAGTTATACACATACATGCATGCATGCACAAAGACACACACACACATACGCATATTACTGTGGACACCTATGAAATGCTCTTTTCTACCAGGAATCAGAGAAATTCCGTGTACTTTGATACAGAGAAACCCAAGCAGATTCTGCTCTGTCTATACCTCCCGGAAGACCAACTGATAGACACAGATTACCCAAACCAGCACCATTCCAGGGCCCTTGGCAACTGTGGACTAGAGAGATTATTGGAGCAATTAATAAAAATGTGAATCCGATAAGATTATTTCAAATGTGAGATATTAAAAAAAGCTAATTAAGTTGGCTCCCTAGACAAAGAAAACCTTGCTAAGAGTCCCTTGTGTCATGGCAAATAGTATTTCAAATTTTAGAATAAAGCAAGATATATAAATTTATTTTACTTGTATTCTATTCCTATAAATTGTATTCCATAACTTAATCAGATGGTGGAATTAATCTTTATGTTGTGAATTTTTATTTCTAACTATTTAACCTGAAGCAACAGTCAAAATTTAAAATACATTTCCATGATATCTGCCAAAGAATGAGATAATGGTGGATTTCTCGTAGTAGCAGTATTATACTTTATAGGGTTTGAAAGTACAGTGAAGCTCCCTGCTGATTATAAAAAGCCTCTGTGGTGCAACTTTACCTGCTATCCACTAATTAATTTATACCAAGATCATTGTTGACTGGGGCAGTAAAAGTACAAAAGAAAGCACCTCTACTATTTACCTTAATAACTTTATTATATATGGAACCTTTTGAACACAAGGATATTTTAAATTAATATATGAAAATGTTTTATTGAATTTATCTTAAGTAGTTAACACAAATAATATCTGTAGTTCCAAGTCTGTCTTCAGTATATAGAGTTATTCTTGTTTTATTGTTTCAAGGATGTATTAACTTATCCCAGTCTGTGAAGAGAAAAACTTTCTAGGTTTCCAGGTCTTAATTAAACCTCTCAGTGAATTCTGGACAACCATAGCTCAAACAATTCAAATAAAATTATATGTAAAAATAAAGTTTTAATTTCATCCAATTCATGATGGGAACTAGGCCAAATTGGAACTAAGTAACATCAAATATAAAATGAGAACTTATATTCCTTACAGTTGAAACACAAACTAGCCTTTCAGATACATAATTAGTATTATTATTATATTAATTTCTTATGTCAGAAACCTTGACTCACCTAAGAGCTGAAATACATGCATTATCCTTTAAAAATATGAAAGTTACAAGATATTGAATAAAAATTATGCTTACCTTTATTCATGGAAATTGACATACTGTTTCTAATGTTACCCAGGCTTAGACATCCAAGTAGAGAGCTGTTCCTTTTCCCACACAGTCAATAGGTTACACCCACTTTTATAGTCCCATATAATTATACAAGGGGTGGTTCATTCTAAGAGTCAATATTATGCCTTTTTATTAGATTACCTTATATAAATGATGACTGAACACTAAGTTTTCATAATTTGAGTTTTGAAATTTGATTTCTGCCCACTGAAAAGGAGTCACCTAATTTAATTATTGCTTGTAAGTTTATCTCACCTACCATGGCCTCTTATAATATCACAAATCAAATTAGTTAAAAGTGGTAGCCTTAGGAGAATTATCTAGCTTCTGCGGGAAACTAATGACCATCCTTCTACTGAATAAAAGACAGAAGACCAAGAAAAGTATATAAAGGATTGCAACATTGTCATTTACCTATTAAAATGTGTAATATACCAGTAAATTGGGGACAAAACTGAATTATCCAAGAGAAAACTATCCAAAATAAAATGACAAAAGCCTCAAACCGTAAGCATATATCTGGGTCTACCATAGATAGGATTTGAAAAAAAATAAACTTCTAAAGAGAGTAATTAACAAGATAATCGTGAGAGCTGTAATGTCTTAAGTTAAGCTAGCTGCAGACATCAAACATGACAACTTGATTGGAGATGGTCCATTTGATGTGTTCTGTTTTCTGTCCCTAATTCATTTTTATTCACTCATTCAATTATTAATTCAGAAACATTTATTGAGCAGTAATTGTATACTAGGTAGTATATTAGGATGTCCTAAGGAGCTGCGAATTTCATGTGAAAGAAAGAGAAGTAGATATTTGCACCAGAGTGTACAGTGTTAGCATAGGCTAACTGCGGGAATCAGAGTTGGTACCTCAATCATGCAAAGCCCAAAACAGGTATTCCCAATCAGCCAGAAACTTCTCTTCAAGTCGTGGTTCACAGACCAGGGATCCTGCTATAATCATCCAGTGTCTTCCCTTGTTGCCTTGTTTATTTGTATGAAGCCATGGAAGAAGAGAAAGCGTGGTGCAACTCTAGGGCACTGCTTTGGGCCAGGCCCGTTGTGGCCACATGACCATAATAACTGCAAGGGAGTCTGGGAGATGTAGTTCCTAAGAGGCGGAAGAAATGTGCTTGCTGTTAGTCCTTCCGCCGGTGCTGTGGGACCACAGCTATGGGTGGGAGGTTGCTCAGGGAAGGCTCTCTGAAGGAAGCAAAGCCCTTCTTATTTGATGAGTAGCGGCTAACGAGGAGAAAATTGGGGTGAGGAAGGAAGATGCATGGGAGCAAGATCAGTGCGGACAGAAGGAGGAGCAGGTGCAAATCACGGAAGTGAGAAAGGATGGTGAAATGAAGGCATTGCAAGCACATGGGTTCTCATGAGGGCATAGAAGGAAAGGAGAGCGTGAAGGACCATGGATGCTTTGGTAATAGGGTTGTCCATATTGTAGGGCTTTAAACTCCAGGTGTTTGGGGAGATATCTCTAACAATATTGTAGGGGATGAAGCAAGCAAGCCAGAGTGGGGTCAATAAAATCGATATGGATGGCGTGGTGGTCAGAAAGTCAGAGAGGAGGAAACCCTGAACCATGGCCGTAGAAATAAAGAGGGGGTTAGGATTTATTAGACCTCTGGGACATAGACACTATGGAAGCTGGAGGACAATTTGAGGGTGAGATGAGTGGAAGTAGAGTTTCATACTTATTATCTCATTTCAGTGCTTTAGGTTTATTATCTCATTGAATTCTCATGACAGTTTATGAAAGTAGGTCCTTGATTTTCCCCTTTTTACAAATGAGGAAGCTTAGGCATAGCGTGGTAGACTGACTTTCCCAAAGTCAACATATGTGACTTTTAAGGACTGTTAGGGATAAAGATTCCCTAACATCTTTGGCTGCCAACTCTAACATTTAATAATCTCCACACATCAACAAGTTGCCTCACCTACTCCCTCCATCTCTCTACTCATGTAATTGTTATTTTCATCTGTAAACGCTGAGACTCGGTAGTCTGATTCATCCTGACTGTGCTCAATAAATACTTCCAGACAAATTGCCTGCCCAAGAGCAAACCCTTCCAGATATAAATTTCCTGTGTTGTGGTTTCAGAAAAAGAAACAAAGTAAAATTACGTTCTTGCTCAGGAAGGCACAGAATCAATCCAAATTAGGGTTAATATTGGACAAATTGTGTCTCACCCTCGTTGGGAGATTCCAAGCAGAGATCCAAGGGAGATAACCAGTTAATCTCTAATAAAGGCCAAATTGAGAGTCAAGCTGAACATCATTACCCTCTTTCCTTAAACATCACTTCATAGATAAACAACAAGATCCTACTGCATAGCACAGGGAACTATATTCAATATCTTAAAATAACCCATAATGGAAAAGAATCTGGAAAAGAATACCCATATATAATGGAATCACTTTGCTGTACACCAGAAACTAATACAACACTGTAAATCAACTACACTTCAATTAAAAAAAAATCCCTTCACTACTATTGGAAAAACCAAGATAAATATCACAGTTTTCTTTTACATCTAACAGCATTTAAAATAAATCTCAGTGTACAAATTGAAATAAAGTATTGGAATGAATTTATGGCTAAACATTAATCTCCCATTTTAAATGATGCATTCATTCAATTAACGTTTGCTAAAGACGTTCTGGGCTAGATACTGGAGACACAAGAAAGAAAGACATGGTTTCTGGCCTGAAGACCTTCTCCTAGAGGGAAAAGCAGTTGGTGTGTTAACAGAAGTCAACGGATGGTGGAGAAGCCGTTTGAGGGCAAAGAAACAGTATGGATAAAGCCTTGAGAACCTGAAAGTCAGATAAAAGTTTTTCAATGATCTTGGAGCATAAAACTGAGCAGTGAGTGTCTACATAGGTAAGTAGCAGTGAGATTGTCAAGGGCTTTATCTCTCACCTTGTAGATTGTGTGAGACACCAAAAAGGTGGAGCAACCCAATTTGCTTCTTAGAAAAATCAAGCTGCTCACGTGAGGAATGGGTTGGATGGCACAAAAACTAAAGATGGGGGACCAATTAGGTGGTCCTAACAGGCAGGTGATGATACGACTATGATTGGGGGCAGTAGAAATGCATTGGCATCCTCTGTTTATCTCTTCTTATCCTCCTATTGCTTCCCAGCACTATCTTCCTTTCACTTTCTCTCCTGCACCCTGCATTTCTAGATTTATGTTTTTTCTCTTGGGTGAGCATCCTCTAATGAGGATTCCAGTCACATTCATGGGAATAATCTGATCCAATTCCATCCATCTGTTCCAACAGTAAAAATCTGCTCCCCTTACAGACCACACTTCCAGAAGATGCTGGCCAATTTGGCCAGCTTCAGGTACAAAGACACCAAGGATGCACTGCACACCTCAGACTTTGGTGAACGCTGTTTGAACTGCTAATTTTCTTTCTGTGCAGATGTTAATCTTCCATTAGGATTAATAGAGCAGGTGTTTATATTACCAAATGTTGCCCGATTATCCTTAAAGTTGCCTCATCACAATTTCACAGTGTTGCTGCCTAGTCACAAGGGTGTCTAGTCATATGAAAAGTTTAAAACATCAGGAAAGCTGTCTTAGCAAATGCAATAAATATTTGGGGAGAAGATAAACTCAGATGTGTTTGTTCCAGAATAGTCATCACGATAAGGTCTCCATTTGTTGATTTTTCCTTCTTTCAGTGGACTTTCGTGCTATCTTTTGGAGTTCTTTCATACATTTTTACAGAGTTATTTTATTTAGATTTCCAGAAAATTACTTGGTGATCTGGTGTATAAAGATGAAATATCATCAGAGGTAAATATGATTTTAATTATTTTTTATGGTTGTGATGAAATTGCACTGTTAACACTCCTTTCTACCCATTCTTTGTAGTATTGTAGGATTGAAAATGTCTGCTCAAGTGTTATTCTTATCTCAACTAATGCATTTATCTAGAACAAGTTTACTAAAGTGACATGACTTATGAGCCTTCCACAAAATAGATAGATAGATAGAGTATATTGTTATGTCTGTGCACTAAAAGTGTTAATAAATAAGTTGTTTTTATTTGTTTTTCTTGCTTTCCATGTTGATTTCTGTTGTCTTACATCTGGCACATAACACATGTTGATGAATGCAAGGTTGGAAAACACACGTGAGGACTTTGTTCAAAATGGTGCATGGCAGACAACCACGATGCAACCCAGGAGAGATGAATTCCACTCCATCTTTTTCTTTGATAATACCGAGTTTTATTTGATAAGCCCAGGGACTAAACCATAATATGTCTAAACTAATTGTGGTAATCCCATTCCACTTTGCCAGTGATTGGTTTGGGTATGAACAACTAGAACTTGAGACATGAGAAGGTTGGCTGGGAGGGTGGTGGGCTTCTGAGAATAATTTAACTCCTTGATTGAAGGAGAGGACCCTATGACAGGCACTTTTCTTTCTGCCTCCCTCCTTTCTTTAGCTTTGGACATTGTCGTATGAGGATTTAATGTTGGAGCTGTGGCAATTATTTTGTGACATGAGGCAAACTGCATGAGAATGGAAACTGGCATGCTAAGAATGGTACTAAAGGATGAACAGAATCTGTGTCTGTGACAATATCATTGAGCTACTGAACCAATCTTGGAATTGCTCTACTCTGTACTTTTTGTTAATATAACAATAAAGACTTTTTTTCTTTGAAGTTAACAACAGTACTTCTCTTTAGATTCTTGGATCCAGTTTCAGTGTTTGGCAGAAGAGGTTTCTGCACACCAACAATTCTCCAGACACAATTCACAATTCTCCTACAATTCACAATTCTCCTACAATTCAACTCAATTCTGTCACTGTCTACCTGGAGATAGCATCAGATTCCACAGGTTAGGGGCTCAATCCCACAATACTGCCCCCCCCCCCATTTCAGATGCCAGTAGCAAGTCCAGGTTGTCACTTGTGCTTCTGACCCGCAGGCTATGGATTGGAGGTTCCAATGACCCCCTTGTTGGACTTCAGATGACAGTCATAAGTCCAGGTTGTTACCTGTACTTCCAACTGGCTATCAATCAGAGGTTCCTACTACCCCCTCCTAGGGTTCTATTAATTTGCTAGAGCGGCTCACAGAACTCAGAGATACATTTTACTTACTAGATTACTGATTTATTATAAAAGGATATAACTCAGGAGCATCTGGATGAAGACATGCATAAGCCAAGGTTATGGGGAAAGGGTGTGGAGCTTCTGTGCCCTCTTCAGACTTTCCACAAATCTCCACATGTTCACCAACCTGGAAGCTCTCTAAACCCTCTCCTTTTGGGTTTTAATGGAGGCTCCGTTACATAAACATGATAGATTAAATCATTGGCCGTTGGCAATTGACCCCAATCTCCTCTCCTCTCCCTGAGGGTCAGTGGGGTGGGACTGAAAGTTTTAACCCTCTAATCACGTGGTGATCGACAACCAACCCCCATCCTTATCTACCTGCTTTCCAGAAATCACATTAACAATACAAAAGATACCTCTATAGCGCTCACCATTTAGGAAATTCCAATGGTTTTAGAAGCTCTGTTCCAGAAAAGGGGACAAAGACCAAATATATATATTTTTTATTATAAATCACAATATCACACCTTCTAATACATAGCCTCTCACAATTTCTCACTAATGACACAGGAAGAGTCATTCTAAAACTACTCATTCTAAAAACAAAACAACATGAAAAAGCCCTTATCATTACCCTTTCCCCTTTATTAAAAATGGCACAAATTTGGAAGATGTCTCTTGGTTGCTGGAAGAGGAAACCAATTAAAATCAAAAAGAGATTAGCTCCAAAATTTTGGCTTTACTTTTTATTGGGGGCTGGAGAACTCATTACCTATATTATCAAGAATAAAATCAACTAGGGACTTCCATGGTGGCCCAGTGGTTAAGACTGCACTCCCAATGCAGGGGGCGGGGGTTTGATCTCTGGTTGGGGAACTAAGGTCCTACATGCCGCGTGGCGCAGCTGAAAAACAGAAAAAAACAAACACACACAAAAGAAGAACAAAATCTGCTAGCAGGAGTTTCTTCCATGGCCTGCTTATCTTTTGCAGAGGCCAATTACAGTAAGGGAAGAATCAGTATTGATAACTTTGCCAAAGTACTCCTCTGCTTTTGTCACCATAAAAGTTTATTCATTGAAAAATTATCCAGGAAAACATCATTGTATTTCAAGGGCTTAGGCCAACTTCCTTAATGATGACTCAAGGATCCCAATATCAAGACATGTTGAGTAAATATAGGTCACGGTAATATAAAGGAGAGTATCATTGGTGTAAACATCCTGTGCTCAAGAAGCACCATAATTCCTTTATACAAATGTCCAAACCACAGCAATAAACATGCCCTGTGTATTATTATATGTCACTTGAATCCACAAAGCTATAATTTGCTATAGAAAGCAAAATTTCCATTTTGTGCCTTAATTATCTTCTGAGCCTTCTTACAATTGTAAAGTCAAATATTGATTTTTAAAAAGCAATTTCATCTAATATATTTGTTCACACACATCATTCTGAAAATAGAATATTGTAAAAGACTTTTAACAAAACTAGAAAACTATATCTTAGAGATCCATAGGAAAGGGGTCATTTTAAACATAGAGTTTGAATGTGTGTGTGTGTGTGTGTGTGTGTGTGTATCTAACATTCAGGAAACATTGTCATTTATTCATTAAACAAACCATTAGTGACAAACTAAACTTTCTTATATGTATATAGATGTTGGTACGGTTGAACTAACAGATGAAAAAAATGTCAGGAAAACATGTGGGAATCAGATCCCACATGGAGTGGACTTCATTCAATAAGAGTGATTTCAAGTAGAACGAACTTCTCTAGCTATTAAAAACAAACAAAAAAACTGTATATATGCTCTGTTTGGAAACTTGAGTGCTGATGTGTTTTTTATAATATCAAGGAATTATTGCCAATTTTTTAGTCTGATAATGTTACTGTAGCTATGTTTTTAAAAGAATCCTTATGATCTACAGATATTAACTAAAATATTTACAGCTGAAATGAATGATATAATGTCTGGAATTTGCTTCAAAGCAATATGGGAAGTGAGAAGTGGGAGTATCTTTGAAACAAAATTAGTCATAAGCTGATCATTGTAGCTGAGTAAGATTACATGGGTACATGATGGCTCATTTTACTGTTTTGCCTACTTTTTAAAAAATTTGTAAGGGAAATCTCAATATCCATGAAGTGAACACACCTGAGTAACTGGCATCCAGATGAAGAAAGGCAATATTACCAGAACCTCAGAAGACCCCACATGAATCCCCACCACCACTTTCCCAAGGGTGATCATCAGCCTGGCTTCTCGCAGCATATCTTTGCTAACTTATGTAATTTATGTAAACGGAACACTCCTGTGTGCCTTAGTTTTTCATTCAATATTAGGATGAGATATTTGGGAATTGTTTAGGTAGTTGTAAATCATTCATTCTCATTGCTACCTATATTCCAATGTGTGACTATACCACCATTTACTGACCCATTCTACTATTGACTGACATTTGGAATTTTCAGGTTTTTTACTGTTACAAATTAGTGTCACTATGATAATTCTATTTCATGTCCTCTGATGAACATATGTTCATATTTTTGTTGTTTAGCATATTTGTTGTTGAGAATAATTAGGTCATAGGGTGCGTATCGTTCAGTTATAACAAATAGCACTAAACTACCTTCCCAAGGGATTATACCAATTTATATTCACACCTGCACTAAGTGTTCCAGTTTATCCACATCTTTGCCTACACTTGATATTTTTTATCTTTTTCATTTTTTATTTCTGGCAGGAGTATTGTGATATATTGTGGTTGAATTTGCGATTCCTTGAAAACAGTAAAGTTGATCATTTTATTATAGGTTTACTGGCTCTTTGGATATCCTCATTTGTGACGTATATGTTAAAATATTTTATCAATATTTTTGGTTTGTCTATGTTTTTCTTATTGATTGGTAAGAGTTCTTTGTATGTCTTGGATAAAGGTCTTTTTTCAGGTATATGTAAGAGAGTATTGTCCTCCACTGTGTGGGTTGTTGTTATACTCTCTTAGAGGTGTCTTTTGATACACAGAAGTTCTTAATTTTAACATAATCCACTTGATCAACTTCTTCCTTTACCTTTAATGCTTTTTGTGTACGATTTTAAACAATCCAAGTCACAAAGATGACTTTTTTCTAAAAGGTTTGACACTTTCCGTGTCACATGTAGATCTATAATAATCTATATGAACTTGATTTTTATATATGGTGTGAGATGGGAGTCAAAGTTCACGGGTCCCTCATACAGACATCTGATTAACCCAGCACAGTTTTTGGTTTTTTTTTAAATTTTTATTGGAGTCTAGTTGGTTTCCAATGTTGTGTTAGTTTCAGGTATACAGCAAAGTAAGTCAGTTATACATATACATATATCCACTCTTTTTAAAATTCTTTTCCCATATAGGCCATTAGAGAGTATTGATTAGAGTTCCCTGTGCTATACAGTAGGTCCTTATTAGTTATCTGTTTTATATATAGTAGTAGTGTGTGTATGTCCATTCCAATCTCCCAATTTATCCCTCCTACCCGTTACCTCCTGGTAACCATAAGTTTGTTTTCTACATCTGTAACTCTATTTTTTGTTTTGTAGATATGTGGAATCTAAAAAAAAGGGTACAACTGAACCCAGCACAGTTATTTCAAAGCTGTTTTTGTCTAGTGCACTGCTAGGTCAGCTTTGCCATAAAGCAGCTGCCTAAATTTCTATAGGTTTATTTCTGGATTCTCTATTCAGTCCTCCCATTCAGCATGCTTATACTTTTGCACAATATTTTGTCTTAATACTGTTGATGGAATTTTAATATCCTTGTCTGTTAACCCCAATATCAGGATCATTCATGGATCAGCTCTCTATCAAGTAACTGTTGATCACATGTGAGATAAAATGAATAATAAAGAACTATATAGGCTCTAATGTTAAAAGACCATAAAGGATCTAGTTGAAGTACTTTCCCATCAAAGAGATTTCCATATTTCCTTTCTCAGGAAAAGAGAGAGAACAGATGAAAATTTCAATTCAGTCAACGATTTTGCTGAGTCAGGCCTGGGTTGCATTTAATAAGACTCATTCTTATTCACATCGATTTTAAAGGCATGTCCTTTCTGGGATATTAATTGAGATTTTTTTTTTGGTGCTTGCCTCCTTAGTCTTGAAACATTGTAGGAGATTTATTTCTGCCTTCAGAGGTTCTCAGGTGATCTTTTTAGATCCTCACCCCACACAGCTTTACATTTTGTCAAGAATCTTGAAGAATACTGGCTGTTGTTTTTAGACAGTGAAACTACCCAGGATCCCACTCTGCCTTTTAGAAGTGCTTTTGGATTTCTCCTCAGCCTCCTGTATAGACCTAGAACTCAGAAAATGGCTCACGGGGAAATTTACCATTCAGTAGAACCCCTTCCATCTCCAATGTATTACTCTAGCCCCATGTAACCAGTAAAAGCTTTGCAGGTCTCTCTTTCCTCCTATAAATCTCCTCTGGGTATTCTAACCTCTACCTTCTGCCCATGTTCAGAATTTTTAAATACTCCCAGAGGGAAATATACCTGACCCTCATCAGCATACTTTGGAAGGGTCTCATCTCTCCATAATTTCAATTGATTTTATCTTTGTTACTTCCACAGCTCAATGATACCTTTCAAAATCTGGTTTGCATTATTTATCTGACTTTTTCTAGTTGTTTCAGTAGGAGGGTTAGTCTGCTGTTACTCCATGCTAATCATATGCCTATTCCAGCTACTTTTCAGAACGTATAAAATTTCCCACAATGAAGTGGAGAAAGAAAAAAGTCTTTACAGAACAGTTGGGCTAAGTCCTACAGGATAGAAGTGTTCTCATCAAGAAGGAATAAATAATGTGTTTGAGGGGTAATATTCAATGCTTCATCCATATGGTTACTGGCAATGACCTCTGTCTCTCCCTAAAAGCATTAATGAAGCAGCAGTCTGTAGAACAGAAGTTGAATTTCACAATCCTTGTTTAAGAATCTTTCCTTCTTAGGGCAAGAAGCCAGGGGGAAAAAATTGATGGTATCCAGAAGAATGCACCAGAAAAGGAAGACCAAAAGTGATCTCTCACTATCCAGGAAGAAGTAACGTTAAGTCTCAATGGGAAGTAAGCAACTGCAGCCACTGAGGAAACATTATAAAGGGAGCAAAAAAAGGCAAAATGTTGGTAATAACAAAATCGACTGATGGGGACTTAATGCTAGCACAAGGCTGGTGTTTCCCTATATATAATCTGTTCCAGCAAATGAAAGACAGAGCAAATTCTATTGGTCAAGCTTTGGTTTTGCCTGCAGCCAACCTTTGATCTTGTCTGCAAAAAGCAAAGCCAAGTAATTGAGGGAAAAGAACATATGGTAAGTCTTTGGAAGGTCTTAATTGCAAGTTACAGACTCCAACCTCAATTCTCTTAAAAAGGCAGTATATTGGTTCTAGCCAAAGTGAAATCAGTTTCAGGCATAGAGCAAGAATAGTGGAAAATGAATCCTCAAATGAAAATTGTGGCTCTCTCTGAAAAATTTCGGGGAAGGTGGATGGTGGGAAAGCCAATCACAAACGTCCACCTCAAAATATACCAAAGAAACAACTGTACAATTGCTAAAGTGGTTATTTTGAATTTCACCTGTCATGGACTCCCTTGAGATTCTGATAAAAACTACACACTATTTACCTAGGAAAATATTATATGTAAATACATGAATAAATCATACCATTTTAGGTGGTTCCCAGACTCCCTGAAATCCACTATCGTCCCATGAATCTATGGGGCCATAACTCTTCAAGTTGTATAATAACGGGAATGAGGTAACTACGATCTTTCGCAAATAATTTATTCAGGATCTTTGATTCCTGGAATAATACGTGTTGTATTAAATTATCTCTTAGGGACTTCAGATTATCTTTTTTTCTCTAAAAACAATTCTATTTTTACTAAGTGGAGGAATGCATCCCATTCACATTAGTGTATAAACTATCTAGCTGCGGTAATATTCTAAAATTTTCAGAATTAAAAGTGCCTGATTTTTGGGCTTCCCTGGTGGCGCAGTGGTTGAGAATCTGCCTGCCAATGCAGGAGACACGGGTTCGAGCCCTGGTCTGGGAAGATCCCACGTGCCGCGGAGCAACTAGGCCCGTGAGCCACAACTACTGAGCCTGCGCGTCTGGAGCCTGTGCTCGGCAACAAGAGAGGCCGCGATAGTGAGAGGCCCGCGCACCGCGATGAAGAATGGCCCCCGCTTGCCACGACTAGAGAAAGCCCTCGCACAGAAACGAAGACCCAACACAGCCATAAATAAATAAATAAATAAACCCAAAAGTTTAAAAATAAATAAAAAATAAACAGTATTATAGATTCACGTTTAAAAAAAAAGTGCCTGATTTTATTTAGTTATTAATTGTTTCCAAGAAAAATAAATATAAGAGAGCTTGTAACACTCTTAAGAAATAATGAAACTCAGCTGATAGATGCACCATCACTCATTTGAGTGTATCAGTAAGATTTCTGAATGAAAAAATCTCTCCCCTTCCAACATTTCTGTAATATTATTATTTTAACCGTGCTAGACACTTTTTGGTACACATTGTTTTGCTTTTTACCCCCAAACATAATGTATTGCATTAGGAGAAAATAGTTGTCAAATACACTGCTCACATATTAAAGTTATGATTTAGCTTTAAAAAGTACACACATGACACAGAAATCAAGATGTCTGCCACACCTGGGGCACTTTCAAGACAGCCAAGGTTTCAGATATATATGTATGCATAAGTGAATCACTTTGTTGTACACCTGAAACTAACATGACACTGTGAATCAACTATACTTCAAGAAATAAAGGAAAAAGAAAGGGAGAGAGAGGGAGGGAGGAAGAAAGGAAGCCAAGGTTTGCCCTGTGTATAGCCTTTGCAATTACAGTTTATGGGACTAGAGACAAAAATTTAAGAGCAATGAAATAATACATTGAAAGGGGGAAAATGACTGTGTCCATCGCATTACTTCTTTCAAAATGTGAATTAATACCAAGAGCATGAGATTTTGAGCAGCGGATTTTGAAATCAAAAATATGTTTACAGTAAAATCCTGAGGTGAAATCTGAGAGGTCATCTCAATGGATGAAAGATTTATTTAGCTGAGTGATGCTACTGAAAAACAAAGAGATAAGAAAATAGAAACTATGCATAAGCAGAGGCTGCTCAAAGGTTTTCAAACATTTTTTTTTTTTCCAGCAACAATCGTCTTTCTAAGAAGAGTTTGCCCAGAATCCCAGTCTGCACGGTGGGGAAAGATAAAACTACACTGCTTGAATCCAGGGTAGGGGACCTCAAACCCTTTTTTTTTTTTTTTTAATTTTTATTTATTTATTTATGTATGTATGTATGTATTTATTTATTTATTTATGGCTGTGTTGGGTCTTCGTTTCTGTGCGAGGGCTTTCTCTAGTTGTGGCAAGTGGGGACCACTCTTCATCGCGGTGCGCAGGCCTCTCACCATCGCGGCCTCTCTTGTTGCGGAGCACAGGCTCCAGACGCGCAGGCTCAGCAATTGTGGCTCACGGGCCTAGTCGCTCCGTGGCATGTGGGATCTTCCCAGACCAGGCCTCGAACCCATGTCCCCCGCATTGGCAGGCAGATTCTCAACCAATGCGCCACCAGAGAAGCCCCTCAAACCCTTTTTAAACAGCTTCCAACTCACTATGGCAGCCCCCGCAGGGCAGCAGGGGAAACGTATGACATTACAAAGAACACTTTGAATACCATCGAGGTGGAGAAGAAAAATACAGAGAAAAGTATCATACGTGTCATTGCTCACAGGGTGCTAGAGAATGGAGTAGATGCTGAGAGAGAAGCAAGGCACGCTGTAAGAAATTGCTGGTCAGTCCAGGATGTTGCAGGAGGGTCTCTGATCTCCCAAGAGACTCAGGATCCCACTGACTCTCTAGTTCCTGCTTCACTTCCAATCCAAGTGTGTCCTAAAACAAACATCAGTTTGCTTTTTTTTAAAAATCTGAATCTTTATTGATCTGAGTTATTTCTGCATCTTACAAAATGGGAACAGATTTCATTTTTATTATCTTGGTCACTGAATCAACTGCTTGTCTTTGGCAAATTGTTTCAACCTAATTGTTACTCTATGACTCTTGAAAAATTATGAGCAGTTTAATTAGAGGTGACAGATAACGGAATGTATAAAGAATATACCAGCATCATTCATTCATTCATTTAACCAACATCATTTGTGTCAATTCTGTGCTAGGCCCTTTGCTGGATGCTGGGGATACAGTGGTATGCAATTACGACAGTGCCCCTGCCATGAGTATTTTCATCATTTAAAAAAGAAGTAGGAAGAGAGACAGGAGGCAGAGAAATCATTTGACATTGGTCCATGGTCTTACAGTTTCTGAGAACATTAATTTCTTAAGTTCATCTTCATCATCGCTATAATATGATGAATAGCATTATAGTGAGGCAGATTGTGTAGAGGTGATGAGTGTGGTCTCTGAAGCCCAAATACTTGGATATAAACCACAACTGCCATTTCCTAGCTGTGGATGGTGGGCAAGTTTCTTAATCATTCTGTTCTCTTTCTGAAAAAAATGGATAAAATAATAGTACCTATCTCATTGTATTATAATGAAAATTAACTTTCTGATAACCTAGTACTTCAAATAATAAACGGTCAAGGGGCTTCCCTGGTGGTGCAGTGGTTGAGAATCTGCCTGCCAATGCAGGGGACACGGGTTCGAGCCCTGGTCTGGGAAGATCCCATATGCCCGGAGTAACTGGGCACGTGAGCCACAATTACTGAGCCTGCGCGTCTGGAGCCTGTGCTCCGCAGCAAGAGAGGCCGCGATAGTGAGAGACCCGCGCACCGCGATGAAGAGTGGCCCCTGCTTGCCACAGCTAGAGAAAGCCCTCGCACAGAAAAGAAGACCCAACACAGCCATAAATAAATAAATAAATAATAAAAAATGACTAATACTCTAAAAAAAAAAAAAATAGAAACTGATAAATGGTCAATAAATGTTAACTATTATAACTTTTCTTTCACTTTTATTGATTGCACCAGAATATTGAATGAATGAGTTTGAATGAATTGAATGAAGTCATCCAAAATATATTTGCCTTAATCCTACCTTTCCATGCTTGTTCTTAAACAATATTTTTTTACATAATTGCAGTGAAATATAGATTCAATTTAGTATAGTATCTGTTTTTCTTACTTAAAACCGTATCAGAAACCCTTTCTAGTTTCCTGCATAATTTTTATAATTATTCACTTTCAGTGCAACTACAACTCCAGCACAAATAATTTAGCCTGTTAAAAATATCATGCGAATGTCTCTTCCAAATAATAGCAAATAATCGTTAAATGAATAAATACATAATTATTTATCACGCAGAACACATTGCTAGACTCACTGAGGAAAAGCCTGGAGCTATTCAAGACAAATCCTGACCTTATGGATTTCACAGTCAATTTGAAGAAATAAGATTTGTAAATAAAAGAAATGAATAACCCAGGGCAATGGTACTGAAGTATTGTTACTGGAATTTGGTAGAGGAAGAGATTGCTGTAGGCTTCGGAGAGGGTTCAAATAAGTTTGTCCTTGAAAGATTGGAGCTGTACCAGCCCATGCAATACCATTACCATATGGGGCTATGGAGTACTGGAAATGTGTCCATCTGAATTGAATGTGCTATAAGTGTAAAAAAAATATCAAGTTTCAACCACTTTCAGTTAGAAAAAAAGAAATTAGAATGTATTTTTACTAACTGCATTGATTATATGTTGAGACAATAATATTGTGGATATGTTGGAATAAAAATTGAATTATTAAAATAAATGTTTCCCATTTCTTTTAACTTTTCAAACACTGGCTCTCATTATATTTCTATTAGGCAGTGCTGGCTTGGAGGAACAGATTGACAGGTCAGTAGAGGTGAGATGAAGGTTTCTAGTTACTTGAACTAGTTATTTAACTTCCTTAGGATTGCAAATACAGAGGTAGAACAAGGTGATGTTACAGACAGGTTGAAGCCAGTTTGGTGTTGCATGACTCTTAGGTCCTTTTCAGTGGATAACAGTAGTCATAACAAAGACTGCCAACGTGTAGACACTCCTCCACTACCTTTTTACCAACTTATAATGCAAGAAAGTCTCAGACCAAATTCTACCCATAGACATTCATTGACAAATTCTTTAAGCTCTATGAAACCCAGCTCTGTCCACCATTCCCATATGAGCATCCTTGAGGCAGACATGAAAACATTCCACAGGCAAGATTCAATCAACACTAGGAAAATAGAAATCTTCCTAATGAATGGTTGGCCACAGGACCATTGAAGGATCCATCCATCCGCGAGAGTTATCACTAAGAGTGCAGAGCACAGGCCACCCTGGGAGTCATGAGATGCTCTCTTGGGATGGGTTTAAAAAAGCAGGGATTAGGAGGAGCGGTCTGTACCTATGACCGCCTCATCCCATACAGAGACGCTCCGGTGCTCCAGCATTTTCAGATTACAAAGGTAATTGTAGGTCATCTGGATAAGGAATGTCTTCATCTTACATCATTAAAAATACTTACTGGGAGTGCTTTTTATAAAAGTAAATATACTTTCTTCTAAAGCATTGGAATAGGATTGAATATATCAAGAAGGGACTTTTGCTTCTAGTGTCTTAGAAGACTCGATTTGCCTCAAATGACAAAATGTACCAACAGTGGCTCACAATTACTGCCATTAGTTGGGATTTGCCAAATAACTTCTTTTTTTAATTTAATTTTTATTTTATATTGGAGTATAGTTGATTTACAAAGTTGCGTTAGTTTCAGGTGTACAGCCAAGTGATTCAGTTAGGAAGTTGGGATTAACATACACACACTACTGTATGTAAAATAGGTAATCAACAAGGACCTACTGTATAGCACAGGGAACTCTACTCAATATTCTGTAATAACCTATATGGGAAAATAATCTGAAAAAGAATGGGTATATGTATATGTATAACGGAATCAAATAACTTCTGAGGATCTGTTCTCATCTCGACCGACCTTGGGAAATCTCTTCTCCTCCTTCATCATTGCTGTTGAACTCTGTGAGGAAAACCCTTTATATTTCACTGCTGCATCAGCTTCCAATTACTGTTGCTCTTCCCCCGGCCCATCCCCCCAGGTTTCTACATTATTACTCTTCAGCATGTCAATAGGGTTGAGGTTTTCTTCAGCACTTTTCTGAACAAGAAACTTCAATTCACTGTGAGAAGCTTAATAATATTAAAACTGTGCTCTCAGTGAGCACTTTTCATCTTCCAAGGGCTTAATGCTGCCCATCAGGGTTCTGGTGCGGATAAGGTTTTTAAAACCCATTAGCTTTCCAAAAGCATCCCCCTGCTTCCTTGGATTCAGATCATTTGCACACTTTTCCTCTGAGAGTGGCCCCAGTAACAAGGGAATCAGCTCAGCTGAGTTCCTGAAATTAAACCATCAGAAAAAATTTTCTCTAAGTCCACCTTGATCTCAGGTCCAACTTTTTACAGAAATCTCAATTTAAGCTTTTCTCAGGTACAATTTCTATCAAATTTTAGTTGGAAAGTCACCTCATCTTGACATTCAGTCACATAAACTAGGTTATATTGGAAAGCAATGAGAATAAAAGGTTTTTTGGGGGGGCAGAAGTTAAAAATATATTTTCAGGATCTGGAATTCATGAGTATCTTTCTTTTTTTATTTTACATTTTCAAGTGAAATATAATTGACTTATAACAATGTGTAAGTTTAAGGTGTACAGTGTGTTGATTTGATATATTAATATATCTCAAAAAGTCTAGCACCATAGTATTAGCTAACACATCTATCACATCACATAATTTTCATTGCTTTTTGTTTTTGTGATGGGAACAATTAATCTAGTCCCTTACCAACTTTGTAATTTATAATACAATATTGTTGACTATAATCACTATGCTGTGCATTAGCTCTCCAGGTGTTCTTTATCTACTTGTTCTAAGCTTGGATCCTTAAAAACTTATCCCCAATGTCCCCACCTCCCAGCCTCTAAGGGATTAATATCAGAAATATATCAAGAACTCATACAACTTAATAAAAAAACAAAGAATCCAAGTTTTTTAAAAGGGGGCAGAGAAACTGAATAGCCATTTTCCCAAAGAAGACATCAAAATGGCCAAGGAATACATGAAAAGATGCTCACCATAACTAATCAGGAAAATATAAATCAAAATCACAATGAGATATTACTTCAGACCTCTTAGAAGAGCTATCATCAAGAACACAAGTAATCACATGTACTGGAGAGAATGTGGAGAAAGTAGAACCCTTGCACATTGTCGACAGAAGTGTAAATTGTACAGTTGATGTGAAGAACAATATGGAAGTTCTTCAAAAACTTAAAAATAGAACTACCATGCGATTCAGAGATTCCACTTCTGGATATATATATATCCACAAAATGAAAGCAGAATCTTGAAGAGATATCTGGCTCCCATGTTTATTGCAGCACTATTCACTATAGTGTACCTATGGAAGCCAAGTGTCCTTCAACAGATGAATGGATAAAGAAACGGTAATATGTATAACGGAATATTATTCAGCCATGAATAATGAAGATAATCTTGCCATTTGGGACAAAATAGATGAACCTTGAAGGCAATACACTAAGTGAAATAATTCAGACAGAAAAAGACAAATACAATATGAGTATCTTAAATGAAGAGGTAAGTTTATATTTTAAAGGTTATAATTAAGGATCTTTATAAAATCTGAATTAAATATTTTGTTGTGATTTCCAATTATCTTTCATCTTCATATATTATGCTATTGCTTGTATAAAGAGGGCATTTCATCATGCTGAATAACTAAGGAATGATATACATCAGATAGACCAGGAATGTGTTCTATCGCCCTTGGAAAATGGACTACACCTAACTTATGCTACGGTGATGCTGTCACACGGAAAGAATTTTAAGATTCTTTTTGAAGGACTTATTTTTCTAATATTGGTTAATGAAATCAAAGGTTAAAATGAAAACCTTTATGAAAAAGCTCCCTGTCTGTCCTGCAATGCCCAGACCTCTCCTTTTTTCATCTAGAGTTTTCTTGCCTTCTTGCTGAATTCTGCTTCTGTACCACAGCAGTAAGAGCACCAACATGAGAATCAGACAGTTTTGATTCTCACACAGATCATCCGTGATTTTTGTAGGTTATGTAATTTCTCTAAGCTTAGGGTCTCCCTACCAGGAGATTTGGGGTGATCATGTTCACCTCGTAGTTTTATTGTGAATGGAAGAATATTTAAAGCATGTGTTAACAGGTAGGGGCTCTTATTATATCTAGTGTCTAAAATATCATACTTGTTTAAAAATGGTTATAGACTTGAATTGTAGACCTGTAGGCAGTGTTCAATTCTACACCCATATTATTTTGTTACTATATGGGTAAAACGATTTCTAAATTTCTTTTTCTGTAAGTGCCGCTAATTTACAGATTACTTACAGGTCGTAGCCCTAGCATACAGATCAATACAAATTACATCCCCCAAATATATTCACTACATTCCTACAGAAAATTTAATATGAGTTATAGTTAAGTTTCTAGGATAGGTCATATGAATCTGTATCTAAGAAATCGTTGAAATCATTTTAATTTATCTCTGTGGACCAAATCCCTTAATCCTGAGAGCCCTGGGTTACTCTGAGCATGAGTCTCTTTGAGGCTTAGCTGACCTGCTAACTTCTGAGCCTTCGTGGACTTTGCTATCCTCCTTGAGACCGTGAATACAGTGAAGGGCTATAGAGAAATTGCGAGAAGAGAACAGAGAAGTAAGAGAAAATGTCAACAGAACACCAACAGGAAGAAATTTGAAGACCTTTGAGGAAGGGCCTGAACAAAAGCAGCACTGATTTATGAAGATTATATAGTACACCCATGATCCTGTTCACAGCAGCATTAGCCACAATAGCCAAATGGTGGAAGCATCCCTAGCGTTCATCGAAGGATGAATGGATAAAAAAAATGTGGTGTACACATACAATGGAATATTATTCCACCTTAGAAAGCAAAGAAATCCTGACACATGCAACAATATGGTGGAACATTGAAGACACTACGCTAAGTGAAATATGCCAGTCACAAAAAGACAAATACTGTATAATTGTACGTTTATCAGGTACCTAGAGTCGTCAAATTCATAAAGATAGAAAGTAGAAAGGTGATTGCCAGGGCCTGAGGGGAGTTGATTTTTCTTTTAATAAATTTATTTATTTTATTTATTTATTTTTGGCTGCGTTGGGTCTTCGTTGCTGTGCACGGGCTTTCTCTAGTTGCAGAGAGCAGGGGCTACTCTTCATTGTGGTGCGCAGGCTTCTCATTGCGGTGGCTTCTCTAGTTGTGGAGCACAGGTTCTAGGCATGAGGGCTTCAGTAGTTGTGGCACGCAGGCTCAGTAGTTCTGTCTCACGGGCTCTAGAGCATAGCCTCAGTAGTTGTGGCAGATGGGCTTAGTTGCTCCATGGCATGTGGGATCTTCCCCGACCAGGGCTGTAACCCGTGTCCCCTGCATTGGCAGGGGGATTCTTAATCACTGTGCCACCAGGGAAGCCCTGATTTTTAATGGGTACAGAGTTTCAGTTTTGCAAGATGAACCGCGTTCTGGAGATTGGTTGCACAGCAATGTGAATGTATTTAACAGGACTGAACTGTAAACTTAAAAATGGTTAAGATGGTAAATATTAGGTTATGTGTATATTACCATAATTTTTAAGAAGTGAAATAAATGGATTATAGTATTAAGGAAATCTTAAGTGGGGAACAATTTTTTTTGTTTGTTTTTTAGTATTAGCGCCTCTAGAGTTATGGAGATCTATGTAACACCATATAACGAGGAAAGAACCAGACGACTTGACACTTCTGCTCCGAAGTGTCCAGGGGGACTATGCAAACAGGTCATTTATTTTGATTGTCAACACCCTTTGAGACCCCTGGGAATGATTAATGTTGCCTTGACTGGGGCACGGGATTTACTCCTAAAAGCTCTTTAGTGGGTAAGTGTATTAATTTGCTAGGTCCGCCGAAACAAAGTACCACAAACTGGGTGATTTAAACAGCAGAAATTTAATGTCTCATAGTTCTGGAGGCTGGAAGTCCAGAGCAATGTGTTGGCAGGGTTGGTTCTTTCTGGTTGTTTGCTGGCAATCTTTGGCATTCCTGATCTCTGCCTTTGTCTTCACGTGGCATCCTCCTTATGTGTATGTCTGTGTCCAAATGTCCCCTTTTTATAAGGACCCCAGTCATATTATTTTAGGGGCCCACCTTATACCAGTGTGACCTCATCTTGTTACTTCTGCAACCACCTTATTTTCACATGATAAAGTACTGGGGGTTGGGAGGGTTAGGACTTCAACATATGCATTTTCAAGAGGACACAATTCAACCTATAACATAAGCAATACACACAAAGAGATGAAATAGCTTCTGGGAAACTACTCAAGTCCCAGGGTCCATGTAATTTTTGAAAATTAGTGAAGTAAAGCATATAATACAGTAAAAATGTATTCCCAACAAAGTAGATAATATAATGAAACTTTATTTCCAAAACTTCACCAGCTAAACATCACTCATTTTCATGATTTTGAACGTTTCCAAGTGGTTCTCTACCTTCTCCCAAGTAGTCACTGTGTTCAGATGAGCCACTCCATGTCCATCTCAAACACGTTTCATGAATGTCCAGTAAACTCACTTGATTCTGTTAAGAAAGGTGGAACTGGGACTTCCGGGTGCTACAGGTTATGTGTTCGGTTTCTATAAAGCTGATTCCAGATACATCCAAATAAGGGGGCTCTCGTTAATTTGAAAACATTTTTTGGTACCCATGTATAACAAGATACTGGATTCTAATGAAAGGATTCAAACTGAATAATATTCTTTCCATCAGAATCTTAATAATATTTGCTCTCTGCCTCTGTGATTGCATTTGGCATCTCTCCTTACCCATCAATAAAGCAAATTATTTCCTGAAGTAGTTTCACTGGCGTTTAAGTCCAGAAGCCCTTTCTAACTGTAGTTAAATAATGTGTTCTGGGGCAGAGAGAGAAACCCTTTCATCTGGTAAGGTCCAAGTATCACATATGGCAGCGGTCCCCAACCTTTCTGGCACCAGGGACCGGTTTCGTGGAAGACAATTTTTCCACGGTCGGGGTGGGGAGGTGGGGGTGGGGGATGGTTCAGGAGGTAATGCGAGCGATGGGAAGCGGCAGATGAAGCTTTGCTCCTCACCATCGCTCACCTCCTGCTGTGTGGCCCGGTTCCTAACAGGCCTCCAACGGGTACCGGTCCAAGACCCAGGGGTTGGGGACCCCTGACATACAGGAAGGTTTTATTGCCTGGCTGCTTCCCGAACCCAGGAGAGTGGATATGGCATCCAAAGTGTTTCATAAAACATCTTCCAGAAAGTCACTGAAAAAACAGAAGCAAATAAATAGGAAAAAAATTATCGACTATTTCAAAATAAAATTATCTCTATATACATGAATAAATATTCTTCCTTAATACATATGGAGATAAGTAGTATACCTTTTAGAGATTCTGAGGAAATTGCCCTTCATCGGTGGAAGAGGTATAGGTAAATGAGTTATTATAATCATACAATAATAAATTTTCTTTGACTTTATTGTGCATTAGGTTTCCAGGGGACAGGGCTTCACTGTGCAAATGCCCAGGAAATAGGGACCCTAGAGAATGGACCTCTTTATGAGGAGGAGGACAAAAGTGCTGTAGTTGGGCTTTGCCAGACCTTGGAGGCATAAAACCCATCCTAAATTCAAAGGAGTCCTGTAATTTGGCTGTACAATCCAGGGTCTTTTTTCCATCTATCGTATTATTAATGAAAAGTTTCAAAAATGATATATGTGTTCCTGTTAATGTCAAGCTTAGTAGTTAATTATTAATGTATGTATTGTCCCCAAATGCCTCTCACTGAGCCTTGTACATAATAGTTGCTCAAGAGAGAGTTGTTTAATTTCCTGGCTCTGACCTGTGGCACCCCCAGCGGGAGTGTAGCTAAAGCATCTCTCCGTGAGACACACCATCTAATTGGCCAGCCCCCCAGGTCGACAGAATTTTGAATGCAAATATCTCTAATAGTGTTTAGAACATACTACAGCAACAGCAAGAAGAAGCTGAGAGTGACGTGACCCCAATGCATGGAATTAGATTGATGGACAGTTTTCTATGTAGTTATCTAAATTATGGAGAGAGATTAGGTAGATGGATAGGCATATGTGTGTAGAAATAAAACAATTAGAATTAATGAAAGCCTATCTACCTATTCCTTTTCCTCCTCTCCAACTATCTATCCATCTGTTCTAGAAATACAATCGTTATAAATTCTATACAGTGGTGTTCTGGTAGCGAGTTTTAATTCTTCCGAAGGAACTGGCTCAATGGGTCTATTAGTTTGCTAGGGCTGCCATAACAAAGTGCCACAAAACAGGTGACTTAAACAGCAGAAATTTATTGCCTCACAGTTCTGGAAGCTAGAAGTCCAAGATTAAGTTTTTGGCAGGGTTGGTTCCCTCTGAAGTTTGTGAGGGAGAATTGTCCCATGTCTCTCTCTTGGCTTCTGGTGGTTTGCTAGCAATCTTAGGTGTTCCTTGGCTTATTGAAGCCTTGTCGCAATCTCTGCTTTCCTTGTCACAGGGTGTTCTCCCTGTGTGCATCTGCCTCTGGGTCCAAACTTCCTCTTTTGATAAGGACACCACTCATTGAATTAGGGACCCACCCTACTTTAGCCTGACCTCATCTTAACTATGTAATTCCATCTGCAATGACTCTATTTCCAAATAAGGTCACATTCTGAAGTACTGGAGGTCAGGACTTCAACATATAAGGGGTTTTTTGGTGGGGAACACAATTCAACCCATAACACCAGGGATGCTTAAGAAAAGTGTCTTTGTTCACCTTTCCTATGCGTCCCAGATCCCATTAGACCTTCTCTGTTTGTCTCATACTGGTCTCGTCTTGTGTAAAAGTGCCTTGGGATGGTTGTGGCACTGTAACAGAAACTTTATTGCAAATGGTAGTTCTTGGGCCCGGCAAAGACCAGGTTTTAAGAGCAGCCTTCATTGGCTCTGGGGGAAGGAGGGTGCCGCTCAGCCAGGATGGCCATGATGCCTGGGGGTCCACCACCAGCTAAGTGTCAGGTGTGAGAGCCCTGCTTGCTGTCGGCCTCCGCTCTGCTGCCTGATGTCGTGGTGGGCAGTGGCCACAGGAGGAAAGTAACTGCCAGATTGAACTGGAAGGGCACCTTCGCTGCCCAGAAACACATCTGACAGGCATCCTGCGAGCCATCACTGATCTGCCTCTGGGGACTTTATCACGTTCTGCGTGAATGCTGTTTGATAACACCACCAAGTTGAGCGCTACCCTTTGGTTTAGACATTCAAAAATAAGTTTCTCATTCCCTCTACAGCAGGAATGCCAGCTTGTCATTATGAAGATAAATAGAGAAATTGGGAAATTTCACAAACCTAGGTTAAAGTGTCATTGGGTTTCCCTTTATCTATGCAACTTAAGGCCCGGTCACAATTTTAAAAATTTCTCATATTTCATGTTCTTCCCCAAAGGTTAGACTAGCTAGATATTATAGAAGTTTATTTTTCATTAGTCATTTAGATAATAGCATTTATTAAGCTCACACTAAGTTAATCATTAAACAGCAGAATTTTAGTTACCAAGAATCCTTGGGGGAGAAGTCAATTTAAAGAGTGGAATTTCTGGATGATTGAACATTATCACCATCAGCAGTAAAGCTTAAATAAATCAGAAAATAAATAACCTTTGGATATGATATTTTCCCTGACTAAAATCTATGTTTTGCTACTTACCTTAAAAGCTATTTACTTTTAACTTCTGTTGAAAATATGTTCATCAGTATGAAAATAAACTCTTGTTCTGAATTTCGTTATAGCCATTACCACAGACTCTGTCAAAAAATATGACTATTTGTCCCTACACTAAAAAGTCACTAAAATCACCCAAAATTGCTCTTATGAAACCTCATATTAGAGTCTGAGTTTTTAAAAATTTTTATTGGAGTATAGTTGATTTACAATGTTGTGTTAGTTTCAGGTGTACAGCTGAGTCAGTTATATATATATAACTGACCATTACAGAGTATTGAATAGAGTTCCCTGTGCTATACAGCAGGTTCTTATGCCATCTATTTTATATTTAGTAGTGTGTATATATCAGTCCCAATCTCCCAATTTACCCCTCCCACCCCTTATCCCCTTGTAACCATAAGTTTGTTTTCTACATCTGTGACTCTACTTCTGTTTTGCAAATAAGTTGATTTGTACCCTTTTTTTTTTAGATTCCAATATAAGCAATATCATATGATATTTGTCTTTCTCTGTCTGACTTCACTCAGTATGACAATCTCTAGGTCCATCCACGTTGCTGCAAATGGCATTATTTTGTTCTTTTTTATGGCTGAGTAATATTCCATGGTATATATGTACCACATCTTCTTTATCCATTCCTCTGTTGATGGACATTTTGGTTGCTTCCATGACCTAAATGTAAGGCTGGACACTAAACTCTTAGAGGAAAACATAGGCAGAACACTCTCTGACATAAATTGCAGAAAGATCTTTTTTGATCCACCTCCTAGAGTAATGAAAATAAAAACAAAAATAAACAAATGGGATCTAATTAAACTTAAAAGCTTTTGCACAGCAAAGGAAACCATAAACACAACACAAAGACAACCCTCAGAATGGGAGAAAATATTTGCAAATGGAGCAACCAACAAGGGATTAATCTCCAAAATATACAAACAGCTCATGCAGCTCTATGTCAAAAAAACAACCCAATCATAAAATGGGCAGAAGATCTAAATAGACATTTCTCCAAAGAAGATATAGCAATGGCCAAAAAGCACATGAAAAGATGCTCAATATCACTAATTATCAGAGAAATGCAAATCAAAACTGCAATGAGGTATCACCTCACACTGGTCAGAATGGCCATCATCAAAAAGTCTACAAACAATAAATGCTGGAGAGGGTGTGGAGAAAAGGGAACCCTCCTGCACTGTTGGTGGGAATGTTAACTGGTACAGCCACTATGCAGAACAGTATGGGGGTTCCTTAAAAAAACTAAAAATAGAACTACCATATGATCCAGCACTCCCACTCCTGGGCATATATCCAAAGCCAACCATAATCTGAAAGGATACATGCACCCCAATGTTCCTTGCAGCACTATTTACAATAGCCAAGACATGGAAGCCAACTAAATGTCCATTGAGATATGAATGGATAAAGAAGATGTGCTACATATATACAATGGAATATTATTCAGCCATAAAAAAGAATGAAATAATGCCATTTGCAGCCACATGGACGGAACTAGAGATTATCATGCTAAATGAAATAAGTCAGAAAGAGAAAGACAAATATCATACTATATCACTTATATGTGGAATTTAAAATATGACACAAATGAACTTATTTACGAAACAGAAACAGACTCAGAGACATAGGAAACAAACTGATGGTTACCAAAGGGGAATCGTAGGGGGGAGGGATAAATCAGGAGATTGGGATGAACACACACACACACTGCTATATATAAGATAGATAATCAACAAGGACCTACTGTATAGCACAGGGAACTCCACCTAATATTCTGTGATAACCTATATGAAAAAAGAATCTAAAAAAGAGTGAATATATAATATGTATAACTGAAGCACTTTGCTGTACACTTGAAACGAACTCAACATTGTAAATCAACTGTAATCCAGTAAAATTAAAATATTTTTTAAAAAAGAACTTACTGAAAATATTATATTTGGTAAAAGCAACTGTACTCTACAAATTGGGAATTTATACCGTTTTTCCCTAGTATTGAGAGGTCTACCTCATGCACTCTTTCCCTTGGTAAGAAAACAGCTGATCTTACTGGTGAGTTTAGGGAAAGAACACAGCATTCACTGGTCTCTTTTTCAGGAGAGGCTGCTCCCAGCTCCTCCAGTGGTCAGTGGTTGGCTGTGCCCATAGCAGGAGAACATTATAGTCACCGAGGGAAAGTCAACCTTGTGAGGAAATTATTCAGCAGCCTAATACGGCCTTACATCTCCCATCTAGCTTTATCAATATGTAAACTGATGTTTTTCATCTCCACTAGTTTGTTTTGTTTCTCAGTTGGCTTTGATTTGGGGCAGGGGGGCTGGCACATATACAGGAATGCTTATTTATCTCCCTCAAACCCCAAGAATAAAGGTCAGTAGGAGGATGAGGGCTTGCCCATCAGGTTTTGCTAAGATATTTTAGTAGTTCAACTTTTATTAATGGTATCATGCAGCAAAGATAACATAACTGCTCTTGGATTACTTCTGGGAGATAACTGACAAAAAGAAAATTCATATTTGTAATTCTTTCATCATTTTTAAGTAAACTCTGTTCCATCAGTATTTATATCATTTCTTTTTTTTTTTTCTGTTCTGGAAAATATTTGCCAAATTTTAGAAAGATGCCTTTCTAGAAATATTGCTTAGTTCCAGAATCATACAGACATAGGTTACAGGAAAAGAATTACAAAGTTTGAACTCATCTAGACGTATTGTGGAAGAACCACAACCTGGCATAATAATTGTTTGCATAAATATCCTGCAAGCCACAATATGGGGTCTTTACTACATAACTGTAGACAACTTGGATTTCAAAACATTTTACCACGTTCTCTTTTCAGGATACAAAGTTGAAACCATTGGCTCTTTCACTAAAAATGGAAAAAATGATAAATTTACCAAAGTCCATACTTGAAGCTTTTTATTATATTTAAGGGCCATTATTCTATTAAAAGAAAATTTCTTACAAATGGTCATTTAATTTAATCAAACGTCATTATTATAAAATTGAAAAATGTGTATGATTTTTCCTTCAAGTTTGAGATACTGCGTACTAATGACTTTTCAGATATTGTATCTTTCCTGTTTTTCTCAGATAAGTCATTTATGATCAAGGCATATTATTTAAAATATATGGTTGCATTTATTAGCCAATATTCTACGTGGGATTTCCATATGTACCTTCTTAATTGAAATATGTCTTCGGTTTTGGTTTTAGTTTTGGGGCTAAGAATAGGTTTTTGGTTCAAGTATTCTGTTTGCTTTGTTAGGCTGAATTGTGAATCACACCACTTGCTATGTTCTGAAACAATTTAATGGTACATACATTTTCTTTGAAATATTTAAATAATTCACTTGTAAAAATCTAAAGTATTTTATGTAGACTGTTTGGTAAGTGTTTAAATTTGATCCTTGGTGATTAGTCCATTCATATTAAATACTTCATACTGAAGCAGTTTGGTATTGCATACCATTGGGCCTGGTATTTTGTAATAGTAGTAACTTTCTTTATGTATTTATCATGTTCTCTTTGTTTTACCATTTGTTTCGCCTCTAGTTAGATTTTCCAAAGTTTGTTTACTTTTTCTCCCAAAGAACCATATTTCATTATTTTCTAAATATTCGACTCCTAGATTAATTAATCCCATAATTTTCCATTACAGTACTTCTTCTGAAATAACTATAAATGTCTGTATTTATATAAGTAGCAGATGTTTAAAGAAAGTTTTCTATAATGTGTATAAGACAAAGTATTTTACGTAATATTGTTTCTGTTTGGAGTCTCTAATGAATCATTAAACTCTCAAACCTCCTCTTTATTGTAAAGCAATTCTCAGTCTGAAAGGGAAGAGAGACATACAAACAAAAAACTATAACACAGAGCTTCCCTGGTGGCGCAGTGGTTGAAAATCTGCCTGCTAATTCAGGGGACACGGGTTCGAGCCCTGGTCTGGGAAGATCCCACATGCCGCAGAGCAACTAGGCCCGTGAGCCACAACTACTGAGCCTGCGCGTCTGGAGCCCGTGCTCCGCAACAAGAGAGGCCGCGATAGTGAGAGGCCCGCGCACCGCGATGAAGAGCGGCCCCCGCTTGCCGCAGCTAGAGGAAGCCCTCGCACAGAAACGAAGACCCAACATAGCAATCAATCAATCAATCAATAAATCTTTAAAAGAAAAACAACTATGACACAGATAACGGATAATTAGCATATTCGCTAATAAGTATGCTCCAGAGAGATACAGAGGGGATTACAGAAAGTCAGATCTGAGTTCAGTTATCCATCTAGGACTGGGGGAGTCAGGGAAACACTCTTGGAGGAAAGTGATATTGGTGCTAAAGAATGCGTAGGAAATTCAAGCAAAGCTGGGAAAGGGGAAGGGTTAAGGCATTCCAGGGAGAGAAGAGAAAAGGAACAAAAGCATAGAAATGAGAAAAGGCATTGTGTGTGCTGGGAACCATTGCCTGCCGTTGGGGCCTGCTAGTGAGAGATAAGGTCAGGCAGAGAGGAAGCCCTCCGATGCCCTGCTCAGGAGTTGAACTCTATCCTAAGTGACAAAGGTTTAACCACAAAGGAGATTTGAAGTTGGGCAAATTTCCCTTCGGGCTGTATGGAGGATGTATTTGAGAAACACAAGCATGGGAAACAGATGAGGTGGAGTTGAAGAGAGACTGAGAGACGAGAAAGTAGAGATTAGAAATTTTAAAAAAATTTTTATTGGGTGAGAGAGTGGCATGGACATATATACACTACCAAACGTAAAATAGATAGCTAGTGGGAAGCAGCCGCATAGCACAGGGAGATCAGCTCGGTGCTTTGTGACCACCTAGAGGGGTGGGATAGGGAGGGTGGGAGGGAGGGAGATGCAAGAGGGAAGAGATATGGGAACATATGTATATGTATAACTGATTCACTTTGTTATAAAGCAGAAGCTAACACACCATTGTAAAGCAATTATACTCCAATAAAGATGTTAAAAAAATTTTTATTGGGGTATAGTTGATTTACAATGTTGTGTACAACAAAGTGAATCAGTTATACATATATCTACTCTTTTTTATTTTTATTAGATTCTTTTCCCATATAGGCCATTACAGAGTACTGAGTGGAGTTCCCTGTGCTACACAGCAGGTTCTAGAGATTAGGAAGTATTGATCGTGGCTTCAAGAAGTTTTGGGATTATAAGGAGAGAAGCAAATTGGATGGTGGCTGGTGGGAGCAAAGGTCAAAAAAGGTTTGGAGAATTTTGTTTTTTAGGAATGGCAATATATTTCTCTTCTTACATGCTGAGGAGAAGGAACTGATGGAAAACGGGAGTTAGAAAAGAAAGAGTTGTTCTTCCCAGACGGCCTCTCCTAGAGTGGAAAGTGGTCCATCCACTTATCTCCTGTTTGTACGGTGCTTATTCATCCGTGCCCCTACACTGTGCTCAAGCCTTTGAAGCTGGCGCTGTATGTAAGCTTTCTGTACATTATGTTTAAAATCAGTCACTCCCTGGATGAAAGCAGATTTCTTCTGAAGATATAGATATTTAGATTGTGCTTCTGGCTTGGTGTCATAAAGAGAGATGGTTACTTAAGGCTGATCACAAATCAGTCTGGTTCAATCGGAGTCATAAGGAGCATGCTCGCTTTAGCTGCAGCACTGCTGCCATCTGCTGGACGCCTTCAGAACAACAGCTTTTCAGCCTGCTCGTCCCGGTGTTTTCCTTCTGTACTTCTTGAGCAGCAAGACCCATTATTTAAAGTCACACGCGCACACTCACAAAAAGACAATTAGACATTTATAGTTCCCTGTTTGTTAATCAAGCAGTAACTCGCTATGGGCAGCGCACCACACAGCCGCATGCTTGGGTCATCCAGACCAGCCAGCGTCCTCAACTTGGGCAACATTTCCTGGGTAATGGTTTGATTATTAAAAGAAGTATCAATGCCATAGCAAAGAAGCTATTTAGTGAATTCCTACCTTCATCCTCTAAGCCATTACCAGAATAGATATTAATTTCATTTGAATTGTTTATTGTGATTACTAATGTTTGCTTCTCAGAAGCTAGCATTACTACTCTCCAATACGAAGGATAATTTATAAAGAAACACAAATTGAAGAAGATATTTTTAATTTTTAACCTACTTCCCCCACCCCCCCAAGTGGAACAGTATTTGGGGGCTCTCTGACCTCTCACTTTATAATTTTGAACAATTTAAACAATTTAGGTCATTGGTTTGAATTAGAGATAGTGAAAGTTTTTTTTTTTTTTTCTAAAAGCAAAGTAGCCTTGATACACAAAAGGCATCTACTGTTTTACGTCATTTGGCAGATTTTGAGAAAGGAAATGCCAACTTCAACTGCTTAGACTTGGTTCAGTTTTCCTAATCACCCAAATGATGGCAGCATATCCAAATTTTACTGAATTGGAACACAAAAGGGAAAAGAATTCACCTCCACTTATTCAGTACTGCTAAATACTAATTTCCTAAATTTAGCTCCATGTAATTTCAGTCTTCAAAGGTTTGTGATCCTAATACTATAATGTTTTATACTGTGAACAAAGGACTACATAATCACTGTAACCACGTCTGCAATTTTCCTACTAGTAAATGGCATTTTGATTAGCACATGGCTCCTTCTTTGGGCATCAAGAGACCAAGTAGTCATTTCTAGATCAGTACCATCCAGTAGAACTTTCTACCATGGCGATAATGTTATACCTGTGCTGTCCAAAACAGTAGCCACTAGCCACACGCGGCTAATGGGCACTTTGATGTCCTAGTGCAATTAGAACTACTAGCATGTAGCACTACTAATAAGTGTGGTAGTGCTGCTGAGGGACTCCATTTTTAATTGGATTTACTTTGAATTAAGTTAAACATAGAAAGCCAGTTGTGGTAGTAGTTACCATACTGGAGAATGCAGTTCTAGCTCTAGATGGTACAAATAACTTGGTCAACGGGTCAAAAATTTTCTCCTAACATCCAACTGATCAATGTTACTTTGTAGGTTAAAGCTTGCTCAACTCTTTTAAGTGCATTTACTCAGAAAATGTCGTCTCAGAATTAAACTTTTTTTGTTGTAATATTTTTTTTTTAATCGAAGTATAGTTGATTCACAATGTTGTGTTAGTTTCAGGGGTACAGCACAGTGATTCAGTTATACAGATATATATATTCTTTTTCAGATTCTTTTCCCTTATAGGTTATTACAAAATATTGAGTACAGTTCCCTGTGCTATATACTAGGTTCTTGTTGGTTATCTATTCTATATATAGCAGTGTATATATATTAATCCCAAATTCCTAATTTATCCCTCCCCCCTGCTTCCCCTTTGGTAACCATAAGTTTGTTTTCTATGTCTGCGAGTCTATTTCTGTTTTGTAAAGAATTCGTTTGTATCATTTTTTTTAGACTCCACATATAAGCGGTACCATATGGTATTTGTCTTTCTCTGTCTGACTCACTTCACTGAGTATGATAATCTCTAGGTCCATCCATGTTGCTGCAAATGGCATTATTTCATTCTTTTTTAGGTCTGAGTAATATTTCATTGCATAAATATACCACATCTTCTTTATGCATTCGCCTGTGGATATTTAGGTTGCTTTCACATCTTGGCTATTGTAAACAGTGCTGCAATGAACACTGGGGTGCATGTACCTTTTAAAATTAGAGTTGTCTCCAGATATATGCCCAGGAGTCCCTCTGGGCCTTTCTAAAGCTCACCACCGGCACCCTCAACCCATGCCTTCCTACCTCTTTATACTGATGATTCTTTGTTGCTCTTTGGTCCTCCCATCCATTTGCTGCTTTTGCCCATTGACCTCTGTGTTCTACACATTCTCCCCGAATTATCCCATTCACCTCATGGCTTTAATTCCCATTTCTCTGCTGTTGATTTTTTAATCTGTAGCGGCAGCCCTGACCTGGCTTATGGCCCTTAGCACATATCCAACTGCCTAGTGGGTATCTCCACTCTGGGGCCTCTGACGAAATACTCAAAACTGAATTTGTGTTCTTCTAAGTGGGCTCTTCTTTTTTTTTTTTTAATTCTCTTCTCATTTTTATTTATTTATGTATTGATCTTTGGGTGTGTTGGGTCTTCGTTTCTGTGCGAGGGCTTTCTCTAGTTGCGGCGAGCGGGGGCCACTCTTCATCGCGGTGCGCGGGCTTCTCACCATCGCGGCCTCTCTTGTTGCGGAGCACAGGCTCCAGACGCGCAGGCTCAGTAGCTGTGGCTCACGGGCCCAGTTGCTCCGCAGCATGTGGGATCTTCCCAGACCAGGGCTCGAACCCGTGTGCCCTGCATTGGCAGGCAGATTCTCAACCACTGTGCCACCAGGGAAGCCCTAAGTGGGCTCTTTGAATAGGCTATATTACAGCCAATTAGTTACCACGGCAGGTACGGAGCTCCTTCACTGTCTCCCATGTAATCCATCACCACATTCTATTAATTTTAGCTCCTGATAGTTCTCAAATCCATCTCCTTTTTCTCCATCTTTGTGATTACTGCCCTGTTCAATCTTTCATCATCTCTCTCCCAGGGCAGCAGCCTTCTCAATGGTTTCCTTATTTTGTCTGCCTCAAATCCTTTCTCCACACAGCCATGTCTTTTTAAAGACAGCTTCTCCATTTAACACCCTCCGATGGCTCCCGAGTCGCCTAAGGATCAAGTCCAAGCCTCTTGCATTGTGTCTTGCAATGTTTCCATGACCTGCTCCACCAACTAACCAGCCCTGCCTCTTAGCCGTCTGGCCTCATGCTTTGTCCTGCCATGATTGCAACTGCTTGTAACTCCCTGGAAACCTCAGTGCCTTTCTCTTCTTTCTTTTCGAACCTCTGAGGGTTTATTCATTTGGCTCCCACCCTTGGAACTTTTGTCTGCCATCCCCATCCCAAGGCACATGCCCCATTTCTGGCTATTTTCTCCTTATTCAGGTGCAACTCAGACAGCCTTTCCTCTAAGAAGCCTTCTTTCAATTCCCAGGCTAGACAACATCACCCTACTCAGGCTTTTTGCATGTCTTATTTTTGCAATTATAGTGGTTGGTTTTCTCACTCAGCTACTTGAAAGCAAGGATTTTGTCTTATCCAATGATTGCACCCAGTAGATGGTCAAAATTTTTATCAAGCTTTTAAATGAAACTCATGATCCCATTGTAAGAACTTGTTCTCTCATCATAGTAAGTGTGTAGGAAGTGGAGGGTGAGTTTATATGGAAGAAAATTATGTGGCAGATCTGGATAGGACTTTCCTGTATTCAGATTGTCCCAACCTCTCTGTATCAACTGCCCAGTCATGACAGATTTCTTTACAAAATCATCCCATGTGACCTGTATCTCATCCCAAATGTCTGCTATGAAAATCACCATTTAAAGTCAGTTCTACCAATAGTGCTGGTGAGGGAGCATCAAAGACATTCATTATGGAAGAGGAATTTGCAAGGTTTGCCTTTGAAAATGTGATTCAAAACTTGATTATGAGAACTTAACCTTGACCTTACCTGCACCTTGCCAGGTTTGGCAATGCATAGTGGATGGATTCCTCCTGACTCAGGACCAAACCCAGCACAGGAATCACTGGGCTAGCTCAGAGTCTGGAAGCTTCCTGGCCTGCTTCCACTGTTTACCCTGTGGCCCTCTGTGCTAAACTTCACATCCAAACCCCAAATCCACACTCTGTACACAGATCTCCAGCCCCACAGACACCGTTCACAATTCTCAAATCAGCCTCGCTGTCAAGAATGGTGAATTTCTCTTCTAGATCCGAGGTCAAAATAGTTAAAGCTTTGCTAACCCTAAGGCATTACATTTAGAGGATCAGTTCTTTCATCAAGGAGGGACGCTAATTAAAAGAGGGATGTGATTTTTCCACTGATTTCATTGAATTTAGTTTTTCCTCAGGCATGGGGCTTTCACATTTACAAATTCTTACATTGTATTTATATTTCAAACAAGGCAATTCCTTAAAGCAAATTTAAAACTCTCAGATTTTACAATCACACTACAACTGTGAGCTAGTACTGTGCTTAATCATGACCCTATGTGGCTATATTCACACACAGCTGTTTGGCGGAAGTTTGGGCAAAATCACTGACATTTTAAAAAGTCGTTCCAGAGTGAGAGACACTTGCATATATACAGCAAATAGTTATAGATTGTTTTGAATCACTAAGCTTCTCAAAAAAATTTTATAATCCAATCAATTAACAAAGTATTCTCTTCAATTTATTATTTAAAAAGTAGACTGCTTAAAAATTGCATTTGGAAACCTGTTAGTTTTCTTCTTACTCACCCCAAGGAGCTTTCGTCAGAATTCTACAAAATTAGAATGCCATAAAGCAGAACTCTCATGAAATCATTCCTTTCGAATGTAGTATATATTCAAGGTACATCGGTTACAGTAGGTGAATTTGCAACATTAATCTCTCATTTAAAAACTCTATAACCAAGAGACTTCCCTGGCAGTGCAGTGGTTAAGACTGCACCTTCCAATGCAGGTTCGATCCCTGGTCGGGGAGCTAAGATCCCACATGTCTCCAGGCCAAAAAACCAAAACATAAAAAAAAAAAAACCCAGAAGCAATATTGTAACAAATTCAATAAAGATTTAAAACAAAAACAAGAACAAAGAAACTCTGTAACCAAGAACAAGAAGTTACTTAGCACAAAGATTTGGTGAAGTTGCTCTTTTTTCAAGAGAGAAAAACTAGCTTAGACTCCATGCCCCTTTGCCACAGCTGTAAAATATAGCTTTACAGAAGAGAGAGAAGGGCACAAAGCAGAATAAATCCCTTAATTATTCTTCCTTTTCCAGTTAGGAAAATAGAAATTCTTTCCACTTGACCCATTTCTTCCACTTGTTGAAATTGGACCCCTTCGAAAAATTCTTTTTTTTTAATCTGCAGCTTTCTGTGCAGTTTTATAAATCTAACTGTGATACAGGTTTTGACTTAGCTCATATTTCTTAAGGTGTTTGGCCTTTAAATTCTGAATACAACTTTTTAAAGCATATTACATAGGTCTTAGGTAACATGCACACACAAGTTCTCCACACCTCACAGCCTGCTTAAGCCCTAGAAACATTTTTGAAAATGTTCTGTCCTTCCTTGTAAGGGAGGATCAATGCTCCCACTTCCTTCCACTTGGAGGAGATTAATTGGTGTAACTCCCAGCCCTTCCTTCAGTTTCTCCCCTGGATGGTAGAAGCCACATCTGGTTAATAAGTATCAACTTTGAGGAGGAGTATTTCCGGAAGGATAAACAGGATGTGCTTGGTTTAGTCCTACCTTCTCCTCTTGGAGCAAGGTTGTACAGCAAGCTCTTACCTTCCTCTGCCCCTCCAAGGATCAGTACTGCCCTTGAACCCGGTTGCACATTTGGCCACCAAACTAAGCTCTATTCTCCAACTTTGCCTTTGCCATAATATGCTTTATGTCTCACTTGGTGTTTTATTTCTCACCTTATTCAGATCTCAAGCTGAGATAAAGTGTGTGTTTTTAATATTTTAGGTCCTGTCAGATACCCCACTACTGGGTGCATGAATCAGAAACACTGAAACCTATAAAGACAAGAGTGGAATTCGGGAGAGAAGTTGCTAGAAGAGGAAGAAATCATGGCTTTGGACGTCAGTGCAGGTGTTTTGACCCTCACAGTTTCCACAGGCTTATCTCAGGCCAGTTGGTCTTTGAAAATTGCACAGTGGCCTCTGCAGGAATCTTTATCATACTGAGAGTCTCAACACAGGACAACTTTATGTGCAAGAAATCACTGTTTGTACAGAAGTAGGACTTTACTCTGAGGACTTGAGAAGATGGTGCTCAGGACTTGGTGGCCTTATTAAATATGTGCTTTCTGGGAGTTTCATTAGCTTCTTGATCCACCAGGCACGAGTTTCTGGCACACCACCTGTGTCCATCCAAGGCCCAGGCTACTCTTTGCATTCTTGAGAAACATAGTTCATTCTTCCTCTTTTTAAAATTTAGAGGGTGATCTATACTTTAAGTAAATTTGAATGGAGTATAATCTATAAAAATATTGAATCACTAGGTTGTACACCTGAAACTAATATAATATTGTAAATCAACTATACCTCAATAAAAAATAATAAAAATAAAAATGTTTTGTCTTCTTTCTTTTGTTCAACATTTCCATAATATTCATCTATGAAGTGGCATGTAGCTGCAGTTCAATTATTTTCTTTGCTATTTAATAGTTCATTGTGTAAACATCCCATAGCTTACTTATCCATTCCATTTTCTATGATTTTGATGTGGTTCTCACCTATCAGATTTTTAGCAGGGGAATAACATGATAAAAGTAATGTTTTAGGGAAAGGAGTCAACAGCCAGTGTGCCAGAGGAGTTGGAGAGAAGAGAAAAGCAACACATGTTAATTGAGTGCTTTCAGACACAGTGCAAGGTACCCTCACTTACAAGCAGGGGCAAAACCACAGGCCCAGGAGGCTGGCTCTGGTCGCAGTACACTTGAGCTCCATCAAGAGCTTTGACCTGAGTTTCTTTCTTGCAGCATATAGAACACAGGGGCGGACCAAGAGATCTGCTGTCACAGCCCTGGGTTCCAGGACTGGCTTCTCCACTTTCTCTGGTGCTTAATATCAAAATGAGACTGATGGCCCCGCCCTCCTGGGATTGCTGTGACAATTAGGTAAGATCATGCTTTCATCGGCATGCCATGAGTGAGGACACTCAGAAAAGTTAAGCACTTTTATTCCATTTCTACTCTGGCCCTTCAATCCCCACTTCCCTTTCCAGTGAGAGTTGCTGAAATGCCTACCCTTGAAACTTCAAAAGAACAAAATACTGTGCAAAAGTGCACCAGAGCACAGGGCAAATAAAGCCCCTGATACAACTCTCAATAAATACCATATAATTTTCAATTCTGTATCTTCATGGCTGTGACTTCCTATTGTAGATACACAAGTTTAGGATTACCGGGTTATGTACTTTTGCAAACAAATCAGCATATAAGAACCAGGATTTATATCTCTCCATCTCCCTTCAAGCTCGAAGTGAGCAGTTTGGCTAAAGATACGAATTATCTTTGACTCTAAAGTTCTCCTCCAAGATGACGACATAACAACCCATTAACATCCAATAAAATCAGTGGAAACTCTTCACCAAATAACTCTTTGAACCACTGAGCAACACTCCCTAAATATATGTACCATCATTGGACTTGCTCTAAATAGTTAAATTAGGTCCAAGTCACAGAGATGCTGGTCTTTTTTAGAAGAAAGTTAGCACAGAGATTACAGTTAAAAGATGTAAGTACATTTTTTTGGTCACCATCAGCAAAATTTTTGACAAGTGTAGACCTAGCCCATTTCTAATCAGAAGGAACCTTAATTTGGGAATCAACATGTTCATCTTCTCAGTATGACAATATTTATTTCTAATGTTCACATGCCTGCAGAATAGTTTGAGGGCAGTGAGCAGAACAGAATGCTAGGAAGATGTTCAGAACTGCCTAGAAGCTTAACTATGAACCTGGTAGGTCTCTATGAGGAGATACCTGTTGGTTTCTTGGCCTGACCAAAATTGCTACCTATTTTGAGCTGATAACATATACCGCTATAGCATGCCTATTAATAATCTGAAGCTCTTTAATGCATTTTGCCTGACCCAAACAACATCTTCAGTCTTACAGAAAAATTTAACATTCTAGGCTTCACCCTTTCAATCTGAAAGAGATAATACGTCTCACTAGGTTACCTGGTTTACAACAAGAGAATGAGACTTTCAGCAAATATGGTTTCTCATGTACAACAATAAATAAATAAATGTGTGAGTCCTAGGTCAATCCTTCTCACATGCAAGAATATCAAAGGAAGGGGAAAAAGAGAATAAAGTAAATTCTTGTTTAAATTAGGGCTGATTTCTAAATCACAGCAGATGGTAAACGAAGGGGAAGAGGTGACTCATTGTACCTATTTAGAGGAAACCAGTGAACAGACTATTATCCATCCTCTTATGAGTTTGTTTGCCTTTGAACTAGCCTAAGATGTTTACCAAATTTATCAAATTGTCCCATTGTAAAAATGGCTTAGTAAAAAAAAGGGCAGGAAATCACTGTTTGAGCAGTCATTATAGTATAGAGAAACATGCACCCACCAAACTAAGGCCCATGAAGGAACATATACCCAAGTGGGTTCTTTTCCATGTTACCAGTTGCCCAAGTTCACTTATGTAACTCAGTTGTCTGCAGTGCCCTCATCCACAAAACCTTATGATTTCAGCGCCATGTCAATCACGGGAACTGTGCCTCTTTATCAGTTTCTACCACTACTCTAAGCACACTAAGCATTTCATGAGATTTATGAGTCGCACTCAAGAGCCTGTGGCCCTAAAATTCCTCTTGGACCACTCCCTTTCCAATCCCTTACTTCTTTTTTATTTTACTTTATTTGTTTTTTATTGAAATATAGTTGATTTACAATGCCATGTTAGTTTCAGGTGTACAGCACAGTGATTCAGTTATATATATTCTTTTTCAGATTCTTTTTTTTTTTTAACATCTTTATTGGAGTATAATTGCTTTACAGTTGTGTGTTAGTTTCTGCTTTATAACAAAGTGAACCAGTTATACATATACATATGTTCCCATATCTCTTCCCTCTTGCGCCCCTACTTCTTATGCTAATGACGCGTCCTGCACCTCAACCCACCTCCCATCCGGTGGATGCCAGCCTACCTTGCATTCTGCTTCCCTCTTCACAATTCTCAGGTAGCTATAATGCAAAGCAATTCATCTGTCCCAAGTTCTACTTCAAGCCTATGTTCCATCACCCATCAAGGCGTTTAGCATTCTAGTTAGAATATCCACCCTTTTGGAAAGAATCATGTATCACAAATATTTTTGTGTGTGCCACTGAAGTACATTGACATATACAGTGGATTTCTTCATAATGTTTAGTAAGAATCTTATCCACATTGTTAAAATCTGTTTCAAAACAGTTTACATTTTTAACCCTACTTGAGTAGAAACTAAGATTTCACATACATACTTTTAATGATCAAATCTTCAAACCTAAAATTGAGTTCTTTTTATACATCATGGTAGGAAGGATATGCATGTGTAGATGAAGGTAGGATAAAATTGGAACAAAATTATATCCTTTTAGGTAACAGAACCTAGAGATGAATAAAAACAATAGGACGGACAAATAGTCTCTTGAACTGAGACCACTGTATGAGGATATTAAGGTCCCATAGGAACAGTCAGCAAAGGCACTAGCTTTAAGGAAGGCTATCAATAAGCAACCGAGCAAACTTATGCATTCTTTGGATGTCAGCTAAACTCTTCCCAAACCACCCCAGTGTTTGCTTAATGGTCCCACTTACAAGCACTTATAGGGCAGAAATGGAGCATATGCAGAGGCTCGAGAACAGGGGTCCCCCACACTAGAGCTGATCTGGATGCTGCCACTGTTGACTGCCCAGCTTGCTAGTAGCAGAGACCAATACCAGTGTCACCTGAAGGCTGATTACCATAGACCCCTTCTACCTTACAGGGAAATATTACATCCCCTCACTAGAGTAGATGCTTATTCTGGATATAGGTTTGCCTTTTTGCCTACTATACTTGTCCTAACACCTTCATACGCGGTACCTTGTTGACCTTCCCGTTCTCCCATATAGCGTGGCTTCGAACAAAGAAACTCATTTTATGGAAAGAGAAGCGAAGCGATGATACCACAGCCAAATAGTTTATTGTTCTTACCATTTACCTAGATAGAACTGGCCTATTGAAACCTCAGCGATAGAGCTAATTCTCTGTAAAGTTTCTCTGCAGTGTCCAACAGGATGTGGTATGTGCATAAAATAGGCAACAACGATTTGATTCTGTTTCTCCCACAGTCAGAATATGTGAGTCCAGGATCAAGCATGAAAATAGGAAGGGCTTATCTATTATACCTAATAACTTATTCACAAAATTTTTACTTCCCATCATCATACCCTTGAACTCTGGTACATTCCCACAGGAAGTAACAATTATTTCCCAACTGGAAACTAGGATGGCCACTTGGTCATTTGAGTGTCATCATTCTATAGAACAAATAGACAAAGAAGGAGATTACTGTGCTAGCTAATGTTGTTGATCCCGAATAGCAAGATGAAATTTGGTTGCCACTATATAGGGACAGAAAGGGAGGGGTGTGCCTGGAGCCTAGAGGATTCTATGGGATACCCCCTGATATTTCCACGTCAATTAAAGGAGACAGTGGCAACTCAATTAAGGTAGCATTGCTGAGAGCTTAGATCCTTTAGGAATGAAAGTTTGGGGTATTTAGGTAAAATATCCTAACCAGCTAAAGTGCTAACTGGATGCAAAGATAACGGGAAAAGGTAATTATAAATGTAAACTGACGTTATAAATGTAACTTTTCAGACTTTGTTCATCCACCCTGTCTCAGGTTATCTGCCCACCTCATCCCTCTTCAGCCGCTGGGCCTGCTTTACTTTTCCTCCTGGCCCTTATCTCCCCCTGAAATCATATTCTGTCTATGTACTCTTACTTTTTACCATCTTTTTGTCACTGAGTGTAAACTCCACGAGGCCAAGATATCTGTCTTCGTTCACCGCCTTCTATCTTATGCCAAGAACAGTGAATGCTCAGCGCTTAGTGAGTCTCAGAAAACATTTCTTAAATCAGTGCGCTGGTTCATATCTTTTCCTTTTCATGTCTTCCATATTTTTATCTCTGAAGTTTTTAGGTTTAACATAGAACAAAAAAGCTGACCCTCTCCCAAACAAGAGAGAGTTCTTCCTGCCTGACTGCCTTTCAGCTGGAGACGTTTTTCTTCCTGCCTTCGGACTTGCACTTAAACATCAGCCCTTCTTGGGTCCTGAGCTTGCCGGCCTTTGACTGGAACTTCACTTTTGGCTCACCTGGGTCCCCAGCTTGCTAACTGCAGACCCGTGATCATCGTGTGAGGCAATTCTTCCCATACATATATACATGTATTATACGTATATATGCACATATATATATAAGCAAACAAAAACCCAGACATATTCTATTGATTCTGTTTCTCTGGAAAACCCTGACTAATACACAGAGGTTGTCAATTTTTCCTGTAAATGACACAGAGATAAACATTATGCACGTCAGACTATCTCACAAGCGACTTCCATTGGTCAATTTCCTCAGGAGGATGATTACAGACGGTTTCATTCTAGTCACCACTGCTGTTAGACACAGACCTCAAGGATCCTATGGATCCTATGGATCACTAAGTTCATTCAAAGGTGCAAACAGAGATCAACACCCTCAAGTTAAACGGAATAGCGTTTCAGTAGTACTTAGCAAACCAAGTACCTTCTAACCTGCATCCCCATTTGATAGAGACTGTGTCAGTGCAAAGCCTGTCAACACTAAGGGTCCCTTTCCTCACACACCTTCCTGTTGAGATTACAGTGTGTGTGTCACCCCATCTTTGAACTGTGTTTTCTAAAAATGCGTTCATTTGCTTTAATGAGTTGGTTTCAATAATGAATACATTTCTCTCTAACGTTTGAAATTACTTAAATCAAGTTTTTTTTTCCCACTCAGAGATTTCCAGGCAGTGTGTACATTTTAAATTCCAAAACATTTCTGATGATATTTAAAGGAGTTTCATTTGCAGGATATTGAGAAACTGACACTTGAAATACAAGAATCAATTTTGTGGGATTTTGTTTTGTTTTGTTTTCTTATACCTAAGAGGAGTCTAAAATATGTATCTTTTTCTCTGTGCTAATTAGATGTTTATTGGAATAAAAGAGAATAAATTATAACTCAGTCTCCTCCAATTGCATTGTATTTTATTTATACAGTTTCGTTGATTGTAAGTCAGAATTTCAGAGACAGAGAGAAGCCCAACAAAGTTGCACGTTAATGAAAAGTTCTTTTTGTTCTGCCTTTGCCACTCTTCTTTGGCATCACTCTGTACCTATTTTCTTTGGATAATAGAGACTAATCTCAGCCCTTTTTACATCGTCAGTGTCTGCTGGCACAAAGTAAGTGCTAAATAATGATTTTTGATGATCGCAATTACTTTTTACTTAAGTGATAGTAGAATTACATGTCAATGCCTTATACAAAGGTAATCAATCAAACACTGGTATGGGTTTGACTTACCTGACAAAATTTATACTATTTTGAGTAATTCTCCTTGCTTTGTGCCTGGAGATTTTGGTGGCTTTTGTTTGTGTGTTTGCCGAAAAGGCACACTGTCCTCCCTCTCTTAGTTAGATACTTGTATTTTTACACTAATATTTTTATCTCATTGGGAGTTTACTTGTCAGTGTGTGGGCTCATCCATGTGACTCCCTTGCAGAAAAAGATATGGTACATTGACTGTTTTCTAAAGGTTTTTGAGACAAACTTATCTTTATCTCCTCTTTTTAAAATTTTCTTAACTACTTCCATTAGGCTTGAATTGGTATTCCATATAACATACAATTTCCAAGCTCTCAAGGACAGGCCTGTCACGTGTCCTGGTCTCTGTCTAAGCTTCATTACGTGAGTATGGGCACCAGTGGCAGGCAGGGGTCCTCCCTAAAATTGATTCAGTGGAACCATCAGTTCAAGCAGGTGGGTGTCTTCTGCTTTTACAATTTAGAGAGGAAACATATTATAAAGGAATAGAAAGATCTATTAGGTTGAATAATTAAATGTGAAAGATAACATTTATCATTGTAAGATTTCTGATTAATGTCAAGAGAGTCTTTTGCTAGGTACTGTGACCAATTAAAAATCAAGGAACAAAAATATCTGAGACCAGGAAGCTATTGATTAAAGGAAGATTTGAAACTCACAGAAAATAAAATCACAAAGAGAACCAATGTAAAGAAGATACTAACACAATTGTTACCAGTTGCAGGAAAGTCATGCTGAGGACAATGACAAAATATTTAAAAGTTACCTGGCTAACTTAGACGAGTCAGATGTTAAATCATTCAGACGAAATATCCACTTGAGTATTTTAAATTTCAGGCTCTAGTCTCCCAAGGACAGCACCGGAAATTTCATTGCTAACAATTTTAATATGGACAGGAAAGTGATCAGATGTTATGCAATACAAAAAGAATTCCTGAAATCACAAGGAAAGTGCTTTATAAGAAACAGGTTTTAATGGAATTTCAAAATTTCCCCCAAAAGGCAGTTAAAGATGTTCTTTCAAAACAAGTCAAGCATATCACAAGAAAAATAAACTCACCCCAAAAGGAATGGCGATACAGATCGTTTAGTAAATTTTACTTCCTCTGGTCCAGTCATGCGAAGGGTTCTCTCTCCCATCTCATCCACAAGGAAGGCAGAGATTTGGAAGTAGAGTTGGATGTGTGATCTGCTGGCAAGAACCATCTAAAGTGAAAAGGACTTTGAAGAATTCATAGAAGGGATGCTGACACCATCCCTCTGACAAGAGATTACGGCAAAGACTCTCTCTGTAAAACTCAAAGGTATGTTCCTAATTATGCCGGTCAACACACTCTCAAGCATGCAATGATTAGATAAACATGATTTTTGCTCATTTATAATTCTTGACCCTGTCAGGTGCCAGGTAGTTGGAGACTGTGTATAGAAATCATATGCATTTATGAGTGCTTATTGACCTAATCTTTTAAAAATCAAGCTCGTATTTCTATAGTACATCCACTAGTTCAAAGGAAAGCAGTGCAAAAAAGATAAATAAACAAAGATATTAACAAGAATTGCATATGCATCCAAGCATTTATATATCTAAACAGGTTTAAGAACCATAAAAATGGTTGAACCTTGGGTTAGAATTATGGGAAAACATAGAAGAAAGACTAATGAGGTATTAAAAGAGCTATCCAATGAGCAGCAGGGCCAAAATGAACCTGCATGAACTTCTCTGTGTCTTCCCTAGAGAACCCTGAAAAACAGAAGAAAAATTGGAAATAGGAAGAGTGAAACTAATCATCTAGAGTTTCCAGGTAAGAGTAATCATCTAACTGTAATAAATGTGGAAGGATAGAAAAGAGATATCTTGTACAACCATGAGCACAGCCATGCAAGGATAAAACATGCCAAACGATTATAGTATCTGTATATATTGATCAAGACTTGTTGGAATGGTTAATGTTTTAAAGGACTTAGCTTTTATTAGTTTTTATTGTAATTCAGTATCAGAGAGGATTTAATTTTTGGTGTTGTGATTAGAAAAATTTGATTATGATTATAATAGTTATTTGGGGGAATGGTCTTCCTTTTATTTAATGAAATATGATATTCTCCCACTGGATGGCAGCAATGGCTCAAAAACCAGAGGAGTTTTGAGACGAGCACCTTGCAGTGTTGAAAGTCCCACTTAAAGGATAAATACAAACCAAGCATAAGAACAGATAACTACTAAACTGCAATAATCTAGTTAAGTTACCCATGACACAAAGAATATAATTTCATGAAACTATAGTGCAAAGAAATGAGCAATTTTTTAAAAACCATATGGGCTTTTGTCTAATGTTTTATTGGCAATACTGATTATGGTTTCTCACGTTAGAATAAGAAAACCAGTTCAAATGGCATCATACTTACAGATAGATTAACTGCCATCAGACACACAAGTAAGCTCCAAAGAAATGTCAAGGCACTTCTCTTATCCAGAACAAATTTTAAAATTAATAATGTATTTTGAACTATTTTCAAGTAGGAATAATGTCATAACTATCTCAGTGTCCCCTACACCCAAAACATTGGCTGGTACCTATAGATATTCAAAAAAAATTTATTGAACAGAAACAAATGGAAGATATATCCAATTTTATATGGATATGCAAATTGTGTAAAATTCCCTTCCAACCAACCCTGGCTTTCCGTCTTTGCAAATGTTGTAAAGGAATGTCAGTGTTTATTTATTCACGCTACAGAAGTATTGAGGACTTACCATATATCAGTCACTTGTTAGGTGCTGAGCGTTTAAATATAAATAATACCAGGTTCTTGCCCTCAGGAAATTAATACTCTTATGGAGTAGAGACTTGTAAACAAATAATTTTAGAAGCCTCTGGAAATACTTATAGATACACACACATACAAACTGCTGTAGGAGAAGAGAGAAAGGAGCAATACTTTCTAATAACAGATGGGTCTTAAAAGTCTTCAAAAAGAAGAAACATTGAGGTGTTTTGCAAGCTGTTCACTTAACCATCAAAATATATAAATCTCTCATGGGTCAGCAGCATAAAATATCAGAACCATGGTACCCTCCAGAGAAAATATAGAATTATAAGTCTTCTAGCTCCTGTTAAAATTCAGGCTAATATAAGGGAGATTCAAAGCAGAGATTCTATAGATAAAGAAAATGTGGTACATATATATATATATGCAATGAAATACTACTCAGCCATAAAAAAGAATGAAATAATGCCATTTGCAGCAACATGGATGCAACTAGAGATTAGCATACTAAGTGAAGGTAAGTCAGAAAGAGAAAAACAAATACCATATGATACCACTTATATGTGGAATCTAAAATATGACACCAATCAACCTGTCTGTGAAACACAGTCTCACAGACCTGGAGAACAGACTTCTGGTTGCCAAGGGGGGGGGGGATGGAGTAGCAGGTCGAGGTTAGCAGATGCAAACTATTACATATAGAATGGATAAACCACAAGGTCCTACTGTCTAGCACAGGAAACTGTACTCAATATTCTAAGATAAACCACAATGGAAAATAATATATATATATATTATATATATATATAACTGAATCACTTTGCTGTAAAGCAGAAATTAACACAGCATTGTAAATCAACTATACTTCAATTAAAAAAAAAAAGAAAAACAAAGCAGAGGTTCTAAGTGTATGAAAGACATTATCTATCAACTTATTTAGAAAATAGGACAGGTTTGGGCCAGATGCAGAATGTGATTTTGCCTCTCCATGCCCCTCTGAATCTTGGTCAAAAGCTGCAGGAATAGGGTGCCCCTCATCCCCAAAGGGTCATCAGGAAGAGCCCCACAGAACCCTTGTGGAAGGTCCTCCTTCTTGGGGGTCCCTCTGCTCCTAACCCCTCCTCCGTTCCCCTCCTGCATCCAGGCTTCTACTGAAGAGCACTTGCAGATCAGCATCCCCTCATGACTTGTGCCAGGAGCCAGGAGACGTTGCCTCTAAACTCCCTTTGACATGGATTACGTAGAATTGAATGGTAGGGAGAGTTCTGTGGTCTTTACTTCTCCTCAAATTCATTTCCATTCTCACACAGCAGATTTCAGTGGCTTGACTTTCGTGAATACAGTTTCCTGTCAGACATTTATTTTGTTTATTTAGTTCTATTTAGTAAATACAGGAAACACTCTCATAGTCATCCCCCAGAACTAGAACTTCCAGCTACTAGGAGCTAAAAGTAAGAGGGACCCGTAGGCATTTCAACAAATACTGACATTTACACAGAATCTCTCTTCCTCTATTCTAAGAATTCAAAAATAAGGCCCAGGCAATTATTTTTCACATGCTTAAGTACACTTCAGCTAAAAATAATGCTATGTTTTAATATCTGTAAGTTAGAATTCTCATCCAAGCAAAAATATTCTGACTCCTTGGGGCCCCATTGTGATAAACATCCCTTAGGGAGATTGATCCAATAAAACCTCTCAGTCCCTCAGTGATTTTCCCCTCTCCAATGTAAGTCCTTATTAGGAAAAGTAAGAGGGGAACTGACCTAGTTTGGTCTCTGTTAGGTTATGGTTGTCTGATAAACAATTTTTACACTTTCCCTCCTTCAGGCCCAATAACGGTCCTCTTAGGGAGACATTATTATCTCTATTTCCCCTAGGAGAAAATAGATTCAAGGGATTAAATAACATTTCAAAAATCACTTAGCCAGAAAAGTGTCAATGCTGGGATTTGAGCCATGGTTGATCTTATTTTAAATGACTACTTCCAGATTTGTGAGATTTAATCTATTCTTGACACATGTATGGAAGAGTAGACTCTCTTCCTCTAGCCCTGGTTTTGGAGGAAAGGATTGGAGTAATGAGATAATTTTCTACAATGTACAAGATCATGTACATCCAACATCACATTAATAATTAAATATGGTTTAATCATACATGTGGTTATGTTTGGGTGCAGGTGAGACTCAACAATTCAATAGCAACAAAGAGAATGACTTGGTATTTCGATTATAAAATCTAGCTTGTACACCATATCTTCTTTACTCTCTTTGAATATATTGAAATAAAACCAGTTTAATGTAAAATGGCTTAACAGTGAAGTAATAGAATGTCCTCTGGTTTTTGGTGTGTGTTTGGGTCTTCCTGGTGTTCCAACTGTATTCTTGGTCAGGAGATTAGAGCTCCTGCCCAAGACCCTATAGGTTGATATTATTGCCTTCTCTTATCTTTTAAGTTACTTGCCAATCAAGAAGATGGACAATGGCCTTTGTTTTTCATATAGGAGGGCAGAACATTCCAGGCCTTTCCTGGCTCAACAACTTCTCTGAGTTGGTCTTGGGGCTTTAGCATCTCTGTCTCACTTGGTGAGGACGTTGTGGTGGCTTAAGATCACTCTTTGAGATGCAAGAAAGTAACCCTCACCTTCAAGTTCTGACTCCATTTGTATTTCTCAACTCTTTGTTCCTGTCATGGCTTGTCTGGTATCTTAATTTTGGTACCAGATTAGTCCTTTCATAAGACCCAGCCTAAAAGCAGGCCCTGTTCTTCATTTTAAATTTGCTCTTATATTTGTGTTAAACTCCTCTGATTTTCTTCCTAGGGATGCCTGCATAAATTTAACTCCAAAAGTCCCTTTTGGCCTCTATATGTCATTGGTGCTCAAAATATGTTATCAGTAAAATAGTTTTTGCTGCAAGTAATAAACGCCTGGATTCCAAAGGTGATGTCATCAAGGATCCAGGCGCTATCCATCTCTTCTCTGCCATTCTCTGGTTTGGTTCCATCTTTAGGCTGGTAGCAATATAGCTGCAGCGATTCTAGTTTTCTCATTCTGGTACAATATCTAGAAAAGAAGAGACTATCCTTTCCTTGAAGCTCTCTCTTTGGAGCCAGGAAAATATTCCCCGGAAGTCCCTGCAGACCTCTCCTCATGTCTCATTGGTCGTTTGCCCATTCTGGATCTACTAACTGGCAAGAGGGATGGACCTGCCATGATTGGCTTAGGCCAGTTACATGGGTAGAATGAATGTTGGAGAATCAACTACAATATTCATGTGTAGAGAACTTTTTCCAAACATTATAGATAATGGTGATGTTAGTGTACTATTTGGTTGTGTGTTTCGTGTCTTGACACTAGAGTCTATTGAAAACAGAGAAATATTTTATATAGCCTAATGTTACTACTGGTTGCAAAACTGTAAAATATGTTTAATGCAATGTTCCTGTTGTATTTATAGGTCCTACCACATGCTGGAGCTCTCTCATATAATGCCAAGAAATGTATCCAAGACTAAAATCTGAATGAATTGTATTATCTACTTCATCCTTTTAGGACAAAAATGCAGCCTTAAAAATGTAGGATGTTAAGTGATGCTTTTTACTGTTGCCTAGTTTTAGCGGAGGTCCAGGGGCTGAAAAAAAATCACAGGGATCAGTCTGGTTCTGCAGACATGCTAAGAGATTGTGATACTGATTTTACCAGCATTAGTAGATCATCCACCTCCATAACATTAAGAAAGAAATTGAAAGCAACAGTAGATATCTTTGATGAGGGTTATCGGTGCGTGTGGGTTCCCTTCCCTTGCTGTGAGTGAGTGGAGAGGGGAGCTCATGCTATGTGAGAGGAACTGCAGGAGTACGACTCAGGGAGCTTGGCATATGCTCATCAGTATTTGGAGGAGATGGAGACTGGTGCCAGATGGACACCTGAAAAGGTTTAAGAGGAAGCTACTGGCTGACCATTCTGAAGGCAGAGCAAGGGGAGATTAAAACAATAAGAGGGAGCGACTTCCCCACTAAGAGCAAGTATGAGATGTGTGTTTCCCACGACGATCAAAACTCACAGGAGGAAGGCAGGCTTGAGACCTCTCAAAAGTGATTGGGTAGTCTTAAATTATAGAGCTATGAAGAAACAAGGCGAATGGGATGTGGTGGAAGCCAAAGGAAGAGAGTGGGCAGCAACAGCAAACATTTCTAAGATATTGAGTGACCATTGGATTTATTTATTTTTTTAATTTTATTTATTTATTTTTGGCTGCATTGGGTCTTCGTTGCTGCGCATGGGCTTTCTCTAGTTGCAGCGAGCAGAGGCTACTCTATGTTGTGGTGCACAGGCTTCTCATTGCTGTGGCTTCTCTTGTTGCAGAGCACGGGCTGTAGGCGCACAGGCTTCAGTAATTGTGGCACGCGGGCTCAGTAGTTTTAGAGCGCAGGCTCAGTGGTTGTGGCGCACGGGCTTAGTTGCTCCGCGGCATGTGGGATCTTCCCAGACCAGGGCTCAAACCCGTGTCCCCTGCATTGGCAAATGTATTCTTAACCACTGCGCCACCAGGGAAGCCCCATTGGATTTAGTATAAAGCTCACTGGCACCTTTGGTGGTGAGGGAACAAGCCAGGCTATAGCAGGTTGCATTTTCATGGTGATCAATTATAGGTTTGATGGAGAGCAATGGAGGACATTTTTAATCTGTATGTGTTACTTATTTTATTTATTGCTACATAGCAAGTTACCTCAAAACTTAGGCACTTAAAACAGTGCACATTAATTATTTGACAGTATCCATAGTCAGGGATTGGTCCTCTGCTTTAGGGCTTCTTAGAAGGCAGTAATCAAGGTGTCAGCCAAGAGTAGAATCTCATCTGAATGCGTGACTGGGAAGAAACTCTTTCCAGGTACATGTAATCATTGGTAGAATTTAGTTCCCCCAGAACTGTTGGACAAAAGGGCCCAGTTCCTAGTTGGCTGTTGACAAGAGGATGCCATCAGTTCCTTGCCACAGGGGTGGCTCTGGGGGAATATTCACTTCCAAGATTATTCAGGTTGTTGGAAGGACTTTGTGGTTGCAGGACTGAGGTCTGTGTTCCCTTGCTGGCCATCACTTGGAGGCTGGTCTTCATTCCTAGAAGATGCCTGGATTCCTCATCATGTGGTCCCCTCCATCTACAAAGCCAGCAATGGCATGGTGAATCCTTCTCATGCTTCAGGTCTCTCTTACTTCCTCTTTTACCACTAGCCAGAGAAAGCTCGTTGTTTTTAAGGACTGATGTGATTAGACCCACCCAGATCATCACCCTATCTTGAGGTCAAGTGTGCCATGTAACATAACATAATCATGAGAGTGATATAATATTATATTCATAGGTTCTGGGGATTAAGACTCAACATCTTTGGGGGCCCAGTTTAGAAATTCTGCCACCACAGGCAGTTTAATTCATTAAAGTGTGGGAGTCAAGAAAGCAATACAGACTGCCAGCAAGATGCAAGTCACAGGGGCTTCCCTGGTGGCGCAGTGGTTAAGAATCTGCCTGCCAATGCAGGGGACACGGGTTCGAGCCCTGGTCTGGGAAGATCCCACATGCCGCGGAGCAACTAAGCCCGTGAGCCACAACTACTGAGCCTGCGCGTCTGGAGCCTGTGCTCCGCAACGGGAGAGGCCGCGACAGTGAGAGGCCTGCGCACCGCGATGAAGAGTGGCCCCCGCTCGCCGCAACTGGAGAAAGCCCTCGCACAGAAATGAAGACCCAACACAGCCAAAAATAAATAAATAAATAAATAAATTTATTTAAAAAAAAAAAAAAAAAAAGATGCAAGTCACAATGGTGTGTGACCAGTAGGAGGTGGTGATCATTGGGGCCCATCATACCATGGTCTGCCAGCCACACCATCTAATGTTCTTTTTTTCTCTGCAAAGTAGGAGGCTGAGAGTGAGCAGGAGTCACTATGACCAGAAGTTTAGGAAGAGAGGGGAAATTTTCAAATAGTCACAGTGGAGAATAATGAGGCACACAGACTAGGGAAATGCAGAAGGATTGCTGGACAGTTCCAGTTGATGCCTTGAGGTTGGAGGTTAGGAATTTCACTTATGCTTCCAGTTTTCAAAAATCTCAGTCTAATTTATGTAGCATAGATACCAGATGGCATTTATAGATTTATGGATGATCTGAGAGACTTTGATTAATTCAGTTATAGCAAACAGGCCATTCTTTGCAAGACCATCTGATGGACAGCCATGGCTCCAAGGAGATATTCCACCCAAAGTCCACGGATTTACACTGTTTATTTTAGGGGAAAATAACCAAAATTTTAGTCAATATGATAGTACAATTAAAATTTGAAATTACTACTAAGAAACGCAAGGCATAATTGGATAAATGTTTAGTGTTAAAACAATTGAGCTAACAACATTGATTTAGCAACTGAGTTATTAGATTTCTAAGTTTTGTTAGGATTCTCCAGTCTTGCACAATTTGAACAACTGTGCATAGAACAAAGCTATTGAATGAAAATAGCATTCAATAGCTCTTATGTATATTGCTGGGCAGCAGAATACTCTTCTGAACTTAGACAAGTTACTTAACTTCTCTGAGCCTTAGTTTCTTTATCTGAAAAATTGGAACAATAATATATCTCTAATGGATTAATTATAAGTATTAAATGAGACAACATATGTAATTAGAACAGAGTAAACAATATATGTATTGCATTTACTTATTATAAATGTGTTTTATTGCTCAATTTACCCAAAAAAGAATTATTAATCCAAATGTTGTCATGCTAACCTAAATCATTGTAAAACCAAATCGATGCCCAAGGCCATTTCAAGACCCAAAAGGAACTGAAAGCAAAGTCTTGGAAATTTTTTTCTTGCTGGGAGGGAAATATGAAAACAAATGCAACCCTCTTTTCCATAATAGACACTTTATCTTAATTTTCTACTTGTTCAAAAGGCTGATTTACCATCACTTATTACATTCTGATGTTGGCAAAGAACCCAATTATTTCTCTAATGGAATTGACCTATAAATGTTCATATTTCAAAAGGCCTAGTAAATAAATATTAATCAGAGAATCTCACAAGAACTATGAATGAAAAACATACGTATGAGTTCAACCAAGAAAGAAATGAATGTAATCAGACTGCTACTTGATTTTGAAATTGGAGAAGAAAGTAAATGGCTAATTTCATGACAAATGGGAATTACTCATTGCCAAAATACAATGGATGGTTTGTTGTAGGCTCAAAAAAATGTACGATATTAATTGAATTTTAATTATATTGGCCTTTCCTGTGGTCTTTTCTGTTCACATAAAACTTGAACTTTGCAATCCAATTTAACTGAAATTTGGGAGGGAGTGAAGTGTATTTTAATTTAATATCTGCTCTTTTGAAATTAAACCATCACTGATAATCATGAAATATGTTATGGATACACGTGCTATTTTTATACCACAAGCCAAATTTACATTTTATATCACAAGCCTCATTCAAACTACTTTAATGGTACATATACAAAATTAAAGGCTGGAGTGATTATTTGAAATTTCCAATCAGTTTTGACAGCTTGATTCTACTTTTCTCAGGAAGCAACATTTGCTGTAATATAATTCTTACAATTAATTTATTTGGATGAATTAGAACCATTTGATATAACATGGAACTACAAAGGCCAACACCGAACTCAAGATCACACACACACATACACACACACACACACACACACACACACACCCCCCACATACAAACACGTTGACTATGGTACATACATGTTTAAGGTAATACTCACTCATTAATTCAATGAGAGAACAAAATTGAGCTCCACATCTTGGTGTCAGGCATTGACCTTTGTTTTATAGACACGGTATTAAGCAAGAAATAGTTGCTGACCTTAAAAACCTCACAGATCAGTCAGAGAATGAAACAGGCAACTGTAATACCCTGTCATAAGTGTTCCAAATAGAAGGTATATAAGCTCATAGAGGAAAGCCAACTCCTATTCTCCTATCCCAACCAAGAGACCACTTTTAGGAGGAGACAAAAAATATGGCTGACTCTATACATTGGCATAGATGCCCCTAGAAAATCTAGTCAATCCATATGTCCTACTGACTATGGGCTTCTAGTCTTCATATATTTGAATTACAATACATTTTTTTTCAGACATCTAGTTTGCTCTAAGAACATCCAGTTTCACCCATCCTCTTCTCATGTAGCTAGACTGAACAAATGAACATAAAATATAATTTTTGATGTTTAAATATATTCTGAAAAAACTTCAGATAGGGTAAAGGGGTTAAAAAAATATGGGAAGATAAACTCTAGTGACAAAGAAAGAGAGTTAGTTCAGAGAAGACTTCTCTACAGAGGTGATGATAAGGATGATGGTGGAGATGGTAATGACATGATGACAATAATGAGGGAGACAAATGAGGTGGCCAAAGCTTAAGCCAAAAGTTGCCGGGCGCTAAATGCAGCTCTGTAATATTTCCACTACATAGTGCTGATTCCCCAGAACAAGTTGTGTCTTGTAACTAATTTGTTAGATGCTTAAATGAAAGACTGTGAAACTGTGAGAATAGCACCATTAGTACTGTTCCTGGTTCTGTTACATTTTGTTCTTTTCCCAAATTGCTTGTTTACTCTTTTAAAAATCTTATTTATACTTTCTAGGATGGATCACAATGTATTTTAAGTAAGATCATCGCCATCACTATTTCTTATTGAATAGACAATTTCACAATTCTCAAGGCAAGTAAACAATAAATTCTCATTTTAATGAGGATTTTGACCTAAAGCAAATTAAACATGTCTAATCTTTTTTCAGCAATCAAATAAGTTCCCAGCAAGAGACCAGCCAAAGAAATCCCAAGTAATGATTTTCCTTGACATTAATGTTATTATTTCTTCATCTGGGTAGTTAGTCCTGTTCCTACCCTCACTCCTATCCACCCCCCCTAAAAAAAGCTTTTAATGATGTGAATCCTTTTCACTATAACCCTGACACTTCCAGGCAAAGAGCAGAGCATATATCTGAAATAAGCAATTCTCTTACTTCAAGAATAATATAATTTTCACTTCTATTGTAAGTCATGTTATACATCAAGATTAAAGAGAAAAACACCATTGCAAACCTATTCAATTCTTCTTCTTAAATCCTTTCTACATCCAATAATTCCAACCATCTTTCTCCTCTTTATTTATACCAAAAATAGACCCGATGATAAGGATTTTTCTCTAACCAATAATCATTTTCATAAGACTCAAAAATTTATGTTCATTTTAAAAGGTATACTTCCTAGAGGTAAGTTAACTATTTACTGGTCTATACTAATGATTTTCAGTATTAAAGTTGTGGTGTTATCCTTCTGGATAATGAAAAAAAACATATATAGATCATTATTTTGACTTCATTGTGCAAAGCCATGGGCTAGACAATGAGCAACCCCAGAAAAGTCTTTTGTTTTCCATTTGCTTTTATATGTCTAGGTATCTGAAAGTGACAATTAAATGATCAAAATATAGACAAGCAAGGTAGACCATGGGTAGCATGAGATTATTTCAATGATTTTAGTGCAACATATATGAATCTGGCAAATATTGCATAGCTAATGCAAAAGAAAAGATAGGAAATAAAAGTGATGTCCTTCTTAAAATGTGAACTAGTAAAATATATCCCAATGTATTCCCATTTGTTTATAAACATTGTAAGATAGTACCTTGAAATATTAATCCTTTTTCTTTTTCTGTATTTCCTTAAAAGGCACCTCTTGCATTGACAGTCAGAAGCATGCAAGTGCCTAGAGAAGACATAGAATTTTTTTCACAGTGGACTGAAAAAAGAAAGAGTTGATGTTTATATTTTAAAATAAACTTATATGTTAAATCAATGATCCCCTATTCTTGAAAAGTCAAAAACCCTGGAAAGTCTATGATCACAATTACAATTTTTCTATCAGGAATTCATTGCCTAAATAGAAAGAGCACTATCAAGCTAATAATGGGATTTGCATGAGAAATAATTTTAATGCAGCATAATTTGTGTAAAAACAATGCTTTTTCACAGATAGGGGTTTCCAGCCTTTGGAAATAAGTTGTCTTCACAATATTATTTTGGCTCATTAAAAAGTATATTTGGGGGCTTCCCTGGTGGCACGGTGGTTAAGAATCCACCTGCCAATGCAGGGGACACGGGTTCGAGCCCTGGTTCCGGAAGATCCCACATGCTGAGGAACAACTAAGCCCGTGCGCCACAACTACTGAGCCTGCACTCTAGAGCCCATGAGCCACAACTACTGAGCCCGTGCACCTAGAGCCCATGCTCCACAACAAGAGAAGCCACCGCAATGCGAAGCCAATGCACCACAATGAAGAGTAGCCCCCGCTCGCCACAGCTAGAGAAAGCCCGAGCGTAGCAACGAAGACCCAATGCAGCCAAAAATAAATAAATAAATTTATTTTTTTAAAAAAGACTAACCTATAGCCCATGACTTTGTTTTCTTTATCTTATTACATCTAAAATCGACAGTTATGATGAGACCAGTTTAAATTGCAGGCTTTCAATGAAAGGTTCACCAGGGACTCTGTTCCACTCCCTTTCTTTTTGTTATCAATTGTATTGTGTCCCTCAAGAAGGTATGTTGAAGTCCTAAGCCATAGTACCTGTGAATGTGACATTATTTTGAAATAGGGCCTTTGCATATTTAATTAAGATGAGGTCATTAAAGTGGGGCTTAATCCAATATAACTGGTGTTCTTATAAAAAGAGGGCTATGTGAAAAGACACAGAGAGGGAAGACGCTATGTGAAGATGGAGTCAGAGATTGGAGTGATGCATCTGCAAGCCAAGGAACACCAAAGATGGCAGGCAACCACCAGAAGCCATGAGGAGGTGTGGAACAGATTCTCCCTCAGGGTACTTGGAAGGAACCAACCCTGCTGACACCTTGATTTTGGATTTCTAGCCTGTAGAACTGTGAAATAATGAATTTCTGTTGTTTTTAAGCCACCTGGTTTATGGTACTTTGTTACAGCAGCCCTAGGAAACTAACACAGCCTTAGAAATCACTTCGCTGTGCATTCCATTTTCCCCTCATCTTCAGATCTCATGGGGCTCAGATGACAGCAACACACCTTTCTGACTATGTTGCAGTTCATCCCCTTGCTGTTTACTCAATTCTTCCCTGGATCACTTCAGATCATCACCAAGGGAGAAGGATGTCTGACAAGGGCAGTCAGGCCCTTGTCTCTGACTGCATTACATTTATTCTAGGCCATAACACAACCCTTTCTGGTCATTTCCCTTCTTTGAAAAAAAGAATGGCTTCCACAAGAAGTCTTATATCAATCTTTCATTACTTTATTCTTTTAGATGGCAAGGAGACTTTCAAAATGTCATTATCAACTTCCAAAATTCTTGGTAGTCTATTACAAAAAACAAAGACACCTGTCTCCAAAGAGAGAAAATGGTCCATTAGATGAAACTTTTACATTTTAATTCTGCCCCTTGACATTGGTTTTCTGTGTCAAAAAGTGGGGCAAATCATTTAATGTTTCAGTATCGCAGTTTAATAATGTTGACTTACCTTACAGGGATTTCCTGAAGATTAAGTAAGGTTGCATTGAAAAACAGTTGAGAATTATAAAGATAAATGTAAAGGTTAAAAAAGAATGACCCAGGGCTTCCCTGGTGGCGCAGTGGTTGAGAGTCTGCCTGCCAATGCAGGGGACACGGGTTCGAGCCCTGGTCTGGGAAGATCCCACATGCCGCGGGGCAACTGGGCCCGTGAGCCACAATTACTGAGCCTGCGCGTCTGGAGCCTGTGCTCCGCAACAAGAGAGGCCGCGACAGTGAGAGGCCCGCGCACCGCGATGAAGAGTGGCCCCCGCTTGCCACGACTAGAGAAAGCCCTCGCACAGAAACGAAGACCCAACACAGTCAAAAAGATAAAAAAAAATAAAAATAAATAAATTAAAAAAAAAAGACACATTTAAAAAAAAAAAAAAAAAAAGAATGACCCTTCTTGACCAGAGAGGAAAGTTCAGGTCTTGATTAATTTACTTTACTCTCCAGCCACACACCATTCTCAAGGGATTCTTCTTACCAAAAAAACCAGACTGCTCATTATATTTGGAGCAATAGAAAGTCACCTTGCAAGGTAGGATTGATATATCTTTTGCTGATTTCAGGTTATTCACATTTCAGTCACTGTATTAACAATAATAGCAGGATAGAACAATGTTCCTGCTTTCATGCATTGCATATTCACACTACTTACTTCCGCAGTATTTCTTAGAGGAAGAACCACCAGAATTTATCATGATCTTGTCATAATATATTACAGCTCCTAAAGTCATAGACAGACTCTATGTTTATAGTAGCCGAGGTATCTCTTATGGTTGAATTTTGTGGGTATTAAATCATTTGGAGAGGAGGGTGGGTCATTGCAATTCATTTCACGTTCTCATTTAAATGTCTTTAAATTGTTTACCTTCAAGAGTATATAGATTGGGCCATCAAGATCCTGCCCACATAATGGAAGCTATAAGCCAAGTTCTTTTGTTATTTCATTATATGAGTGGCTTGTTCTCTGCCGCTCCATTCGGTGCCCTGGTTGGCTGAACACAGTTGCTTTATTGTATTGAAACTCTGAGGTTAATTTTATGTGTTAACTTATTTTATTGGCTAATTTATACAAATTATTGTATAAATTGTCAAATTTATACAATACAATTTATTTAAATAATAATTTAAATAAATTTAAATTTATTTAAATTTTAAATACAATTTATTTAAATAATAGTTGTATTATTTAATACAATAATACAATTATTGCATTATTGTCAGATTTCTCTTTCAAGGACCTGGGGCCCAGGACACTGAGGAATGGTAAATCTAGCCGGCATTCCATTCTCCCAGTCGTCAAGGAGAGATGGCTGTAATACTCTTTGCAGGGTTAAGGAAGAACAGCACAGAACCTGCATTCAATGATGGGCATGGAATAAATCTGTGGAACCCTGATGCCTGGTTACTCCTTTGATTGAGCTTCTGTACTTCCTATTGGCTTAAAGGCTGTCTCTAGATCCCTGTGCCTTTTTATGGGTTGCCCCTTAGAGAGTGTAGTCTGTTAAGTTCTAGCCGAGCGGTGTGCTTTGGCCCCTCCCTGTAGGAGAAGAGCAAGTTTGGTCATCCGTCAGGACTCAGGACCTCTTCTGGAAGTGATCTGACTGGAGGTGCAAGACCTGCCTGTCCCAACCTTGGGGCCACAAATGGACTCCCCACCTCACATTGTCTTCTATCCCCACATCTGAGAACAAGCTCCCTGTGAGACTCTGCTGTTTCCTGAAAATATGCCCCTTTCTCTCTTATACTTTCTAAACTTTGCTAACAGAGAATTTGAGGCCTCTTTCAGATCTCTAATCAGTGTGAGTTTATGGTAAACAGCCCCAGAAGTCAATCATTTTAATAGAGAGTGTTTACGCTTTCTCTTCAGTAATGTTCATCTATACGACTTGTTGAACCAGCCTTTTGGATCCAAACCCGTAAGTGGAATCTCTTCTTCTTTTCTTTAAATTTATGGTCAAAAATTTAAGAGGAGAGATCCAACCACTACCAAACATTAACTAGATTGAGTCTCAAAAGGTAGTGCACTTAAGAATTTTTAGGGGTACTTGTTCAAAATGTAGAGTTCCTGACCTGACCCTGGGAATACTGATAGCAGGTGAACCTTATGCAGGTGTGTGGTAGCTTGCCTCCAAGATGGCTGCCCTCAGTTCCTTCCCTCCTTGTAAGAGGATATCATTCTCCTAGCAAGAGGTGGAGTCAGAGCAAGACGTGTTCTCCTACCCCTTTGAATTGTACTGGCCTGTAGCTTTGACCAATAGACTACCGAAGAAGTTGAACTGTGGGAGTTTTGAGCTGGCAGCTTCCACCTGGTTTTCTTGAAATTCTCACTCTGGAAGAAGTTAGCTACCACTGAGAAGTCCAACCACGCTGAGACCACCATGCTGTAAGGAAGCCCAAGCCAGCCACTGTGGAGGCTGTATGCGAGAGATGTCTGTCCAGTTCTAGGTGTCCCAGCCATCTGAGCACAGGGGCCAGATATGTGAGGGGAGTCTTCAAATAACTCCATCCCCAGCCACCATCAACTTGTAACTGCATAAGAGATCACAAATGAGAACCAGCACCCCCCCCCAACAGCTAAACCCATTAGCTCCCAGAACCATAGAATATAATAATAAATGAATAATGTTTTTTAAGCACCAGACTTTGGGAATATGCAGCAGCAGGTAGATTCTCATGCAGGTCTCATTGCACAACACTTTGAGAAATATTATTTTGGTATCAGCAAAGATACTGAAGCATTTAATGCTCTCAGGCTGTGGATAACTTAAAAAAGGGACACAATAACTTTAGTCAGTACTCCACTGACTAGAGCATTTCTAGTTTCTTGATATCTCTGTGGTGTGTTCTAGCCACGATCCAACATCTTATTTTGCTCTAGTTCTTGGCTTTGACCTTACAGGTGATACAGAATTTTGGTAGCATGTGGCATCTGTGGTTGGCCTGATTGCCTGTTTAATATAAGCCCAGTCCTGGATTTTATTCTGGCAAATAATAGCATATATTATATATATATAGAGAGAGAGCAGATAATAGAATATGCTCAGTCCAAACACAGCTGCCATAGTTTTCCTTCCCCTACCAAGAAAGACACCAATTGTAAAAGATATGTCATGTCCAGAAATGCTGGCATGCCAACTCAAGGTCTCCCTTACCTGGAGTTTCTCATGGAAATTTCTTTGGAATCATGACTCTAATAAGCTTTCACTGCAACGCATATATATTGCTACCTTTTTGAAATATTCAGCTTCAAACGGTGCATGCCACCAATTTCTAGAAGGCTGATGTCAGAGTTGTTTCCTGCCCTCCCTCTGACTTACGCTAGTGTTCCAAGAAAAAGCACAGCATCACTCAGGTTGTAGGTGCTCCAACTTAGCTGCCTGGTGAAGATGCTCTTCTGGATCAATCTAGAGAGGCAGTTTACTTAGAGATGCAAATGGGACCACCTTCAGAATTTAAAATATCCCAGGATGAGCTGCTGAAATGTAACCCAGATAGATGGTACATCTTCTTTATCTATTCATCCATTGATGGGCACTTAGATTGCTTCCATATCTTGGCGATTGTAAATAATGCTGCAATAAACATAGGGTGCACATATCTTTTTGAATTAGTGTTTTTGTTTTCTTCAGAAAAATACCCACAAGTGGAATTGCTGAATCATATGGTAGTTCTATTTTTAATTTTTTTGAGGAAACTCCTTACTGTTTTTCATAGTGGCTGCACCAATTTACATTCCCACCAATAGTACATGAGGGTTCCCTTTTCTCCACACTCTCATTAACACTTATTTGTTGCCTTTTTGATAATAGTCATCCTGACACGTGTGAGGTGATATCTCATTGTGGTTTTGATTTGCATTTTCCTGATGATTAGTGATGTTGAGCATCTTTTCATGTGCCTGTTGGCCATCTGTATGTCTTGTTTAGAAAAATGTCTATTCAGGTGCTCTGCACATTTTTAAATCAAGTTATTTGTGGTCTTTTTATGTTAATCAAAAAGTGATGTTAATCACCTTTCTTACTTGGTAGTTACTCTGTTTTCTTTTGATTTGTTTAGTTGTTGCTTTATAAATAAATACACTGTTTAGGTCATTCATATGCAAAATTAATAACAGAAACCTCAATTAAATAGAGTTAGGAGAGCAGAAGTGGGAGCTCTTATGAAGAGAGTAGAGCCCACCAGGGAGAAGAAAGACTCCTTTTCTTTCCTGGCAAGGACTCAACCAATGAAAAACCATGGACTCTTCAGCCCTCCCAACTTCTTTTCCCCTCTCTAAAAGCGTTCCCCTTCCCTTGGTGAGGGGGAAACTTGCACGTGACTCACCGTGGTTGCAGACCCAGAATTGCAATTCTCTGCTCATCCCAAATAAACCCATCTTTGCTGAAGAAATATCTGGTAGTCGATTTTTTTTAGGTCCACACATATGACTATAAGTAGAAAGTAAATCTGTGATACTTAGGAAATGGATAAATCCCATAAAGAAAAATAATCAACTTCAATATAAAGTAATTCTGTATCAAATATGTACCCAAAGAATTAATTTTACTAGTACCTGGAACTTCTAAAAGCATTCTTTCCAGAGGCAAAAACATGCTTTGTAAGGCATTCTCTTTGAAGACAGACAAATGCCTATGGTTTTACCAAAGCCCAAAGATGAAAACCAAACCAAACCAAAATGTGTCATAGAAACATCATTTTAGGTGTAGTATAAGGAATAAAAAGTATCTCATTACTGAATTATACAGTGAACTTTCTCTCCAATACTTCTAGTTGTTAGTCCATGAACAATGTGAATAGAAAATGAATAGTGTATAAATTGGGGGAAAAGAGTGGATAAAAAAGGAGAGCAGATTTACCTCAATATGTATTTTAAATCTAGGCATCCTTAGATGCAGTAAAGATCTTCTCTGGAGGAAAGTTCACAAGTAATGCTCGGAAAGTCTTCTTGGAACACTTGGCCTTAACTCCCTTCTCTGCTGACATTTGCTGTTATCTGATCTATCCTTTGAAAGTAATTTTTCTTCTTTTTCTCCATGTACATGTGATTTCTTTATCTGTTAGGTTGAACCATATGAAGTTGCTATGTTTAACCATTTTGACCTACAAAAACTAACAATTTCATATATCACAACTTAGTAATTTATCAGGAAGAGTGTAACATGTATATTTCTAAACTTATTTCATTTCTTTCAATTTAAATTCTTGCAGAAGGGTTGCTTGTAAATTGCATTATAATTTTTAATAAATAAACAAATTTATTTATATTATTTAGGATCCAGTTAACTGACTAGGCAGACATAGAATACCACAGGGAGGAGGGTGGCTTACACAAGTGCTTTTGCTTCTTCAATTATAAAAGATTACTTAGGGTAACCATGAAATAAATAATCACTTCAGAAGGAACTAGAAACCTTATACATTTCATACATAGATGGAAAACTAAAATCCTACAAAAATTCATATTGTAGCTTACAATAATCTTCAAAAATATAGATCCGATTCAATCTTAATATCTGGGCTCAGTCAACATGCAAGAGAATCCTTGGCAGTAACTCTGGGAAAGAGAAGCCATTTTCCTTCCTTCCTTTATTCATTCATTCATTCATTCATCCAGTTAACATTTATTAAGTGCCTTCCTTATGCCTGGCACTGTTCTAGCAACTGGGTTTACACTCATGTAAAAGACAGGTATGTTCCCTTCTCTCACTGAATTCACATTCTATTCTAACCATATTGCCACTAGGGAGAGTGAGAACGTTCTGAATACCCGTACAAATGCCTGCATAATGATCTGTTGCTGGTCTCTTCCACGTTTGTTACAGTACATCTTATTTACATGACTTCAGTTAGAAGAATAGTTATAAGAAGCATACTGAACTTGATAATGATATACTTTCATACAATCTGGGTTCTGTAATTTGACATAGGTTAAATAATTTTTGGAATGAAAATTTCCTAATAATAATGTTATTATTTGCAACATGACTCTACATGTATATCCTGCCTCATGTATATTAAAAGAACTCTGATTATTCCCAGCTTCTCTGGTTAAAAGGAAATTGAATCTCTGGCTCAGTGGTTCTCAGCCAGGGGTGATTTTGCCCTACTTTGTGTGCCCCCCTCTTCTCTTTCTTCTCTGCCACCCAAGGACATTTGGCAGTGACTGGAGACATATTTGGCTGTCACTACCGGAACCTGATGCATACGGGTCAGGGGTGCAACTAACATCCTACAGTGCACAGTGTAGCAAACGCTCCCCTCCCCCAAAAAGAGAAACCAAAAAATGTTCCTCCCCAAATTATCAATACTGCTGAGGTTGAGAAACCCTGCTCTCAGTTTTATTATAGACTATTCCCTTCACATGTTATTTTTCCTCTGTCTCCATACCTCACTTTAAAAAGTTTAACTCCATTGGTTTATCCAACCATCGTTTATTTACATCCCTCCAAAAACCATAGTTAAGATATTGTGGGGCATACAAAGATACATAAAATAGGATATCTGGTCTTTCATTTATATCTGAGTGCAAGAACCTACCTTACATCTAACTGGAGAATTACTCGGCTTTCCAAAAAGGATGAGTGACCAATTAAAACATTCCTTTTGGTGATGGTACCAGGACATCTTTTGTGCACTCTGTTCATCACTCCGGTTCTGTCTACCCTGAGGTGAATGCCACTTTGCACAGTAGAAGTCTGGTTCTGAATTCTCTGGAAGATAAAAATGCAGTTCTATTGTTCAAATTGCATTAAAGGCAGAACTGCGTGGGGATAAGAAGGAGAGGAAAATATGACCCTTTGTAATCATAACGTGAGGGAAATGTTGGGCTTAATAGCAGGTTACAAAATTGATTTCTTAATCTAAAACGATAAAATCTTCTGAACAGGGGCAAGCTGATACTTCAGATCATGAACAAATAAGACAATATTTATTCACATTGCTTACCTTGGGATAGATCAAACCAGTAACCCTCTCTTGTCGGCCGTTCATCACGTTTACCCTTTGACAACAGACAGGTCTTCCTCATTTGCACCAAAATGGCGATGAGTCAAATCAAGGAGAGAAAATAACATCAGAATTGTGTAATAAATCCCTAACTGAACAGTCAAATATAGGTGTTCTTTGACTGCATTTGACTAAGAAAATACAGGGACACAGAAAAGCTAAGTATGAACAAAGCAAGGTTACTGTGTTTTTCCATCATCAATCATGACGCACATACACTACGTGTGTGTGTGCGTGTGTGTGTGTACACACACATATATATTCTGTATTATCCAGAAACACCCACGTAATGAAGAGGTACCCTGCCTGTCTTTTCTTGAAAAAGCTGATTAAGTGGTTCACAGGAGAGCAGTGTGCTATTTGCTCTTATCGTCAATTTTCCTCATGATTCACCTAGAATATGTCTATCTATCTTGAGACAGCTAAAATTAACAGAACAATTTAGAAAACCCACTGAGCTAAAGTTGCACAGTGCAGGCTACAAGAAGGGAGGAAGGTGGGTGACTCAGGGGATTCTTAATGGAATTTTAAACCTTTCGTTTTCATGCTCCCTCAATTTATGGATAAGGTGCTGTTCTCTTGGATACTTGCAAAGTAACTCATTACTTCAAATTGGGAAAGGCAGTTAGCAGGTGTGGTGTTTCAGGAGACTTTCTGGTGTTTAGAAACTTGATTCACGGGGAGAACCATCAGTGACTAAGGGGCTGGTGGTACAGCATTTGCTGCCACTCTGCTCACCCCGGGGGGCCTGCTCCAGTATTGACAAGCTCTTCACTAAATCAGCTCCAAGGTCTGAAGGAGGTTCTGAGAATCCACTGAAGGATCCAGTGACTCCTCCATGAGCAGCTTGCACCCCTAGGGGAAGGGAAGTGTCTGGAACATCCCCCTCAATCACGCAGGAGAATCTTTCAGACTGGGAACTAACCCAGCATAGGGGTCATTATTTGCTATGAGTTCCCCACCTCCAAACAGCTCTCCAATTCAGATCACAACATTTGAGTGGTCACAAGACCTGGAATGGTTCAAAAATTTCAAAATCTGCAACAGGGATACTGGGTAGTTTTCCTAAAATAGATAATCATAAGAATTGGTGCAAAGCCTCCCCCAAAGCCCATACTCATCTCACGGTTTCCTAGGATCTGCCAACCGAAAATTGGCACTTGCCATCTGCCTCTACAAGAATTAAGTCACTAGCTACTGCCGCCGCTGACCTTCAACACCCCCTGGAAGGAGTTCAGGGTGGAGATCAGGAATGAGGCACTCTGTGCTCTGGGAAAAACTGGCAGAACAGGCCTTCAGATAGATTTTTTTCAGGAGGAGATTTTATGAGCCCAAATTCTTGCATCTCCTCATATCTAGAAATGCACTAAAATCATTAGCGGTGACATCTATTCGTCGTGACTCGCAGCCAGCCTCTGCCAACATGTGTGCTTGACTGCACGTGCCCCCCATTCACTAAAATCATATATAACACTGACCTTCCCCCCTGCCTCTTTGCAGCCAGTACCTCAGAGCTATCTGAAATGCTGTCTCCCTGGCTATAGTCCTCATTTTGCGCCCAATAAAACTTAACTCGCAACTCTCACTTTGTGCATTTTTTTCAGTCGACATATCCCAGAGAAAAGATGATGCTTCCAATTTAGTCTTGTTATTATGGGGGAAAATTCTCCCTTTAATTCATGACCATGGACCTCAAGTGGGCCCAGCAGCCCAAATAAGACCAGGGCAAAGGAGGTTCTGGAGAGGTCTACGAGAAGCTATGGCCCCTGTGTAGTCGTCCCCTCTGTAGGGTCCACCGCCAACACCTGGTGGTGAGTCTGGGGTCTCTGTTGGACAGCAGGGCCACAGTCAGGAAGACAATCTAGACGCAGTGCAGAGGAGAGGAAAAGCAAGCTGCCCTGATCTATCACCACACCTCAGAGCAACGACTCTCTGAAGAGAGTAGCCACTGTCTTCCTGGTTCAGTGAACCCTAACCTGGAACCAAACAGAGAAGGGAATTTAGGAAAGGAAGCTCCCAGCTTAACCGAGTTAACAATAGAACACTCCAGCAAGAAACAAGAGTCAAGCTAGAGAAAGACTGAAAATGAATCATCGGATAAAGCAATGGTGACCATGGCGAGAGCTAATTTGGTGGCAGAACGGGAACGAGAGATTTCTTTAGCCTCGGTTCGTAAGAGATCCGTTGGAAAAGATTTTTGAGAAGTTTTACTGCAGAGAGCAGCAAAGACATGTGGTAGTAGCTGGGTGAGAAGCGGGGCCAAGGGGAGATTTTTTTTTTAAGTTGAAAGAATAACAATGTATTTGTATGCTCATGAGAACGATCCAGTAGAGAGTATGCGTTTAATGTGGCAAAGTGAGAGAATTGCTGGAGCAATGCATTTGGATAGAAAAGAGAAAGAAGCCAGCACACCAGAGGCATTGACTCTAGAAAAGAGAGGGGGATCTTGGCCCTGCTCGCCACCTCCACCTCCACTGCCACCAGCCTGTCCAAGCCATCACGGTCTCCACCTGGGTGCCTGCAATAGCTCCTAAGTAGTTCCTTGCTTCCACCCCTTATCGACCTATAAACTATTATCAGCACAGCATTCAGAGTGATCCATTGATTGATTGATTGATTTTGGCGCGCAGCAAGGCATGCGGGATCTTAGATCCCCCGCCATGGATGGAACCTGCGCCCCCTGCAGTGGAAGCGCGGAGTCTTAACCACTGGACCGCCAGGTTAGATCAGGCCAGCTCTGTGCTCCAAACCTTGCAATGGACCTCACTTCACCAGGAGAAAAGTCAAAGTCTTTGCAAGGTACCTGGGGAATCTGGCTCTCTATTATGTCTATAATCCTCTCTCTCTCTCTTTTCTCTCTTTCTCTTCTCTAAACCTCTTGACTTTTCTTGGAACTCCCAGGAGCGCCCCCCGCTGCCAAGGGCCTTTGCTCTAGCTCTTGCCTCTGCCTGGGACACTCCTGTCCCAGACATCCCCCTCTCTTCCTTTAAGTTTTTGTTAACATCTCAGTTTCTCCCTGACCACTTAAAATTGCAAACTTCGTCCCACCTTCTTATCCCCTTTTTGTGCTCTCCTTTTTCTTTTTTTCCCACAAATATCTACTACCTTCTAAAGATGATGTAATTGACTGTTTCCTTCTATTTACAGGATGTTGCCTCTCCCCCCCCGGATAGAGTGTGGTTTCCATGAAAGTCATATTCATTAGTGTATCTCCAGCTCCTAGAACCAGGCCTGGAACATAGCAGCCCAGAGATATTTGTAGGATGAATTAACGGATTTAGCTAACAGAAAAACGCTGGTGAACTCTTCGAAGATTTATGAATGAGAAATCAGAAACTGCCTCTCTGTGCCAGGTAAATGCATTCTTCTTTGTAAATCTCAGCAGGGTGTGTCTGCTAAGCTGCAACAATTTAATTTGAAAGCAAAAGGAAGTGTATGATATCTTTATCTACCTCTTTTGCATTCAATGCAAAGCACATTCATCAAATACATATTTATAATAACCTTCACAGGTGCTTAGCAGTTGCGGATTTATCATTTCATTCAGTTAAACCTCACCAACAACATTGTGAGATGGGCATTATCATTCTCATTTAATTGGTAAAGAAAATGAAAATCAGAAGACTTAAGTGGTTTGCTCAAATTCTTACAAAACTAGTAAATAGGAAGGGGGCAGGTCTTAATTACAGCCTTTCTTTACATTCCATTGGAGATGCTTCTTAGCTTAGCTGTATTACATGGAGAAATATCACATGTAGCACCAAATGTGGTTATTTTAATATTGAAATTTTAAAATTTCATATTGGTAGTTTGAGAGGCCTCATATCAAATTTTAACTAAATATTTTTATCTATGTCCATCCATCTATCTTTCTAGCCATATATATATGTTTATATTTACTGAGTATTTATTGTGCCAGGCATGATGTTAAGAGCTATACAAATATTATCTCATTTTTGTCCTATCCCAAACACAGCAATCAAGGTGTCTCATTTTACAGATGGAAAAACTGAGGCACAGAGAGGTCCACTAAGTTGCCCCAGGTTGACAGGAGGCTGAGCCACACTGTGAATCTGGAAAGTCTAAGAGCACAGTCAATGTCCTACCATCACAACATATATTTTCCTTCCTCCATTAATGAGAAGAAGTTTGATTATCTTAATCAGATAACATTTAGAGTAAAATACTTTCTGAACTCCTTTGCTTCACCCCTGAAGAAAGATGCCTGTTTCTTAAAGTGCCTTTGACTGGTGTTCTGCTCTGGGCCTGGTATTGACCAGAACTGCTGTCCCGCATGGAGCTGATGCAAAATTTCCACAGCAGTGCAGTTAGTGAGGCCACCCTGACCCAGCCCCATGTCTGCTGTAAGTGCTCTGTCTTCACACACACCCCTCACTGGCTCTCCAGACTGGCCACCATCAACCCAATTCCTGGAGGCTGAGCCTGGCATACCAGCATTATAGGTTAAAAGATGGATGTTTTCATAGGAACCTTCTTATTTGAAGATATGGTTAACATGTCTTCATCGGTTAAAACATTTTCTGGAATGAGACAGTGTGAAGAGACCATGCTATAATTTTAGGTTCAGAATGCAGATATGTTCGTGTGAAGAGACAGGCATCTAGGAAAGCAACCCACATGCCTGTAAGCTCACTTTAGCTACACTCCAGAAATTTCTCCACGCTCTGAACCAGACCAGAATGTCATAGCTTAGGATCTAAGCTTCTGTGGCCCTCAAAGAGCTAGGCAATACTTTTCACTGTTTCTCTTTAGAGAACAGAGGAAAACAATACTCTTATTTTTAAGAGATCAAAAATGTTACATGGAACCATGTTTCTGGGGGCTTTTCCATCAATTTGTGATACAGGCATTCTGCATTTATCGAAATATATCAGTAGTAAGAAAGGCAGGTTTCGCTCATTTAACGTAATGAAATTAGGTTGGATAGGACTAACCTAACAATTAGCCTAAAACCAGTACAAACCCATCCCCTAAAGTGATTAACTGCATAGTTTCTTTCTGAATGCTATCTGATTTTTACTGGGTCGACTCCACTAAATTTCCATTAGGCTTATGTTGATATCTTTTAAACACTGATCATTTATTCATTTAACAAACATTTTATTGAACTTCTATGTGTTAGAAACTGCTCTAGGCATCAGGGAGACAGACGAATTCGGTCCAGTTCCCACCCTGCAGGCACTCACTGTCTCATTACCAAAGAATTACCTGAATAGGTAATTAGTTATCACATTAGTTAGGTAGTTACATTAGTAACTATCACATTAGTTACTCTAATGTGATAACCACAGTGATAGAGATAGTTACACAAGACACTGTGCCTTGTAGGATTGTTTTAAACCAGATCATTTCTTCTGCATACAGAAGCAAATCAGAAATAGAAACTGCCACGCTATTGCGTGCAAAATTGTTTACCAAACATACAATGCGTACAGCCATGCCAGCGTTATCTCAATAACATAAAATTTAAAAATCTAATAGTTACAACTCTAAAAAAGCATCAAATCATGATATACAGGGTAGTGGGCTACTTCATGAGTCTAGCCATACTTTAAAAAATAGCACTTTACAAATGTGCTTTGTTATTTTTTAAATTTCTTTTTTATTAAAATATAGTTGATTTACAATATGTACTAGTTTCACTGTACAGCAAAGTGATTCAGTTATACATATATATGTATATATATGTATATATTCTTTTTTCCATTATTTTCCATTATAGTTTATTATAAGATCTTGAATATAGTTCCCTGTGCTATACAGTAGGACCTTGTTGTTTATCCACATTTTATATAGTAGTGTGTACCTGTTAATCCCATACTTCCAATTTATCCCTCTCCTCTCCTTTCCCCTTTTGTAACCGTAAGTTTCTTTTCTATGTCTATGACTCTGTTTCTGTTTTGTAAATAAGTTCATTTGTACTATTTTTTAGATTTCACATATAAGTGATGTCATAATATTTGTCTTTCTCTGCCTGACTTCACTTAGTATGGTAATTTCTAGGTCCATCCATGTTGCTTCAAATGGCATTATTTCATTCTTTTTTATGGCTGAGTAATATTCCATTGTATATATGTACCACATCTTCTTTATCCATTCATCTGTCAATGGATATTTAGGTTGCTTCCATGTCTTGGTTACTGTAAACAGTGCTGCAATGAACATTGGGGTGCATGTATCTTTTTGAATTATGTTTTTCTCTGGATATATGCCCAGGAGAGGGATTGCTGGATAATATAGTAGTTCTATTTTTAGTTTTTTAAGGAAACTCCATACTGTTTTCCATAGTGGCTGCACCAATTTACAGTCCCACCAACAGTGTAGGAGGGTTCCCTTTTCTCCACACGCTCTCCAGCATTTATTATTTGTAGACTTTTTATTCTTAATAACCAAGTTTTATTCAATGTTGCATCTCTGTTTCTCCTGAATCGCAATAGATTTTTGTCTTCCTCTTCCTGACTGGCTGTATATTTTTAAATTTGTATTTATACTTATTTACTCAGAATGTAGGTTTGTTTCTGTCTGCCGCATTTTTAAGTGCTCAACTATTATTCTCATGAATGCTTTTCACTGTTATTGACTGGCAAAAAGGTCAAATCCTAAAACTGCAGAGTAATGAGCTAATCCTAGATCTGCTCGCCATTAGCATGGGTCATTGGTATTAGCCAACCAGACGGGGGCCAAGGTGCTCCTTAAACCCAGACTGACTAACATCCCTTTTTCTCTCTGTTGGGGGGAGTATGACTTACATCACCAGGAAAATAAATTCCTGTACTTCTCCATTTTACTTACAGAGACTGCTAGAGGAGATGGAAAGGGCGAAATTTCACATCGTGGCAAGTTCTTGGCAAGGATGGGACCCCATGTAAATTTGCTTGGGGGATCTTCTTGATTTACTCATATCATCTTTATTTTTTATTTATTTATTTTTTTAAACATCTTTATTGGAGTATAATTGCTTTACAATGGTGTGTTAGTTTCTGCTTTATAACAAAGTGAATCAGTTATACATATACATATGTTCCCATATCTCTTCCCTCTTGTATCTCCCTCCCTCCCACCCTCCCTATCCCACCCCTCTAGGTGGTCACAAAGCACCGAGCTGATCTCCCTGTGCTATGTATATAGTCAGCATATAGGTGTGCATTTCTTCGCATAATCAAGTAGAGACTTGAAATTCCTAATGCTCCTTGGAGGAAAGTTCGTGAGACTGATGTAAAAGGAGAGTAGAGGGGAAAAAAAACAAGCCAGCAGTAGGCAGAAGGCCTGGAGAGAAAGACAGCCTCCGGAAATGAACAGTAGTGGGTTGGATAAAGGATCTTAAAGAACAAAGATGTCATTAATATGCACTTTGTAGTTTTCAGCCATGCTGTAACTGCTGCAGAAACCCACAAGCTTTCAATAAAGCTCTGCTACATAAAGCAACTTTGTATTTGAGGTTGTTTAGGGAACACGAGGTAAAAGGATCCATAATGCACATTAAGGTCATCTTGGGCCAGAGAAGAGACCAGCCACTTGAAGAGAAACTCAGATTTCAATGGAAAAAGAAAATTATAGGCAAGAATTGACAGGAGAAAGGTGATCCCGAGATTTCCCAGGGTTGATATCTCTGGGTGCATCTGTAAGTGTGTGCACATGTGTGCATTCAGGTGTGTTTTAGAAGGTAGTAGAAGATTTCTCATTACATGTGGAATGGAACTTGAAACACTTAAATTTAAAAATTGCAAAATTAAGTTAATGCATAATGCTAAAGGATCTGGGGATTCCGAGGCAGATAATACTCGGATTACACAACAAACGTGTTTCACATCAAATGGTGGTTCTACCTATAAACCACACTAGAAATGAGAGATATTTACTGTTTGTGCTTGTTTTGTAAATTGGGTAGCTCAGACGGTTTGAACCCGCTAATGAAGCCAAACTCAAGAATTTACATCTCACTCCAGGTATTTCCTATTGTGCAAAGGAAATTCTGTGGCCAAGGCGGGGCCCCTCCAGGGTGGTTGATGCAGGGCAGTGCAAAGGCCATCTTCCTCCAGGCCCTTGCAAATGCTGCCCCTCCTGCCTGAACTATCTCTCTGCCGCCCCACCCCAGACACAGTGCACTCTCACTCACGTCGTCAGGTTTAACAGGGTTGCTTCTCTGTAAATTTGTTTTTCTTTTTTGAAGTATAGCTGATTTACAATACTGTATTAGTTTCAAGTGTACAACATTGTGATTCAATAGTTTTATAGATTATACTCCATTTACAGTCACTAGAAAATAATGGCTATATTTCCCTGTGCTGTACAATATGTCTTTGCTGCTTATCTCTTTTATACATAGTAATTTGTATCTCTAATCCCCTCCCCCTATCTTGCCCATCCCCCCTTCCCTCTCTCCACTGGTAGCCACCTGTTTGTTCTCTATACTTGTGAGTCTTTTTCTGTTTTATTATATACATTCATTTGTTTTATTTTTTTTAGATTCCACATGTAAATGATAACATAGAGTATTTGTCTTTCTCTGTCTGACTTATTTCACTAAGCATAATACCCTCTAGGTCCATCCATGTTGTTGAAAATGGCAGAATTTCATCCTTTTTACAGCTGAGTAGTATTCCACTGTATATATTTACCATATCTTCTTTATCCATTCATCTGTAGATGGACACTTAGGTTGCTTCCATATATTGGTTATTGTAAATAAAGCTGCTATGGACGTGGAGGTGCATGTATCTTTGAGCCTGTTGGCCATCTGCATGTCTTCCTTGGAAAAATGTCGATTCAGGTCTTCTGTGCATTTTTTTGATTGAGTCGTTTGTTTTATTGATAGAGTTGTATGAGCTGTTTACATATTTTGGATATTAATTGCTTATTGGTCATATCACTTGCAAATATTTTCTCCCTTTCAGTAGGTTGTCTTTTCATTTCATCAATGGTTTCCTTTGTTGTGCAAAAGCTTTTGAGTTTAATTAGGTCCCATTTGTTTATTTTTGCTTTTGTCTCTTTTGCGCTAGAAGACAGATCAAAAAAATATTGCTATGATTTATATCAGAGTGTTCTGTCTATGTTCTCTTCTAGGATTTTTATGGTTTCAGATCTTACATTTAGGTCTTTGATCCATTTTGAGTTTATTTTTGTATATGGTGTGAGGAAATGTTCTAATTTCATTCTTTTACATGTAGCTGTCCAGTTTTCCCAGCACCACTTATTGAAGAGACTTTCTTTTCCTCACTACTTATTCTTGCCTCCTTGTCATATTAACTGACCATAAGTGTGTAGGTTTATTTCTGGGCTCTCTTTTCTGTTCCATTGGTCTAAGTGTCTATTTTTGTGCCTGTATCATGCTGTTTTGGTCACTGTAGCTTTGTAGTATTGTCTGAAGTCAGGAAGCATGATACCTCCAGCTTTGTTCTTTTTTCTCAAGATTGCTTTGGCAATTTGGGGTCTTTTGTGGTTCCACATAGATTTTAGGATTATTTGTTTTAGTTCTGTGAAAAATGTCATGGGTATTTTGATAAGGATTGCATTAAATCTGTAGATTGCTTTGGGTACTATGGACATTTAAACAATATTCATTCTTCTAATCCAAGAACACAGGATATCTTTCAATTTCTTTGTATCATCTTCAATTTCCTTCATCAAAGTTTTATAGTTTTTGGAGAATAGGTCTTTCACCTCCTTGATTAAGTTTATTCCTAGGTATTTTAATCCTTTTGATGTAATTTTAAACAGGGTTATTTTCCTGCTCTCTCTTTCTAATAGTTTATTATTAGTGTATAGAAAAGCAACAGATGTCTGTATTTTAACCTTGTATCCTACAACTTTACTGGATTCATTTACTAGTGCTAATAGTTTTGGGGGAGACTTCAGAGTTCTCTATATAAAGTATCATGTCATCTGCAAATAGTGACAGATTTACTTCTTCCCTTCCAATTTGCCTTTTGTTTATTTTTCTTGTCTTATTGTTGTGTCTAGGACATCCAATACTGTGTTAAATAGAAGTGGTGAGAGTGGGCATCCTTGTCTTGTTCCTGATTTTAGAGGAAAGACTTTCAGATTTTCACCATTGAGTATGTTGTGAGCTGTGGATTTGTCATAAATGGCCTTTATTATGTTGAGATATGTTCCCTTTATATGCACTTTGGTGAGAGTTTTTATCATGAATGGATGTTTAATTTTGTCAAAGGCATTTTCTGCATCTATGAGATAATCATGTGATTTTTATCCTTCCTTTTGTTAATGTGGTATATCACCTTGATTGATTTGTGAATATCGAACTATCCTTGCATTCTCTCCATAAATCTTTTTCTACTCCCCACTCAGGAAGAGTGTCCTCTCCCTCACTTTCCTGATGTCCTGTTGTGCTCCATTTGGACCTCTTCAGTCACAGCTCATGGAACCCTGTGGAGAAGGTCAGCCACAGTACATGAATAATGCTGGGGTAACTATTAAGGAGTTTTAAGAAGAAAGATCCTTTTGACATTTAATTAATTAAATGTTAATTAATTAACATTCTGTAATAGTGTATTGCATTGCATCATTTTGTTTGTATCATATGTCAGGCTCTCTGTATTATAGTGTGAATCATGCCAGGTATAGGGACCTGACCTTCTCATCCTATCCTTGAATCCTAAGTTCTTCCATAACAGGTGGTTACTAACAAATGTGTGTTACATGAATAAATTAATAAATAGGTAAATGGATGAATGGATTGTTGGATGAAAAGATAAATTTCTTGCCCCTTGTCATCTGTACTATTTCCCCAAAAGATGCAAGTCTTTTTCTTGTTGTTGTTGCTGTGGTTATGTTTTGCTTTTTAAAAAAGTCACTGGGTGGAGAATAAAATATTTAACTGAGAACTAAGATAAAACTGAAAAGCAACTGCTTAGGACCAACCTTGTCCATAATTATACAATGCAACTTATATAAACATGTCATAGGTGGTCTTAAAGAAGAATAAGAAAGAGATTGTGAAATTCTCCTGCAAAGCAATAGGAAATGACATTTTCTACCCTCCGGAGGATACTTTTCACGTCTGAGTGTTAATTACAGCTGCTTCCTTCTGGGCCTACTCAGAACACTGATTCCTCTGCCCCCTCAGTAGTAACCAGTGAATGCTGAGAGCTTTCTATGTGACATTAGGGTACCAGCTTCTGTTTCTTGTATTCCTTAATCAATTCAACTGTTCTATCACATGTGACTGACTCTGACTGTAGTGCAATCAAATCAGCTCTGAAAAATTAGCTTTATTTTTGTAGCATTTCTCGAGTGCTGGAAACTCACTCTAATCTGCTGCTTTAATTTAGTGATTACCACAACCAACCTGATAGTCACTGACTCATTTTTACTTGATGGCTATGGTATACGAGGTACTATACTAGACACCTGTACCTCCATTATTTAAAAGCCAGAAATACTTGGACAGATAAAGTAGAATCTTATTATAGAGAGCTCAAATTATTTACATGTATCATTAAAACATCATATATTAAGGTGATTGGAAATCTAGAAGTCACACAAATTGCTATTGTGCAAAACTCTCTTCTTTGCATGGTACTGGAGTGTCGAGGGGAGTTGAGGTCTAAGATACAGTGTATCCTCATTTGCTTCTGTGGTGTATTCCTGTGGCCTCTGCACTTTAATCATTCTTTACCATTTACATTCTTCTTTCAACTGATTAGCAGGTGAACTGATATAAGGCCCTTGAATAAATATTTCTTACGTAAGTGGGACTGATTTACTAGGACTTAGTAAAATCATACCTCCTAAGGGCTCTCACAGCTAAATTTTCTTCAGAAGCATCATCATTAATGTTGATTATACCACTTCACCCTGGAATCTGTAGCGCATGAAAATTTTGGTTTAATTTTGTTTTAATTCTACCTGTTTCCTTATAAGCTGTTTAGAGTAAACCAACACAGACCAAGATAGGATAAATAACTGCAGAATATGTCCACTTTTCTTTCCAATTGACTTCCAAAGGTCAACTCAAGGTACTAAGTGACACATCCCAGAGCTCAGTTCCCAAAGAGGAAAGCTGGAGGCACTAGATAAAGAGTAGGCAACATAATTTCTTAGAAGAGTGGCAGTGTCTTCTACAAGAGAAAAGCATAACTGCTTCTTGATGCCAGCGGAGGATGGGATGGGGGAAGGTGGGTGGGAGGGAAAGGCGGTGAAGGGTGAGCAGAATATAGATGTGTGGTCAAAGAGAACTAGAAGAAATAACAGATTTGGACTTTACAAATATCTTTGAGTGGGTTCTACATATGTGCTATTTACAAGCTAAACCATATTGAAATATGCTGAAAATAAGGGAGACTGACTTAGAGACAGAAAGTATGAGGTAGAGATAAATGGAGAAGAATAAAAATGCTAGATTAGATCTTAACAACTGAGTGAGATGATATGGTACTATCTCTCAATTCATAGATATGTCAGTTAGAAGGCTTTGGCTCTGAAACACAGAAGGCTCAATCCAAACTGGCTAAAACACAGTAGTTATTGGCTTACTCAACTGGAGGTCCAAAGGTAAATTGGGCTTCAAGATAAAGTAATTAAGCAACTTCAGTTTCACTTGGCTGCCGTTTTCTTACTTTTCCTCTCTTCTAGATGTCAGATTCATCCTCAGGATGGGAATAAGATGGTAGCAGCTGCTCTGGGTCTTCTGTCTACACAGCTTCCCCCATAAAGGGTCAGAGGGTCATTTCTTAAACTTCTTGAAGAACAGTACCAAAAAAAAAAAACCAGGCTTCCCTGGTGGCGCAGTGGTTGAGAATCTGCCTGCCAATGCAGGGGACACGGGTTCGAGCCCTGGTCTGGGAGGATCCCACATGCCACGGAGCAACTGGCCCCACCCGTGAGCCACAATTACTGAGCCTGCGCGTCTGGAGCCTGTGCTCCGCAACAAGAGAGGCCGCGATAGTGAGAGGCCCGCGCACCGCGATGAAGAGTGGCCCCCGCTTGCCGCAGCTGGAGAAAGCCCTCGCACAGAAACAAAGACCCAACACAGCCAAAAATAAATAAATAAATTAAAAAAAAAAAAAAAAAGCCAGAACTTAATGCTTTAAAAAAAAAAAAAAAAAAAACCATTCCTATAAACCTCTTCTTTAATCTCATTGGCCCATATTGGGTCATATGTCCAGTTATGAACCAATCATAGGCACAAGAGATGATCTTCCCTCTCTCTAGACCAGAAGGCTCATCTCTGAATCTGGGGTTTGGTTAACTTGAGGACCCACTGGGCCAGTATGAGTACCTACCAACCATCTAATACTGGGCTGTTTTTTCACCGCTGGCAATAGTTATATTTGAGAATATTTGAGTAGCATATTTTGCAGTGAAGCTCTTCCCATTTTAAGAAAAAACTTCTCTTGCAATGCACTTTACTGTTTTTTATTATGGAAATGATATTACTCCCTTTAGAGAACTGTAAATACAGAAAAGCATAAAGAAGAAAATAAAAGTTATGTGCAATTTCTCACCACCATTAAAATTCTGAAAATCTCTTGCTACTCTGTTTTCTATGCATATTTGTTTATCCCATATGTTATTGGGTGTTAATGACAGAGCCCATTTCAAATGGCTTTAAACAAAAGTGAGAATTTACGTAAAGTACACTGGGCTTAATCCAGGGAACTACAAGTCAGCAGAACCATATGGGGACGAACGTTGGAAAGTGAGAAGCAAGTGGGAACCTAGAAAGTAGAGCCTCTATCCTTCTCTCTTTTTGCAGCCTGGCCTTCTTGGCTTTGGTGTACAGACCGTCAAATATGGTCCCCTGTAGGTCCCAACTCTACACCTTATTCTTTCTACCATTTATTAAAAACAAGCCTGGGTTCCTAGAAGAGTCAATCACTTTCTCCAAGCTTGTAACAAAGAGTCCATCCTTTGTCCAATCAACTGTGGGAAGGGAGTACTCACATAAGATAACATGGCTGCTGAGGGCCCATGTGTGTGGGTAGAGGATCATTTGTCAGTGAAAGACAACCACTGTCCCCTGGACAATGTCCCCAGAGTTTACTACTATACTACCACCCCTACTGCTACTACTGCTGCTACTACTGAGACATAAAACATACCTACAAAAACATGCAAGTGTCATTGAGATCATCCTGAACATGAAGTTGTATAACCTGCCTTTAAAAAGACTCCCAAGCATTCTAACATGAACTCTCTGTTACATGACTATAATTGCTCACAAGACATCATCTTCGGTGGCTGTTTAATATCCCTTCGAATGGATATACCACAACTTAGTTGTACCATGTCTTAGTTGGAGAATGAATGTTTACATTTTTCCCAATTTCCTGTTATCCTAAACAATGCTGGAACAGACTTTTTTGTAAAGTGGTGTTTGCCTTCATATTGGTTTACTCCCATAAAATGGGGTCAATAGTGGAAAATATGGGGGTACAAAACTTACTAAGACTTGACGTGCATTGCTAAATTGTTTTCCAAAACGATTGTACTAAATTACATTTCTTGCAGCAATGCCTGAAAGTTCTCATTTTGTAGAGTGTATCTCTGATAATATATCTAATTATCCAGAAAATTCCCTTTAATGAACTGTCATCATATCAGAACAATTTTATAGGTGCTTACAATTCATTCTGTTATGAAAGTAGAATTCCCAAACATTGCCTGCTCCTTACATCCTGCCTAGCAGTTAGGAACTCTGGGTCCCACTCTCTCTCTCCCAAAAGCCTGGGACCACCAGGCATTGCCGACTAGTTGGGTGTTGTCTGTCCGGCCTTAGAACAGGGTGTGGTTGAGAGGAAGTCTCTTCTGTTTTGACGTGTGTACCTGGGGAGTGATGATCAGGAATTGAGTCCTCAGTGAATGTCAGGTCAGACTGAGAGTAAATTCTTCCAAACTATCAATCAAGAGGAAGTCAAGGTAGGAAGCCAAAAAAGAAGGTGGATACGAGGGCATCGGAAGAAGATTGGAGACAGGATCGCAAATGCCTGAAGGGACCAGGCAGGTAAAAGGGTGGAGCAGATTAGGATGTAAGCTGAAGCTGTCTGGAAAGCCCACGTCTTACTTGAAGTCACCGCTCCTCAGCCCCAGCAACTACTACCCATGAAGATAGCTTAGAGCTCTGGGATTCAAAATCTTTTTGAAAGAAAACAGAAATATAGATTTTTGTAGAACTCCTAGTTTTTAAACATTGTCTCAATTAAAAAAACAAACAAACCATGTGTTGGACAAATGTGTCTAAATATGGACACAGTTTGTGACCTTTGACCTAGAGTAATAACAAAGCTGGAGTATAGTCACCTGCTGTGGCCTTTTTTTAAATTGAAGTATAGTTGATTTACAATGTTGTGTTAATTGCTGCTGCACAGGAAAGTGACTCATTTATACATATGTATACATTCTTTTCTATATTCTTTTCCATTATGGTTTATCCCAGGACATTGAATAGAGCTCCCTGTGCTACACAGTAGGACCTTGTTGTCCATCCATTCTACATGTAATAATTTGCATCTACTAACCCCAAACTCCCAGTCCATCCTTCCCCCATCCCTCCTCCCCCTTGGCAACCACAAATCTGTTCTCTGTGTCTGCGAGTCTGTTTCTGCTTTGTAGATAGGTTCACTTGTGTCATATTTTAGATTCTACATGTAAGTGATATCATATGATATTTTTCTCTGCCTGACTTACTTCACTTAGTATTATAATCTCTAGTTGCAGCCATGCTGCTGCAAATGGCATTATTTTGTCCTCTTTTATGGCTGAGTAATATTCCATTGTATATACGTACCGCATCTTTATCCATTCATCTGTCGATGGGCATTTAGTTTTCATAACCACAGACGCAGGATGGATGGAAACATATAAAAGTTTCAAGAAGGGATGATTAAAAGACAGGCAAATATGAAGGTGGTTGGAAGTTCCAAATGGGAAAAGCTCTTGTCCATAAGTAGCAAGACCCCTAGGAAAGACAAGTAGAACCTCTATTTTATAACAGAGAAGGTAACTTTACCTTGGCTGAGGCCACCTTACTCAGATGGTGAGTATTGTCACATTCCTATGCAAAGGACACATCCTCTGTCAATAAGCCTCTGAAATAATGCACTCAGGTAGTTGGTTTCACTGACTAGCACCAGCACGCCTGGATTCTGTGACTGTTTTATAATGTATCACTTCAGCATGGAGATGAGATCCAGATAAGACATCAATTTGTGATGCTCAGGTCTAAAAACAGAGCCAAGCTTTAGTCAACCTTGCCCTTTAGCTTCAATTTCCTTTTAACATTGCTGGCAGCCAAGTCCCTGAGATTGTCATAAATCTGGTCACAAAAACAAGAGCCTGTGTTTAGGAAAGAAAATTGACTTTGTGTTGGAAATTGGTGGACGTGCCTGTTTTGACTAGCTTGCTTTCCTCGGTAAACCTTAGCTATGAGGTCTATCATGGCAGTGATAACGTGCATTACATAGGAAGCCTTTGGATTCATAGCCTTCCAAGGTCTTTCATTGTGAATCAGTTCCCTAAATACAGGCAAGCGGAGCCCTTCTGGCCTTGCCTCTTGCATCGCCCACACCAGTGAATGCTTGCCCTCTGCCTGGCCCTCTAGCCAGCTAGGGATGTGCAGCAATCTGTCCCTGGTGAGGGAGGGATCACGCTGGCAGAGAAACCTATGTTGAACGCTCAAGACGGGCGCACACATTTCAAACTTTATTGCTCCCGGATGCTAGTAGTGGTTTAGCAGAGCAGTCAACATGCAGGTTTTTCAAATAGACACATAACTGGAGATTCACAAACCAGCTATTGGTGTGGGAGCTACTGCTTGCCTTTTGCAATGTTTCATGCTGTGTGGGTCTGCATGCTGAGTAAGATGTGCAATAATCTGCCATCATGCCCATGGTCCCGAATTAGATGCCTGGATGAATTCTAAGAAAAGCGTTGAATGGAGGGTGGTTTAGGATGAGGGGTCCTTTTTTATTCTCTAGACATAAAAGATTCCATTACCAAAATCTACTGCTGGGGCCTTAGTCTCCAAATTCTCAGATACTCACACTGGTCATAATTAGAAGAACTCTCAATGATTATGATACTTAATGAGATATTACAAAGCACAGAAACAGCTGTTATTTATTGAACTCTCACTGTGTGCCAGGGAGAGTGCCTCCTGTGCATTCTCTTATTTAATTTTCATACGAGCCTAGGAAGGGACGTAGCATAATAGTTAAGCACAAAGCTTCTGGAATTAGACTGCTTGGGTTCAGATCCCAACACACTCCTGTTATTAACCATGTGAGGCTGGACAGTTAACCACCCTGAGCTTCAGTGTCTGTATCTGTAAGTGGCCAGATATTGTATTAATGTCTGTGTCATAGAATTGCTAAAAAGATTAAATAAAATAAATCAGACAATGGTCTTAGCCCAGTGTTTGGCACGTAACAAATACTCAATAAATGTTAACTAATATATATATATAATATATATATATATTGTAATTAGTCTAATGTTGGGAAGCAAGGGTCAGATAATTTAAGAAAATGGGCCAAGATCTCATAGCGACAATTTGACCACATCTATCAGGGGCCAAAGTCCCTGCTTCCAACCCCCCCTTGGTATTCATTTCCATGACAAATAAATAGATGTTCTCGAACTATCTTGCCTCCTGTATGGATAAGTGGACTCAAGATGTTGAGTAGGGCACTTGATTTACCAAGTCACTGGTCCACCAAAGATGGTCCAGCTGTCTTTGTCCCCAGCCTAGTGTCCCCAGCCACTTTTGTTTGAGAGGCCAACAACTGTAGCAATTCTCAAGTAACCATACATCTTAAAGTCATAGACCAGGAGTGGCTGGGGGTTTCATTCCAGGTAGGATCCTATCACAGGGGGGCTTTCACTGGAGAAAGATTAAGCCTTACCATTTTGGGAAGATCACAGAGAAACCTTTCTTCACACTCGCGTAATACAATGCCAGAACGTTGCTACCACAGAAAAACAGTGCTTCCTGGGATATGTAAGTTCTTTATTAAATTGTAATTGGTAAACAAATTTATTGTTTACAAAGCACTATCACATATACCATCTCAGATGATCCTAATAACAACATTTTAGACCAAGCACTATTACCATCATGTTAGAATTGGGGAAACCAACCCTCAGAGTGGTAAAGTCATTTATCCAAAATCCGACAGCTGGTAGGTGGGAAGGCAGGAGTCTAACCACTTCTAACTCCAAAACCTTGTTCCCCTTTTCCTCCTCCCACTGCCTTTTATGTGCATTTAACCTTAAATTCCACCTAGAATTGCAAAGTCTTATAATGTAAAAGGTGGAAAACATTTTAGAACCACGCCGGTTCCAAGGTTTTTATTTCACAGAAGAAGAAACCAAGGACCAAAGAGGAAATTGACTCAGTTACAAAGCTAGACACCAGCAAACATAGGACTGCATTAACTTACTGGGGAACAGCAACCTATAGTGAACAGATCAAAGGCTTTTAGTTCAAATTATGAATTTAGTCACATAGTAACTTTATGTCCTATTCCAAGTTCCTGTTTCTGCTAATTATAATAAGAAATAACAGTTATAAAGCACCCACTTATGTGATAGATACTATTTTACATGTGTGGAAAATTGAGTTGCAAAGAAGTTAAGTTACTTTCTCAAAAGCAGAGGTGGAAATGTAAAATAGATATCTAGTGGGAAGCAGCTGTATCGCACGGGGAGCTCAGCTTGGTGCTTTGTGACCACCTAGAGGAGTGGGATAGGGAAGGTGGGAGGGAGACACAAGAGGGAGGGGATATGGGGATATACGTATGCATATAGCTGATTCACTTTGTTATACAGCAAAACTAACACAACATTGTAAAGCAATTATACTCCAATAAAGAAGTTAAAAAAATAAATAGAGCACAGGTGGGAGGTGGCAGAGCTGGCATTCTGAACCCAGGCATTCGGCTCCATGAACCATGACGCTAACCATGTGCAGTGCTTCTTCTCCAGCCTTGGGTTCTTCCCTTGTATAATTGAGGGTTATGGTACATACCCTGCTGCATTATAAGATGGCATTTATAAAGACATAGTCCATAATCACCAAAATGTCATTGTTTTTTTTCTTTTTCCTGATTGAGCAGGAGCAAAGGAAGATTTTTTCTACCAAGGACAACACAACCTGTGAGGTGGTCATGGACTAAATTCACAAACGCACCAAAAGTTAAAGCTCTAAGCCGTGGAACAGACTAACTGCTGAGGTCAATAGTCAAAAGAAGAAGACAAGTACATGAAAGAAAACAAAACAGAGTTTAAGAAAAGAAAGACACAACTGCTAGAATGCTATATAATCCTTTCATTGTACAACACCCCATCATGGCCCATCAACGAGGTTCTTCCTGACTGTTATAGATCATAAATGCCCCAAGCTCAGACTGTCTTTCCTCAATTCAGGCTCATTTAACAGGATACACTTTAGATACTTTATTAATGAAAGTCATGAAAATGAATGAGAATAAGACATACAGCTGCATGAAGTGTGTCTCTTCCTCATTAGACTATTAACTCCTCGACATCAAGGACAATGTCTTATTCATTGTTGTATTCCCAAGGTGTCTTACCTGAATTGTATCTCCAGTGGCCCTGTTCAAGCCCTTATATATGAACAGATGCCCAACAAATATTAAAGAAATGAATGACCTCAGGAATATTTCCAAGGATCATGCCTCCTTGCTAATTTATCCTACTCCATACTACTCCTGAATGCAGAATTGGCAATGGTCTTTAGACTCAGCCTCGCCTTTGCTCCACAAAGAGCGAGTACCTCAGAAAAACAATCTTACTCCTCAGATTTCCTTTTTTAAGACGTCATGTAATATAATACACTTCTGTCATGGGAATATTTCAAAATTAATTAGTTTGATATGTTGGTATGAGCATAGAAAAAATCTGAATAAATATACACCAAGTTGTTAACAGGTTATCTCTAAGAGAACACGAGACATTTACTTGCTAATTTGATATATTTTTGTAAAGCATGATTTTCTTTGACAGTGAACATGTACTATTTCAGTAAATGAGAAAAACAATTCAGATTTTTGAAATAATTAGGTTTAATTTGTTTACACTCATTTTATATGAATTAACTGATCTCTTCTTTGATGATATTTAGGAGCTACTTTTAACTCATCAGCAAAATCTTTATCCATCAAATGGTTTATCTCTGAGGTAACTCGTCAGGCATTTGTACTGATTTGTATTAGATTTTTTTAGAGGATTATATCTTCTGAGCTTCTAGGGATGCATAATATTGAGGGTCTTCAGTTTCAAGTGACCCTAATGCATTGGTGATGCCCCAGGAAACTTGAAGAGGAGAGTAACATAGGTTCATAATGGCGCAGAGTTGAAAGGCCTTTAGAAGTAATGTAATCCAACCTTCCTTTCCCTGATGGTCTCTCCTGCACCACCCTCTTTGGAAAAATTCCTGGAAGGGGGATCTTGGAGGCTCATGAGGGAGCATTCTCTATGTCTGTGCAATTGTGCTGAGGAAACATCCCTTATGCATTCAGCTGCAACTTGCCCTGCTGTAGCATCCATCTATCCATCCCCACTCTGCCCCCTGGAGCTACAGATAGGGCTATGTGTCCAGCCCCGTGGCTCTCTCCACCTTTAGGACCTGACAAGAGCTGTTTGCTAGTTTGGTGATGTAAGTAGTATAACACTAGTTGGAAGGAGCTGACATGAGAACATTTTGAAGAATAAGTGGGATGGGACACAAATTGCTTTTCAAAATGAATCTTCATTAGTTTCACACAATGTTAAAACACAAAAGACTTTTTATTTCCTTTACAGGAGCAAGGGAAAAGGTAAATCAGCTTTAGATGAGGGGGAAAAAAAGTGTTTGGTCTTACTGAGATATATAGTTTCTAAAGGAAAGACCAAAATATTTAGTAGATAACCTAGGTTGTAGCCCACATCCAGGTAGGAAAGCAAAAAAATCTTGGTAGCCTCCACTAATTCTGCTCACAAGTCCAGAGTGTGGGGCCTTTTCTGAGGTGACTACCCTGTGGTGTCCTAACAACTCTCTACTCTTGGACGGAGCCTAGAGTTGAATGACCTTACAGTGCAGAGCACTATGGTAAGAGCACAAAGCACCATCACCCTGTGTCGCGTTGCTGTGGGTTTAGTGCCCTCACTGGGCAGTTAGCTTCTCTTGATTCCGTTACAACTACTTGGCAGGCTTCTGATAATGAAAATGACCAGATGATGAAGTGGAATGATGGGGAGCTTCTGCACAAATCTATCGCAGCACGAGATTTCTCGCCAGGTTGACTTGAGTCATTAATCAGCATCCTTAGGGCTGAGTTCAGCCAAGGACAAGTCTTGTACTATCTAAAGTCCATGTTTCTCCTTCTGAGCCACTGGGATACAGTGAAGACTTTGCCAAAAGGTCTTGCCAAGAATCAGGTGTTGGGCCTCCCTGGTTTTCCTCAGTGTCACCATTCCAATTCCAATTCCTTTAATAAGCATATGACCTTTTGACCTTTCCATTGTGTCAGTTCTGAGCTTAGTAACAGAACAAAGATGACTAATAATTCCTCCACTCAGAAAATGGACCAGTCTTTCTTCTCATTTTGTGCTGCATAATCTCCTTAGCGCTCTCTTCCATGATTTAGACGACAATGGGAATATTTCCCAGAAAATTTGTTAAAAAGTGGAAAAGTGAAATTCATAAAGATTTAGTAGGAGCCTTTGAAAGAGAAGGACATAAAGTTCCCCATATAGGCTGAGGAGGGGGAATATTATACAAATGACTTTTGAAGAAAAGAGAAGATGGTTGATAAAATAAGGTCTACAGTTGGAGAGATCACCTTGAAGGTGAGAAAGAAATCATGTTCTTCTGAATTAGGAAAGGAAAAAGGGAGCTTTGGATATATGGAAGTGTTAGAGTGGTGTTTTAGTTTTCTCTGCATGCTATGAAAAATGACCACAAACTTAACGGCTTAAAACAACACAAATTTATTCCCTTATAGTTATGTAGCTGAGAAGTCTGATCCAGGTCTCACTGGGCTAACAGCAAGGTGTTGGCAGGGCTGCATTTCTTTCTGAAGGCTTTAGGAGAAAATGTCTCCTTGCCTTTTCCAACTTCTAGAAGTGCCTACATTCTTTGGCTCGTGGCCCCCTCCCTCCATTTTCAAAGCCACAGCAACCAGTTGAGTTGTTCTCACATCACATCACTCTGACCTTTTTCTGCCTCCTTCTTCCACATTTAAGGACCCTTGTTATTACCTGGACCTCACCTGATAAATCCAGGATAATTTTCCTAAAGTCATTATTCGCAACCTTAACTCCATCTTCAACCTTAACTTCCTCTTGCCGTGTAAAGTAACTTATTCACAGACATGGACATCTTTGGGAGATCATTATTCTGCCTACCACAGACAGGAAATTGAGGAAACTTGTGTAGAGTGATTTGTTTTTAATTAATGAAATTGAAGGCTTAATCATTTTCTCAAAGTGAGAAAAAAAGGAATAAGGCTGGGAATATTTTCATTTTCAAGAAACTAAAAAAAGCACACACCACCTGCAGCAGCTTTGCCATGCGTTCACTGTCTACCCTGATATACCAGCATTAACTTTACACCCTAGGATAAAGATCGTTTTGCTTAACTGTGATGGTTTAGTTCCTTATTTATACTTTCTTGTTTAATGTCTGTTTCTCCCTTAGAGTGTAAACAACATGGTGTGGGGTGGAGAGAACTATGTCTATTTTGTTCACAGCTGTATCCCCTGCACCTAGCATCCGTAATAGGCTCTAAATGAGCATTTACTGACAAATTTAAATAAATCCTACCAGACAGTCTGGCTTTTCCACACTCATAAAATTGAAATGGTTTTACCGGTAATGAAATCCAAAAGCTTCCACAATCAGCTCACAGCAGGGTTTCCAAACCATATGGTTCAAAGGCTCTCCTAAGCCCACCAAGCCCATGTTCTACTTCCCACTCACTCCCTTGGTCAGCATATGCTGTTCCAAATTAGTCCTGGGGACCTACAGACTTGTTAAGGTGGGGTTTATCTTGGTGTCTGATGGCTCAATTTCCTGACCAGCATCCAAAGCCCTGATTTCAAAGTCCTTTCTTCTGAAAGCATCCAACAGCTTGCCTCCAAGACAGACAGAGATTTTTTAACAGCTTTACTGAGGTTATAACTGAAATACAAAACACTGTATATCAGTTGTTTAAAGTATATCATACAATGAGTTTTGACATATGTGTACACACTTGATTGGGTAATAAACATATCCATCACCTCCTGTCCCTTTGGTTTTTTTCTGGTTGTTTTTTATTTGTTTTTATTGTGATAAGACACTTAATATGAGACCTACCCCCTTAACATATTTTTAAATGCACAAGACAATATTGCTAACCACAGGCACAATATTGCGCCTATTGCAGATTTTGTAGTGGTGTCTCAAAGAGTGATGCTTTTCTCCTTCCAGAGTCCATAAATTGAGCCATGAACCACGAGGTGCTCATTGCAGGGTTTCTGGAGCAGCGTGGTCCGCAGGCCCTTCTATCTCTCCTCTCTGGTTGAAGTCATTCTTGAAGGGTCGAGGTCGCCCTGACTCCAGAGTGGCTCTTGGGAACAATGTTTAATCAACAACAGCCATTACTTCATGTTAAATTCCAGCCCCAGTGCTATGTGCAATCTGGCCATGACCCTCACAATTCAAATTACAGCGAACTTGGTTTACATCAGTCTGGGCTACATAGTTCCTCCAGACATGAAGTTGGCTGTCCTGACACATTGAGATCAGGGAACTTTCTAAGGGTTATTTTTCTACTTGGAATGATAGATTTGTGCTGATCTGTCCAGTTCTTTTTTGTGCTTATCTAGAAAAATGAGACCATGGACTTGGGTCAGGAGTATAGTCAGTGATGAGCCAAAGTAATAAAGGTAAATCAATCTTTTGATTTAACCCTTAATCATATAAGAAATCTAAAGAATTTAAGTTGTTTAAAATATTAAATACACAATGTTCATTTAATTTTGCTCATTAGAACTCCAAGGTAACTCCATTCAGAACCCCATGGATTCTGACAAGAGAGTCACAAGAGAGCCTGTGAGTCTTAAAAGGAACAAATTCGTCAACCATTGAGGGGAAACAACAGTTTAAAACCTCATCTCACTCCCCACAACAGAGCAAATTCTAAATAGATTGAAGAGCTAAACATAAAATTAAAGAACATAGAAAAATGGAAGCAAATATTCATCAAGCATTAAGGAGAAGAAATGTCTGCTTGTGGACCCAACAGGAGATATTACAAAAGAAAAGATTGAAAGACTTATATCTATATAAAACATTTAAATACCTCTAATTTTAAAATATAATAGAAATGCAGAGTCAAACAGCACATTGGAAGAAAGCATTTGTTATACCAGAAAGGATGATTAATTTTTTCATCTAAAGGGTTAACATATTTTGATAAAAAAAGCAGGAAGATCTGATAGGAAAGTGAGCAAAAGATGAGAATACCCTTAACTAACAAAGGGAAAACACAACCGGTTGATAAAACTATAGAAAAATGTTCTACCTTGTAGTCATCAATGAACATTTTAAAAACTGAGATACCATTTCCACTCCTTTAGTTATTTACTTATTCAGTACGTGATTCACTCAACCAGTCTTTAGTCAACAAGAACAGACAAGGTGATGAGGATTAGTGATTAGACACCAGAGTTCTGCCCTTGGTGACACTTCAGCCCCATGGAGAGAGAAAGGCTCAAACAGGAAAAAGAGATGCGAAAAATAGAAGGAGTGGTGAAATATACACGATGTAGGAAATAGTTTTGGAAATATTTCATATTATTAATGGTACCACTGCTGATAAGAATTTGGTACAAACAGGCCTTCTTATACACTGCAAATAGGAGTCGAAATTGTTACCACTTTTTTTTCAGACCAGGACGCTCATTTATTAATTTACCTTGAGAAATATCTGGACCTGTCAGGAGGTCCAGATATTATTCTGACTTAACACATCCTCCCTTTTAGGCCTTGGGTTACCTGGATTGTTACCACCTTTTTGGGCAGAAATTTGACAAATCATTTTAAGAACTCTAATGCATGAATTCTAAATTCATACTCTCTGATCCCGTTATTATTTTTCTGGGCACCGAGTCAAAAGAAAAGATTCTATGTCCAGAAAAAATTTACAGACAAAGATTTTCATAACACCATTAGTGATCATTATAAGAGCAAAAGATTGGAAGAAACTTAAATAGCCAAATTACAGAGAAATTTTGGTTCCTCATCTTCATGAAATATTATACAGCCATGAAAGATGTTTTTCATGAAAAGTATTCTATCGAGCAAATATTTGAAATCTAAAGCGTAGATATACTAAATTATGTGGTAAATTAGCCCTAACTAAAAATACTCCTGAAGGAAAGTTTTAGCAGAAGTGGTGCTTGGATATAGCAATTGTGGTAATATTATTGTTCTTAATAATTCACTTTCTTCATGATTGTAAGAGGGTCATACTTCCCCAGGCCCCTGGTTCTTGGCTTAGTTGCGTGACTTGCTTTGGCCAGTGAAATGTGAATAGATATGCATGCTCTCTATCCCAGGAGAAACTTTAATGCAATTGCACAATTGGAGTCATCTTTTTGCCCTTCACCCTCTGCCATGAGAACGGCGTGTCTGGAATAGAGACTGTTCCTTCAGCCTGCATCTCAAAATGAACAGGTCACCCCACAGACCCCCTACAATGTGATAGGGAAATGAATGTATAACTATGAGTAGCTGAAGTTTTAGAATTGTTTGATTCTTCAGCAAAGGCTGATTAATACAGAAACTGTGTATTTATTTTGTCGAACACTGTATTTTCAGAAATTTCTTAGTAAACATTTAATGATTTTCAAAATTTCAAATATAAACAAGTGCCTCTGCCTGAAACCTAAGAACAGCCCTGGAGGGAATGAAAACTGTTATTTTCAAACAAGATGGAAGATCATGTCTGGGTACCATGGGAAATTATCGTGACTTGTTCTGAGGATTAAAAAAAATTTTCAGTTAAATTCAATAACTTTTTTTTCAGTCTTAAACTTAGTGTACTTTTTATTTTTCTTATTGAAAACAAAGGGGAAAGCCATTTCGGACAGAGAAACAGGAACGAATAATGAAGATCCAGATTCAGGCACAATACATATCCTTCTAAAGTGCAATCTTTCCCTTCCTAGCTTGATCTTATTCTTTCCAATTAATGTTCTCCTAACTATTTCAGAATAATAGGAATCAGCTCTGCCACTACTATGCTAGCCATGAGTGTAGCGGCTCTGCCTGTTGGCAGGCGTGACAGTAAAGACCCCTAATATTTAAAGTACAGAATGGGGCCCTAATAAATAGCAGCCAATAATATTCAAAATGTTCTTTGGAGACAGTGTTTTTCTTGTTCCAGCAATGAGAATAAGAATCTGTCAATAAACTCACTATTGCCAATTACATATCTAAAATTGTGTATGGGAGATTTTTATCTTAGGGGAGATAAAGAGATGTCCTTTCATGAAGGACAACCCAAGAGTCCTAGTTTGGTATTGGATCTAGAAAAGACAATGAGAAGTGGACCACGAGTTCCTTGGCAAGGATAAAAATGTACAATCATTTTATCATGAGTTGATACTGATGAATATCGGAATGTATGTATTTATTCAACAAAATGTTATTTAGCATCTACTGAATCTCACGCATTCTACAAAGTACCAGGTGAACGAGTTAGATTCTGCTTTTCCATACCCTTCAGAGGCTAATATGACCCTAGCCTTCATCAGCCATATAATCCAGTGAAAAAGACATTAATTAACTAGAGAAAATAAAAAAGGTTGCTGTGGGAAAACAGCAGAATCAACTCAACTAGAGTAAGAAAGAGTCAAGGAAGGCTTCTTAGAGGAAATAAAGACTAAGCCCATTTTCAGAGGATCCATAGGCGTGATCCAGGACAATAGGAGGATGAGGACCTGTGATGGAGAATGGTCCAGAGACAATGAACAGCATGTTAGAAAGTGAGACAGAACCTGTGCCTTAGGGGAAATTGGATAGGTTCAGTGTTCGTGAGGGATGATCAAGAGAGAAGGCTGGATGGTTGGTAGGGTCTGGATCACTCTGGGGCTTCACTCATGTAAAGGACCTGGGGCCTGGTCATAAAAAGAATGGGATGCCAATCAAAGAATTTCAGGCAGAAACATTATATGATCAGATTTGTGTCTCAGTGAGTTCACTCCAATTAATACGGTAGTCAGTGGACCATCACAGTAGAGTCCAGAAAAGAAATGATGTATCCAGAAGTGTAGTGAGGGCAGGGAAGATGAAGAGTAGTTGGATTCAAAACATATTTAGGGGGCAGAATCAATTGGAAATATTGGAATCAGCCAGGTCACTCCTCTTGCTTTGTCATTACACTCCCCATTATCATGTTAAAATTTGGCTTCCTAGATATTTTTCCTTCTGGGAGAAATGACCCTTGCCCAGCTGACTGTTATATTTAGACAACTAGATTTCTTATTACTTGTTAATAAGTTATATTTCTAGATGGACACTTCAGATTCTTGGGTGCTTCTTTAGTACATTTGAATCAGGATTCCCAAGTCTGATAAACTCTAGGACTCCAACAAGATAATCTGGCTGTGTAAGACCAAAAGCTTATTGTCTCTTACAGGAAATTCACCAAAGTCAGGCCATCCTGTGACTCCTCCTGGTAGGGTACCTCCCTTAAACTTCAGTCTCATGGAGGCCTTGAGCCATTAATTAGTGCTGGTCCCATATAGTTGAGAGAGCGAGAGTAGCACCAGGAGATAAAGCAGCTGAGTGTAAGTAAAAACTTTATTAAGGTAGACCAACAAGGAACGGGTGTTCCCGGAAATCTTGAATACTTCCAGTCGTGGTTCCATAACCATCAAGACTGCTGAGAAGTGTCAACCACAAGCTGGGGCTAGAGAGGGGAAAGGATCACTAGGGCAGGTGCACAAGCTATCCTAAAAGAGAAGATTTATGCCATCCCAAAGCCTCAGTGCAAACAACTTCATAAGTAAAACTCATCATGCCTCAGTGAATTTACCTTTTTGAGTTTGCAAGTAGCAATGTCATTTGAGATAATCAGTAAATAATTGTTCAAGACTTGCTTTCAATCATGTGCTGTTACATGTATTTCCTCATGACTGGCCGAGTGGCTCAAAATACAAATCCATCTAAATTAGTAACTCCCATTACACTCTTAATGCATTATGAATATTTCCTTCATACTATGTTTATCATTTTCAGTAATATATTCGTCAAATAATTTTCTTTAACATTCATTTATTCCACTAAGCTAGTTTTGCTCACCATCATACTCTCAGTGTCCAGTACCTATCTGGTAAGCATTCAATAGATCTATATTGGTTAGTTGGTTGGGTGATTGACTGCATGGGTTAGGAAGTTAGATTACATGACTATAAAAGTCTGTGGTTTTATGATAGCCCATATTTCTGCAGATAAGGATTTCTGTGCAGTCTAGATGATCCTGATGGATTTCATTCTGCTTCCCCACAGTGAGAAATATACTGTGAATAAAGCTAAAGCTCCGAGAAGTTAAATAGTTTTCTGCAGATCACACCATCATGGTTCATCAACTCTGGGGCTGGACTAGCTCCATGGCTTGTTAAGTGTGTGACCATGGACAAGTCACCTAAAGTCTCTGTGTGCCAGGTTTCTCATTCATTAATTGGGGATAATAGAAGTTCCTACCTTATGGGACTGTTCCAGGTTTTAAAGTCCTTAGGAGAGTGTTTGGCACATAGGAAGTGCTGCATGTGTGTGAGTTACTATTATTACATAATTGAAAATTATCTAGCCTTTCTGATTCCTAGGATCATGAGTCCAACTTTCTATTCAACACATGTACTGGACACTTTCTGTGCTAGCCAGGAGTCTAGGTCTTGAAGATGCAAAAGCAGTTTAGACAGAATTGAAGAACATGAGGTACAGGAAGGACAAATAAGCCAGAGGACAGATATCACCGTAAGATTATGATAAATATTGCTGCTGAACTAAACATTCAAGTGCTCCAGGAGTTTAGATGGCAAAATAGCCAATCCTGCTTAAGGCAAGATGAGGACTATTTAATGGAAAAGTTGCCATCTTGGTTGGGCCATGAAGGATGAATATGAGTTAGATAGGTATGGGCAGACTCACATTTATGACACCCTCTCTTCTCTAAAGAGAGAAACTTATTTTTTCAAGAACCTCACAGAGACCCCTGATCTTAAGGCAAATAGGTCTCTACCCTAGTCCTGTGGGCGATATCGGGATTGGTTTAAACCAGTCCTAGTACTCTCTGCCCTTTTAGCCATCAAATGGTTCAGTCTGTCAAATTAGATGCATGGAAAGGCAACCCTTTCTAAGTTAAGGAGACAAAGCCTTATAATTAGAAGACCACTGTTTGCTTTTCCCTTCCTCCATCTCCTTGGTACATAGATGCAATGCTTGGAAGGAGATGCAGCAGAGGAGAAAGCCAATGGGCCTCAGAGGAGGGAGGAGGGAGATAGAAGGAGCCCATGTCCCTGATCCTGTGGTTGAATCACCAGAGCAGCCTGGAACGGCCTGTCTTTAGTCTTATTTAGAAAAATACACCCTGATTTGTTTAAACCACTGTGGTCAAGTTTTCTGTTACTTAACAGCTGAAAGCATTCCTGACACGAAGCAAAAGTGGGGATGTATTTCAAACAGAGCAGTGTCTGTGCAGAGGGTCTATTTTGCCTACAGATAGGTCAGCAGCTTAGAATGGCAGCAGTGAGTGTGGATCATAGAAGGAAGAGAAAAGAGATCGGGACACAGCAGGAAATGAGGCAAGAAGTAAAAGTCCCTGAATGCTCTATGTTTGGATTTGGATTTGTATTGTATTGATAATTACAAGCCAACAGAGAAATGTAGGCAGTTAAGTGACATGCTCAATATTGCTTATTTAGGAAAATAACCCAGTTAATTGTGTACAACACACTGGAAGCCAGTTAATGGGTATAGTAGTTTAAGAAAGAGGATGAACTAAAACATCAATATGGGGGGAAGAAGAAGAAAGAGTCAGCCACAAGAGGTCTTCCTGAGGATCATATTTATGGCACCAGCAGGCTCACATACTGTAGTTGTGGTTCAGAAGCCGGGATACCTATGGAAGGAGTTAGGAAGTGAATTTTGCCTCTGGAGTCGGACTGCCAGTGTGGAGTCATAGCTCCTTCACCTGGCACCTGTGTAAGCTTCCGCAGGACCCTCAACCTCGCAAAACCACGATGTTCTCACCTGTACAGCATGCTCAGTAATACAATTATTTTAGTTTATTTAACAGGCAGTTATATATTAATACCACTTACTATATGCCAGGAACTTCCTAAGTGCATTACAAATATTGCTAAATTTAATCTTCATAACAAACCTATAAGTACTATGACTATCCCTGTTTTATAGTGTTGCCTCGTTGATTATATTGTTGTGGGAATTCATTGAAAACAATACTTGGAAAATGCTTAACACAGTAACTGACACGTTGAAAGCCCCCAGTAAGCACTAGCTTCTGCTACTGCTTCTTTTTTTCTGTTGTAATTGTTACAGTGAAACTTCTTTTTTTAAAATGTCTTACCCTTTGCATGGTAAAGAGTAGTACAGAAACATGGCATTTCTCTTATTTCTCTTCTCTGTCTCTCTCTGTCTGTGAGATGGGATGCTCAGGTTTATTGCAGTATAAATTATGTACAGTAAATTTCACCCTTTAAATGACTGCTGAGTTTAGACAAATGTGTAGGTCTCCATCACCACTTTGGAACACTTTGTCACCTATTTCTACCACCCCAAAAAGTTCCCTTTTGTTTTTCTGCAAGTCAGTACTCTCTCCCCAATCTCAGCCCCAGGAACTACTGATCCGATTTCCTTCCCCTTTTTAGTTTTTCCTTTTACCAAGTGTTATATCAATGGAATCATACAGTGTCGATTATCGTGTTCTGACTTTTTTCACTTAGCAGAATGCTTTTGAGGTGTTGTGTTATCTGCAGTTCATTCTTTTTATGGCTAGTACTATTTTAATGTATAAATGTACAAGTCTGTTATCAAATAAATCATTTGCAAATATTTTCTCCCAGTCTGTAACTAATCCTACCCTCTCTTCAGAATGTCTTTCAAAGAGCAGCAATTTTAAATGTTGATAGTTTGTGCTTTTTGTACCTTATGTCTTTGTAACTCTAGGTCATAAAGATTTTCTTCTATGTTTTCTTCTAGAAGGTTATGGCTTTATGGTATACATCCATGATTGTGATCAATTTTGAGCTATATTGTTATAGGCATGAGACATGGGTTAAAATTTATTATTTTGCATATGGATGTCAAATCATTTAAGCATCATTTCTTTAGTTAGACTATCTTTCCCCTATTGAATTACCTCCGTACCTTTGTTGGAAGTTAATTGTCTGTACACGTGTAAGTTAATTTCTGACCTCTATTCAGTTTCATGGATTTATATGTTTTTCCAGTCTGTCTTAATTAATACTATATAGCTTTAACGTATGTTTCAAAGTCAGGTAGTGGGAGGGTCCTCAACTTTATCTTTTCCCCCAAATTTGGCTACTTTAGGTCTTTTGATTTTCCATGTAAATCTTATAAAGAGCTTGTCAATTTTTAGAAAAGAACATGCTGGTATTTTGATTGGGATTGTGATGACATATATAAATCTATAGATCAATTAGGGGAGAATTGACTTTTTTAAAAAAAATAGGTCTTTATTGGAGTATAACTGCTTCATAATACTGCACCAGCCCCTGTCGCACAACAAAGTGAATCAGCCACATGCACACATACATCCCCATATCCCCTCCCTCCCGAGCCTCCCTCCCATCCTCCCGACCCCACCCCCCCAGGCCATCGCAAAGCACTGAGCCGTCCTCCCCGTGCCATGCCGCTGCCCCCCACCAGCTAACCATTCTACATTTGGTAGTGTATACATGTTGATGCCCCAGCTTCCGCCTCCCCGCCATGTCCTCAAATCCATTCTTTATGTCCACGTCTCCATTCCCTATGTCCATGTCTCCATTCCTGCCCTGCCACTAGGTTCATCAGTACCTTTTTTTTTTAGATTCCATATATATGCATTAGCATACAGTATTCGTTTTTCTCTTTCTGACTTACTTCACTCTGTATGACAGGCTCTAGGTCCATCCACCTCACTACAAATAACTCAATTTCGTTTCTTTTTATGGCTGAGTAATATTCCATTGTATATATGTGCCACATCTTCTTTATCCGTTCATCTGTCAATGGACACTTAGGTTGCTTCCACGTCCTGGTTATTCTAAATAGTGCTGCAATGAGCATTGTGGTAAAAAACTATAAATAGAACTACCATATGAGAATTGACATTTAAACAAATTTAAGTTTTCTGGCATGTGAAATGGCATGTTTCTCCAATTATTTAGAACTTCTTTAGTTTTACTTAGGAACATTTGTTTTATTAATATTTTATGTCTTACACACTTATATCGGTAAGTTTCTCCCTAAATAGAAATTAAGCCATTTCCTGGCTTTATGCTACTATAAATGGTATAGATTTTTAATTTTAATTGCTTGCTGCTACTATATAGGCAAACCATTGGTTTTTATATTTATCTTCTGTGAATTTGTTAAACTCATTTATTAATTCTAGAAGCACTTTTGTAGATGCTTTGGATTGTTTATATAGATGATCATATCATGTGCAAATAAAGACATGTTTCTTTATTTCTAGTGTGTATCCTTTCATTTATTTCCTCTTGCTTTACTTCACTGACTAGGACCTCCAAAGCAATATGAATAGAAGTTATGAGAATAGATGCCCTTGCCTTGTTCCTTATCTGAGAGGAGAAGCATTCAGACTTCCACCATTAAGTCTGATGTTAGCTGTCAGTTTTCACAGATGAGCTTTATTAGCTTCCAGAAGTTTCCTACTATTTCTGGTTTAGTGAGAACTTTTATGATGAATGAGTGTTGAATCTTGTCAAATTATTTTTCTGTGTCTCTGGAGCTGAGCCCATGGTGTGGCTTTTATAGTCAGTTAAAATGGTGAATTATAGTGACCTGGGGATGTTGAAACAACCTCACAATCCTTGGATCAACCCCAATTGTTCATGAGGCACTATGCTTTTTTTTTTTTAGAGGCTGAGGTCAGGCCTTCCTTTCGTTCTTTTTTTTTTATTTATTTTTGGCTGTGTTGGGTCTTCGTTTCTGTGTGAGGGCTTTCTCTAGTTGCGGCAAGCGGGGGCCACTCCTCATCACGGCGCGCAGGCCTCTCACTATCGCGGCCTCTCTTGTTGCAGAGCACAGGCTCCAGACGTGCAGGCTCAGTACTTGTGGCTCATGGGCCTAGTTGCTCCGTGGCATCTGGGATCTTCCCAGACCAGGGCTCGAACCCGTGTCCCCTGCATTGGCAGGCAGATTCTCAACCACTGAGCCACCAGGGAAGCCCGGCACTATCCTTTTTATAGCTAGCAGGATTCAGTCTGCTAGCATTTTGTTAAGGCTTTTTTTTTTTTTTTCATCTGTGTTCTATTTTCTGGAAGAGTTTGTGTAGCATATGTATTATTTCTTCCTTAAGCATTTGGTAGGATTCACCAGTGAAGCCATCTGGGCCTGAAATTTTCTTTACAGGAAGGTTTTTAACTACAAATTCAATTATTTCAGTAGATATAATGCTATTCAGGTTATCTGTTACTGCTTGAGTGAGCTTTGGAAGTTTGTGTCTTTCCAGGAATTTGTGCATTTCATGTATCAAATTTATTGGCATATTTGCTATCCTTTGATGTATACAGAATCTCTAGTGATGGTCCCTCTTTGTTCCTAATCTAGTGATTTGGTCTTCTCCCTCTTCTTAATCAGTCTGACTAGATGTTTATCAAATGAGTTGCTCTTTTAAAAATAACCAGCTTTTGACTTCATTGCTTTTTCTTTATCGTTTTACTGCTTTTTTATTTCACTGATTTTTGCTCTAACATTTTAATTTTCTTCCTTCTTGTTTTGTGTTTAAGTTTATCTTCTTCTAGTTTTTAAGGTGAATGCTTATTCATTAATTTAACACCTTTCTTATTTTCTAGTGTAAACTTTTGATGCCATTCATTTCCCTCTAAGCACTGCTTTAGCAGCATCTCAAATTTGATATGATTTGTTTCATTTTCATTAAATTCCAACTAATTTCTAAGCATCTTTGGGTTTCTTCTTTGATCCTTGGGTTATTAGAAGTGTGTTTAATTTCAAATACTTTGGAATTTTTCCAGGTAGCTTTCTGTTCTAATTTAATTTCATTATGGTCAGAAAACAAATATTTTATGATTTCAATCATTTTAATTTGCTGAAGTTTGTTTCATGATCCAGAAATTTGGTAAATGTTCCATGTACATTTTAAAAGAACATGTTTGTTGAGTGGTGAAGTAGTCTATAAATGAGATTGATTGAGAGTGATGTTTAGATTTTCCATATATTTGCTGATTTTTTAAAACTCTTTTTCTGTCATTTGCTGAGAGCTGTGAAGTCACCAAGCTAATTGTTGGTTTACCTGTTTCTCTTTTCACTCTCAGTTTTTGCTTTATGCCTTTCGAAGCTCTGTTACGAAGTACAAACACATTAAGCTGGTTATGTCTTCTTGATGAATTGATATAGTGTAATGTCTCTTTTCATCCTGGCTATAGCCTGTGTTCTGAAGTCTAGTTTGTCTCATAGTAATAGATTTACTTCAGCTTTTTCGTGATTGGTTTTTCCTTGCTATGTATATTTTCTATCTTTCTTCTTTTCACATCTACATGTATCTGTTTAAATCGGATTTCCCTGTAGCTCACCTATAATTGAGGCTTGCATTTTGATTCAATTTGATAATCTTTGTATTTTAATCAGGATGCTTAGACCACCTAAATTTAGTGTAATGTTTAATATGATTGGATTAAAATCCATCCTCTTCACAGTCGTTTTCTGTTTGTCTCATCTATTCTTTGTTCCTTTTTCCCTTTGTTTCCTGCCTTCTTTTGAACTAACTATTTCTTATGCCATTTCATTTTCACTCTGGCTTATTAGTTATACTGACACTTTCTTTTTTGGTGGTAGATTTAAGGCAGTGATTCTCAAATAGGGGCAATTTTTCCCTCCAGGGAATATATTGAGGGAAAAGTGTCTGGAGACATTTTTGATTTTCAGGACTCAATGGAGGTGTTGCTGGCATGCAGCTGGTAGAGGTCAAGGATTCTGCTAAACACCACAACAAACAATGATCACATCCAAAGTGCCAGTGTTTGTCTGGGAGGCTCCCTGTGACTTCACACTTCTTATTTCTTTTACACAGCCCACAACACTCTCTCACAGCTGAATCTCCTCCCGTACTTCACTGAGCATGGACCCCTCCCCTTGCTTCCACCAGAGCGGCACAACTCACATTCTGCATCCTCCCCAGTGGATGTTCTTCTCCCATCAAGTCCTATCCCCCCACAGCTAGTCAGGACCCCATCCATCCTCACCATCTGAAGGGCTTTGCCCCCTCAGTGAAACTCTCACGCTCTTGCGTCATCAATCAATTCCTCTCTATTAGATCATTCTTATCAGCATACTTATAGACTATAATAGCTCCCTTCTAAAAGCAAACCAACAAATCTCTGTTGACTGCACATCGCCCCTCCAGCAACCACCACATTTCCTGCTCCCTTTCACAACCAAATGTGTTTGAAAGAGGTGTCCGTACTGGGCTCTCCTTATCCCTACCTGCCATTTCTTCTCTCTTCCCCACCATACTCCTCCACTTCCAGTTTCACCTTACATGTCTCTTACGCCATCCCTGACCACCCTGTCAAAAGTAAGTCACCCTCTCTTAGTCTCTTTCTCAAACTATTGATTAATTCATTCAGACCACTTATTACTGCACATTTTTTTCTGTGTGTGTTTCTGCCGTGGGCTGTTTGCTCCCTCACCAGAATGTAAACTTCATGCATACAGAAACCATGTCCAACTTGTCCACTCTTGTACTGTATTATCTATGAACAGCATAGAGCCTGGCATATAGTAGAGGCTTAAAATATTCCAGGAAGACTGACTGACTGACTATACGAATAAATAAATGAGTGGAACAGTGCCATCGAAAACAGGGTATTAGTTGTGATGTTTAGAATATACTCATCGGAATGTGGCATAGCTATTTTTTTAAATTTGTTTTATTATTCACTGTTTTGATTGAACTTGAAATTTCTTTTATTATAATGCTGAAATGGTAAAGTGGCATCAGGTTGTTCCCTTTGCATATTTTCATGGATAATTCAAAGGTGAATATATATATATATATATATATATATATATATATATATATATATATATGCATATTTTTTTTAATTCACTGTTTCCCAAGCATAGCTACAAATCCTTCATAAGTTTCTAATGTTCAATCTTAAGAATTTAAAACTAGATGAGTTACAGTGTTCCAGTTCTCTGTGAGGCACATTTTCCCTTTTTTTTTCTGTATAGAGCTGCAATCTACAAAAAAGACAGGCAATAATTTTATAAAATATGTGGCATTGTCATTTGAAACTGGCTACAGTTTAACTTTATTAAGATCTCCATTTAACCATAAGTTGGTTTTCAATGTCTGTGAATCTGTGTCTGTTTTGTATATATATTCATTTGTATTATTTTTTGGATTCCACGTATAGGTGATATCATATATTTGTCTTTCTTTGTCTGACTTGCTTCACTTAGTATGATAATCTCTAGGTCCATCCATGTTGCTGCAAATGGCATTATTTCATTCTTTTTTATGGCTGAAAGGAAGATAGAGGAGGGATAAGTTAGGAGTATGGGATAAACAGATACAAACCACTATACATAAAACAGATAAGCAGCAAGAATTTACTGTACAGCACAGAGAACTATATTCAATATCTTATAATAACTTATAATGGAAAATGATCTGAAAAAATGTATATATATACCTGAATCACTTTGCCGTACACCTGAAACTAACACAATATTGTAAATCCGCTACACTTCAATAAAATTTTTTAAAAAGATCCCCATTTATCACTTCTTGCAGTTTTCAAGGAGCACTACCATAAATTCCAAAGAGCTTTAAAAAATGTTTTACAGAAACTACACCCTTCTTTTTTTTCTATATTTCATTTGCCATTCTTTGTGATAACCACCAGAGTATTTTTATATAAATCAAAACATTCTCCCTTTTAGTCCAACCACTTTTCTGGTTATATGAACAGTGGTGTCACACACCATTGTTTGTGACGTCACAGCACTTTATCATGAAGGCATTTGTGATGCTGTGAGCAAAGTTTAGAGCCTCCGGTCCTTCATTTAGCCTTAACATATCCCAGTGATGGGCTTTTCCCCCTTGGACCTTATCAAACCTTTGATATTGAAACTATCCTTAGGAATGGGCATTTGTATTCAAAACTATGTGATGTTAGACAGAAGCATTCCAAAAGGAGAAGAAATTTTACAAAAACCTAAAATCACCCAATGCTTGTCCACTGCTAGAAATATCAGGAAAGCAGAAATTCTCCTTCAAGCTTTCTACTAATCACTTCTGGACTTCAAGTTGCAGTAGAAACCCCAAAGAAGGCAAACCAAGGGTCGCAAATTCTTCTGAAAACACTCAGTTGTTCAGCCATCTCATAAGATTTCAACCAGTCTCAGCTTCAGTAACTGAAAGATGTCTACAAAATTGGGTTCTAGTCATTTTAACAGCTTTGCAGATAGACAAAATCATCAAGGTGAAGGGGAAATTGTTGGAGGCAAAACTCTCTCCTGTTTTTATATTTCAGTTCTTTTATTTGAAATGCTCTTCCATCCCAGTAGAATTCAGTCAGTTATTAATTTCTTCTGGCACCAGGATGTTTGAGAGCAGGGAACTGAGACAGTGTTACCATTTGATTAGTGGTTTCCGAGAAAACAAAGTTACCAAAAGTGCAATGTTGCTCGTTATTTTGAGAAGAAAATGTACCCTGGTTCTAATTTATGATATATATTTTAACTGGGCTTAGTTTTATCTTGTCACTCCAGTGATCTTTGCCTTTGAGAAATATTTTGAATTTGAATGTCATAATAGCAAACTGTGACTGATTGAAATGTAACAACTTATGTCAAAGGGGTGCTTCCTTGTTTCCTCCAAGAACCTTAGAAAAATATGACAAATGTTGAAACTAGTGCTTTTAGCAGTGTGAGGCTCTTATAAAAAGAGATCTTTGGATGATTTTGAAAAGAATTTTAGAAAGTAATTGCTGCTTTCTCAAGGAGAAATGTTTCCTCTTGTAAGAATTATGGAAACCTTGAACATCCAATTCTAATGTGGTTTTTTTCCCCCTAGAACCCGTTAATGTACTTGATATTTTCAGGGAGGAAGAAATTTTCCTCTAACCTTCTAGGTTCTTCTGGCTGGTCTGAGAATTAAATTGACATGAGACAGATTAACAGGAGGAAATCAAACAAAAATTTAATACCATGGTTACACGGGAGAGACCCAGGAAAACTGAGCAACTGACGAAAAAAGCCAAAGCCTTCGCCTTGAATACTGTGTTTGGCTAAAGACAAAGAGGATGTTGGGGGTAGGGGTTTGGGGTTTCAAAGGGGAGGAAGGCAATTCACATGGAGATGAAAAAGCAAAGGTTTGGTAAACAAATGTTTGCTGGGCCAGAAGAGACAATGGGACCCGGAGAGGACTTTGATCTCCAGGCCCTGCTATTTTCCAACACCACACATAGCCCATATTCTTTGCAGGTATCTCTGGCAATAGCTCTATTTCAGGAATAGGCCCTGTATCTAAATTCTTTTAAGCAGGTATAGGAAGGTCAAAAGTTCTTCCAGAGTCTTTTGGGCCTTGATTGTTTTCTGCTTAAAATAATCTACATGACAAAGAGACACATTTTGGGATGGCAAAATTTGTTCCCCTATAATATGCATGTGACAAATTACTGGCTTTACTACCCTTTGGAGTTAGTCATTTTTAAACGTGGTGAAAATAATCAACAGAGGCCTAAATGTCAAGGTGCCCTTTCTATGATGATGGTCATTGTTCAACTACATAAGAACTGACGATTTCTAAAGTATTTTTTACACAGTACTTTAACACTGTTATTTCAATATTATAGTTAAAGTCCCTGATGCAGGAGAAATATAATTTTGTGTTTGTTAAACCACTAGGTGGCATTTCAGGGAGCTGGGAGGAGCTTTGGTCCTTTACGTCTCAGTGCAGAAAGAATTCAACCAGAGGCAAAATGATAGACAAGAAGTGATTTATTAGAACAGGACGCTTGCGAGGGTTACAAGTGGGCAGGCGAGCGTTGTGCTCCCCTGAGTACTTAATGGGTTACAGTTTTATAATCAAAGGAAAAGTGGGGAGGGGGAAAATACCACCTTCTTCCTCAGTCTTGAGTAGACGTCATGCTTCCATCATCAGCTCCTCCTCCAGGTTGGGCATGGGAGTTCTCTTGTCCCTACATGGTTAAGCTGGGACTGTCATGGCAGCATGGAAAAATTATTTCAGGTCTCAGTACAATGAGGGTCTTTCACTTTGAAATGTTACCTTTCCATAAATCACTGTTTTTTATGTGTGCAGAGAGCATGTCCTAGAGGTCATTAACTTAATGAGCTTATTGGGCAGAATGTGGGTCTCATGCCACCATAAAACATCTCATGTTTTATTGCTTTGAGTCATTTCTCATGCTTCTGTTGGCATGGTTTTTTGCTAAGCAAGCCTGCTTGGATTTGTGGTTAAGTAAGCCTACTTTCTTGAGTGATCATTAACTTACAGGGGTCTCCCATACTTCTTTTTATTTACTTACAGTCCCCTAGTGGGATTAACTATTTAATTACCTACTTTGTCCCTTTACTCTGTCCCTATCATTTGTGCCTAGTGCTAACAAAACCATATATGTGTTTTCTAAAGGTAATTGAATCCCGACTGCTTTAAGTTCACCCTCTACTATTGATGTGAAAAACCCATATTAATGGAGTTAGTATTGGCTGACTTGCTTTGGAGTCCTTGAAGCCCCATAATTTTTAAATAAGAATACCATACAAGTTGTCACAAATGTCAAATTTCATTTTTTATGGCTGACTAATATTCCATTGTGTGTGTGTGTGTGTGTGTGTGTGTGTGTGTGTGTACACACCATGTCTTGTCTATTCATCTATCAGTGGGCACTTATGAGGCTTCCATCTCTTGGCTATTGTAAATAATGCTTCAGTGAACACAGAGGTGCATATATCTTTTTGAATTAGTGTTTTCAGGTTTTTTAAAGACATTTCAGGTGTGGAATTTCTGGATCGTATGGTAACTCTATTTTTAATTTTTTGAGGACTCTCCATATTGTTTTCCATAGTGTCTACACCAGTTTATCTTCCTACCGACAGTGCACAAGTGTTCCTTTTTCTCCACACCCTCACCAACACCTGTTATTTGTTTTCTTTTTGATAATAGTCATTCTGACAGGTGTGAGATGATATCTCATTGTGGTTTTGATTTGCTCTTCCCTCATGATTTGTGATTTTGAGATCTTTTCATGTGTCTATTGATCATCTGTGTGTCTTCCTTGGAAAAATGTCTATTCAGATCTTCTGCTCATTTTTTAATCAGGTTGCTTGGTTTTTTGATGTTGAGTTTTATTAGCACTTTGCATGTTTTAGATACTAACCCCTATTGAATGTATCATTTGCAAATATCTTCTCCCATCTAGAAGGTCTCTTTTTGTTTTGTTGATAGTTTCCTTCCCCATGCAAAAGATTTTCAGTTTGATGTAGTCCCATTTGTTTATTTTTGCTTTTGTTTCCCTTGCCTGAAGAGACATGTTCAAAAACATATTTCTAAGCCTGATGTCGAAGAGTGTACTACCTATGTTTTCTTCTAGAATTTTTATGGTTTGGGGGTCTTACATTCAAGTCTTTAATCCAATTTGAATTTATTTTTGTATATGTGTGAGAAAGTAGTCCAGTTTTCCCAGCACTACTTATTGAAGAGGCTATCTCTTCCCCACTGTATATTCTTGCCTCCTTTGTCGTAGATTAATTGCCCATGTAAGTGTATGTTCATTTCTGGGCTCTTTATTCTGTTCCATTGATCTATGCATCTGTTTTTGTGCCAGTGCCACACTGTTTTGATTACTGTGGCTTTGTAGTACAATTTGAAATCAGGCAGCATGATATCTCCAGCTATGTTCTTCTTTCTCAAGATTGTTTTGGCTATTTGGGGTCTATGTTCTTCTTTCTCAAGATTGTTTTGGCTATTTGGGGTCTTTTGTGTTTCCATACAAGTTTTAGAATTATTATTTCTGGTTCTGTGGAAAATGCCATTGGTATTTTGAGAGAGATTGTGTTGAATATGTAGATTGCCTTGGGAGATATGGTCATTTCAACAATATTAATTCTTCCAATCAATGAGCATGGTATGTCTTTCTATCTGTTTGTGTCATCTTCAGTTTCTTTCATCAGTGTCTTATAGTTTTCTGAGTACAGGTCTTTTACCTCCTTAGTTAGATTTATTCCTAGGTATTTTATTCTTTCTGATACAATTGTAATGGACTTAGAGGGGATTATGGTGAGTGAAATGTCAGACAGAGAAAGAAAAATACTGTATGATTTCGCTTATATGTGGAATCTGAAAAACAAAACAAGTGAACAAAGAGAAACAGAGTGGTAGATACAGAGAAAAATCAGGTGGCTGCCAGAGGAGGGGGGAGACGGGGGCGGGGAATAGGTGAGGGAGATTAAGAGGTACAAGCTTCCAGTTGCAAAATAAATGAGCCATGGGTACGAAATGTACAGTGTAGGGAATATAGTCAATAATTATGTAAGATCTGTGTGATGACAGATTGTAACTAGATTTATCATGGTGATCATTTTGAAATGTATAGAAATAACAAATCACTATGTTGTGTAACAGGAACTAACATAGTGTTGTAGGTCAATTATACTTCAAAAACAAACAAATGAACTCATAGAAAAAGAGACTGAAGCCAGAACCACACACCTAGGCTTGTCATGAATTCCTGACTATCATAACCGTATGGGATAATAAATATTTATTATTGTTTTAAGCTGCTAGGTTTGGGGTAGTTCTTTACACAGCAATAGATACCTAATACAACTGGTTATAATGTGAAACTCCATTTTATCTTAGCCATCAGTTGCTCACAATTTCCCCTATCAACATTCTATTTTGAAGAACTTCACATGATCTGGATTTCATTGATTTCTTCCTCACGATTAGATTTGGGTTAAACATTTTGTCAAGAATAGTACATCAGTGATAACTTATTCCCAACTATCTTTTATTGCTTATCCATTAGGACTCAGATTAAACATTGCTTCTGCAGGAAAGTCTTTCCCGAGCCTTTGTCCAGCTTTAACATCAGAATTTCTCTTTGTTATACTCTCTCATACAGCATGGTTTCTTTCTCAAAGTGCCTTCCCCAATCACACAATCCTAAATGCAAATATTGGGTTAATGTTTACTACCCCCTGCAGCATGAAAACTCTGCAAGATGTATTAAATGTATAATAAATGTATTATTTATGAATAAAGTCATTGATTTATTATATCTATTTTATCCAGCTATTCACATATGCATGTGAATTTTACATTGAATCCGTAGGATGCCTACTGTATTCTAGGCCTGTGTTAGGCATTTTTTAATAGCTGTAATTCAATGAAATATACAATGTTCATTTATTAATTTGTTCATTCAAATTGTTTTTGAATGTCTACAGTGTGTTATATTTTGCATTAGGGACTTAGACTACTGGCTAGTTGGTGCAATTGTGAACCTCAAATCCTTTAAGCAACAAAATAAGCCATAATTTCTTCAATATGTTTTAAAGAACTCAAGGAGGAGCTGTATGTCTATAAAACTGGTAAGAAACAATGATGTTCCAAAAACGTGTGACCTTGATTCATCTGTTAATCTAAGTCCAAAGAGAGACAGAAACTAAGAATTCTACCCTTGTTCTACAAGATCTGGGGGATTTGAAAAGGGTTTCTTTTTTTTGATTTATGGAAAAAACTGATGTGTTTAGTTTAGCAAAAATATTTATGAATTTTATGGTAGAAGACTGAGCACAGATGGTCAGAAAAACAAAAGAGATGAACATGGAGAGTTTAATGGAAGAAATTGAAATTGCTAAGTTGGGAAGGGTTTGTATTTGCTGCCAAATGTAACATAGAAGCAAATGCATCAATGCAGGAACACATTTATCAACTTAACACATGCTTGTTGTGTGGCTACATCCCACTTGACTGTACTGAGCATCCCCACTCAGTGGAATTGGCTGGAACCTCTTTATTTGTTTATTTTTGGATGTGAAAATCTGTGCCCAGTGCTCAAAACTTCTTCTGGGTATACCAACCATATCAATTACCAAGCAAGAACAAAATACAAAAGAAATAAGACAGCAAATGACAAAAGACCCAGATCCCCTTCCACTAAGGTGCTGCTTCCAATCAATATGGCAGAACTAAAGATGAACACGAAGGTCAGCCATCTGGCCAAGACTCTGGCCTCAAAGGACATTTCCTGATTTTCTTTTCTCCTTGGGTTCATACAAGCAGTGGGGCAGGTAAGGCAAATCACACAGATTAACAGAAACATTCATTGAGAGGAAAAATGGCTCAGATAAAAGAGGCAACATGTTTATAACATCCTGAGCATGATTTTACTGTATGGGTGTGTGCATATTTCTCTTTTTAGACTATACACACACCTACCAACCACACACAGACACACACACAGATACACACACATTTATATACCATAGCCAAGTTAGTGAGATGACATGCAAAGTAAAAACTGAAAGAAACTACTTCTAAGCTTAATAAAACTGAAATATAATGTTAAACCTCTTATGTCCTAAATCCTTTTCAGTATAACAAAGATAACAAACTCAGGAGGCCCACGTTTGACCATTGGATATAGTAAAAAAAAAAAAAAAGAAAAGAAAAAAACTGTGCACATGTAAGGTATAAAGTTGGTGAGTAAAGCCAGATAGAAGCTTAGATTATTCTTGGTCGACACCTTAGAAACACATTTAATTTACCCAAATCTATAAACCAAGGTCAAGAGCCATGAATTTTATAGAATTTTTTTGCTGGATGTGGCTATTGCTCACTCATATGCTGGAGTGGAATAAAAAGCTTAAGCTAAAGAAAGTGCATTGGGAAGATTCATCTCCACAACTACACAGGGACTGCTATGGAAGAGTGGGTGTTAGTCCCTGGTTTTTTGTTTTTCTTTTTTCTGTCTCTTTTCAACCCTATGGGTAGAACTCAAAGTACAGTTGATCCCATTTTTTTAAAAAAGGAAATATCCGGTGCTCTCAAGATATTAAATTCAATAGTGTAATGCATTCCACTTGAAATTTGTGTCTCCTTTTTAATAGATTGCAATCCTGGAATCCTTAGGTCAAAATTCTAGCCAAGGAGCAGACAGGTCTAATGCATGGCATTTCCATTATGACAACTAAAATATATTATTGTCTTTTAAGGAAATCTACTGAGACTATTATAAGGTTATTTGCATTTCTTAACCTTAGCCTTTGACTCAGGTAATTGGTTAATTATGGGGTATGATGGATGGATTTAATACAAATTCTCATCTGATTTCCATACCAAGCCCATAGTGTAATGCTATTTCAGGAGTTTGAGAAGAATGACATCTTGAAACATAACACAATAATTTCCAGTTGTCATTTAAAAATGATGCGTTCTGTCATCACTCACTGCCAATCTCCACCATTTAAAAAAAAAATTTACCTATTACGAAGGAAAAATTCAAACATATACAAGCACAACGGGATAGTATAATAAAACCCTCATGTACTTATTTTCCCGCTCCAACAATGATCAACTTTCTACCTTCTTATTTCACCAAATTCCTCAGCCTACTCCCTACATCCCTAGACTATTATTATTTTGTTCAGAGTTCTTTTTCCACCACTCTGTTTCATTTTTAGCTTGACTACTTGATATCACCTCTGGATGGAGTGGATACACGTCTTCTACTCTTGCAGATAGAAATGTAGGCATTTTTGTAGGTACAGAGGTCAAGGATTTATCATGATCTAGCTTTAATAGACAACTGGTCTGGCAATGCAAATTCTGCCAAAGAGAAGAATAGCAGATAACAATTCTGAAAACAGTCATTGTTTCTTGACCAGTTTCTAGCCTGCCCGGAATTTCTTCTTCTTCTGGGAACACAATTACTTTCTTCTTTGCAGAACCTACTTGTTATGGTTTGAATGGACCCAGACTGTCCAGAGAACTCAATTCCTGTGGTAATCAGAAGTCATGAGCACGTGATATGTGAGCCCTCCTAGGGCAGATGTTCGTATATTTCCTTTGACATTGTGAACTATGAGGACGGTGTGAGCCTGAAGTTAAAAGTCGTCTTTCCAGGGCTTCCCTGGTGGCGCAGTGGTTGAGAATCCGCCTGCCAGTGCAGGGTACATGGGTTCGAGCCCTGGTCTGGGAAGATCCCACATGCCGCGGAGCAACTAGGTTCGTGAGCCACAACTACTGAGCCTGTGCGTCTGGAGCCTGTGCTCCGCAACAAGAGAGGCCGCGATAGTGAGAGGCCCGCGCACCGCGATGAAGAGTGGCCCCCGCTCGCCACAACTAGAGAAAGCCCTCGCACAGAAAGGAAGACCCAACACAGCTAAAAATAATAAATAAATAAATAAATAAAAATTTAAAATAAAAAAAAAGTCGTCTTTCCCATCAGAGAGAGAGAGCCTGAGAATGAAGCAACACAAAAGAAAGAGAGAAAGAGAGCAAGATAGAGACGACAGAGAGAAAAATAGAGAGGCAAAGAGAATCTGGCGAGAACCACACCAGCTGTGCTGGGGGCACTCCTGAACTTTTCGGATACATGAGGCAATAAATTCCCTTTACTGATTGAGTTTAGATTGGTTTTCTGCCACTCAAAACAGAAAGAATCCTAGTACAATAAATGTCTCCTACCATTTTACTGGCCACCAGCCATAGATACTTCACCACAGATTCATTCAGCATTCAGCTACCTGGCAACACGTTTTCCAACCACCCTAATGGAGGCACGGACCCTGTGCAGGGCCACCTCTGTGAGGGGCTGGAAGGGTCTTGAATCAGGAGTGGGAGAACTGCGTGTGCAAAAATGAACTCCGTCTTTCCCTGCAGTCATCTTCCTCCTTCAGTGTTTCCCATCCTATAAATGGCGCCTCCATCAGTTACAGGAAATGGAAACTCAAGTCCTATTCTTGCCTCTTTCACACCTTCACGCAACCACCACTGATCCATCACTAAGTCTAGTCTACTCTGTCTCTGAAGCACAGCTCAGCTCCAGCCACTTCTTTCTGTATCTGCTGGTGTTACCCTGTCTGAGCTAGGTCAGCTCTCCCGTACACAGCTCTACTGAGTGTTTGCTAAGATACCAGACAGAGTCTGTCACTCTCTTCCTTAAAACCATCACCCTGAAAAGCCCTACGGTGATCTGGTGCCTGACCAGTTCCCTCCAGACCCGAGTTCCATCATGCCCTGCCTCACTCTTCCTTCTAGTGCACGGCCCTCCCTGGTTTGGTCCAGGATACCCGTCTTCTTATTACCTCAGCATCCTCAGGCAGATGACTGTCCTCTCCTTGGAAGGGTCTTTCCCCAGTTTTTACTGGGCAAAATACCACTTATTATCTTGTTCTCAGTTTAATGTCATCTCTATCGACAGGCTTCCCTAACCCATCTACTTAGTTTCCTCTGTGTGACCCTTGTATTCATCTTTATTCTTTTATCTTTGGAAATAACACAATTTTAATTTTGTTTATTACTGTGTTTACTTGTTTGGTTTTTGTCTCTCCCATTGGGCTGTAAGCTCCCTGAAAGCACCATGGCTCCCATCTTCACCACTGTGTCTCCAGGACCTAGCACAGTTCTTAGCACCCAGTGGACACTTAATAAATCATTGTTTAATATATCTTTAGTAAATAGTAACAGCAATAAGTAGCTTTCTAGAAAAGCATATAAATAAAAAAGTTTAAAAAATAAAATTCATTGTTAAATATTTAGGCGAATATTGTTAAATATATAGAAATTTAAACAAAAGTTTTTATCAAGATGTCTATACTGGGGAATTCCCTGGCGATCCAGTGGTTAAGACTCCACACTTCCACTGCATGGTTTGATCCCTGGTCAGGGAACTAAGATCCTGCATGACGCGTGGCATGGCCAAAAAAAAAAAAAGAATGTCTATAATTAATCTATTATTATGATTATTATTAACCTGTCCTATATGTCAGGTTTCACTGGAGGCAGCTACATCACCTTTCATTCGCTGGTTGCTACTTACATGATGAATCCATAGAAGTGACTTGTGTCCACACATGGTACTGAGGGAAAGGTTCTCCATCTTTATGCTGAATTAAAACATAAACCCAAGACATCCTGACAAGTTCTGAAATCAGAAATTGGAATAATGGTTGAGACTGTGGTAAAACCAAACTAATTTTTAGTTTTAAAAGTTTACTAATTCAGACACGAATTAACCATGGAAACAAAATTATTTTGTATGTTGTAAACAGCCCTAAACTACATATGCTTGCATAGAAACAAAAGACCAGCAGAAAATTCATCAAAATGTTCACTGTGCTTTCTTTCAATAGTTGAGCTTGAATGTGGTATTATTTCTTGCATCTCTAATTTCTAAATTTCCCACCATGAGCTACAAATTATGTTTAAGATTAAAAATAAATTTTATTCTATAAGATATAATATAAAATATAAATAATACTAAAGAAATGAAATGATAATCTTGGAAATCCAACATCCGCATAGTTTGAAGGCCACTTTAGAGCAGGAAATATAGTAGAAAATGCATTGATCTGACAACTTCTGAGCTACAACATAATCGTGTCCAGTATCATTAGGGTATAATTTCACTTCAGTGTTGTAAGAGTTTCTGTGACTAACAGTAACTAAAATGAACAAGAGTTAACGTTATTTAGGATTTTATTATGCACTAGGCATGGTGACAAGTTCTTATCGTATATTACCTCATTTAAATCCTTTCCACAGTCTTATAGTTTAGGCCAGCAGTTCTCAGTGTGGTCAGGGACTTCTGGGAATCTCGAAGATTCCCTCAGGCAGTCTGCAAGTTCAAAACTGTTTCGAAAATAATCCAAAGACATGATTTGTCTTGTTCACCAGCTGTTCTACAGGTGAGAAAGTAAGTCCAGAGACTTAAGTAAATTGACCAAGATCATACCACGTGGCATTGAGAAAACCTTTAAAAGTTGCCAGTGTCCTTGTTGGTTTCACTCAACTCTGCCTAACAGAGCAACCTCAAAAAGCTGAGATTTTTGATAGATTGAGAGAGACCAAGAGAAAGCCATTCCTCCCTTCATGTCTGTGACTTAGAGGTAAAAATTTGACTTTTACTTTCCTAGGTTTGGGCTGAAACTTCAGGGTCGTTGAAGGACGATGAGAGCAGTTCCTTGGCCTTTCCAGGAGGCTCCGCCTTACCTTACCTTCTGACTTGTCTATCAATCCCATCCCCATTCTGCATTGCTGAGGTTTTCTTCTCAGAGTTACATTTTTGGATTAGAGGTTCCAATATTCTCAATGTGGCACTATTAGCAGGGCATATGGAAACCCTGGATTCTGGGGCATTAAAGAACAGTAGCACACCTCCCCTCGCTGAGACAGCCAAAAATGTGGGGCAAATTCATCTGTGATCATAAAGGCAGTATGCTTAGAATCTGCAATACAAATGTTTATTATGAGCAGCTAAGCAGATTAGTTCATTGCCACCTTGAAGAACAAAAGAGACATTGACATTTGGAAGGTGAATAGGAAAAATTTGACAAACAGGTTAAGGCTGTCCCAGGTAAACAAGATGTATGGTCACCTTGGGCCTACAGTGAAGCTGTGTATTAACAGGACCCAAAACAACTGAAGGCACCCTGAGGACCACGGACCCCTGGAGATTAGGACGGGGCACTGGGGTACACTCTGGAGAAAGCCAAAGGTGACTTCTACTTCCTCGACCTTTTGCCCAGATTTTCTTTGCTCAGTACACAAGGGAGAATTCCTAGCCCAGGCTATTAGAACCAGGCAAATATTGGAAGAATTCAAATAGAAAAATCGTAATTTCTTCTCTGCCTCCAAGTCTAAGAATTCTAAAGATTGAGAAGGTAAAGGATAATACCAGGCAAGAAGCTATTTGAAAACTGGTTAAAAACAAACCAGTCATTGTTGGAAACGAAATGTTGGGACAGGCAGTCATGTGTACGTGGGCTTTTGACCTCTGCACGGTCACTTAAGAATGTGTCCTGGTCTAGAACTTGTCCTTACAAAGAGATAAAGAACTCTCACAGCCTGTGCTGGGTATATCTCTTTGGAAATGGCTTTCCCTGTTCCAGACTTGATGTGTATTTCTTTGTCCTACTTAAGCGTGTGCATCGGATGGCACCTGGCCAACCCCACTGCTGTTCCAAGCAGGAAGGGAACGAGGTCCTTTGCCTGCAGCACAGACCATCTCCCTGTGCCGACTGCAGGGTGAGACCCACTGGCCGTGGAGGACTGACGCTCACCATTGAAGCTGATCCTGCTCTGTCTCTGCTCTACGTGTCAAGCGTTGTTCCATCCAGCGCCTGTGTGAGTCGTGTCTTTCTTGGTGACCCCGACATCTGCAAGCCATGCAGTGGGTTGACAGCACCTGTTGCTCCTAGAGATAGGCAACAGGTGTCACTTGCTCGCCACTAAAGGCATCTCTGGTGCCCTCACCCCCACCTGCATGCTCACCCTAGGTCATAGAGCAGAAAGTTCATAGCCAAGACCCCAATCCCATTAAATCTCAATTCATTACTTTTTCACCAAACCCATCAAAGTTATTGTTTACCCCCAAATATATTATATACTCTGAGATTCCCACCACTAGAAGTTAAGTTAAACGCCAAAAGCAAAACAAAAACAGTCCAAAAACCCTTGGATATATATGTAGTACTGTGGAATAAGATTCCATCCTTCTCCAGTGAATAAGGATACAATTCTGAATCCAGACTGCACAGTCTTATCCGGCCACCAATCCCTCTTCTCCCCTCCTCCAGTGCATTAAAGCTTATCTCAATCATTCTGGTAATCAGTTAAGTATTGTAATGGGAAATGAGTTCCAAGTTCAGGTTCAGAGAAAATAGTCTCAGTATATCCAAACTTGTCTCTCACAGAATACAGTCTCACACTGGAGGTTAAGAAGATACAAGAAAATTACATTTTTTTTACATTATCCTTTTTATAGTTGTCAATGTCAGTTGATAAATAATGACAGCTAATATTAATTGAGCACCGTCCACATACCTGAGGTAACACTGAATGTTTTCCAGATGAGTGAGTATGAGTCTCATTCCATATACTCAAGTATGCAAGAAATAGTTCATAACTTTATTTTAAATAAATCAACTGAAATTTTATTTTAATGCCCGTCCCTCTGGCTGGCAGGAAACTCAATGTCAGTCATTCTCCGGCTTTCTCTCCTACCAAGCCCAGAATTGTCATACTCTTCTGACATCATACAAAGAACCAAGGACACAGAGAGGGGGCATTTTCGCTCATGGATCATGTATTTTCACAGGTTCCCACTGAAACGTGCATCTTCCCCACTCACGTGGCTTCTCGGCTCTGGGCATGCGCAGTTGCTTCGCGGCTACTTTTGGGTCACAAGGAATGGTTGTGAGGTTTCCTGAGGTCTCATCAGCCTGCGCCTATCAAGTAGCCATTCTTCCCTGGGGTTTTGCTGCCTCAGGGGGCGCTGCCAGGAAGCAGCATGAACACTGCCTGGTTTCAGAAGCCACAGACCTCTCTCTGCCCCTCTCACAGTCACAGGGTATTCGTGTGATCTGAGAGAAATCCTTCTTCCTCCAAGTTTTTCCGCATCCTTTCCTTCTTCACACACTCCTTTCTTCTTCCCTTTGTAAAACCCTCAAGCTCTCTGTGAGATTTGGAAAAAGTAAATCCAGATAAAGTCGCAGGCTACTTGTATCAATAATTTATTCCTTTCCCCACAGCTGCCCAGAAGAAGTCAGAGGAGCCAAGCTCTTGTGGGAAATGGCAGAAGGAATGAGGAAGAAAAGGCAAGGAAGGAGGAAAAGTTAGCGTCTCCTAACATCCAGCCTTCTATCACATCAGCAAAACCGTGCAATGAGCCATGTGTTACCATGTGAATTTTATAAGCAGGAAAGCTGAAATCCAAGTGATTACCCAGGTCACGTGACTATATAATACTATTAAAAACTCTTAAAAAACAGACTGGGAATGTAACTTTAATTGACCCCAATATGTTCAATCAAACTTGTGTCATTCTTTGTAAATAGGCTATATCATGCAATGGTAGAATATATCTATTTATAAGTATCTAATTTATCTGGATTATTGTAAGGGTCTAATTAGTTTTTTTTTTTAATTATGAGAGAGAACCTTTCTCAGTATTGTTTGAAACTGACATACAGATGTATATATTAAATGCTTTTGCTCCTTAAAGCATTTTTCCTCATGAACTCCACTAAGATGGTATTAACCCCACCAGTATCAACTCAGGAACAAGTATTTTCAAGGCAGCTTGGCAAGTTTTCATACTTGGAGGATTTGAACAAGAATAATCACTCAGTGGGGCATTGCTGGCCACGACCCTCCTGCCTGCTGGGTTTCGGGCTTTTAGGCATTTTGACAATATGTAGTCTTTAATTGGCCTCTTTGCAAATGCTACTTCTCACTTTTGGCTTTAATTGCTAATTAATAAAGGCATGAAAATGTCAGTATGTCAGCATGCGAGCCAACACCTCGACATGGAGGAATTAGGTAGAAACATAGCATTTAGATTTGGGATAGGCAAAGGGAAAATATTCATCAGGTTCCAACATCTCGTTTTTAAACGCACACTAAAGTGGTTGGAAGTCAACGTTCCCAAGACCCACAGAGCCTTATCTTCCCCAAGAGACTTAGATCAGAAGGTTCTGCATAAGCAAGATGCTGGGTAACTCTTGCCAAACCCTTCAAGGTACCCACCCACCAGCCAAAGTGAGGATTTGTTTGACCTGAACTCATTGGTAAACTTGGGATGCTTCAGGTACAAATAGAAATACACAAATATCACACACTTGAGTGGTCTCATTACTTCAGTCTGCTGCACCTGGGGTAAGAGGTGAGCTTGGCCTTGGCAAGGGCGAGAGGCTTCCCCTGGCCCATGAGACTCAGCCACTGCTCCAGCCCAGGTTCTCAGAGAGCTCTGAATGACAAGTGATGAGCTGAAGCCCTCTGGAAGGAAGGGACCTCCAAATTCCCCTCTGCTACCATAACAACTGCAAATGTGTCCTGTGGGAACTTCATGGAGGATAGGCTTGCAAATATTTCTCTTCACTGACAGCCACTAAATACCAGGATGTACCATCACTGAAAATTCAGAAGGTTAAAAAACAGGGAGAGTTCCTTTCTCCACCACTTTTTCTCCCCCTACCTGAAAGCCTCTGTTAAAGCCAAAAAAAAGGAAAGAAAAGAAAAGCTATGCATTAAAATAGGAGAGGGCATAGCATTTTCTGAATATGATAGGAATTCTAAAACCGTTGAGTTGAAGTGGGCCCCCCCCCAAGGTATCAGCAACTGAAGACCTTATCACGTTGCTAAAGGGCAATGTGTATTGGACAGAGGAAAATGTCTCAATTCTCCACTTTGCTTTTTTATAATAAATTTATTTTGGAATACTTTTACAGAAAAATTGCAAAGGTAATAGACACAGTTTCCTTCTACCCTTCACTCCGTTTCCCCTAATGGTAGATTTTACATGACCATGGTGTCTCTGTCAAAACTGAGAAACCAATGTTGGTTCAAATTTTTAACTAAACTCCAAACTTTATTTTGATTTCACCAGCTTTTCCACTAATGTCCTTTTTCTGTTCCAGGATCCAGTCTGGGCACAATTCACATACTGTTGTCCCTCAGTGTGTAGCAAGGATGGGCTCCAGCAACCAAGCCCCACGGTGGATACCCAAATCCGCAGATGCTCAAGTCCCCTATATAAAATGGTATAGTAATTGCATATGACCTATGCACATTCCTCCCTTATACTTTAATGCATCTCTAGATTACTTATAATACTTAATACAATGTAAATGTTTTGTAAATAGTTGTAAATGTAGAGTAAATGCTATGTAAATAGTTGCTGGTGCATGGCAAATTCAAATTTAATTTTTAAAAAAATATTTTTGATTCATAATTGGTTCCAATTATGAATTGATTCCAATCCAAGGATGTGGAACCCATGGATATGGAGGGGCTGACTGTACTTATTTGTTTAATCCTAGTATACTTTGCCTTTTGAAATGGAGATGTAGCTCAGAATATCAAAATATAGAAGAGAATTGAAGTAGTGGTCTATGTAATTCATAAAAATGAGACTTGTAAATGAGAATCCTCTCCCCCCATATAATGCAAATAAATTCAACTTAAGTACTGTTTAAAAAAATAGTTAAAACTCTGTAAAATGCAAAGGATAATCATTTCTACCTCATGAGATTACTTGTGAGAATTTAAATGAGATAACACACAAAAATTTTAGTAAATAGTAAGTCAGGCGTAAATACTAGCTGTTATTACTACACATAATAACCAAAGCTGTTAAACTAGAATCCTTTGCAAATTTTTATTCTAAAATTATAATTCTCGGGGCTTCCCTGGTGGTGCAGTGGTTAAGAATCTGCCTGCCAATGCAGGGGACACGGGTTCAAGCCCTGGTCCAGGAAGATCCCACATGCCGCAGAGCAACTAAGCCCAAGCACCACATCTACTGAACTTGCGCTCTAGAGCCCGCGAGCCACAACTACTGAAGCCCACGTGCCACAACTACTGAAGCCCGTGAGCTACAACTACTGAAGCCCGCATGCCTAGAGCCCATGCTCTGCAACAAGAAAAGCCACTGCAATGAGAAGCCTGCACACCGCAACAAAGAGTAGCCCCCGCTCGCTGCAACTAGAGAAAGCCCGCGCGCAGCGACGAAGACCCAGTGCAGCCAAAAATAATAAAGTAAAAAAATAAATAAATTTATTTTAAAAATAAATAAATAAAATAAAATTATAATTCTCTACTCTGCATAAAAACCTGAGAGCCTTGCTTAGAACAAACTGGAAATGGGCTTTGAGACCAGAATGGTAGGGATGACCACACTGGCCGACAAAGACAGGAAGAAAATGCTGCCACTGATGCCATGCTTCTGCAGCTGTACCAGTCTTGGTCGATCCCCCAAAGACCAGGAGGCCTGAGACTTCTGTGAAACCAAAGCAGTATCACTAAACAGAAGTTCAGTGAGTGCAATTCAGGAGTTAGAGGAGCATTTGGGATTTCAGCCCAAGCACAGTTTATTAAAGATAAAAAGTAGAGACTTACTTTTCCAAAATAGAGGGTACTATCTCCCTCTCAGCAGTGTGCAAATGCAAAGAGCCAAAGATATAAGAAAGGTTAAAATATAATCACAGAAGACAAAAAACAAGAGCAGATGGGACAGAAAGCCTCAAACGTCATCATCTGTTCTGTGAATGAGGCTACCAAGGCCCCATAGCCAGCAGAGTCTAAAGATGTTACCATGTCTGAAGACCAGTGATTCTAAAGGTGCAGTCAATGGCCCCTGCTGTGACGGTCTTGTAACAGGCTGAGAAATTGATAGGAAATGCAATGTAAATCCCTTCTTTAGTTGTTATCAGATCAATGATATCCCTCACTCCGGCTGTTCATTTTTACATCATTCAAGTCTGAAATAAGGAAACTGAGGTTGCTCTGTTTAAGTCCTGTTTAAAATTTGTGTCTGGTTACTAAAGGCCACCAATAAATTTCATTTTACATGAAGTTCATTAATGTTCTAAGCTCCGTGATATAGCCTAATTCCTTTATTCGCTGGTAATAATATGCTGGTAAAAGGAAGTATAGTCTCATAGTCTCATTAGATTTACTGCCCACCCTGAAACCAAGGCCATAGCCCACTAATCAGGTTTGGAAAGCCATTCTCCTCTTAATTTATGAATGAAATGAAAGTACACTAATTATATCCTTGCAATGCTGCCAATGTATGCAAGTAATTAAATACTTGGTTCAGGCCTCAGAAGGAAGTTTTAGCAATTCCAGACACATACTAGAAATAATCACTAATACTGGAGTTTTCAAGAGGTGATTTCCCATGTTTTTTTGAAGAAAAAAATATGTGAGCCATGAATATGAATTGTTCTCTCTATATAAACACATCTTGCTTTACCCAGTGGTGGAAACTGCTAATTAAGCTTTTTGGTAGAGATCAGATCTAAAACATAAACTTAACCTGATGGAGAGTTGATGGGAAGTATAATTTGACCTCACTAATCATTATATCCAGCTTTTAGGAAGACCTTGTTCCTACCCTGTCCCTAATCTCAAAATTATATACTACTGCCTTTTCTTTATTGCTTATATTGGGTTTTTCTGACTGCTTTGTCTTAGTCGCCTTTGTTTAAAAATTTTTTTCTCTCGGCTGGTATTTAACACTGGCATCAGTATGATATTTTTTCTATAGCATCTCATTTTTAAAAGCTTATTAAGGAAATGAACAATGTATCATACTTATTTCTTGATATCTTTAGCGTTCCATGATACCAAGAGATAATTAATGTCTACTCAATCTTCTATTATGGAATTTGGCTTAAACATATTCACAGGGCTTACTTCACTTTGTTTTCAAACCACTAGTCGATGTTAGAAGATGGCAGGATTTTTCCAACATTTAGATCCCACTATTGAAAAAATTCACAAAAGCATGAACTTAAATTAGGAAATTATACTGTAGTCAATGATAATAAAGCAATATTTATACTGACTTAAAGCACACTTTCAAATGTTCCATAAGTAGACATTACGAAGTAAAAGGGAAAAGGAAGAAGATACTGGGGAGTCTGTAGGGGGCAGAGGTCTTTGAGGTTGTTATTAAAGTATTCCTTTCCTTCTTTATCTCTGTTTTTCCACTCACCACAACAACATACATTATATAAAATAAATGAGTCACGGGGATGCAATGTACAGCATAGGGAATATAGTCAATAACATTGTAATAATTTTGTATGGTGACAGATGGTAACTAGATTTATCATGGTGATCATTTCGTAGTGTTTAAAAATATCAAATCACTATGCTGTACACCTGAAACTAACATATCGTAAGTCAATTATACTTCAATTAAAAACAGTTTTTAAAGGCACACATTATAGTTATTGCTTTTGTCCATCATTCTTCTGGAAGACGGGTATGGGTAGGGCCGGAGTGATAGGACCATGTGTCTACCTGCAGAAGGGAGAAAGGCTACCCTGGGACATGAGAGGGCCAATAACAGACGAACCATATCTGTTGCTTTTTCCCTGAGATTCTGCAAAACCCTGGAAATTAGCTTAGTGGTGACTATTATAGCTGTTAGAAGCATGCAGGCTTTGGCTAGACTGACTGGACTCAAATGCCAGCTCCATCGCTTACAGCTGAATGACTCTGGGCAAGTTACCAAATCTCTCTGTGTCTCAGTTTCCTCCCCTGTAAAATG